>NW_026915691.1:8153013-9511849 GCF_034315485.1 Pezoporus occidentalis | reverse complement strand
AGAAACAAAAGCTGCTTTCGTCACCATTAGGTATTTTTAAACCTTGTGTCCTGGTCTGAAGTGCAAGGGCGTAGTGGGAGCACACATCCAGCCCCTTCTGGGGTTGGGTTTTACCAGCTTCCTCCAGAACATGGGGGCAGATGTCCCAGCTCCTCAGAACTGGCAAAGCATGTGGCAGAGCAAAGGCACCAGGAAATAAAAGTGCTTGCAGCAGCAACCCAGGGATGAGGAGAGATTTGAAACCAGAATTACTGAAAGGAAGATTAATGAAGACTCTGGATTCACTGCAAACTCCTTGAGAAGCAGGAAAAGCATTAGGAGCACACTGGGACTTTGTCATAGCAGCCCCTTGCTGCTGTGTTTTGGGTTTGCGACTAACAGTGTTGATAACACGCGAGTGTTCGGGCTGTTGCTGAGCAGTACTTGCACAATGTCAAGGCTTTCTCTTTTCCCCTCTGTGAGGTGGCTGTGGGTGGACAAGATGCTGGAAGGGGACAGCGCGTAGGAGGTGCTGAGCGCCTTGACATCACTGGGATTCTTCATCTTCCCTTCACTAATTAAACCATCTTCATCTCTACCCACGAGTTTTCTCACTTTTGTGCTTCCTGTCACGCAGGAGGGACAGGGGATGCGTGAACCTGAGGGGCTGGGCAAGGTCAACCCACCACGAGGATCAAACGTTCAGCCTAGGGCTGGATCTGCTGTCACTGCCAAGGTCTGGAATACCCCTTATTGCAGTATCTGGCATTGAAAACATTTCTCCCATCCAGCCCAAGAACTATACACATTTATTATAGTCCATGTGACTAATATAGTCCAAAGAGAAGCTTCAGATAAAAAAAACCAATCTGTAAAATGCAATGGATAAAATTATCCAAACATTAATATTACAAAATACCAGCAAAACCACTGGTAGGGCTTCTGGAAACACAGAGGGCTTCCTAGAAAACCAGACGAACACTCAGTTTGCTTACAGAAAGCTACTGCTAACAGTCAGCAAGTCCATCTGTGTCGGCAGATTTCCAAGGAAACCCAAGCTCCCAAAACGTCTTGGAGAAGGGTCCATGAAGAAGTCAGACACTTCACTGTGCTACTGGTGGCCACTTTTGGGCTAGATCATCATGCAAGGCTTCGGGGATCCACTGACGATAGGCTGTGAGCAAATCTGGAAGGAGAGAGGGGAGCAATTACATGGCTGCGGAGTACAGGGACTGGAGTGGTTCTGCTGGAAAGACGAAGTCCTGCAGCATCACAGGCTGACAGCAAGAACCAACCTTCTATCACTGCTGCAGCTTGGGGACCTGCATGCAGATATAGAAGTGCCAAGTGTGGGAGAATGACTGTGAAAGCCATCACCGCATCACTTTGCTGCTGCTTCCATGAAGAACTCTCACAATCTGTACCCTAAAACTGAACAAAATCCATTTTACCTGGAAGAACCTTTCCCTGCACCCACTGACAGTGCCATCAGAGTGTGATTCTTCAGAAGCACAAACCAAACACTCTAACTGTTGTTGGAACTACAGGGAAAAAATCATCTTAAAACGATGTACTTTCTGAAGTACAAGCCACTCCAGTCCTTCACCAGAACCATGACACACAGCATTGCTGATTCTGGTAAGAAAACAGCAAATATTTGGAGATTATCAAGTGAGATCATCCATTTTTTTAGTTATAATTCAACAGTGTTGGTGGCACTACAAAACCTGCACTGATATGACCAGTAATTAAGCAAGCAGAACACTTACATTTAGGATTTCTCTTCCATGCAGCCAGTAAAGCACCACGATTATCACAGTTTTCTGCCACTAGAGCCTGCAGGAGGGCTTCTGTCCTGGGCTGAAGTCTACCAAAATAAAACAGTACATTAAAACAAAGTTCATTAGCACAGTTCAGCAAAGTATTCCAGCATTCAGCTTACCTTTCTGAATTCATACTCCTAGTGGTTTTTAAAGGGCTAAATATAGTTACAGAAACACAAATTTCACTAGAAATAAGTTTATTCCCCCTACTACAACTTTCTGTTGTTAAATAGAGCAGCAGGTTGCTCTTCTTCCTGGCAGCATGCAGCTGCATAGCACATGGGGGAGCAAAAAGGAACCAACAGGTCCCATGCTGCACTCGGAACTGACTACACGAGGGAATAACTTTGCAATTGTAGGAGCCTCGGATGAGATGAGTCACTTTTAAGAAAGTCTTTCCCAATCTTTGTATCTCTCAGCCCCATCACAACTCAGAGAAAGCTCATTTTGGTAAGGAAGAGAGCTTTCACAAGGGGGACACAGGGGAAACAATAGCTGACAGTTCTTTCGAGGCTCACTGTTCTGTAAATGTCCTCAAGAAAAATATGGTCTGTCGGCAACATGTCTCTGGAAAGAGATAAACCCAATGTTAATTGGCCAAAGCACAAAGAAAAGCAAGGAAAGCAGTTGTGTCCATCAGTTTCTTACTGTGAGCAATTTATGTGCGTGAAGCAGCCCACAGAGGTCAGTGTGACCAGCAGGTTGTGTGTGCTCTTCCACACTGCCCTCACAACCACCCAGCTCTCTTGAGACATAGTTTTTCTTGGTAAGAAAACTCATTTTCCTCTCCTGCAGCTGCAGCCAAGATCCCTATCGAGGACACCCCTCCCAGCATTCATTTTCTTTCATTCTAAAGGAAGTTAAACGTGTTTGGTGGAGCCAAACTTAACTTTATCAACTTACTTGGCCCACGTCTTCAGCATTATGAGGGGACTGGACAGCAGACACTGGCTATAAGACTTCAACTTCTTAATAACCTGGAAGATTCGTTATAACAAGTACATAATGAACATGGTAAATTAATTGTTCTGTGGAAACAACCATTAATGAACTTGTACAACTATAGACATCCATCCCATATTCTCTATTACCATCTCTCTCCCATCCATACCACCATACAAATCTTGTCCTGGCTTGCTAGGTGACCCTTGAGTCTCAGAATGGACAAAGACAGGAGCTATAGCTTTTTTCCTCTGAAAACCAGGACTTAAATTTGTGAGTCTCTTTCACCCAGATGGTGATTTTCATGCTGCTTTATATTTTAAGGATATCTTCCCCATTCCACAACTGCACCAAACTCCTGCAGCCGCCAGCAAGTTATGAAGAATGGGCATGCAGACAAAGAAACAAGTCACAAGGGTCATCATCTCCAAAAACTGGGCTAAAAACTTACTGATTACACCAAGGAAGCAGGTGGAACATGCTCACCTTCCCTTCAAGCAGGAACCTGGCAAAGTATTTGTAACGATCGATACCTTCTGGGTAATCGACTTCCACAGCAGGGAGCTCCCAGCTAACTCGGTCTGGAAAGAAGGATCACACTGAGTCCCTTAAATGCTCAAAAAGGAGGGTCCCTAGCCAAGGGAGATGTGCAACAAAGATGCTAAGTGGGGAGGGTACTGCCACCACCCAGCCAGCATTGCTCCCTCACAGGGGCGGCAGATGGGCACAAAATGCCCATACCAACGGGGAGATGCTGATATTTAGATGCTACGAATCCCATGGAGTTACTCAAACCATGGTTAAGCTCTCTGACCAGTCCAAGCTGGGCTTGACCTTTCTGGTCTGCTGAGAGTCTTGCTAAAAGCAGCATCACAATAACTACATATACTATATATAACTATATAGAACTACTGAATGACACTTCTCAAGGCACTTACGAAAGACACTTGGTCTGTGACACCGAACTCGGCCTGTTTCAGGGCAGTAAGATGGAGGAGGATTTTCCAGAGGCTTCCCAAAGTGGCAGTACGGTGGCAACAGAGCTGGAATCCACTCAGGCTCGACTGCAGACACACCTTAGGAAGGGAAAACACACACCTGAATGCAGGCTTGCTGCCAAGGGCCACCACTCACTGAGTGAATACAGTGCATCGCAGAATCTCATCTTCACACATTCACTTGGATCTCATTTTTCAAGTCAACTCTTTATTGTCCTTGTTCAGACACCATCAATAGGGAGCTACTGCTGACAGGGCTGGAGCAGAGCAGCTATTTCAGAAGCTGAACTTTGCTCCAGCCAGTTCCGCTGGACAAAGAATAAACCAGGCCAATTTATCTCCTGATCCAGACCTAGAAACCATAAGGATCCAAATCCCCAGAGGCATGACCACTGTGTAAGCAGAATGCCTCAAGGGAAACATTCTGCCTAAGGCACTTCTGAATTCCTCCCCACACCTGCAGAACAAGCAGGGACTGCAGCAGCCTCACCTTTCATGTACAGCTTTGTAGTCTCAACAATTTCCTGATACACCACGAACTCTGGGAGCTGTTTGAAGAGGACTGAGCTTGGATGGATGAACACGGGGTCTTCCAGGAGAGCAGTCTTTAAGAAAGCACAAGAAGATTGAAGCAGAATAAGATGAGTTACTGGCAATCCAATTTCTTGATTGCATCCAATTTTAGTCTCTCTTAGATGTACCTTTATACAGTTTCCTTAAGTGATGGAGGATTTTAACAACCCCATCATTTTCTACATCACCTTCTCAGGAGACATCAAGCACTTTGCACGTCAGACTAATGCTAATTCTTGGCTCTATAACAATTCCTACCTGAGGACCGGGAAATTGCAACACTGGAAACTTAGATTCCATGAGTGGCTGTAGAAAGCCAGCACATGCAGCCCCATTGCTGTATGCAGCCATAAGCCCAGGAGTGTCTTTCTACCACACAGGGGAAGAGGAATTCAGTCAATTCAAGCTATTTACCTTATAGGCATTTTTCCACTTGTCATCCAGGAGCTCTTCTGCCTGAACCCTTCGGGCAACGTGATCCCCTAGCCCAGCCAGGACAATCTGTCTCAAGTAAGTTGCTTGAGCTTCTGTTGGGGGCTTCATCTTTGGATCAACAAAGAGACCAGCATCAGTGCAGACTGAGTTCACTGTGGGGGGGAGGAAAGAGGAGTTAAGATTCAATAGCAAACTAAAGGTTGCAACAAACAGCCCCGTTGATTTGTCACCCCTCAAAAGAGAATAAACAAGGTGGCTCCTCTCAAACCCCTTTACCTGCTGTTGTCAGCTGTCCTCTCAAGCGCCGGATTTCCAGCATGGCTTTGTATCGGAGCCCATTTTCTTCACAGAATTTCCGGGTGCACCCAGCGTACTCACAGGCCCCCACTGCTCCTGGAAGTGAAGTCAGGGGGAGAAATTACTTAGACAATCAGTTCTGCAAAGGAAACCAACTGTGGGACAGTGGTGTCATAGTCAACACATGCGTATCACAGTTCCCATTTGTCATTAGCCTGGGACACTGGCAGAATGCCCAGAGAACAGTCCAGAATATGTACTGCTGGGCTCAGTCCTGCAGCATGAGGCTGCCTTTGCTTGTATAAAGCTAAGAGGGAGGAGGACAGAACGGCAGTTAACAGTACAGGGAAGTCACTGCAATACCTAACATCACCATCAGGTCTCCAAGCTTTTGCATGGGCCCCTGCCCAGCCCAGATCCTTTGCATCTGTAAAAACCTGGCTTTCTTCCCCTTCAGCTTTGCTGCCTCTTCCTCACTTACTGCTGGCCTAAAAGAAACACAAAACAGCATAAATGAACATTGTGCTTAGGTGCAGAAGGGCCTCAACGTAAGAGAGACATCAGCTGTGACAAGTGATGTCAGGTTAAGTCACTCACCTGTCTAACTCCTCAAAAAGCTCCCGCACAGTCATTGCAGACACTATGGTGATGGTGTAGGGCAGGCAGTCCTGCTGCCTGCTCAATGCCAACATCTTTGCATAGCGGGGGGCAACAGGAAATGTGGCCATTATTCTCCCCAGGGGACTAACAGGGCAACTCAGCTTTGCTGCCAGCTGCTGCTTCAGCCTGGGGGAGGAAAAGTGATGTAATGTAGTGACTTCTGCATTAGAATGAGTTTCTGTTTCTGGTTTTAGAAGCCCCATTCATTTCATGTGTTTTCTCTGATTTTGTTATGTGCTGGTCCCAAAGGCTGGGGGAAAGATTCCTTTTCCTCATGCAGCTCCCCCTTGCCCTGAATGGCACACTGCTAGCACAGTCTTTCTGTGCCCAAACACACCCAGGGACCAATAAAACACACAAAGGTAAACCTGAGACTGTTAAAATGCTGACAGTCTCTGCCAGCACATCCTCAAATGCATGGCTGAGATGGAAAACTGGCGGGAGGACAGCAGTGCCACTGCCTTGATAGTGGAGTCTGTGCAGCAGCACTAAGAGGGAATTCGTGGGGGACCACAGATGTTACCTTCCTGTCATAGGGGGTTCCTTCAAGGCACCCAGGGCTATCAGCAACTCCTCAGCTGCTGCAAGTGCTTCTGTTGGAGGTGGTGTTGGGAATGGGAAGTTGATTACCTATGGACAGTGAGGGAAAATACTTCTCAGTACATCACTGATATAGCTCCCACTGAAAAACAGAGTCTGAATGCAGTAAGAAGTCCTGGAAGGGAACAGAACCCTTCCCTCTGGATACACACCACATAAAAACAGTTAGGATGTTTGCCAGGAGCAAGAGGAAAGGACATATAATGGGAGGAAATGCTTGGAACAAAAACATTAGGAAACAGGAATACCAGTGTCACCCTGAGCTGCCACTGACTGACTCCAGGCACCGCCTAGGGTGGGCTGCTTTAAGGTCTGACTCGTAAGTATTGTGCTTTCTGAGAGTGCTCAAGTACCTCCAAAACACAACCCCTGTTTGGACAGGGCTTTTTTGCTACTAAAAATATAAGAAAGCTCTTATGACCTGAACAAACACATCTGTTAAGGCCCGGTAGAATTCATACAGGCTTCTGTGATTCACAGAACCAAAATCAAGTCCCAGCATCCTAATTCCTAACACAAGGCACAGCCTCAAGCGACGATGATAACAGACATTTTGTGACTCCGGCTCCAAGGGGCAGCCACTTTAATGAGCACTGTAGTACAAAGGAAATTTACACCTCACCTTTTCTATATTTAATGCCTTCATCTGCAGAATCAAGTCTTCTACCGGTCGCTTTATTATTTCCGGAGCAGAAAATTTCTCAAAGTCCATGAAGACTGCTGAGGAGTATAACCTAGTGAACCAGAAATGCTGCTTAGAGACTTAGAATAAATCTTAACTCAAAAGATATGCAAGGGATTTATAAAACAGGCAGCTGTGGGTGCTATTTAGATAACCATGTAATTATTTCCATGGTTGGGGCATACTGCATTAGTCACAAAAAGGTGACTTGGCTTGGAGTGGGATCCATGCTGTTTTGGCCACCACAATGAGTTTTCAGCAAAAGAAAGGCCCCCAAGAAGTCAAACTGTCAAACCAACATCACCAGTGACAGTCCACGTTTGGCTTCACCTCTCCTATTTGAATGAAGAGCAGACAAAACCAACGGGTTTCAAGCATCACTAGGTCCTTGTGAAAGGGGCAGCAGGACGAGAGAAGCCACACAATTCACACTGCCACTCACTGGGCTTCTTGATCCTGCTAACCCTCTCCCCAGCAGGCAGCTAACCTGTAACAGTGCCCTGGCTCCGTCCGGCCAGCCCGGCCTGCCCGCTGGTTGGCTGAAGCCTGAGATATCCAAGTGATTCTGAAAGATGAAACCCCAGTAATTTTGTCATAGAAACGTTTCTTGACCTTTCCACAATCAACCACGTATTTGATGCCTGGGATGGTAAGAGATGTTTCAGCCACGTTGGTGGCGACAACACACAGTCTCGTGCCAGGAGGAGGAGGCCTGAATACCTACAAGAAACAGATGGGCATGTGAAATGCACAGCCAACAACAGAAAGAGACAGGCAGTCAACCTGGATGGGTTGCAAAGGGATGACCAAGCATATGGCATTGCAGGTGAAACCCAAGAGGGAGACCAAAGACTTAACACTTTGTCTCCAGCTCCGGAGCGTTCTATCCAGCTCATTTAATCCCTCAGAAACACCCACAGGGCCTCCAGGTGGAGCAGACACCAGTGCAGAGCTGTATTTAGACATACTCCAAAACTCAAGAGGAAATGTAAGAGTAACTGCCTGTTGGCAATGGGATCTAATTTGGACTCACTTTACCATGCTGCAGGACTGTCACTCTTTATCTCTCCCAACCTGCTGAACTGGCACATAAAGGAGATCCCAGCCCAAGCAAGGCCAGCTCTGATCCCATCCCAACTCACCCACTGGGACATTCAAGTCCGCCCAGTGATGGCAGTCCAAAATGCACATTGTAACTCACAAAGCATATGTGACTTTAGACAACAATCACACATATCTATAAGGATCATTTACTTATTATGACAACAAATTCTTTACCTTTGCTTGTTTCTCTGGTGCTAGCAAAGAATAGAGTGGGAGCACATAGAGTGGAAGGGATGAATCAGATTTCTCATCTGTGAAGAAACCAATATTATTAAGTACACAGTAAGTCAACAACTTCCAGGCTTAATCCCTACAATGTCTTCACAAACACCACTTCATTTAAAACCAGTAAAATACTTGGTACAAAGCTGAAGCTGGAAAATCTTTATAGCTTTTCCATGGCACAGGTCAGCAAAGGCCAACCAGCCTATGTTGCACATTCCACAGGTGACAGGAGATATGGAATTCTGATTTCAGTAAGTGCCAAACCTTCTTCCGAGTCTCCATCTCCTAAATCCAGGTCAATATCAGACCCTGCCATATCATCATCAGTTTCATTGTCTCTGTCTTCATCTCCTTCATCCACTGGTACAACAGAGTAACTGTCCAGATCAATTTTGGGGAGCACCTGGGAAAGAGAGGAAAGATGACCACAGAGTATTTTAAAAGGGGGACACAAACAGCACTTTTTCTTGCTTTGAAAGCTGAGCACTTACTCCAAACATTTGTTGACCTGAAGGTGACAGAGGGATTGAGAGATTTCATTTGTATTTAAGGCCAAGGTTTCAATGTCAGTGGACAGGATATCTAGAACATCAAGATCTCTGGCTAACAAAGCGCATGTAGGACTTGTGTGGAAGCCAACCCTTCATCCTTGACACCTTGACAAATGCATCAGTCGCTGGATAACAGCGAGATGAGGAGCAGCCCTGGAGCCAGCAAGTCTGGAACTCCTTCCATTAAAGTTTTAATGGTCAACACTCAACCAAAATCTCCTGCCTGTAATATCCAGGGCCACATTTTAGCACTCTGCTGCCCATAATGCAGCAGTTATCAGTGTAGGGAGCATTACTGGATTTCCTGAGGGGACATACGTAGGCTACAAGGCTCCAGGCAAACCTAAAACAGCTTGGTGAGAAACACAGCTATGCAGTAGTGCTGTTTGGCAGGGAGATACCTGCTCCCTCCTGTCTCTGGGAGGAATTCTACCCATCACACATTACCGTAACTTTCTTCTGCTTCCTTGATTTCTTGAATTTTCTCATTTCTTCCACTGAGTCTTCTTTGTCATCATCTCCTCCTGCAAAACCAGTGGAATTACTGTTAGCTGAGCATGCTTTCCTCTCAGAATACACAGTGGCAAGAGTCTGGTCCCACTCCCATCTTTCTGGGGATGCAAAAAGTGTCACAGTGTGAAATAAGCAAATAGTCACGCTGAAGGCAGAGGGTACAGGGATGGCACAAAAGTTTAACGTCATAATTCCATTTAGGAACCATACTGCAGCTGTATGCCTTGAGGTTTACGACACCATTAGCTGAGCTATATTAGGATTTGACTTTCTAGTCATCTTGGGAAATTCCATTAGCCTGAAATAAAACAGCCACCAACAGGCAGCAGCGTTTCTGCTTTAATTCACAACCAACAGAGCAAGTGAAGAAATGCAATGAATCCTTGAGCCTAACAGTCCTTTATTCTACAGCATTACCTGCAGTGTTGTTTCTCTGGAATGGAAAGGCTTTCCTTAGCCTTCTACAGAGAGAGTGTACTTCTGCCTGGCCTGTTAAAAACACCAAAATCCCACCTGCAAGAGAACAGATCACTGTCAACCTCAACATAGGTATTTCACCTTGGAAAGCTTCAGATCTTGCTCTTGATAAGACAGGTTGAATATACTGCAAAGTAACAAGGAGGAACAGGGTGTTAGACTGCAACTGTCTTCTACTACTCCCTCGAGAAGCACACAAATGTAATCGTGATTTAACTGAAGGGTAATTTTCATATGAGAAGCCCAAGTAAAAGAATACATCGCTGTAGTTCCACGTTCAAGCTACAAAAACCCTCTACCCCAAAACAAAACATAAACCCAGCAAAAACAACCCAGAAGACTTTAGACACGTGAAGTGTAAAGTATTTGAGAGGTTCTCAGCAGTGACCTTACCTGAGGGCAACATCCGATGGATTTTACACACCTTTCTGAAGCACTCCCCACTGTAGTCATCTAAGGGGGTTTTCTTGTTAAAATGAACAGTTACAGGGAATTGCCTTGCATCTACCTAGGGAGGTAATGCAAGCAAACGATTACTTGCTGTTATAACTCCAGCATAACTATCGCAGCATTCACTGGAGAACTTGAAAAGCTCACCCTGTATTTCTGTTCAGCTCTTGGATTTGGTAATCTACAATACACCAGACCCACAGAAGTTACTGTTGTCTACCCTGAACACTAAAACCAAGCTGGAAGCTATAACTGTTCTTTCAGATCAACTCAGACTGAGGTTTTCTAGTTCTGCTGAAGTGTTAACGTACAGTGCTCAAGCTAATCAGATTCTGCTGGGGCAGTTTTCTGATAAAGGTGGGAAGAAAAACACTGAGTCCCCAAAGAAACAATGGTCTAATCAAAATAACTATTTTCAAGTTGGTATCTGAAAGATTTCAGGCCCAGCTGGAAAGAGCAGACTGCCCCTAGTTTTTAACTGCCCTTATCAAGGAAGCCCTCCCTTTATTTCAGCCACTGGGCTGATGGAGACCTCAGTGAGAAGGACAATACCTGAATAACAGGAGGTGTAACAGAAAACAGCTTCTTGTTACCAGTGAAATCTTCAACACGAAGGGTGGCTGACATGATGATCAGCTTCAGTGGCCGCCCTCTCTGCAAGGACACAAATGTGTTACTCCGTGCCTGAAAGCATGCGGTGGGTAAACTACACAGCACACACACACAGGGCTTTAAGTGGGGCTGGATACAAGTTCCTGCACCAAAGCACTCAAAGTCCAAGACAAAAAAGGCACCACGTCAAGTGACAGAGCAGACACAGCTTCAAATGCAATGCGTCTTAACATACATGAACCCCAACGTTATGAGTGTTATTTCATGGTTTCCCTCAGATTTCTATTAACTTCCTCACCACAGAGTCCCTCCTCGCACAAAGCCTCTTCATGTCCAACATTCCCTTCCCCAGCGCATCCGTGTCCAACACGGAAGTACTGCTTCTCTTACCTTCTCCCGAAGAGGCACGATGCGAGACAAGAGGCCTATCAAGATGTCTGTGTACATACTCCTCTCATGAGCTTCATCAATAATAACAACTTTGTACTTCGAAAGCAGAAAGTCCTGAGGAGAGATCAATTACACCATATGAAGCCTCTTTTCCAGCTGTTCAAAATACTTTCCTTTTGATAAAACAGAAGGCAAGAACTTACCTTCTGAATTTCTTTCAGCAGCACACCATCTGTCATGAACTTGATTTGTGTTTCATCTGTAACATTGCCTTCATATCGGATTTGATATGAAACCACTCTGTGAGGAAATACCAGGGTAGCCACAAGAAAAAGCACAGGGAGAAACAGAAAATTCAATGAACAATGTGCGAGATTGACTCTATGACACGCACAGAGCATCTCAGCGTTACCTTCCTAGCAAGGTCTCAGCTTTCCTCCTCACCTATTTGACAAGTTCATTTCCTTAGCGACTCGCTGGGACATGGACACCGCAGCCACACGTCGAGGCTCGGTGATCCCAATGGCACCGTCTGAACTAAAAGGAGGAAGGAAACAAAAGGAGGGGTTGTTTGGCTGCTTGCTTTAAAGAGAGGAAAACTCAGAAGATGACAACAGGATTTCTGCACGATGGCTCTAAATTAAGATGCATCACTCAAGTCACTTACAGTTACAAGAAAAAAACAGAAAGGAAGCTTTGGGATTACCCTCCTGTTTATTACATGCACATGGATCTGAAGATGCATGTATCACAGGAAGTTTTTTCCCCAAATGCTGTCTCCGTAATTCCAGCTCACTGAACTCTGGTCTTCCTGGACATCCCTCTGCAACAGGGCTCATTTCAGAAGACACTCAGGCTGGGGCAGCAGCAGCACAGAAGCTGGATGCGCCCTGATGCAACTTGCAAGAAGCATTTTATGAGGTGCACAAGCTGAGAGGTTTCAAAGACTGCTTATGTGGAGAGGCTGTTGCAGGTCAGTCTAATTCCCTTCAGACTTTTTAGAAGCCCATTCAACACGGCCACTACCACTGCACAGACCAGGTTCAGTTCAGCCGTATCAGAAAAGAATCAAAATCAGAGGTAACTGAGTTCAGGTTGAATTTTCTTATTACACCTGCTGCATATAAAAGAAGATCCATACCTGGCGTAGCCAGCTTCATAGAGAAACTGAGGGACTTGTGTGGTTTTACCGCTTCCCGTCTCGCCACAGATGATCACAACGGGATTCTCATTAATGGCTTCCATGACGACTTGCTCTTCGGCAAGAATTGGAAGCTTTAGTCTTGCTTCCTAAATAATATAAACCACAGGATTGGGAACTGTTACCTTCCTCTGATTCTAAAACCCACAAGAAGGAATCCTACAAGCTTTGTGGCTGGAAAAGCTCTAAACCAGTTAACACCACACCAGCAAGAACCAGAGCCATCAGAACAGCTTCCCAGAAAGCAGCTGGCAAGCCCTGCACTTCATTTGTGAACCTTCAGAGTCCCTTGAGTTTATTAATACAGCACTTCAAGGCAAAACTCATTTCACCACTCGGTCTCATCTGCTCAGACATATGCAGAGCTCTTCCCTTTCCTACAGAACACACTACCTACGCCAAATGGAACAAAATTATCCAGCCATGATACAGCATAATGGAGAGCTGACAGTGACTTCACAAGATCTTCCAGTGAAAAACACTAAAAGCCTGCTAATGAATTCTACATTTAAAACTAGAGACAAATGCTTACATCCTAAAACAAAACTAGTTTTTCTCCTGCTAGATTAGACAGGCTTAAAGCTCCGATGCACATGAACACTCTGCCAGAATGAGGACCCTAACTGCACATTGCTACCATGCTGTATTAGCAAGAGACAGAAGACAGTGCTGCAGCATCTGCAGTGACCTAATCTGATGGGGAGCACTGTAATTTCCAACACCTCGCTCTTCACAGAGCCCTACCTGAATCTCGGGAGACCTGTCCACTGGAATGAAAACCGCAGGCTTGCAAGGCAGCTTGCTGGAGGCTGGCTGGTGAACCAGCACACTAGGACCAGCTGGCTGCTGGCTCATCTCTGCCACCTTCACGCCTTCCTCTGGCTTTTCAGCAGTGTTCAGATCACTGGCTGAGGACTTCTCTATTCCTGGTTTCTGCTCTTCCTTCTCCTCGTCAGAGCTACTGGATTCTTCCTCAGGCTCTGACTCTGAGCTGTGTCTTCTCTTGTAAGCACCGCTGACGCTCCTGATATTTCCAGGTTCAACAGTGCTTGGCTCCTGCATTATCCTAGAACAAAACACCAACACGTGAGCTACGTTTCAGCCAAACTTCTCCAGGACCTCAAGCCAGGCATGTCTTCTACACAAACCAGGCAAGGCACATCACCAAAAGTCACTGCTTGAGCCTCAACCCACATCTCACTCAACAGGCAAAACTTCTACACCTCGGGTGCAGTGCAGCACATGAAGACATTACCTTGAGAGGTTAACCCAGCTCTCCAAGGATCCTCACTCTTTGAGCTTCTCACAGCTCTGCTAGACAAAGCCTTGGCTGAGCCAATAGCTGGATTCATATCTAAGCATGCTTTATACTGATATTTATTCATTTCTTCAGAAGACATCTCTGTAGTTTAATTTATTTCAACTTCTGCCAAAAGGCAGCTCTTGCTAAATAAGCGCTGCATCGCTCAATACTTTCCAATACAACAAAAAAGTTTATCCACCAGTTATGTAGTTTAGCCTAATTTATAAGAGTACGGAGATGTAACTGCTACCCAGCTCATCCCTTATGAAAGGGAAAACCAAGTCACTTTAAGTAACATCTTCTCAAAAGGATGACAATCAATAGCAATCACATTACCAGATAAACCCAGAAAATTGTCTAACTCCACCCATTCTGAAGAACCTGTGTGCAGTAAGAAGGAAATAAATCCAGCAAAAAAGAAAAGGTAAGAAGGTTGCAAAGTTTTCAGCCGCAGCAATAAGCAAGAATGGCTCTTTCCAAAGAACACTTTACCTTTTGGTCTGATACATGCGCTTCCCAGTACCCAGTTTGGAAGTAGTGAACAGCAGTTTCATTTCTGTCTCAGAAGCTTGGACCTCATTCAGCTTGCTCAGCAACTCAGCTCGCTATTTGGGGAAAAAAAATCAGTGCTTATTTTCATCAAGAAATTATTTCCAGATCTGTGCTTGAGTTTTAAAGGCTCTGCTCTGGCAAACCTCACTGTGAGGTTGTAAAGATATTTCTGCTGCTACACTGTCAGTCCTCTTTGATGAGGATTTCACCTCTGCACTGGAAACACAGGCTTGACCCTTCACCACTGCAATGAAAAGCTCAGCTGCACCCTTCAAACAGCAGCAAAGAAAATAGACTTGGACTAAAATGCTGGAGCAAGGGCCAGAGCAGCGGAAGGCTCCCTTCAACACCCTCACATGGGACATAGTGCTGGCAGGAGTTGGCTGCAGTTTTAAACTACCTCCAAAAGCAGAGTTTGTTTGTTAAAGCCATTTTTCAGATGCTAAAACAAACAGGAATTTTCCCTGAAAAGCTTTTGCAAAGACAGAAAAGCTCTGTCTGCATAAAGGAAATATACTGGAGCTGGAGATACGCATCTCAGAAGCATCAGAAGAGTTAAGGGTGCATCAAGCTTTGCATTTTGCAACAGAACAAAGCTTCTCATGCAACCTGTTTCACAGAATGCTTTTAAAGTACAACTTCATCTACCCTGCTAGTGATGTACTTCATAACACTTGTCTATTTGGCCAGGGTCAAAGAGAGAAGGGGAACCAGGACCCAGAAATGAGGTATTCCTGGAACACATGAAGTGCTGAGAGGGAGGGGAATGCTTTTCCCCACTAGAGTTCATAGAATCATATCACAGAATCCCAGACTGGTTTGGGTTGGAAGGGAACTTGAAGCTCATCCCTCCTGTCATGGGCAGAGACACCCTCCACCAGAGCAGCTTGCGCCAAACGTGTCCTCAAAGGTCCATGGCTGGTGCCATGTCTTTGCCAAAACACCCAGGAAACGGATGTCTGACACTGTCTTAATACAACTCCTGAACTTCAGCACCTGCATGTCCTTGAGGCACCCCTCATAGTTCACGTCCCAAAAAGCTCTTGCTGGCAGTGCAGAGCAGTCACCCCACCTCTGGCTTTTCACACCAGCAATGCAATCACATCACATACCACATATCGTCACTGCCAGTGTCACAGCACAAGGGAAACCTCCAGAGGTGCTCATTGACACGGACCATTGCCATACCCTGTCACCTGGCTGGAGGGCACAAAGCCGGAGTCCCCAGCAAGCAGCATTGTACCTGTTTCTTCTTTTCTTTCTGCTCTAAAATTTTCTGCAGGTGTTTCTTCTGTTTCTTGCTCAGGGGTTTCTTCTGCTGTTGCACAACACTGGCCACTTTTTTCTTCTTTGCTTTCTTTGCTGGCAGGACCAGGGCGTTGCTTTCATCAATTCCCTTCAGCGTTACTTCATCTGAAAACACACATTTACTCACTCACTGGTGCCACGGGGTTATTTGCAGCATAACAGGCTTACCACAAACCAGACCAGGTGTAGCACTTTGAAACAAACACAACCCCCACCCTCAGCCAAAAATAAATCCCTTATCAACAGTAAGGGTAAAAAGCCCGTGAAAGGGCGACTCTAGTTCTCTTAGGTGCTCCCTAAAGTTGTGAGGGTAATCTTCATTAACTTACACAACAATACTACAAAACTTCTGCCTTTTTTGACCACAGGCAGAGCAGCCTGGGACACGAGTGTCTTGGGGGGCCAGGCATAATTTTTAATACTAAAAACTTCTATTATTAACGTTTGAATGATGACAGCAGTATAATGAATGTGGGGATTTAAAAGCGATATTTGAGAATGCAAATGCTAAACCTAAGAATATTCTTAATAATCGCTTTGACGAAGATTTGCTGAGATGCAGGAGCTGCTTCAATAGAGCTACAGATGCAAGGCCTGTAAGAGGCTCTAAACTAACGCTTCCTACAGAAGCATACTAGAACTACAGCCCAGACACGACGCTAATCCTCATCTCAGCAGCTCTGATCTCACTCCAGCGCCGTTCACAGCCCGGGTTCGCAGTAACGAACACAGCGCGCAGGACGCGGAGCGCCGGGCCGGGCGCTCCCCACTCAGTCTGCAGGCCGGGTGCTCCCCGCTCAGCCTGCAGGCCGGGCGCTCCCCACTCAGCCTGCAGGCCGGGCTCCAGCGCACCTCCCAGCTCCAGCGGCAGCTCCAGCGGCTCGGCGGCGGGCGGGGGCTGCGCCGTGCCCGGCTGCATCCGCGCCTTCCAGTTGTGCCGGCGGCGCGCCCGGCCCATAGCGGCGGCTGCAGCGGCGGCACCGGCGGCAGCCGCCACACGTGAGGGCCAGCGGCGCTCCTTCCGCGGTAAGGCACGGTCTCGCGAGAAAGGGCCGCGCCGCCGTACGCAGGCGCAATGCGGTAGCTCGGCCCTGCGGTGCGTGCTCCGGGTCCGCCCGCCCGCCCGCCCGCCGAGCCCGTCCCCGCTGCCTCCCAACCGAGCGTGCTCCGGAGCCCTCCTCCCATGAGCCGGCAAAACCAAGCCAAGTGAAGCTGTGAAGGGCAGTCAGTGCTCAGTGCAACGTCCCGGTACAGGTTTATTGTAAGCTTTGTCACAACAGCACGGCCGGTCAGTGAAACTGGCCTACAGATAGGTAACTACACAGCACATGGACTGGGCGCCCAGAGAAGTCATCAATAAAGGTAGGTATAGCTCCGTAAAAAAATCAGTCCCACAGACTTCTAACTACTCAGTATTATCGGTGGAAGCCAGTGTTTCCCTATGGATCATATGTCAAAAGTCTACATACGCCATCTCTTCAGACCAAATTAATTTGTACATAACACAACCATACAAACTCAAACATGGTTAATCTTGAAATCCCAAATGGAATCACAAACATCAGTGCTGATAACGAGTGCAACCACAGCAAATATCACTTGTTGGGGGAAGGAAAAGATCAGGTTTGAAATGTGCTGTTATCACAGTTCGATGGAGTTACCCAAAAGTTTAAAATACATGCGAATACAGTAAAATCTTTTATTTTCCAACCCAGACAAAAAGAACTTAATGGTCATTTACATCATTAGCTGCCAAATACAGATCAGTACGTGAGGCAAATCACACTTACAAACTTCTACACCATCAAAGAGCTAGGATTGATACTGGTCTATTTTCCACACTCACAATGCAACAAGTCTTAAAAAGCAAATCACAGTTTGCAGGACGCACTACTGAAGTACAGCACTGAGTTACACCAGGTTTACACATTGCACTCTGACACCCAAAACCACTTTGAGAAGCGTTACATTCCGCGCACGGCACATCAGCTATCGCGAGGCGAGGTGCGTACTTCCAAAAAAACTGCGATGGGCATTAAGTTTGGTGAAAATGAATGTGTTGAAAATATTACAGCAGTTTCAAATATTAGGTCTTAAGAATACACCGTTTAACACATGAAAGATCCTACCAGAATGTCTGATACCAGACAGCCTGGAGCCTGTCTGAAACAGGTACATCGGGGATGTTTGTTCAAGCAGACACTGCAAACAGGAGGTCAGTAATGGGAACTGATTTGGCAGAGCTGCCCTGGGCACTGTGGCCGAACAGGGTGCTCTCCATGGCCACCTGAGCCTCCCCACCACAGCCTGCACCAGGAAGCGCAGTGATGCTGCTACCTGCCCCTGGTTAGGCTGCCAGTGCTCAGGGCAAAGGCCTGGAGCTCCAAAATCGGGGGGGGGTTATCCCCATTTCTACCACTGACTCTGGTGGGTTGGTCCAATTCTGCATCTCTGTTTACCCACAGGTGACCAGGCACACCTCATGTTACTAGCAACCTGCTGTCACCAGGCCAAGCTCTAAAACCAGAGAAGCTTGATGGATAAACTAGACGGCTTGGGATGGAAAATACTTGTAAAAGGTATTTACAAAAGTTGAAAGAGATTAAATACAATGCCACATTCATGTCCCAAAAGCGCTTTCACTACAGTGCATGTTTAAAAATACAGAGCTTTTTTAAAGTACATATATCGAAGATTAGATTGTGCTTTAACAAAAGAAATCATTACTTCTGAATTTGACTAACAAGAAAACTGGGTGCTGGGAAAAATACTGATTCAAAACACCCAATTTTATATATTCTGCTTTTCACGTAACATTTTGCTATACATGGGATGCAAGTAAATATAAAAATACCTTTTTATTCAAGCAGCAGGGTGATCAAAATGAACAGTATTAATATAAGAGGGCTGGTTTTAC
This sequence comes from Pezoporus occidentalis, assembly GCF_034315485.1. NCBI lineage: Eukaryota > Metazoa > Chordata > Aves > Psittaciformes > Psittacidae > Pezoporus > Pezoporus occidentalis. The sequence goes on along the minus strand of NW_026915691.1, from coordinate 9,493,257 downwards.
AAAACTAAGGTGATTAGAGCGAGACAGGGAGAAACTATAATCCAAATTAACTGTTAGACAGTATTCTAAAAGAAATCTTTATCATAGACAACTCTTAATATAGAAACAAGTCAGTATTTGGAACTTTTAACATTAAATATAGATTATGTAAAATACAATCTACACCAAACTGACTCACGTTCAGAGTCCTGAGGAGGCCAGTGGAGCCTCTCACATGAACAAGCTTTGGTCCTCAGGCTTAAAACACCTAAAGACCTGACAAAGCTTTGCCAGTGGATTCCGAACTTCCAGGCTGGTGTTTCAGCCCAGTCCTCCATGCTTAGAGCAGGGAAAAGCGAGCTTATAGGGAAGACTCTGTAATACTATGGAAAATGAGCTATAAAAAGGATTATACTGTAATTGCCATTTTCAGCTTTGCCAAGCAGACTGTTTGTGGCTGCAGTACTTATCTGTTCACAGAAAGGTTTTACATTATGAAAAGCAGTTACTTTGCAACTCTAAATATGCATGTCTTGAAAAAAAATGGGGAGCAGGGGGGATTTATAGAGGAAATAAGAAATTAAAATGTATTACAACAGTGCCGACTGCATATGAACTTCAACCGTGTTGAACTGAAGTGATCACAGTTTGGAGTAAAGGCCATTAACATGGATTTGAAAATAATCCCTCACATAAATGTCACACAGAGCCCAACTAAGATTAGGCAAGTAACACGTTTTAACAGCATTAAACTTCAGCAGAAAAAGAAACTCCCCCCACAGCTACATTCAGTGAAGCGTCACATCCAACAAAAGCTCTACCCAGCGAAGCAAGAAGCTGAAGCCCAAGAGCCGAGCTGGAGCCGGCGCTCACGGGCGAAGCAGCACCTCCTGGTATTTGCTCCCCTTGCTTGTCAGCCAGGCCCTAACACAGGCCAGTTTTTGTTGCGTTTTTTTCCTTTACTTGGTCATTTAGACATTACGGAATACATAGTTCTTCAGCTGTGGTCCATTTTACTCCCCATGATGCTGATACTGTGCTCATCACCATGGTTTAGCTGCTATCCCTCCCTCCCCTCATCTATACCCTCAAACGCCACACGCGTTAACACCACGTTCTGGCCTCTCTTCCCTGAGGTTACCTTTGTTTCAATGCATTTCAGCACACCTTACACAGGCAGTGGCAGTCTGCCAAGCCACTTAACTCTAAGGTTACGAATACACAGAATCCTTCAAAGTAAAATTGCTTCAAAGCTCCTGCACCCCTTCGAAACACAACCGTTTAATACACCCTTCTCATAAGGTGACTCACTTTCCCCAGAAGAGTGAGGACACAGACTTCAAGCAAAAAGCTCCTATAAAACTATTACAATTTTAGAAAAAAATCCAGATCTTCCTGAAGATAATTTATTGCCGCTTATTGGTCCTGAGAAAGCTTTAAGCAACAATACATTTGCAAGTGGTTTCACTGCTGCCTTTTTTGAGAAAGTACGTGGGTCCTGAGACTAAAAATTATGGTTTACTCTAGGCTTGGAAAAATGCTTCACTGTGAATATCACGTATGAATTACAATTTGCCACTCTACATCTCCTCCCTTTGTGTCAAGAGCTTTCCTTTCAGACACCAAATTAAAGCTCTCCAGATGAAATGCAATGAAATAATGCCACCCGTGCGCTTCTCAACTCCTCCTGTGGGACTGCCATTAAAGAGTTTAGAATCTATGAAATCTTCCTTCTCCCTTATTCCCCACCTCATATTAAAAGCCACGGTGTGAATTTTTTGGCCTGGATACCAGAAAATTCCTCATCTGATACTCTATGAAAGGCAACTTCAAGGCAATGAAATAAGCCAAGAATAAAACAAAAACACAAGTTTGGAAGAAAAAGAAATGTGGACCCACAGCAGTTACTTCTCAATGGAAGTGTTTGGTAGCTTATTTTTTTTGTTCTTTTTAACTTTTAAAGTGTCAAATTTGCATATGTTTTAGCTCAATTTCAATATTTGAAAGACTACTCAATTTGCTTTTATAAAAACTTTACAAAAGATGTTTTTAAATGCTTGTAAAAGTAAGCGTTTATCTACTGAGAAAATTCGAGTACTGGATAAAACTCTCTGAATATACAGCTGAAGTTCTTAAACGTGTTTTTTTTCCTACAAGTATAATGGCTGAGTGTATAATCTAGATAAATTAGTCTCACACATGATGAAAAGTTATAACTTTTGCACACTTTTTACCATGTGATGTTTTGTTGCTTTGTAACTTCAAACGAGACAGTGCTTAGGAATTTTCTAGAGCTGGTGTACAGTGGTCTATAGGGCTGGTTCATTGATTACTGCCTCTGTCCAGGTTCTCAATCAGGCGAGAAAGACGAATATTCAGGAGTCTGATCTGACTGTCGAGGTGGTCCATCTTCTCCTCGAGGCTGCTGTTGCTGTTTCTTCTCCAGTAAAATCCAACTGGCCCTGTCATGAAGTAGACTGCTACAACAAAGCAGAGAGGCAGGACGGCGTGTTCCGGGTCACCTTCATACTTCTGGAGGATGTACACGCACGAGAGAGTGAAAAGGGCAACCCTTGCAATCCAGAAGAAACGACCAAACAGCATGTGCAGGAGATAGAAGAAGAATCCAAGGAAGAGAGATAAAAACCAATAGGCGAGTAAAATGGCACCAATCAGTAGAAGAGCACGGGTTGGGCTGTTGGCAATTGCTGCTGGGCTGAAATAATGAGTCAGGTTGGAGGCTGAAAAACAAAGGGAAAGTCACAGAGTATTAATGAGAACATGCCAAATGGTAATGGTAAAAATGCAACACAGCATCCAAGGGTCATGCAGCGGGGTCACAGCTCTGACTTTTCTAAAGGAAGGGGTAAAGCTACTTCATCCTTTTCTGGATGGACCTTCTTCAAATCCCTGGCTCAGCTCCAATGATGCAGTTGAATTAATTCCTTTAAAGTAAAAGTTCTTTAAAGACAAACTATTGCAGGGCCTAAGGTCAAAGCTCATACTGAGGCTAAAGGTCCTCTTTGTGAAAGTTATATTCTAAGGCTCTCAACTGTATCTTTCCTTCTTCTAGTCCTCCTTTATCTCCCACATTGTTCCTGGCTGCATGCATCTATGTAGTGATGATACAAAGAAACCACCTATGACTTTAATGCCCTTTATAGACATGTACAGAAACAGAATGACTAGTTTTAAACCTCTTGTTTGAAGGTACTAATAGAAAATCAAAGGCAAGTGAAGCAGATAGATAGCACTGAGGGATGTTTAATGCAGCATGATAAAATGTTCTTGTCAACACTGGTACAGGCTGATAGAGCTCAAGAGTTAACAGGCATTACACTTACCATCAATTCCAAGAACATCTAACAAATCAGTCCATATTCTCCAGAATGTGTCCATTAATACATCCACCCCATTGACAAACCTCTCTGTCAGCCTTGAGAAAAACTGAGACATAAAATTGAAAATTAAAAAAAATGAAAATTCTCAGTTCCTTAAACATGCTTCTGCTTCGAGACTTACTATCAGGGGAACTGTAACTCACTAAACAAGAACTGCAGGCTATTTTGAAGTCCCCAGGGAAAATGAATGCTTTTTAACTTTGCGAATCATAAAGGTACTTATTACAGTTGTCCTTATCCCAGGTATTTTGCCATGTAAATGTATATAATAACAGGATTTTAAAAGGCACTTTATTAGCTTTACCATTGCTCTGAAGTTTAAAGAGAACACTATTTATTACTAGCAACAGATATTGGTAAAGCAAACCAGAGACTTATCAAGCACCTGAGAAATGTCCCCGGTATTTCACACAAATGTCTCAAGTGCATTTACAGGTCAGTTTAACAGTATTTAATATTTCTTCCTCCTGGCTGAGGCAAGCAGGGCCAGAGGAAGGCAGAGGTCTGTCTGCCCGCATGCCTGATTCCCTGCAAGTTCCTCTGTGGCCCTACAAGCGCAGGATGCTCTGCTGATGCAGACACACCGTATTTCAATTGCAGGGCTCCTCAGCGACAGCGCTCTGCCCTGGCCGTCTCCCCCACCTCAATTAGCCTTTATTTAGAGATTTATTACATTAATATTTCTTGCATTTCTTTTCTCCGCATCATGCCTCGCCTCCCGTTTTTCTTCGCTCCAGCCGTTGGGCCGCCTCAGCCCGGGCTCGCACAGGAGGCGAGGCCGGTCCATGCCGAGTACCGGCCAACGGCGGGGCTCTGCCGCACAGAACCTCCTGCTCAACCCGGGGAGCAGCGGCGCGGGGAGAGAGCGCGAAGGGGAAAGAAAGCGAAAGGTTTACGGGGAGGAAGCGGGCCGGAGCCTCACCTTCTGCAGGGCCCGCACGTTGTCCTCGCCGAAGAGGCCGCTGACGCCTTGGTAGAGGCCGCTGGCCGCGCGGCGGAAGCTGTTTTGCTTGTCGGCGCCGCGGCTCCGCGCTGCCCAAGCACCGGGTCCCGCCGTGCCGGCCAGCAGCAAGGCGAGGAGCAGCAGCAGCGCCGGCAGCCTCCCCGCCGCCATGGCCGCCCGCGCTGCGCCCGGCAACGCCGCGATTGTAGCGCCGCCTAGAGGCCGCGCCACAAACTCCGCGAGTGCACCGCCCCTGCCCGCAGCCCCCTCCCCTTAAAGCGATGGAGTTATTAAAATCACAACATGATCATGTCGGTTGGAACGGGATATTCGAAGGTTTTCATGTGCGTCCCTCCCCCCGAGACAAACCGGTCTGATCAAGTCTATGGCTGCGTCCAGCCTCAGAGCAGCTTGCACCTGGAGTGAGCTTGTCCTGGTCTAAAACCAGCCCCAGTAGTCAGCCTCTGCCAGTGTTTGACCTGGGGCAGCATCTAGCCTGTTCCAGGCTCATTTTTGTATTTAATAATCCACTTGGCCAAAATGTTCTTTCCCTACTGTGTAAACCAGGATTTCCCATACCTCAGCTTAGGGCTGTTGGCTCTCCTGTCAACGTGCACCTTCCAGAAGGTTCTGGCTGTTTTCCACCAGGGTAGGTGTAGGCAGGGATATGGTCTTGTCTTTGCCCTTTCCAAGCACTTTCAGGCACCTGTGCTCCAGCTCCCAGCCCTGCATCAAATTCACCTTGCAGCACGGAGCCTACACTTGAGCATGCTGCTCTTGATGGATCTTGGAAGGGCCAGACCAAGGGGAAGGATCACATCCCTCGATGTGTGGCCTCTTACTAACACAGCCCAGGGTCCTGCTGGGCCACGTTGCCAACTCATGATCTTGGCCCCCAGATCCTCTCCTGTGGAGCTTTTAAATGATTCATCTGTCTATTTGTGCTCTAGGACTTATCACAGTCTGTACACAAAGTACAGCCTTTCCTGCGTGGGTCTCCTAAGGAGACTCCCAGGCGCAACCCCCAGACAACAAAGGGAATGTAGAAGTCTGATCTCAAAAAATGACATTTTAACAACTGCCAGTCGAGGGATTCTGAAGTACCTTGTGTCCTTCACCCTTGAGAGACTGACTCAGATGTATAAGCCAAAATTCAGCACACTCAGTGATGCGACTCCCTCTTCTGACAGGTTTTGTGTTGATTTTTCCTGACCAGGCTAATAAAAGACGGGTTGGGAAGAATAAACGAAACGTTATCAGCTCCTTCTGGGTAGTGAAACCCAACCAGGATGTTAGCAGAGTGAGGTAAGAATCCCCAGGAGACAGAAAAGTACTTTGCTGCCTTCAGAGCACGTTTGATTCATCATTCATTGACAGAAGCCTGAGTTAGACAAGACAGGAATGCAAAGGCAGCAATGTAAAAACAGACCCATGGGTTTGTGGTGCTGATTGTGCGCTGATAGATGATCCCATCTGGGGCAGAAAGGGTTTATTGAATTGCCCAACGGTAGTGCCCCCAAGGCACGGGGGATCCCAACACCCTCCCCAGAGCTTCTCATTGTGCTCAGGATGGTGCAGGCGGTCCATGACCACATCTGCACCCCATCCAGGATCTCTGCTCTCTCTGGCACATCTCTGCTTGTACTCAGCCCTTCCCAGGGGCCCCCGCAAAGTCAGGGGTGCAGCTTGTAGCTCTCCCAGACACTGGAATAACTCTAGGTATCTCTATCTGGTTTTATACCCCGTGTCCTTGACTTTTAAACCTCAGAAGCCCAGTTTCTGAGCAGTTGAGCAGACATCTAGAATACAGACATCTTTCCTATGGCCTTTTCCCTAGTTTTAGTCTGGCCAAAACACTTATTTTCACATTTAGCAGAGTGGCCAATATCTTTCAACATTATTTATAGTTGGCTCTGAGAGGGTTGGGCCCAGATCCAGGAAGGTACTTAGGGTCCTACTTGATTTCAGTAGGACACAGATTCTTTATATATTTATAAATGGTACTTTCATGCTTTTTTAAGGTGGTCCTGAAACTGCTGACATGTTAACACCTGTGTATATTCTGAAGGCTCTCTCATATTCTTCCAAGACAGATTGATAACTGATGGCAGGTATTTTTGAGGCTCTTATGAGGTTCTGCTCTCAGTGTCCTGCTGTGCCTAGACTGCCAGAGCATAGTAAAGTGTCCTCTTCTGGGGTATTTCTTGTGTGTAAAGAACCTTCTGGTATAAAACCATGGTAATAATGTCATTAACTGTACTGAGTGATGTTTTCTGTGCCAGTTATAGCTCCTCAATTTGCTTACAGCTGCATGGCCATCTCTAGGTCCCTTTGTGCTGTTTCTGGTCTGATGAGTCTTGTTTCTGCAAATTTGGGATATTCCTATTTCTCACCATGAGTTTCTGTCATGGTATCCCCTCAAAATCTCTTCTCCAGTGCTGCTTCTTTCTTTCATCCATTCTTTACTGAGGCTCAGAGGCCTGTTTCAATGGCTGCCTTTGGGAGCCTGTGCTCAGGGTTGTCCTTCATATGAGGTCAGGATAATTTGGGAATCTTCCCTGGTATTTAATTGACTTCCTGACCTGTCTCAATGAGACTATTTCAGGTACATTCACCTCTCCAAATCCACAGCTCTTATGAAATTACACAGTACTTCACCCTTCTTGTTTAAATAAATGAAATCACATCTGCTCAAAGAATACATTGCATCACGACATGAAATATTGATCTCAACCACACTGAACTGAAATTCGGACAACTAGGGTTTCTAGAAAGAGCCTCTGATGAGGGTCTACAGAAGTATGAGTGCACTTCTCTGTCTCCTGGTCTGCACTAGAAGCTGTGTAAGGTGTCTTACTGAGATATAGGCGTTTAACAACAATCTGAACAGTACTTATATTAATTGGGTCCTTCTAGAGTCAAGGTTTTAGCAGATCATAGGGCTCACTCATTTTAAATCATATTTTATGCTGAAAAAATGGTGTAGCCCTAAGGAAATCCAAGTGGTGTTCCTGTGAGCCAGTCCTTAACTTCAAGGACCCTTATTGTTGACTGCTACTGCTGAACCCAGGACAGCTTCTCTTCATCTCACAGCCTCAATTTGTCCACTAGTTTTTGCTGCTAGCCCTGTGAGGGCTTTCTTGCATTGTGTCACTGCTTCTTCTCCTTCTCTTTCTGCAACTGCTTTTGATTTTGACACCTGGTTACTTGCACTTCTGACGCAACATAAGAGGTTGATGGCCACTCTGAATATAGATTAGGTTTCCTAATCCAGGTGATCAATGGATCATGGTCAGGCCTCGGAATACTGCACATATTGCTGTGAGTTATTATCAGGAAACTTTTCTCACAGGTCCCTGCATTTCAGCATTCGCTTTAGTTTCACAGACTGACTGCACAGAGGAGGTAGTGCCATCATCATCATTATTACTGTTAATCGGTTCTGCAGCATCTTTTGAAGGGCCTCTAATCTAATCTAAAGCAGAAAACATCATTTAATTTTCAACCTATTATTGCCATCAGTAGGTATAAAGCAAAGCTTAAAAAGGTTTCAAAATGGTCAATCCAGTTAATCTTATTCAGGCTGTTTTCCTCCAGCTATCCTAATCTAGTGTCCAAACTATTTTTCTATTCACTGCAGTCCTCTGAATGCCCATTTTCTCATTAAAGGCTTGTTTAATCTTTATTCATTTTTCTTCCCATTTTTCTACTTTTGAAAGAAGGAAAAACTGATCTGGATAAGGCAAAACCGGAATGGGAGCAAGGAACATGGAGGCATAACCCACTCTAATTAAGGCTGCAATAGTGAAACTGCTGTTAATAAATTTGAAGCTCTGGCAAGCTTTCCTAAAAGCCCAAGTTTTCTCGTTAAATTCCCAGCGCACCCCTTCCTCCTTGAACAAGTGTGTCAGTCCATTTTAAACCATGCATTTTTCAGCTCAGGGAGAGGGTTTTTGGGTCTCTTCTCAGGTGATTTGGTTGCACATTCTCTTTTTCGATGCACAGGTTGCTTTGGGAGAAGGAAAGATGCTCGTTTGCGGTGATTTTATATCTTAAATCAGGCAATATCTGCCCCGCACAGGCGATCCCGCCTCAGCGCTGAAGGGAATCACAGAGGGACTCCACCCGGACCGCCAGGCGGGATAAGAGCTCTCCTCCTATTGGGCACACCTCCTTCTGATCCGGCCTCTCATTGGTCGGAAGAGAAATGAATTTGCAAAAGCTTTGCGCCAATTGGTTCTTGGCGGTGTCAGCTCTTTCACCGTCAGCTCAGCCGCGAGGAGCGCGGGCACTGGGCTGATGTGGGGCCAGCACGGCAGCCAATCAGGAGCGCCGGCGTCGCGGCCGCCGTGCGCCGCGCGGGATCCGTCCGCAGCGCCTGAGGGGCGGTGGCGGCGCTTGGCCTCGGCAGCGAAGGGTGGGCGGGAAGCGGCGGGAAGCGGCGGAGCGTGGCTCCCTCGGGGCACGGGACTGGGGACGGGGAGCGGCCTCAGAGCGGGGCCGGGTAAATTAAAGTGAGGTAAAAATGGGACGTGACAGGTTTGATTCCAGTTCTCGCATCGAGCCTGCTGCCCGGGGCGGGTTCACAAGGCGCCAGGTGCAGCTGTGAGGGAGCTGTAGCAAACCTGACCTAAAGCTCAGGTGGACACCCCCGAGCAGGACAGGCTGCATCAACCGGGTGTGAGGAGATGCGCGGGGCTAGGCCTGCCCTGGGCATCCCTAGCAGAGGGCTGTGGTGTGGGGCAGGAGGCAATGGCCTCGTGACATCTGACCCTGGTAAAACCTGGCCCTGGCAGCTGCGCAGCAATACTCTCTGTGCCAAACCAGTATATATATATCCACATTGATTAACATTCTTATCGCAGTAGATGTCTTCACAACCCAGCGGGCAAAAACCAGAAGTTACCTTTCCTGTGGGTGTGCAGAGATGGAGTTTGTAAATAGATTCTCTCCACCACAAGCCGGTTGTCACAGCAAAGTCTGTGTGTAAGAGTTATTTTTTCCATGCTTCTATGCAAGGTCTATCTTGGGGCAAATAGAAATTGTTCAAATCATGTTGCCACAGCCTCCAAATTTGATGCAGTTTTACTTCAGCAGTGCAGAGATCTACATGAAATTCATAGCAACTATACCACTGTATACTACACATGGTTTACTTTCATATTTACACTCTATGCTTGTATAATTTGCCTCCAAATTCATCTCTTTTTTTGAGGCTTCTATGAATTAGAAGGGAAATCACGACCTTGACAGTCAGAATTGCATAAGCAGCATGCACACGCTGAGGTATGGCCGCTGTTACTGAGCGCTTCGTGCTCTGTCACCACTGATTGCTGGCTGGGCTCGGTGGTTGTCAGAGCTCACGTCTTTAGAGATGAGAAGTGATGGATTTTAATCCGAGGTGCAAGGCACGCAGGCAATGGGTGTAACGGGGAGAGCCCGGCTATGGAGAACCTGCTTCTTGCCTCGTTATTGTGTCAGAGACACTGTCAGCGGGGAATTCTGTGTGAAGTAGGAACGAGTGCTGGTGGTTTCGCAGAGATGTTGAGAGCACGAAGTGATGTTCCCTCCATGGTGTGGGCACCGCGCACAGTGACCTTTAGAGGTGGTGGGGCCCAAGCAGCGGGGCTGTGCTGCCCGCAGCGCCCCGGTGGGAGGGAGCTGTCACCGGCGGGAGCACGGCCGGGCTCTGCCGCCTAACCCCGGTTAAACGGTTCCTGTCAGGGAGCAGGCCGGGGGTCCGGTCACTCGGCGGGAAAGACCCGGGGGCCGCGCTGCCTGAGGGGAGAGGCCCCGGCGGCCTGAGGGGGTCTCTCCGCGGCCGGCCCCTATTCATATCCCTGCTCTCCTGAGGCAGCGGGAGCGGGGACCCTGCACTCCCGCCCCTTCCCCGGCGCTCCGCCGGGCCCGCCACCCCTCAGCGGGCGGGGCTGGGGCGCAGCGCCCCGCACTCTTTTCTCTCCGCGGAAGGTTACGGCGTGAGGATAATGGGTGGGTCCGGCGACGCTTAAAGCTCCCGCCCGGGGGAGGGACCGAGTAGTTAGGGCGGGGGCGCCGCGGGAGGTGAGTTCGGGGTCCTAGCAGGAGGGACGGCTGTTCATTCGGGTTAGCTCCGCTCCGCCGCCGCCATGTCTCGGGAGCCTGAGATCATGGAGTCGCAAGTGATGTGGGAGCCTGACACGAAGCGCAACACCCACATGGACCGGTTCCGTGCCGCCGTAGCCAGCAGCTGCGGGCTCCGCTTCGGTGAGCGCTGGGCGGGCGGGGAGGCCCTAGGGCTCCGCTTGGGCCCTGCTCTGTCTGTGGGATTTAAAGGGGGGGTCTGCTGCTTTGGGAAGGGTGTTATTGTGGGTCTGTGGTAGGGCTGTTTGCCCCTACCCCAGGGAGGTGGGCAAGGTGCCCGCAGGGTGCTTGGCCATCCGACATCTCCCTTAGGTTAGGAGGGGGCTAAAGTGGTCCAGGCTGCAAGCTGGATGCTCTGCTTGTGCCTCCTGTAGAGGCCTTTGGTACAGCATTTCGCTTAGTGTGAAAGGTACATGCTATTGGGAAATGCAAACAGCCTTATCTGTTACTGGTGCGGCTGCTGGATGTCAGCCTGGGCAGCGATGGTGCTGGTACATGCGGTGTGCTCCTGTCCATTTCTCTGTGTTGTTGGGGCCCTGCTTGCAAGGGTTTTCTGTGTGAGTAGCAAAGCTGAAGCGATTTAGTGTTTCAAGGGGATGTGGAAGGAAAGGATTGCTGCCATCATGACTGTGAGGTTAGTTTAAGCTTTAACAGTAATATGATGCTCTAACAGCGTATGTGTGTGAGGCTTGAGTTAAATCTGTGTTTATCTTTGTTTATGAAGCAAGTCAGGTATTGGCTGTGTGGGCTCATTTGCAGCATGAGCCAGGTAGAGTTCAGTGCATGTGGGGGCCAAACTCTCAAATTCTGATTTGATTGCTCCATGCTGGCATTTCCAAGCATTTGGGGACCAGGTGGCTTGTGTGGCTTTCCTGTAGTCATTCTTCTAGTGAGAAACGAAGGGAGTGTTTTTGGCAAGTGGCCTGACAAGTTTGTCAGTCCAGTATAAATGTGTCTGTGGTATAAGCGGAGGCATTCTGGAGTAGTAGCAATATATCTAGTGCTTCTAGCAGTTCATGTCTGGAAAACAATTAGGAGCTTCAGTTGGAAACTTACTATGTAAGCAAGCCAGGTTGTTATTTTGGCTGCTGGGGGATTTCCCATTTGATCACATATATAGCACCTAACTCTCCTGGTACATAGGAAGCCAATTACTACAGGATTTTAGTCAGCTCCTGAGTAGAAATGTTATTTAACTGGCACTCATGTGATCAAGATTGAATGCAGTTTCAGATGTGCTGCCCATGTTTATGGCTGTAACAACTAGAACTCTTTTCACCCCATTTAGAAGTGGCTATCTCTATTCAAAAGGGGATTCCTGTTCATATATAGAAACCTTTGTCAACTTCCATTACATTTGAACTGATGATCATTGGTCTGTGTGCTGTTCAACAACAAAGAATGGATTCTTTATGTAACATTAAGATGTGGACCTGCTGAGAAGAGCTGAGGGCACTATAACCCTTTAAACAGCATGGTTCTGCCCAATGCTGAAGATGTAGTAACAAGATGCAATGTTTAATTGCTGAATAACAGGCTTGTGCCCTTAAGGACTTGCATGCTAAAGCTTATTTGGTGTCAAACTGTATAGAGAACATACTCTAAGAAACCCAATTAGTGGTGACTTGTAGGTTTTTTTTGCCTTTATCAAATTATTTGGACCATGTGGTACAATTGGTTTTTGACAGAGGAGGTGGGAATTTGAACATTCCTTTGGTAAAGCCTTATCCCCACACCACAGACCCACTGATGTGCACTTTGTGGAAGAGTGGTGGAGTGTAAAAAGAACACGTAGGAGGCTGGGACTGAGGCAACACGTAGGCAAAGCTGAGCTATGGAGTGGAGTCTTTGCCTCTGCTTCTACTGTGTTGGTACTACATATTGAGTAATCTAACACTGATGGAAAAGCCTGAGTGGACTAAGATGTGAAAGGGACAGACTGGGTGGGGAAGCAGCTGTTGTGATCAAGTGTGAGTAACTGTGTCTAGATCATTTTGAATGCTTTTCTCTTTTATAAATCTGGAAGATGTCATTGTAAGAAGAGGATGCAAAGGTGACTTCTGAAGCAGTCAGCTGGACAACAGGATGACAAACCAAAGATAATTGGAGAAAATGACTTCAAGTGGTTTAGCTGAAAGCATCAAATAGGAAGCAGTTGGCAGGGCAGGAAACTGTTACTACTGTCACTGATGGCAGATATTCATATCTAAATTGGCTGTTGGCACAGCTTCAGACAGCATGGATGTGATTTGGGAATGTTACTTTTAAGTTGCTGCCAAGGAATTGGCTTTAATTATTCATACCTGAAATGGTTTTACACGCAAATTCAGAATTTAGTTTGAATTGTGAGGGTTTGGTGTGCATTTCTCAGGTTACTTATCTGTCTCACAGTCATGTAAGACTTAAACTGCTCACTCCCATGTTTTTGATGCCAGGTCGTGGTTTTAATATCTAGCTAGTAAACATCTTATTTCATTTCATTGATGCTGTTTTAGCATGAAAAGATAAGAGGCCTGACAGACTGAAGTTTATTAAGGAATAACGCATGCTTCCTTTGTAACAGTGCTGTTGATGTTAAATGAATGCATCTACTCTCCATGTTACCATGCCTTTGGCCCTGGTCTAGAACCATACATCAAATGTCAGGAAGGCTCATTTATCTTCTGCTGTATGGAAGGATCATGCTATTGATAAGATAGGAAGTGGAAGTGTCAGCAAGCTGGTCTCTATCCTGTTGTCTAATCCTCAGTTTCACTGATGGTAGGTAGATGTTGCACAGAGCTATTAGAAAAGGTCTCTATCTCTGTGGTGGCAGATGGCTTTTAACAGGTGAAAAGATGCCATCTGTTCAGTTGTTCAAGTAGATTTATTTCTGTTGATGCTGCAGTCACTTGCTTTGAGCAGAAGTGATCTACTCTGTGTGACCAGTTTTACCTTACTGGTTGTTTTAGCCACAGATACTATTTATCTGGATATCCCTAACTGTAGGTTGTCTGAATTCCTGTAATTATCTGCATAATGCTAACGTATTTGTTACTTCCAGCCAACTACGATGACTTATACCAGTGGTCAGTGGAATCCTTCTCAGACTTCTGGGCAGAGTTCTGGAAGTACAGCAACATTGTATGTTCTCGCTTGTATGATGAGGTAAGTGTTTCTCTTAAACAGTCAACTGCAACACAAAGGGGAAATAAACCAGTCTTACTATCTTTAGACCTGTTCCTGACGCCTTTGCAAGTGATACAAAGTATCTGCCAAGTGTATGGTCCTGAATTTCCTTGTGTGGTGGATGGTGGTGGTCTGCTGCTGCTATGCTTCAGTGTAGTGAAATCCTCAAGTTCATAGAATCATAGAATAGTTCCGTTGTCCTAACAAATTGTGCTGTTGTGTCCCTGTGATCGTGTGCTCTTGCATACCTTGGCAGTCCTGGTGGCTTGTGAGGAGTCTATTGATATACTGCCTTCTGCTTTAGGGTTATGCTGGTAGAATATCTTGATTTTCTATGTGCTGGCATGCAGTCAAGTTCATGTTTGCTCCCTGAGTCACTTCACTGATAAGCGCACCTGTTAAACTCTGGGTTTGTAGAACTGGTTGTGGAAGTCTCTGCAACCACATGTAGGCTTGAAATATCTCTGAGGGTGTTGTGGTAGTGGTTAAATGCAATCACAGGTTGAATCCCAATTCATGCCACAGTGTTGCTCTGAGATAAAGGTGATGTTGAAGCTCTTGCAAATGGGGGGCAAAACTGCAGCCCTTGTACAGTCTTTGTGTAGGATATCGACATCACCCTGTGGTTTTCCATCTGAGGAAGATGTTGAACTCATTACTTTCCTGGACTTAGTAGAGAGAGGACTGGACTTCTGTCTTAATCCCTGGAGGCCATCTGTTCCAAGAACACTCAGAGTACTGGCAGTTCTGCAGAGGGAGCTGGTAAGTTTCTTTTGCTTTTTCTCATCTTGCAAATTCCTGTACTATCCTATATGATCAAGTGGTTCCTCCTGCTGTGAAACTGCATGCTCAGGTGTCTTAATGTGATTCACTCTTTAGGAGGGTGAATTTGTCAAGAATATAAGGCCCAGTTCTTACTGTCTTTAAGAACTAGCCTGTAATAACTACTACGAGCGTGTAGTCCAAAGGCTGTAAACACTTAATCTTTTCTCTTGTACCTGATGGTAGTTGAAAACCTGGCCAGGTTGTATTTGGCTACTGTCATTTTCTCTACATATCCTGTGCTGCTAGCAAGATTTTTTTCTAAATTTCCAAATGAGTGCATATTGTCTTGAGCAAGTAATTCAGAGGAGCTATTTCAGGAGCTATTCTCCTGTGTATCTGTTGTGAGCAAGCTGCACAGCAATACTTTCTGTTCTCTTGCCTTACAGGTCCAGTTCTTCTGGAAGTCTGTCCCTCCAGACACTACCAGTGGCTGATGGGAATGGGTACTGAAGCAGGCAATAGAGGCCTGGGATGTTTACTGAGGATGAGAAGCAAGAAGATGCGGAAGTCTAGGAAAGCTTTAACTAGACTGCTTTGAGCTTCTAGGCCTCTGCATGCCTATTCTACAGTGGTCTTTCTAGGATGTGAGATCTTAAGCTGGGGAGGTAGTCAAGCTGACAGACAAGTACTGCAGAAGATGCTTGACTCGCTCTTTGTGGCTATTGCTGTTTGCCTCTCCATTCTCTGTGTCAGCACAGTGTCAGCTTCAAGGCTTGACTCTAGGTTTCCTGAGCATCAAAGCTGAGTTGTAGTCCTTACCACGGGTCTGCTTTTGTTGCATGTCAGAAGAAAGGCTGGTCACAGTAACTGAGCTGTTCTGTGGTAGCTGAAGAGTTGAGAAGTTTGAAGTGTCTTAAATTTGATGCCTGTTGCTTGTTGGAAGTAAGCATTATGCTTTGAGGAAAATAAAATTTTTCATCAACTGGAGCTGACTTCTTTGTTCACAGCCAGTGACACCGTTTCTACTTTCACAGGTCATTCCAAGAAAC
Organism: Pezoporus occidentalis; assembly: GCF_034315485.1. Taxonomy (NCBI): domain Eukaryota; kingdom Metazoa; phylum Chordata; class Aves; order Psittaciformes; family Psittacidae; genus Pezoporus; species Pezoporus occidentalis. The sequence continues at coordinate 9,477,829 of NW_026915691.1, read as the reverse complement.
AATAAGATCTTGTGTGTGTGTATATAATAGACAGATAGTGTATTATTGGAACTTAGTAAAGGTTTTACATACTTGTAGACATGTTCATCACTATAGTAAGTGATATCCATGCCACTTCTGATAAGAACAAAGGTACTTGCAGTGTGCAAAACTATACTGGCATGGCGGCATTAGCACTGTTATGTCAAGTGTAAGTAGCTGTTGATTTTAAATGAGGAATGTAGTCTAAAATTATTTACGCTACAGGAAGCACCTAACAGCCATTGTTCCTGCAGAGGAGCTGCTTTGAGCATTCTTACAGTGCCTGGTCTTTAGGTTTTCATGAAGCATGCTCTTTTGCTCTTCAGGTCATACAGAATATCACATGTACCACAGTAAGGCAAAGTTTACCTGTCTCACAGTAGTGGTGAGATTAATTCTCAAAGGTATAGCTTTTGTTTAGGGTAAGCAGAATCTGAGGCATGATAATGCATGGTTATAGCACAACTAGCAAGCCACTTGAAGGAGGGGAAATAGAATAAGTATATCCTTTGTCCCCACCTCTAATGTGATGCTTATTTGTAGCTCCTGAGGTTTGGGAAGCAGTCATTGATTAGCTGCTGAAAAGAACAATTGTGGAACAGGAGCACAGCTGATATTTGGTATGTTCACCTACTCAGCAAATTGTCCTTGTGTGCCTTTGCTGCTGTGAGTAGGAGTAAAGCCTTACTCATTAAATGAGGACTGCAGTCAGCAGTGCTGTAGATGGCACTTAGTTCCTCTGGACTTGCTGAGCATTTGTTGGACTGTGTGAAGTGAAATGTTTGCAAAGCTCTGCATTTTCATAGACTTACTAGAGCTGAGATCTATTAAATAACTAGCAGACCTTGAGTTTGTGTTGCTTGTTGAGAATTTGCATCTGTGGGGGACATCAGGATGCTCATAAGACAGAGTGCCACCACCTAGGAGATTGGGCTTAAGTAGGAGTCATAGATGTTACCCGAGTAGAAAATAATTGAGCATCAAGTATGCAAGTCCAGCACTTTATGCTACTGGAGCTATTCAAATGGGTGTTCTCCTTCAGTGAAAAGTTGGGATATGCTAGATCTTGTCCTGGAAAAAGCTGAAAACATTCTGCTCACTTCAAGCTATGGAAGACAGTCCTGACTCAGTTTTGAGTGTCTTCTAATTACTTCAGTAATATATGTATTATATATAAAAATTATAACAAATTCTGCAGCCTGAGTTGATAAACTGTGAATGTTGTAAATCCCATTTGTCCTATTTTTAGGAAGTTAATTTGAAATAAAGTAATATAGTAGAGTACTTCCATGTAAGCCTTAACTTCTAAAACTGCCTCCAGTGATATGCTGCATGTCTCAAAGCACAAAAAATGCTAGGTTTTCTGGAATGGGAGTTATTTTGAGTTCTCTCTGGCTTTCAGAAGAGCCTTTCACTTGGTCTGGAAGAATGCTGTTTCTGTAATGCATGTCCACTCCATGAGACAACCTCAGGGTGTAAACTGAAGCTTTCAGAAACACAACTCTACAATGAAGCTTGAATTTACAAATACATGTGCTGCTGGGCAATTGAGTTGCTAAGCAGTGGGGCATTGTGGAAGGAATTGCAAATTCCTTTGTGGCTAATGTGAAGGGCCTCTTTACCTATCGCTTATTAAAGGTGTAGTCTTAATTGTGACTTAATCAAGGGGTAATTTACTTTTTTTGAAATTTAATTAGTTCAAGATGAGGGGAAGTTGTTTCAATTGCACATAACTTTGTGATTTAATTGCATTTATCAGTTCTTTGCATATCCTAGCCCTAAATGGAGAATTGTTTAATATGGTCTTAAGTTATTGAACTCTCTTTTTTTAGGAAACATCAAATCAAGGGTGGTAGAAATATCCACTCTTGCAGTTTGTAATAAAATATTCATTAGTTGAGGTTAGTAGTAATACTTCTGCACTGTGGAAGAAGCTGTGGAGTACTTACGTGTTTACTGCAACTTAATCCTAAAAATGGAGAATTGGAATAAAAAGCTTGAACTTTTTAGTTACATTTTACTATACAGGTCACTTGTTTAGTCTAGAGTTGTTTGGAATTCCCATTGTCTAAGTTCCTGATGTTGGTCTCTCTCTTGTGATTCATGTTGGGAAAAAATGGGTACTCACACTTTATTGTGCTTTGATTTTTATAAGAGGGAGGCTGGAGTGTATCCTGGTAAAGAGCTACAAAACCATATAGCTCAGTCCCTGTTTGGGACATTCCCAGATCCAAAACCCCAGTGTGCTCCGTGGTTTTGTGTGTATCCTGTGGTCTGGATGTAGTCATACTGGTTTGCTTCACTTGTGTAGTTAAGGCTGGTCTGCAGGTAGAATTGTCAGTGGGAAGCTGTTTTTAGTGTTGTTGTAATGATGTCTTTGCTTGTGAGAGTTGACAAATAATTAATCATTCTAGGCCTGTAATTACAGGATCTAGTATCTGTGTTTGCCATCTGTAGGCTAGGAGAAGTTATTCTTGCCTAATAGTGTATATAAAGAGCTTGGAATTAGTTAGCTAATTTCTGTACAGTGCTTTGAAAAATGATATCACAGTTTTCCAGGAATATATCTGTATCTTATTTTTCAGGTGGTTGATACATCCAAAAGCATTGTAGATGTCCCGGAATGGTTTAAAGGCAGCCGTCTGAACTATGCAGAAAACCTTCTGAGGCACAAGGACAATGACAAGATTGCACTGTATGCAGCAAGTAAGAAAGAATTAATGGCTTGTATTTATAGTTCACAGGACTAGGCCTTATAAAACAGCACTTGTTTATATGAAACCTTACTCTGCAAGTAACAGCAAAACGTGCTCTGGGAATATAGGTAGTTCTGAAAAGTGCCTGGCAAACTAAACAGAGTTTTCTTAGAATGGGTTTATCTGCATTAAGGTAGTGGGGCTCATGCTGTGTTTAGCATCACTCAGTATTTGAGCTATTATTTCACATTTGTCATGAACACTTGTCTAATGCTTGCCTTCAGGAAGTATTTTGACACTGTTGCTTGATACTGTATTTCCCATGCTCTTCCTATGCCTAAGATAAATTTAGGAATACTAAGTATTACATGGGGTGTAGGTGGAATTAATTCTGGTTTTGACAGTACAGAAAGGAATGACAGTTACATGCATGGGAGACTTGGAATTTCACCTTTCTGAAACACTAAAGCTCAGTCTTAAATTTTTGTTACTGTGGAGAAGATTTAAGTCTCAAAATCTGGGAATACTCATAATTAGGATGGCAGTGTTAAGACAAAGTCCCTTCCCTCTGTCTGCTGACTTTGGTAATTTAAATTGTTCTGATCTGTTAGATGGGATTAGCTTCTGTGCACGTGTGCGAGTCCTTCCTTAGGGAGCTGCATTTTCAGCTTCCCTTTTGCTGGACCTAATCCTTAACATAAGACTGACCAAGCCATGGTGGTGCTTAACAGCTTAACAATAAACAGTGAAGACTCACAGCTCATTAGCAGCAAAAATTATGCAGAACTGTAGATTGTTTGGTTTTAGGTATTAAAAGTGTTAGTTCCTAATTTCTGATGTGTGGAGATCAGTTTCCGAGTTACATGTGTATTCCTGTTGTTCTGATAGCTGTTTGAAAACAATGGGAGACAGTTATCTTCTGTGAGTTGACTGGTGACAAAATATTTATCAGTTGCGTTTTACTCCTTAGAAGTACTGAGAGAAACCTCTCTGATCATATAAATATACATATACACATATATAAGCGTACACATATATAAAAGCAAATGCACACATATATAATCAACTACCAGTTCAGAGAGAATGGGAAAATCTGTGATGCAGTTTTGGCGTCATAAGAATTCATCTGGTGAAGTCTGACAGGAATGAGGCTTGTAACGGAAGGCTGGCTTCAAAGTGATGAACTCATCACTCTCAAATTTGAGACCATTAGAAAAGCTGCTTATGTATTATTTAATGGAAAAAAATCAACGTAGTTAAGTACATCTTGCGCAATAGCCAAGCACTGATTAGTAAGTCAACTCTTAATGTATGTGGAATTGATGTGATTGATTTATTAATGTTAAAAGCTAAACATGCACCTTGAGGAAAAGTGGAGTTCAATGCTTTCAGTTCAAATTATTGAAGGAATTATTATCAATCTAATGAATTATTTGGTTTGACATGTGATTACATTGTTCCTGTAGATCTTACTTCTTGTTAGGAGAACATGGGCTGTACCAGAAATTCTCTGCTTTGTGTCACATAATCATAGTGAATACCGTATGAGTGCTGGACTGAACATGCTGTGGTGAACAGACTTCCACCTGCACTTCTTTTCATGACCTTCTGCTGTATTTAATCTTCTTAAGATCTCTTAAGTCAGAGTATTCTTTGTTAACCCCTTGCTGCTAGGTCAGTGTGGTGTTTTGGGAACCCATGCCAGGTTTGTGTGTTCATTGGGGATATGTTCTGTGGAATCAGCGTGGATCTGACAAAGCACTGGAGTGTAAATGTAACTTTACTAAACAATTTCACTTGTCAGTGGCTCCCACTGTAAATCTCTTACTTGTGACTCTCTTCTTCTGGGAGCTTTAATCATGGAACAATATTACAATCCCATTTTCTGTTTGATGGGAATACAGAATCTCTCAGCTGTCCCTGCTCAGCTCATGAGCCACATATTACATTGACTTGTGTTGTTTGCCATCACAACCTGCTCTCTTGCTCTAAGTCCACATTTACTGGGGTGGGAATTTAGGAAGGCAAAAATATAAAAATCCTGTTCCTTGTTTAAGAAATGAGACTGATGGCAGGTGTACCAGGGCAAGCAGCACATTTACATTGTGACATACTTAGTATGTTTTTGTGAGGAGTGCTGGATACTTGGAGCAGGCCAATCCGAATAGTTTGCTGGAGTTGCATTAAGGAATTATAGGAAGGGATCCTTAGGATGACAAACTTCGCCTTTCATAACATTTAGATTTGTTCACTTTGTTTCACAAGTGGTTTATTAACAGCTTATGTAACATCTGACATTCAGTACAGAAATGAAAGCGCCCTGCAGATCTTTTCAGGGATGAATGGAGTCCAGTTTAGTGTATTTGCTTTGTGGTATGTTGGCAGGCGCAGATGTTTAAAAAAGCTTATTGAAAGTCAGACCTTAGTAACTGCATGTGAATGATTCTCTAGTTAACAGTGACTTCCTGTAGTAAAACCTGAAGTTAGCACCTTGATGCTGCTTGCTAGACCTAATGAGAAAACTAGGGAAAAAGGGGTTGTTTTTTTCATGTTAGAAAGTAGCTGTGGTGAATGCAATCTGCTTATAGTGAATGTTCTTTGAGGACACACCTTTCTGCAGTGAATAGTTTGCGTTTCCCCAGATGCATGTTCCTATCATTGTGCCTACTGAATGAATACTACTGATTTAATACTTGATTTCCATTAGAAAGAAAAGCATAAGAGGAATTTGAAAAGCAAAAAGTGTAATTGTGGAAGCTCTTCTCCTGAAATAGCTTAATATTCTTTCTTTTCCAGTATTAACTGTTTGGACTAGACTGATTATGTTGCAGTGCAGGATTTTTGACTGGTTGTTTTAATCCTCTTTCCTCAGAGGAAGGCAAAGAAGAAATTGTGAAAGTTACTTTTGAAGAACTCAGACAAGCTGTAGCTTTGTATGCTGCAGCCATGAGGAAGATGGGAGTAAAAGTGGGAGACAGAATTGTGGGTGAGTAGCTTTTTCTTAAAGGAGAGGAGGTGAAATTTCCTTGGGTGAGTAGTCAAGGCTATGGGAACATGAATGTGAAGTACTGTTTCACAGAAACATTCTGAAGAAAAGGCTCTTATGCTCCTATATTTACGTTTATATGAAATATACTTCTAGAGGGAAGGAACATGGATTAGCCTGCATGTCCTTCAGCACTGGAGGGGAAAGAAAAATACCTTATTCATAACTTCACTAAGGACTGCTTCATAAGCACTCCATGGAAGCAGAAGTGATGGAGACTTTGCATCTAGCTGAGCCCTGACTCACAAGGTCTGGCACATTCACACAGGAGCAGTCTTGGGAATTCTGGTCCCAGGTTGACTGTTCTGGTGCCATCTGGAAGTTACTGCCCATGGGGCCTCAGGTAATACGGTGCACTACGAATGGCAGTAATGAGAAATGGGTTTGTACTGCCTTCTGCCACCAGTGCATTTGGGAATAGTGTCCTCCAGCACTGTGGTAGTGAGCAGCCAGGGAGCAGGAATTTTTCAATTAGCAAATCTTCAGTGCAGAGATGAGTAGTTTAAAACCCCGAGATCCATTCAGTAACTCACAAGATCTTCTGGAATATCCATCATGTGGATCTTTCTGTATAAATAAGTTTTTGTCTTGTGAACAGCTTGTGCAGCATACAGTCCAGGCATAGAAAGGAGTTAATCGGTCTGGTTTTGTTCCATTTAGTTCTGAATTGCTGGGTTTGCCCTTCCAGCTGAACTACTTCATCTCTGTGCTTCATGTGCTCCATAACACAGGCTTTTCAGTTCTGTCAGTGTAGTGCAAGTCTAAATGTCAATATCCTTGAAGCTGCTTCACTCCTACCTAGTGGTTCTGCTGATGTTGCATAGCCATCTTACTATGGGAATCACATATTCTTTGAGCAATACTTGGCCGTTATCCTAAGTATGTGCAAATTCTTATGTGATGCAAACCCAAAGTGATGAAATTGGTTTGTTTTCTGTGTGTTACAAACCAGAACTGAAGCCCATGTCTTCAAAAACAGAAGGGTATGCATTATTATTGTTTAAGCCCACAAATGTGACCTGCAAATGTAAAATATACTCAAGAGCTCATACTTCATGCATATGCTATGAGTATTCTATGGATCTGGTAACTAACATCTACTTGCCACAGTTGGTGGCTTGCTTTTTACATAGAATTAGAGTTAAATCCTTAATTGGGTATGAACCATCCAGCAAAGTCAGGAAGTTTTGTCCCAGTGAAGACTAATGCTTAACTTTGTCTCCATTTTCAATGTTGAAACATTTGTATCTGTCAGCCTGTTGAGGAGCAATACTCTCTGTCTGAAACCAAACTAAAGAATAGGAAAACTTACACTTTGCAAAGTTTGAATATTTAGAATGTAAGTGTACTTTTTTTTTTACTGCCTGTCCTCCGATGGTGAAAGTGGGTTGTGTGTATTTCAAAATTGCCCCAAGGACATTGGCAAAACAATACATGATTGTGCATAATATTGAAGTATTCTGTTTTGTAGGCTGCTTGTGGGGGTATAATTCCTTACTAGTTTATAAGTAAGTAAAAAAAGTCATAACAGGGCCCAAAACAATTCTTCCATATGTGTTGCTGATTATGCTAAAATGAAGGATTGAATCTCACGTGCGAGTGACAAAAAGAGTACTCTACCTGTTTCAGATCCCGTAACATGATGAAATGTGTTGCTGGAAAATGATGGACAATGCAGAAGAGTACTTACTGGATATGTTTTCATATTTCATGTGAATTAAAACAGTGTGTGAAGGTAATACAATGTGTTCGCACACACTGGGGAGGACAGTAGCTGTAAGCTTCTGAGCAGCAACTGCTGTAGCTTCAATGTGTTCCTGTGAGTAGGAGCCTGCTGTTCTTTACTGTCCTAATTCTCAGGTTAAAGGCCGTTTCTTAGACATTACATATTGATGTCTGATGCTAAATAAGAGGTTTTCAGTCTCTGGGAAGATCTGCTCACTAGGGTAACAGATGTAATACTAATGTTAAAGTATGAGCAGGTGCAGCCATATTTAATGGGAGCATACATTCTGAATTAAGATCGAAGACTTTTTCCTGCATGAGCTTGTTTTGTGTTCTAAAGTGCAAATTAAAGGCCTCTCTGCAACCTGGTTATCACTGCTAGAACTCTTCTAATCAAGTTAGAAACCCTGTGTTTGGGAAAAGACCACATAGGATGCTCTCATATTGTGCTCATCTTGCGAGGAGTTCTTTGTAAGGTGTACTATGCAGGAGAAATGCACTCTGTAGCTGGAGAAAATGTGCTATTGCAATATAGCTAGTGGTGCTAATAATTAAGCTAATAATGCTATTATAGTTTTAATAACAGTTCCTTTTAGTTAAGGACTGCATTTTGCTTAGCACAATTGGAGGCTGCCTGGCTCCTCAATCTTCTTCATTGTTTTAGCAGCTGGCTCACCTCTTATTTAAGTTAAAAAACAAAGATTGTATTAATAGATACCACTTATTTTTATTTATGCAGGATTTTTGCGTGCAGAAGGCAGCAAGTTCATCTCCCATCCTTTGAGTAAGCTGCAGCTCTGTTTTTTCCCTTGGTGTTTTTGTGCATTTCCTAAGCCAAAATTTTCCATCTGGCACTTCCACAGCAGAGACCTCTCTGCCCAGCTGCTGTAGGCACAAAGTATCTGTGCTGGGCCCCTTGAGCTTTTCAGTAGCTTAGGCTCATCTTTATGAGCAGTTATAGCTTATTTGTGGAAGCAAGCTTGCATTGTGCTTGGAGTCCATAACAAAACCCTTTACTTTTGATAATAGAAAAGATTAGCGAATCCAGGCAACCTCTTTCTGTCCTTAAAATCATGGTACGTTTACGGGCTTTTAAAATTGCCTTTGTGCACTTTTTTCTTTTGGGCATTTTCTCACATTTTACTTGTTTCCACCTCGGCTGGTGACTGTCTTTTTCCCTTGTAATCTTCAGCCAGATGAACACATATCAGCTCCCATCAGTTGCACTGTTCCCACTCCTTCCCTTCCCCTGCTGCACCCAGTCTTTGACTCCTGACTCAACAGATTTCAGCAGCCTGATTGACTGCAACAGTATGTAGGGAGAGCTTCCCTGTGAAAGAAAACCAGTGGGATTTTGAACAGCAATGCAGCTATTTAGAGAGAGGAATATATATCTTAATTTTCTCAACTTCTTTCCTGTGTTTCTCTCCTATGCCAGAGGATATTGGCAGTCCTTGGAAGAGCTAAACTGCAACATCGCAGTCAGAGGTTCAGGCTGCAGGCTTTGGTCCAAGTCCCAAGTTGAAATGTGGGAGAGATTTTAAGTGTTGGGTGGGAAAGTTTGAATGCTGCACCCACTTGTATCAAGGATCAGGCTCTCCAAAGCTTGCCAAAATCTGCTGGGACCTAATTTCTTCCAAAATTTATAGCAGATGGCAGAAGGAAGGGTGATTCTTCATGTGTTTTAGGGCAGTAATAACCGGGCGTGCTTTTACTGCCTCTGAGAAATCAGCTTTTGAATAGAAGGGAGATACTTTAATTTTATTATAGTTGCCCAACACCTAGTCAGCCTGACAGGTTCTGATGCCCTTTGTTGCCACTTTCTCTTAAAATCACTTAAAATCTTGAGCTGTTAAAATTGTACACAAGACCATTAACATTACTTGTGAATTTGATCTCCATGCTTTACTGCCTCTAAAAGAAAACTGCTTTAGGTTTTCATTATACTCAGCCTATCCTCTTGTTAGTTCAATACAATTCATGGTTGCATCATGACAGTAATAGTGTATTAGAGGTAGAGGTGGGTGAATGTGGGTGGACAAGCAGCAATGTCAGCCCTTCTTCAGCTTGATTTCATCCCAGTCTTCCCTTTCCATCACAAAGGAGCAGTTAATAGTAAACATAATTGAAGCAGATGGGAGGTAAATCGTATCTCTTCTAAAGATGTGCTGTGTTACTGGCAGTGGTGATGGGACGGTTGGAAGAAACAGATGCAATACCTAATGCAAGCTACACAGATCCACATGTGAAGAATGTCTCCCACTGGTCATCTGTTTGGCAAATAACAATGACTGCAGCAGGAATAAATAAAACTTAGGAGTATCTGTGTTTCTCATCTCTGGATAGGTTACTTCTATTATAGCCCAGTACCCAGTTTTGTTCTATTTCAAGTCAGCAGTTAAACTAATCTTCCCCATGTGTTCCCTCAAAATCCTCAACAAAACATCAATGAATTACATTGTTTAAAGCTAGTATTTTATCTATAGTAACTGTATTAGCCCTTGTTGCTTACGTGGGTTTTAAAGCTAGCTTTGTAAGGAGATTAGCATGTTGCTAATAGTCTCAGGCCACAGTAATGTTAGGTAGGATGACCACCTTAAAGTCCTACAGGAGTGGGAAATGCTGTATTAATGTCAAAGAGAAGCTGGAAGTGTGGTCTTTGACCTGTTTGAGAGCTGGTGTACATCAGTAGTGCAAGCCATTAAGGTACTGTAGCTCCCTACTGTCCTTCTGATGCATTCTTTCAAGGCTCAAACTCAGTCTTTGATGCAGGGTCCAAGTTTGGGGCTTTTTTTATTATTCAAATGCTTGGACACCTCTGTTTCTGTATACACATTTATTCAGCTTCATGAAGGCAGTAGGTGCTTGCAGGGAATGTGTTCTCAGCTCTCAGAGATGAAGTGAGATCAGTTTCCAGCATAGTTGTACCAGGAATTTTTGCACTACAGTTTTTACCTATTCTGTTGCTAAAGTACTGCAGTAAAACAAACAGCTCGGGTGTCATCTCAGCCTATGCTAGATTAGGTAAACAGCACCTGACAGAAAATGCTGTCCTGAGCAGATCAGGCTCTAAGTGTCTCTTAAAAAAATCCATAGGGTGTTTTTAAGGTATTACTTGTCCTGCTACAGGTTTGTCACAGGCTTTATGTCAAAGTAAATTTTTTATTTCTTTGTCCTGATGGAGATTTTACACATGCTTATGAGTCAGGAGGAGAGCTGCTAGGATCTTTGGTATGTCATACTCTGAATTCTTAGTTGCTGGGTTCCTAGCTTCTGCTTTTGGAGCCTTCTATTCAATTGCTTTCATACCCAAAGAAGGTATGAGGATTCTCCTCTTCCTAAAAAGAATAGTTAGTTTCCACCTTTCTTGCCAGCTTCAAGAAAGCGGTATGTTAAGATACAGAGATAGACAAGTACCTTCTGTAAACTTTACCCATGTTGACAGATGCTAGTTTTGATCCTTAGCTTAACTATCCTATCAAGGAACATGGAGGCTCTAGTTAAATATATAAACAAACGTATGGTGAATATTTAAATTAACTGTACCATTATTCTTCTGTAGTACAGAGCTTCTGTACATGTCACTGTTCTGTGACCCCTGGCATGCATCCAGCTAAAAAGTTGTACTTTTATCGTCTGTCAGCAATATTCCTGTTCAAGTTTTAGACACTTACGACCTGTGTCAGCCTACTGAATGCTTTGAGAAGTCAGTTGATACCTCAAGGCGCACAGTCAAATGCAGGGAGTTTTACATATGTGACAGTTGCTGTCAGTGATCTGCAGAATCTCTGATGTGTCATTTTTCTTTCTGAGAATCCCATTTTAATGTGAAAGACTGACAGGAGAAGTAGTTTGTGTCAGACAGGAGAAGTAGTTTGTGTGAAGAGTTGGGAGCTGTCAAGAGAAAAGCACCAGGAGCTCTTCTATCACTGTTTGGATGATCTCTTTCCAAAATAGATCCTCATTTTTATTTGTAATACTGGGTGCTGGGGATTAGGACAAACGCATGAAAATCTCAATGAGCACGCAGGCTGGCTGCCTGCAATGGTGGGATGTGGATACAGAAGCATGGAGTGAGTTGCCTTGCATGTTTCATACCTTTGGGCAGTTTTGGCTGATACCCTCTCAAACTCCACCACCACCTTAAAGCCAACTGACAAATGAAAGTAATTACTTGATTACAGTGCTAAGTAATCAAAGTACTAAGATCACAGTGCTAAGCCAGAGACTTGAGTTCTTGCCTTGAGGGCTTTTATAGCAATGGTGAAAAGGAGAACTTCCTTATAGTAGAACTGATGCTTGTAAGCTATGGCATAGTAATAACTGCTCCAAAATATGAAGAGACATCTTTCGGTTTTCATTACTCTCTGGCCTCCTGATAATCCCATCCAAGAAATGATCAGTGGCATCAATTAAAAAAGAGCTGCTTTCATCACACAAAAAGCCATTTCAGTCTGTTCTAGTTCATATGTTTAAAATTTCAAATTATTTTTCAGGGAGGAAGATTTCTTTTAAAAGAAAAATCTGTAAAATTTTGGGATACTGTACTTTGTGTTGTAAACCTTGTCTCTAAGGGGGAAAATAGCAAAGTAAATAATGCCTTTATGGCCGTGAGGTTTTGCTGCACTTTATGTACTTAGGAACTTCTCTGAACAAAACACCACAAAAAGCAGCTCTAGGGAGTAATTTATCTCTTAACATGGTGTAAAGCTTTTATTCACAGTTGTGTTTCCTCCAGAAATCATTGGGCTCAAGTCATAAAGCTGTTTTCAGAGTTGCTACACCCCAGAGCACAACAGCTCACACATTAACTGGAGCGGTCAAGCTGGCTTAAGGAAATTGATTTTACTGGTTTTGAATTGTGAAGAAAAAGAATCTCAGTTTAAATTCTGACTTTTAAAGTCTACTTTATACACAGCTGAAAAAGGATAGATTTTTTTCAAGCTGTGTAGACAAACTGGTAGAAGTCAAGCTCAGACCCTCCTTGATGAAGTTAATGTGCAGAATTGCTATGAAGATCTCTCATCTTCGTTCCTGTATTGAAGAGAACATCCATAAATCTTTGAGGAGTCCTCAACACTAGTGAGTTTCTGCTGTCTGGTAGATACTTGTGGAGCACCTGCAACATGCACTGCAGTCCAAGATCTGTCAATGCTCACCACTTCTGTTAAAGAAGTTGGAAAGCATTTTTATTGCCATTTAAGTGTGCTTTCAAATGCTGAGTTATAATTACGTGCCCAGGTACAACAATTAGGCCTGTCATGCTTTTTTTTTTTTTAAGGACATTGGCATCTTTTTGGTTACTTAAGAAGAATGATCTGAAACTCCAGATTTTTTATCTATTTCAGTTGCATGTTTTCATCTGTGGTTTGGATTCTGATCAGCTGAGGTTGATCTCGGCCACGCAGAACCTTCTGGACAGTGGCTCTAATTGAGCCCATTGAAAATCTAATGTTTTTGACAATAATTTCTTCTGTGTGCCTTGATAAGTTGAATGTCAATCTTGAAATCTTGTTGCAAGCTGTTGGGGTAAACCTGAAGAACTACATTGTTGTTGGGATGTTTCAGGGATTGTCTCTTTTTGAGATGCTCTTTTTTCTTGTTCAAGATTCTGGTACTATAAAGTTGAATCTCTACTTTTGAACTGATTATTTATAATGTTTCCTTGTTGCTTCTCCAGTGGCTGTTTCGAAAAACCTGTTCTCTTCCCCTCCATGGTGCTCTATTAGTCTCCATGTACCCAATTCAAACCACAAACGTACTCCCTCCCAGTTCTTCTAGTCAGTGTGCTGCCCTCTTAACCTGAAAGTCATTAATGAAGCAGAAACATTTGTAAAGTGGGAGTAACCTTGTATATATAAGCCTCAATGCAATTATAAGTGGAATTGCTTCTAATTCCTCATGTAAGTGATTTGACTTCAGAAGAGGACATTATGTGTGGAAAACTTTGAAGGATGCTTCAGCCTAGGAAAAGTCTATTCAAACTGGCTGTTGAATACATTATATTTACTGTAAGGTTTGCTATTTTTTCACTTCCATCTCTAACTATTCAAATTCTGCCATAGGTTACTTACCAAACAGCATTCATGCAGTGGAAGCAATGCTGGCTGCTGCAAGTATCGGTGCTATCTGGAGTTCAACATCACCTGACTTTGGCATTAATGTGAGTAGCCTTATTATTGCAGGAAAGCTATCACTATTTCATACAAATAAAGGGATGAAGTGGCAGATTCTGTTCACTTTTGTCTTGCTGCCACCTCCTGGCACACCCAAGTACACCAGATTTTTATTAGCTACCGGAAGTCCGTGCTTTCAGTTGTCAGTAATGACATTCAGCATTGCAAATCGGATATCTTTAGCTAAGTCACTGTTGGGATATTTTCAGGTGGAATTCGCAGTCTTTGTGAGCTTTTATTACATTAAATGTGTGAATGAGCAGTGGTACAACAGTTATCTGGGGCTAGGCCCTACCCTCTCAAATCCTTCCCCAGGCTCTTAGCTACACTCCAGTTTCTTTGCATAAGTAGTCCCTTCCTCTGCCCCCACTGTGGGTAAACTGAGCAACACCCATTTGGTCTTTTCCATAAGGCTTTGCCAACAAGGTGAGGCATTTCAGGCTAATCTCACTAACCTATTTAACTCTCCTGTTAGTGTAGGAAGAAGTGCTGTGTGTAAAATAAGGTAAAAATTAACTTGATTCATGTGCCCTGGAAGCTTTGAGAATAAATTCTGCTTTTTTTGGAAAGCCTTTAGCACACATCTCAAGCAGCAACAGATACAAATCACTTCTAAAATGAAGTGTTGAACCTTTATCTAAAAATTTGCATGAAAGCATCTGGAGAATGTACTGTCTGTGCAGTGCTGAACACAGACAATACCAATGATTTTAGGTAATGCATACCCTCAATCTCTGTTAACCAGGAGCAGGCTAGATGCATGGAGCTGTCATCTCTAGCGCTAGAGGGCAGCAGGATTCCACTTTCTTACGCTTGAGGTTGTATCATTGGGGAAAAAAAAATGATTAAAAAAATCATTATAGCATGTAATGATCAATCTGTTCTACAAATATTTTCTGCTTGCTCAGAAAATGACAGTATGGAGTATTTTCTTTGCAATGTGATTTGATCTCTCATCTGGGAGAAGATTGTTCATTTCACTTGCATTACGGAGTACTGGTATGTTTTCTGTCCATGTTGATATGCTGTTATTTTCAGTGCCTGGCTTTATTTAGTTTTTGTGATAGTCTTTTAATGAAACTTAGCTTTGGAACAGCAGTGCCATCGATGTCATTTATTCTCTTTTGGCTTGGCAACGTATATTGGCATGAATTCAAACCCTAAAATCTTGAGGGAGATCAGCAGAGGTCCTTGGGGATATTGGCTTTCACCCTAAGGAAAAGACATTCCTCCTTCTGTGCAGTTGCATTAGTCCTGTTAACATAAACGAAGATTCTGTTTGTGTTTTGGGGAACAGTGTAGCAATTTCAACACTTCAAATCCAATTGTGTATATATGTTTTGTGAAGCTTAGAAATGTCACTTCTCAGAACTGCCTACACATTGCAGGCTCTGAATGCCATACATCCAAAGGCTTCACAAGCGTTCAGGAAGTCTGCTGTCAGAGAACCAGTGAGCTCCCTCCCACACAGAATGCAGCTCTTGGCAGCTTTCCCTTCTTTTCTCTAGTCCTTGTTATCCCTTTTGGTATATTAATAGGAAAGTGGTTCTTTGCGGCCTGTACATAAGAAGTTGTTGTATATATATGTTTAAGAAGAGCCTCTTCTCTTAGAACTATATGAGGAACCTTTGGAGCAAAACCAGAGCAGCTCCATTCATGGAGCCCTGCACAGTTTTTAGTACTGGATTTGAGGCTCAGAAAATAGAATGAGCCATATCTGGTATACCTGAATTTTTCATGAAAGCAGTTCCTTGCTGAGCCATCTGGTTGGACTAAAGTTCCAGTGTAGCAATTATGTGTTCCATCTGTTTTTATTGCCCTTGTGTCATACCAGGCTGCCCTGTGGGATTTGATTCTGCCAGTGCTAATGAATCCAACTGGGTGTATTAGCAGCATTGGTAAGACCCTGAGATTTGTAGTCATCTCTTTCTGATTCACACCTCTCTTCATATCTGATTCTTCTCTTAAAGCCCTCTCATTAGTCTTAATTCTTTTAAACATCAGGCAGCATGGATATGGGATATGTATGCTCCATGCTCAGCATGAATGTGTTTGTGCACACACATACATATACATACGCACGTGCTGTGTGTAATTTAGCTGCTTAGTCTGTTCTTTGAAAACATTACAAAGAAATATGTTTGATTACATACCTAAGAAAGCAGGAAATTGAATTTCATACTCCTTAGAGGATAACTTTGATGTATTAATCTACATTTCCAGGTTTGTTAGCTAACATGTTAGAGGCTCCTTGAAAACTTCTGCCACCAAACCAGATTCTGGTGTTTGTTTTAAGCTAATTGATAAAGCTAGGTGTCAGTGCATGCTTGTATTATGTTTATATTATTCTTATGATGTGAATAAGGAAAAGGAAATGCATCTTTGGGTGACAGAAAAGTTGTGACATACTCAGCAGAGACAGTTGCATGTTTATATTTAGCCACATCCCTGTGGTGTTCAGTGGGCTTTCCTAAAAAGACACCATGGAGAAAGACAGGACCTCTGTACTTCTGCAGGAGGCTTTCTTGCAACCCTGACCAGTCCAGATTGGAAAGGAAGAGTGTAATGGAAATGAGTTGTCTGTGATGTTTTTGCACTGGTCTTTTGGTAATAGTTTGTCTCATTTTGGCTGCAAAGTAAAGAGCAAAACAGGAGACAAGAATAAAGAATGCTGGGAAGAATAAGCTCATGACTAAAGTCTGTTTTGTTTTTTTTGCAACATGACTTATGAGATTGTTGTTGAATAGTTAGCAACAATTTTACAGTATGGAGTAATCTTGTAGTTCTTAACATTTCACATAATGCAGCTAGTGAGGGATGTGAACGTTGCTGTGTGCTGAGAGCTTTTAGCAAAAGAATTTGCTTCTTGCTGTTGAATACAGAAAGATCCATTTCTGGTAGATTGCTGCATGCTGTGTATCTGGGGGGGAAAAATGCCAGAAGGGTTTTTCTCTCAAATGTGATAATAGCTATAGTAAATTCCTGAGAACAGTGTAAGCTGGAAGAGAAAACTTAGCATCTGAATGTGTCCTGCCCCAGAGGTTCTAAGGGAGCTGGGGTAGTTTTTGTTGGCAGTATGTATGTATATGCGTTCTCAATATCTAGTAACTCTGGTAAAACCCAGTGGTACAGTTTCCTTTGTTAATCGTAGCTGAGCAAAGCTGCCGGTCCATGTGAAGTGCCACCTTGCTGTGTGATAAAGGCACTCCTCTTCCAGGAGACTGGTGTTTCTCAGGTTCTCCCTTGTGCAGACTGCCCAACTACTGGTGCATTGTCCAAGGAGCGTTAGGGGCAGTTTACAAGGGCGTGCAGATGCAGGTAGGAGTCCTGCACCTTTAGGTAAATAGTGCCTGACTCCTGCTCACATTACAGGTGCTTATCCTCTCTAGATGAGTTTAAGTGATTCTCAAGATGAATTTTTAACTGCTTAGATAGCTTTGAGCTTGTTCCTTCAGTGAATGCCATCCTGTGATTTGTGGTGATTTTGTTATTGGTTGATATATTTGGGGGTTATTAAATAGATTGTTACAAACCTTTTGTACTTGGAAAATCTGGGGTGAGTGAAAGACAAGCAGGCAGTCTTTTATCAGTTCTGCTAATTCCTGTCCTTATCTAGTATCTAGTGGGGTTTCCTACTGCAGCAATTTAACTTTAACTTCTTTTTCTCTATTTCCCTAGGGTGTACTGGACAGATTTTCCCAAATTCAGCCTAAGCTCATCTTCTCTGTTGAAGCTGTTATATACAATGGCAAAGAACATAAACACTTGGAAAAGCTGCTTAATGTGGTAAAAGGTATTTCACTGCGTACCATCTACTCTTAGTTATGCTGTAGTTTTGTGAGCTCTCGAAGCCTTCACTGCCACAAAAAGTGACACTTTTGACTGCTTCTCGCTGTCCTTCCTCCTTTAAAGTATCTCTGTGGCCACTTGGAACTTCAGAACTGATTTGAGTAAAAAGTAACAAGTCTTTCGTGTACTTCTCACAGTCTTTTGCTAGCTTAACTTAAGTATAGCATCATAAATTAGTCAGCTCTATTAGCAGGGGAACAGGGACTGGTGATGCTGGGTTTTTTAAGCCCAAGCTTTAGTGCTGCTGAAGAAAAATGAAGAGGTATTGCAGCACTAAAGCTTGCAGATTTGCACATAGGCTGGCAATATTGAGCAAATTGTATCTTAGGTAACAATTCAGTCTTTTGGAGTTTCAGTGCTTGGTGCAAGAGAATTATTCCTGTTAGTGCATTACATTGTATGATCCAATCAGACAGAAAAGACCATTGTTTTAGGTAACTGAATGTAGGAAATAATTTGTTTCCTTCATTCTTCCAGGACTTCCAGATATAAAAAAAGTGGTGGTGATTCCATATGTCTCCTCAAGAGAAAACATAGATATTTCTAGGATTCCAAACAGGTAATGGGAGCTTGTGAGCTGTGTCTGTCCTCACTATGGATGTGATGGATGGTGATAGCAATTGAAAATGAACTTGCAAAAGTTAGGGTTTAATCAGGTTTCTTATTGTGGGTCAAGCTTCATACTGAATGTAGAAATAATACGTTGCAGCCAACATTTTGCTTCTACAAAGCCACTGGTATTAATGGTTCTCAAACAAAGGCAAAATTCAATAGGATATAGCAAGGAGAAGAAAATCACTTTGAGAAATGAATAATTAATAATTTAAGTGACATTGCTAGAGATAATTTGTTTTGCTTATTTACTGCCCTGGATTACATACATTGGGTACCTTTTGGAAGTGGTCGAGTTCCAGATTTTGTGTTGAGGGTGAGATTTTTCCAGTCTGAGCCCGCTAAGAGCAGCAGCTGATCATAGGTGTAGATTTATAGGCTTGCTTTTGTTGTGTTACATCTCAATATTATACTAATGCTTTATTTTTAAAGCAGAGAAGGGAAACAAAATAATTAGCAGCTCAAAGAGTAAAAAAAAACTAGGAATAAAAATAAAGTACATAGTTTGAATATATAGCTCACTGTAAAAGACATGTTAAAGACAGAAGTAATTCTGTGTATGGGCTGGGGTAATGATGTAAATTTGTTTTAAATGTTCTTTTTCTCCCCTCTTATGCAGTGTCTTTTTAGAAGACTTCCTCGCTGCTGGGAAAGGAGACCAGGCCCCCCAGCTGGAGTTTGAACAGCTGCCTTTCAGTCATCCTCTCTTTATCATGTATTCATCAGGCACAACAGGGGCACCAAAATGCATGGTTCATTCAGCAGGGGTATGTCTGCCCTCCTGGAGCTCCACTATCTATATTTAACTACCTGGGTTATGTTTTTCCTTTGACAGTATCACGCTATAGTGCACTTTAAGGACGAACTGATTGCTGACAGTTTTTCAGTAACTTGCAATGAAACTTTCTATTTGTAAGTGACTGTTTGAAAGCAAATATGGATTAAACCCCCCAGATTATTTTATATCCTTAAAGATTCAGACTTCAGCTATTTCCAGGGAGCAAGTGTCACTCACAAAAGCACTGGTAGAACTGGCCTGACTCATACTTGCAGAAGAAAGGCCAAAGAACTTGAATTGAGTCCTTAGAACTGATTTTTGGACACAGTTGAGGCCCTTAGGGAGCTTGCAGTTTTTATTACCTAGGATTTTTTTGACCATAAACTTTAGTCCCTGTGTTTATCAGTTCAGAGCATGTCATCCTTATCAATCTCCTTTTAAGGAAGGAAGCCAAAAGGTTAGCTTATCTCTTTGGATGCAGGTTTTGCTTTGTATGGAAGCTTTGCTTTAGGCAGTGTCTTATTGTGACTAAATGTATATATGATGTTACTGCCAAAATGACCCATGTTCACATGCTTTCCATTTATTATTCAGGTTCTAGGCAACTTAAAAAGTTAAGTGATTCCAGCAGTTGGGCATACTGTTGAAAATTTAACTCTGCTGTTAGTGTGGGCCTTAATAAAAGGCAGGGTTTTGGTGTTATTTCCCTTAAGGCAGGCATAATGTGCTGCCTAGCACATTTCAACCAACTTGTATAGATTAAACTGCACAGCTATTAACCCGAGTCCACTGTTTCTGCTCTTTGCTCTGGAAGTCAGGATGAGCATCTTGCAAAACTGGCTGTAGAGTTTTTTAGGTAGCCTGAGGGCAGGGCCACTTTGTCACACCCATAGTGTGTATGTTCTTGCCTCTATGATGGCAGGGACTGGAGGATTTGCCCACAGACAAATCCCACACTGCCTGTAGACACTCTGCTTTATTATCAATAGGAGATCATACCAGGCAGCGCGTGACATACAAAATAGTCCCTTTGGGACACAAATCCTGTGTTTGTGAAGAAGAAAGAAGTAGTTATATTTTGAGGTTTGACAGTTGTTTTGAATCTGTGCTGGCTTTAAACTGGTTAAAAGTACTTGCAGAGATGGATTAGCAAAAAGAGGACAGGTATTTTGTTCAGTGATGTAGGATAAACAGAAGGGAGATGAAAAACACAGGTGTAGATCAGAAAACAGGACGTTTCTCTGCAAAGTTTTTTCTTGTCCCATGCTACCTGTGTGGCTGTTTAGTTTGCCTTTAGTCATACCTCTGCTCTCCATTTGAATCACCTATTCAGTTCAAACAGAGTTTAGGTATGGACTACTCATCCTTGCTGGGGAGGAGAGACTGTGATGGCTTCTTGAATAGGATATGTTATTTATGAGGATTCTGTGTTCCTACTGAACAGCTCTCTAGTTCCTGTACTGTAGGATAATGTTTTCTGTAAGTTCTGGTGCTAAAATCTCTTTTATTTGGCCAAAAAGCAAATTACTGCATCAGAGGTTCTGTGGTTTGCATGTTTTGTATGTGTCAGCTTGAATAGGGCCTACAAATAAAATCCATGCAAAGAGATGTGTAGATATCTTCTGCACACTTGATTGGGTTCCTCTGCTTGTTCTTGGCTTAATCTTGTTTCCCCTGGAAATAATAGGAGGATTCTCACTGATTTCAACAAAAGCAGAATTAGCCCATGGTCTTAGTCTCATTTTCCAGCCTCAGATTGACTGAAGTTTGATTTTTGATAGTTAAAAACACAAGAAAGGATGACGTTTCAGTAAAGGCACTTCAACTGTTTTTTTGCAGTGTGCTTCAAAGCTGTTTTGTTTCTGTACTGATCTTAGAGATGCCAATACACAGTTTACTTTAAACTCACAACTCTGTTTCTGTCTAATTCTGCAGTATGTTTCTGGTCTATCTTCTCTGTACACATTCTGTTTTCTTGACACACAGTGAAATAACATATGTAAATAGTGAAAATGAAGCCATGTCATGGGAGATGATTTAGAAAGTAGTGCCTCAGAGGGGACTGAGCTTTTTCCTGGCCTTGGAAGCAAAGCTGTGTTTATTGAACAACGGGGTGTGCTACAGAGAGCCATTTGGAGGGTTATTTTTAATACTTGAAAAACAGTAGTAAGTCCTAAAATCATTGCTTCTGCTTCTTACCTCATTCATACAGGCCCCTTTTCAGTTATTCCATATTCCCAATTATCTAAGAAGATAATTTTTTGGTAAAATCCTAATCAGTTAATTTCTTTGCATCTTAAGGACTTGTAAGACCTGAGCTTAAATAGCTGTACTGCTGCAGACCTCTTGTGTAACTGTAGGCAAATCACTCTGAGGATTTCTCATGCTCCGACTCTTCTGAATGCTGCATTGGGGAGGTTGCTGGTTTGAGACCAGCAGCCTTGAGCAGCTGTTCTCGCTCAGCTGTGTAACCCCTTAGCACTGGTCCCTATGTGCTGGTGGTGTGGCTCAGGAGCAGCCGTGCCAACTGATACTTTGACATTCCAGATGCTCAGCACTTTACCAGCCATATGTTAAGCCCAATGAAGACAAGCAGGCCAGTAAGTTATCAGCTCCCAGATATGAAGGGCTGAACATTTAGGGTTTATTTTGGGGGTCATACAAGTCCTATAAGTAAGCCCCATAAATAAACTTGAGATCACACACTGGGCCATAAGCTCTTTAGAACAGGTATACAATCTACCACAATACCTTTGCTTCTGGAGTGAGACTTAGCACGCTTTGCAGGGGATTAGTTCATAGCCTCTACCTAGAGTAATTGTTTAAAAATTTGCTTGTTTCCCAAACTGTGCAATAGCAATAACTAAATGAAGGAAAAGGAAAGCCAGTGTTTGTTTTAATTGAATTTGACTTTTAATTTCACTCTTACGTGGCTCTTTCAGATTCTCCTGTGGGGGCGATGTGCTTACTTTTATAAATGGAATAATTATGTTAACACCTGCAATTCTTCTGGCAACCTTAACAATGAAGTTAGTGATTTCAAATCCTGACTGCTTTTCAGTTTTCAGTGTAGGGAATGTTAGCTATAGCTAGGTGGCAGCATCGGGACAGCTTAATGTGTTCAAACAGTAGCAGGTGAATCCAGACCTGGCTCCTTCGCCAAGAGAAAATAAGATTTATTCCTTTATTTTTATTTAAAGTTTTCTGCCTTTTCTCCTGAAGCATGTGCCAGTTTTATGACTCACCTTTTTCATTTCAAATGTTCATCTGTCATATATTTTCTTTCAGTGTATATCTTGTTTCATCCTTATGAAGCTCTTAATAGTTCCACTATAACTCCTTGCATAAAAGCAAGCCCCATCTTTATTTTATGATTGACCACACCAATTTGTCACTGCAGTTTAGTGACTTGATGAAGTAGTTTATAGATTTATCTATCCTAACAAGTTATGCTTTAATAATGATTAGAAAGGTACTTGAGCAGCATCTCCAACAAAAGAGAAAATAAAGTAATATATTCAACTGCATTATCAATATTGATCCTTTGAGCTGGGAGGCTTTTCATGCTGCTAGTCACTTCCATGTTTATAAGAGATGTGTGTAGTTAAGTCTTTCCTCTCCTAGATGTTAATAAATAAGATAGTTTGGATACGTATTGTTAATGTATAGCAGCTGCTGCAGTTTGTAGCAGTTCTAGGTCCTTCATTCCTCCCAGTTGCATTGGTATACTGAAACAAAACTGTCAAAGGGCTTGTCTTGTAAAATCTGACCAGTAAAAGCATGCCATTAAGATTATGGCCTTCATGGAGCACTCTGCAACTCTGCTGGCTGAGGTGAGTTGGAAGTGGAGGAAGTTATTTACTCCATGGATTAAAAATGATGTGCAGGGGGAATTGCTGTGGTCTAATGGGAGAAGATGAGAAGTTACAAGAAAAAATGGAGAATGCAATCGCTGCAGCTGCTGTAGATAGGCCCTGGGATTTACTTTAGTTGTGGTTAAAGGAAATACTTGCTTTTAATTGTGGAGTACATCCTGCGAAGTATTGACAACATTAAGGGGTTTTTTAAGTCTTAATGTGTCATAGTTCATTTATGTGAACTTACATTTTCCTTTCTCTGTTTTTCAGGGTACCCTAATACAGCATCTGAAGGAACACATTCTTCATGGGAACATGACCAGCAATGACATTATTATGTACTATACAACGGCAAGTGTGGCTTAAGGCATTTTTAAAACTGCTTTAATATATTTTTTCTTATAGAGATGGGAGAACTTTTCATACAAATCTGCAAGTACATTTTTATGTATCTTTAATCCTTCTGCAAGGCATTGTCCTATTTAACTGTTTTGATGGGGAGGTAAGAAGCTGCTGAATAAATCTGATCTGTGTAGGAGTTCAGTTATGTGGTGGGCTATCTTCCTAATGTTGGGGTAAAGGAAATGGTTCCAAAGGCTTCTATGACTGAAACCTTTTGAGAAGGCTGATGTATTTCCTCATGAGTTCCTTTCTGAACTTCAACACCACTAATCAGTTTGGAATACCTCCATGAAGGAATTGTTATAATTACCTTTTCTCAGAGTGTCCTGTCTTTCAACTCATGCTTTAAAAGTATGTGTATAGGGATGTATGGAACCTGCATCTCATTCGGTATTTGTAAAGGTAAATTAGGTGAACATTCATCAGGAAGATGTAGCTGACCTACTCTAGGGACAGGTGAGAGGATAAGCAGTGTTCCAGCCTTATTTTCTGGTTCCTAAATAATATGATTAGATATAATCAGCAGTGATGGGCATAAACTCAGGTGCTGGTTTAACACTTTCTTAAAGCAGGAAAACTTGAGGCAAGGAGAATGGAGGGGAAGATGGCACCTCTTGCACAAGGACAAGGAGCATGCTTTGGTCCAGATGATTTTGCCAAGAGCTACACATGTCCATCATTTTCTAGTTACCTGTAGCTCCTCTACCAGCATATGATAGCAAGCAGCATTCCTGATGGCTCTGATATTGCTGCCAGAAAAGCAGACAGCTAGCTGACAAAGATGGAAATTGATGTAGGTATTTTCTGTTTTCCAGACTGGCTGGATGATGTGGAATTGGCTGGTGACTGCGCTTGCTACAGGAGCTTCAGTGGTCCTGTATGATGGATCTCCTCTAATTCCATCACCAAATGTGCTCTGGGACTTGACTGACAGACTGGGGTATGTAAACAAGATTAAATGGAGAAAAATGGTCTGCTCCTGTTATGATGACCACATACAAGCAACCTCATTACAGGTGTCATTCCCTTGATCAAAGCTAGTGTGCATCATGAGTTTATCTTTTGGCTTAGCCTTGAGTGGTACTACTTCTTAACATTTTGTACTAAACCAGTTGTTGATGGAGAGCAGGAGAGACAAAGAGCTGATTGTCTCAAATTTGAGTTAAGTATTTGGATTCCAGGCAAACAAAGAATTTTGGTTCAATAGTCAGTTTTCAAGAGCAGCCTTTTCAAAAGGCAGTAATTGGGAGCAATCTGAAGAGTAATTTCTCAGCACACACAGAACTTAGGAAATAAAAATCCTTTTTTTCAAGCAGTTCAACATAAGGCTCAATGTAACACTTTGACTTAAAGACATAAATTGACTGCAAAGGCTCAGCAGGGTTGCTTGTATTTTCATATTTTGCTTTTAAATCTACAATGCCTAATTTTCCCTGCCAAGCTGTTCGTTAATTGTTTTACACAGGTCTTTGTGCCTCCAGATGCTCACAGTGCCCTCTCTGTCAAAGCCCAGAGAAATGGCAGGTATTGGCTAAACAGCTGTAAAATACTGTGCTGGTATTTAGCTTTGTACTCTGCTTCATCTTTCTGGTAACTTTCCTATTTTGCCAGCTGGATGTAAGGAGTAGATCTGAATGTTATTGCTGATAAAAATAATGTCCTTTTCAATTGATAATTAAAATTGTGGTAGAAAGTGGATGCCAAAAGATCCACTTCCTGGCTCTTGATAATTAATAATTTAAACTTCACTGAATCTTTTGTGACATGTAATATTCAAAGGCTGACGTTTTGTCTGCAGCTATTATAATTGATGGTTAATGCCTAGTCAGAATGCTTCCAGTAAAAAAACCCAACATGAAACCAACCCACAAACTTAAGACGCCCCCCACCTCCCCCCCAGAAAAAGACCCATTAGAACAACAGGCAAAAATTTAGACTCGAGAAATAACACAGCTTATTTTTAAGCATTGTTTCTGCATGCCAGAAGTAAGTGAAGATAACTGAAATGTGTCTGCATGTCTCACTTTTGTAATCTGGCGCTAAAAGCGGTGGCCATCTGTGTGGTACTTCATAATGCAGTCTGTTCCCAGCTCAGTCATATGTTACATATTAAAAAAAAAAGGGCTTCAAACATGTGAAGACTACCTTCCTTCTCTGAAGATGTGCCACACTTTCCTTCTGAGAGCATATTCTTACAGTCTGATCAAGGTATCTCATACTGCATGACAAGATTTTAAGTGGACATCAATTAAAGATCTGTTCAAGTGAACTCTATTTTGTCATCATCCACCAGTTATGTAGCATTTGGAAGGAAATAATAGAAGACTAGGCTCTGTATGTGCTGTAGAGGAAGTGTCAGAGCTTAAAAATAGAGAAGTATTTTGTATTCTAGCTGTAAAATAAGCAATAATTTGAAGCATGGAAGGAAAGTAAGATATTATACAGGAGTGTGATGTGGCTGTGGTATATAACTGGAGGAGCAATGCACATCTGGACTGTCATGGTCCTGTTCCCATGTACCTGATAAACTGCTCTATGCCCCAGTGTGCAAATAGCCTATCCCTACCCAAGAGATGGCAGCCTCTTAGTAACTGTCATCCACCTAAAATGGTAAAGACATCCCCTTTTGATAGTGTTCAAATAGCTTTCTCTCCATGTCTGTAATAGTATTATCTCAAGAGCTGTTCTACCTTCCCTCTTGCCTTTGGCATAAAAGCAAAGATAGCAGGATCTTATTTTAAGTTCTACTGATGTGTGATTGCCCATGTTCTGTGCCCTCAAGACTGTGTCCCTTATCCTTGTCTGTCCCTGTGCGTTTTCTTGAGTGAGTTTATTGCTGTAATATAAAATGAATTAGCAGAAGGCAGGGAAGAGGATTTCCTGAAAGTCAGCAGAAACTGAACTAGCACTTCTATTGATAGAGTAGGGAAGGGGATGGCCTTCATTTCGAATTTCAATTATGTTGTATTGGAGAGCTCCAAATACCCTTTCATAGGGGCAGAATTCAGTTATTCAGTTAGCTAGGCCATATTTCATTTCAGTTAGGCATCTGCAACTCCGACTTTCATCTGTGTAAATTGAAAAGGGAAATTCACTGGCTGCTGTCTTCAGAGTGAAGTATTCTTTGTTGAGCTGTGCCCTGAAATGGCAATTTTCTTACAGGCAGGAGTGTAACAAGGCAGCAGTTTTTTGTTTAACCGCTTAGTGACAATTACGACCCATTAATGAAATAAACGTTGTAACATTTTGTGATGTCCTTGGAGTATTCTGCAGTTCTGAATTCCTGTAAATGAAAGTGAGCGTTCTCCATGAGGTGGGAAAGCTTTGCTTAATATGTGAAGATTGAAATAAAAGTTTCAAAGCTGCAGAAATGACGTGTGATCTGGCTGGTTTTGATTGCTCAGAAGAATGTGCCTTGCACTTGGAAGCTTTAAGACACTGCATTGCTTGACTGATCAATGTACAGTGTCTAACAGCCTCTGCTTACCGCAGTGGGAATGGCAGGCCTTGAGTGTCTTAGCATATTACCTAAAGATGCCAAACATTGAAACTTTTTTCACTCTAGGATCACCATCCTTGGAACGGGTGCAAAGTGGCTATCTGTGCTAGAAGAGAAAAATTTAAAACCAGGTAAACTTCAAAAAGCTATTGCATCCCTTCTGTCCTCCCTCCTATCTTTCCTATCCAGGTTCTGGCCCTGAATCTTGTCAAAGTACTTTATGTAATTGTTCTGCATTGTAATGTCAAATAGATACAAACTCTTGTAAAAATTCTGCCTTAACCTATTTTGTTGATTTCCTCCTTTTTAAGGTGAAACACACAATCTCCAAACCCTCCACACTATTCTGTCTACAGGATCACCGCTCAAACCTCAAAGCTATGAGTATGTCTACAAACACATAAAAAGCAGTGTTCTCCTGGGATCCATTTCAGGTGATGCTTTTATGCTGCACGTATCTTCCTAATTCTGTTCATTGCCTGTGCATTTCATTCTTGCTTGTTTGCTGCTGTATATTTAAGAAGCTTAACCTTTGGATTGTTCAGGCTTGGTTATAGTTAAACTGGAATTAACTGTCTTATTAACGTAGAGATTTTCTGCATAATTCAGTGTGCCATAATGAAGCTCATACACTCAGGCTTTTAGGTGGAATGCGTCTGTCATGGTGGATGTTTTGGGTTTTGGCTGCTTTATTTTCAGCAGGATCATTTATTTTGACTGGCTGTCCTTAGGGGTAGCAGGGTGAGATCAAGAAGAGAGTCTATTAACCTACAGAACACACTGGTCTGCAAATAGCTGCCTTCAGCAGAAAATACCTCTTGGAGAGGTTTTTTTATGTCCCTGTTTCAGTTCTTTTGGAGTAAGTATTTGACAGCCAGAGTTTTCTGTAAATTACATGATTAGAGAAATATCAAGCCCACATATTGTGTAGTTTGTTGTGAGGAGTGCAAGCTGAGGCAACTTCTGTTCACAGCAAGTCCACCATGGAACTCCTTGTTCTGTTTTGTAACAAGGACTGACTTTTTCAAAGGGCATTTTAACTTAGTTTGATTTGGTTAAGGTTTGACTGTTCTGCTACTGAAGTCACCTGTGACTCAGGCCTTAGAGTAGTGCTGAATCTAGAACTTGCTACGATAGACTTTAATAGTCTTATATGCAGGATACTATTTTTGAGTGAAGCTAACGTGATTGATATGTCTTATAATTCCACTTCCTTGAAGTTCTAGAAAGACTATAAATATTCCAGTTAAGTAAGCACTTTGACAGTATCTATGTTCATTAAGATAACTGTTCATTCTATAGACATGGCTTCCCTTTCTTCCCTTCCTCCCCCTCCCTGCTAATGAGAATGAGATATAATAGCTAAGTAAATACTGAGTGGAATAGCTTGACATTACCTTAAACTAATTCAAACAAACAAGAAAACATTTCTCAGTGATCATAAATATCTAGGTCTGAAAACTAGGGCCTGTTTTTCTCATTAGATAGACAGAAACTTCCTTAAATGAGATTAAAGAAACTGTTGGAAGAAGAAAAGTTATGCCTTAAGGAATATTCTTGCATGAAAGGCATAAATGTATAAAGACATGTAAAGTAAGAAAATAAACCTTCTTTTATTCAGTCCCATACCATCCTGGATAATGCTTGCCTGTTCTATGCTACTTAATGTGGATCAGAAGCTGTTCTATAGTTCTTAAGTTGTTTTCAGTTTTGCTTTTTCCAAAATATACTGTGTATTCTAAATGGACTGTTTTATTGTAGGTGGGACAGATATAATTTCGTCTTTCATGGGTCAGAATGTTACAATTCCAGTTTACAAAGGAGAAATTCAGGCCAGAAATCTTGGAATGGCTGTAGAAGCATGGAATGATGAAGGTAACTGTTATCAGAGCTATTTTGCAAACTTATGAAATACAGTAGTTACATACCTCAAGTTTCATTCACCAGAAGGGCAAATGGTCAGCTGTTAAATGAGTGATTTCACTTAGGAAGCATGTTCCATAAAACCTGCCTCTGAATCCACTTCATCTGGATCATACAGGACTCTAGTGAAGATAATCTGTGTGTATAAAGGCCCTCCTTTTCCATTGCTCTGCTAAAATGTATCAAGGCCAAATTCTAGCCTCTGGTATGTGTGTTAGTTAGCTATGTTGCTGTGCATATAGCCAGGCTGGCTTCCACTGTGTGGTGCAAGTCTCCTGAAATTACTGAGGTTGATAGGGATGAGTTTAGGAGTTGAACACAAGCTGTTAAGCACACCAGTCACAGCTCATCTTATAGCTACAGCAGCATCTGGCATGTAAGTAATAACTGTAGATGCTCTTTGCTTTGGTACTCTATTGTTTACCTCTTTCCTTGTAAACAGGAAAACCAGTTTGGGGTGAAAGTGGAGAGCTGGTTTGTACCAAGCCTATTCCCTGTCAGCCTACACACTTCTGGAATGATGAGAATGGAAGCAAATACAGGAAGGCATATTTTTCAAAATTCCCAGGTATGTAATGAAAGGCTTTGGATATTGCTCAAACTGACCAAGGATATAGATGGTATTGCTGCTCTTAAGAGTACAGGTTTATTCTTGCCCAGTGATTTGTAAGTGCATTTTTGAATCTAGATTTCCAAGGTGAGAAATCCATAGCAAGTTTCATAGTACCTCACTGTTTTCTAGTGGTTTGTTTTGGATATGGATCCAAATCAATTTTAAGAATTTCTGAAAAGCTCCAATCCCATTTTGCTCCTGCTCTCATTAGGCAGATGTGCCTGTAACAGCCTGATAATCTGTAGTGCAGACATGGACTGCTTGGCATGAGTGTGAAATGAAAAGTGCTGAATAGGTCAGGGAGCAATCAGCCATTAATGAGTGCTACTGCACCTCTGCCAGACTGCTGCTACCTAGATGGGAAGAGTGAATCCTCAGGGATAAGTACTGACCCTGCTACCTCATTAGTATGAGGTTTAAGTATATGCAGCTTCAGACATGCAGAGTCTGCATTTGTACAGTCTTCCAGTGGTGGTAAAAGTAAAGGAATAGATACTGTGTGCCAGAAGCTTTCTTCCTAATAATTTTGGAGGACTCACATCATCCAGAGCTTTTGCTCATGTGACACAGCAATGCTGAACTCCCTGCTGCCTATGGGTCAGGGGCTTTTATAGGGACAGGACCTCAAGCTGCTGCTTGTTGGAGATGGAAGCTTTTTTGGAAATAGCAGTGATACAGAGTGAATTCACAAGCAAAGTCAGGACATGCATCAGGAGATAATTATAGATGGGAAAACTGAGGGAATGTGGGAGTGGGTCTGCATGTAAGCCTGACAACAGTAAATAGGGGAAAAAATAAACCTGTGCTGACAGTTGTTAGATTGAAATCATTGAGGTCCAGAGGTTCTGTCTGAAACCTCTTTTCTGTCTTTCATTGTAAATGGGCTTAAGGTTGTCATAGTGAAGTTAAAAAATGGTCTTATGTGTACATGCCTGTGTAAACAATTGAGGGTTGCTTGTTTTCCTTAGAAAAACTTGAATAGAATTGACCTGTATATCTGTTTGTGGCAGGCTGCTGTAGTGGAGCAATCTTAAAAGGAATATAAAAGTTATTCCAGCTCTGCAGTCAAATCTGATTGTATATTAATGCAGCTCAAGATCATTAAGTACATAAGCTTCAAGGGAATTGTTGAGACCTATTGTGCAAGCCCAGAAAGCTTCTTGCATTGAATTGCACATCCTAAAAGGGGATCAAGAAGGACTGGTGGGAATGGTGTTATTTTTGTGGAAGATTCTCCCAGTTCCCTCAAAATACGGTGTTTAGAGCAGCTATTCACCTGTTTTCTAAAGGATGCTGTATAGTCATGCAAGCAAGTAATGAGAAGATAACCTAGTTTGATCCGAATGTCTGAACTACTTTCATGTGTGTTAGCTTTTTGTAGTAAATGCAGTGTGGATTGTTTGCGTAGTTAAGTACTGCTACATTTGCTGTGGGTAGTTCTCAAACTAGATCTGATATGGTACATTTTTGTATGTGTTTTATTACGTTAACATGAGTTGAATTACACAAATGCCTGCCACGACTGGATGAATAAGAAATCAGCTTCTTAATCTCTGTCATTCTCTAATAGGTGTTTGGGCCCATGGTGATTACTGCAAAATTAATCCCAAGACAGGAGGAATTGTCATGCTGGGTCGCAGGTATAGTATTTTGGTGAAAGCGTTAAAATCTACAAACTTCACCTTAGAGCATAATGTACATGACTTTCCATCATGCCTGTTAGCTTTATATTACTTTTGTTAAATCCAGTAGTGTGAATTCCAGCCCTTAAATTAATCAGAGCAGCTGGATTAGAGGGAAGGAGCCCATTTCAAATTTCTATTCCACTTTTGTCTGTGTGAACACAAGACACTGTTGAACTTGTTTTTGTGGTCCATGGTTTATAATGATCATTTATAAGAGTTCAAATTGAGAGTGCAGCACATTTAAAGTGGTGAATCAGGAAACTTTTCTTCTGGTCTTGCCTTTGCCATTGACTTGCTTTACAGCAAAACTGAAATTATAGAAGGTCAGGTATATGTTGTGCTTGTGTTGACCATCACAGATGTTCAAGATCACAGCTGTGGCTACATTTTCTGCTTGCATTTAAAAGTTGTTGTTCGAAACACAGTTGAGTGGATGCCTTGATTCTGTGTCTTGCATTGTCACAAACAGACCTACTCAACAGACATAGAGTATGAGGCTGCTATATATGCAACACAAGTTCCAGCTATAAGAGACTGGAAAGTAATGATGTGCAACTGCAATATGATGGAGTACTAAGATCCTTGGTCTGTTTGGTCATCAGTGGCATGTGTGTGTAGTTGTAGGCTACTGGAAAGAGGAGGCACTAGGAAAGGATCAAGGAGTAATGTTGAGTTTCTTTGTACAACTTCATTTTAATGAGCAAAATGTCTTTTTGAAACAAATTCTTTTAAAATTCTATTTCTAATGTGGCTGCATATTCATTGCATGAAATGTAGAGAGATTTGGTTAATCGCATCAGTTCTTCTCTTTTCATCAGACTAATCACATTTCAATGCTTCTTTGTTTTGTTGGTGTGTGATTCAGTGATGGTACCCTAAATCCGAATGGAGTAAGATTCGGAAGTTCTGAAATCTACAACATAGGTATGAAATTAACTTTCTACGTCTCAGCGATGACATTGTTGCCTTAAATCTTTATAATGCTTACATTTCAGGTGTTTGGGAGGATTAGGTAATAAAAGACTTGCCGTTTTTCAAATGTCAGCAGAGAGCATATTAGCACTAACAGTAAAATTCAGTTTTGAAGACTTGAAATGGATTGCTTTCCCAAAGCTTCTGTAGGGCTGGAGATGACTGCTCAAGATCTGTTCTCTGAAAGATGTTTTTTCATATAATAAAGCCTTAAAGACTAATTATATAATACAGATTTATAAGAGAACCTAACTGCTGAGGTTTTTCTTCCCCCTCGCAAGACAAGCAGTTTTATTCTGCCTTTCCTAATAATTAGAAGAAGTTCTTGAGCTTGTGCTTCATATTTCAAAGGTCTGTCTTGTGAAGGGCTGTGAAAATGCACCTGCAGAGGTGCTAATCTGAGACTTAGGGGCCTGTTGCTTCTCCTGATTCTTGTGTGATCCAACGTGTTAGTTTTCTGTCTGCAGTAATGAGGGTTGTGAGGAAACCCAAAGAAAATGGCTTAGTGTAAAAGCTTCTGTCCCAAAAGCTATGCCTTTTTTTTTTTGTTGTGGACTTAAATATTATCTGGTCCTTAAACCTGGATTTTCACCTAAGCAGCAGTTCAAATTTCAGAGAAGCCAGAGCAAAGCTTATAGAATAACATAGCCACAATGTCTGTTCTGCCTTTGCAGCTCTGCGGAGCTGATGCTTCTTATGATGCAACCACAAAACATGTGCATACTGAATAATACACAAATGCAAGTGCCAATAAGGATTCTCCTCTCTTTTCAGTTGAAGCTTTTGAGGAGGTTTCTGATAGCCTCTGTGTCCCTCAGTACAACAAAGATGGGGAGGAGAGGGTGATACTCTTCCTGAAGATGGCATTAAACCATGCATTCAGCAAGGATCTGGTGAAAAGAATCCAGGATGCAATCCGTAGAGCGCTTTCTGCCAGGCATGTTCCAAGCCTCATTCTAGAAACCAAAGGCATTCCGGTATGTCATGAAAAATCCTGCCTACTTTTTTCTTTGTCACCTTGAATAGTAATTAAGGAGCAGTTGTCATTGCTCTTCAAACCCACATGCGTGGAAATTTTAGCATCTCAAAAGTGTATTCAAGCTTTATAAATAGTTTGTCTATGTTGCCTAGCAACATCATTTCTTCTCCTTTTCAGCTAAGCATGTTTTTGTTTAACAATACCTAAAAATGCCTGTTCTCTGTTTATAAATGTGTTGTGCTCTCTCAGTAATATATACTTAAACCTTTTAAATTACCTTTTTAATATTTTTCTTTAACTTCATCTTTCCTGGCTACCCCTCAGCTTATTTTGTTTTTGTTTTGCTGTTTCAAGTGACATTCTTATGAAAGCTGAGTACTGAGCAAATTCATAAAATCACTTTGTAAGTCATTTCACCTTTACATCTATTAACCACTTAAATGTAGGTCTCTCAGTGCCTTAACTGTAGCAGTTATTAAAATCCTTGTGCTCATGGGGACATGAGGGTGGGTAGAGAATTTTGTACAGCTAAAGGTTCTACATGCTCGGTCTCCTGGATCTGTGTTACTCTAGTCCTCTCCTTTGCTGTATGAACCATAGAATCATAGAATAGTTAGGGTTGGAAAGGACCTTAAGATCATCTATTTCCAATCCCCCTGCCATGGGCAGGGACACCTCACACTAAACCATCTCACCCAGGGCTTTGTCCAACCTGGCCTTGAACACTGACAGGGAAGGAGCATTCACAACTTCCTTGGGCAACCCATTCCAGTGCCTCACCACCCTTAGAGTAAAGAACTTCTTCCTTATATCCAATCTAAACTTCCCCTGTTTAAGTTTTAACCCATTACCTCTTGTCCTATCACTACAGAGATATCCCTAATGTAGAGTCCCTCCTCAGCATCCCTATAGTCCCCCTTCAGATGCTGAAAGGCTGCTATGCTTCTCTTCTCCAGGCTGAACAGCCCCAACTTCCTCAGCCTGTCTTCATACAGGAGGTGCTCCAGTCCCCTGATCATCCTCATGGCCCCTCTCTGGACTTGTTCCAACAGTTCCATGTCCTTTTTATGTTGAGGACACCAGAACTGCACACAATGCTCCAAGTGAGGTCTCACGAGAGCCTTTTAGTTGGGATGCCTGTGTCTTATAGTACTCTCAATAGCTGTCTCAGGTCCATTTGCACATGGCCTTGAGTGTACCTAGAGCAAAAATTCGAGACTTCAGACCAATTGTTTGATATTGGTACCCCCCTACTGCCAGTATTGGTTTCGATGTGAAAGTGGTCGACAGTTCAGGATGGCCAGCCTCTATGGTGTATGCAGTGATCTGGTTCTGATCTGTTGATCTGCTGTTTCAGGCCACTGTTGGCAAATAATCCTTGGCTCAAAATGTCTTCTTTGCATGACTCTAAAATCCCCTGTGCCTATGAAATGGTGAAGCCTAGATTTTCTGGCCTGCAACTTAGTTTCTGCATGAAGTGTTAAACTTGTAAAGCGTGTAAATCACCTGAATGTACAGCACAAAGTTGATGGCAGTGAGGTGCTTGTGATGGGGCCCCTCAGGAAAGCCTGCTCAGATCATTAATTAGTTCACACTTCAACTGAATTTACAATTGAGTGAATTTTAATTACCTTTCAGGTAAACGTGCTAGTGCTGAAGTGATCAAAGCTGGCTCCCATCTTTGAAAGTTTGGCTTGGAAGGGAAACATTTTCCTGTTTTCTGCTACTTTTAGAACTGTATTTGAATCCTTATCTGAACACACGGTCTAATCCTGACTATACAGACACTGTATACTGGTAGAAAAACGGTGTAGCTGCGCTGAAGTGATTTGGACTTTAATAATACAAAGCAGAGTTTTAATGAGATACCCAGGTGTTAGAAATGTAATGCAAACTCTCAGTCAAATCTTTCTAGTCCTGTCCTGACCAGATAAGCATTCTGATCATCCACAGCCTGTTATGGTTTGTTTTGAGATGTTTAAATGCAGAGGACCATTTAAGCTCAGTGCTTCAATTCACCCTATTAGAAAAAGACTGTCCATTTAAGACACATAAGTCATGGTTTTCTTCTCCCAAAGCCCAGTGGAATTGGGGTTTAGTTTTGAGCCCACCCTTAGAAAATTAAAAATTGCTTGAAAATTGGATGTGTCAGAACATAAAACATTAAAGATTTTTGGTGTTTATACCATGATTCTGATTGGGTTTCATTGTTTAAGTTGGAGCTTGATCGTGTTCTCACAGTGTTACCAAGTAGGAGTAATAAACTAAAATTACAAACTCTTCTTTGAATCCCACTTACCCTTCAAGTGATTCTTAGAAGAAAGAATCTGGTGCCTCAAGTGTAACAAAGAAGGGAAGACATTGCACTAAGCTTTGATTTTGTTCTGGGATTGGAGGGGGGGGTGTCATGAATATTTCCATAAAGCTACTAAATGAAAAGTGTAACTTTGTCATTGCCATTTTTGTTTTTCAGTATACAATAAATGGGAAGAAAGTGGAAGTAGCTGTGAAGCAAGTAATTGCAGGGAAGGAAGTTTTGCAGCTGGGAGCTTTCTCAAACCCAGAGACTTTGGAACTGTACCGAAATATTCCTGAGCTTCAGAACTTCTGAACTCACTTGTTTGGGTTTCTTTTTTTGCATCTGTCTTTGTTCTGTGTTTGTTTTGTATATATACCAATACTGTATGTAAAGAAAAAGCTCTATTTAATATCAGTGGTTCTTTTAAAAGAAAAAATATTTCATGAAGTGCATTATGAAAGGCATGGGTAAAGCTTAGCTTCCTTTTATTGGTTAAATATGCCATATATCTTGGAGTTTTTTCCAGCCTGGAAGGAGGAACCTGCCTGTTTTGATCTTTATATATAAGAGTGCATCTTTTCGGATTAGATTCGTATCAACAGCCCATTAAATGGGAGTATCAGCAGCATCAGTTACAGTTGCAACTAGGGTATTTCTTCCATAAAGTACTCGACTTTCTGTTGTTTTTTTTTAACTGGATTTTTAGCAATGCTTTTTTCAGTCTGTGTGTTTGTCACCTGTAAGGAATACACACTGACTTTAACTACGTGACCATGAAACATGCAAGTGTTCTCTATGTAGTGTGCACTTAAATGTTTTCATAAAGCCAAATCATAATGCACTAAACCCACTTGACTTGACTCGGAATAATTTCAGTCTTGAAATATCTCACGGTACTCTTGAAGGTAATTGCTGCTTCTTGTTGTGATGTAACCTTTCTATTGTTTTAACCTTTTAGTTGATAGACTTCTGGGGGTTCAGAAGGTGGGGGAGCAATCACCTCCTTATTCCTGATGTAACTTCCTGTTATTTCCATGGAATTTTCTGTCATTACTGTGGGTTAACATCATTGCGGTTGAAGGCAGCATTTTGCTTCCTTGTTTTGAACTTCCTTGGCTTTAAGGCAATGATCCTGGGTTATGTTAGCTGAAGAATTCCAGTGTCTTTATTACAAGCTGATGTATTTTGTAACTTTTTTTACTAAGTGTCATGTTGAAAGCTGAAGCCTAAAATGTTTTCTAGCTCTGTATCCTTCCAGTTTATAAAGGGAAAAATACTGTCATGAGCATACTAAAATAGTAAAATGGAAGCACTAAACCATTTTGTTTTTCATACAATACAGTTGCAGTAGTTGTACCGAGCCTCTGGCATTCAGTATCTCCTGCACTATTTGAGTTTTGTGGGCTAAGTATTTAATGCATTAAAAATCATGGATGTACTTACAGTTGCGTTGAATGCGTTCAGCATTGATAGTTAATTAAAAGAAATTGATCTTTAAATATATATTATATATTACATGTGTTTTAACTTCCATTCACTTATTGTCTGTTTTCCTTTCAATTGGGTGTCACGGAATTAACTTAATTTGTTACTGCTATTTAGCTTAATTTGTTACCAAGCTTAATAGTTTTTATCCAAGTCCATCCCTGTAC
This sequence comes from Pezoporus occidentalis, assembly GCF_034315485.1. Classification (NCBI taxonomy): domain Eukaryota; kingdom Metazoa; phylum Chordata; class Aves; order Psittaciformes; family Psittacidae; genus Pezoporus; species Pezoporus occidentalis. Next base: position 9,441,045 of record NW_026915691.1, on the reverse strand, counting down.
AAAATTACTGTTCTCTGAAAGTTTTATCCTATTTTCTTATGCAGAGCCCAGGACAAGTAAAACATTGCTGCTAGTTACATATGCACTCACTGAGAAGGTCCCAGGTTGAACAGGAATGGAAGAGAGCATCCTGAAAATGTACCTTGAGTCAGTACAGTAAGAAGTTGCAGGTTGTGATATGTTGATCTTACTAAAAGGGATCGCACTGAAAGGTGTGTACTCTGTTACCTAGGGCAAAATGTAGATGCTTGTTTGGCTACAGCTAGTAAAAGTTTAATACATGTTTCTTCCACCCTGTGGTAGATCTGTTGTAGAATGTCATATTGCTGCTAGTAACGCAGTAATGGGGAAACTGCCTATGAATGCAGCTGAGGAGTAGCCCCTCTCAGGTGGTCTGTGGCTGAATCAAAAGCACACAGTCATTGTGGACCCCAGCTCCACATGCACTGTAGGATGTAGAAATGCCTCATTAGCAAATGAGGAATTAAGTGAGCTCATCTCCATTTGACTTTCTGAACTGTACCAAGGCAGACAATATACCATGCTGGCTGATAAATATGATAGCATAAATACCAAGCACCCATTAGAAAAGTATAAAAATGAGCTATACAACTGCCAATAACCTATGATTGAAAGTACTTTTAAATTCCTTTCCCCTCTGGCATGCTATATATAAATTTTACATTAACTGTGACTTTGTATTCATTAAAACTTCATTACATTGTTCTTTAATTCATGCAAAATGTCTGGGGTTTATAAAGCCCACAGATCCTTCTTAATAAGTAATTTTGGGATATTTCATTAATTAAAGATAGTTTAGAAGCACAGATGCATCAAGAACATATACAATGCCTAGAGGCTGCTTTTTTAATATGTTAACTTGCTGTAAACACTGTAGAAAGTTTTGTTAACTGATATAATTGGATCTCTTGCAAATGTCATTGCAAAACTTTTCCCAGGCTATAGTTGCAAACAAAAAATAGATGTATTTATATACATTGATCTATGTACTGAAAAATGACTTTATAGCCATGAAGCCTTGATGGGTGGTGCAAAATGCACTGTGCAGACCAAGGACTTGCCAGTGCCTCTCCTGGTTTCAAGGGACTGAGTTTCAGAAGTGCTGGATGCTGACAGCCCATGGAAGTCCAGGGAGGAGGAGAGGTATGTGGGTACTTGTGTCAGGCTGTGAAGTGACTTGAAGGGAGGCTATGGTAGAATTGGGAACAATGTCCCACTTCCTGAGTGGAGCTCCTTCCATTCCAAACCCTGTCCTCCAAGCATCCAACTTGGATTTGTCTTTGCTTACTTGTAGTGTAAGTGACCCGTTTCTTTGGTTACTGCCATGGAGCTGTGAACATCCAGTTGGGGATAGTTGAGAACCTCACTGGCATGAAAGCAGGGAGCTAAAGTCATTACAGTTTGCAAAGGAAAAGCAGAGACCATAATTTTCTGCTTCCCATCCCAGGTTATGAGCTAGCTGCGTTCTTTCCAGGGCTTGGGCATCACATAATTGTGGTCAAATGCACTTTCAAGTGTGTCCTTGCAAACTGGTAGCACCAAGCTGCTTGGCTACAACAACAAGGTCTGGTGTGGTAGCACAGCTCTTCATACCATAGCATTAGCAGCAGCTCCTGTGAGTACCACAGCCCTGGTGGTCCTAAGGCATAAGCTGGGTGACCCTTGCAGAATGTCTGAGCCAGTGGAGCACTGACCTACCTCAGGTGGCTTTGCCCAGAAAGACTTGATGCCTTGATTGTACCTTTTTTTTGGTGCCTATTTATAGCACCCTTTTTTGATGCCTATTTATAATTTGGGGCTCACAGTGTCTTGCCTGGAAAGCTATGTATGCAGATGTTAGTGGCATGCAAATAGAGCTGGTTCTGGCAGTTGCTTTAAGCTTTAACATAAATGCTCAATAGCAAGGAAATTCAGAGCAGAGGTACTTGAGGCTAGGTGCTTTTCTCACTTACTCTCCTGCAAATTTGAGAGTGACTGGTGAATTACGTGATGGAATCAGCCCATTTGCCTTTGACTCATTGAGAGATGTAGTTTTATCATACCCCTTCAAGAAATGCACTCTTGTCAGCTCCTGTTAGAGCAGGCACTTCCCCTTCCTACTACTTTATGATTTCAGTTAATTTCTCTGGTTGGTGGTGGTTCTCAAAGAAATAAAATCAGCTGGTACACAACAACCCAAGCAGGGCATAGCTGATGAATTACTTTTCAGTGATTTTTAGAAACACAGATAATTGCCTGATGGAATGCAACTTCCCTGGGGCCATTATTGTCTTTCAGTTTAATGCAGGCACATTTAAAGGGATATCATTTACAAGGCAGAGCAGTCAGTCACACAGGTGGATGGGTGTTAAAATAATATATCAAATGCATTAGTAAGGAGTACCAGTTTGTTCTTGAGATCAGACTGTAGGGTTTGGGAGAACCAGTGTCTATAGGGAACAGTGGCAGGAAGATGGTGTCCAGGCCAATCTTTGTGAAAGGTATTTGGGAATTATATATTCCATACCACATCCCTGGATGGAAGTGCTGCCTTAGTCCTTATGCAGGTTAAGTGCAGCTCCAGCTGGCACACACCAGGGCTGTGGTGTGGCTAAATATCAGGACTTAAGTTATTAATTGTCTTCCTGGATAGCGTGTGAATCTTGGGTGTTCAACAGGCTGCTGAGGGAGGAGAAGGGTTGTGGATCATGAGCACTTCTGTCAGTGTGACACACCTTTGCTGGAGAAGGCTGCTGGAGGAGCATGGTGCAGGAGCAGCATGAGATCAGGCCCGTCATCTCTGATTTGTCTCCTCGGTGCTCAGAGGTACAAGAGCTTTGGGAAAGAGGCATTTGTCAACTAATGTATTTGAAATTGGCTGATATTGGGTTTCACGCTTGGGTCACAGCATGGAACAGACATTGATTTGGAAGAAGTGTTCTTTTGAATAACACTTTATTTCTCTGTTTCTGCTTTTCCATTTCTTCTAGTGGGTCACCTTATTGAGTACTTAACCTCTGTCCACCTTTGGGACTCTGATCAGAGATATCTCAGTGCATGTGAAGGCTTTGCTCTTCCTGCAGGTGATCTTTGGAATGTTCAAACAGCAATTTCATACAGCAATTTCTCCACTTAAATCTTTTAGCTCATCAGACCTGAGATGTCTGTCTACTGCCTGGATCTTGTGCCCTACAGAGCTAAGTCCAAAAATGCTTGGCTCATCCTTCTCCCTTTATGAAGAGGGTATTTATAGTTCCGAAATAATCGGGTCTTAGACAGCAACAAGATGCAACTTAATTTTCGTCTACATCTTTTATAGAAAGAGGAAGCTACATGTCATGCACTGTATTCTTCCAGAAATAAAATGAGGGTACAAATTGCTGTGAAGCATGGCCACAGTCCAGTACAGCAGCCTCCGAGCTGATGAGAGCACACATATTTTCCTTGCTGGGAATTAGGGGCCTTTTTAGATTCAAATAATGAGATAATCAACATCAGTTTGAGCATCTTGCTCTACATGATCTGTGTGCAAAGTGGGAGTGACTCTGCTTCCCTCTCCTTTGCGTAACAGTCTCTGAAATGCCATTAGTGAGTCAAAGAGTGTCTCAGAACAATTTCAGTTGCAGAACAATAAGATGTCCCGAAGTATTAATGCAGCAGGCTGCAGCTGTCCACACCATTTCTCATCATTGCTTCTGATGGACAGAGAAATTCTTCCAAACCACCAGTCAGAGATGAACTCAAGTGATAAAATGGCATTGGTGGGGGTGGGAAAATCCTTGGCATGCCATTGTTTAACATGTTAGTGAAAGCTTAATTGGGCCTTGTACTTCTTAATTAGAAGACCTTAACAAATTCTCATCTTAGTACTTTTGACAAGTGGTTTTACAAAGTTCAAGAGGCTTATCAGCATTCAGGCTGAGATTCCTGCTGAAACCATAACATCCCTTGAAAAAAAAACCCATTTCCGGGATTGTTAATGAGTTTACGACAGCAGATTAATGTATACATGGAGAGGTTCACATCGCTAATGAGCAATCTGGACAAAAAGGGAAGAAAGGACAATCCCTTTTTCAGTTCTGTTCCCTCTTTTGCAGTGATTTAAAGGAAGTTCAGAATTGGTTGTTGTAGGGTAACAGTCCCACAGATGAGTATATTCTCTGTGGTTTCTGTTTTAGTTCTACAATGAGGTTGTTTCTAATGTTTCTAGCTTGTTGATCCACAGCCTGTGTGTTTTGCCAAGGAATAAGAGAGTATTTCTCATTGTATGCTTTGCATGCTCTTAGAAACATGGCTTGGTTGTATTATGTTGTTCTCCAAGGCCCTGGATGTGGTATTACGGCAAATGGCTCAAACACTATCATTTGAAGGAAAGAGCTTGTTACCAGAACAAGCTCTGAGCTGAACAGTACGAGCTGTTAAGACAGCAGTATGACAAGAGAGCTGAAATCGGTGGCAATGTGAAGGACTGAGTAGACGGAGGGGGGTGTATGTGTCTGGGGCAGGGGAAAATAAGGCTGGAAGAAGAGGAGGTCCTGGAGGTGCCCCTTCTTCTGCAGTCCTTGGATGCTGTGACTTTTGGGAGCCTGTAGCTGAACACCCACTCCTACAAAGTGCCTGCTCAGTTTGGCTTTGCTGCTTTGAGAAGATACGTTTTGGAAGCTGTATGCAAAACCTAGTTGCACTGAACCAATGAAGTTCACTTTGATGGGGTTAAGAGCTCTAGTGTCATGTTCAAACAGCCTAATTTTAGTTAAGCCCCATCTTAGCATGATTGGCTTCTTGCCTTTCTAAAGATGAGTTTATCTTAGGCTCTTCTTTCTAGAGCAGCCAGAGGAGGAGAGTCCCAGACTGTTTATAGCACTGTTACCTCTCATGATCTCTGCCTGCATCTGAGGCATCTTTTACTCAGGAAAAGGTGTTTTTTAAGAGCTTGCTGAGATGTGGAGTTGCATTTCCTTCCTTTGCAGTGCATTTTAAATGGATGGGACTTGCCTGATGCAGCTGGTTCTGGGTCATGGGACTGGGATAGGCACAGGCAGTGGCACTTGAGAAGTGGGTGCCTACACCCCAAGAACTCAATCACAATTAGCTTCCCTGGCAGCACATTTATTTGCCTTTAAACCAGATGTATTTCTCTTCAGCTTGTATTAGCTATGAAGAGGTTAAAGCTAAATTGAAATAAATTGAGTGAAGAAAACTATAAGAATTTGTGCTGGTTTAAAAGGCAAGCTGAGTTTAACCAGGTGAGACTTCTAAACCTCAGCAGGGCCTGAGGAGGTGGCCTTGAGTATGCAAAGTGATACTCCACTGAGAGTTTTAATTTGCCTCGTTCTCATGTATAATAAAATATGCTAGATGCATGACACTTCATGAATTAATGCAAGAGTATAACGCATGATGAGAGATTTTTGTACAGGATTTGTTCTTACAATGCAAATGCCAAGCAAGGCTTTAAATGGACCTGGCTATCTGGAATCATGGAGCCTATTTCATGCTTCACTTCAAGGTTTGTTCCCATTTTCTCAACCATTTTACTATTAGGGGGTGTGAGCATCCATGTGGGAGGGAAATTAGGGATCAAATGCCCAGACCAGCACAAGCCCATAGAAAACCCTGAATGTTTATGTGAGCTTTTAGCACACTGGAGTCCCTCATGGTTGTTCCCAAGTGATGATCAGCCTGTCAGCCTGCTGTCCTCATACAAGTTGGTGAAAGGCATTTGTCAGACTCTGCTGGTGTGAATTGGATTACTGGGGCTGTTGCAGTGGGGGAGAAAAAGACCTGATTGCTTTTGTCCAGGTGCTTTGCCTAAGGAAGAAAGCACATGGAGGGATCTCTTTAATTTCATGCAATGGACAAAAACTGAAGGTACTGCCAGTGCTGATGTAGTGAGAATAATCCATGGCTGTAACCTGCCAGTATAAGGAAGAGATGCCAAGTTTACAGGTGATGCAGCAGCAATAAACTCTGCATCTCTGCAGGGGGGGTGGGAGGTTATGGCCCTTGGCATCCTCCTTACCCAAACTCTCTCCTGCCCATGGTGAAGTGGGACCAGAGCCTGCCTCGAGCAGCAAAGCCGAAGGGAGGGCAGCCCTAGCTCCAGCATGTTTGTGCCAGCAGTTCCAGGATGACCGACGAAAGGACACCTGCATGAAACCCACCAAAAGAAGGTGAGGGAACATGGTGAGTGCCAGACAGCTACAAATCCACATTAATACTAGGATGTTGCCACTCTCCTGGTGAAACCTGTAATTAGCTTTAGGAGAGGACAGCTGGTTCTGATGGCACAGAAATACTGAAACATGGCTGAAAACCCAGAGATTTTTCTGCTGATGCAGCTGGAATTAAAACTGGGGAGGGGGAATAGGATTTCAACAGCTTCTACAAGTAAACCTCTTATTTCCCTGAAACAGTTCATTATCTTAATATCTGGGCAAGTAAAGCAGCTATGTAAATGGGAAGAAAGTTATTGCCACTGGGCCTTCAGGCTGGGATTACAGTGGTTACAGGTAGGGAGTGTGATCAATGCTGCTTTGTTTAATATCTCCAGTTCCATCCACCCTGTGGTCTTATGCTTCATCCCTGCCCTGTGCATATGGCATTTAGCACCACGGGCTCCTGATGAAAACCAGCACTTGCTTTCAGAGTGCAACAAGTGCTGGAAACCTCCAGACATCTAAGAGAAAAGGTTGATCCCATTGCCTCCCTGGTTTAAAAGTTTCTGTGTTTATTCCCTGATGGAAACCCTCAGTTCCCACTGAGTTCTATATGAAATAATTACTTTCATGTGCAAGCTGGAGGAAAAGAAGTTTTTAAGCTGTGAGGAGTCTGATGTGACAATTCTATTAGGTTTCGGTGGGCACCTGCTTGACCCTGTAAATTGAAACTCCAGAAAGTGAGTCTTATCATGGTATTTAATTCTCTGTGCTTCAGCAGCAGGGGGTGAAAAGAGGCTGGCATGGGTTTATTCAAATCTGTGTAGGGATTGAATGCAACAAAAATAACTATTTTTAAAAATGGCTCTGATCATGTGGAGAGTGCTGCTCTGTTCTTTCCCATCTCTGCCTCCCTGGCTCCTGAATGGGAAAGGCAAGTTGGTGTATTGACACCATAGATCAGCTTGTTGGGGTTCTGTGAACTCCTCTGTCTGCACCACATGCTTGTTTTTCACTTTTAGCATTAAAACCCTGTCTTTCACAGAGATGTTGATTCCTGTTGGAGAGATGGAGCCAAAGAGAGCTATAATATAATGCCCAGCTCTGAGCTGCCTCACTAATGGGCTAATTCCTGAATTTGGGATCACTTTAAATGCCATGTATGTACATTAAAGGCATTCATGTAATTGAGAAAATGCCAGGTTGAGGTAATTTGGGAATAGGTAATATGCCAAGAACTTCAGCTCCTGGGAAGAAGCCTTTTGGTGGGAGAGAGTGGCATGATGTGCTGACACCTCCCATTCCCCCTCCCCAAATCTCCTGAACATTCATTATGCCTTAAATATTCTCAAACTGAGGGTTTTTTCCAGTGGTCTAATTATAAACTTCATTATAATTGTTCATTAGTTTTATTTTGTTCAATTAGCTTAACAAGTTGCCAAATGAAATACAAGGCTGGCAATTAGCTTGATCTAATTGTAATGAGCCACTCAAATTGGGTCACCAAATATGTTCATTTATAGCACTTCCTTTTTTCCCCCAATTGGTGAACAATAACATAAATATTCACAGCATCTCCTGATCTAAGTAGTGGAAATTTCCCACTCATTTATTCAAGTAGAAACAAAAATCAATCATTCCGCTCTTGACAGGGCAGAAACAAGCAGTCAGGGCACTTGGTTGCCCCAGTTCAACAAGACCTCAAGTCATGGGCACCAACCCCTGTCCAAGTCCCTGTCCTGTACAATAAAACATGCCACTTGAGCTGCCAGGGGGAGGTTGGTTCTGGCCTAATGTTCGTCTATCTCTGAATTCCAGAGAAATCTGCTTTTAAACACCTTGCAAAAGTACTTTGTGCAGCAAACCCTGCTGTGCTGCCTCTGCTGGGGCAGTGCTGAATGCTGTTGAAACCAGGAGAGGTCCTTCCTGCAGCGTCTTCAGGTTTGTGTATTGACCACAGATGAAAGATCCTCATCACTTGAGCTTGTCTGGTCCTAGAATGACCCACAGAGGCTTTGCCCGCAGTCCCCTGAGCTGCCAGCCTGGTTAACGTTAGACCCATAGATGAAGCCAATGTGGTGTTAGCCCAGAGAAAGGTTCCTGGGGAAACATCCTTGATAAAAAGTATCTCAAATTCCTATTTCTGTGGGGTTTGCAGCAGCAACCCACACTACACAACCATCAAGTGGCTTGTGGTGGAAGGAACTTTGAAAGATCATCTAGATGCAGCCTGGCCAGTGCTCCAAGGGATCACCACAATGGTGCCATACCCTGATGAAAGCTGAAAGGTTAAACTGTGCTACCAATAGAGGGGAAAGCCCAGTGTGAGCTGAGCTGCCCACCTTTGCGCAAGGGTGCTGGGAGGCTTTGGGCAGCCAAAGACTTCATTCTGGGCTATCCCATAGTTCTGGCCACCTTCAGCCCTCCACAGGGCTGTTTTTGGTGTGATTTTTGGATAACCCTGAACTTTCTTTTTTTGCCTGACTTCCCTTTTGCCACGCATTGCTCAGATCTGCTCCTGTTAAGTAGCTGCTTAGCAGATCTTGGCTCACATGGTCCAGTAGATTTGCTGCAAGCTCTCCCCAAAGCTAATATGGGTAAGAGAAATTATTTGGTATGAATAATTCCTCCTGCATGTTATGTGCATCACGTCTAAATCGCAGGGACGGGCAGCACACTCGTGGCTCCTCAGCAGATCTAAGTGGTGGCATTAACAGTACTCATCCCTGGACTTGGGTTTCTCTGGGATCTTGTCCTGCATCTGACCGTCAAAAACAAGATGAAATATTAAACTAGCCCAGAGACTACAGCTACTTGTAAGTAATTCATAAGCCACCACTGTGATGGCAAGCCCAATGGTTCCATGAAGCTGTGTGCCAGCCCCAATCCGTCCTTCTTCCCTGCAAAATGTGCTTCATCCCTGACAGCCAGATAGGTTCGGTGATCTATTAATGCAGTCTCTTAAAATTTCAGCCAGGGCCCTTGTTCCACGTGGGAAGGGGAGAGGAGTGACTCATCCTGTTGGAGAGGCAAATCTCCACCTCAGACAGGGCACCCACACTTGATTTTTGCTCCGCAACCCCCCTTTGATGTTGTGCTGTCTCTCGCACTGTCTCTAATTAGTTGTGTTTGCCAGCTGGGACGCGGATGGTGTCACCGCTCAGCTTGCTGAGAGGCTTCAGATTAAAGATGCTGATGGCACAGAACGGGAGAGAATTCATACCTCTGCCTTTCACAACACAGGCAGCTACCTCAGCTCTTCAAACACCAGCCAAAGGGATTGTTCAGCTTAATGAACGCACCCGTAGTGAATGTCTGCATCTGGGGCTGCTGCAGAGACTTACTTCAAGCACATCTCAATGGTGGTTTTCACTCGCTATGCCCCAGCCTGACCCCTTGCTGCAGCTGGAAGAGCCTGAGGAGTTTTACTGGCTGTAGCGATTCAAGGACACCTCTGCTATGCAATGGGACGTCCCTGCATGGTACCAGTGACACCAGGTACATAGGAACAAGTCCTGAGGCTGACATTGTCCTAGGTCTGTGCCTTTGGGCCTCCCCGCAGCTACCTGCTGGGTTTTGACCCACCAGACACCAGCAGGACCCATCTATCTGCGCAGTGCCAGGAGTGTGCTGCACTCGAACAAGCTCTGGTAAAAGCATCTCTGCTCCTAATTCACTTTGCTCACTTTATATTAGTTTTATTCCTGCTGGGCTTAAGTCAGGCAGGGACAGATGTAAACAGGCTTGTAATAACCTGCTAATATTGCAAAAGGGCTGAGCCACACGTGGCTTTGCATTTGATTCAAGTAGTTACAGTCATGATACCCATTAATTTTTGTAGTGTTCCTGGGGGCAAAAGTCTCCCCTTTTTATTAGAGACCTGGATTTCTAAAGATCCTGATGTTAGACGCAGCCTGCTGGGCTCTCTGCTGTGAGAAAATCCCTTTGTTTATACAGACGATGGCCCGGGGATGGTCCTGGCACTGGGGCCACCTCCCCTACGTTTTATTTAAGGCTCTGAAATGATCCCAGCGCTGTGCTGAGAGGCAAAGGGTGGGCGGGCTGGTTTTAAGGGAATTAAATATATATTCCAGGCAGAAATGTCTCAGTATAAATGTTGAGGCAAAGCAGCGTCACACATGACAGGTCTTCAAAGCTGAAGCACGAGCCGTGCTCCGGGGAGGGAGGAAACCAGGCGGATCCCCCCCTCCCTTGATTAGCAAGGCTTTCCAGGCACCGGCTTGCTCCCTTTCTGTCTCCAGGCTGCCTTTGAAACAGCCCCTTTGACAGCTTCAGGCATTTCTTAGTTTAGCTGAGAATGAGTGAACATAAAGAGAAGGAATCTGTAAGAATGACAGGTCCTGTGTGCATCTTTTATATGCATTTCTGGAGCACAAAGACTGTTTTAATGAGCCCACAGGCACGTAGCTTTGTGTGACTCCTGCTTTTAGCAGCTCTTCAGTGACTGAGCTACCTGAGAACTTTCCCAGTTGTGACCTCCATGGAAAATGCTCGGTTCTTGGGGTTGGTTTTGCTTTGCATGGAACATGACGTCTTGATGGCTTGAGTGCAGGCATGGGAGCATCCACTGCGTTCCACTTGCTTGTTGTGCCAGGGGCTGAGCTCTTCACATCCTCCTCCTGGGGCAGATCCTCCAGGCATCTCTTAGTATAGCTGAGAGTAAGTGAGCATAAGAGAAAAAATCCATAACAATGGCAGGTCTTGCCAAGCATCCCTGATCCTACCTCTCCTCCCCATACAGGTGGTTGAAATTGCAGAGAGAAATCAGTCTCCTGCTCAGACCTGTCTTAAACCAATTTAATTAAGCAAAAGGAGGTAGCAGAAATTATGGCAATTCATCACCTTTTAGTCTTTGCAGGTGCTTGTCTACAGGAGGGCACCACACTTCCCACTGCTCTTTGCTTTTCCACCTGGGAGTGATTAACCTGCTCCCTTCTGGCAAGCAAAGCCCCCTCCACCTCTGGGAAGAGGCTTTAAGGATAATGAGAAAAAGATGATTAAAAGCTAAAAACACAAAAAAACAAGACCCCCTGATTCAGTTCCTGCGTTGCTCACAGGTTTCCTGCGTGATGCTGGGTGAATCACTTACCTCTGTGATTCACCCAGCCCCACGCTGCCAGAACAGCAGCTCCTTATCTCCCTTTGGTTTCTTCCTCTCTAGATGATGCTGGGGACCACAGAGGGGCAGATTCCCCAAGGACCCCATTTTGTGTCAGGGTGCCACATTGCAAGTGGTGGTGAAGTTTCTATGGATGGGGAAGGACAGGTCACAGGGACCCCTAAATAGCAGTGCTGATGTGCTTCCCTGTCTATAAAATGGGACTGCAATGATTTCTCTGTTCTACAGGGCTGCTGGTGGTACGTTCATATCAGCAGCCCCCAGTGACACACCAGCCCCAGGGTCCATTATCTCAGTGTTTTCCAGCATTGCAAAATTGATGCAGTTATATTTTTTGCAAGATCTGGGTTTTCTCTGACCTGGAGCTAACACTCTTCTTGCCTCTTGGAGGCAAGCAAGCAGCAGACGTGGTCTGATGGGACAGCATTCCTTAATGGAGTTCTAAATGAACCAGGCAGCTCTACATACAAAATCAAAGTGTTTCCATTCAAACCCACCAAAAATATTTCGACTTGACCATTTTTTTCCCAGCCAAAACTGTTTGTGGAGTTTGACTTGGATTCACAAGCTGCTCGAGTGAGCCCCAAACCAGCAGTTTAAGGACAGATTAGAGTGGGGTTTTTTGGAATCACTTAGCTGGTTTTAGGTCTGGCAGGCTTTTGTTATAAATGCTGATGTACCGAGCTTGGCCACGAGGGTGCAAAGCGATTAAAATCTATGGCGAGCTTTCAAATGCTGTAACACACCTTGAAGGGTGATTAAATGGAAATCTTTCCCATTGTTATTAAACCCTGGTAGAAGGAAAGCTGGGATAAGGAAATAGTCAACTCCTGCACCCCTTATCAGACATGGCTCTGATCCTGATGGTGATTTTGCAGGTCCTTTTATGCAGATCCTCCCTCCCCTGCTCTCAAGATCAGACCTGAGGGTTCCATTGCTCTGCCAGATGAGACAGGGCAGGGTGGGTAAGTCCTGCTGCCAAGTGGAGAGAGGGAGGGATCCCCAGACTTCCCGGAGAGGTTCTTATTCCCCCTGCTGAGTCAAATTTAGCCTAAGCAATGGCATTGCTGCAGTCCCACATGTGCTTTATAAAGCCTCGGTGGTATTCAGGCTCCTTATTTCCTCTAGGAAATAAGTGTCTAAACACAGCCCAGGATCTGGCCCTATCCTTACCTCCCTTTTAACTCCCAGCTGCCATTTTGCTTCCTAATACACTAAGACATCTTTTAAATTCTTATCCTTACTGCAGGGCACTCCCCAAACCTTCGTTCTTTTGACATGTGATTGATGTAAAAACCCAACATCTTTCCATAATGCTGTAATGCCTTTCAAGTCCTTTGTTACACACGGGTTGCCTCTGCGTGCAAATCACACTGGCACAAAGAAAGTACAGCTATATCCTACCAGAATAACTTGAAAGCAAATCTCCTTTGAGACAGCAATTATTTTGAGGCTCACCTATGGGAGATGCTGGTTCTGGCACCAGTGAGCAGCTCGGTGGCATCTCATTCACCTTTTGCTGCTCTCACATCAGAAGAAGATGGGAAAAGACAAGGCACACTGTAAGCCAGCTAAGGGGGTTAGAAAGAGCTCAGTGGCTGACTCAGAAACCAGAAGCTCCGATGAATTGTGCAAACTCAGTCAAGGAGCATTTACTGCCCTGTTGCTTTGAGGAGGAAGCTGTGCTCCATCAGCTGTAGCTGTTTGCTTTGTTGATGCATCTGCAATTCTTCCTTATGCTTTTTGTACTCCCCAATAATCCCCTTCCATTTTCTCACACCTCTTTTTAACTCAGTAAGGGAAATAAATCCTGGTTGCCCTTATCATTGGTGCTCAGCTGGATTCTCCAGCTCCCCCACGCCAAAGTGCCTGAAGCAACCCCCTATTGCCCCAATTTCAGGAGCAGCTCCTCTGCTGCAGGGTGCCTTTTGTGCTGGGAAATCTCTAATTCTGTGATAAATTCTGTTTTCACTTGTTGGCACACAGTTCAGTGGCAAAGTCTTCAAAAGAAGTTATTGTTGGTATTTTACTTTGTTATGGGTTGTTTCTTGCAACACAACCAAGCAGGAAGAGGATTGTTCTGGCATTGCCCTTTGTCTCCCATTTTTCAGTCTGTAGACAGCACCTAACACTTATTTTCATTTCATTTTTACCAGATTGATGTTAGCCTTCATTAAAAGGCAATAAAAATGTGTTCTAGAGGAGGGAGAAGATCCTACTGCTTTATTTGGCTGAGAGGCACACAATGAATCAGTTCAGCTTTACTATTCCTCTTAAGGCCAAGTTTGGAAAGGTATTAACCAGACTAGTCCTACCTGCAGCTACCAGGACAGGGCTGAGTGCCTCTAACCAGTGCACCTGCATCCATGAAAGCAGGGTGGATTTCTTGTCAGTGCTTTCTTGGGCTGCAAAATTTCTCACTTTGGATTTTCTTATGCATGTTGGTTATAAAAATCACACTTGGAAACGTGTAGCAGTGCTGGAATGAAGTCTAAATGCTTTCCCATGCTGCCAGAAAGGCAAGGTTGTGGTTGAGGCCATCGGCTGTGCACAGGACTCATGACTTGAGATGAGGGGGACAGAAGGTGCTGGTGCAGCTGGGGGGTGTCTCTGGTTTTGGCCAGCAAAAGAGGGTTGTCTGTGCCCCATGCACAGCTCTGGGTGCCTGTAGCCTGCACCCCTGCCCCCAGGGACACAGCTGAGCTGCAGGGCAAAGCTCATGGATGGCTCTTGGATGCTCTTTGCAACCTCCTGCATGCATCCCTTGAGATGTACGCTGCTTTCATAGTGGCATAAGCCTCAAGCAAAGCCACCCCCCCCCCCAAATTGCCAGAAACAGGAAGGTGTCTGAAACAGGTGGAAGAAACAGGGGTGTCTGAAACAGCAAATTAACTGAATTTTGGATCACCAAGCTTCCACGAGCAGCTAAATGATCCTGTTGCACTTCGTTATACCAAGTACCAAGAGCAGACAGCAAGCTGACCTTCATTACTGCAGCTCGATTGATCAGCTTTACCTTCTCTGAGGACACTAAATCTTTGTGTTCTCTTGGGTTTTTATTGTATTTCCTCCATGTGTGTGGGCCCAGCCCCAGGCTGTTGCTGACTCTCATCCCACCACACAGCATCTCCCTACATGGGAGAACAGCGTTTACGCACGTTCCTGTGTGTGTGGAGTGGTAAAATATCGGACTTAAATTTTTTATGACATTCATAGGAGTGGTTATGGAGGCAAACAAGATTACAGCAAGTACTACATAAAAGCTTGTTTATGCAGGGAGGGAAAAGAAATCAAACTCAGACATGTTTGCAAAACTGCAGAAGAACCCAAGGGGATGGAGGTTTTTTTTCTAGTTTTTCCTCTACTTTTCTTTCTTTTTCCTTTTCCCCACTGTTTTTATTGCAGTTGCTGTTACAGCTCCCAGCCGAGTGCATTCTCAGTGCAAGGCTGGCTCCAGCTGAGGGGGATTTGATGATAGAGGTCAACAGATCACGGGTGGTTTCATAATCAAAGCACCATTAACACACACCTGCTTGTGTGAGCAGCTCACCTGCGCCTGCACTGCTGTCAGGTAGCGCTTGTGCAAAGCCAGGGGTGCCACGCTGCATGTCCTTGGGCACACTCCTTCACTCCTGCTGCGAGCCTCTTTGGGTGCCCTTTGCAAACTCCTGTCTGTGTGGCTTTGCACGCCCTTTTGCACACCCCTTGGGATGCTCTTTGCACGCCTGTTGGGATGGATGCTCTTTGCATGCACCTGTTGGGATGCTCTTTGCACATCCCTTTGCACAACTCTTTGCACACCCCTTGGGATGCTCTTTGCACATCCCTTTGCACAACTCTTTGCACACCCCTTGGGATGCTCTTTGCACAACTCTTTGCAAACCCCTTGGGATGCTCTTTGCACAACTCTTTGCACACCCCTTGGGATGCTCTTTGCACAACTCTTTGCACACCCCTTGGGATGCTCTTTGCACATCCCTTTGCACAACTCTTTGCACACCCCTTGGGATGCTCTTTGCACAACTCTTTGCACACCCCTTGGGATGCTCTTTGCACAACTCTTTGCACACCCTGTTTACACCCCCCTTGGGTTGGATGCTCTTTGCACGCCCCTTTGCACACCTCCCTAGTGCTCCGTGCACACCGCACCCCTTTGCACACGGCTCTTTCTTTTGCACACGACACCCCCCATTCGCAGGGCACACGCACCCGGCTCTTTGCACACTTCCCGCCCCCCTCACACCCGGGCACGTTCCCGTCCGGCCGCAGCGGGCTCCGCGCAGTGACGGCGGCGGCCGCCAGGGGGCAGCCGCGCTCTTCCCGCCGCCCCTCGGGCCGCTGAGGGAAGCCCTGGCTCCGCTTCGGCCCCGCTCTGCTCGGGGGGTCCGGCCGCAGCCCACCGCGAGTGAGCACAAACTTGTGCGGGCCGCCAGCGCTGGGGCTCCGCAGGGAAGGGCGCACGGCGGGCCCCTGCTCCTGAGAGCGGCGGGCCCGGGGCAGCGCTCATCGCTCAGGACGCGGAGGGCACCTGCGGGCCTGCCCCGCGCCGAGCCCCTGCCCCGATCCCCTCAGGTGAGGCTCCGCCCCGCCCGGCCCAGCCCCGGTCGGTCGGTCCGTCCATCCATCCGCACCGCCGCAGCGCCCGGCCGCCCCGGGGGACCGCTGCTGCTGCCGCCGCGGCGGGCGGAGCCCGCTGCCCCCCCGGGGCGGCGATGCGGCGGGGCCGGCCGTGAGCGCGGGGCCGGCGGGGAGCGGGGACAACCCCCCCCTCCCCTCTCCCCTCGCCTCCCCTTCGCGGGGCGCCCGGCCCCGCCGCCGGACGGGCAGGCGCGGGGGGAGTGGTTAACGGCTCCGCCGCGACACCCCCGGCCCCCCGCCCCGCTGAGCCGCCCCGCTCCAAATAAATCAGCACCATGACTACTTCTGGGCATGGAACAAAGAGGATGCTCTCCCGGGGCCCCGCGCTGCTCCTGGCGCCGCTGCTGCTCCTGTGCCGAGGTAAAACCGCGCTCCGCTGCCGCGACCCCGGCCCCTGGGTCCGCTTTGGGCTTTTTCCCTTCCCCCACCCCCCCTCCCCCCCAAATTCTTTTACTTTATTTTATTCTCTTCCCAGTTTTGTTTATGGCTGTTTTCCCCCTCCAGCCCTCCCACCGACGTGCCCACAGAGGGTCGCGGGTGTCCCCCTACTGCGCTGCGCGCCCGCGGGTGGGACACACGCAGACCCCATCGCCTGGGCGCATGGAACTCCTCCATGCACCTCCATAGTCCCCTCCGTTGTTTGCACAACCGTGTCCCCTCCCTGCTCCCCATGCGTGTCACCAGCCCCCTGCGCTGTCTGTGGGTCGCTGCCGGGTTGGGGGGAAGAAGGAAAAGTTTCGGGTGGCCGGAGCGTGGGTCTGGGAAGGGTCGTGGGGTTTGGGGCTTCCCAAGGCTCCCGCTGCTGCTCCTCGCCGCCTCTGTCTGCCCTTGGTAGGGGGGAGAGAGATGTACGGGGTTAAATCTCGATAAAACAATACTTGTGCCTCCTTTCCTGCGCTTTAATTTTAAGAAGAGTGGGTTTCAACGGGCTGGCAGGGAACAGGATCAGGCCCTGAGGGGAGCTGAGGTGCGATCCCTTAATTGCGGCCGGCTGCGAGGCAGTACGCCCCCGGCTGGGGGGGGGGCGAAATATGAGTTCATGGCACACAGCAGCGCTCTCTTTCATTTTTCCTTATTTTTCCCTATTTTTTCCTTCCCTCCCTCCCAGTTGAACTCAGGAGAAGCCCTTTGGGTCCCAGGTGCGGGGGAAAGGCTCATCCCAGGCTGGCAAACTGAAGCGCTGCCTCTGGGAAAGTCTTTTCCAGGACTTCTCTCCGAGCTTGTTTTCCTCCTCTTGCTCCCATGAGCTCCTCGGCAGATGTTGTTCTTAATAAACAGGGACTGTTAAAAGCAAATTAATTAAGGTGCATCGGTGCTGAAGTTGCTCAGCGACTCGCTTGCCTTTACTGCTGCTCGGGACGGTGCTTGCGTTTGGCCGTAATGCGGAGCCTGCGCTGCTGGGGAAACTTCACTGGGGCTTTAGAAATACGCCTAAATGCAAGGGTTTTAGGGGAAAAGGAGCGATCCCTGGGATCGCTGCTGAGTGGTAGCAGCAGCTGTTGTTCCTCGGGAGGGCACAGGGTATGCATTGCGGTAAGGAAGTGTTTTGGGAAAGGTCCCTGCAGGGAAACAGAAGAAACAATTTGCTAGGACCGCGGCACCCGCCTCGGGGACACACATGCGATGGACGCTAGGGAGTCCTTGCGCTGCTTGCCGTAAAAAGCACCCGTTGCCTGTCGGCTGCCTCCTTTGCCTGCGTTTGTGCAGCCACGGGGGCACTTGGGAGCCTTGTTGGGCAGGACATGGGGACTGGGGTGCAGAGCACAGAAAGGGGCACCAAGCAGGGGACGCGGTGCATGAGCTGCCCCAGTGGAGGGATGGCTTGCTGTTGCCAGTGCAATGCCCTCTACTCCTTTTATTCGAGGAGAGAGTTAAGAGCAGCAGAGGAACAGGTTTTCTGGTGATATTTTCTTATTGCTTTGACACATTAATGATAATCTTTTCTCTGATATTCCCCCCCCTCCCGTCGCCTCCTGTGTGGGTAGCTACCATGGTGAGATTGGGCTGTGGGTGTAATTCTTCCAGCGCTCTGAGTGCTTAAGCATATGGAAACCCACTTTGAAACAGTTTGTGGTTGCAAACCTACCATCGTACCCATCCCTCTCCCCTGCTCTCTGAATGCCTCCCTGCACAATGTGTGCGTTAGAAGCTCGCAGTGTGCTTTCAGCTCAAGCTGTGAATGTCCCCAGCCTGTGCTGCTTCCTCCTCTCCAGGCTGTAGTAGCATCCCTTTGCTTTTGTAGCAGAGTGCTGTCCCTTGCCCTATCCCACCCCTGCCGTGGACTGCAGCAACATCTGCGTGTGGACACGGGGTCTGGGAGCTGGAGAAACCTCTTCTGAAAGAGGCGAGTGGTGGCAGAGCCCGGGAATACCTCCCTCTAGGGCTGTGCTGACCTTCCCGCGGCTCGCTGTGCTCCAAGTTGCCTTTCTCTGGATTACAGGGGTTAATGAAGCACATCTTGGTTTGGGTTGTTGCAGCCGGGAGAGACACCTGCATGAGTCATGGCGCGGTGCTGCCATCTCCGCAAAGCTCCCAGCTCACACAGACGGTCGTGTTGGGCACTTGCCATTTTTCTCTATTTATTTGCTTTTCTCTCCCTTCCCCCTGGCTGGAGCTGGCTCTGGGCAGGCTGCGTTTCGGGGACTGGAGGTGCACCGGTCCGAGTTCCTCCGGCCTCTTCAAAGCGGGTGGCGTTTGTTTCGCCTGTCAGGCAGGTCCCTTAAATAGCTCTGTGAAGGTCCAATTAAGAGATCACTCTCCTGTCCCCGGGTCTCTGGCGGCCTGGCTGCTGGCGTGCGTGCGGCTGTGAGCAGAGGGTGTGCGTGTGTTTGGCAGCCAAAGGCCGCTCACGCCGAGCTCGAGATGTCTCTTGCTGGCAGCAGGCCCCTGTTTGTTGCTGGCATCTAGGCAGGGTTTTTGGCCACCTTCCTCACTGACGGTGCGGAGCCGTCTTCGAGGTTATATGAATAGGTATCCCTGCATGAATTACTTGGATGTTTTGTTTTCCTGCCTGGTGCTGTGTCACTGGCTTGCTCCTCAGCCCCACACCCCAAAGCAGGTATGGGAACACAGGGCTGGCTGCTGATGGTGTGGGTACGGCAGTGCAGGGATGGGGTGTGCAGAGCTGATGAAAACCCAACTACTTCAGCCCCTGTAAGATCCACTTGGGCTGTCATGATCCATGTCTGAGGAAGGACCTGTGAATTGCTTTTAGACTGTGCCTCCAGCGAGGTGTGGGTGGAGAGACATTATGCTTATTTTATTATGTGTCCCTGTATCACTCTACGTAATATGGAGGCACTTTTTATGCAGAGGCTCTTCAGGAACAAAAATGAAAGACCTGTGTTATCTACTGTATAATAGATTTGCAGAGTGTGATCATGCAAACTGTTGAAATGTAGGTTACTTTCCCCACATTAGTGCAGATTACAACGTTTTATGCAATGACTGTTCAAACTGATGTGATTTGAGGGATAGTGGGATGGGGAAGGCTGAAATTATACTGCTTCTTGCTCCTGCATCCATTAGAGCACTGTATTTCAGATACTCTGATTTAACTTCTCATCAGTGTAAATCAGAGCAGTGGAGCTGCTCTGGATTTATGCATTGCTGCTGCAATTGACATTAGGTTCTCTGGGAGTGCAGGGGGCAGCAGTGTGTCTTGCCCTGTGCAGCATTTTTCACTTCAACATCTGCCGTCACTGGTGCTGCAGCTCCTCTGAAATGGGGAAGCCCACATCGCTCACTGGTTTGGGGTTTTGGTTATTTTCTTCAATTTGTCAGGCTTGGTTGCAAAGCTCCATTCACTGACACCTGACTCTGTGGCTGATCAATAGAGTCTGTTGAGGTTTGAACGCTGAAATAGTTACATTAAAAAAAATAAAAATCAATAAAGTGCAATTAATTTGCTGTATTTTATTACTGGGAATGATAGGCAGCTCAAGTCCTCTTATCTCATGTTTAAAGCAGTTTAGTGTGGCAGGGGAGGTACAAGCCCAGGAGTAGCTGTAGGAGGTCAGAGCAGGGGGTTGCAGAGGCTGGCACACGGTTTGTGTCTTGGGAGGGATTTTTGGATCAAGGAAGCATTCCTGAGCCAGAGATGGCATCCATTTATTTAATTGCTGTGATGGGTTTGCCATCATGGATTTGATCCCTCTTTGAACCCAGGCAGGTGTCTGATGTACACAGCATTTCTGGGCAAGGACTCCCTTGTTTCTAAGAGTCTGTGCACAATGGAGGAGCATGGCAGTGATTTGGGCTACATAGGGTTTTGCCACTGATGGTGATGGGATGGAGGTTTCTACCCTGGTGCCCCTACACTAGGTCAGCGTCCTCCTGCCCTTCTTAGCTCCTCAGAAATGTGCTGTGAAGCCAGGCTGCTTAGGAGACCTGTGCTGGCTGCTGTCCTGGGAGGGTCCCTTTGCTGAAAGGTAGAGGAAGCAAAGGGTATCTTTACTCATAGTGTTGGGTTATGGCAGTTTCTAGTGGTGCTCTTCCCAACCTCCGCTGTTGAGGCTGATGTGAAGCACGAGTTCTGCCATGATGGAGTGGTGGCTTCATCTTGCAATGTGTCTCACTCATGCAGGTGGCTGCAGACCTGAACTGTCTCAGAGATGTGGGCAGGGAGGAAAGGGGAGGTGGTAATTTCCTGTGTTGCGCAGGAAGGAAGCAAAACTAAAACCTTCTGGCCTTAATAAACATGCTGATGAATGAGAAGCCATCCCACTGAAATAAATACTGTCAGCTCAACAAATTAAATTCACTGAATTTGATTCCCTCTTCTCCCCCCACCTAAATATAACTAATGTTTGTTAATGACAAGCAGTGACTTGATTTGTTGGCATAGCATTAGCACTTACCTCTGTCAGTGGCTCAGCTGATGCGCTGGCATGTGGTGGTAGCAGAGATGCTTTCCCAACTGCAGCTGTCAAATCCTCTCGCATTAAGTGCCATGGAGGCTGGGGAGTGTGAGTTACCATGTGGTGCTCTAGATGTCGTGGAAGATACTTCTATTTCATGCTATCGGGAGTTTCCCAGCTGTCATTTCAGAGGAAGCTGTTCCCACGTGAGCTTGGGCAGGCAGAAATTACAAGCAAAGAGGTCTCATGACTGAACCCACAGGGTGGGCATGGGTTGTTTGGTTTATGGCTTTCCCTGGCTATTTCCGTTCACCTCTGTGAGGTAGAGTGCTGCAATGGGAAGTAACGCAAGTGCTGTGTGGAGTGTCTGGCGTGGATAAATTCAAAGTGGAAGGACTGTGGCTGTTTGCACAGTACCTTCCAGAGTGGTCTTGCAAATATTAACATTTCTTCCATGCTATCCAAAATTTCTGTTGCTGCACTTTCAGCTTTCCTTTGTTTACATAAATGTGTTTGTTTCTGACAGCATTCAGAAAGCTTCATGAATTTATGATGTGCTCCAGATTCAAACATGTTTTCTTTTTTCCTTTTTTTCCCCCCAGATATGTTCATTCTTCCCAAATTTTGGTGATGAAATGGCAAGAGGTGTGCATATTTCAGCAGGCTATTGAGAGGCAATGTAAACACCATCTTTCATGGAAAATCAGTTTGTTCAAGTTCAAAAGCAGCCCAGCCTCCCTACTTGATCAATTTGCCTGTCATAGGAGATGATTTTAAAAGTGGTGATTATGTCCTATCTTGTCTCTTGGAACTTCAGGCAAGGAGAGGAAAATAAAGTGTAGCATTTGGTTTTAACTGTTTTTTTTCTGACTATTTCTTTTGGTGATGGTGGTAGTCAGGGATGAAGCAAAGGGATGTCCCAAGGGGGTGAGAGATACCCAGGAGCAGAGGGGTTTCCATAAGGCTGCTGTTTGCTGAGTAGAATAATTGGAAACTGCATGTAAACCAGCTCTGCTCATCTTGCTGTGCCTGCACCAACTGGCCCTTAGGAGCCACTCTGCCCCATCACTTCTTCCATGGTGGAGGAGACCTGCAATGGCAGAAGGAAGGGTTTCTAAGTGACAAAGATGCTAAATCTTGGGGAGAGGGTGCCGGGGCTCTGTGGATGCATGGCTGTGTTCCTTCTGCCCCAGGGTATTGTGCTGCCCTTGAGTTGAAGATTGTGCAGGCACCAGAGGTGTGGTTATGGGGAGGAGATGGTGTAAAACCACCTGCGTTAGGCAGTACCCATCAATGATAGTGCCACAAAGCTGCCCCAGATGGGAAGAAATGCTGGAAACCCCCCACTGATGCAATTCAGACTGGGGTAGATGGAGATGTGGAGACCAAAATCCTTATTCTAGCCAAGCCAAGGAGCTTGGGAGGCTACAGAGATGGTGTTCCAGCCCGCTGGGTGGTGTGGGAGGTGGTGTCTCTGGCCAAGCAGTCGTCCCTATCCTGAGCCTGTTTGTCTGCACAGGGCTAACATGTGCCCTAAATATACATTGGGGGAGTTTGGGTGTGGGCCGAGGGAGTTTTGGAGGTAATCAGTCTGCAGAGGAAAAGCATTTCTGCTAGAGAAGGGGAAGTGTCATCTTCGTTACCCAAGAAATAAAATCATTCAGAAGGTTAAGTTAGAGGTGCAGATATCTTTGGGGTTTTTTTGTTTTGCTGTGTCGGGAGTGTTTCAAAACCAGATGGCAATGCAGAGATTTATTACCCGTAAAGTGCAGAGGGCTGGTGCACAGGACCTTATCTGCTTGTGGGCCCTGTAATAAACCTGCCAGCAGGTGATTTAAATCCAGTATTTCTGATTGGGAGAGTAGTGGAAGGAACAGGGTTTATGTTACTTACGGATTTTATGGGCAATATTAGGTTTTTAAGATGCAGGAATGATCAGGGCATGGCTCTGTAGCACTGGAGACTTTCATTCCATTTATAAAGGATCTTCTCCGAGTCAGATAAATGAACTGTTCTACATTATTTAGCAGCTGGGCTGCCGAAGCCAGCTGTTTGCCTGAGTGACAGACACAACTATTTTATATCTCAGTTTAGGAGTTGTTGTCAGTTAGCTGCAGTATTTGCTTAGCAGCAAGACCTTTGCCGTGATGGGGAAGGAGGGCTGTTTAATGGATGCTGCAGCTCAAAAAAAACTTGCACCAAAAAAAAGACAAGAGTACATGCACCCTAAAAGGGAACCCTTGAGCAGATGGAGCAGGTTTCTATGCAACGAGCAATAATTAGAAACTCAAATAGTTGGTAGCTGCTAACTGCCTTTGGTACCATATTTTTATATGAAAAAGGAGCAAGTCTGAGATGAGTTCTGGAAGCAGCTGGTCTGGAAGTGTGCATGGGGCAAGGCCCTGCCTGGTGGGAGTGTCTGGTGTGGTGACAGACACCAGCCATCAGACCTGGGTGTCTCTGTGCCCTGCTCTGCTGGGCTACTACAGCAGTCTGCAGTGTCACTGGTGGTTTTGAAAGGCACTTAGCTGGGGGTGCCGGGCCTATGAACACAAAAAGTCTGATTGTCTTTCATTGTGTGCATAAAGGACACAATGCAGACCCTCACGATGAAACAGGCTTTTAAAATGTTGCAACAGAAGCATCTAGAGAGAATGGTAAAAGCTCTCTGGAAGTAGTGGAGCTCTGTCAGGGCAAGCTTGAAGGCCAGCATGCCTCAGCCATCACCAAATCATGGGAATTAGAGCTGGAAAAGCTGGCGTATGAGCTGCGTTTCCTGTCTCCAATGGTTGCTCTGTACAGCCTGTTCCTGAGCGTGGCTGGTTTTCAGTGATGCAGGCAGCAGGACTTTTGCAGTTTCCTTTGGCAGAGCATTTCACAGCCTATTAGACTTTTCCCATATTCTGCCTACCTTTTTTCTTCTCTGCTTTATTCTGTCATCTATTGTATGACCTGAACCCAAAACTTTCCATCCTTATCACCCATCCAAAACCGAACCTGGGCAAATCTGCAAGATGGGGACAAATGTTAAACAGTGTGTGGGAAACACTCAAAAGAAGGAGCTGAGCCTGGCATGTAGATGCATGTACAGGTGGAGGTTATTTGGAGAGTAAAGGGCAAGGGTTTGAAATGCATGTGATGATGAGCCGTAGATTATGCCTTGAAAATGCTCAAAAGGCCATTACAGTCATACTAATTCATTTCCCACTAAGACATTCTCCTCCAAGGTGTTTGGAAATAATGGAGTAGCTTAGTTACTAACATTATTAAATCCTCATCTCTGACAGCTATGAGAATTAATATACAAAGGTCTCCTCCTCTTTTATTTTAATGCAGCTCAGTTACTCATTTCCTGTCTTTTGCTTAGGAGTAGGCCACTGAAAGTTATTAGCATGAGTATTGGTGCAAAAAAGGATCAACTCCATGAAAAAAAGAGACGCAAGCAAGATAAAAGCAGAAGATAGCATTAATTTTATTGCAGTCGAGGCATTTTTTTCCTTCTCAAATATTAATCATTCATCATTCTTTCATCTGTAGATCTCTAAAGGCTTTAGAGAAGAGAGCAGGCACCATTGAAGACATGGTCCATGGGCTCTCATCATCCCCATGAGAGGTCCCAAGGCAGCAGTCCCATACTGAAGTGCTGCTGGCAGGGAGAACAGAGCTCTTAGGTGAAGTTTGGCTCTGTTTTTTTTAAGGCAGCTGATGAGGCTTTTTTGCTACTGCTCTTTGAGGAGTGAGGCTCACCATGGATGGGAGGCTGCTGGGGTGGTGTGGCCAGTCTGTTGCTCCTGCTTGACATCTCCAGACCCCATCGTGAGCACTGCTGAGGCATGTGGATGGTGTCAGGGCTCTCTCAGGCTGCTCCAGAGCTGGTATCACAAGGCTGAGTGCCATCGGTTGTGTTGGAGAAGCACTGAATTAGCACTTGTTTCTTTTGCTGGGTTTGATTTGTACCAGCCTGTTAGAACTGTTATGGGAAGCCTGAAGAAGAAATAAAGAGATGGAGTCAATGTTCTTTATTGCTAAAATAAAAAACCACCAGCCTGTGGTGCCCAACCTGTCACCTCCCTGGTGTGACGGAGCTGCTCAGTGATGGGGTCTGGGGACATCTCTTCAGGGACTGAGGAGCTGTTCTTCTGGTGTGCCTTTTTACACCCCAGATGTCCATGTTGTTTCACTGCAAACCCTTCGTATTTGCAACACTGTTAGTTTGTAATGAGGTTACTGTTGTCTGCTGTAAGCCCTGGGGGATGTGGGGCTTTGATGAGGATCAACTCTTGGGTGCACCTACACCTATGCCTTCTCAAAGTGCCCTGCTTATCCAGAGTTAAAATATTTTCTCTTTCTCTGAGCATATTGCAGCCCAACACATTAAATGCATTAGAAAGCTTTATTGCATTTAGCTAGTTAAAAGGAAAGTCAAAGAGAAGTCATTGCTTTGGTTCTTACACCAACCAGCAAACTTTCAGATGGTTTTCCAAGCTCCCCCAGGCTCTGTGTCCTCACACCTTCTCACTTGCTGCAATACTTGTCCCCACTACCCTTCCTGTGGCCAGCAGAGCCAATGAAGCCAAGTCCAAGCGTGTATCAGCAGTCAGGCCCCCGTGTCCCCTGGCTGAATGCTCAGCCCGGTTAGGTGTGCAGGGTCTGGGAATTGCTGTATTGGACTCCAGTCTGTGGGACTTCATCATCTTAGTTATTATCTCCAAAACACAGTTATCTCCCTGAATGGCAATCTCCTATTGAAAATGGTATCTTTCAGCAGGGCACTCACATTTATTTACTGCACAGCTTATCCCATTAGTATAATCATTACTCCTTGGACTGGGTTTGAATTCAGAGCATCCCACTGTGGTACTTAAAGAATTAATTACAGAGATGAAAGAATTCCTCTAAAGACTTCTATGAATTGGTCTGGTTGAAGTGTTTTAGCTTTGCTTCAATTGGTGCAGTTCTTGTCAAAGAATTGTGAGAAAATGCATGGGTCAGTGATTTAGATTAGGGAAATTACGTTAGAAAAATTGATTTGATTTAGAAAGTGAGCTTTCAGATCACAGGGAGTTGCCTGCTGCTTTCTCTGCTGTGCCCCTTCTCCATGAAGATGAGCAGAGGTGGATAATTCAGGGTTAAAGTAAGTGGCTATTGTAACAGGTTTGTCTGAGAGCTGAGGAGAGAAGGGCTGACACATATCTTTAGGTAAATGACTATTGACCCATCTATTGCTATCTGTGCACCAGCTGGAGCTATGGATGGATATGGATGCTTATAAACAGTACTCACAGGCAGTACGTGTAGCTTGCGAGAGAATTTGGTCCTTATTTTTAGGTTTGAATTTGTTGTTTTTCCCCCAGAAATGGCTTTTCTGTGTGGCATACCTTCAGAGCTGGAATAGATCTGGGAACGTGTGCTGTGTGGCTGCTTTAGCCAGCCCAGTGCCTGCTTTGCCTGGCTCTGTGCTTAGTCATTCCTGGGGCTGGGACTTTGCTTTTCATAGTTTTTTTTACTTCCTTGGATCAAACTGAGTGTTTCCTCCTTCTGTCCCTCGTCCTCCTCTTAAAGGGACTGCAGTCCCTGGGCTGTGGCAGGATGATACCCAACAGGGGGCATGTTGGGCTGTGTCCTCTCAGAGGATGGTTCCTGAAAAGCACCTGCTGAATGAGCATTTCCCTTCCCTGCATGCTGAGGAGTTTCTTCCAAGTGCTTCTCCTGGCCAGCTGTGTTTTCCTGTGAGAATGATGGGTTCTGAATGCAGTGGCTGCTGGCTGGAGACCCAAAACTTTCACAACCATTTGTGAATCATTTACCACTGAGAACGGGCTCGCTGTGTTCCTCAGGGTAGCAGGGATGAAGTTTTGCAGTGTTTCACTTTGTCAGATTTCTCTTTTAAAAAAGAGTCAAGAAGGTTTTGTCCAGCAGTGCTTTTGTTTCCTTGTCACCTTGCAGAACTCTTTAAAGTTCAGCTTGCTTGCTGGGATGCTGGAGAGATCTCATTTTTGTTCTGGCTAGTGCTGGTGGCATTTCTCTCCATAGCATCATCACCATCTCCCTTGGCAGGAGGATCCAGGTGTGGAGCTGGGGTGTGCTGGGCCATTCGCTCTCCCCCAGCATGGGTACGATGGAGGTGCAGGGCAGCTGTGGTGCCGACACAGTCGGGTGCACCCTTTGGCTTGAAGGGTGCGTGCGCATCCCTGTGCTGTGCAGAGCCTCTTTTGTATCCCAGCCTCAGGCTGGGAAGAGAGATGGTAAGTGCAAGGAGAGAAGCGATGCTGGGGAGTGCTGGAACGGAGACTCCTGCCAGCAGCTGAATTCAGTGCTGCAAAAAAGAAGTTGCAAAAGTAGCAATCCATCTGTCCACTTAGTGGGAGAAACCTAAGATCATTTCACAGTAATCAGCCCCCTGGTGTTTAAAAAAAAACCCAACAGAAATACTGCAGATTTTTGCTTTATAGGAATAACTGGCAAAATCTAAAACACGTTTATATGCTCAGAGTCTGTGGGTTTGTTTTTTTCCCCCTCCTTTTGACAAGCAGAAGCTGTATTGAATTAAAAAATAAGAAAAAATAGATTGCCTTTGCTTTTGAGATCCCATGTATCTGCCATAATGTTTCAGAGGTATTCTTTCCTTCCTGAAACTCTCTAGTTAATTACCAGCAGAGTTACGGGCAAGTGGATGTTTTTCTTTGCCACAGGTACAGTTGGACAGTGAACATTGTCGTCGTCACATATCTCATGGTAATGCATTGTCAAGGTGATGCGTTATGCAAGTGCATCATTGCCATGCTATAGCTGCTTGGGTCTATCAGTGCCTCCATTAAAACCCACAGTATTCAGGGATTTTAATTTGGTTGTAAAAACTTGCTCCAGGCACTATCTGAGATGACAAAGTCTGGGAGTGGGTTGGTTTTTTTTGTGTAAGGACATAGAGGAAGCAGGCTCCAAAGGCGCTGCTTGATTCTTGCTTATGTGAATTGACAGGCAGTGAGTTGGAGGAAGATTGTAGAGATTTCTGCCTTGGCATGTTGAACTGATCATACAGATTAAAAGAAGGGTTACGAACGGTGGGGTCTGAATATGGCAATCCCAAAGATGTCCATCAGGAGCCCCTGTTGCAACATGTTGTTGGGGAGAGGTGTTCTGGGTTGGCATTTCTGTAAGCCAGGTGGAAGTATGTGTCCCCAGCAGCCCTAGAGGGATGCATCTGCCCTCCCCAGCCAAGGCTGCAGCCCCCAGGGTCTGTGCCACTGACTTAGCCTGGTGTTTGGGGGCTACTGGGTCTGTGGTGAATGGAGCTGGGCACTGAGCACATGAGTGAGATGCAATAGGGGCTTTGTTTTGGGACCAGAGTTGTTGAATTGCAACAGATGCTTTGCTGCTGCGCAACAATTTGTAATTAAAACACAACTTGCCATCCTGATTAGATTAAGCAGTTAAATTCATTTGCAGTATTTTTTTCCCCCTGCATTGTGTAATTAGCAACATATGATGCTTACATTAGCTCAGTTAAAAGTTATAATGATGAATTTGCACATCAAAGCCTCCCCATGAATCAACTGGTACAGCACATAGGAGTGAGCTCAGTTACGGTGTGGTTGTATGAAGTGCCCACATGAACATATCCCCTGCCTGCTCCTGGGGTATGGTGGCAGTGGTGTGACATGCTCCAGTGCAGTGGTTCCTGGTGTTTTGGTCCTTCTGGACTTCAGCAGTGTCCATGAGCCTTGAATCGCTCCATAAACAATAGGGTGGTGCTTGCCACCATGTGGCGGTTCCTTCCTTGCATCTGGGTTGGAGTGATGCAACCAAAGCACCTGACTGACCGTGCACCTGGAGCACTTAAAAGTAATAATGTTAAGATTACTGGTGGTTCTTGTTGTTGCTTTATGAATATAAGCATCATTCTAAAGTGTTTTGGCTAAATTCTGAATGTTTTACCCAGGTTAATCTTTAACATGAGTTTTGCCTGAAGGCTTTGTAAGTCAGATTTGGCTCTAACTAGTAAAGAACCTTATTTAAGCAAGCTGAAACCAACAAGAAAACTACTATAAGCTAATTACAGTGACTTTTTTTTTCCCCCTTTCTTATGTAGTCATAATATTGTCTTTCTTTCCACCTTCTGCTGAGCTGTGAAAATATTCTGCAAAATGATATTTTTGAGTTGATGGAAAAGTACACCCCTGTCAACAATATTTTTCTATTGTTCATCAGAGACAGGTTTCATAACGAAAGAGATCCGTGTTGGAAAAGTACATCAGCTGCAAACAGTTTGTTCAAAGTCTTCTCAAATAGCAGCCATGGTTTATGAGCTCCTGCAGAAGATGAAATGCAGAATGTGGCTTCTAATCTTCCAGAGCAGTGAATGGGGCAGGTTGTAATAATGTATTGCCATTTTCACAAAAGATAGATTTTATATTAAAGGTTCCGGTGGAAAAAGGTCTAGAGGTGTTAAAATATTTATATATTGTTTAAGTTGCTGTCTGAGGGTGCTGTCTCCTTCCCTGGAGCACTGTGGGGGTCATGATCATGTAAGCAAGTGGAAAATGAGCTCTCACCTTTCTTGGTCCATGTAGGTGTCTGTGTATACGCACGTGCGTGTGGCAGTGTTAAATTGTTGGGGTGTTAAATGTTTCACTTTCCCAACCATCAATTTCAATTGAATTTCATAAGCCATTAAAGATCTCTGCTGCTTCCTTTGCTGTTCCAGTTATGTGAGCTCCAGCCATTTAGCTGCAGGTCCTGGGGCATGATTGCTCTGTGGAGCAGCAAAAGTAAATCGGTTCCCAGTGTAGAATCTTTTATATATCTATGTATTTTTCTCTCAGTGAGTGATGATGTTGGGCTGATGATGCGAGTCTTCAGGTTTGGCTTTTTCTGGTCCAGTTCTGGATCCTCTCCAACAGCATCTCTTTCAAAAACCTTTTGTGCCTTGCTTGAATGGCAAAGTCTTATATACAGAGGAAGAGGATTTCTTTTGTTGTTTATATATCTATCTTTAGAATCATGTTGGAAGGATTTGACTGGAGTTTTGGGTTTTCTCCCGGTAGATTTGAAATGTTTATGAGAATGGTACTTACTTGGATCAAAGGAGAGCTTCTGGCAGTCCACTGACTGTGTCGGTACTGGCAGTTTGACAAATAATGAAAAAGCAATCATTTCCCCTTCTCCCCCTTTTATTCTGAGGATAAAGGCATGGTTAAAGATCTCTATGCACAATAATAATTGCTCATGGCCCTTAAAAAGAAGAGAAAATCCACAACGCCCTTTAAATAGATGATTTTATTTTCCCATTGGTTTGTGTTTTGGACTAGTGAATGTCTTTGCTGCCAGTCTGAGACTAAACTTGACTAAGTTTATGTGGAGCCTGGTCAGGTTGAGTCTGGGAAGCAAAACTGGATAAGTAATGTTACTGCCTTGAAAGCAGCACCCACAGCAGGAGCTGAGCAGCAGAGATGCTGCAAGGCCATGCACTTCTGCTCTGCCAACAGAACGGGTTTGCGCAGCATAAAGCTAAGGAATATGCCTAAATACAGAATGAATGGGGAAAAAAGAGTAATTTTCGTTTGCCACATGATTTAAAATAGCTCAAGCATCTTCCCAAAGAGTGGTTGCTGGGACCTGCTGGGCAGGAGTTCAGGGCTGCCTGTTTCTCCTGGGGGCTGATGCACAAGGAAAGCGTCCACCAGTGCTTTTCAAGGTTTCTCCTTTTACTTTCTTTTCTTGCTTTGATGGCAGTGATGTGAGGATGAACTGTATTTTACATCTCTCCTCCCCCAGCAGCCAAATGGCGCTGTGCAACCGGCCACCTTGAGTCTGCAGTGGCTGCCTGGGGGGACCGGGCTTCCTGCCCATCCCAAATACTCTGCCTTCCACCTTCCCAGAGCATTGACCTGCTGTCATTTCCAGCAACGCCAGGCACAAGAGGTTAGGCTGGGCCTGTACTCCTTGTTTGGGGATGACTGCAGCAGTTTCATTCCTTTTTTAAAATGCTGCTAATTGGTGCTCTCAGCCTCAGTTCCAGCTTAATGAAGGCTGCTGCTTGGGAATCATTGCAAGCAGTTATGGAAATGTGCTTAAATGCCTAAATCTGTTGTACTTTTCTCTTTATGGGCTTATTCCTTCAAAAAGGATAAATATTCCCCAAGTCCCCACCTGCCCAGGATGAATGCTTTCCTTGAACCCTGCAGGGGGGCTCCAGGTATCTCTGCAACAGGGAGGGCACACAGGGAATTAGTGCTGATGCTATGAGGAAGCCCAGCCCCTGCTGCACCCCCTGTGCTGAGGAAGCACCATTTTCGGTCTGTTTGTTCTGTACTCCAGATGGGGCCTTCGGATGCTGGGGATGGGGACTAACAGAGCATCCAACTTTCTTCCCACCCAGGAGAGGAGAGCATCCCTCCTTCTCTGACCTGCCCATCACAAGCAACAATTACTCGAGCCAATGGCCCTGTTAAATCATCAGGGCTGCTAATTGGATGCTAATGCAGCGTGCCTGCTATGGTCCTTGCTAATGCCATGGCTGTGCTGCTCATGTTGGTCTGTCTGGCAGTCAGCATACGTCCCAGCTGTTTTCATGGTAGGGACTCACAACGCATGTGGAACAGGCAGTTCTGAGGAGTTGTGTCTGCCCCATCCCTGGCAGTGTTCAAGGCCAGGCTGGATGGGGCTTGGAGCACCCTGGTCTAGTGGAAGATGTTCACTGCCTGTGGCAGGGGGCTGGAACTAGATGGGCTTTAGTCCCTTCCAACCCAAACCATTCTATGATGATGATTCTACATTTGCAGAAAGGTAGAGAAGGTTTAAGCTGTGCCTCTGTTAAAAGCAAAGAACAGGGTTACTTGATGGGTTTTCCCATCATGGCTGTTGGCTGTAGCCGTATGTTCCCCAGGTCTGGAGGTGTGTGAGCTATTCCTGGTGGTCCTGGGGGTTGTTTGGACGAGGGCTCGTGGTTTCCTCTGAGATGAAGCACCATCCATTTCAATGTACACTCTCGCAAGCCAGGCCAATTAATTCTGCTCCGGGCATTGAGCCAGTGATGGTAGGAAGCAATGATGAATAGCCAGGCTGTCGCTCCCTCCTCCAGGAGAGTGTTTTGGGAGGTCAGGAGCCACCATAGTGGGTGTGTTTCCGGAACGGTTTGCAGCTTGTTTCTGTTGGTGAGACACAGAGCTGCCAAAGGTGCTGCTTCCGTGAAGCATCCCCTGAGGATAATGTGTGAACCTGACTGGTTTTAAATGCCTCTTTACAAATTGGCTCTCCACCAAATAAATTCTGCTGTTACTAAGCTGTGAGCCCCCAGGGTGGTGACTCTGCACCCTTGGGGTGGCGTGGTTTGGGATGTTTTCTTTTGGAAAGCCTCATCTGGTGTTTTTTCAGGGATTGCTGATGGGAGCCCTGTGCTCCCAGTGGTACCCAGAGGTTGTCACCCCGTGATGGCCTTGCCTTGCTTTATCCAGAATGACCTGCAGCTCCTCAAGCAGGTGTATGGATCTCTGCTAGTTGGCAGCTTGAATCAGAGAAACTGGATTGAGCATCAGCTTATCCTCTTATCCCAAGAGGTGCTCGCTTTAGGCTGACGATGAGGAACAGCATCTGCATTGTCCCTCACCTTTTATCCACAACCTTTCACTAGCACAAAGTGCAGTGCACTTCCCACAGTGCTGGGGGGGATCTTTGGCACTCATGAGTTTTCCCTCTTCCCTTGTTTTTAAGGTAGGGCTATATCCTTCCTTCTGAGAGCCCACTGACTTGGAGGCCTTTCAGGCAGGGATTTCCAAGGTGCTGGGTGGATGTTTCTCTGCAAATGACTACAAGTACATTGTGCTTCAAGACCAAGAGAGTGTCCAGGGCCTCCTGAATATGTCTGTGAAAGTAAAATAAGTGCTTGTGTTTAAAGAACAACATGGGGTGTTGTTTAGTTTTGCTCCTAATTAGAGGGAAATACGAGTGGTCTAATTCCCATGTTTCAAGAGCAACATTCAGCCAAAATGATGGGCAGGGAAGATGAGAAGTTGACTGCTGCAAGCCAGAAGCAGCAAACCTGTGGAGCAGAACTAGAGACAGCTTTAAACTATGAACATAATTGCTGGAGGAGTCTGCCAAGGAACCAGATGCTGTAAATGAAAGAACAACTTCCATGGCTTGGCATTTGCCTGCGACCCTGGAAGAGGAGGAGGAGGAGGAGCAGGGGAACTGTGTGGAGGGCTGGGGAGCAGTTGCTGCAGCTGCAAAATGGGTGCTTTCAAACATACTTGGTCCATGTTGGTGTTTTTGTGTGTGGGAGAACCTGTTGGAAAGAGGTGATGATCAACACTCCTGTCTTGTGGGCTGCTTGACCCTATCCTGTGTGTTTGCTGCCAGCTCTATATGGTAGTTTGGCTGCTGGGAGGACCTGGGTGCTGTAGCAGCTTGAGCAGGTGGTGGTAAATGAGGAAGATGTGGCTGGTCTGAATTCTGAACCTTTTGGGACCCAGTTCTGCCCAGAACCCTTCAGAACAGTCTGTTTTCCTTGCATGGCCAAGCTCAGTTGATTTTTAAACTAAGTGGCTACACGTGACTTGTCTGAGGTCAAATCGTGCTTGGCAATGCTCTACTTCTGAAAACCAAACTGGAAAGTTCATGTTGTTGTTCCCCCCCAATTTATTTTTACAATTACTGTTAAAATAATTGCAGTCCTAGCAAAGATAAACAGCTGGGTTTAACATAATCAGTACAGAAACAACATCCATCATTTACATGGTATAAAACCTCTGCAACACAGCATATTACTGAGGTTGCATCTTAAGGAAAAGATGAAAAGCCTTTATGGGAAGGGGAACAGGAAATCAGCTGGGGTCCTTCTGCCTTGAGTTCATGTGAATAAGAGCATCAGAGTCTGCAGCAGTGGCGCAGTCTCCTCTCTGCTTGTGCTTGAACCAAACACTCCAGAAAAGTGATAAACCAGGGTATCTTCTGAAAGCTGTGCAGTGGTGCTGCCTGGCGTGCACAGCCACCACGTGCCTCTCACAGCTCGTGAAGTAAAGGCAGGGAGCAGTAATTAGAGGTAACAGGGAAGTTCATGTAGTTTCAGGCAAGGACAAAGGAGGATGGTGCTGTTTTTCAAGCTAGGGAAGGGAAGGAGAGCTTTGTTCATGCCTTAGATGTGGGTTTTTTTTACAGTCTTAATAGCCTTTTGTTTTCTTCTTGTATTTGGCTTTAATCAGCTGAGAAGAGGTTCAACATGCTCCTGGGATAAGACAGAGGTGGGAGTGGGATGGAGGGTTTGGGGCAGGGGGTCATCCCTGGCATCCTGAGGAGCTGGGGGGAAAGTGGAGGTGGCTGGGGACAAATTCAGCCCATGCTTCTGCATGCTTGTGGCAACCTGCTGCACGTGTGGCTGTGTTTGTGAGGAGCTGTGGATGTTTTGCCTCAAAATAACAGTCTTTTTGCAAGGAGGGGTGGGGAGAGGCCTCTGTATTGCTGCAGCTTGGGGACACAGTCATGTGCAAGTCAAATAAGCCACATCATGTTGAGTGCTGAATAACTCTGCTTATTAATATAATAAAGCAGAGGAACACGCTGTCATGACAGGCTCTGCAGCGAGAATCCAGGGGGTTCTTTAACCAAGGCAGCATTAAATCTTTCTGTCTCCTGAAAAATTGCACCCTGGAGGTATGGGCTGCAGGGTAGGAGGGTAGGAACATTTAACAATGGCTTGCAGGAGTTTTTATGCATATCGTGGTCTCCAGAAAAGTGCTTTGCTATCTGAGGTTTTTATATCTTGCTCATCACTATAGTTAAGTTCCTCAGGCACGATGAGGAGCAAAGCACTCTCTCTTTTCTTTTTTTTTTTTTTTTCCTTCTTTCCTTAGTTTCAAGATGAAATTTTCTCTGCTCTAGCAGTGATACAAGACCTTTTCTTCAGATGTACTATATGAAAACATGCTGTCATCTTCTGCTTTGGAAGCTGGCAAGTCTGTGCGCGTATATGTGTTTTCTATATATACGCATACACACCATAGAGAGAGATGTGTGTATATATAGGTATTCCCTCCCGCCTCAGATAAAATAGGCCTTTCTCATCTTTAACAAAAACTGAGTGTGTGTTGGGTGATGGAAGATCAAATCCTCCCCAGGGTTCCCTGATGGGCTCACAGCCTGGTCTGCTGTGATCGATTCAAGGGCAATAGCACTTCTTTCCTGCACCCCTGATGCCAGGTCATTGGGTGCACAGGTAGAAGACCTGTGGTGTTAGTTAATGCTGACAGCTTGGCTGCCTCCCTCTGAGCCCACTGCAAGACCTTTGAGGCTTCAAAGAGCGCCATCATCGAGGGCTGCCTGCTGTGGATGGGGTTTTCCAGGAGGCTGAAGCATAGATTCTGCACTGTGTTTAACCAGAGGCATAAAAGTTATGGGTTGTAGATTTTAAGGTCTTGCAGCCTAAAAGCGTTTCTTTCCTGTCTTTGCAAATGTTCCTAATGCTGTATAAATACTGTCTTTGAGGTTTACTGGCAGCTAACGTTATCACATGCTTTCATTTAAAGCAAAATCAGAGTGTCTATTTTATATCTCTAAGAGAATTATGAAAGCCCTCTTTGCGCCATTGCAAACAAATGGAGATTGACAGTTATTAGTTTATGATCTAACTACTCTGACAGCCTTTGACGCAGAGGGATTTTCGGTCATAGACTATGAGGCATCTCTTGTACGTGCTCAAGAGGGATGCTCAATCTGTCATACCATTGCTGACCATTTACTTGGCTCCCACTGGGGATCTCGAGATCCTAGGAGGTTGAAAATACCAATACTGAACAAACTGGACAAGTCACTGAGCAGAAACCTGCTGTTTGCAGCAGATGCTTAAAAGGGGCCTGAGATGCTGGAGTTTTTCCCCCATGGTCTAGTTTGCAGGTATTTGGGAGCAATGCAGAAATGGAGGATTATGGTATGCATATTGTAGGTCACTTTTAGCAATAATCAGAAGAATTTAGCTCCTAATAAGTGCCTAATAAATCTGAATTAAATCTTTAATTGAAGGACTTAACATGAAGAGTAACAAAATAAAAAAAAAAAAGCAACCTGTTCAGTTGCTATTGCTCTGGTGTTCTCTGGCTCTCATGTGCAAGGCAATTACTGCAGGTCATACAGCTCATTTCATCTAAGCATAAGCAGCAGCTCTGCTGGATTAAGGGTTCAGGCAGCACGGAGACCCTCTCTGTCCTGTCCACAGACACAGAGTGGGCCACATCTTGCAACCCACAGCAGTGCTCTACAGCTCTGCCTGTCATGTCTGGCATATGGCATTGCAGCCCTTAAATATGATGGTTTTCATTTGTCACAGCTGTCAGTGACTTGAATCAATCTCTGGTCCTGTTAATCCATCCTGAGTGGAGATCCCAGCAAAGCCTGCTGGTACTGGGGAGAAGTTTACTCTCTGCTGATACTTTGCAATAGAAAAAGAGACAAATTTGTTATTGATCACAGATTACTCTGGATCTGCCCAAGCTCTCTGAATTCCCAGTGCAGGCTGCTTTTCAGGTCTTTTCTGTGGACAGTACCTTTGAAGTGAAGTCACTGGGAGGCTGTCAGGGAAAGCAAGACGTTTCCTTAATCAACCAGCACCACCTCCCTGCTTCCTGTCATGATATGGATAACCGGGAGTTAAAATTTGTAAATCACATAGAAAACGCAGAGCACTTGTTATTCATTTTGCATGCAGTTATTGCTCTGGCTTCTCCTTGTCAGTATTTTGATTGCTGTGGAGATCTCTGTCCTCCCTGGGTGTAGGCAGCAGCGGAAGGATGGACATGCATGGGCTGGATTGCTAAGCAACACTGCCAGAGCGCTGCATACCCCAGGCACTGTCCTCTCCACACATCATTCTGCATTGTCTGCTGCCTCAGAGCTTCCTGGATTTCGATCTCACAGACCTGTCGATAACATTGATTAGGGGAGATTACAGTGATCATAAAGTTAAGCAGAAAATGGCATTGCTTGTTGCTGGTAGGAGACTGACGGCACTGGAATGCTGTACATGGGGAATTGATGCTCATGGCTATTGATTGGCAAACACTTTGCATTGCATTGAGTGTCAGTCTAGTTAGTTCATAAATTTATGGATGTCATTCTTCATTTGGCACAAACTTTCCTGCTTTCTGTGGCATTTTGTTTGGAGAGTTTGACTAAAATGGCAATGGGATCTGCTAGGAACAAAACGGAGATATGGGAATAAAATACTAGTTTCATCATTTGCATTTATTGTACATCTCAGAGAGCAGTGTTTAGCATACCTTGGCTTTCTAATTTTAACGTAGTTTGAAGCCCAGGGAGAAGCCTATGTCAATATAATGATATTGGTACAATATTGGTAAAATATTGGTATTTGGAGATGGTTGTCAGATAACTTTAGTTTTCCATGCACAAGTGCATAGTAAACACACAACATTTATTTAATACTTTGGGGACAATTTTAAGTCATTCAAATCTGTGCTGGGTAATTGAAAACAAATGTTAGCTTCTCTTTCATAGTGCTTCACAGTAGTCCCAGTGCACTGTGACTGCGTTTTCATTTTAGTGCTCTTTGGAGACATTTGAAGTATGCGGCTTCTTAAATCTGCGCTGACTTAGAGCGTGGGGATCGCTCTCTGTAAAATGCATTACTGCAGCGTTTGGAGGAGAGCCCGCAGTGAGCAGTGTTTGCCTCACTGGGTCTTGCCTGGCTCTTTCAAATTGGATGCATTCCTCACAACCAACCAACTTTCTGGGATGCAGTTTAGCAAAAGCTTTGGTGACAGGCTCTGGTGTGGCACTTTGCAGCAGGGAGGCAGTTCTGTGTGGTCTTGGGGGGTGAGTGTCATCATGCCCCCTCGGGGCTCTTCGTGGGCCAGATCCAGCTCATGGGGTGCTGCATTTGTGTTTGTATTTTGCAAGCAGCGAGACTGGCTTGGAGGAGCTGTCCTGCATTCAGAGCAAGGCCTGAGCTGCTATGTCAGCAGTGATCCCATTTGCCATGTCCCCCAAGTAGTCCCCAGGCTCCAGGTGGATGCTCAGTGGTTTTGCTGTGGGGACAAGACTCCAGAGGCAGCTTGGCTCAGCTCTGAAGTGAAAACCCATCTGTAGATCACTGCCATGTGGCTTTTCACAGGTACTTGAAGAGAGCAGTACTTGTTGCACCTCCCAAGGTACTGAATTTGGGCTGGTGATGCTGAGGAGGAGTATGCCACACATGGGATTTATCTTGTCTTAACAATTAGTCATCTAAAATGGGCATTTTAGTTCTGTGTTTAATTGCTTCAGAGGTATTTGTCCTGCTTTGACTCGTGTCTGCACACAGGGGAACGGGCTTGCTGGTGCTGCTGGGTGGCAGGGGACAGGCATGGGCACAGCCATGACGTTTGTCTCCAACTGTATGGGGTTTTCCACCCTGTGCATGCTGGCACCCAGCCCTTGAGCCAAGAAGTATCCTCCTCCCATTCTTCATGGGAATGTTTCTGAGGTGGGGAAGGGACCATCAAGCTCCCTATGCCCTGTGCCACTGTGGGAAGAGGGGCCACCGTGCTCCTCTCCAAGGCATAGTGCTTTTGCTTTTAGCAGGATAAACTAGTGCTGAAGAGATTTAAAGTGCATTTATCCTTTGAAAAGTGAGTCTAAATATAGTGCTGTGGAGTTCAGTATCTGTCTCTCTGAGACGTTCAGATCAAATGCACCCATTTTGAGATTTTTATTTTTTTCCTCTCCTTTCTGCCAGCCCAATGGCCTCCCCTGGGAATTTAAATTCCAGTTGAGCTCCTCTGGACTCGTGAATCACTTGCAGTTACAAAGGCACCGTGGTGGTCGGGATGTGTAATTATGTTAGTGTTTGGCAAGGCAGAGTAAAGGCCACCTCGCCTCCCTCCTATTGTATCAGCTGCTGCTGCTATAATAATAATTACAGCAGTAATATAAGGGCTACTGTGAGGAACCTGACTCAGTGCATGCAGGTAAGAGAGAGGCTGGGGAAGCTACAGTCCTTCCCAAGTGCTCTTCTGGAAAGTCTTTATATCCTCAGCCTTTTTTGTCTGGATAAGCTGGGGCCACAGTCAAGCAGCAGCTTCTTTTGTGAAACAGGTATACCCAGAAAAGCCATTCTCATGCACTGTATGAAAATGGAAATTCCTCCCTAAACATCCACATTCATTTGTAAAACAGTTTAGAAATGAAAACTGTCAACACCTGAGACTGAGAGTCCATCTGGCCCCTGAAGGAGCTCAATTTTCCCTTTGCTGAGCTGGGCTAGGTATATAAATGTGATTGGCAAAGCAGCAGCAGAGGTGCCTGGGCTCATTTCTCTTTGCATCCATCCACTAGAGACTTCTTTTTCAGGATTTGCTAGGCTCCTGAATTGTCATCTTATCATAAAAAGGGAAATAAATCCTCCTGTTTGCCCTGTGCAGCCATTCTCCCCAGCTCTATCCCAGCATTGGAAAATTCTCTGCTTGTCACAGTGAAGTTTGAAAACCAACTTAACCTGTGCCTTGCTGTGCATCCTTTCAGAAAGATGTGCTGAAGATTTGTTCTGTTTGTTCATTAAATAAAACTAGCAGAGAAGAAATCTCATTCACATGTGTTATTTTCTGAGAGTGGCACATGCTGTTGACTCACACAATATGTCTCCTGGAGAGTCCCTTGTGTAAGAAGTCTCAGAGCACTTCATCTTCACTCATTAATGAGAGGTTTTTTTTTTTCTTTTAGCAGAGCTGTTAAAAACTCTGATCTTAATTCTTATGCAAAAGATGTCAAACTATGCAGATCCAATATTTGATGTGTTAATAACCGAATGGGTTATAACAGGGGGAATGAACATACAACCTGAGGAAATAGATTGTCTTCCTGGTGGTGTTTTACCTCTGGTTGCTGTTTATTACTATCCGTGTTACCTTGGTAGCAGTTTCTGATGTATCCCTAGATAATAACATGCACACAGTAATGTGAAGTATGTACGGTATATAGGAGC
This sequence comes from Pezoporus occidentalis, assembly GCF_034315485.1. NCBI lineage: Eukaryota > Metazoa > Chordata > Aves > Psittaciformes > Psittacidae > Pezoporus > Pezoporus occidentalis. The sequence continues at coordinate 9,401,283 of NW_026915691.1, read as the reverse complement.
ATATACAGAAGAAGTGAAACGAGGTATATTTCTTTATTTTCCTGTTCTTTTTGCTTCTGGTATTCTTGAGGCCATAAAGCCTGTAGAAGTAACTTGGTGACTTGCCTTATGCTGTCATGAGGGTGGTGTTTCTGTGCCACTCTCAGGGATTACCTTTGAGGGCTGTGTCCTGTCTTGGGGTGGCAACAGTTGTGGTCCTGACTGTAGGAGCAGAAACTGCATTTTCCCTTTTATTTCAGCTGACAATTGTGACAAGCATTCTAATTGGATTTTACTTCCTATCTCAATTATAAGAGTATCCTCTGTATCAAGAATAAAAAATGAATCACTGAGGTGGTACATGCTCAAGTCTTTGCCTTGCAGGATGGGTAGGCAATGGGTGACTCGGAAATCTCAAGTTTTGTCTTGCTTTTGGTCAGTCTTTTGAAAGATACTCTCAGTTGCCAGGCTCAGATGTTTTTAATACTGTATTTCATCAAAAAATTGTGTTTCCTCCTTGGATCAACGTGTGGTGCAAGAGATGGGGCAAGGGCTTGCTAAACTGGATTTGTCTTGGTGGCTGGGGGGTCTGAATAAAGCTGAAGCATTTCAAATCCTCACCCAAATAAATTTTGCTTCCCAATGAGATAGTGCCCCTCTCTTAGCAGAGGGAATTATCATTTCCACCAGGCAATTTAAAGCTGTCTTAGGTGGTGGTTCAGGCCTGCTCCATGTGGGATTGGTCTGGCATCACAATGATGGTTTTGAAGGTTCCAGTCATTTATAGTGCTGTACTAAATGGAACAGAAAGTAGTTACAGCACATGAATGGCAAAGGGCATAACAAAAGCTGAAATCCATTTCAAGTAGGTATGAAATCCCATGTGGGTATTTATTTGCGCTCATGTAGGAAATGCCATTGCAGTGGTGACAATGAGCTGTCCCCTCCTGGCAGGAGGTGGTTCCTGGGTATATCTGGCCTATTCGGTGATGCCATTTGCAAGGACAGTGTTAACTACTGAGGTTGGTGCTTTTCCCACAGGAAGGGCTTTTCCCTATGCATCCAGCCTGACTTGGATTTTCCTGGTTGCCTCTCTAGTCTGCAGTCTGTATCTCTTGCTGTGTTGCCCAACTTACTCCCCTGACAGCGAGCAGGAGTTCGAGTCACAGAACAATGCAGAATCAGTTCTCTGGTGCAAACAGGCTTTGGGTAGGTTGCTTTCTGGGCTCAGTTAAGGATTAGTGGCTATTTTAGGATCTTCTAGAGTTAGCTTCCTTTTCAAAAAATTATATAAAAATTTTTGTGGTACAAAGTTTTACAGAAAGCAGAGAAAATAATGTGACAGGCTCTGCTCAGAGAAGTCTTTCACTTATGTCAAATATGGCAAAGAATAGCTGCTGGTATCTCAGGATGGCTGCATAAGGACTGGATCTTCAAAAGCATGTCTAACTTTGGGAGTCAAGCTGAGTCCTGTAGGATGTTGATTTCCTTTTGTTTGCTGCTGGAGGGTCCTTGCATTTATGGATGCTCAAGCGCTCAACATCTGACTTCACCCAGATTTTCTCAGCCTGATGTTTTCCCCTGTTGAAGTCTGCTCCCATCATGGGTGAAAGAGAGGGTGCTTATTGCTGAGCATAGAGAGGAAGGCAAACCAACCTTCTGGCTTTGAACTGGGTTAGTTGATGTACAGGCTCAAGGGCACTGCTGTGCTGCAGTGGATATTGAGGAGGAAGCCAGTGTTTTCTGTGGGTTGCAACGGATGGGAAGTCTTTGGGCTTTTGATTTCAAGACGCTTTAGTTTGCTGCTCTTCTGGAGTCAGGAAATACTGTACAGATGCTGACAAATTAATGACTTGGAAAACAAGATCTCATAAAGAAAATGTCAGGGTTTGTAGAGCTGCTCGGTGGCTATGGAGGAGAGTCCTGTGGGTTTTGCCATTGATTCTGAAGGTGCTGGAATAGCTAATTTTGGGCTTTCCTCTGCAATATTTCATGACACGTTACATACTTGGCAGAACAAATCAGGTCACTGCCTTTACTATCTGCTTGTGCAATGTGTAACTCTTGGGGCTGGAGGGCACAGTTTGAAATTTGCACAGAAATTGGAATTTAGCTGCGAGGATTGAAGATACTTATTTTGCTTGGATTATGTTCCTGTTTATCAGCATCAGGAGCTATTGGAGAGTGCTAAAAATCGAATTCTAGGTTTTGTATTAAAAAAAAAAAAGGTATTTCTGTTAAAATGAGTTTTTCTTTGTGGAAGTTGGATATTGAGTATAGATCTGACTCTCCTGTGTCTGCAGGAAGAGGATAAAGGATAAACCAAGCTTAGTCTTAAAAGGTGCATAATAAAAGAGTTTTAAGAAAAAAGCCAATTGGACTGTTTTGAATCAACAACACTGAACGGGGAACTACAGAAACTTTACAGCAGCTTGTGCTGCTTTCCTTCTATCTCCATCAAAACTGAAGCTTAAAAAAGTAGCCACTAATGAAAACACTGAGGCAACTATTAACTGTCATTTTCGATTAAAGCATCTAGTGAGGAGCCTGTGGGAGATGGCTCGAAAAAGGATGTTATTATTGCATTGCTTTATAGCAATACCAGTTTTCAACCACAAAATATGTTCTTGAGGCATTAAGTTCTGGGCAGAGCAAAGAAAGTGACGATCCTGCATTACATAAAGCTGATGAAAATACATTTGTGGGATGATCTTTCTCTGCTGGTGAGAGAGTAAATGCTAATTTACTCTTGCTGTCTAAACCAAGCTGGAGAAACAGGCACACCTATGGTGAATGTTAGGACCTTTGTGTAGAGCTGCTGTGCTCCCTTCCAGAGCCGGTAGCATTTTGTGAATCAACAAAGTATTTCCCATTTACATAAAGACTTACGAACTCCTCTCTTGAAGGTATGATTCACTTTAGAGATGTGCAGTTGTCTAGCAGAGCAATGACTGTTGCAGTTAGTAATGTATTTTGAGATCTTTGAGATTGGAAGATGCTATCAAACTCTATGATGTCTGTTATTTTAATGTTCTGCTCTGTACAGTCCTGAAGCCTAATATATCTTCTGTTCTGCTAGAGGGAACTGGCTTCTTTTTAAGATTTTACAGGCTGTTTCTGTTGTGCACTGGAGTTCAAATCAGGAATTATTCTGGTTTATTCAGGAAAGAAAATCCAATGTTAGGATGGAAACACAGGCAAGGTTCAGTGGCAATAAAACTGGGGGAACTGAGTTCATGGCAGTTAGAAACCTGCTGTAAGGTCCTTTGCATACAGGTAATAGCTGGGATTTGCAGCCTGGGTCTTAAAAAATACAAGCCCCTTTCATGTGATTTGCTGTTCCCTGTAAGGAGAGAAGTTTCTCTTCAGTCCTTGTGCCTCATTCTCAGAGCACAGACTGGTTTAGTCAAACCTTGTCTCAGCTTTGTAAAGAAAAATAAGGAATGGCTCTTACTACAGGCATTGGTATTTTGATTGCAGCTTTTAGGGATGATGGATATGTGCCTAACAGCAATGCATTGATGTGTATTGATCTCAGAAAACTGATGAGGGACCCAGACTTGAGTGGTCCATGTACGTGGAAGCAGCTGCAGTCTTATCTCACATTTTAATTGATTATTGAAGGCTTTCCTGGCTTGCAAACCAGAGAGTTCTTATTAGATTTGGCCTTTAATGGCAGCAGTTACCTGAGGGCAGAACTGCAGTGTTGGCTCCTGAATGTTTACTGGCTCCTCCCTTCCCTCCTTAATGCTGCTCAAGGTGACTGTGGAACCCACAGAAGGTTTTCCTAATGAAATGCAGGAGCTCTGTAAATCCATCTTCTGCACACAGAAGGTTGGGCTTTTTTTTCCTCTCTGTTCTTTTTATCTCCTAGTAATTGTTCCCCCTAGGATCGGCTGCTTCATGCTAAAGAATATTTTCTTGTTGTGCAATTAGTTTCAAAATGGCATATTTTGCTAGTGCATCAATCTTGCTCTGTTGAGGCTGGCAGCCATGGGCCCGGGAAGACCTTGGCAGAACTCCTGGAGGGGCTCTTTTTGCTCTTGTAAGCCCTGTGTTTTTAAGCCTTGGTGGTGAGGACATGTGCCATATGCCAGGTCTGCCTCCCATCCCATGTCAGGACATGTGCTTGGGTGTTTACAAGTGCCTCTTCATCTCCCATCTTGCCTGGGGAGTGCTGATGTATTCGCATGGGATGAAAGCAGCAGCATGGAAAAAAAAAACCTAAGGTCCAATAAGGTATTTAAGCATCTAAGTCCCATTAAGGTCTGCAGGGCTTCATCAAACCTGGTTTAATGAAGCCAAGCTCATAATACTTAACCACAGTTGCACAGGAGGCAGCTGGCATCAAACTTGGATCTCCCAGCCCCAAAGCCGATTCCTCACTGTTGCATCATTGTCCTCCTGCAGCAGTGGGTGACTGCATTGCTGGAGGAGGAGCAGCCACCACTATTTTTGTTGCTTCTGCTGCTACTGCAGATTCCAGCACTGGCAGACGTGCCAGCAGGCTGTTCTGTGGGTGGCTTCAAGCCTCTGCGTGCCCTTGTGTGTCTCCTATGCTAATTCCAAATGCTGCCCCTGCTGCTTGTGTAAGTACACCATGGGTGTGAGTTTTCTCGTCACTTGCTCCTTAGGAAAACAGGTCTGTGTAGTTCCCTCAAGTCAATGAGCAAACACAGATATATTGCACAAGCCTTCTGGGCTTCTGACTTGGCAGGGCTTAGCCAGAAATCTAGCATGGATGGACTGAACATAGAAGCAGCTGGATGGATTTAGCTGGATCAGATTTTCAAGGAGGATGCCAGCAAGAGGTAGCTGCTTGAGTCAAGATATTAGAGCTGTTCTCTACCATTTTGAATAGGTTTCATATGCCTGCAAGCTCTGGATCCTGTTTTGGTTTTGTTGAATATCTTTTACCTGTTGTAAAGCAATCTAGCCTTGTTTTAATAAATGCTACATAGCTCTGTACTGTAGCTCCACAGCAACATGAGGAAACTGGGAAAAAAACATTCTTGGCTTTCAGCAAGACTGCGGAGGGAGACTGAGTTGCTATGGGTTGGATTCTTCCATGCGCCACTGTGGAATTCAAATGCCAAGAAGGCTGGGAAAAAATAACCAGCGGGTATAACCAACCTGCGTATTCAGTTATAGCAGTCATAACTAGAAAAGATCTTTTCGACTCTCCTTCTGTCTCCATTCAGTAAGCAAAGCTAATAATGTTGCTTTTAAAGAGTTCTTACACTGTGGATGTTCTTCTGCGCTGATCTAATGTTCATCTCAACTGGCAACCATGGGAAAGGATATTTATATAATAAGCTACCTCCTTCATGAAATCCCTTTGGACTTAAGGAAAAGATGTATGGAATAGAAATGAAATGTAGCAGAGGTAAACAGAAATTTAATAAGGTTCTATAGGAACTCCTGTACAAACTGAAGGAGTTTAATAGAAAATGAGAGGTTATTTTTAATCATCCTCTGGAACTCCATAGCACGTTTTTAATTAAATTATGTAGGATGGGTAGGAAAAAAGAATCAACCTAAGGAAAAAATGAGTAATTTTCTATTAACCTTTATTCAACTTTTTCATAAAATGAATTAAGTTAATGACTCGTGTCTGTTTGTGTTGTCTTGGTGGAAGGTCATATTTACAAAGTTTAAACTGTCTCCAGTATTTCCTTCCCCTTCCATTCCTGGTTTGGTTATTCTGTGTTTGGGCACTCACTAGGAAAATGAACCCATAGAAAACATGAGACCGACTATAGGGACCTAAGCCCTGCTGAGCCTTTGATTTATTGTGGGACCATGGGGATTTTAATTGTTTTTCCTGATCTGTGTGATTCTCCCTGGAAAGGGAACGCTCCTGAATTCTAGGTTCCTCCAGGCTGGTTTGAAATGGGTATCTAAAAGAATCACCTGGGCTCTGGACATCAGCAAGTCTGAGTGAACCCAGACCGCCCCATTGGTTTTTTGGGTCCTTTGGTTTTGGTCTCATTGATTTGACTCAGGATGCTGCTGTAAGAGCTGTACAGTGAAGGAATTAAAGACAACTTGAAGAAGTCATCAACCTTTTTGGATGTTGTAACTTTTCAGTAGGCCGTGTCCGAGCCTGGTAATGCTTTGTACTCGCATGGGCCATCGGTCTCTTAAATGGAATTTCATCCTGTGCTTTGAAAAATACTTGACTTTCCCTTTAGGAGGAGGGAAGCCAAGCCCGTAGATACCCCCTTGAAAACGGCTTTAATAATTAATCCCACGAGGCTTGTCAATGTTGCTAGTGTCTCCATTAGTTACACGCAGAAATAAAGACAAATGGCTCTTGTTAATAGCCCCGGGAATGCATATATCTTGCTTGTTTATGGAAGAAGGCAACACAAGGAGACATTATGTTACAAGGTTTTTTTGTTCAATTTATGCCATGTTGCCTGCCTCTATGGTCGTGGACTTAAGTCAGAAATGTGTGGATGGGTGCAGTGTCCTGTTCTGCCTGTATTACCCAGAGGTATGGGTGGGAAATGCCTCTGCCATGGGACAGGGAGGCTGAAGGATGCAGCTGGGTTGTGGGAGGTTCTTTGTGCAGGTCCTCCCCATGGCAGGGGTCTTGAGCCTCCGTCCTTGGCATGAATGGGAAGGGGCGCACATCCTGGCTGAGAACTTCCCCTTTGCTGCAGGTCTGAGCTTGTTGCCCTGCAAAAGACTAGATTGTTTCCATAGAAAAGCTGTTTCTGTGGAAAGGCAGGTCGTCCTGAGGGCTTCAGCCTCCTGCTTTGCCTCTTCCTCATGGCCTGTACTTCCCTGCATCCTCCTCTTACCAAATCCATCTCATTTCATCTCACACAGGTGATACCTCATGACGCTATAAAAATGCTGGCTGAAAGAACTGTGTGGAGGTTTCTAGCCCAGGCTCCTGCTTGGAGCATGACAGTTGCCCACATGAGGTCAGGACAGCAGGGAGCTGAACCCCAAACCTGCTGTGATGGGGATTTGTCCCCTCCCCAGAGCCTGTTCCTGGGCTCCCTCTGAGGGAAGACCTTGTTTTCCTAAGAGATTCGCTTCTGGGATCCCTCCATCTGATCTTTACTGCACTCATTTCAAACTGTTTCTGCCCCCCTCCAGCCTTTGCTGACCCATTACTATCACCTTCCTTCCTGCCTGCTAAGCGCCCATGCCCCACAACAGAGTGAACAGTACAGTCTTTGCCCTTCCATTGTGGCCCTGCTTAGCTTTTACTGCTTACCTTACGAGGGCACTGATCCCCTCATTGGAGACAGGGAGTTGCTTGATGAGGACTGGCTGTTGCTGCTCATGGTGGCTGTGTGCATCCTCTGACCAGGGGGCTGGACTTTCTTAAAGGGGTGCAGATGGGTACTTTTGGAAATCAGTTTGGAAATCAGTCTTTGAAAAATCTGACTTAATTTGTCTCTGTGACTGAGCAGTGCTTCATGGAGTCAGACTTCCTGGAAATCAGTAATGTAACAGGAGGGGACTGTGGCTGCTCAAACCGTCACTCATTCCTGAAACAGTGCAGGCAGGACTGAGGAATTTCTTCTTGCTTTTGAAGCAGAGAAACAACCATTCTGTGTAGCTTGTTTTAACAGTTGATGTAATTAATTCTGCTCTTTCAGCTGGGGCTGCTATTTTTATCAGCCCTGGACTTATGTAGTGCTGTAGTAACAGCTCTGGGGCAGACCTCCTGTTCCTCCCAGTCCCGAGTGTGAGGTATGGCTCTAATTATATTTACAGTTAATTCACAGTTCACTGAGTGGAGCTTGAGGCCAGTTTCACAAGTGCTTTGCTTTGTTATCAAACCGCTAATAAATACGGGAGCCATTGTGAGCGAGCACAGGCAGCAAAATCCTAACACGAGTGGAACTCGTGTGTCATTAACTCCGTGCTACAGCAGTTGTAAAGCACAGCCCCGCAGAAGGAGCGCTTGGGATATTGCAGCGCATCCCTCTCAAAAATGATGTTTCACTGAACCATGATTTAATTGGTGTGTAGGCTTTCCTGCTCCCTTTCGGATGGTTAATGAGTACTGAGGTTTTTGCATGGAGGACAGTAGAAGATATTCTTGTGGTTTAAATTATTAAACTGTGATCAAGAGATCTGCCTTCTGCTCTGCGCAGCAGCTGGACTTCGAATTTCAGAGAGCTCTTCATCAGTACATGTCTCAATTCTCCAGTCGTAAAGCAGAGAGAATGTTTGCAAAGTGAGGCTGCCATCCTGAGTCTTGCCTGGCTGCCTCCAAGCCAGAGGTGGGATTCCTCCAGCTGACAGCTCCAGTTGTCTTTGCTGCTGGGCTCAGGGCAGCACTGCTTCCTGGGCTGGCACCAGACTTCCTGCTTTGCCATGCTAGGCAGGCTGCACACAGTAACTGGGGTGGGCAGCAGCAGGAGGATGCCACCGGCCCTCCCACAAAATTGTTTTGTTGGAGCGTGTTAAGCCAGCTCTGCTGTTGAGGCTTTCCTGCCCAGGCAAGCATCAGTGTGTATGTGCCTCTGGATTTGTGTTAGGTCCATCGCTGAGTTGTCTCTGGTGTCCTGCAGGTTTCCTTGTGGTGGGACAGTGGCTCTGGGAGGGAATATCCCATAATCCTTCCCTACTTTCCTGTCTTTGCATCCATGCATGGTGGCTCTCCAGTTAGAACCTGATTCTGTGCAATTGTTTTCAAAGCAAACCGTGGGAACAAGGAATAATGGGAGAAGAGGGGATTTGGGTGGTGGAAGGCTTCTGTGCAGATCTGTCTTACCTATTGACTTAGCTTTTATTCCACAACCTGCATGTCTGATTACTGAGGTTTCTTCCTTCTCGTGTCCCCCAAAGCTCTTGGTGCTTTTCTCCTCTGCAAGCTGTTTACAAGCTCAACAGTTGGAGCTGGTGGGACCAGAGATGGGACTTTGGGACAAGCAATGCCAGCCTTGCCCATCAGTGGGAGCTTCCTCAGGGGATGGTGCATGTTTTCAGAGGCCCTGCTGTTGGAGCTAGGGTTAACTGAAATTATGTAGCAAACACCACAAAGGAGGTCAGGTCACCAGAGAGGTTCACTCTATTCTGGAAATAACCTTCAAGCTCATTAAGAACCGGTGCAGCACTGAGGAGGAGGAAGGGTATGGTATGACCTGGCATTCAGAAAAATTGGGAATCACTGATTTGTCCGTCTGGGATAGTGGATGTGTAACGTGGCGCTGTTACTCCTTGCTTGCCTGCCTGCCAAGGATAGGCTGTGTATCGATTAGAAGCTCATCTGTATTTTCAAATGTCTTAGTCAGGCTGTAGGTGTTGGAAGCGTTTTTCAGTATGACAAAATGCCAAAGTTACTTTGTGGATTAAGCCCTCTTCCTCAACTAAAACTCCTCTCCTGCCTTGACGCTCCCTGTGATATGGATGTCAGTGTTTATATTTTAACTTTATTTTTAGACTACTGAGCCAGATCAAAGATAGAAATTGACTTAGGTAGTAGGCTAAAGGCTGCCCGTGCAGAGATACAGCAGAGCTATGCAGGAGGTTAAAGCCCCTGTAGTAACTTGTTTTCCCCAAATCCACTCCTGGCTGATGAGTATGAGCACATAATTCAGATTAAATTAGGCAAAAAGTGAGGAAGAGCCCCCTCTGTCCCTACTTTTTTTTCCTTCTCAGCCAAGTTTCATCCTCCTGCATGTCCCATGGCTATTTGGCATTACCCAGGAATCTGAAGGTGGTGTGTCCCTGCTCACCAGCCCCATGGTCATGGGGTGCTGTTCCCACTGTGCAGAACTGAACACCAGGAGTTTTCCTGCATTTTTGGGTTGTGTCCCTCACTAACACACCAGCTCGCTTTGCTTGGTAAAATACCAGGACCTAGTGGCCGGGAGGCACAAAAGGCTGCATTCACCTTATACAGAATTGATGCTCTGCATTTGTCTCTCTGTGCTGGTTGCCAGCCATGCGTTCCCTACTAGGTTTTATCCAGTTACTATTGTACTTATTCAGTGTTTGGATTCAAAGCAGGGTCTGAATGCTGTTGCCCTGTACGTGCTGACAGAGAAGGGGCGAAATGCCTCTTGTACACTGATATCCCATTTCTGACAGCATTAGCCCCTGCATTTATCCACCTGTGAATTACTGCAGGACAGGAGAGGGCAGAGCTGAAGCTGGAGCAGCTGTTGTTGGAATGTTCTGTTTGCAGACAGCTGGTGGGGCTGGTCAGCATGTTATTTCCCCATGGGCCAGCCCTAAGCAGCTGTCATGTGGGAAAGAGTGACCTTTTTTCCCCTCTTTATTTTTTTTCCCTTTTTTCTTTTCTTTTCTCACTTTAGTCTGCCCTAGAAGCAGATCTTTGTAAGTCACCTAAAGGATGGGGCTCGTATCGCGCTGTACCTGCTGTATCAGTAATTATAATTAGCTGTTACAGCAGGAATTATATTGGGAAGGCAAGCGCTGAGCCATTGAGTCCTTGCTATTATTTAAACTCCTTAGGTGCTTATGTTGCTCTTGAGAGTCAGAGTTGAGCTCTTAAATCACTTGGAATCCTTTTGGACAAAACAGTTATTAGAGCTGGGGGCTTTTTTTACAAGACCTCGTATGTGTGAGATTTCCCTGTGATGCACAGAGGTAATTGTAGAGTTGTAGCTTACATGTTTTAATGGAAGAGATGTGGCAATGATTAATAACTTGGTCAGCTCACGCTGGCCCTTCCACCTCTAAGGCTGCAGAAGATGGAAAATGCTGTGCAGAGAAACACATCTCCTCTTGGGATGCTGGGCTGGAAGTGCCTGGTGAGGCTGAACAGAATACCATGTAAACGGTATAATAATGCTGCTTAACTGAGGGTTTTATGTAACTGCAAATAAAAACGTTGGAGCTGCATAAGATCCTTTGTAAAACCCAAGACACTGAGTTCTTCCCTGGCTTCACAGGTTTAAGCACACAATGGAGTTCTTTAATAAACTGAAGTCCTTAATTGTGAACTGCCAGGACTGTCCTCATGTGGTGAGGGCAGAGCTACAAGTTGTTATAGGATATGTACAATGACAGTGACAAAGTGTTGTGAGCACTGGAGTTGCTTGAGACCACGTGCCCCTCAGCAAGGATTTAATTTAGCACCCTCTGGTCTAAAAAGCCACTGGACCCAGACCTGCCTCTGTGCAAATTCATGGTGGTAGTGTTGCAGAGGAGAGTTTTGCATCAGGATTTCTGAGAACATGGATAATACCAGGGATTATGGCCTCTCTCAGTGGGCAGCAATTAAGGGGTGTCAAGATCATTAATGCATAATTAATCTTAATCTTTCTACTGCTGTATATAGTTAACAAACTAATATGGAAGCAGGGATCCGTGAGCTCCTTTTGACACCTCTAATAATAGAGGCCAGCAGTGAACTTGTTCAATGACTACTTTGGTTTTTCTCGTTATGTTCTGAGCCCAAACAATTAAAAATGGCCTTAAAATTTACTCTCATTAGAAGTCCACTGAGACTGATGAAACTACAAAGGGAAATGCAGGGCTGGCTTTTAGGGCTCTGGTCTGCAGTAGCTCTGCCTCTGAGTTGCTGACTGAAGTGCAAGATAGATATTTGAAATGGAGTAACAGAACTTTGAATGTTTGTGAGCAGTCCTGAGTTAGCAAATCACCAGGAAACTGGCTTAAAAAGAAGTGATTTCTTAGCAAATGAATTGTTAATTATTGAGCTCCTATGAATTCCTGTAATTTTAAAATCACGTTGGCAAGGGATCAAAAGAACATGTGGTGCCAGAGTGTTAGAGTATTTTTATTTATATCTGATTCACAATTGTCTCCATGGCAATGTGAGAGATGGAGGCAGAGCAAAGAAATGAGTTATCACATTATTAAATGACCCAGTGGAAAAAAAATTAAGACATGTTAAGGATTAATTTTACATTATAGAGCTGCCTAGCAAGCCATTATCATTACAGTTAAAGATTTGTTAGCATTTCTATTATAAACATGGTTTTGAAGTGTTTATTACTGTTTTAATTTGCATCAGCTGCAACTTTGCATGCAGGTTCTCTGAAAAATGAATTCTAATTTTAAAATGCACCAAGCAGACCCATTTATTAATTTTGGAACGTTTCACTGCTCTGTGTCTTGTAGAGAGTGAGATTTCTCCACTCCAAGAACTAAATAATGGCTTTTTTGTCTTCATAAAAGGAAACCCCAGCCCCCTCAGTTGGAGAAGCAGCCTTTACTAGTATTTTTAGTGGAATTTGGTATGGAACTGTGTATGGTTTTTATAGAGGTGAGTACAGCCCAGCTCTTTGCAAACTGAGCTGTTTCTGCTCTGCTTTTGTCAGAAGTATTGTCAGTAAATGAATAGTAAAATAGAACAAATCACTGGCAAAAGTGAACGTCTCTTAGAGGACAGAGGGTTTGTTTGTTTTGTGTGGGCTGCTCCCCCCCAAGCAGAGGGGGACAGATGCTTTTCATTGCAGCACACAGTTTATGCAACACCCCCCTCCCCAGCTCTCAGTGGATTATTGCATAATGCAGGATAGCATTTTCAAACTTGGCTAGCTGTGATTAGGAAGCTAAATGGGGGAAAAAAGCAACGATTTTTGTTCTAAAGCAAAAGTATATTTGCGTCTTTCACCAACAAGGGTGCTGAGCAGGAAGAGGTGCTTTCTCAGCAAGGGCACTGCGAGTGACAAGCCCCACATATGCTTCCACAGGGGAGATCACCCCATCAACTGCAATTTCAGGTATTTTCAGGGTCTTGGGAGCTTCAGATGCCCCAGAAACTTGGCTGCAGCATCACAGTGCTGCAGGAGAGTGCTTTGGATGTGCATGCCAGGTAGAAGTTGCCTAGAAGAAAGGTAACAGCAGGGGTGGTACCAGTGTTAAAACAGAGGAGAAAGAGGAGTCTGGGCTTTATGGACCAGCCCATTTATCTTAAGATTCCCAGAAAATCTGTGAGGCTCTGCAGGGCTGGCTCTGGTCCATCCTGATCAATATTTTCATTCTCAATTTGGGTAATGGAATGGAGAATACGCTTCTTCCAATGACAGGTATATAAAGTCAGGAGGGACTGCAGATTCTTGGGGAGGAAGAACTACAGCCTCTTCTTAAAATAATCTGGACAGATTGGAAGGGTGATCTGGATAAAAGGATAAAAGGGACAAGTGATAGCTTGGGGCAGGAATTGCTGCAGATGGCAAATAGCAGGCTAGGCAACACTTCAGGAAAAGGCTCTGGGGTTACAGTATGCTGTCAGCAGGACAAAACTCAGCATGTCGTGTAATGATAAAAAGGCATTCTGCAGGGCTGTGTGCAGGGAAGACACATGAAATGCTGCTGCTGCTCCAGCAGCCCAGGGGAGGGCTCAGCAAGATACGGGACACAGCGTGACCACCGATGACCTGGCTGGGAGGGAGGGAAATTGTATTTGATATCCCAGAGGAACTCCGGTAGGCTGGATGGCTTGGTGTGAGAAGACACTGGGAGGAGTGTTGCTCCTCATAGGAGATGCACTGTACAATCTGGGAATGCATGAGCGCTGAACCTTGCTTTGTGGTTCCTCCAGAAGCCATGGTGACCAGCAGGGGCGTTTGTGCAGGAGAAAGGATCAGCAATACAGAGTTCTTTTGCAGCTCACCCATTTGTTGCAGGTGTCTCTCTTCTGAGCACTGACCTACCTTGACTCTTCTTAGCTTTCCTCTTTAATTGGTACAAGAAGTTCTCAAGAGGGGAACAGCACTGAGCAGGACAGAGCTAGCTGAATTCCCTCTATGAATTCCCTCTACTTTACTTGATTAAGTCCAGTGCCGTTTTTGCATGCAGCTAGCTAGCTCTCTGCAGGTGATAGAATAACTAATCAGAGTAAAAACATCAAATGAAATGAAATATAGACTGTAAACACCATTCTAATTAGTAGCTTTATGGGACTCTGTCAGTGACTGATCATGGAGCAGATTTCTTGCTTTCCATCTTGAGAATATTTGGGATATTAGTCATGGCTGAATGCCTGCTTGTGTCTTCCTATCCAGGATTTAGGGTATTCTCACCCTGGTTCTCTGTGCACGCCCTGTCTATTATGAAGTATTGAAAGCTGTCCTTGGCCTCACACTGACCTCTGGCTTTGCCTTCCTGTCGGTCAAATGAGCTTGAAGGTGGTGGCCTGGGTTTGGTGCTGTCACCCCTCTTAAGTGATGGACTGGTTTGCTGTTTGAGGAGCCTTCTGATGGCTTTGTGTGGAGGTGCAGGTGAACACAGGAAAGCACAGCATCTGCAAGTGCTCTAGATGTGTAAAGGGGCTGGATGAGCGTGTGGGGATTGCTCTCCCTGGGTGTTTAGGGCTGCCAGTGGGATTCCTGATGCAAATAGAGCAGCTTTTCTGTGCATACTCCAGTATAATGTATTGATGAGACATTGTCATATCTTGGAGAAGGCTCCAGGGGGAACTTAGAGCAGCTTTTCAGTACCTAAAGGGGCTTTGGCCAAGGGGCTGTAGGGACAGGACAAGGGGAATGGCTTAACCTGCCACAGGGGAGACTGAGATGAGCTCTCGGGGAGAAGCTCTTCCCTGTGAGGGTGCTGAGGCGCTGGCACAGGGTGCCCAGAGGAGCTGTGGCTGCCCCATCCCTGGCAGTGCTCAAGGCGGGGCTCGGATGAACGCGCCCCTGCAGGGACCGGGGCCGTTCCTCACGCTTTTCCCTCGCTTGGGCAGGTTTTGCCCTTATTTGGATGTGTTTCTCGTAGGCGTCACAAGCCCTGCCCTGTGGTGGAACCGGTTGGAACCGGCCGTGTCCGGGTGGGGCAGCCCCGACGGCCCCTCACAGCGGGGCCGGCACCGGCCGGGCCTCGGTGCGCGGTTTAAGGGGCTGTATTTCGAGCACCGTTCTTTCCTGCTGCGCGTCTTTGGAGCCGGGTGAGCCCTGCTCTGTGCCTGGAGCCAGCAGCCTTCGTCTTGGAAGTTCATCAAGGGTGATTTTCGGTAATTTGCTTTCCATCCTGTTAAAAAACAAACAGCGTTTCTCGGCTGCAGAATTACCGCCTGTTATGTAAGCAGGAACTCTTTTATTTTTTTCTAAATTTTAAAATACCCAAACACTTCACATTTACGTCTAGATAAATATATATATAGACAGAGAACAGGTGGCTGGGGCTACACTTTGGTAGCTAATGGCTCCAGAGCTGTTGCATGTCTGAGGGGGAAAGTGGGGTAGCAAAGCCAGTGATCACCATAATGAGTTACTCAAGTGAATTAATGTGTTGGTGCCTGGGTATTCCAGCCGGGTCAGCCCATGGCTGTGGGAGAAGGGCAGTGGGAGGGCTCCTGTGGGCTTTAAGGCCTCGCAGAAGGAGCTGGTGGGGCTGTGAGGTGCTGGAAGGGAACATGGTGTGGCTGATGGCTGGAAAAGTGGTAGAGCAGGGGCTGGGGTTTTTTAAAGCCTTTCAGTAAGATGGAGAGGAGGAATGATTTCCATGACAACAATTCAATTAGGGAGAGAAATGAAGGCTCTTGGAGAGGGAATGTGAAAGAAGGTGTCACTGCTGTGAACCTGGAGGGGGTTTGGGGGAGAGCGAGGGCCTGAGTACAATCAAAACATTAAAACACGAAAGCCTGATTATTGCTTGTGAATCAGCCGTTTCAAAAGGAAATAAATGATGGGAAGAGTGATGTGAAGCAAGCCCTTGGTGAGGAGATGGAGGGGATGGCAGGGGAGGGAGGGAGGAGGGCAGGCAGGGGAGGGGAGCAGCAGGTATGGGATGTGGCCACACACCCCGCAGAGCAGCGCAGCTTTGCTCCACCACTGCAATTCTTCCATATGTGTAAGGGGTCAGTGGACAAGGCAGGTCTGGGGTCCATCTCTGAGTGTTCAGGCTCCTTCTGTGTTACTTTGCACATAGGTGGTCTCTGTTTGCAGGCTTTCTCCTTGTGCCCTGAAGCCTTCTAGCTGTGTGTTTCCCATGCAGGTTCCAGCAGTCTGGGTATCCCTGCAAGCTGCTCCCCAAGTTAGCATCTAGCTATTTTCTGTTATCACTCTTCATTAGCTGATCTTTCTATGTCCTTGAAGCCCAGCTCCTTTTAGTGCTAACTAGAAATGGCCTATCATCTCAAAATTACTTGGATCTTTAGTATGATTATTTCTGGGTTTAGACACTGTAATTTTGGGCATTACATGGACTGGGGTACTTGGTTCTGGCACTGACGCTATTGATCTTTAGAAGTTTGCTTGGCCATCAGAAGCCCATCCTGAAGCAATGATGATTAACAAAAAAACCCCAAAACAAAATGTCAGTCATGTGTTCATTGAGCTATTTGAATTCTGTGCAGCAAGAGCAGGCTTGAAAGGGACTTGGATGTATTTTCCTGCTGTAAACCAAACAGGTTGTCAATTTGAAAGGTACTTAGTTATTGCTGATAAAAGACATGGCCAGTAAAAGGCAGGAAGATACACTGGGAACAAATAACCTAGTCTATAAACAGTTGGTATTTGTTATATGTCTTTGTAATGCAGTGGTTTTGAAGACGAGCTTAGTGAAATTTCAGCTTACCAAACAAAAAAGTAAATAAATGCTCCTTGGGGTGGGTGAGATAGTGCTCTGCAGGGTAATTACTCCCAGAGTGCAGTGGGAATGAGGGAGCATGAAGTGTTGGTCAGCTCAGAGCAGCCTTGAGCTGCTAGGAGGCTGTGTTGGATCCAGCTGGGTGCCTCCAGTGCAGTGCTGTGCTGTGCTGGTGGTGTCCAGACCCTCTCCAAAGGTGCCTGATGTTGGGGGGACCTGCACCAGGACTGGAGCAGCAGCAGCTGGTTTGCCTGGGTCTGGTGGGGTATAGGGCATAGGCAGAGCCTCCTTCACAGTGGCGTAATCGTGGCCACATGGCTGCACCTGTGTGATGTGGTGATGGACAGTGCGTGATCCCAGGCAGCACTAATGCAGAAGCATAAATCCCCCTTGCTTTCGGTAAGCCCAGACATCAGCACTGCTTATAATTAGCATTGCTGCCCCCACATGCCTTTTCAGGATCTGGCTTTCAGCAGCTGTTAACTCTGCTGGTCATTAATTGTTTGGGCTGGAACAATCCATGGGCAGAGATTGGCACTGAATTATGGAACTTCTCTCCCTGCCTTTACCATGGATTTTCTGTGCAGCATCAAGGAAACAGAGGCAGCCCATGCTACTTTGGTGATCCATGGCTGCCTTTCCTTGTTCTCTGGGATCCTACCTCGGCATTGCTGATTTGCTGGATTGCTGAGAGACCCCCCCTGGAACTGAAGAGCAGAACACCTGTGATTTGAGTAGTAAAGAAATGAGCTTGAGGCACTCCAAGTCAAATGCCTGGGATAGTGGATGAGGTTTTAGGCATTTTGCCTTGCTCCACCTGTGGAGCTGAGCAGAAGGATCACTCAGAGCTATGTAGAGAAGACCCAGTAAGGTTAGCTGAGCTCTGGGATGTAGTGTGGTGAAAGAAAGGCAACGAAGAAATCAGCTGCCTTATGCTCAGGGCAGTCCAAGCAACATGCTGGAAACAAATCACTGACAGGTGGGGAGCGAGTGAAGCATTGGCTTGGAGCTCCCTGAGCAAGCACCCACTTTGCCTCACCCTGAGCAAGGTCGGTGGAAAAAGTCTGACTGCATATTTTTTTATATATATGTATATATATATATAGAGAGAGAGACTGTATCATAATGCGAAACTAAGCAGCTGTGGAGCGCTTGGCCTTGTCCTTCTTTTAGAGCTCTGACAACCCCTGGTGCTCTCATCTCTAGTGTTTTGTACAAGGAGGCATTGGGGGTGACTGATGAAGTAGTTGGGCCAATATATCCTGCTACTTTTTTTCAGGAGATGATGGTGCTTCTCTTTTATGACCTCATTGGGTATTAGTCACCATCCATCTCACTTGCTCCCACACTGCTGCTGTTCTGAGTCTAGTCCAAGGTCAGAAAGTCCCAATAACCCTGGCAACAGTGGAAGGCAGAAGGACAAAATGCACCCTCACATTCCCAACTTACAGTTTAGTCATGTTTTTTTCAAAGTGGCATTGTTAAAAAGTGGATATGATTTTAAAACATGCACAATACTGAAGTCCTGGTTTAATTGCTGGTTACAGATGCTGCTTTGATCCAAGCAGAACTTCTGAGCCAAGCTGAAGTTCTTACAGAGAAGAGTTTGTGAAATTCTGAAGAGGAGGAAATCAGCATTAAAATAGCATTTGTAGAGAATCTTAAGCAAAATGTGCACTTTTCAGTAAAGGCCTTTGCATCATAAATTAGCAACATCTGTCCTCCTATTCTATATGTTATTTCCTCTCCAAATCCCCTCTAGAATCAGAAGTATTCTTGGATACATTGAACCGTGGTTGAAGATGCTTCATAAAATATGCATAAGCACTTGTCACTTGGATATTGCTTCTTAGTACTTGCCACTGTATTTTCACAAATTAACCCTCCAAACATGACGGATGCCTGTGGTGAATATGGGTTGTGTTTCTAAGGGGCTTGTTGCCTGCTGTGGGTGGCAAAAAGCTGTTGAATTGGTCCTTCCTTTGTGGACTGTTTTTCAGAGAGCCCTCACATGTGCCATCATTCTGAGAACCTGCTCAGGCTTGTTCCCTTTGCTGGGGTGCAGGCGGAGAGCCCCAAAAAGCCTGGTAGCAAGGAACAGATTTGACTTGCATCTGCATTAGTGCCAGGTCCTTGGAGCTACAGCTGAAGAGAGTCCAGAGCCAAAACTCAGTTTTCTGCAGTCTGCTGGAAGGGCAAGGGCACTTCTCTGTTATTGTGCATCAGAAAGAACAAGAAGGGGAGGAATTTGGTGCAGAGCTTATCAGGTTGTAGAAATTGGGTTAAAAACACCCCTCAAACCTCTTTAAGGGGAAGATGGGGGGAAGGATAGATTTTGTGTAACTGTGTATTAGACTTTTGCATTTAATAATACTTTAGCAGCAAATTTTAATTGTTGTAATAGTCTCAAAACTTTGCCTCTGTAATTAAGTGTACATGTATTTCCAGTCGTGAGTGAACAGGCCAGTATCAGGACCCAGGAAATAACTGTTGTAGATGCGTGTTCAGTTCTGAAAAGTCGTTGCTGTCTTTGTACAACGTATTGTGGTGACTGCTGAAGAGCTGAGCAATTCAGAGCATGGTTTACAGATAAGCTGTGAGAAAACCAGATTTTAGAGGGATGACAAAAGGTAGGATAACCTGTCATCTTCCCCACCACTGAGACACTGCTGATGCCTCAGAGGGCAGATTAACTCTCACGATTGGTTCAGGTGCAGACTGTGCTTGACTGCTCAGAGGGAAATAAGGGCTGGGAGGGTGCAGGAGGGGTTGCGTCGTCTGTGCCTCTGTCCCAGTGAAAGCTCAGCTCTACCTCTGAAGTTCCTTGCAGATAGCCTTTCCTTCTGGAGTGCCAGTGCTGAAGAGCATCTAGTGCTCCCAGGCAATCTGTTCCAGTGTTTCACTGTTAAGCAGATAATATTGAAGAATAAAGTCCAGTCCTGGAAAGCCCCTAAGTGTGAATGAAAACATTTAAAAATCAATACTGTGCTTTACAAGGAGAAAATGGGTGTGCAATGACACTAGAGACAGATACCAGGGAGATTTAATGCCTGATCCAGAAGTCCTTACTCAAGCAGAAGTTTCATTTTATTCCTAAATACTTTTATTTCTGCTTTACTAACTTAATGGCCCCATGCACCCATTAGTGGCATATGTGTAGCTTTGGGAGCACTGAGGCCAGCTTTGGGATGGACTTGTTGGCATTTGGGCTGTTGTGTTATGAAACCACCAGCCAGTGTGAGTTTACTCACCACCCTGCTGTAACTGAGTGAGATGGAAGCTGTCATTGTCGCAGGGGCAAGCAGGACAGGGACTGCCCATCCTCAGCCCCTGCAGAGGTAGGGTCTTGGTGACTACTGAGTCCATGTGTTTCCGCATAATCTCACGTGTGGCCAGGCTTTGCTTGTATTGCAGGTGAAAATAGCTTGGAGGCTTCTTTGTGCTTCCCTGATCCTTTAGCTCCGCTGTACTAGGCAGGTGTGATGAGGAATTACATGGCAGGAGGGAGAAGCCAGCACTGAGCTTCATGGAAAAGCCAGGCTTTGCTTTTTGGAACATGCATCGCAATTCCTGTAACGCGAAGGCAGAAAACCTTAAGTGTGTAATCACTGAAAGGTCAGCTGGCTTCATGCACATTAGTAACGTGCATAAAAATTTAATGAGTCTTACTAATTGGTTTGTTGTGGTGGAATTTTATTAATGACACACCATCGATTTTTAGTTAATGCTAAAAACTTAAGTGCAATGAAAGCTGCTCTTCACACATGCCTGCTTCTCATTGATAAAATTACAAGATTTGAAGCTGGTGAGGGCTGCACTGTTGGAGACAGCACAGGCACAGTCCCATAGCTGGGGATTACACAGGTCTGTGGTAGGACATGAATTCAGCCTTCACTGCCTCTGTTCCTCACTGCTGCTCCATTGCCTGAGCACCCTGATGCTTGCCCTGATAACAGTACTGTCAAAGCCCAGACTTCCTGGGACTTAATCTCCTGCTGTTGTGGGTTACCTTTATATTCAGAAGGTGAAGATTGGCTTGTTTGCTTTACAGGTTTTGTAAAGCTTCTTGCTTTTGGAAAATTAACCAGTTTGGGTCTGTGTTGCAAGCTGTATATGCTGGAAACATTGTGATTAAATGTTCAGGAAAGAGTAAGATAAGGATGTTGATCAGTTAAAATTGTATTTTTCCTTTTTACTCCCACACTTAGAAGAAGAAACAGATATTTTTGTTTTTATTACAGTCTATCCAATTAACTGCATGAATAAGTATCCTGCATTTCTGAAAACTAATATTCCTGAAGAAAACTACAGAAATGTTCTGTTTAAAATATGATGATGTCTTGCGAATCCTGCACTGTTGTTCAAACAATAGGTCTCTAAGACACTAATGTTAGGGAAACAAGGTGAGCTCTAGGGCTGTACAGGTTTAAATAAATTGGTTGAAGCAAAACCTACTTGCAGTCAATGTCAGGGGTTCAGTTAAGCACTTTCACCTCTCCTGGTGTGAAGAGGCAAAACCCAATAAATTCAGACATGAGCCAAGAAGAAGAGTGTTACCTTTTCTGGGTTATCATCTCTTCCTTCGTGGATACCTCCAGTTTCTATGGACGTGTGCTGGGGAGCTCCCTGGAGTGTGCACCTTACATTCTTGGATGGAGTTGTTTTAAATGTGATCCTTTTCCAACTGTGCTGTAGCACATCCCTCAGTGTGTGTTTGACAGCCCAGTGTCCTTGGAGCTTGGGGTGAAGGAAAACACAGGATCTCTCTATTTGCAACCTTGTGCCCATGTCAGATGTGGTTATGTAAGATATGCTCGATTTTTTTGAGGAAAGATGTGCCAGGCACATAGTGGAGCACTGGGGAGCCTGTATCTGTATTAATCCTTTATACTGATATTTTTCTTCTCCATAGCTACTTGAAACTTGTTGAGAATTCCTCTGGTTGCAGACTTTGGGAACCCTTGATGGATGCCTAGCAGACAGGTGCATTTTTCCTTGCTGGGTTTCAGAAACACTTCTGCAGCATCCTTGTTTTTCAGAGCAGGATTACAAGCAGTCAAAGTGCCACATTATGATAGGTGATCACTGCTGAGGTTAAACTGGAGTTTCGTTGTGGGCTTGCATTAGCAGCTTTGATTGACAGGTTCCCCCTCTTGAGCTAGTTCACCCTTCATCTTCAAGTTTCTGTCTTGCCCAGCCTTGAACTGAAGGGTAGGAGGGTGACATCAAAAGGGAGGTTCATTTATAGTCTGGTGCCTGTAAATATTTGTCTCTGAGTTTCATCTAAAATTCAGTGGAGATGGTGAGGTTCAAAGGGTGTGTTTGGAAGGTAAGGGCTAGGATTTTTGCTTTTTATGAAGTCTATGTTTTCCTACTCTTTGTTTGCTTTTTTGAAGCTTGCCAGCAGGCTTTTGTAAGAATTCTTGAAAGTAGTGCCTTCCATAAGGGACTCTTGGCAAATTTGGGGATCTGGTGATGGAATTTTCCATGTCAGGCAATGAAGGATCTGAACCCCAGTGCACAGAACAGTGAGTGATTTCTTCTGTTTGCAGAAATTAGAATTGTCTTAGAAAAAAAATCTTAGAAATTTGCTATATGAGTAAGAGTGGCAGAGCATTCGTTGAAGATGCCAGGAAGAGATCTAGAATAGGCTGCCCTTGGAAGGCAGTGCTTCCCGTTGATTAATTAAGCATCCCACCTTGGTGATCCAAATGTACTTGGTATGTATGAGATGTTGGGTGAGTAAAGATGGCAAAATAAGGGTTGGTTTTTTTTTTTGCCAACAAGATTTGCAGTGCAGGATGCATCCGGGGCTGTTACTCCATATACAGCATTTGTATGTTGAGGCAGAACTGCGTAATCCTCTTTCCTATACTCTCACAACAGGACAACTGAGTCATTCAACTCCTTACCCTGAGCTGAAATGCAGAGATGAGAAAGTGGTTGGTGAGGGTGCCTGCATGTCCTCAGTGGCATGTTCTACAATGGGACTGTAGAAATGGGGTCTTGGTGTGGATTTCCCTCTCGGGTGTGTTTGGTGATCTTTCTTCTTCTCTTTGTGTCTTTTCTCTTTGGTGATGATTAAGTCTTTGTGTCTTATCTCTTTGGTGATGCATCTGACTGGCAGAGCAGTGGTATGGATCAGGCAGTGGTTGTGCTTCAAAGTTGTGTCCCTGTGTACTTCTCTTGTCCCATGCCAGGTTTCTCACTTTGGCCAAGACTTTTGCTTGTGCCTCAAGTGGGAACCAGGGGAGAGGCTCAGACTTCTTGCCATGAGGTCAAAGTCTACCAGAATAAGGGTGGTAAAGTTTGCAGAGGACAATCTCCACCCAACTTGCCTGATGTTTGTCATCAGTCAGATGTTGATTTTTATGTTCAGGCCAGCAGATAAATATGCTACCTGAGAAGTTACCTAATATTAGCCAGATCAAGGCACTGTGCAGGAGAGAAACCAAGAGTAATTAATCTTGGAGTGCCTGGGACCAGCAGCTGTTCTCCCAGAGCAGGAGGAGAAGCAGAGGTAGAAAAGGAGGTGAGGATGATCCCGGGTAAACTGGTGCAAATGTTACTCAAGACTGGTGGCATCTAAGGAGCTTTAGCCCTCAGGGAGGATTCTGTGAAGGTGGGACCTCTGAGGCAGGGAAGCTTTTCTCCCTACCTGGCTATGGTAGATTAAGGGTGGGACATCTTCATCCAAGGGATGATGGAAAGGCTTCAAGTATGGCTTTTAGCTTTTTGAACCAGTGATCGATGGTTTCTATTTTTAGATGTATATTTAATGGAAATAGCAGGTTTTCAATCTTTGTACAGTCAAGGTTCATTTCTACTCCTGCCACTTCCTCTTTGCTCACTGCTGTTCCTGTCAGTCTCTCCTGGACTGTTGCCTCCTGCTTTTCCTCGGTCTGTGTTCGCTGTCTAGTTCTGTCTCTTTTTTTCCTGTGCTGATTCACAAGCCTGTCAGCCTTAAAGAGTGTATGATCTTGGGCTCTGTGTTATGCCTCTTCTGCTATTGCCATGCTCCCCCTAGGAAAGCATCCTGCTACAGCTGGGTGCTGTGGCCTCAGTCTTCATCCGTGGAGCTGTAAAAGGAGTGGGCCCTTTCCTTGGCATCCAAATCAAGCCCACTCCAATTAGCAGAAGTGGGAAGCATCTGCATTTTCTTTAATGTCAGTGGGGCTGCAGGTATTCAGGACCTGTTGAGAGATAGCAACTTGTGAAAGTATTAGATTTAATTTATTGGGATTTTTAAGTACTGGCATTTTAAATTTCTTGCCTTTCTGCTGTGTGCTTGTCAGTAGAAATAAATATAGCTGGGAAGTTGGATGAGACCAGTTTCCCACCAAGCTTGGGGGTGTCTGGCTTTCTGTATCCCAGCCTCCCGGCATGGTCCATGGCTCTTACTAAAGGCTTGTTAATTCTGAGAGCCAATCTTGAATGAAATCCTAGACTAATATTTGACTGCATCCCTTTAAAGATTCAGCATCTAGTGTTGTGTTAGATTTCTGGCACTTGCTTCTGATATAAATTTGAAATGCTGATGTTACAAATGAGCTCTGATCCAAAGTGCTCATCCTGTAGGTGAAAGTTTGAGCTCATAAATTTATTAACTCTCAGACCATTATCAAAATCAATATTTGTTCACGTTTTTTTTGCATATTTATCTTAACAGTGGCTCCAGATTTACATTTCTGATCCGTCGTGGGTGTTGTCTGTATTTTAAGTCTGCATGCTACAACCAAGTTCCTATCCCAGCTTCAAAGGAAAAAACAGGACCAATTTTAATGACAGTGTACAATTGTACCGACATGTCCCAAAGCCTGGGGAAACCTATTCATTAAAAATTAATGGAGTAGGAAGTCCTGGCATAAAGTAAAGCCTTGAGTGAAATTCCATGGCTTCATGGACTGTTAATTCTTTATTAGGTTTTCCTAAGGCTGAGATAAAAGGCATTTTATCTTTTTTAAGGTTTGCATTAACATGTCATTGAGTTTTATAGATACATTGATCTTCGTTTGGCTAATCGAGAAAGGGGAATAGAAATGTGTTATATGCTAGAGCAAAGAAAACTCACAACACTTCAGGTTTTCTTGTTATTTTTAGTTAAGTTTTCTTCAGATACAGAATTGTGGCCAATGGCCAGAGTTGTGACATTCAGCTCACTGTATTTTATTGACTATCCTGCCTAAGTTTATTTCCCTTTTCTTGATCTTTTTTAATTGCCTTTACTTTGTAGCTGCTTTGGCAGTGAGGTTGGTGTGTCTTCACTGGAAACTAGCAAGGTTTGGCAGTATTTCTTAGAAATACTGTCCGTGTCTGTGATGGGTTCTTGGCTACCTGAGTGTTTTTATAACGTGTATTCCAGCATGAGATAGGGCAATGAAGTATGTCTTTCGATTCAGAGAAAGGACCTGAGTCTGACTGGTTCCAATAGTTTCTTTCCCGCCCATGAACGAAGGTTAAGTGTTGGGTCTGCAAATTTCCAGGAGAAGGCACATGCCATAGGACCTAGGTGGGACTATGCACCTGGAGTGTCTGGGAAGATAAAAACAGTTCTTACTCCCTTACCCTAGCTGTGAAATCTTGGCTTGGTTGAAGTTGGAGGGACTTTGTTAAGCCAGGGATTGATCTCTGCTCTTTTGGTCAGCCCGTTAGTGCCTTGTGCTGCTTGGGAGTCTGTGGCTTACTGCTGGGGGCTTTTTATGGTGCCCATCTTCAGGAGAAAAACATCATCCTCACCAGACTCACTATGTGCATTTATTAAGGAAGCCCCTATGGAGAAAACTATTAATAGCCATCGTTCTTAACAAAGATTGTGTGGTGGTTGGTGTATTAGCACTTTGCATGAGAGTGTATGAAAGAGGAACAAAATGATAGATGGATTTTGGCTTTTCTCTGTTGAAACTCGTTGTTTCATCAGTTCTGCATGTGGATGATGGAAGTAGGCCCAGGTGACAAAAAGGGGGTGGCGATGGATCTCTGCAGCTGGAGAGAGTTCCACCCCAGGTTGGATGTTTTGTTCCCAGCCTCACTGGAGCTCTGCACATTGACAAATGGGATGAACCAAGCACTGAATTAAGTCCTCTGTGAGCACTGTGAGATGATGACCTTCCCTGCTTGTTAGCTCTGAGGTGGGCAATCTTCCATTTCTCCACATTGCATGGACAACCAGGACTGTGTTCACAACAGAAAAGCACAGGTTGGTTTCGGAGATGGTTTCCTTCGTATCAAGGATTTATTTGATCCTTTCCTTGCCACCCAGTCTTGCCAAGCCAAAGCATCAGAGCAGCTTAGATCTCACTTCTCATCTTCAGCTCCCCACTCTTGCAGCCTCTAGCAAATGCTTATTTTAGCACCAGCTGTCTGTGATCCCTTTGAACTCTCTGATATGAGATTAAATGTTAATTTACTATGTATCATTATAGGATTATATGTTATCTCTAGGATAATAGAATCCAAATGTTAGAATAGCATGTTTGAGATTTAGTGCTTGCACACATTTTCCTCCACTCAGGAAACAAGAATAGTTGAAGGTTAGAAGACTAAAAAAGAGGTGAATTAATCTGACTGATCACATCTAGCTAAGAGCTCAAGCCCTGAAAGAATGTAGCCAGAGGTTCATAATCTTTTTGCAGAGTTCAGAATAAGCAGAGAAATAGTTGACTGAGCTTTTTGAAAACTAAGTAAGTATGAAGGAATTGTTATCCGCTTTGGGTGTTCCATGGGCTAAATCCCCTGGATAAATTATGCAGTGTGAATTATGTACTCGCCTGTAGTTACAAATGCCGGATGAAGCAGAGTGCTCAAGTGACCTGTATGCTGAGTTTCTGCAGAATTTTATTCTCTGGGCTGTGGGTAGGTGAGCATTACTAGATGTAATAAGGTATGACTTGAACTTGAATTGACTTAAAACTTGAACTGCACTTGGATGTATCCACATAAAGATATACAGGAGATGCCACTAAGCAGAAGGTGAACGCAGTTTTTTTGCTGCTCCTCTCACTGCCCATTATGGCAGCTTCAAATGGCCAAATGCTGACACTGAGCTGTGATGGAGCTGCATCCTAGACACAGAGATGAGGTTGGGGTTGGTGAGGTCAGTTGTATTTACGGGGTCTTATTCCAGTCAGAAACTGGGCCTGCAAACTTGTGCTAATGCAAGAAGTGGCCCAGAGGAGCCGGAAGCAGATGTTTGTATTTCTAACCTCTGCACTAGATTATTACTGGTACAAATTCAGTTTCTATTTCTTAAATGATAAATTTTCCCTGAAATAACTGACAACTAGTACTGCATGCTAACCCTATGCATAAACACTCCTGGTGTGGAAAGGTTGAGCCTCAACTTTCCAGATCTCTCAGTCTTGAGTCCTTTTTCCCAAGCTGCTACAGGTTGCTATCAGTGAGTTGTTTCAATTCAGAGGTAAGAGAGGAAAGTTGGGAAACACTGCTATAAATTAGTGTGCATCCAGTTTGCTACCAGCTCATCCTCGTAGGTGAGCACTTTCTGCTGTGGTCCAGGCAGTGGCCTAAACTAATTCTAAATTGATCATCATCTTAATGTAATCATTGTGTTGATGTTCTGGAGTTTCCTATCTCATGTGTCCGGTTGGGCTATGAGAGTGGTTATCTTGTGACTCTTTCTCAATGTTGTAATTGCCCTGTCATGGAGGAAATAATTAGATCCAGCTTTTTGCCTTCTTGGGCAATCTCAAATCTGATCTAATTTATTTCTCTTGACTCTTGAAGAGTTTGAAAATGCTGTCAGCTAATGCTCATTATCTTCTATTACCTTAATATAGTAACACAAGTGAACCTCCTCATCCAACTTTGTGTATTCCTTGGGAGTTCTTATTCGTTGCCTATAAGTTAATAATCGCCTGTGAGCAAGATAACTGTATTTGGTGCATCGCAGTATGAAAGCCATAATAAGGTTTCACTTTCTTTCCACACCAATATTTTGACAAGATCTCCTCGAACTACCTCCTCCAGAGCTATTGGGAATTTTCCTTGTGCTTAGAAAATCGAACTCTAAATTACTAATCGGCAGCAGACAGAGAAACAAACACCCAAGAAGTCCTGGGTGAGGCTGCAGGCTCCTTCCCCCCTGCCCATGAGAAGCCGTTCTCCACGTGTGAATGACAAGCTGTAGCCTTTGCTCTTTGTAGTAAGAGAAGAGTGCTACTGAGGGATGGTTATTTCGTCCATTCTGACAGCATCTGCTGTGGATTTGGAAAATATGTCAAATGTGTATTCATAAAGTAAAGTAATGCATTCGAGCATGAAAAATTCTGTTTTGTTCTGATAGCGGGATGTGCTCGAGCAGGACTATTTCGATAAGCAAGGGAGCAGGGGAGGAGGTCAGCAGCCTCCCTAAGAATACAAAGCTCTTTTACTCTGTAGCAAATTAATGGAGTTGCTTGAGGCTGTTGTCATTCCAAAAATAAAATGTTGAATTAAGTAAAGGAATCTGAGAGAAGACAGGAACTTTTGTTCTGGGTATGTTTTTGGGATGGGGAAGCTGTCAGTAGAAAGGAAGGATTCATGTTTTCATGTGCTGTTCCTTGAGAGGAGATATAAATTGATAACTTAATGATGTCTGAACTGCAGAACTAGGTGTGTGTGGTTGTTTCTATGAAAGTCAGAGAACACATACTGTTTTGGGAGCCTGGTTAGTGTAATGTTGGTTGCCTGCAAGAGCAATGCAAAGCGTGTGTAGAAAATTGGGTTCAGAGGAAAAAGATGCAGATATCTCTGAACTTACAGGGGTGAATCTGTAAAGCCATGGAGCTTTTTTCTGAAGCAGCTGAAAGGCTGGCTGGCCTTACAGGTCTCTGTTCTCAAACTCTGTAGTTTGCGCTTAAATTTCCTTGGCAAAACTCCCTGACTTGGTGAGACTGCACACACACTTGAAATAATGTATGTGCATGCGTGTTCGCACGATAGGGACGTGAATCTTGCTGGAGGCAACAGCCTGCACCTCTGGAGTTCAGTGGAGAAACCTAAGTGAAAGCTGACTTCTTTCCACAGACTTAAACACTGCAAAGATTGAACCAGGTATTTATCTACATTGCTAAGAGTCACAAAATTCAGCATGTGTAGTCAGGGTCACTATCCAGGGGAGGATTCTGACAGCAATGGAGAGTGAAATGAGAACTGCTCCCAGTGCTCAGGCAGAGCTGTGGTGCTGCTGCTGGACACAGGATTTTGCTTTGCGTGTCTCTGCAACCTGTTTTCTTCTATTGCAGTCCCCCAGTGGGGCTGTGCCTGGTGTCTACTCTTCCTGGGATTACAGTCACAGTGGGATATGGATGAGTGCTGGTAAGACAGAGGATTTTCTGTGCATTCGAGACATATCTGTGTTCTTAATAACTTTACAGGGGTTTTATTGTAAGCTGCTTTTGTTGTTTCCTGTGGCTGTTCGGGTCCGTCAGTTTGGAGCTTGTTTCCTCTAAGATCTTTGAAACATCAGGATGGAGAATCCAGTGAAAGCCCATTGCTCTGGAGAAAGGCTTTGGACTAACCTTTCCTCTTTCTGACAATGCTTTTAGAGAATCTGCTGCCAGCATTTTAATATCCTGTAATTTCTCATTGGTGATATTGTAAAATTCCTTGCATGAGCCAAAGGCAGAAGCCTCTGTGGGCAGAATCAGGAGTACTATGAAATGATGTACCTGTGTATTCTGTGGATGCAGGAGTGTAGGTGGTCTGCAGTATATAGAACTTCAAGTTACTTTGCTTCATTTTGTCTTTAGGTGTAATTCTTGAGGCCACTGACTGCAGTCCCAAACTAGAACTTGCAAAGAGAAACAGCAAAGATCTGGGTCCTCCAGGAGCCAAAGAGGAACTGCCAGGGAGGGATCAGCCCAGACTGGGGCAGAAATTACTGCTATTATTACGTAGAGGAAAAATTGAAAATGCTGAAGCAGTTTTAGGTGAAGATCCTTTTGAGATGGCATTTGTGTCTTAAAATGGGAGTGCAAGCAATGCAGACAGCGCTGTTTCTCTCTATGGTTTTAAGGGTGAACTCAATCTGGGAGTAATAGAAACCTATGTTAGTGATTTGGGAGTAAAATAGCCTTTCTGACAATATTGGAAGTGGACTTCAGTAGTTCCTGGAGGGCGGCTGTGCCGTAATGCCATGGAATTCTGTTTATACCAGTTCCCCTTCATCTCTGCCTGCTTCCTTTTGGGGTGCCATTAGCCGGGGTTGCGAGGACGTTTACTCCAGTCCTTTACTCCTGTACCAGTGAGTACCTTTGTGAGAGATGAGGATGCACTTTGCTATTCAACCCTAGCTGCTTAGATCAGTATCTGCAGGAGGTGAGTGATTTTAGTAAAAGGACTTTCAGCTTTCCTATCTCCATGACAGATAGACCCCAGCTAACATAAATCCTGGCCTTTCTCCTGTCAGTCTCTTGGCTTTGTGTGACATGTAGATGTTTTGACACTTGAATACAAATATTTCACAGTTAGCTAATAGTTTAGAGCATATATTTAAGAGATTTACTTCTGCAATCACCTGGTACCTTTAGTAAATGCGTTTGCCTTGTAAGGCCTTTCATTTGTTTGGAAAATATATCCACACACTCCCATACACATATGTTTTCTGTTGTTTATGACGTATCACTGAGAGAAAATGAATTTTGCTTCAGATCACAGTACTAGGGAGCACTCTCCTAGCCTCCTCTTTAGGAATGAGAACCTCCAGTAGCTGTGACAAACCTTATTTATCAGGTGTCAGGAGGGATGCACAGGGGTTTGCAGTGTTGGCAGCGGGAAGCATCAACTCTGCACCAGGGAAAGGAGCAAGACCAGAACGAGTGCAGTGAGGTGGGGAGCTGAGGGATGCGTCTGCAGTCCTGATGTGGCCCCTGGGACTGTAACCCAGCCTGGCTTCACCTGCGGTGGCTGTGCCTCTTGACTGTCCCCATACAAATCACCCTTCTTCCTGAGTTGGTGATGTCCTGGTTTTCAGGGTTGGTTTTGGCATCTCCACCTCCAGACGAGAAATGCTGACGAGTGTCTGGAAGGGAGAAGGAGGTTTTAGGAAGTCCTAACACTGCTCATGCCTGGGGGAAGCAGCTTGAGGTGGACTTGGTATTCATGGTTTGTATTTATGGGGCTCCTGCCACCAAGTGCAGGTTGTGCAAAACCTCTGGGTATGGGCTTTAACAGTCATCTCTCCACTCCAGGTAACCAGAATAGAAGCTCTCCTTGGTTAATCGGGTGTTTTTAAACTTCAGTTTAGCTTGCAGTAGTGGCTCTGTCACTCAGTTCTTTCAGCTGATGAATTCATGATCTTTAGCCACTGTGCTAATGCCTCTAATTGTAACTGCAGGACAATTTCCTCGTTGCTGCTGTATGAGAGATACAGAGAAACTTGCCAAGAGCAACCTGTGACTTTCACCTGCCGTATAAACATCCCGATTGAAACTAGAATGGCAAGTTATGTCAGTGGTCAGTCCAGCAGAGCAACCTGGGTGATTGCAACAGCCACATGAAATGAGAACTCATGGGGGATTTCCTCTCTTGGACACCTTTCCTGCACTGAGGTTTGGGCAGTTAAAACAGTTTTGTCAGTTTTCTGCACCAAGGTGGCTTTGGAGTGTGATACAGAGGAAAACTCTCTTTAGCACTTGGGGAGTTAGTCTGGGCTGGAAAACCTTAGTTCTGAAAATACCTGTATTGCCTCTGTTAGAGGAGGGAGGAGCTGGAGATGGCTGATGGAGACTTAAAGGAGAAACCCTGTGAATGTCTTGCCTCCTTTCTGCTTGGGTTTTGGAAAGGAGGTGTCTAGTGTCTCCATGCTCTCCTCATGCTCACCTTTTTCTCTGTAGGTTCACCCTCAGTATATTTGCCTTTGTGCTTCACCCATCAAAATGATCCCCTACTCCTATTTGGACAAGAACTCCCTGGCCCTGGGAGTCCAGAAACAGTTATCCTGTCCTTTGTACAGTCCCTGGATGGGACCACATAGTGCTTCTCCACATCATTTAGGCAGCACTACAGGAATGTATCTAACTTCCAGCTTTTTTGGTCAGACACGTTTGAATAAATGTTCTTAACAGTGAAGGCTTTGGCCAGAAACATGCCTGTGAGAGGAAGGCGGAGGTGAATAAATAGAATACGTGATGACATAAAGATTTTAGGAGGTACAGGGATGGGAATGTTACTCACAGATGGTGAAGCCATCCTAGCGTTTTTCATGGAAAGCTCTTTTAGGGATGTTTAGAGAGTTTTAGATTTTTTTTTTTTTTTATTGTGACTGTTTTCTTCTATTACTCTAGCACATAAACCCAGGTGCCTTAGTTACCATGTGTCCCACTGTACAGGGTTCAGAGGGAGCAATTAAAGCCTCTAAAACTTACCTGAAATAGCCCTGTCTAGGAAATGATAAACCTTCATGAGAGGTGAATTTAAGTTGTTACAGTAGTGTAACACATTACATGCATACTCTTACTTCATCTTTTTGTGTTTCAAACCGTGTTACCTTTAAGCTACAAGAACCTCAGTCTTTGGAAATAAACATATCAGCTTGGAGAACCATTCTGCTGTAATAATAATGGTTCAGCTGTAGCTTTATACCTGTTAAAATCTTATGTGGTCAAATCCAGCGGCTGCATGGACTAGCATGTAATTCAGAGGAGAAAGCAGGGTGGCTTCATTGCTTGGGTTGCATGTTGTTTCCTGATTAGGATAAATATGTGGTCTGTTTGGTAAACAAGACTGAACTCCTCCTTTCCAGTTATAACAATCCTGTTAACAATGCTCTGCCCAGAGAATGGCAAATAATGAGGTGATGGCTTAGCAGGGCAGTTCTCAACCTTTTGTAAGTGGAGCCTCGTTTCCTTGGGGAAAAAAAAAAAACCCTCTGATAGAGTGGGTATAGTGCTGTTATAAAGGGTAAAAAAACCCAGGGTAAACTTTGTATGTTTCTGTGATGCATTTACTTCGCTTTGCGTGCTTGTATGTGCTTGTGTGTGCTTGTGTAATTTTGTGTCGTCTTGCTTTGTAATTGCTTTAGGGATCACTTCTGAGGGTATTGTAGATGAGGGAGTGCAGATTGAGTGGCTGTGCCCACTGAGAGCACAGATCCACCTGGCCCTGCAGCCCATTTCTGATAGTACCCAAAAGCAGATACTTTATAGGAAAGAGTAAGAGCAGGCAAGCACAGAGGATGCTTCTAAATGTGCCCTGAGCAGCCCATGGCAG
Source organism: Pezoporus occidentalis (assembly GCF_034315485.1). NCBI lineage: Eukaryota > Metazoa > Chordata > Aves > Psittaciformes > Psittacidae > Pezoporus > Pezoporus occidentalis. The sequence continues at coordinate 9,368,595 of NW_026915691.1, read as the reverse complement.
AGGTCTTAGTTTTGCATAGTGCTGATTTAGAGAGTGTAGCGAGCAGTATTCTCTTTGGAGTCCCACACTTCACATGCTTTTCTTGGTGGACTAATGGCACTTTTGGCCTTTTTAGGTGTTTTTTCTTTTTTTCTTTCTTTCTTTCCCAGTTTTCTAAGCTTTTGCTGATAAGAGAACCCTGAATTAATCTTCAGGCCTTTTGGGTATTGGATTACACTCTGCCTCACTCCTTTCTGTGCCAGCAGTGCTGGAACTGGCATGAGATGTTAATCCTGCTGTACCTATTCACTCAGTCGTAGAGGAAAATGTATGAAAACAAATTGCTAGTCCAGGCTAAATTTAGATTTATTCAGTTGGAGTTAATTATAATCTTTATTTAGTCCCAAGTGATGCCTTCTTATCATACGCTTATTATAGCTGAGAAAATTAATTTTTATTCTACCATAAAGGTGAATGTAATAATCTGGGTTCAGGGAAGGGATTACTTTAATAAGATTTATAGGCAGCCTTTCAGACAGGATGGTTTTATTACTATCTGTAGGTGGCCTTGCTGTACGTATGTCTTTCAGTATGGGTGACTGTGCAAAATGCATGCAAGCTGAAAACTGTAGTGAGCACCAGCTTGAAAACTTCCACATCCTACTTAAGTTTTTGGCAGCGGTAAGCAGGCAAAGCACTTGACTTGCTTTGGAACACAATTATACAGTCTATTACTGAACTTGTGGCCTGATCAGGGGTTTCATCCATATGCATGCCTTAATTTTGCCCCAAAAGATGTATTTTAGCAGACAGAAGATTTAAGAGGCCCAAGGCGTTACTTTCAAGCTTTCTGGAAGCAGAGTGATGTGCAGACATAGGCATGTGGTCTGGGAAAAGAAGCTTTAGGGAAGAGTGAGCTGTGAGATTGAAGGGGCCAACTCACCCCTTTCCCCATAGACATCTACATCTGCAGCATGCAGGTCTCCACTGGCCACCGTTAGCAGTTATCTGCTGGAAATAGGCTCCTCCCAAGGGTGTTTTATTACCTCCAAGATAAAAGTGTCTAGGAGGGATGGATGGATTCTGGAGAATCTTTCAGTGATTTACTGAGGGGGGAGACTGGAGTTGTGCTGAGCTTAGATACCTATTTGAAATGGGATGGGCTAACTCCCATAGTGTGTGGTCAGAACGTGGAGCTGCAGTGGCACTTGGGTAACAGAAGTCTGAGACATTAGAAGAAAAGTGAGACAATGTCCCTGGCCCACAGAAGTTAATGAGCCTCTCATCACTTTGAGATTTTTGGATTAAGTAGACCTTTTTTTTTTGTAAATTGCATCCCTTTTCTTGTCTTTCAAACCGAGCTGTCTGACCAGCAACGTTCTGCAGAGTGAATCTGTCTGCACAAATGTGTAATCAAGATGGAATGTAAGGATCGTGAGCTGGTTGCGAGTTCTATCCTTACCTCAAACTAGGATAAGAAAATTAGAGAATGAGAAGAGCTCAAAGGTCTCCTATAATCTTTTCTTATGCTAGAATTTTTTATATGTTGACAGCTTCTGCACTGACTTTAATGTTAAAAGATATTGTGATCTTTTCTTAGCTCTTTCTTGCAGTGTTGTATCTTCAAATTATTCTGTTACAGTTGAAAAGACTTACTATGGTTTGCGTTTTGTCTTTTTGTTCTGTGCTAGTGTGGCTCACTATGGAACTACCTCAAGTACTAAAGGAGAAAGGCTTAGTTTTGAATGGTAGGTGATGGAAGTTGTTCCTCAGCAGGACTGTGGAGGGTTTATCTCTTCCTTTTCCGCCCTAATGTAAAACTGAGGAGATGAGTCACAGGATGGACTCTGAATGTGGAAGTAAACAGTGACATCCTCCTTCCATGGATATCATATTAAATTTTGAATGAGTCAGGGAGAGTGTGAGGCGGGTGTTCATCTGGGCTCCTTAAATTCTCACTCAACCCAAACTTATCCTACTCATATAGTGCTCAGATGAGGTCTAAACTCGTGATACATTTCCACTCCAATCATCCTCCTCATTTTCCTGCTGCCAGGATTGAGAGTCAGAGCTTCTTCAGCTGTCACCAGGCCAAATCACCTTGCACATGGCTGGGGTCCTTAAATAACATCAGGGGTTATCCCTTGCATGTATGAGAGAAAGTGACCTACACAGCTGGTCCAGAATCTGCTGTAATTTATCAGCTACAGAATAGCTTTCCTTGTGTAGACACCCTGTTCTGGGATACAGTTTGTTTTTATTCAGGGATAATGCCTGCATTTCCAGAGCAAAATAATTATTATGAATAGAGCCATTTTTTATAGTGGAATAATGTACATGTGTAGTTTGTTCTTTATGGTCTTTAGCGAGGCCTGGTGGGAAGGACTGGTGATTTTTCTCCTATACAGACAAGCCATTGATTGCCTCTGCATGAGTCATGGATAACATCATAGTACTTACTGGCACCACATTACTTGAAATGATTCCTCTTTGTAAAAGAGGAATGTCTGTATGATCTCACGCTACAGTTCTGATGATGCTGCAAAAAAGCTGAATTTGAACATTTTAGCAGTTTTCCCCCAGGTGCAGGATCGGATTTCTTGTTTGTTTTCAGAGAAAAAGAATATCAAAAGTTGCAATTTTAAACACTTCTTGTTCTTCACACCTTCAGCTTCAGAATTACTGAGGGTTTATGGAAGACTTGGCTCCTGTGAAGTAGCTCGCTAAAGTAGAGGGAAGATTTAGATGTGAAATTTGGATTCATGCTCCATCAGGAGTTATTTTCCTTTTTACTTTCAAAATGATGAATTTTAAAGACTTTCTTCTTGCTACAGCTTAACGTAGATGCATTAGTTTTTAATGCTGATCTGCCACTGCCACCACTGCCTTCTGTGGGGATACTTGTTTTGCTTCTTATTAAAATGTATGAAAGCTAAGAAATGTAGCTTGAAATGAAATCTTGAGTTACATGAACAGCAGACTTTCATTGCACAATGTGAACTACACCTGTGGCTTTGCATGTGTCTTAGTTCTCTGCTGGTTTTGTGGCGTCAGTCCATGGTCCAGTGAGATTAAAACCAAAGGTGATGGGTAACTTTATGCTCTTCAGAAACATCAGAAGGGTGTTTCCTTTCTGTCTGCACTCAGTTTTCAGGATGAGCCAAGCTATGAAGCTGTTGCCTGACTCAGGAACGAGGGGGTTTGGCATAAAATGGGAGCGATGAGACTTTACAAGTTGACCTGGTTTTGCACTAGGGGTCTTGGTATTTGGCTAGTGCAAGGAAGTGTTTTAAAAGGAGCAAAGCACCTCCTGAAAACCTGTTACAAGGTAAAAGTTACTTTAGAAATTAAAGCTAAATAACCCAAGTCGCATCGAATGTCTTACTTCCCTCCATCTCCCTTCAATGCCACAGTAGTCTGAGAAACAGACTGTCTTCAGCACTGGGCTCTGGGGATGCTCATTCACCCTCCATTTACTTTTCTTCAACTCTTGCTCTCTTTTGTTACATAATTAGGACTCGCCCACCTTCTGATCTAATGTTCTGCCCTCTTTTGATCTTGCTCGAGTGTTTATTAAAGGAGCAGGTGATTTATTCATTGCTTTGTTGCAAACCAGAAAGCTGCAAATGTGTCCTGTTTGTGATTGCTGCTGTGAGGAGATTGATGCTGTGGTGCTGATGTACTGAATTAAAAAGGTGGAGTGTTGGTCTGCTATCATATGAGTTATCTCTTTTTAGATGTACCTTCAGTGTCATAAATGTTGCTAAATTCAGATATCGTATTTTGTTGCAGGCTGGTTTTAGGACAAAGCCCAGCCTTGTCTACTGGTGTTTATGTCTTCCTATATCAGCTTTCAGACAAAATTTGTGTCTCATTGTGTTTGAGTTGCAGCAGGCTGGTATCCCAGCCCTTGTGCCAGTTCTGAGAAGAGGCACTGAATGTTGCCACTGGAATGAAATGGAGGAAAGGGAAAAAAATGTATGTTCTAAGCTTTGTGTAATTCTCTGCTTGAGAGAGAGAGAAAATATCTGCATAAAGGATGGAGGGGGAAAGCCCTATAATGTGAAGACAAATGCATTTAAGCCTTGCCTTGCTCATGGTTCCTCTTTAAGTTCAGGAGCTATGTCGGTGTTTAAATCTGTGTCTTGGGAGAAGGCAAATTTCAGCTCTTCTCCCAGCAATGGAGAGTACTCTTGCTGCTGTGCATCCTTTGCTGGCCTGTACGGCTACACAATTTTAAGTGCAGTTTCTCAAAAGTATTTATTTCAAATGTAGTTCAGTTTATCTGCAATTAATCCCGGAAGGTGGTTGGCTGTATTTGACTCCTTACTGAAGAAACAACACCCTTCCTCCCCTTGCTGCCCCTGGCTTCAAGGGGCAAAGTTCACTTTCAGTGACTGAGTTGTGCAGTTGTACACCAGCACACAAACCATGCAGTGTCAAGGTGCTCTATAAACAGCATAGCAGTAATGGAGCTGCTAAAACACTGCTAGGTAACTTTGGTTCTAGAATTGGCATTGATCTTCTTTCTCCCTTCTCCGAGGGAAATGAGCAGGACAAGGTTTGTCCTGCAGCGTGTTTCCCGAGTACTTTGTTATTCAGGGGTGGGATAAGAGTGCTGGGGCTCCCACAGAGCAGCACAGCAGGCAGTGGTGGGACATTACCTGACCTTTGGTAAATGGTGCTCACTACTGCTCTTTGCTTCCATCCCTGTTGTGGGTTGATGTGGTGCTAACAGGCAGTGTGTCCATGCCTGCTGTGCAGCACCTGCTGTTTTCTGAGCTCTTTCACTTGTGCCTCCTACTTTTTACACTGCTTATAGCTTGGTTAGCCTCTTGCCTAGAGGGACTATATCTGTCTTCTTCCCAAGTTACTTATTACTACTCACACCTTCTGGCTTGCCATAGAGAACTGGGGTCCCTGGACCCAGGGACTGCGCCAGGTGCCCATCACTCACATCTGGGTGAAATGAGATGTGGAAAGGAAGGGCTAAAGTTAATTTTCTCCGGTAGAAAATTGGTTGTCCCCTGTGTGAGGTGTGATTTCATACCAAGCTGGCCCAGTCAATGCTCACATAGAGAAGGGAGGAGGAAGTTTCTCATCATCTGGGTTTCTGCATTTCAGCTGGGTGCCCAGGTCCGTGGCTGCGTGCAGCCAGGAGGTGTTGTCTGCCCTGGCATGTTATGAGAGATGGGCTGAAGTGTTTATGCATGGCCTAAGAACCGAGAGGACACTCAAGTGGGGCGGTTGCATGACAGCTGCTCTGCAACTGCATCTGCTTGTCAATCTGAGAGGAAACCCTGATCTGATCCCTGTGTGGAGTAGTGAGAGAGGTGACTGTTCATACTGCTTTCTGCTGCGAATTTTTTTTAGGCTTTTGTATTTTTTTCACGTATTTACTCATTTCCACAAAGAATGTTCCAGAAGAACCTCGACACAATTCAATATACAGCACCAGGAAAGGCCAGAAGTATTGTGATGAAATAAGAAGCGTTTAAATGAGTGTAGGTAATCACAAGCCATAGAAAATAAATGAGCAGAATTTCAACTGAGAGCAAAAGTGGAGCAAAGTCAAATGGATGAGATTTGCCCTAGAATCTGTCTGCACTAAGTGAAGGCTTTAAAAATACACAACCTGAAAAATTAGCTTAAATATTAGAGCTTTTACCTGCTAAATTGTGGCTGCAAGTATCTGAATCATGTGGCTTGTAGCAGGTGCCTTGTGTATCTGCTCTCCCCAGTCCTGACAAACAGTAAAATCTCCACTGGGCTTCAGCAAGAGACAGCAAGAGCTTTGACCTTAGGCTCTGTCATTGTTCCTTTGTTATCTGTGTGCATTATGGAACTGCTTCATTTTAATTCATTTGGTTTCTGTTTATTTCCTCCCTGGCAGTCCCTGGAGCTGCATTCACCAGCTTTTTGTTGGAGCATATGCATTGATAGTTTGAAAGACCCACCATTTCTTTCTGGTATAGTCACAGCCCAGATTGAATATATCTCACTATTAATTAGAGATCGGCCCAGACCAAAGACGTCTGTTTGATCCCTCCCTCCCTCTGGAATCTTTTCTTGCCTAGGAAAAATTGCTCAGCGCTGGCTGGAGGATTGACCATTGTGTTGTAGAGAAACTTTTGTGGTTTCCAAATGTGTTTCATTCTCCTCTGGAATTAAATCAGAAAATCTTTCTCACCGTCTGCAGACTCTTGCGTAAAGGATTTTTCTCCGTCTCTCAAGTTCACTCTTGCCTATAAATTCATCCCACTGAGACCCCTATCAAACCCATTTTTGTGTGTGTGAAAAGTTTGGGTTTCAAGAACACAAAGCCTTTATCAGTTTGCCACTAACTTCCCAAAGGCTGACCTATCAAAAGCAGACTGGGAGTGATGCGCATTTGCAACCTCCATGGCATTGTGTTAGTGACACTGGGCTAAAGACAATGTTCTGATTTATTAATATTCAGTATGTTAGATTCTTACGTATGTTGAAACATGGATGAGGAAAAGTTGTAAGTTTGATCTGGCACTAAAAGAACAAAGAGCAACCAGCAGGAAGTTTAGAAACTTGACTGGGATCTGGCCAATCAGTCTCCTTGTTTTCCCCAGTCTTGATTAATGGCTTTCAAGTACATCTTAGTTGGGGAAGGTGGAGAGGGAGCTTACAGCTGATGCAGTGGGATGTTTTCAGTGTATGACCTTTGAGCCAACAGTGTTATTCCATGGTACCTGTGTCAGATTGTTCTGTAATTGTGGCTAGCAGTATTGATCTCTGTGAATACGTTGCTTTTGAGGAAAACTGAGGGGCATGCTAAGCAAACGTTAGAGTTGTCTTTCTGTTTCCTTTGGCCTGCAGTGGTGGAGAGCCGAGGAGGGATCATGGACAGCATACAGAGATTTTCAAACCTCCCAACGTACCTCCCTGCAAACTATCAAATCTGCAATGCTGATACTTTCTTCTTCCTCAAAGAAGCCAACCAGGATATCATGAGGAACTCCAGCTTGCAGTCTAGGGTGGATTCATTCTTTATATACAAAGCCAGACTGCCACCTGTCCTAAATGCCACATACGGACCCTTTTCTGTTGAACAGGCTGTTCCCTTGGACCTCATGCTGACTTCTGCATCTTTTGGTTTCTCAAACCAATTCACTTTTAATTGGAAATTAAAATCTCACATAATCAACAGCTCAATCTATTCCAACAAACCTAAAATACAAACCTTGTTCTATATTGTGGGGAAGGACTGGGATGACTATAATTCTGAGGAGATGTTGCCTTGTGTGAAGATGTTTGCTCTCCTGGAGTCTAGAGAAGTTGTGGCCAGCTGTAGGTTGACAGGTCATCTGGGATTATGTGTTGCAGAGCTGGAATTATCTCCTACCTGGTTCAGCTCCCCTCCACCCTTGGTTTCAGAGGAAACAGCCTCCCTGGAAGGGATTACTGTGGAGCTCTTCTATAAGATCTACACAACAGATGGGGAGTGTTCTCCAGAGGATGAAAAATGGGAAAACAATATCCATGCAGGTCAAGATAATGAACAGAAGGCTTTGTCAGCTATGGAGAGGATTGGTAGCATTGTTGTTTACCCAAATCAAGATGAATTAAAACAGTCTTCACTGAGGCTGGATGAAAATATCGTTATTCGCTTACCACTCAACCCAGTCAGAGAAGGTGACGTTGTGACCTATCATGTTGCCCTGGCTGAGGACTCTCTAGCAGACCAGTTTGTATTAAGGTAAGAGAATTTTTAAAGTGCTCTATGCTGAACAGCCCACAGATAGGGACAAATCTGTGTCAGATGCAATTTCTTTGGTTACATTCAGGGTTTTCCACAGAGAACTTAAGCATTTTCTTTCCAACTGGGGAAAATGATAAATAGTTTGGAATTATTTGTGTGGATGACACTTTTTTGACCATGGGAATTGATTTTAAAGTATGAACTATAAATTTTTTATGGTTATTTTTTTGTTGTAATTCTGTTTGCTTCTAGTCATTATTCTGCCTCTCTAAGTCAGGCAGGGTAACTGTGGTGATCCATTTTGCTAGACAGTTTGCAGGAGGGTTTTCCAGGTCTTCAGTGAAGCTTCCTCTCCTTTTATCAACTTCCTCACCATCTTTCCAAGTACATGGGGTAAATCTTGCACAAGGTCATATGTGGTGAGGAACTATTTTGTTACATTCTACAGAGGGAGCTGAGAGGTGAGAAAACGAGACGTGCTTCAGCTTGCGTAGGAAGTCTTTGGCAGAGCCAGGATTTGGATCCAAACTTTGCAAGTTGTCTTTGTTTTTCATTCCGTAAGACAGCCCATCCTTCCTCAAGCTTCTTCAAGGTTTTGACTGCTTATTGTATGGGCCATTTTTGTTTTAAGCTTTGAGACTTTTTACTGACCTTTACTTGTGAATCTGACTGTAATAGGAGAATTCAGGCATTTCTAACCACTCCGAGGGTTAGTGCTATATATTTGTTATGTCCTTAGCTGTCAGGCGGTGGGTTCAGAGCTGCATGGAAACCAAATTTGGAGAGAAATGTGAGCCAGACTGAGAGAATAGAAGGGCCAAAAGGTAATTGGAAAGTGTCATATGCAGTGAGAATGCAAGACGCTTGGGAAAGAAAGAGTTGCAGCCTGTGCTAGCAAACCTCAAATAGATTCATGCCTTACTGCCAACTTTTTGATCCAAGAACGAGGGGAGCAGCACATGATAGAAGTGCACTTTGGGGACAGATGTTGAGAAAACAGACAGCAAACTTTATGCAGCACTTGGAAATCATTCAACGCTTGTGAAGTAGCCGATACATATTAATAACCCTGCAGATAGATGCGTAAATCAGCACAAGTGGTTCATAGCACAGTGCACAGGCAGAAGGAAAGAAATGGTCTGCAATATCCCAAGCACTACTCAGGGATGGGGGAAATATGTGAGAAATATCATAGGGTTTAACTAGACTTTAAAAGGTTTTGGTAAGGAAAGGTCTTCCTATAAACCCAAACTTCTTGCCTTTACATGGCTTTACTGATTTTTCTTCATTAAATATGGTTTTGTCCAGTATCCACTCTCAGTAGATAGACCAACCTCATTGAGCAGTCAGGTTTCAGCAGTTGTGTATTGATCCTCAGTGCTATAGCAGAGAGATTATGGAATTTGCCTAAGGCTCTGCAAAGATTTAACATTAGCTCTTAATTCTCAGTTTTTATTTCTCTTAGCCACACCACAGATAAAATTCCCTAGGTATTAGAGACACTCTTAGATGAGGATGTTTTCTTTCCACTGGAATTTCTAAAATAACATTCACCTTGTAACAAATGATGCCAGCTTTGGGGCTTGATGTTTCTTCTGGCCAGGAGAGCACTAGAAACTTCTTGCTGAGCTAGTTTTGAAATGCTGTCTTTCAAAAGCAAAGTAGATTCTGGAAGCACTGAGCACAGCAACCAACGTGGGCTTTCAAGGAAGCAGAAACAGATGGAGTTGGGAGCCCCAGGATGAGCCACAAGAGCCTGGCTGCTGCTGAGACCCTCGGCTCCCATAGGCCTCTATGACTTGTGTGTCCCCAGCCATCAGGCAGGAGTTACTTTGTGGCACGCTCCCGACCTGCAGTGTGTGCATTGCGGTGCTCCCAAGCTGCTGGGAAGGCAGTCAGGTTTCCATGGGGATTTCCTTCTTTGAAAAGTGTTAATCTTGAGGAGATGTTTCTGTTACAATAAATCAGCATGATTTTATCTGCTCAGAAGTACTTCTTTGGAAAATTCAGGATTGGCTCTATGCAGTCTAAGCCTATCTGGTCCTTCTTTTGGCTTTGCTTGCACTGTGCTTTTCATCAGTGAAACTGCAAGTGTTTTTATTTAACCTTCAGTTGAATGCTGAAGAGACAGAAGGCCATTCTACTCATGGTTCACCTGTCCTTCAGGATGGAGAGAGCACCAGCAACTGTTGCTATGATTATTTCAAATGACATACCTGGGGCCCATGGAGAGATTATTCAGCTGGAGTTTACATAGCAGGCAGGGAATTATGCCGAGGGAAATACAATCACTATAGTGCCTGCATCTAATTTATGCAGTTTCCCTTGCAGGCTTTCCCTGTGTTTCAGCTGAATGCTAATGTCTGTAAAAACCCAGAAGATTTTTATATACATAGAATTTCTGTGTGTTATAGCCAGAGAAAAATACATTGAAGTGAATGTTTGCCTAGGGAAATATATTTTTCCTAATATAACTGATCGTTTTTAATCATATCTATTCTAAGTGTAGCAGGGTGAGCTGCAGTCTGGCTTATATGAGCTGATAGATCAAAATCAAGTCATTCTCAACACAGCGTTTGATGCCAACTTTCAGCTCTGACAGTATGCAAAAGAGCAGATATGTTCAGTTTTATGCACCTCTTTACTATTTCATGCTGTGTTGTGTAGTATTTTATTTTATGTTGGATTTTGTTCTAGCAAAACTGACTTCAGTTCTCATATAAAAGCAGATTCTTCCTCATTTTGGTAAAATGTGGAATTCTTAACCAAGCTTGGAAACTAAAAAGCAATTGGAAACACTTTCTTGATTCAGCAATATGGTTTGTTGAAAGATACTTGCTCTTCAAGCTCCTGTCCTTCCAGTAATGTCACTTACAGGGCGAAGCTTCAGCTGTCACTTCCAGTCCCTTTCATCAGTCCAAACTGGTTTGCTCTGGTTAAGCTAAGCCTTGGTTGTTTTCATTCAGTAACTACAATTTAAGATTGGATTGAAGCTCTGGTTGTGCTGTGGTCCAGGGAATTTGTTCCTTTTCCTACTACAATCCAGCCAGTGTGGTATGGTGCAGTGAAGGACCCAGGTATGTCACAGGGCACAATCTGGAGGCTAACTGTGCATTTAATACTCTCACTAGACTTGACAGTCAATATTGCTCACTTTGTTGATAGATGATCTCTACATGTGTGCAGTGAAATTCTTATGACACGGGGGAAAGATTAATTTGTGGCCTTGCTAGTCTGGTCTGCGCTGTAAAATTTGCCATCTGTGAACATAAATTTTGCTCATTAAGTTTGATGGGTTGCCACTAACCATAGGTTAACCAGAAAGATAGGTGGAATGGGCTGTGTTGCCATGATTAAACTTCTTCATGGGCTACCTAGTTTAAAAAAATAAGGGAAAATGAAGCACAATTTTGAGATTCCACCACGACTAATACAGGCATCAGTGTCACAAATACTCCGGTACTGTTTATGTTTTGATGCACAGGAGTCTCTCTGTTACCTTTTGTACTGCCAAACTTAGGTGAAGCATAGTAGTCAAGGAAAGATGGAAACTGGGGCTCAAGAAGGGGTAACACCAGCTTTTGAGCTATTTACTAAACAGAAGAGGTCTCCTCATACAGATGTGAGTTCCAAAAGAGACAGGAGAAAACTATTCTTGCTTAACTGGAAGGAAGGAAAGCTCACCCAATAGCACTGGGAATGGCTTGCATTTATTTTGTGATGTGTTATTATTTAATTCCATCTTCAGACTCAATGGGTGCATTTAAAGAAAAAGGGGGGTCATTTTGTACAGCGGGAAAACATTTAATGGAATAAATGGGCAATTGCTCCTTAGTTATAGGAAAGAAACCAGGATACTCTCTTTATAAATAAACAACATACTTTGGTCCATTTTCCATGTCTCCCCATTGACACCATCAGTGAGGATGTGCTCGTAACGAAGGCTGAGCACTGACAACAATTTGTCCAGTCACAGACAAAACATGGGTTTGTTGGCATTCCTTACGTGTCGCTAAACATGAGCAACGCATCCTTCTTTTAAGGCCAGTCAGAATAGAACCAGAGAGATTGGAGATATTCCAGGAAGCAGCTGAAACCAGGTAATGAATCCCAGGCTAGAGACTTGAAAGCAGCTGGGATGCAGCCTCTGTGTGGAGGAGAATGGCAGGACCATGCAGAGAAACCTCACTGTTCTTGGTGCCTAGGCAACCTCAGGGAAAAGCTGCTGCTTTGCTCTGCTGTGCTCTGCATAGTGCAGGGCAAAGATTGCTCTTTGATTTTTGGATGAACCAGTACAAGGTGTAATACATGCCAGTTGGCTTTTATTGATTATTCTCACTAGGAAAAATGATATCAAGGATATATATTAATAAACACATATCCATATGGAGGAGGTTACGTCTCCTGCTAAGGAATAAAAATTGCACAGGCCATTAAAACTGACTTACAAGGCTTCTGCGTTAATAATGAAAGATCTGTAGAAGTCTGAGCAGTCGTCTAGAAGGCCAGAAAAAGATCATTAAGAGGATGTCTCCTGCCAATAGTTGCCAAGAGCAAACAAAGGAAAGAAAACAGAAGGTTTTAGATCTGGAAATGCATAGAAAATGAGAGCATACAGACTGTGGGGAATGCAGCCTGGCTGCGAGTGAGGAGGAGGCTCTGCATGGCCTTTGGTGCCTGTAACCAAGCTGGTATGAATGGGGAAGCAGGGCAGGATTATTACTGGTGAGAGAAATGAATGATTAACTGAAGCATCATTTTAGAATGAAAATTCAGCAGAACTGAAAGTGTTGAGAAGGGGAAAAAATAGACTTCTGAAATTCATCAGAAGTGCTAGTTCAGATGTAGAAATAATTACAGAATTAAGGCCTTACTGGCCACTTGGGAATATTTGGGTTTTATGCAGAAGTTTTAATAAACCCAGAACGAATGTTTAAATTTGTTATTTCTCTCTTCTCTGAGTGTACATTGAACTAAATGTAAAATGAAACAGTAATATGTAATACTAATACAAAATATCAAGCACTGCAATGTCTGGAAAGGCCAGAGGTATCTGTGCAACCTTAACTCAGTCCGCATGTATATACACATTATAACATTCCTCAAAGACAAATTCACACGATTTTGTTTCCAAATCTCCTGCTTCATTCAATGCATGCATTGTCTTCCTCCCACGGTTTTCTTTTTGTCACTGAATAGGGAAGGGAGTAACATCTTCCAGGACACTCCTGTGAAGCCTGGGGGAGCTGTCACCAGAATTTTTTTAGCTTGGATAAACCATTTCTATGAAGTTTCTCAGAAAGGGTTGAACCATTCTTTCATTTTTCCATTTGGGACAGGCATGTAGCCCCAGAAAAGTAGCTTCAGCAAATGACAGCCTGGCAAGATGGTATGGAGTTACAGATTTCACAAGGATGCTGTATGAAGTGGGTAGACCTGAATCTCTGTTGACTCGAGTGAAAAGGACATCCTCCCTGGATACCGGCAGGAAGTGCCTGGCAGTGCTGCACCCATGTGCGCAAGCCAGCCTGCCCTGGAAGGGGTCATACTACAATGCCAGGTTTTCTCTCCTTTTCATATGTTTTAAGATAAACTTCTCTGCCCTAGCCACAATGGAGAGGGAGAAGAAAAGAAATCACCCCTCATACAGTCTTAAAAACAGTTAAAACCAACAAAAACATAGCTCCTTCCTAAAGCTCAAGCATTCCTAAAAGCTTAAAACCCAATGGATATCTGACAGTGAATAAATGACCCAGTGAATCCTGAAAGACCCCGCAAGACCATAGTCAATAAAGCTTTTTAATAGAATTTTAGATAAAGGTCAACTCTCTGCTACAATAATCAGCCATCCGCGATCACTCTTCACAGGGATAAACCAGGCAGAGCAGCAGCCCCATGTGACGGCGAGAAACTCTTGTTAGTTGTTGAATATTGGCTTTGAAGCACTTCCAGACGGGATTGCGGTGCGTGGTGATAAACGTTCTTCTTTTATTGAGACGTTTTCTGACAGCAACTTCTGTTGCCTTGCAGAAGGGGACTGGAATGTGCTGCTTTGTCCAGAAACACAGCTGCTTCTTTCTGTGGTGTTATTAAGGTGTTGTGAAGGTAAAGGAGGATGAGATAGTGAGAGGAGTTTGTGGTGCTGAGTTTGGGAGGCTATGGCAAGTGTCCCTGCTGTCTTCTCTCTCACCCTTCCTGGCTTAGGGATGCTCCCTTCTCCCATGGGAGTGGGGAAATGTTTGTAGTGGGAGTTGGAGGGGTTGACCAAAATGCGGAATTAGATACTAGAATATAGGGTTAGGGATATTAAAATATAATAACCCTAATATATTAGAATATTTAGCCTGTGTATTTCACCAGTGTTTTTCACTGGGAAAATGAATAGTGTGGCTGCTAGTTATTTTTAATACTGACAGTTTGAGAATATTTCACATGTATGGTGGGGGAACACTGAGTACAGCTGCAATGAAATAACGACCCACTTTCCATTGGAAAAGGTGTTTGGTTTGCCTTGAAACCCTACTTTTTCTTCTATTTGAGTCCTGCCAGCAGCACAGCTATCTCATTCATCTGCCCATCTGCATCTACGAGCACTAAGGGATGTGGCAATGTTATGTAAATTAATTTGCTGTATCTCATATGCAGAACCATAAAGTGGAAAAAAAGAGAGTTAGTTATGTTGATTTTAAGTCAGTTGGTATGTGAGCAGGCATCTGCGTCTGCAGGACTGAACTACAAGTGGGTGAGCAGTGCTGTGTGTAACTGGTGGCAGCGTATCTTGTTTGACAGATCAGATTGTTTTGCACATGTGTGACAAATAGGGTTTGTAATAGAAGCCCTGACAACCTCTTGTCTGCCAGCCTGTTAGCAGCCACTGCTGCACTCTGCAAACGGAGATGATGTGAAAAGCAGTTCCTGTGGATTTGGAAGGTGCCAGTATGCCATGTGACTTGACACAAGCACAGCCTTGGTGATGGTAATGGAAAAAGATTTTACATTTTTAAATGGTTCAGGTTCTACAGACTTTTTCCTTGGCTGATCCCCATCTCTGAGACCTTCAACATGACAGCTCCTGCTAATTAACTCCAGGCAGCTCCGGCACAGCCCGGTGCTTGCTGCAGGGCCGGATGCGGAGCTGCACAGCACTGCCAGCCCATGCAGCACATTGCATTGAGAGCGAGGTACAAGCTCTGATTAAACTGCTTGTGATGCAGAGTGTGCCTGGGAAGAAGCAAGTGGATTTTGGAGGGGACTACTGCTAAAAGGACCCCTGTGGTTTGTTGTATCTTTTCAGACTCCCTCTATGCCACGTGAAGGTGTGTGGGGTAGTGATTGCTCTTGGACAAGGAGCTGTGTCAAGGGGCTGCTGAAATTTCAGCCTCTCCAGTTTTCACAGAGCATTGTCACTGCTCTTCCCCAGATCTCTTTCATTTGTGGCTGTCCTGTCTGTAGCTGTTGCCTGCAGGAGGGGAGAGGTGCCTTTCCCCTTGTTGGGATTAACATTAGTGCAGATCCAAAATGGGAAGGGAAAGCCGCTGAAGATGGAATTAGGAGTTCAGTTTTGCCTGTGAGCACCTGGTTCTGAGTTCAGTTACCTCTGTTATAATGTACAGAAAGCTGCCTTCAGATGACAAAACTGCTTAGATATGCAGTATCACAAAGGGCAATTTAAAGAAAATAGCTGCAAGATGAATGTTTTCATAGTTCTGCCTTTGAGTGATCATTTCAAGTTTGGGGACATGCTGTGGCTTCTTGCCTAGTGTCCTAGTGAGTGAGTCCCTGGCCAGGAGCCTGGGGGAGGTGTCTTTGTTTTGGACAATATGCTGAGTGGTCTCTGCTTTGTGCTGCCAGACACTGATGGCATTGATCAGCTTCTTGTAGGCTCTTCATTAGCTGGCAGTGCAGTAAATCACTATCTTGTTTAAACAAGTCAGACACAACAGTGATTTGGTCGTTGATGCAGTTGGTTCTGGCATGTAATGAATAGTATTTAAAGTATAAAAATGTGTCTACTTTGAAATTTACTTTCTTCCTGAGTTAATGTTTTGGACCGTGCGTTGCTGTCTTTTTATCCTGCTAAAATACTATCCCATGAAGTACATGAAGTATTGCTTTGAGTGAGCACATTGATCTCAATTTTTTCGTGTTCCTGCTGATGCAACAGAGTTGGTTTCATCCTTGTGTTTGCCCATCAGTTTTTTGGGTGGCCTTGTACAGGAAGGTCGGTGTGATGGTTGGCTGATAGCTTTGTGAAACAGAGGCTTTCAGAAAGAGAAGAGACAGAATATTGGAAGAAAATTTCACTGTATTTTCTTTGGTTCTTCCTACCTCCCCCCCCCCCCCCTTATGTCAATAAAGGACTTGTAAGAAATGGTTTTGGACAAAGCAGAGCAGGACCTGTGCTTCATGTGAGGTATTTAAAGCTTCATATATTGCCATGTGTGCCTTGGATGCTGTACTCGGCCAGGGTATGAAAGAAATCATATTAACAAAGTTATTGGATCCCAGATGAATCAAAAGAGCTGCAGGAGAAGAAAACAGTGACAAATGAGTCTGCCATCCTGAGGCACAGCAAATGGTGCTTACAGTTAAAGCTATTTCACTTCTTGCAGTATTTGGCTGCCAGCCCTCCAACACTGTGTGGGCAGTGGGGAGCGAGGCAGTGCGAGGAAGGTGATGCAGGGCTACAGAAAGCCCCCATGCAGTGAAGCCAGTGCTGCTTCACATGGGGGGGACTGCAGCAGGAGCTCTTCCCGAGCTTCCCAGAACACAGGGAGCTGTTCCTGCGTGGCATGGTTCAGCTCTCATCTCTCAGATTTTACTCTGCCATTTAAAAGCCCCATGCCCTGAGCAGCGCTGGATGTCAGCAGCCTGTATGGAAGTGCTTCATCCTGTGCTCAGGAAAACATCTCTTAAAATATATTCTCCTTAGGATCCTTGTAGAGATGCTGTGGATATTCCCAGCAGAGGAGGAACTGGTCAGAGCAGTAGAATTTTGAGAGGTATCACAGTGAGGGGGATGCTGTTGTGAGTGCCATATTCAAGCAGCCCCATGTTTGTTGGGCAGATTTGTCACCCTTATCACTGTGAGCCATCGGGCATGGTTCCAGCAGGTCTCCCTCTGCTCCTGACGTGCTTTTAAGTTACTCACTGGGACCAAATTATGTCTTCCTCTCCTCACCACATCCTTTTAAAAATGTTCCTGCCAAGGGAACTATCTTGGTTGGTGTTTTCTCACTGTGTGGCCCAAGCTTTTGTGGGATTAATGAAGGAGTCCTCAAATGCGTTTTCGCTGAATCCCCATCTCTAATTGCACTGGTCTGAGCAGGCAGCAAGTAAGAAAGGTAGAAGCAGAAGCGTGGGATAGGTGATGCCTTGTTTGTGGGCTTTCTAAGCATCTGCTAAAATTAATGAGGGTCTGGGCAAAAAATGTGCCAAGTGGCCACAGGAAGCACACGTATGAGCACTTTGATGCAGGTCCCTGATGGAAGATGGTGATAGAACACACCAAGTAATGCTGGGGGAGCAGTCTGAAAAGTTTGTCCCATCCTGCGAGGTGGCAGAGGGAAAGGGAGAAGCTGTAGCAGCCTGTGAGAATCTGGACCAGGATCCAAACTCATTGTGAGTTCTGGGTTGGTTTGGACCTGGGAGTTGGCTCTGGCCCAACTCTAATTTAATTTGCCTGGCCAGAGTCTTCCCTCACACAGAAAAGAAGGGTTATTTAATTGACTTCCGTGGAGTTGCTTAGGGCTCATGCCAGTAAAACTGTCTGAATTTGATTGTGTGCAGGGCACGTGTGTGTGCCAGTGCTCTGGCTTTGTGTTTCTGATAATTGCAGGGAATTTTGTTAGGGGCAGTGGTAACCCTGGGTGGGTGGATAGGACACAGATGGATAGGGAATGGTTATGTTTTGGATACTGTTTTTAATGACACACAGTCACACCAGTAGTACATTCTTAATTATGGCATTTCCTGCTGTTCTCCATAATGTGGCATAAGTACCTGTGCTCTTGAGCTAAGATGACTTTTGACTCGTTTGCCAAAGCTAATAACCCTTTAAAAATAATTTAAACCTTTTCAGAAGTATTTCACTGGTGCTCCTGGGACCAGTAGTCCTTTATTTGCTATGGAGCAGATACTGAATAGTGGTACTGTGGACTCCCTCAAATACCAACCTTATGTGAGATGTAGTGATTACAGCAATTAAATCCTCTTTGCCAAGGCAACCAGAGCTTTATTTCAAACTGAAGTTAGATTTTTTCCCCCCAAATGAATCTCTTCTACATGCATTATTCATTCGTCTCTGGAACAGCCTGTATGAGTTGGACGAGCTCAAATTCAGGAGTATTACTTATTAATTATTGCATTGAGGTAACGTCTAGGATGGGCTGCCTCAAGGGGTCAGAGAGTGCAGAGTTCCCCCATGCAGCCAGAAGCAGAACAAGGCCAGAGCCCTTGTCTCGAGGTAGGGTTTGAAGACTTAACAGCATTTCTAGAACAACTTGTAAAGAGTTTGTGTTTGCTTTTTGCTTGACTCTATAACCCGAGGAAGTTTGGGTATTTCAGTCCAGTGGATGCTTAGGCCAGTGCTGTTTTGACCATACTCTTAAACTTTTTTACTTAAATATTTGATAAGAAGTAGGTCGTATCAGCTCAGGCTCTCCAAGTCCAGCTACATTTGGGTGACCTGAACACTGAATTCCTTGTCACTGTGGCTTTCACTTGGAGAGGGGAAGGGCAGTGATCAGAAATGATGCTTCAGATGGAAAATTTACTTAAACAATTTTGGAAATTCTAGCTTAGGATGTTTTTTTGATTCTTTTCAAAAAAGAAAAATTTGTTAAAGAAGTGCCTATAACTCCTGCTTTGAATGTGCTATACCCTCAGTTTAAGATTGAGTTCGTGGTCTGTTTCTGCTGTTACATAAACAGCTGCTTGATTGACAAGAAAACGACAATGATTCTGTTGAAATCTGTAGTGCTCTCGTACATTCATTATTCCTGAGATGACTGAAAGATTTACAATAGTTTATAATCTGGTATCATTTCATTCTTCTTCTTGGTATTATTAATCACCTTGTCATAAAACGTCAGGAGAACTTTGTTCAGCTTGCATGACTTGGGCTGAGAAAGCCATACTTCAATATTAATGTTTCTTAGGAAATTGGGTAGGTATCTTTGCATTCTGGGAGCTGTAAAATGGATGGGTGATGTTCTTTGACTGCACATTAGGTGCATACAGGGTGCTGAAATTGAAGAATGGTTAGAAGAAACCTACAGCTGTATCAGTTTGGGAAGAAAAATGACTCTGCAAAGCAGATCTGGTTCAGGTCAATATTTGGTTGTAGACATCTGAGCTCACAAGTACCGTGGGATGGTGCAGTCTTGTTGGTGACGTGAAACCCAGGCCCTAGTTATTTGGTCATTTGAAGATTCTGGGTTGAATTTCATAAGCCTGGAGGCAGTCACCCAGGATCCTGGCTGGGTTTCAGCTTCAGTAATTACAACTTGCCAGTGCAGATTCTCTCTGCCTCTTAAATCGTATCCGCTATTTTTCACTTCCTTTGCTGAACTGCTGTGTCCCCCGTGCTGTTGTTGATGATAATAGTTCTAATGCTTGGCCTATTTCTGTAACATTATTTTATCTGTAACGTCTCGTGGTGTTTTTACAAGAAATGTCTGTCATTGCTTTGATTTTACGCATTGCTATTTTTCTTGCTCATGTTGCAGTGATACACCTCAAATAGTAGATGCTTTCCAAAAGGAGGAAGGCATTGTCCTTCTACCCGCAAACTTGTACGTTTCAATGAGGACTCTGAAGGCAAAGGGATGTTTCTGCCCTTTCCTTTAGGTCTCCTACCAAGGCAAATGTATTTGGGGTGGCCAAAATTGAGTACCCTACCCCAGGGTGGTGAGTCTGGTGGGCAGGGAGGTGCCAGCCTGTGCCTGCCCCCCACAGTGGCGATGCCCAGTTCTTCATCCTTGGACCTCCATCCCTCACTCTGTCCCTTATGTGCCTAGGCTTTTCCCAGCCCACCAGTATCCCCTCCATCCCGAGTCTCCGCAAGGGAGATTCAGGACGAGTGCACAGGCTTGATCTGTGTGCAGGCCAGGAGAGGGCAGAGCGGACTTGTGTCTGGCTTGTGTCTGGCGCTGAAAACGCAGGCAAAAGTCAACTGCAGGTCGGGAGGGGAATAATTTTGGGCAAGGATGTAGCTTGGTGCGGGCAGAGGTGCCCCAGCTGGGATGGGAAGCTGCTTCAGCTGTGATCCTCATGAATGGACTCAACACATCATCTCAAAAATGCTTCTGTGGGGGAGGACTTAGCAAGGTGTGCGCCCTGTGGGCAAACCCTCTGCCAAGGGCTGGAGACCCGGTGGCCTGGAAGGCTCCCCGAGGTATTCTTCCTTACTGAGGAGGAGCAGGGCTCTGCTGGGGTGTCCTACACACATCCTGGGGTGCTCCTGGGCAGTAGGTACTGGGTTTGTGCTCATGTGCTACCCCAAATTGCATGTAACATGGCTCTTTCTTTTTCAGTTTTGTTTTTTTTTTTTTTTTTTAACTTTTCCTTCCTTAAATAATTTCTGAAAGCTGTGCATTTTATGAGTGCTCTGTGCCTCTTGTGTGTGCTGGACATTGCAAGTGCACATAACACAGCAAACTTCTTCATTGGCCTGTAGGTTAAGTAGCTGTAAGCGAGCTTGTCTCTTTACAGAGCAACTTGCAGTTTGGACTTGAAAAACAATGGAAATGTAGTTAATGTTCAGCCTGACAGAGTCTTAGCAAACATATTAAGGGCTTCATTTAATAAAATCATATTTCACTTTCATAGACAAGAAGCAGAATAGATTTGAGTCTTTTTTAATGAAGAAAGCCCTTTAGTAAGGCACTGCAATCCTTCTTTATGTGAAGCTCAGTCTCAGTTTTTTTTTATTTTAAGAGTCAGGGAGATTTACTGCAGCATTTTCTAAACGGTGCCGTGCTTCCTTTGGAACAGAAGGGAAAGGGAAATGTATCATCATGTTAAACAGATATGAAACAAAAATGTATTTTTTTCCCCAAAAGAAAGGTTAAACATTTGCAAGAAAAATGTTCTTCACAGAAATCTCAGTTCTGCTAAACCCACATTTACTGTCAGAAAATAATGGTGCTGGATGAGCTCTAATAATAAACCGATTTGTGTGTGCCAGGGGAGTGGACTTCTCCATTTCTTTGGTTGTAAGTCATGCTGAAAGGCTGCCACTGGGCTACAAGGGCACGGATATTTGCACACTGGGATTTGTGTCTACTTGAATTATGTGAATAACTCCATTGAAGTACAACTGGGAAAAACGTCGTTGTGTGGCTTATGAAAACGTGGCTTTTTCCTCCATTCAGTGATGTTTGGGCAGCTCCATGTATTTTTCTCTCAGATTTTATTTTTTCGTTCTCTTTTCTTAAGCACTCTCTGCACAGTGCCTCGATGGTACCGTGCACAGATCCTGCAACAGCAAACTCCTCTTTTCTGGGTAACAGGAATGCCGTGGCTAAGGAATAACATTAATGGATGGGCTGTGAGAGGGCACTGATGCTGCACAACGCTCACCGTTCCTTCATTGGTCCCATTTGTTGAGATCAGCAGTGCGCCAAAGCATGCAAAGTTAAGATTTGCTTTGAGGAAAATTGAGTGCTGTTTTTCCCTGAAAGGAGCTGTTCCTGTGAACATTGCTGCCAGTTAGCTTGCTTGGGAGAATATGTGCAGAAATGCAGTACAAAAGTGGTACAAATGCAGCTAAATTGAATAGATTTACAGAGTAAAAGCCTTGTTTTTTTGTTCTTTTTAGGCTTGCAAAAGTCTTCGGGGTGAGGACTGGCTATGTAGATTCATAGCATCTGACATAATAGGTCCCTCAACACATTGGCCTTCAGGTGCCACTGTGGTCTGGTGGGTTTCATGGTGATGGTGAAAGTGCTGGTCCCACCTAGCTTGTAGACCCACAGGTTTCCAAGGCAGTGCAGGTGCCTTTTATCCTCTCCGGTCCACAGTCAGTCATGCTTGCGAACAGAGTGAGAATTGGATTTGTCAACTAGTAATCCCTCAGTGATCAATAATTAGTTGTAATTACGCACTGTGTAAGTGCTGTGGAGAGAAAATTGAAGTTTGTGGTTGGAGCAGGAAATGAAGAATGGCAGGCACACCAGGCTGGTTGGCATAGGAGAAATGCAAGTGAAGAATGGCGAGTTAAACTGCCTTGTATAGCTGGGCCACGTCACAGCTATAGGAGCAGTAGTGTTCAGGCTGAGCTTGCTGACCGTAAATCATTGTAACTTGGACAATGAGGAGGTTTGCTTTTTATTTGCAGTTTCCCCAAAATGCATCCAGTCCAAAATGTCATGAACAAGGCCTTATTTGTGAGGAAGTATCCTTTGAAACTTCCGTGTTTATAAATCAAAGATCCTTCCCCTATCCCGGTTTACATTTTTGTCCAAATATATGTGCTAGGAGAAACTGAAATCACTGCTTGAGTATTCACTCATGGGACTGTGCCATCCTTTTACACTCTCTCCGAAAGGTGCAAGCCTATACATGTGGTTTGGTTTTTGATAGAGGAGGAAAGGTCTTTGGTTTGCTTCTTGTTGCTTTGTCCCCTTCTCAGAAGAGCACAACAGACCACGTTTCCAGATGGGCAGAGGTATTATTCCATCTTTTCTCTGGAGGCTCTGAAAATCCAGTTGTGTATGTCCTGGGATTTCTGTGCAGGCTTTGCAGTTAAATCAGTCAGATTCTTCTCAGTCAAGGAGCCAGAGAGGGTATTTGTTTCTTTATCTGTACACCCATGGGTTATTTCCACTGCCTTATACGTCTGATTGTCATTCTCTAAATAGACATGCAAAATGAAACTGTTTAACTGCAGGAGGTGGGAGGGAAATAGCTGGAGTAGACCTATTACCCAGTGGTATGTGGGAAAGAGCCAGCAAAATTTATGGTTTCTGAAGAAGCAGTGTATTTTTAAGCTTCTTGTATTCCTACACTTCACAGCCAAGATTAGCAGCTTGTTGACAGCTCCATGATATATTTGCTGTCACCTGGCTGGAGTCCGAAGCAAGTGATAAATTCTAAGTTTGAATGAGCTCGCGTGACATGCAGTGACAGATATATTTTTGTTACTACAAGTATGTAGCATGTCCTGTGGTTGGGGATTTTGGTGCTATTCTTGGTGTGGCCTTGAGTGATTTGCTTGCTTTCTTTGTGCTTCTGTTTCACCATCCAGGAAAAGATGGAGAAAACGACACATTCCTTATTTGCTGTGATGGCTCATTCTTTTTCTGTGTTGTTGGAGCCGGGCTCATATCATTCTCACTGAGTTCAATAGAGACTGTCTGCTGGCAGGAGGCAGCTGGTGCTCTGCAGAAAAGAACCCAACGTTTCCAGTTGCTGTATGCCATGGATGTTGGGTATATGTCACATGAACTTACATTCAGAAATTTGGGTTTGGAGTGATAATACTACATTCTGGGAAGATTCCCCTCCTAGAATACACATTTAGTATGGAAAGAGGGACAGGTGTGAATCAGTTTTGTCTTCCTGTGACTCGTAGGAACTGAATTTGCAGATGTTGCCATGCATGTAAAACCATAGCGCTGTATATTGGTGAGCTCTGTTCAATTGAAGAAGAAAGATAAATGATAGCGTAGTGGATTCCTTCATCTTCCTAGTTTCTGGTGTCTAAATTTCTCTCAACAAAGTGGCATCTGTCTTCCCCAGGCCTTTTAAAAGGTCTTACATATATCAGTGTTAATAGGATGTGGCTGTGTTCAAGCTGGTGTTCTGCTGCTTGAGAAAAATCTGATTGAGGTGAACTGGCTTTGCTTGCAGTGGGAAAAGGGAGAGAAGACCAGTGTTATACCCCAAATCAGGAGCTTCTGTATGCTGGGGAGCTGGAGCTGGCCCCAGACTGTGCTGGAGACATTGTCATCTGTGGCAGATCAGCAAGGGAAGTGGTGACACAAACAACATTCGAAAACACTGCAAAGTACAGCTGAGTACTGGGAGGTCTGTTTAGGTCTAGAACTTGTCTTCGCTTGTAACAGCAGCTTTTAAAACAGGAAGTTTGAAAAGCATGTAATTATTTTATTCCCTGGAATAGGAACATTGAATTTTCTCACTGAAGACTATTCAGAAATGTATGCACACTAACTACTCCAGTTCTTCACTTGGAGGATAAAAGCAGCAGTTTCCAAGCAGGGTAATACACGTCTGTTTGATGTGACTGCTGGGAGGAAGCAAGTGGAGAAAAGAGGAGGCTGCTGAGTCTGACAGGGAGGAGAATGGACAGAAATGCCACACTGCAGCACAAAGGCATTGGAAAGGAATTTGACTTGTGGATGCAGCATGGGGACTATGGGAGGCTGTTCCTGCCCTTCAGTCACCCATAGAAGCAGGGTTCTGCTCCTGAAAGTATCCATAGCATATGTGTGGCAAATGGATTCGTGCGGAGCTCCATTAGCTTGTGCTGTGTGCTTTCTGTGGCTGGCATGCCATGGGGGAATTTGGCAAAGTTTCACTTTGGTGGAAAACAGTGCTCTGTAAGGGGATTTTACAGTACATGCACATGCAGACTCCCTGGATCAGGCCTGATTAATGGATTTGGCCAGAAAACTGAAGGGAGCAGCCAGTTTGGGAAGTGACACTGCTGTGCATGCGGGAGCATCTGTGCCCTCCAGACTGCCAAGGAGGGAGCAGCAATCTTACAGAGTGGGTGAAATAAGAAGCTATACATGTACAGTAGACATATGTATAGAAGAGGAATGCCCCTACCTCTACTGGATTGTGTATTTGTACTGTTCTGGAGAAAGGTTCCAACTGTATCTAGAAATGGGTATTTTTGAATTTGAGAGCAATTTAATGGTAAAACATAGCAAATGAAAAATGTCAATCTAAGATAAAATGCATACTTTAAACTTTAGATTTCCTAGACAGTTTTCTGAGAGTTTAAACCCTGGATGCCTCCAGAAAGCAAGAGATGTGGTACCAAAAGTCGATCCTGCTAGATGGCCTATGCCATTTTTACATGCCTTGGGCTACAGGAATTAATAGATAACATGGATTAATATTGTTTCTTTTAAGTATAGGTATGCAAGTCAAATATGTTTGAAACAAAGGCAGTATCTGTGTTGATACACTGAGTTTACTTTGAAACAGCTTAGTTGTTTATGTAAATTATTTTGCTTCTGTGTTGCAAAAATGGTCCTCCTAAGAGGACACAGAAGCTGAATTAGCTTGAAAACACATACCTTGGATGCTGGAGACTGAGATGATGTTTCAAGAGACAGAGAAGGTGGCTCTTTGCATATCAAGGAAGTTTTTTGCTTTCATGCAGGCAGAGCAAGGAATTAAGTCTGGGCAAAAAGCTCAAGGGTTGTGCCTATTCAGCAGTACCTTGAGAGGTGCCACATGTGGAGCTGGCATCCTCTGTATGATTTTGTGTAGCTGTGCTTTATGGGGTGATGAGAGGCAGATGTCCGGCCTGGAATCATCTGTCGTTGATGCTCTCTCCGTGGCAGTTCTCTGCTGCCTGCCTCTCTCTCAGCTACCCACATCCCTTCCTCCGACAAGGGTAGAGACACTTCCTGAAGCACCTCCAAAACTCTGATGCACTTAGACATCAGAGTTGGAAGGTGTACCTCTCTTTCTACAAAGTCGTGGTGATCACTGACCTTAGGGGGGAGAGCATATGTACAGCAAATGGACACTTACATAACCCTGTTAGCTTATACTGTATGATTTCAACTGTTGGGTTGCCACGGGGAGTTGGAGAAGGAGAATTAGGTAATTTAAATAGAAAGATGACATCCTCTAAAAGAGCGGCATTCAGCACATATTGCTGGCTGGCCTCCTTGTTCAGAGCCGATAAGCAAATTTGGCCTGAGTCTTGTTGCAGCATTGTACGATGGCACCAGCATAGCAGAGGAATTGGCAATATCAGCAGAGGTGGACGCTGTGGATGCGATTCCTGCCATCCACTGCCTGTAGCTCTGACTGTGGGAGTCTCCGTCTCCATGACAGAAACCTAGGGCCAAATTAATTGTGATTAATTTTGATTACAGACCATTCCCTTTGAAGAGACTCTTGAGATGAATTTGTCCCATGTGTGCTTTAAAGGGAAAGTTGCTCAGAAGTGCTTTTGCTAATGCATCCTCCAGGTTCCTTTCAATATCCCTTTTATTTTTTTCAGCAACTGGTTCTTTTGGTTCCTGCTACAACTGGACATTTTGCATTTATTCCCTGCAGGGCTTCTATGCCATATTTTTAGGCTTTTGAGTGGCATTGTGGAAAACATGAAAGCATTATGATAATGATCAGGGTCAATTCTTGTGTTCTTTATGCAGATACCAGTTAGGAAGAAATAGTCATGCAAAAACCCTACTAAGAACTCATTTAAGGGAGGGTTTGAGTGGGAACCTCAAGGTTTGATCATGGTGCATGATGGATTTTAACAACAGGTAGGTAGTGATTAGGTGGAAGAATGTAAGTGTAAATGGTTGAAGTGCTGGGACAAAAAAGGAGTTAATAGTATTGTCTGTTCAGCACCACAAGTAGCTGTTGTACATTACTACATTTAAAGAAAAGGAAAGTACAATGAATGCACTTTTAAGCCAGTTCCTCCCACTGTTCTTTTCACTGGGTTGTGAATATTCGGTGGGACTGACTGAAGGCTTTGTCTGGTCTAGCAGGAGCCTCTCTGCCCCTAATAGCAGTGCAGAAGGTATGGCACAAAACCTGCCCTTATTTATTTACTTACTTACAAAAAGGAGTATTTGCAGAAAGCTGTGCTTTGACCCAGGCTTTAAGAAAAGCCACCTCTGCTTCACTCCTAGGGGTCTTCTGAAAGCTCTTGTGATGAGAAGCACTTCTCACCGTGAGCTAACTGCCAGATGCATTTGAAATTGAAGATTTACGATTGAAATGGGCATCTCAGAGCTCCCAGCTGCTGGTAACCGTGTGGCAAAACAATTGCAACGTTTGCAATCGGTTTGTAGAAGCTATTTATGTAAAAATGAGGGCAGCTTTAAATATTTATTTGAAATGGGTTGGTTATAAGTATTGAAAAGAACTGCTTTTTCCCCTCTCTGTATAATGAAAGTAGGGTGAAGGTAGCCAGGGATCTGGTTTACCCATGTCATGAATGCTGAAGATAGGTCATTTCTGGGCTTTACAGGTCTCTGCAGGGAAGGAAAGGAATTTGGCAGTGTTTAGGTTCATTTGAAAGATGTATCTTAAGACCTTTCTAAGTGAATGTGGAAATTTCAGATGAGGAATCAGGAGCAGAGGAAAACTCGGCAGACTTTTCCCATTCATAGGCAGAGCTTGAGAGCAGCAGGAAGCAGCTCAGTGCATGGCAGGCAGCAAGCCTCGAGGCTGGGGCACTGGCCAAGGGCTCACACTTGAATTTAATCAATTTTCCTTGAAATCTTTCCCGATTTTCATCTAAGATACACACTGACCTACAGCTCTGTTACCTCCTGTGCTCTCTGCTCACCCTCGAGCTCTGTGGTTGGGTAATTTGTACTTGAGACTTTTTGGTGGGTGGAAGGGGTGAAGGACAGCTTTGACCCTCATTTGTGCTGCTCCTCTGACATAGCTTGTTCGTGAGCCTCCAGCAAAGCTTTCTTTGACTCCATAACTGTATGTCTCAAGTGCAGGACTTTGGAGAAAAAGTATTGTGTAGCTATTGGGGCAGTAGCAGCCAACTGCAATGTCACCAGTGGATGGCAACTGGGGAGAGAGGGGCTGTCCATCTCTGCTTCCCAGGAAGTCCTGCACATAGGTGGAGAGGCTCTTTGGTGCAGAAAGTCCTCTTCCAGCTAGCAAATGTGATTTCGAGAGTTGTAAGTCCTTCTGACAACTGTTCATATTAGGAACTCAATCAGTACAGCATTGTGAGTTCAGTCAAGTTTTCCCCTGACACATTATGAGTGTATTAAGTGATGAAACGTCAGTCAATCAAAGCAAATTTGCACTTATTCCAGAAAGAAATCTGAATATGTAACTGCTGAGTGGTGATTAGGTGAGCAGAGATTTTCACAGTCCTTTGGCTGGATAATGGGAGTCCTGAGTAGTTGGGTTGACCTCCCAGCTAATGTAGTTGTAATCCTGCTATAGCCAGATTGTTTCTCATTTCTAACCAGGTTTGAATCCCAGTGTTTCTGACTGGTTGGTCCTGAATGATTTAACCTAATAAAGGTCCTGTCTGCCATATTTCCAAGTACTCTTTGCTGAATTCTCTTCCTGATCTGTAGGTGTGCAGGGATGAAAAGGGGGCCTCTTGGCACCCAGCAAATCTCTTATTGTTTAAACTCCAAACTGCCTCTTGTCCAAAGTCATCTCGAAGAAAATAGGCTTTTCAATAAACAAAAGGGAAAGTCTGCTTAGTACAGTTTTGGTTTTTGTCATTTCTAGCAGGCTCAGCCACTAATCCGCCTGATGTGGAAGTGGTGCCTTTGGAGAGGCTGCAGCGCAAAAATAATTCCTGCAAATGTATTAGCTCTTTGAAGAAACCCAACTAAGGATTTGAAATCTGAAAATGCTGAGGCTGTTGGGAAGCTCGTCTGGTTCAGGAAGAAAGAGTTGAGATGTGCGTGTGTGGATGGGATGGCGTTTGGTGCCTTGGGGTGCGCTGTAGCAGGCTAACGTCCCGGCTAAACTCTTGGTGTGCCCTGTGGGACCATGTGCCAGGGTTGCAGTGTGGGCATGGA
Source organism: Pezoporus occidentalis (assembly GCF_034315485.1). NCBI lineage: Eukaryota > Metazoa > Chordata > Aves > Psittaciformes > Psittacidae > Pezoporus > Pezoporus occidentalis. Next base: position 9,340,149 of record NW_026915691.1, on the reverse strand, counting down.
CCTGAAACACTACCTCTCTTCAGCCCTCTTAAAGTTCTTTCCTGGCAGGAGATGACAAACCCATTATCCTCTTCATGTGCTGAGATCTTCTGGCTGCTGAGCCATCAATAATATGCGCTGTTGCTTCCCAGCAAGACTTTGCAGCTCTTTGTGTTTTATCACACATTTGCATTGGTTGCTGCATGAGCCTCTCGCAACACGTCACTTTGCTCTGTGCCACTCGACGTTGAGTGTCAGAAAGCAGCTGAAGGCGTTGAGGTCTCTACCTTGTCTTGACACAAGCCTGCACATCTTGAGATTTCCCCACAGTTTTGTTCATGCTGAAGAAGACTTCCATGGAAGGAAGAATCTCGTGATTTGGCTTTATAACCCAAATGCAGCTGACTTTGCTACATACCTAAAGGGAGACTACAGGAAATTTGGATAGGAGCTTTTTATGAGGGGGTGCAGGGACAAGACAGGGTATAATGGATTTAAACTGAAAGAGGGGAGATTTAGGTTAGATGTTAGGCAGAAGTTCTTCCCCGTGAGGGTGGTGAGGCACTGGCACAGGGTGCCCACAGAAGCTGTGGCTTCCACATCCCTGGCAGTGTTCAAGGCCAGGTTGGATGGGGCTTGAAGCAACCTGCTCCAGTGGAAGGTATCCCTGCCTGTGGAAAAGGGATTGGAACTGAATCATCTAAAGGTCCCTTCCAGTCCAAACTAGTCTGGGATTCTATGTGAAATGCAGGTGGTTTATCTGAGCAAGGGCTGCAGCACTGTCTCCTTTTAGGGGCTCTTTTCTCCCTCCCCTCCACAGTGCATAATGCATTCAGAGCTGTCTGGGCCCTTTTCCATAGTGTCGTGATTCACTGGCAATTGCATTGCCTTAAATCTGTTGTTCATTTACTTTTCATAAAAGTCCCCAGCATCAAAACCTGCTTTTAAACTTTCATTTTCTTCAAGTTTATATGGGTCTACTGCAAAAAAAAAAGTAAAAATCCTATGCCCTTTTATTGCCTCTTAGCATCTGCTTCATTATCCATTCTGTTTCAATACTTATTTGTTCCAATAAAGGAATAAAAATGTTGAAACATTCTGCAGAAAGCTAAATGAAGTGCCAGCAGTAAATAGCATTTTTGATCAATTCAATAATTTTTCTTTCTGTTTGTAAATTGATTGTAAATATACTTCCCATTTGTTACAACATTTGTTGCTATTTGAAATTATTCTGCAATCGTTTCATACTAGGTGGGCTTGCAGGGTTTCGTCTGAAATTAACTTATAGCTATAAGCTTAGTGGTATCTGATCTACAGAGAGTAACTCTTCTGTTTATGTAGTATGCCTTGGCTGGCAGTGTGGGCTTTACCAGTGCATTGACTTGCATGTTTTCTCTAGATCAGCTTTTAAGTGATCCATAGGAGTTGAATGCATATCAGTGTCTGTGCTATTTTATTCCTAAATTTAATAAATTTACAGCCCTTTGTCCTTGTGTTTGTTTTAAATCTTGGTCTACTTTCAGACTGCAATTACCAGTAAATACAACCTTGATGGTAATAATACTGCTGAGGCTTCACAATTCTAAGTAGTAAAAAAGAAGCATAATGTTGGTATTTCTGATAGATGAGCTTTAGAGTATAGCTTGAAGGGCTGCTTTTTGAAGCCTGCTGCTATGCTGGCAGGCAGGGTTACACCTGAAAATAGTTGTGCCTGAAGTTAATTGAGGATGATGGTTTGACACTGAAGGTTCAAGTCAGGGAGGCAACACCACCAGATGAGAATGGAGCACTTTCTCAATGCCACTTAAAATCAAAGGAAGTCATATATATAGTGATCTCTTTTTTTTTTTGAATGGTGCCTTTGTAATTTGAGCTCTTCATCAGCAAATCAGATAGCTTATGACCCAGCTATCAGATTAGAAAGCAATCTCGGCCCCACTCACATACTGCTTTTGCTTCAATATCCACAAGCTATTGATGTTAGTAATTGTGAATAAGGTTTTGTATCAGCAATTACTTGCACAGAAGGTACTGTCACATTAATGCCTTGGTACTTGACTCCTGGATAAGGTCAGCTATAGGGATAGTAATTGCTGGAGGAAACAATTATAATCATAATCATGCAGGCATTGACAAGCACCACCTTTACAGGAGACTGATCTGAAAGCTGAGCTCCAACTTGCTGTTAGTGTTGTAATTGGAAAACAATTGCCATTTGTAGGTGCCAAATTGTGTCTACAGAAATGTAAGGCAGATTGCTTTGCTTTTGCTTCTTCATCACAAGGTTCTTCTGTAGAAACAAGCAGAGTCATCCAGTCATGGGAGCTGGCTGTGTTTCTCAGTCCTTCAGTCCCAACAACATCGCCTGTGTGCAGAGCACTGCGAGGATGGGTGACTCTTAGAGAGTGGAGAGTTTGATCGATGAATAAGTCTTCTCCAACTGTCTCTAACTTAAGTACAAGATAACTTTAAGCCCCACTCCCCCTCCTTTCCATACTAAGTCTCACTGAATGGGACTTCCCCTTAGCTTTAATGAGTCTTTGACTATCTCAGTAGTACAATCTGAAGTACCCTGGAAATAAAGGTTTCACAGCTATAGAAGCTGCTCACATGTGCCATGAAGGTGAAATAAGGAGGAACATAATTAATCTTTCTGTCGTTTTCAGGATGTGTTAAGATCAGACCAGGTAATTTTCTCTGAAGTGCTGGGGAGGAGCTCAGGGGGAAAAGGGCTTGTCTCCAGGAATTAATCTCCTGGTCTCCAGGATTAGTCTCCTGAAGTATGTCTGAAAGTGACTGCTGTAGGAGAACAAAGAGCGTTTGTTCAGTGCATTTTATAAAACATTTCAGCTATAGCTAAGCTCCTGTCCTACCCCAAAATATTTCCAAGTATTGATGTGCACATGATGGGGGATACAAATACCATCTTTTTGGTTTTTAACTGTTTTATCAGATTTTTCTTGGCCTGGGAAATGTATTTTCTGTTAGAGCCTACACTAAGGCTGGGCTGATGAGGTCGCATACAGGGCCTTCTCTAGCCCTGCTGTCAAGCCTGGAGAGGAGAACCGTCCTGTCCCCATATCCCCAGCTGAGGAGGAAATCAATTCCTGTGGACAACCTGGGAAAATGAAGACTCCTGAGGGACAGTTCTTCCAACAAGAGCCATGAAGGCACTTCTTTTACTTGTCCCCTTGAAGGGGAGAGGAGCGGCTGCTGTTTTCCTGCTCAAGCATAACTAGTCATAATTAGTTTAGCCTTGGGTTATTGATACTTTGCTATGTTAGATCACAAGAGTATGCGTGTGGGTGTATGTGTGTGTATGTTTATTGTAGTTAAGAATTCTGGTTGAAAAATCACACTTGTACCATCCACATTTCAGTCATGACTTTTTTGACCAGCCCCAGATTTACAAGCAGATGTTAAGCATCTTTAATGCACGAAGATGATGTTGTCCCCAGATGCCAAGCTGTGAGACCATCACATGGTACCACAGAGCTGAGCGTGCAGCATGTTGCCCCTTGTTAAAATGACTTAACAGCTGATTTCCTTTATTGAAGGTTTGAAATCCCCCTGAAGTGCAGCAGATTCCCTCACTGAATTAGATCATCTTTCTGTGGTTAGAGCCTGTATATCAGACCAATTTCAGCATTCACATCCTCCAAACGAGGCTCATTAATTACAAATTCACAACTAACAGGGTTAGGGACTAGTTAGAATTGAAAGGAAGAACAGGAATGGGAAGTGCTTGATGCTCACTGAGCTCTGGTATGTCGCTGTGGGTGTTTTTCACTGAAAACCGCTGGATGTGTTATAATGGATTGTAGCCATTTTTATAGGACGTTGATTCTGTGTCCCCCAACTGCCCGAGCGGGAAAGCCTGTTTTTAGAGTGCTACTGCTAGCGCAGTGTGTGCTTTGAAACGTTGAAAGTTTAAGCGACTTTGTGGTAGCTAGCACCTAGGCAGGGTGTAGTCTTAATGAAACATGAATTGCTTCTTCTCCCACTTTGTTGTTTATGACCTCTTACAGAGATGAATTTCCATCTAGTTTCTGAGGATTGCGGAGGAGATGAAGTATAAGGGCTGGTCAAGAAAACAGAGGCTAACCAAAATCAAACCTATGAGAGTGGCTCGTTCCTACCCTCAGAAGTGCTGTGTGATGTCTGTTTGTCTTACTGAAATTCCCCAGGGGCAGTGCTATGTGTTGGAGCCTGCTGTGCTATGGCTTGTAAGCACCAGCTCCTGGGGAAAGACTGCTTTTTTGTCCTTCATCCTTGATCTGCCAGCTAATGAATAAATGTTGTCTGCCCCCATACTACTGAAGTAACTCATTTAACAAGGATGCTGTGACTGAACCATGGTGGAGGATCCGCCATCCATACACGGGGAATGCTGGTACTGTAGGTAAAACTGGAACAGAGCAGACCTGTTGGCAAACAGGCCAGTTGCAGGAAAGATAGATGTTGAAGGATAAAGGGAGGTTTAGTACTGGTGTTAGTAAGGAATGGGAAAGCCACAGAGAGAATGATCCTATCAAGTCTGCTGATTTAGGAAGTGAATTGACCCCCTATACCACAGTATAGACCAAATGGAAGCACCTTGCTGTGCCACTTAGATCAGTTGCCTCCAGTTTTTGATTGTGACTTTTAGTCCTGTTATTTCCCCAACCTTTGTTACATGCATAGTGCCAGGACCTAAGTCTTTGTTAGACGTTAATGACCTAGAAATGGATTTGGCTCCCTGAAATCTGTAAAGTTGCCTTTCACTCTGGTTTATTGCTGTGCCGGACCTCTCTGCCCATGTGCTATATCATGTTTGAATCCATCCTGAAGCAGGCTGCTGTCTGTGCCTGGTCTTCAGCCCTGCAAACGCTAGAGTTTAATTTAAAAATCACTGCAAGGATTAAAGAATCCTTCTCCAATCTTGCTGGCCCTGGGTGAGTAATTTCCTTTGACAGGCAAGTAAAATGCCCTTAGTTTCTTGCATTACCATCAATCACTGTGGTAAAAGGCAAGCAATTTCTGTATGGTGGCTGGTAAATTTTCCTGACAGCTTTGCAAGGCTGGATAAGCTTTTTGAGCTGCGGCAGCACTCTGAGCAACAGACTTTGGAGGCCTGAATCCTCCTGACCTCTTTGCCCATCTTGGGCTCTGGGGCTGCCAGGGTCTGTCTGTCAGGCACCAGCTTGAAGGATGGTATTTTGGCCAGGGTGTCTAGAGGGGAAAAACTGTCTCCTTGTCTTCATGGTGAGAAATATTGCAGGCAAATCTAACAGAGAGAGCTTTGTCGGGCTTTCTCTGGACTTTGTTGCAGTAGGTGATGGACTCTGCTGCACAGCCTTTGTCAGCTATGCTTGGAGGAGGGACGAAGCTTGGGACTTGCAAAATCCTTGCCAAATCTGCTCAGATCCAGAAGGAGATGTGAAGAATTGCTGTTGAAAGCTCAACCTACCTGCAGAGAGTCTTCAAAAAGCTTCTGAGAAGCACCACCCAAAGAAACCAAACTAGGGCTGCCAGAGCCTGTTGGGACAGTGGCCAGAGGGCTGACTAAGGCTATCTGAGCACCAGAGTGGGATAATTTTATTCTGAAGTGCAGACTCTCGAGGAAACTCTTGGAAAGTTGTTGTCTGCAGCTGGAAGAAAAGTTATAGTAGAGAGCAGAATGGGGAAAAATAACAACCAGGGGAAAGACGTCTGTGATGTTTTATCCCAGCTGGAGGGCTGGTTCTCGTCAGAACTCGCACATTATTAGCCTGCTTGGTGGTGATTGGTGCCTGGAGTACAAACCACATCATCATAATGCTCACTAAAGTTTTCACTAGCAGCAAAGAAATGCTTTTCTGCTGTAATATATGATGCCACCTTTTCATGAAAAGTACTGGTCTGAGCTCTACTGGAAATTGAATTCTATCTTGTGGAAAGGGAGATTATTTTCTAAGGTTTCCTTATTCACCATCCTAGCATATAGTGCTTAAGGTAAAGGTGCACTCCAGGATGATTGATTGGCAAGCACGGAGGACCACTGTTCCATGTGACAGGGATATAAAGAATGAGAGTTGTATTTTTTGACAGTGAAGGGGAAATGGCATTACCAGCGATATTCAGCAGTATACTCTGCAGCCCCAGTTAGCTCTGCGTATTTTATGGCATCCATTTTCTTTCTTCGATTAAACAACATAAAACCTCATAAAATAATCCAATAAAAACAACAACTACAAGTGCAGGCAAAGTTCTTGTGGCCTTTTTAATTCTGGAAGGATTTTCATTGCTGTGCTTTTTATCCCTCTTCCCTAGAACTCCATCCCTTGTAGTCCTTGCTATAGCCTAGGCTGAGTTCCTGATAACGGCCTTTTCTGTGCTGCTTTTTAATGCAGAGTACTGAGCAAGTGTGGAAAAATGGATGATAGGTCCCTTAAAGACTGCTTTGTGCTGTTAAGCAGTTGTTGGATGTGCCAAGGGTTGGGAGTGGTCTCAGTTGACGTTAGGGGTTTATACATGTTTCATAAATCTGCTCTTTTTAATGTTCTTTTTGAATTGTTTTCTATTGGTGCAGTTTCAAGCAACCTTTTAGGTAAAGATGACCTTTGCTGCTTTTAGCCTCATCTCCTAAGAGGAGCAGACATGTCAATATGTTGTTGGCCCATCAACTGCGCTGCTGGTCTTCTCCCGTGTACTTTTTAGACCGTTAAAAGATGTGTATTAGCTGTGTGAAAGTCCAGTGCATGCATGCCTCCTCTGTTGGGTACTTTTTTGCAAGGTTACACACACTGTCTCAAGAGTAGCCACACACTGTCTACCAGTGGCCTCTTCTGGGCATTTCACAGGGGATTTGCAGTCACAATGTGCTCTGAGCCTAAGGGATTGTGCCACAAACAGTCTGACGAATGCAACAATCTCTGTAGTACTCAGCAGCAACCCAGGGCAGTTTTTCTGGTCCTAAGTCAAAGACACTGATAGCTGGTAAAAGGTAATTATATTAATCTGAATTGTGTTACCACACTCTTCACTTACGGAAAATCTCCGTGTTTCCAAGGTGGTGATTAAATTTAGCCACAGTGATGAACTATTTTATCTGCTGTAAACCCCCCTCCAGTGTTGACCAAGACAGTGCTGTGGAGCTCATTATCTGGTTTTGCAGGAAGAGGGATGGAAAGCTTGTACTTTGTTGTTGTTTAGGTGCTCTCGAAACCGTGACCTTCAGGGCTTTCTTTGCTTGTAGAGGTAGAAAAATGACACCTTTATAAAAACTGTCTCACAGGAGGCCTGAACTCTATTCGGGCTACAGACATTTTGCAGGGCTGATTTCTGAAAGGAGCCTTTCAATAAAAGGAAACCTATAAGTATCTTTGTCTTTGCAGGAGGAAACCTCTGACTTACTTTGATTTTTTCATTATAGTTTTCAAAGCTGTGTTTCTGCATGATTGCAAGAATTCCAAGTTCAAATACTTTGGACACCTTCAGACTTGGTAATGCATGTTGTCCTGTACTTGTAGGCTTTAAGGAAGAGTTTCATCTGTTACAGTATTGCATTAGTTTCAAGGTAAAGGACGTAGTCTGAGTGTTTTAGATCTTTGAGAGAAAGGCTGAAGAGACTGAGTGGGCTTTGATTTTTGTTCTGTAGACATGTGTTACAGAAAACCACTCCAGCATTTTACCTCTTCTCTCTGCAGAGAAGGTACACCACAGATTGTTGTTTTGGAGAAAAGAGGGCACATAGTTCAACTCTTGGAGATGTCTAAGGGCGCGTGACAGCAGGCCCTGGAGCTCTTTGAATAATGATCAACAATTCTTAGCTCAGTTAAGTGAACGGAGGCAGTGGAATAAAGGAAAATCTTTCTCCTCTTTCAGGGGAGGCAGAGGTGTGAGCTGGTGGTGCATCCTAATGAGATAGGGATGTTATGAGGTGTGTGGTAGCAAAAGGATCCTTTAGACTTGGAAGAAGACCTGCTTTCTCCTTTTGATCAGTAGTAATAATAGTTCATATTTATTGGATACTTTGGAAGTGTAATGTGTCAAGGAATTGTGTATTTATTTGCAAATTGCAGGCAATGTTTCCTGCCCTCCAGGCAGAGAGGACAGAGGATCTGCTTCCCTGTGCTGGAAATCACTGGAGCTGTGCTAGGGGGTCAGCAACCCAAACATCAGGCCTGTCCTCCTAGTGTGAAGAGTTTGCTGGAGTTTTAAGAGCTTTCCGCACAATCTAGAGCCATATTTGCTTATGCTATAATTGAAGTAATTTGTATGTCAAAGGCACAACGATGTATTCAGGTGGAGTCAAATAAAGTTTGGCTTTTAGTTTTAGGAGGAAAATCGCAATTGCTGCAGAACATTGACCTGCAGGTTTAAGTAGTTACTGGGAAACTGCAGAAATAGAATGAAATGCAGTATCTGGACACTTTGTTGAGTATACAAATGCACAGTATTGCCATAGAAAAACTACTTTTTTTTTCTCCTTGTGTGATTATCTGAGCAAAGCTGGGGAAACATCCTTATTCTCATTTCAAAGCTGCCCAGACAGTTAAATGGTTAATAAAATGTCTGGGGTTGATAGAATTGGGCTCGATGTCTCCTGCCCCAGTGCCTGGCAACCCTTTTTCTCCCAGAGGGACAAAATTCCACTGTTGATACATTTCAAAGAAAACAGTGTTCCCCGTGGGAGATGGCATTTTCATCTCCTATTACATAAAGACTTTGAATCTCTTGGGTTTCCATAGCAGTGTTGGAAACCCATATGAACAAGGTCTGGTTTGTGACAGGAATATGTAAGAATAAAAATTAATAGCTTTAATTTCAAGCCAGTTAGAATGTCTGCTGTTTTTTTAAGCTCTGTTTGCTTACCTAAGTGTGAGAGAGAACAGATTGAAAAACAGAGTTTCTGCTGAAATAGGATGAAACCTTAAAATGTCTTTGAATTTTCTGTTGGATATGGAAATACAACATCATGTTAGGCTGCTTTGAAGATGTTCATGTAATCTTTCCTGATTGTATTAGCACAGCGTTGTATCTAGAGACTGTTTCTGCACCCCCTTCCCTTATAAAAGGAGACACCTCTTTTTCTGACCTTGCTTCACGGATGTGAAATTTAGCTTCTCAATATTAAGCAGTTGCTAAAATCATCCATCTCGGGTGGTTCAGACCAGCTGATGGTCCATCCTGAAATGTGTAGTCATTCCTAGGGAAAATGGTGGGCTCTTGAGAAAATCTGCTGCACTTCTTCAGAGAAGTTACACATGCTGAGAAGGAGGAGGGAGGATTTTGATAAACTACACCCCCCATCATCATCTCCTGTTCTTTATGCTGCCTTATTTTGAGGCTTCTGTAAAAGCTTTCTCAAAATCATAAACCATCATACTCAAGGGAAGGTTGTGTTAATTTGTCTTCCCTAGTAGTTAATTTATCACATGGAAAGCACTTTACTGTCAGAATTCAAATTAAAATCCTGTTTACTCTTTTCATTATTCAAAATCCAATATGCTGCTGAGCTGGATGCTTGGCATATTTTGAAACATTTGATGGGCTGAAAAAAAATAGGTTGATGGCTTTACCTTTTCAGGTAGAAGGGTGGTAATTATATCATCCTAAATCTTTAGCATTGATCCCCTCCACCATTTCAAAGGGTTTTCTGTTCTCTGAGGTGCTAGGCTTTTCTCACATTAGGCACCATGTCTGTTGAGCAGTGCTGTTCCTGCCTTGCATTGTGCTGGTCACTATTGATTTGCTCTGCTTTGTCCTACCCAGTGCTTTGGCATTGGCTTTCTTCCTCGAGTGCGTGCTGGATATCCTGTCAGTGTATATATGTCAGAGATATCCTGACAGTAATAACTGCTTTCATAGAAGCTGCATCCCCAAATGCTTGACAGGGTTAAATAAGACAGCTAGAAAAGGTTGTATAAAAATAACAGATGCAGAGAGAAATTGGGGTGAATGGGAGGGAGGGAAAGGCCCATTTCCTGATACAGCGTAAAGGTGAGAGAGTGCTAAGGTCAGGGGATACAGAAAGGGCACAACTTGAGGTGGGGCTGAGAAATCCTTGTCCTGCACTGGGGGGAAGAGCATAGCATATCTGTGTCTTGTTTTGAAAACGAATTTGGGCCAGGGATGCATTAGACTTGCAATGAAGGACTGCAGCCACTGCAGTGGTTTTTAGCATGTTTGAAAGGTAGAGGTCAAATCTGAAGTAAAACTCCAGCTTACTTTGGAAGTTGCTGTCTCTAAGTACTGAGTTGTCTTTATCCCCAAGGGCAAACATGCTTTTATTTTTTTATCCCACCATGAGTTCCCACCTTATTTCACTGGTAACACCTGTTGCCATGAGCTTTATACCAGGCCCATGTTGAGCTTTTTACCTGCAGGTACTATTAGTCAAACCCTTTTACTTGGGATTTCCTTGTTTGATGCACTGCAGCTGCCCTCTGTTCCAAATTGCCATCTACCTGCTGTCTACCTACACGTCTCCACAGGGCTTTGCAGGCTGCTTGTTTTTACTTTGTGGTAAGGCATCGTATTATTTGTGCTTGTGACCTTTTGGAGAGGGCTTGGATCATTGCAGGATCTTGGTGTATTTTGATGTGTGTTTTACATACTTAGATAGCTTTACTTATAGTGACATTAACGTGGAACCGTGGAAACAAACACAGCTGACCTAGTGTTCCCATTTTAAGGAAAATGGGATGGGGAAGTAGTTGGAACATAAATCTGTGACAGGTCTTTTAAAACATGAAAGAACAAAGAACTAAAGTTCTTGGAAAAATACTACAGAAAACAAAACACTTGCTTAGCTACTGAAGGTTTAGGACCTGATCCCTGCATTGCTGTAAATGTGACTTCCATAGGAGGTGGGGCTGTGCAGGATGATTATGTGTTTGGTAGAGCATTCTCATGTCACATATACCACTTTACCCACAGACTGCTCTTGCCTGGCCAGTGCAGGGGAGGGACACTGTCTGTTACTAGTGGGTCTAAAGCAGGAGCAGGAGAGCTGGGTGGGTTTGTAGTGAAGGTACCAAAATATTCCCTGGCAGCTCTAGGGATAATTCCTGCTTCTGCCATATGTTTTCTGGATGAGTTTGCATCACCTCATTTCCCTCAGATTTCTGGATTACCCACAGAGAATTTTGGCCAGGAAGCTTAGGAGGACACAAAAGAGAGGGATGGTGCCTCTTGTGGGGGAGCTCTGGTCCCATTTCAGCCTTCCATCTGCTGTACCAGTGATTCCCACGTGGTTTTGCTTTCATATGCTCACATCAATGAACTCCTGACTGCCTGTGCCTCCCTCCCAAATTGCATGGAATGCACTTTGATACGGCAGCTGCAAATCACATACCCTCTTCTTATATCTCCCAGCAAACTCGGCTTGCCTCCACCCCCTATGCAGTGATGCTTCTATTCCTGTATAGAAACACTGCCCATCTCACACCCTAAATGTCCTCAGATGTTACATCTGAATTCAGTGATTATTTTAATTTATAGTGTTCTGCTTAATGTATCTTAAACCACATGTGTTTTAACTAGAAACTCCCTAGGGTCCTCGTTCAGAACTAATTACTTGCTGTTTGTGCAATTCTTCAAATATGTAAAATGCTCTGTGAGGGCTCAGAATTACTCAGCTCTGCTCAGCTTTGGTCTTAATGCTGGGTAGGGGTGTCTGGCTGAAGCGTGAGCTCGGGAATCGGGATGTATCCACCCTCATTCTAGCTCTGCAGAGACAGTGTGATTTTAGGCAAGTTAACTACATTGGCCTTCAGCCTGGATTTCCTGTAGGGAAGGAGGATGATTTCATTTTTAATTGGACTAAAAATGCGTGTTGAAGGGCTGACTTCAGAAATGGTTGGGAATCGCAAGTGAAATTTATTACCATAACCATTATTATTAGTACGTCATTGAGAGTGCATTTAGCTCAGATCATGTTTTCCCCCGTAATGGGATAGGGGGGAGAAAAGAGGATTTCTAAAATAGCTCTGAAAAAGTCCTTTTTCTCATCACTTTGAGCATTTTCCATCTGCTGTGAGCACATTCCCGTTTTATTTCCTAACTATCTTTTCCTTCTGTTTCTATTTTAAAGTTCCATTTGCCAAGTTTTCACTTCCTAATTACCACTGCCGGGAGTGTTGCTGAGGGGTGTTGCAAGCAAGCGTTTACCTTGTAGATTTTGTACTCGACTGGGAGGTGGTGGAAGTCCCTGCACCACTTCTGTTGAGTGCTTGGCTGCTCAGATTCCTCTTGTAGCCCTTAAGTTGCTTTCAGCCCTGCTTATTACTTGTACCTTCTCCCTTCCCTCTGTTGTAGTAACTGAGAGAAGAGGTTTAGCACAGCTGAATTCATGGAGTCACATACATTTAAGGTTGGGATTGCATTTTAGGACAGTTCTGGTTGTTCCAAGTTGGCAGGCTGGGGATGCTTCAGCTTGCCTGCTCCATTCAGTCCATTGTGTTTCCATCTTTACATTCTACAGTAAATGGAGGACGCACTGTTCAGGGGGGAAAAACACTGCCAGGAGTACCAAATGTATTCTGCAGTCTGTATTGAAAGCAGCTTCCTCTATTCTGCATTTATGGCTGGGAATAGGGCTAAATTCACTCGTGAAGCAGTTGTTTCATTGATGCCTTGTTCTGGAGAACTTTGACACTTACCCCTCTTCTTCCCCCGGCTGCCTCCTCTTAAGATCTTATGGGCGTCAGTGTCATGATAGGCAGTTGCTGAGGACATCATGTTTGTGTTGGACCTCCTCCACCCCTAAGGAAGAGGGTATCAGGAATAGTGATTTGTGGTAGAGGCTGTGGATACAGGCTGGAACGTTGGGGGCCCTGTTGCAAGGCTAACTTCTGTTGAGCTCATTCAGTATTCCTCAGTCTCATTCACAGTTCTGCTAATTATGTTATCAAAATGCCATGTAAGTTGTAATGTTTTAAAGGCAGGCAAGTGCTTTTCAACAGGACAGTTTCCTGTCTGAAATTTCGGCTTTTCAGAAAGGATGTCTTTCACGGAAATGTCAGTTTTGCCAAGTTTCCCGTTGGCTCTCATGTTGTGTTCCTTAAAAAAATGAATAAAAGTATTCACAATTACCTTTATACAAAAGTATTAAGCCATCTGAGTGGCAACAGTTACTTCCTGGGTCATGCTCCTGTGACATACTTCAGTAGGTCATTTCTGTGTTTTCAAGCCCAGAGGTGGCAGAATTTTTGTCGGCAGGTAAAATTAAAGGACATCAGAGTTTTCTCAAGAAGTTGTATTTATCCTCACAGCTCCCTTTGAGTTGGAAGAGCAGCACTTCCCAGTGTTTTATATGGAGGGAAGGGAGGTATAAGAGAACTGAATGATTCATCCTAACTTATAACAGCAGCTTGGCTTGGTTTGTTGCCCAGAGCAGGGCAATAAACCCAGTGCTTGGGCTTGCACACTGACCATTCACCAGCCTCTCTCCAGTTCACCTTAGCTTGAGTTGGAATTTCTTACTCTTTTTCAAAGCCTCCGTCCCCACCACTTACAATAATTTTTGTGCCTGTATAGCTTGGGGGCAGATTTAAAGATATGAATCACTTATCTGAAGAACAGTAGGCTCAAACCACCCATATGTAGGCTGGTTTCATTTGAATTTCTTGACTTTTCCTAAGTGAGAAGCTGAATTCAGTTTCTTCCCTCTTTCAACCTTCCTGGCTCTACTGATATCCAAAAATGCAAAATGACATCTTGTCTCAGCCCACCAGAGCAGATGCATTGCAGGGGATTAGACTGGAAATTTTCCTAAAATGCAGCGTTTTGAGACATTTTTGGAAGATGTAGCTGGGGAGCAGAGTATGGATGTTCACTTGGTGCTATCCCAGCAAGACAGGGGATGTACAGCAAGCAGCCAAGACAGCATTGCCAAAACCCAGAGGGACGCCTATTAATGGACAGTGTCCTGAAGGAGAAGCCAAGCAGTGAGCCAAGAGAGCAGGCATCAGGGGAGCCTCATGTGATGTCCACACTGGCAAAGAGCGTCTCACAGCTGTGTTCAGACACGAGAAGAACAGCAAAGCTCCCTGGCTGAGGGTGGTAGACACAGCTGAGGGGTTGGCTGAAGAGAGAAGCCAGAGTTTTGGGGTGCAGTGTCTGGAAGAGGTTGGAATAGCTGAGCGTGTAAATAAATGTGGTTATTTAAGGCTATTGCATCCTTACTGCTAAACTGCATGTGAGGACCACTGATGATGGGAAAGAGGAGCAGCAGCTTCACTTTCCATGAAGAACGGAGCTGCACAGTGGTGCTGCATGGTGAAAGCCTGGCCATGTGTGGTAGGGGAACTGTTCCATGTTGCTCTTCACCCTTGTTGGTATAAACTGACGTGCTAGATTTGAATCAGAGTAGATGGAAAGCGAATGCTGCAGAGTGAAGATATCTGTAGTGTAAAAGCTGTGTAGGAGGACTTCCCAGGCTTCTGACAGATGGAAAAAGGGTGATGAATCCTGGGGAAAATCCAGCTGTCCTGTTGTGTCCCCCCCAGCATCCTATGCCCTTCAGTTAACCTTTAATTAATTGAGGCTTTGACTTGGGTGGACAGGCGGGTTGGGGGTTTCCAGACATGTTGGCAAGAAAACACATGAGAAATTGCGAGGGTGGTGGAGAGGCAAGTTTGTTAAACCCCATCATTCTGGCTGCGAAGGAGAACATTTAAAAAGTGCTGGTTGGTTACTTGCTTATTTTTAATTTATTATTTTATTTTTGCCAGGCCCCAATGATTTTTTTTTTCACGTGGGAGGCTGAGTCTGATGAGGAAAATTATTGAATCCATTGCTGAAGGCTTAATTCTCTCTCTCATGTACATTACAAGTCAGCCTGAAATGAAGCCATGTAGGTGTCTGGCAGGAATTATTTGGTCAGGTGTAATTACTACAGAATGAATGAGTGTTCCTCTGAAAGAAAGAGGAGGTGATGGGAAAGGGGTACATAAGCTTTGAGGCACGTTATTTGGAGATGCGAATATCTGTGGAGAACATGAAGGAGACAGAAAAATAGCAAGGAAAATTCTCTCCTTGCAGGGAGCATTTTTCATCAGACTGGTTATGCCAGGTGTGAATATGGCCCATCAAGTCAGTAAAGCCTTACAGGCAAGAATAAAGGTATCATAAAAGCAAGATGAATTAATTCCTTCTGAGAAGAAAAAAAACACCAATTGCATCTTGAAGTTCCTTTGATCCAAACCCATGAACTCAGCTAGAACTTAAAGGAAATTTTTAATAGTGTAATGTGAGCAGCAACTGGCCACGAGGCATCGGGGTAAATCCATCACAATTCACTGTTAAGTAACGCATCAAGTCTCAGCAGTGCTGTTTTATTCCACCATACAACTAAGAGGTCCCTCTTGGCTTTGCTTTTAATTAATGAAGTCGCAGCAGTGGTGAACGTGGCACTACAGCTCTTGCTTTCTGCCTAATTGTTCTCCAGGCATATTTGCAGCACTCTGTCGAAATCCCAGGCTTGTTTCAGGAGTCAAGCTGCACAAATGAAGTCCCTGCTATTAAAAGCAGTTTGTTTCCTATTCCTTGGCAATCTGTTCGTAATGCTGAGCCCCACTGGAGCATGGACTTCTATCAGCAAATTTTTTTAAAGCGAAAAAATGGTGACATTTACCAGCTACCAGACTGCTTTGAAACTCTAGCTGTGTTTAGGAAATTAAGGTTTTCCATGTCAGCATCATATTATTTTCAGCAGGAAGAGTTTGACATGCCCAGTTTGATACATGCCGGTATGCTAGCATGATTATTTTCATCCCTCAGTCCTGGATCTAGAATAACAAACTCTTTCTCTCACTCCTTCCTGCATTATGGTCTTGGAGCAGTGAAGCACATTTTTTTTCCATGCAGCTTGCCCTAACATTAAAAGGCACCTTGCTCCCAAAGGTTTGCGAGCAGGAGGATGTATTTTATACCACAGTGTTCTGAGTCTCCATCTTAAACTGCAGGAAAGACATCACAAATTAAATCAACTTCTGCTTAGTCACATCTGTTTCATTTATATCAAAGTAGTGCCACTGAAGCAGAGAGCATTCTTATTCTCTCCACATTGTTCAGGCTGAAAATTAACTGGCTTTGCACATAATGAAACTCATACTTAATCTCTTTAAAATGATTGGACCTCTTTTTGTATTTTTAAAGCAGAGTGACTTACAGTTACAATGTATTAATCTGTTACTAATGGAAGAGGGAATATTGCCTCTTATCTCCTTGTTTACCTCTGGATTTATTTGTAGGTCTGTAACTAAAGCAATGCTTGCTGTTCCCCAACAGAATTAGGACAGCCCCCGGTGTGAAGATCCTGGACATCAGAGTCAGTGATGCAGACCAGTGGGGGGTTCAAGAAGAAACAGACAGCGCGAGGACCACTGCCACGGTGACATGTGTGCACAACGACCCGAGCGCAGAGAGCAGGTAAGCCACCATGTGCTGCTGTGCCTTAACCCTTGCTGAAATGCTGTCAGAGACAGAGAATAGCTTCTTCAATGAGTTGTATTGCTCTTTTAATAGCAGTAATTTTTCCTCCTCAGTTTCCTTGGAAGAGCTGTAGGTGATCTGATGAAAGATTTTTTTTCCTTTTGTTTCACTTCTGAGCTTTGGAAGTAGATTATCTGATTAAACTGGAGGCAGCCAACTAATCATAGCTCACATTTGCTTTTCATGCACCTTCAGGGCAGCAGGAGGATCCCTCTTGCCAAAGAGCCAACAGAAAGGCATGGATTAAAATAGAGAAATATGAAGAATAATTGAAAGCCATATAGGACAATGCTCTCTTCTTTATTTGAAAAGCCACGAAACTAACTGCTGTGAAACACCTATGAGTCTATGAACTGTTTCAGGAATGCTGTGTCTGTTTGCTATGGTTATGCTCTCATAAGCTGTATCAAACATAATGTGAAATTTACATTGTTAGTTAGTCAGAATGATGTATTTACAATACAAGCTATTTCTCTCTTGTTACCATGCAGTTACTCTACACTTAAAGCACACTGTGCATAAATTTAACTTGAAACTGTATCTTAATTAGGAAATCTCTAAACTTTATGTCAGAATTTTCATTTGGGGAGTCTTTTGCATCCATCTTTTTTTCTGAAAGCTCCTGTAAAGGAGAAAAATAGTTGTTAGTAATTGTTTAGACCTAGGAAGATTGCTGCCAGAGGTTTGGAGTGCAGAGAAAGTTTCTACTCTGTTTAGTTTCTGAAGCTGTATTTGGGGAACAAATGAATTCCATCTAGCTCTGGGTACCTGCAATGCAAGCGTTGAGGTGAAAGCTATTTAGTGCGAGTTCGCTTTTTAGCAGAAGGGACAAATAGGCACTGCAGAGGTGAGAGTCCTCTTGGATGTGTAAAACAGGCCTGGTGGAATAGCGAGCAAAAACTGCCTGTTTCTCTGCAGTAAAGATGCAGAGTGGAGGCGACCGAGTGGGACGCAGACATTTGCATTGTAAACGCGAGAAGTGAAGAGAGGTGATTCCCTGCTTAGTGTCTGGTGAAGTCAAGTGCTACAGAGCTTTCTGGCTCTGTAGCACTTGGAATGCCAAGCAAACCTTTCAGTTCATTAGCTGTTTCCTGCATTTCTTCCCCATTAGAACAAAAAGGGGGGAGAGTACCCTCTTTGTTCATAAGCACATTTGTCAAAGTTGTAACTTTAAGGTCATGATGAAGGAAATTCTAGCCATCTTCCACCATTGTTTTGCTGGGGCTTCATGGGCTTCATTTGGCACTCTGTGGTTTGTCTCTGAATCTCTTGGTAAGATTCCCCAGATCCTCCCAAAGCTGTAAAAGAAGCCAGTGAGTCCCTTTGGTGGGGTGAGAGGTCAGCCAGCAAAGACCTGGCTCGGGAGGCAACCTTCATGCCTCTGATGACCCATGGTGACCTCTCAACCTGAATCAGCTCAGGCAGCAGACTGGGGTTCTCAGTGGCATCTGTTCTCTGCTGAATGCTACAGTCGGGTTCTTTTTTGCTAAAACAACTGCATCCTCTGTTCTGTTCAGAGCAGGATAGAAACCCATCAATTTGAAAGTGAAACACTGAGGTTAAAAGACGACTTAAGATCATTTGATGTTAGGGAGGAATCAAGTTATTGAACTGAAACAAAGTTTTTAAAGTTAGATGAAAAATAGGATGAACACTGGAAGTTATTGCCATGTACGTGGTTTCACTAACCCATGAAATTATACCTGTCACACTAACTTAGTTTTTATTAAAACTGACTTTTGTGTTGAACTGTTGAATTGCACAAAAGCAACAGATCTCAAGGTAATTACTACTCTGACCCTTTCCTTTTGTGAGATTAGTTTAATATTTTTGATTAATTAAAGTATGCAAATAGAAATTGCTGAAAGATCATCTCCAGGTGTGCAAATATTGTAGTGCTTAGAGTAAATATTTAACTTTGATCTTTAATTTGCCTTTTTGGTTATAATGGTGGCCCTCTTGTCTTTTGAGGAATATTAAGTGCTTATGTGGGGATTCTCATGTTTCATTTAGAGGAGCAGAGACCTGAACTTGCTTCTGTTAGGTCAATGTGGCAAAACTGTCTCTAGACCCTATTCATCTGTTCCTCCTTTTAGTAATAATACAAGGAGCTTAATTAAAGGCAGTTTATATACAAGTGAGAGTGCGGGATCAATCTCTTTCATTGCAGAGCAGAAGCTATTAGTAAACAGAATCGTATCTACCTCAGGGGAGGCAGTTTTTTTCTCTCTTGGAAGTAATTTTACTTCTGCTGACTTGCCTGTTAGGCTGGTAGTAGAGAAGTGGGTAAAGAGAAGTGGGTAAGTCAGGACTGAGCCTCTGAGCCAGGCTCATTTTCTTTGTGGAAGAGATGGCTGAGTTCACTATGGTTTTGCAACCTCTCTTGGGCTTTGTGGGAGGCCTCCAAACCTCCCACAGCTCTGGTTGGTTTGGTGAAAGTGAGAAACTCCAGCAAGTCAGAGCTGCACCCGCTGAAATCTGCCTATCTGCATTGTCCTTAGCTCAGAGAGAGGTCTCTTCTCCACTGCTGTGCACTTGGGTTGCTCTTTCCTCCCCAGTGTGCAGCTCTGATAAGAACCACCAAGAGACACTGCCTGCAAGGATAACAGTGGCTTTGGACTGTGACATGTTCTTAATCCTGTCTCCATTCCTTTTAGCCAGTGTTATCAGCTGGAGCCTTTTCAAACTTGCTTACTTTTCTAATCTTTCTCCTTCTCCCCTCTGCAATATTATTGTTATCGTGAGTTTTTCATCTCCATTTCTCACATTTCCCTATGCCAGTTGAGTGCTCATTAAAATGCTTTAAATTAAGACCTTTCCTCCTTTCATGCAGAGTGCATCATGCCTTTTCTGTGCATTACTTAAGAAAAAACTTCCTTATCACAGTGTTTCAGGCAGTTTACATTATATTCTATTAAAAATCCATTTTGTCCAAGGTTGTCACAATTCATAGATTAAAGCTTTCCAGAGTGTGTTTTGTTAGAAAGACATTCATAAATTCACCTCTTTAGTAGTCCCGTAAGCTTGTATTTAAAACCTCTTTTTGAGCCTGTAGTTGAACAAAAAGCATAAAAGGAAGAGATTTATTTTAAATACACACAAGTATATATGCAAACATCTATTTGGATCTGTCTGGAGCTTTTCTTTGCCCTTATTGCTGCCATCTCAAAGGACTTTTCTGGTAGCTCATTGAGCGAGAAGATTGATTGTTGCCATCTGCATTTATTCTCCCTCGTACTCTTTCCTCGGGGCAGAACTCTGTGAATCTCATTTCGGTAAGGTTACTTGAAGCAGCAGTGTGTTTTGTTTCAAAAAAGACAACGTTTTCTACTTCAAGCGCAAATACTCTTGCATAATGCCTGCAGCTGGGACCCAGCACTTCCATTCCGCAGGAAAGGATCTTGATGGATTCGTGCATTGAGTGAAGGGGAGAAAGTTAGGGCTGGTGGGTTCAGATAAAAATGGAATGCTTTCAGCCTTGCATGCAGAATGGCTGTTTTTGTGAAGGACTGGGGTCTTCCCTGTGGTGTAGGCCAGTGTGTTGAATTAGTGCAAAAATTGCTCTTGAAATACAAGGCCAAGTCTGGGATTCTGCCAGACACAAGTCCTACATGTTTTCCAGAAAACAGATCTTATTTTTGTAAGGACCATGCAGGCTTTTTCCACTCCCTTTGCTGAAAGATGGATTGAGCCTTGCAGTTCTGTATTTTGCACATCAGAGTTCTCTGGAAGCATCTCAGGAACATGCCACAAATTAGGCTGCAGGAGGACTAGGGCAAGAGGGCTTGAAGAAATGCCCTGGGAGCATGGTCTGTGTTTGGCAAGCTGCGGTAGCTCGTAACTCAGCACTGATATCCAGAGGAATGGGATTTCAGGAACTTTGCCGGAGTGATTCAGCATTTTATAGGACTTAGGTTATTTCAAATCACTGGTGAGCAGGAGCTGAGTTTCCATGGCCCCACAGTATGACATATTTCATGGTGCTCAGTGTCTGCTTGCTAGAAAGCTGAAGAACAAAAAGTTCACGTGACCTGGCCTTTGGTTCAGGGGAGACGAAGTGGCACGAACACGAAACAGACCACAGAGTTGCAACTCTGAGAGTATATGAAGAGATTATTTTCCTTACTTAGGAAAACTGTCATTCAGTTGTATTGGATCATTATCAGGTGAGGAGAGTCTGATTTTCTGACAAACCAGTGCTTTAATCAGAAAGGTAAGATTTATGCTAACTAGCAAAGTTAATGACATTGATTTTACCTGCAGTGCTGAGTATAATGTTATTGGGACCAAACTGGTTCTTCTCACTGAGGGATTATTTTATCTCCGTGTCTATAATGCAGCTTCCATCTCTCAAGATACCCATCACTGCATAAATTAGACTTGCATGAGGGACATGCAGAATGCAAAAGTAGGCAGGGTGAAATCTTCAGAGGGATTTTTTCAAGTGTCCTCAGAAGTATTTTTTCTATTGCCTGGAGATGTGTATATTTTTAATTGCTGCAGACCAGCTCTGATGTCTGGCATTTGACATCATCTGTCTTTAAACTTGAATCCAAAAATGAAGATTCTATAATTAACCATTCAGTTTATTTACCATTTTAAGAGGTGTTCATGGAATTAAAATAATTTAAATGACTTTATAAAATTGCAGTTGTACTGTCAGATACATAAATCCATAAATCAGAAAAAGCAGTTATTTCATGTATTTATAGGTATGCAAATAGACCCTCCTATTTTGAAATAATTCACTTCTTTTTCCGTGCTTGGGAATACCCTTTGAACCAGAAATATCACTCAAAAGGAAGATGTAAAGTTGGCTGCCAGTTAAAATATGTGCATGTATTTATTTAAAGTAAATATGTGTTATTGGAGCTGATGATCATCTGAGCAGCGATGTATCATTTGGTTTTGTTTTTAAAGCTTTGGGTATGTCTCAGAAATAAGAGCTGAGGTTCTCTCCTCTCCCTCTTCACTTTGACAGACAGATTTGCACTCATCTCTGTATTGTGGGAAATATCTTTTTCCCTGCTAAGTATTCCAGCCCTTATTTTCCCGAGGCCTATAAGCAAACACTCCACCTGGAAGCCCCTCGGGCGCTATGAGGCTTCCTGGCTGTACTCTGCACTGGCTCTGCCAGATTGGAGCTCGCTCTCACAGCTTTTTGGAGGTGTTTCTGCACTGAATTCCCCACCACTCTGCTCCAGAATGACTTACATGGGTCCTCCAGGCTTGTATGTCATCCAGAAATGGCAGTGTGGTGCAGAGATTCCTACTGTCTCCAAAAGAGTCCTGGTTTGATGAGCTGATTTGCTGCAATGACTTGGCCTTCCAGAGGATGCAGTTTGGTTGTACCTGGGGTGTCTGTGCTCTTGGTTTCTAAGCACAGGGCATGCTGAAGCTAGAATAAGGAGTTGGGTTGCCTCAGTAACATAAATAAGCTTATAAAGATGGGTGGCTGTAGCCTGCAGTAGCACATAGCAGTTAAAACCACACTGGGGAATGCATCAGGATGTGCAGTGAAACACTTACTGATGTGTTTATTGCCAAAGGAACTTGCTTGGCCCCAGGACACCGAGCAGGTGAAGTGCCATCAGCAACAACAGTTGGCTGACAGGAGGTCAATTGCATGTGTGGCTTTCCACAAAAGAACAGTAGCTGGTACAGACAGACAGGCTTGCTTGGTCTTATTTTAGGCCCATGCAAAGGCAGTGGGCTGGGTGCCATTAAGTTCACATAGTATAAAGTGAATGTGTAAGTGGAGCAGAGGGAGCAAAGAAACACAAATGTGTAGAGCAGGCAGGAAAGAATAGAGAAGGCCTGAGGAATAAAAGCCAGGGAGATGGGGAAGGAGAAGTGGATGGCTATTATCCCTGCCACACTTGTCTGATGTAGGTGAAGTAGTCCAGACGTCCTTTGGGCCCCTTTCCACCATGAAAGCTATACTTCAATGAAGCCATACTTCAGCTACTTTGAGAAGGAAGGGTTTGAATTAAAAAAGAGAGGAGCTTAAGGTGTGGAAAGAAGTCATAGACTATGTGGTGCAGTATACTGGCTTGGGTGTTTCCCTCCTGTTCTTATGCTCTTTCTGCTTTCCTTAGGTCAGAAGTGTCATGGGCAAAGAAACATGCTTTTAATGTAGAGTGTGCAGGACCTGTAGATCCTGCAGGAGTTCATTTTCTGGCCTTTGGCCAGACCCCAAGGCAGCACTCTATCTCGAGCCATTGATGAAGAGGATTTGTCTTTAATGCACTAGTTTGAAGGTTGTGACCTCTATTATGAGTGGTGGGAAACTGTTCTGCTTTAAGAGTGCTCCAGTGAGGAGCATCTACACACATTTTCAAACGTAAGTGTCTCAATAGAGTCATAAAGAAAACCTGAGATACAAGAATTTTAACTAACCTTTATTCTTTACATGGAGGCCTTTTTGTATAAAAGAAGCCAAGCCTGCTTGGAAGTGTTTCTGTAAGATGAAAGCCCTCACACCTCACAGTAGCTTCTTGAGGACCTAAAAAATAATAGACAAATTAACAGCAGCAGGAGGGACAACTTACAACAGAAAGTTGTGGTTCTAGGATCATACAGGAAAGTAGAATTTCTGGAGGGATTCTTCATTTTATTTCCCCCATTCAAGGCCAAGAACAATGAAATTGTCTGTCCATCTCCTGTTGGGAGCCTAATAGCCTGGAAACCACATGAATTCTCTCCTAGCCAGCCAGCTCTTTTGAATGGCTGTTTCTTCGTCTTAGTTAGCTTCATTGCTGCTCTGGTGAAGCCTCCAGTAGAGGGGTCAGAGGGATTACTGACTGCTAGTCCAGATAATTGCTTCCTGGCCCCAGTTCACCAGTCCAAGAAGGTAAGGACTTAATGACTCTTCTTATTCCATCCTTGCTGTGCTGATATGGTACCTTTATTATGAGCCAAGGGTATCTTTTGGAACAAACACACCTTTGGTAGTTGGAAAAACCTGTTGTGCAGTGCAGCAGGAAAATCTGAAAATTTGGGAAATGATGAAGGTCTTGTTGGAAGAAATCAATAGTATTCACTTGTGTTCAATTGAGTAAGGTGAATGGAGGCACGAAAATGACTTGGAAAATCAGCTTTTGATAAAGATCTCTTAATTTGCCAAACTTAGTAGAAAGCTTTGTGTAAATCCAAAGAAACATCAGAAGGAAGTGAATTCTGATTCTTTGATCAACTTGCTTGATAGATAAGGCAGTTGTTCTTCAGCTGTGTTTGTGGCTGAAGACTTTCTTCCAGAAGTCTAGTCCTAGCTTCTAGAAGTGGTTTGGCAGGCAAATTTTGAGGTTATAATTTAAGCCTTTTCAATTTTGATCTCGTTTTTCTGTACTGGTGATTTAGGTGGTATGTGGAAAACAGAAGCCATTTCTTAGACTTCTCTTTTGTGTATAATGAGGGGTTAAAGAGGAAAGAAATCAGTGGAACGGACCCTTTGGTC
This sequence comes from Pezoporus occidentalis, assembly GCF_034315485.1. Lineage (NCBI taxonomy): Eukaryota > Metazoa > Chordata > Aves > Psittaciformes > Psittacidae > Pezoporus > Pezoporus occidentalis. The sequence continues at coordinate 9,316,253 of NW_026915691.1, read as the reverse complement.
TCTTCCTTGGTGCAGCAACAAACAAGTGAAGAAGTGGCTTAAATAAGATCTAAACAAGTGTGGTCCACAGAACCTGATCTAAAGCCTGTTCTAAATGACGTTTCTTCTGAAAGATGAGCCCAATCATTCTGAAACGAGTCTTGTTTTTTAATTTGATCTAATTAGCTTTATTTTGGGTATATCTTTCCTAGATGTGAATCCTAATATTGATGTAACAGTTGGGAAAGTTTAATTTCAGGGTAGGGTAGTCTGCATAATTAGGACTGCAAGAATATAGCAGGGAGGCTGGGATCAAATTTCAAATGCATGCTGACAAGTGAATGCCTCTTCAAATAGTTATTCATCCATTGGTGCTTGCATGCTTTTTCCATATTGGATGCCAAAGGGAGTGATGACACATTCAGGAGTCAATGGGCTTTGTTGAGTCTCTGCTGGTTGGCTGTCATTTCCTGTGCAATATGTTTAAATGGCCACGTGGATGATCATACATGAGCTGCCACAGGAGGTCCATGACAAAAATCTGTACAATTCTGGGGGATTTCTGAAGTTTTACAGAGATCTGTGTGCACGTTCCAGCTGTGTTTTAAGTGATAACTTAAGACTGAGTGATAAAGCCCAAGTAACCAGGGCTGCTGGACTCCTCATTCTTATGGCAAATGCTCTGGCTCAAGGAACAAAAGTGATTGTGTTGGATTTTTAGGTTTTCTTTCTATAATTTAATCACCTTTTTTTCCTCTCAATAGCTTAGACTTGAAGAAGCCTTTTCTTTGGTGTATGCTGGTCTGAATAGCCAAGACAATGACACTGCGACACAATTCTGAGTCATAGTTCATCTTATAAGTGTGGGGTCTGCACAGATTTAGGTATCTGTGCAGCACCTTTAGATATGTAACATCATCTGATGGGAAAGTTTCAGTGAGCCTTACGGAGTTTCCAGAGGGAAGGAGAAGACATGATCAAAGCCATTGTCACAAAAGCATTACTGATTCCTCTGTAAACACTGTACTTGTTTATATAGTCGCAGATTAAAAACCTGTTCTTTTGGCAAAGTTAAGTCTAGATTCAGAAGAGCACCTTTATGTAGGGTACCCCTTAAGTACGTACTTGGTTTTAAGTAGCTACCTTGGTTCTCCTGCCGCCAGGTATAATGATATAATGATATAATGATACAAGAGGCACTCACTCAGCTATTAGAGACAGCAACATGCAGAAAACATAAGTCTTGATGGTAAACCAAGTTACATATAATGAGAGGTGTTAGTGTGCTAAACTTGAAAATATTGTGGAAATCAGGAACTGAAATCTTCCGCAGCACAGAAATATTTCTCAATATATTGGAAGTGTTGCTAAGGAATTCATTTTTGGCAACTGTACACAGAGATTTAAGAACCATAATTGGATTTTTCTTCGATATAATAGGACCTGAAGAGATTATTGAATAGGTGTGAAATTGGGGAGTTATTTGAGGTACGTTTAATTCCCACTTTTACCAATTTATGAATTTGACTTGTAGCAGAGCCTCCTGAGCTTATTTGAATCCCATTTGGGATGTGTTGACTTGCTTACTGAACAACCAGTGCATTAAAGTACAAAAGCTAACAACTCATTTGTTAGGCACTTAGCCAAAATTCAAACTCATTTTATTGTTACGAGGTGCTGTTGCTAGACAGGCAAATATTAAGTTTGTTACTTTGATTTATTCGAGTCCTCTGTGCCAAATACATTATAAAACATCCTGGCATTAACTTTGCATAAATTATTTTTTGCTTTAGTTAAATTTTTCACTCCTTTTGCCACTGATATTCCTCACCTGTGTTTAGAGCCTAAAAAGCCAGAAGCTCTTGTGAAATGAAAAAGTAAGAACTGGCTGATGGTGTGTCAGTGTCAGCGTATGGTTTTTGTTTGTTTCTTTTAAACCTGTCTGTATCCTGTTTGTATGAAGAATGTGAAGTGGGAGTTAAGCTGAGAGCCCTCACAGAGTGTGATGAATCTAAACTGAGACATGGGCCCTTTTGCAAGACCCCTGGTCCTCCGGGGTGTCTGGAGATCGAACCGCTCCAGAGGGCAGCTTGTGCCAGTACAAAAAAGCCAGGGATAAACTGGAGCTTCCAGGGAGCACAGGAAAGCTTTGGACAAGAGTCAAAACACTGGGGAGCACATTTGAGCACAATAGCTCCCTGTTGGAGGGAACAGCTTGCATCAGGACTGTAACAGGACAAGAGATATGTCCCCCCTTGACACCTGGCTGAAAATGTAGGACTCTGTTTTGCTATAAACTTGGACATGCTGTCCTTGGGAAATTGTACACAGGTACTTGACAGCTGGCTGTGTTTGTTCTCTCTATACAATTTGCTGTATGTGGATTTTCCCAGGATACTTGTTAAGGGCTTTGCTGTGAAATACTGCAGTCATTAAGGCAAATCACTAAAGCTTTAGCACAAAACCTTTCCTTAAAAACTACTGCCAATAGCTTGATCTTGCTGTGTTTTTTTTTTTTGTTTTTTTTTTTTTAAATTGGTATAATCCATGAACAGATTTGATTCTTTGGAAGTTCTTGGACTCACTGGGCTCAAAAGATTGGCATTTAAGTCTGATGAAGAGCTTTGTTGTTGCGGGGGGGTTTCTTTTCTGCGCCTGTTGTCTGTATGCTGCATGTTTTGGTTGGCATTGCACGCTCAGAAAGAACTATTTGGTCTTTTCTCTTAGGAGTTTTCAGTGCAGAGATTTAACTCCAGAAGCGCTTGACCTCAGCGCTGGGTGGGCAGCGAAGGTGTTTGGAGATAGCAGATTCCTCATTTTGCTCTCCCTCTGAGGCAGTTTTTGTCCATGGTGGTTTTCTGCAACTGTGGCTGATGTATCTTTTTGTTAGACAAGCACTCTTCTTAATGGTGTACTGTTTAATTTCTCTAGTGACAAGAGGAAGAAATAAGTTATTCCTTTTTAAAAAAAGAGTGACTTAAGTAGGGAATAATGAATGCAAAATGCTGTCATTAAAAATCAGCAGATAAGCTGATGGTTCATCTGTCACTTCCAACCTTGCCATAAAGGAAAAGTAAATCATCATTTATAAAAAATAATAAAAATGGCGATGATAAGTGTGGAACATGTTGAGTGGCAGTGCCTTGGTAATGAGACCTCGTATTTATTCAGTAAGCACCTTGCAACTCCCTGCTGACCAGCACATTGGAGGGGAAAATAACTTCTTTCTAGAGCCTTCCCAAAAGGGTGTAGCATGAGAGATAGGGCATTTTTGTCTTCTCTGTATTGAGACTGCCGCTTTTCTTGTGGCAGACATAAATTCTCGGTCATTGCAGCATACTGGCATGAAATTGGATTTGTCACAGTGTATACTCAGCTGTTTTGAGTGGGAATTGTGTGTCTACACCGGAGGCATTTGGGTGCCTGCAGTGGGAGACGCCCAGGTCTGACCTGAGTGTGTTCAGGTTCCGTGCTTTCAGGTATGATTGATTTTAAGGGATGTACCTAAACCAGCCCCCCACTAGCTGTGCAGTAAGAGTACACAGAGCATACAGGGAGGCTACTGGGCTGGCTCAGATGGATACATCTAAATTAGAGGACTATTAAATGGAGTGAGGTTAATCCAAGCCTTTGTTTCTTGAAAACTTTTTGGTTCCCTTTTGATACCATTAAAGAGTTAGTAATTTGTGGAATTCCTCAGGTGGGACTATTATATGGAATACAACAGCTTTCCCTTGTTCCAAGGCATAGCTTAGTTATGTGATAGCCCTTGGCAAATGTTGGCTCTGTTCTGCTGAGTGTTGTCATTATTGACCTACCCCAAACTGCTAAAAATGCATTCATTGAGTTTTCCTGTTGCCTCTATGTAAACTTAATGCTGGTGTAACACTGGAGAAATAGTGACCCAGGTAGTTCATAGGTATGAGGCTGGTTTCCCCACGTTACAGGTGAGTGCCTTCGCCCCTGGGATGTTGGGGAGATGGATCTCATAATTGAGCAGTTTTCAGAAAGATGACGTGTTTATTTTTTAAATGGGGTGCTCAGCTCCCCTGCAGTGTGGCAGCGATCTTGGTGTTAAACCAAGAGTTGGTTGGGGTTCAGTAACATTGCAAACCTGCTGCTTAATTACTTGCATGAAATTGGACCTGACTGCCCCAGTCCAGCATCTGATTTAGCCAGATACAAGTGCTCTGTTCCTCACTAGAATGTGTATTTTTCTCATTCATTACAAGGAGACAGGGGAGGAGAAGTTCAAGACCTCATCACAGTATATTCTCCATCCCACAAAAGCATTTCTATTGCCTGGGTCCAAAGCTTTGTGAAATGATGCAGTCATCAGGGTAACATCAGTCCCTAACCTGTGGGAAGAAGGCTCTCATACAATATAAAAAGGTACTCTTTGTGGTTGCAGTGAGCAGCACTCTCCCCCCCCCCCCCCCCACCTTCCCCAGTTTCCCAGGACATTCCCTCCAGCAGGATCGAGGTGGTTCACATCATGGCACGTGCTGGAGCAGATGCGGTCACTCTTGCATGGCTGCAGGATCTGCCCTGTCACTCTGCAGGGGTAGGGCAGAGCAGCACAGGTCAGGTGCAGGGCTGCGGCTACCTTCCTGTTGGCGAACCCACAATTAGCTCAAGTTTTCCAATCACTCGTGTTTTACATGTGTTTATTGCCCCAGGTCAGGTAAAAAGACTGGTGGAGGGAAAAAAGAGTCAAAAATTAGAAGCTGAAACTTCTAAGATTTGGTTTTGATTTGTATTGATGCAGAGATACTGAAGCATTTGTACCTTTATTCTCTGCACAAGTGTTTGGAAGCACAGTGGGGCTCCTTTCTTTGTGTGTTTTACAGAACAAATTCTCTGATACATTTTTTTTTCCCCTGAAATATATAATAACAGTAAATACCATGAGAAGCTGGAAAACTGGATGTGTGGGAGCAGGATTTCTTTCAACCAGTTGAATAGAACAAGAAGTTGATCATCTGCAGTGGGACAATTCATGCTTTTGCCTCTTGTGATTGAGTAAATTTGTGAAGCTTTTGGGTTGGTATTGGTTAGTCCTTAAGTTATAGTTTTTTGATGAGGGGATGTCTGCTGGACGTCTTCCCTCCACGTCTTCCTTCCTCCCCCAGGCTCCAGCAGAGATCAACTGAACTGATGTGGTGATGTGAGCTGTAATTCTGTTCCAGCCATGATTGCATGTCAATCTGCGGCATACCATAAGTGGTACTTCTGGGTTCCTGCTGTGAGCAATTGATTAGATTCTAGTACCTTTTATTCTGTACATGGGACTCCTTCTATGTTTTTAACAAAGCAAAGTAACACATAACCCCCCGTTCATTCTTTATTCTCTTTTTTCACACTAATACCTCATGCTTAAATACAAACCTAAAACTTTTTTTGTATGCCTGAACTTCCTTAACTCCGTCTGTCCCCTCATTCCAAATAAAATTAAAGGTGAAGGTTCATGCTGACCCTGAACTGTAGGGTAAGTCTGTGACCTAGGCAGAAGCTTCCTGCAAAATGTGAAGCCTAAGTTGAATGCTGAACTCTCTCTGACAAAATGAATGCTAACTGCACGTTGATGTGTAGTCCTGCTTGTTACAGTTTTCTTTGTCAGCAAAAGCTTTCTTCTTCCAAATGTATTACTGAATGAAAGAAAGAAGCTATTCTTTTATCTGTTAATGCTGATGCCTGTAATCCATCCCGTTCATTTTCTGTGCTATTTTCCTTATGTGGTTCTTCTCCACCTTATGTAGCACAGAAAAACTTAATTGCTGAAGTCTGATGTACTTTTCTATTCCTGGCAGCAGTGTAGGTTGCTAAACCATTATGTGGGAGATGCCTTCTGGAATATGAAGTGTGTGTTGCAGTTGGGATATGGCAGGGTTAGAGCCCGGTCCAGGAGAAACCTTTAAATTAGCTTTTTGGATGTTTTCTCTAGAGCTGCCAATTAGATTGACATTTCCTGAGCAGTTTTTTGCAAGGGGAAGGTGTTCCTTCTGAAGGTCTTATGTTACAGGGAGACCTTAATGTATGTGGTACCACCTAAGTTTGAGAGGAGAGAACCTCCTGAATATATGCCAGCAACTGATGTTTGACAAGATCCAGGAGACAACTCTTCATCTGATGACATGAGGACAGACCTGTTTCCCTTCGTAGCTAATCACTTCTGACTTCTTGCCATTCAAAGCTTTATTTGGTTGTTAATGTTTGCAAATACTATGCTTTGATGCTGCATAGTGTGTAACATTGGAGACAGGCTGTGCTCCAAAAGGCTGGGGCAGCTCACATTCACTCATTTGTACATCCTGTACCTGAGTCTTAATTTTCTTTTAAACACAGCTTTAATTAGGTCTCTGGATGAACACTTGCATTCAGACTGGTATCTCGTATAGTGAAGGCTGTTGAGAAGCCCAGACCCCAGGTTGGTCAGGAATTATTCTCTGGTCTGAACCTGGTGCTTGGGAAACCAGTTCAATGCCTGTGTAAGTTTTCAGCCTTAGAGGGATGACTTGTGTGGTACGTAAGCTGTGGATTAAATGAATGAGGTTAATTTTAGCTCTAGTTCTATTTATTTACCATAAAATACTAGGACAACAATGCTGGTGTCTTACGTACAGAGGAGTTTTATTAAGTAGTGATGGTGATACATATTGACAAGTCTTGCAGTTTTTATCATGTCTTTTCAAATATTTACATTCTGAGCCACTGATTCTTGAAGTCAAGTGATTCTGAAGAAGGATTCGACTTGAATTTAAACCTAAAAGAAAGATTGTGCTTGTTGTGACTGATGGAAAATCTTGCAAATTTCATGAGATTCAAAAGATGAGAAAGCAAAGAAAGAACATTTAGAAATTTAGGAATCCTTAGGATGAGCTCATGAATGTGCAGGATCTGATAACATCAGTTTTGCATGTTGGGGATGCAGAGGATGGCTGCTCTCAGAGCCCTTGCGTTAGGAACAGTTGGACTGCATGTCCTGGGAGGGAGGACTTCCATGTTACCCGTCTTCTGTAAGTGGTCATTTGGTTTCCTGTCTTGGCAGTTGGTGGTGGAGCAGGTAGTGGCTGTAAGATGAGCATGGTCAGTTACTTGTTAATATACCGTGAACACGAACACTGTCAGTGCAGAGGATCCATGCACCGCTAATTAGTATTTCTGCAGTTTCACTAATCACTTGAACTGGGAACTTGGCCAAAACTAACAGAAGAGACTTCCAGTACAATAAATTGTTTTAATGCTGTGATCTGATCTTATGCATGGCTCAGTGTTTCTGAAGGCAAGGCTAGAATCAAATCTCATTTTGCATGATAACATATGCAAATCAGAACTTTTTGGTCCCAGATGAAGCTGCGCTTCTATTGACATGGTGCTAGGAAAATGCTTTTAAGAATAAAAAGCCACTAAAACTTTATTTTACTGATAATATTTCATTATTGCTTTGTAAGCTACCTTATCCATAGGGCAAAATCTGCCAGAGAGTAAGATCCCATAAACTCCTGTTTGCTTGTATCATTCCATTATGATTTATAGAGTGCCATAGATACTAGTGGCATTTTGCAGATATATAAAAGATTGACATATTCTTGCCTCAAAGAACTTAAAAATCCTGCAGTTTAGCAGCAGTCAGCAGTTCCTCCTATCTGGATTTTACTTTTAATGGCACTGTATAAAATCGCTATTACACAGCCACCAAATGAAATAGCATTTTATTTTTAGTTACAAATGCTATGATTTTAAAGCATTTGCTAAAGGTCCCAGCCCCACATGGCAGGTTGGAAGCCCTGAAGACAGCGCAGAAGTGGTACCAAATAGCTGCCTATCCTCTGACCAGAGATAGCCCGAAATGGCCCTGTAACTGCCAGTAACTCTAAATGTGGTAGGGATGTTTATGATATGGGTAAGACTCACTGCTGAGGAGGGGAAGATTCATAGCTCCTTTCACAGAAGGAGCCAAACTGCGTTCCTGTGGCAATGACTCCTGCCCGTCACTGGTTTATGTGAGATTTGAACTAGTGACCGAGCAGCTTAATGCCCTGTATCCTGTTATCCTGTTATCAACTTCTTGAGTCTCAGAACAGTCACTGCACACTTATAGCGAGCAGCTTGGGGTGATTTCTGTAGCTCTTTCAGAGGTCAACCAGGTAATTCCTCACAAAGCACCCTGCAAATCATTCCATCAAAGTTTAAGGCCCTAGGTGAGGAAAATTTTTGATGTGGATAATGTCCCTGTCTGAAAGAGAATACAGTCACCTGCTCAACTCTATGCTTAATTGTATAGGGAACCTTTTCCCACCATTGACTTGAAACAATCGGATGTCATTTTATTACCAGTATTTGGAATGTCGCTTTGCTACTTGACACATCTTTACGTTCTGTATTAAAGTAGAATGTGAGTGAAGTTCCACCTTTATCCATGCAGTTTTAAGATTTCCAGGCAGTTGTATAAAGCAAAATCCTGCTATATCCTGCCCAGGTAATTTATCAGAATTATATATATAAACATAACATTAAAAGCAATTTTCTGAGCCTCATGATTACACTGATTTTGTTTGTCACACACCTGCAGGTACTGACTTGCCATATTCTGTCACTCATAGTAAACCCTGTCCCACAGCGTAATGCGACAGATGCTAATGAATGTAATACATCATAATTTTTCAAAGCAGAGGTACTTGGAAAGGTCTTACTTTCACCTTATTAAATGCTTTGAAAACTAATTTTATTGAAAGTAAAGTAAGATTCTGGGCACTTTAAGGGGCTGTTCACTTGACCTAAGCATAAATGAAATTCACTTGAATGTTATGGATTGCTTTGATGAATTCCAGCCTAAAAAGAGTTTTGAGCAGCAGACTGGTGGGAGGTTGGGGTTTTGTTTCGAAGGAGGTGAGTGAAAAAGCTCTGATTTCAGTGGGGATTCGAGCAAGCTGTTACGCTGTCGTCCAGCTTCATTTTCTCAGTGCAAGACAGCAGCAGGGGTGGTTTTGTCTGGATTCTTAGGTATAACATAAGGCACTCAGAGAATCACAGGGTCAAAAAGTACTTGAGTTTGTCAGACACCCTGCCTTTCTCTTTGAACAAAAGCTCAGCAGAGAGCACGATGTAACAGAATTAACAAAATACACAGTTTCAAAGGCAGCAAACTTTTTCTTAAGGACATTGGGAAAGGAGGACTACACTTGATTCTTTTGTGAGCCTTGAAGTGCAGCATTTACACTGGTGTGAATATTCTCATGGGGAAGCGTGAGTATAGAGATAGGTGTAACAACTGTCTTGTGATTCCCTGATACACAGGTTTTTATTCCGTATTTGCTGTGGGTTCATTGACATGCGCTGTGCTGGGTGCACACTGGCTCCAAATCTCAGTGCATCCACAGCTCTGTATTTCCTTTGTTCCAGTTTCCTCTCTTTGTATTTCTTTGTGTTGTACCACCTCGGATTGCCTGCAGCAGTAATCATGCTCTGGTATCAGCTTTTTATGTTTTGCTGGGTGGCACCTTCCTTTTTTGTGGTTATCCCTTTCAGTGCAGTGAGTGCTGATCTTGCTGTCTGCAGGCTTTGCTCTGTGGAAAGGGACAACTCACACTGGAAAGGACTTGGCCTTCACCCTGTCTCTGTGCTGGTGAAACACCTTCTGGCTCCAGGTAGCAGCTCAGGATTGCCCAGTTGTGTCCTTTGTCAAGGAGGAAACAGCTGAAATAGATTTTAGCAAGCCTTTAGCTGCTCATCACTTGCTTTAACCAGAAGTGGACTGAGGTGAGGAGGACGAGGTGCAGCCCAAGGGGGAGAGGTGAAGCATTCAGGAAGCAGGATGCCCTGAGTGTTCCTGCTTGTACAGGCTCCCTGCAGTGGGAGTGCCTCCCAGGAACAGCACATTGTGCCTGGGTCTTGCCTCAGGATTTGGGAGGAAGCACCAAAAAGTGCAGAGGGGGTGTACAAGTTGTTCACACATGCTGGGCATCTCACTTGAATCCACCATGGTATGAACCAGATCAGCATCTCTCTCATATGCACAAACGTTTTATCAGTCATGCCTTAAACTACAGGGATTGTCAGCATTTCAGTCACACGCTCTGCTGGGGTGAGTTAATATCCTTCCTGACTGAGCACATTGCCTAGAGGGACCATTTTGTGTGTTACACTCTGGTAGAGAGAGCGATACCAGGCGCTGAGCGGTGCAGGGTAAAAGACTAATGTGTACTATGTTAAATGGTGTCTTGGGTTTTTCTGGGTCCCTATTCATAAAACACAACAAAGTGGCGACAAGTATAAACCTTGTCAGCTAAAGGATCTGCTGGGAACACCAGAGAGTACTTAGTGACTAAAACAAATCAAGTTTTGAAATCCTCCCTTCCAAAGGAAAGCACAGAGGGGAATTAACTCAAGTGAACAAGTGTATCTGTTGTAAAATGGCAGTGTGGGGTTGGGGGAGAGGAGGCTCTAGGATTAGCTTGCTTGTACGGGGCAGAGCGCTCTCTGATGGTGTTGGTGTGGTGGCTCCAGTAGGCACTTTGGGAGGAGAGACGGGGAAAAGATGGGCTGCCTTATGGGTGACATCTTGAGGAATGAAGCCAGGGCCTGGGTTCCTGCTGTGCCTCAGCCCATGCTGTAGTAGTGGCAGTGGTGGTCAGAGCAGCAGGTGCTTTCCAGAACCCTTCTGATGGTAAAACCCTGCCTGCTCAGTTTGGGGTCCTGCTCTAAGGGGTTAACTATACCCCTTGTGTGCTGCTACCCTATTTGGGTCTAGGAAGATTCCTTTTTAATTGTAATTAGGCTGTCCTTGTGTTCGTGGCTTGTTTCCATATGGGAATTGTTCCTCACAGAAGCTGTTCCAGGAGTTTGGCTGCTCGCCTGGGGCTGGGGAGCTAGGCTTCAGCTTGCTGCTAAACCAGATGCTTCCTTTGTGACTCTGGCCAAGTTGCTTAGATCCTCTGTGCCTCAGTTTCTAATCATAAAATGGGAGTATTAACATCTGCCTGTCTCACAAGGGACTTAGGAACACAGGAATCAGAGGGAGTGGAACACTCAGAGAGCGGTTGAAGGGAATGGTAAATGTTCTTCAGGCAGAAAGCAGCACCCATAGATTTAACTCTAGCTTGGAACATGTCTGTAGTTGAGGGAGATTAATGCACCAGTTACAAGTGTTGACTTCAGTTCCCCAACAAAGCTTCAGCTGAACTCGAAGTCTTTATTAGGCATAGAAAGAGGAATAATCAAGAGAACACTGTGAAATAGATGCTCTCTTCCTCTGCCTAAAAATGCAGATAAACTTCCTTGGATTTTCAGAAATACTTTGTACCTAACTCTTGTGGAAATTTGCAGAAAATTCCACTAGTCCCTTACTGTTCATATCTTCTGGTACTTGTGTTACTTGTGTCACTCTTTAGTCAGGGCTGTTCATTGCCTTGCAGTGTTCCTTGCACTTGTCTCATGAGCCTCAGTTGCATCCCCATTAGTCACCTCATGGTTCTTGACTGAAGAACATCCTCAGTCTTCTCTGGCAGCTGCAGGCTGGTCCAGCACAGCCTGGTCACTGATATCCTGGGATGTGTGCTATGCAGGGTGGGATGCTGACGACCTGCCAGGAATGGGCCCTTTCTTTGAACGGGCCACAGTGGTGCATTGTTACTTGTGTATGACCATGTAGTCTAGAATGTTGGTCTGAAAGTCACAGTATCACAGTATGCTAGAGATTGGAAGGGACCTCAAAAGATCATCTAGTCCAATCCCCCTGCTGGAGCAGGAACACCTAGATAATGTTACACAGGAATGTGTCCAGGCGGGTTTTGAATGTCTCCAGGGAAGGAGACTCCACAACCTCCCTGGGCAGCCTGTTCCAGTGTTCCGTCACCCTCACCGAGAAGTTTCTTCTCAAGTTTAAGTGGAACCTCTTGTGTTCCAGTTTGTACCCATTTGCATCTTGCTTTGGATTCACCTTTCTTCTCTATTTTTTAATCTGAACTATAGCATTGCATCTCCTAAGGACAGGATAGGGCCTTTGCTCTATTACATGGAAAGCTATTGAAAACTTGCAGAAAATGATGTTCCCTTTCACCATCTCTACTACTGTATTAACTTGTTCAAAGAGCTTCAGCAGGTAACTGAGTTTTCTCCAGCAGAGATTTTGCTGCCTCAAGCCTATCATGTTAATCTCCCCTTAATTAGATCCTCCATTCCATTCTCAAGAACAGATGGGAGGCTCAGGGCTGTGAAATACTTGGGATTTCCTGAGAGACCTGAGGAGGGGTCCTCCATGGTCTTCCACCCCTTCACAAATTCAGCCGTCGATACCAGTCCTTCCTGCTGGGGTTTGTCTGTGAGGCTCCATTCAAGGGCAACGTGATGTCCTCCCTGCTGCCTGTGGAGTGCTGCAGGCTCACGTTGGCCTCGTGTTCTGCTCCCTCCTGCAGCCTCCATTCTTCTCCCTGAGCTGCAGTGGCAAGGTGAGCTGTCCCTGTTTCCTGCAAGGATTTCTGATCTTATAATGGATTTTGGCTTAGTAGGTGTATGCACCATTTTTTTGTTTGATCTCCTGCTTTCTTGCCAAGGCAGATGTCATCTTTCTACCTGGCTATATGAAACGGTTTCTATTTTCCTTCCTCTCAAACATGTGCTCTCTCTAAACAGAGATGTTCCACATCACAGCTTCAGTGGGTCCTGCAAGGTCTTTCTCCTGTAACACATGCAGTCTCACTCATTCTCAGTAATACATCTTTTAATAATGTCCTAAAACTATGACCAAGCAGAGAAGTCACCTCTCACATTGCTTAGCGTTGGCTCTGTGGGCTGATAAAATGGGAGTTTCATGTTTTACTGCCTTATGCTAATGTTGATATTCACAACCCTGTGAATGGATACCAGGGAAAAGCAGTAAACTAGGCCTTAAGGGATACACTCTATGGCAATGCATAGCTCACATTATTGGCAAGAATCCCAGTTACTACTGGATTTCATGAGCTTTTCTACATGTTGGTTGTTTTTTTTTTTGGTATAGCATTATTCTGCCACAAGTGCATAGCAAGTTGTGTCCCTGTAGTGCCCCCATAAGCTAAGCTAGATGCAGCACAGCTGATGGAAGAGGGATGTTGACAAGGAAAGGAAACTGTAACACAATAAACCTGACCCCTTTTCTCCTGGATATTGTGAAAGAAGATGTACTGCTGCTTGTGTTGATGGTAACACTTATTTTATGTCATTATTGCAACCTGTTTACTCTCTTGGCTTGTCAGCCAAACTTGTGCTAGTCAGCAGTCATTCCTGCCTCTGGACTGACAACTGCGTGGAGCTGTAGGTTCTCGGGTAGAAAAACTGATGTACAGTTTTGGTTTATCCCCTCTTCATTCCTTCCTTTGTTGGTCTGAGCCTTTGGTCCAGCTTGCAAATGCCAGAAGCTGGGAATGTAAAGGATGAAGAAAAAGCTTTGATCAAAACCCTTTGTAAAGGGTTTTTGAGTTGTTTGCTGGGTCTTGAAATACAGACAAACCCATTAAAACAAAACCATAAAACAAGCTGCAGGTTTTGGTATATGTACAATTTGGCAAGACCCAAAGCAGAGGACAAGAAGATTTAAAGCAAGAATCCTTCTGAAATTATAGTTTTGAACTGGGAGCTCCCACCAATCGATGGGAATCTGCTTTTGTTATGGTCACAGAAATCCCAGCTCCAACTCATGCTATTACAGTGATGCGCAGTGTTGTCAAGGTAATGGATTTGAGCACTTGGCATATAGAGGAAGGGTGTCAAAGGCAAGGAGGTTATTCTGCAGCCCTCCAGGAACAAGCTTCATATTAAGGTTTCTTTTTTTTTCTTTTTATGGCTGAGATAGAGAATACTCAATTTTTGTTGTAGAAGTGAGAGTTTTATGCCCTGCCCTATTGCTGTTGTCATGCACATCACCCATGGGAGCGCTGCTCTTTCCTGTACGTAGCAGGGTTTGTGAACTTGTGCTGCTTTGCCTCTTCCTGCTGCTAACAAAGAAGCTTCCCTCCGCAGGGCTGAAGTGAAATTAGAAAAGGGGAGAGAGCAGAGATGTCATGCATATTTCAGCTCCTTAGGAAAAGAGCTTGGTTGTAAAGGAGTTGTTGTGCTGAATTCTGCAGACTGAGGTAAGGAGTAAACCTCTAAGGACCATGTTTACAATTTATCAAGGCCTTTTTTACCCCTTTTTTTAAGCAACAATGTTTTATAGCACTGTTTAAAGACAAGGCTGATAAGAGCAACCAAAAAAGGCAAGAGAAGGAGCGTTTCTTCTTATCGAAACTTTGTGATCCAGTCAGCCTGCTGAATTGTGGTTTGGTAAAGAGAGAAACTGATGGGAGGAAGGGAATGAAAAAGAAGAAAAAGAAAGCAACTATCCATTAAAAATTATCAAGATGAGGGGTTGCTGTCTGTAAAGCTGCTTAAGACAAATCCTTCCTGATATAACTCCTTGTCTTTCTTTCTCTAACTTAAATGAAGTCAGAAATTGACAGTACAAGTGAAATGTCTGCATTACTGGGATAATCTGATTTATAAGAACCAATAAGGCAAAGGATGTGTTACATACTTGAACAATGGAGCTGAAGACTTGTCTGGAGAAGTCAGTGCTTTGTGGAAACGCGGTGCCAGAGCAGACTCAGGTGTCAGGGGAACAGCAGTGAGTAGCATTAGCACGTATGAAAAAGCCAGTTCATGTCAAGGCTGGGAGCAGAGCTGCCCAGACAACTGGTTTTGCCTACTCTGTAGCATTTTTTTTTTCTCTCCTGAAAGAGACAGAGAATGGCAAGGGGTAGGAAACCCAGAGAAAGAGAGGAGGGAATCCATCCAGAGGTTAGGAAAAGGAGTATTGCGGGTTTTGAAGACTAAGATGTATTGACGTGAATTGCCGAGATGAAGTGGCCTGTTTATCCAAACTCTGTGTGTGTCCCTCTTCTGAGAGTCCTAATCCAAACCCCAGCAAAGTCAGTGGGAATTCTTCCACACATTTCTTGTATTTCTTGATTAAGCCTTTGGTGGGAGAAATCTGGAATCGTGCTTTGCTACAGGCCAGGACTTCAGTGGAAATGAAGTGTGGGGAAAGCACTTAACCCCTGCTACAGTTAATTACCATGAGCATCATGGCTGAGCATTTATGAGACTTCCTGTGAACAAAATCCAAGGTGGTGTTTGTTTTCTGCGGTACCAACAGCCTGCACACAGGTTCTCCAATAGCCTTTGGTCTTGCCTGAGGTGGGAGATACCTGGGGCTGGCATTTGTTGGACATTTATCTTGTGGGAGGTGTTCTTTCTGCATCTCAGAGTGGATGAATTAACTCACAGTTTGAAATGAGCATTTAGGATTCAAAAGCACTTCTATGTTGTAAAGCCATTTGGGAGGAGAGGGGGTTGTGTTATATTTTGGCAACAGAGATGTAGCCACTTCAGTCCAGTAGCAGTTGGACCTGTTGGTGGTGAGGCTCTGCAACACTTACTGCTCCCTGAGGAAGAGTCAGCCAACAGCAGATACAACAGAGCTAACAAATGAGATAATATAGCATGGTAGCCTGTGGTGGCTAGCAAACGGCCTAGATGATTCAGTAGGTAACCTCCAACTCTACTTTGTCCTTTTTTGTGTATTAGGAAATCTCCGAGTCCATTTAGAATGTCCTGAGCAATGTTAGCCGTGAGAATATTTTACTTTCCAAATCACAGCACACAGTGAAGTTGGATTACACATGTAACTGAATAAATGGCTGCTTAAAAAGAATATGGTGGTAGGCATTTAACCATCACTATCTGACTGTGAGATATAGCAGTAATCATTTTGTTTCAGTAAATTAAATGCCAACAGGAAAAGAAAAGAAAGTGAGGCTAAGGCACCATGGCAAACATGGTGCGGTACACTGAGAATCGGGTATGGAGAAAGGTGATTCATTAAATTAAAGGCTAACTTTGAAAGAAAGACTGTAACAACCTATCACTATAAACCAAATAATAGCTTATATGTGGTCTTCTGCCATCTCATATTCTGTTATTTGTCCCTTGTTAGAGAATAGAGAGATCTGACAGCAGTGCTGGAAAGGTAATGAGTGGTGAACTTTGGATTGCTTGGACAGTGTCAGCATTTGTCAGCTTCAATAGAGACATTAAGAGCCATCACAGTGCCTTTAAAGGTGTAAGTTGGGTGTTTAGGAAGCACTGAGCTCAAAGTTTAATCAGTAATGCCAAGTCTCAGGTATGTTGCTAATTAGCTTTGGGGAGCTGCAGGGACTAAGATTTATAGCAGCTGTAGAAAGCTAGATTTTATGTGATGTCTTTATGTTTTCAGTGTTGCTTGTGCAGAAAGTCTATTTCTGCTTACCTAAGACTTGAATTGCGCTTGAATTTTTAGGTGAAAATAGTTTCCTTAGCCAAAAAGTAAATAAATCCTTCTGCTCTTAGGTTGGAATGTCAACTTCAAAATGTATTTCCTAAGAGAAATGGTGGCACACCATACTATTGACATAGAAATATCTTGCAGTTTAGTGACTTTTGTTTTGAAGGATCCCCAGATCCTTTACAAATTCTGATCCATGTTTCCTTCCCTGATCTGCAGAGAGTATTTAATGACTTTTACTGTGTTCTTTATAGTACTCGGAATGCTGTTGATAGCGATTTAGCATGAAGATTGTAGGGGCTGAGTTGGACCTATAGGTTGGGTCTCTCATTTATAGTATGTAGATTGTTTGTATTTGAGCATGTATAGGTGCTCATAAATAATCTCGGTTTCACCACAGTACCGTAGAGGGCCAGTGATGTGGTCCTTTTATTCATCAGAGAAGGATGCTCCTCGCTGTGTTGAAAAGCAACTGCTCTTCAGTAACAGATAGGAAACGCAGCGATAACCTGGCTGTCATCGCATCGCCTTAGGAAGCAGGATAATGCAGAGTACATCAGGCCAGAAATGCAGCAGATGCAAATCCATGTAGTTTAGCTGAAGCCGGGGGAGTGATGTTGATGTGTGTTCATTTTGGTTGTCGTATTGAGCTAATTGAGAGAACATTTTACCGCTGGCTGAGCTTCTGGCCCAGCATCACAGTTCCAAACCCTACTGGACTGAATGCAGAGTTTTAAATACAGTGTTTCATTATGTGTATATGTATTTATAAACACCCAACTTTAAAGATATTTTCCTATGAGTTTCTGTTGTGAGGGAGTGAAATGTAATCTCTTGTCCTGGGCAGGCAGATACAATTCACAGATTTAAATGCTAGTAAATACGAGGAGTCTCATATGTCCCTGCCTAGTTGTGGTTTGGGTAATCACATTGTGTAGATCATTTCCATTGGTGTCTCAGTTATCTGAAGCTATTGATTGTTAAAGGTTATGAAGTTAATTTTAATTTCAAAATGCAAGTGAATGGCACAAATCAACTTCTTTATGTTCTTGCTGCTGAGGTTGTGAAGTTTGTCATGGAAAGGGCATGGCAGGCACTTGAACTGCTGTGGAATACTGCGAGCTATACAGAAGAACAAAGTTCTCCAATCTCACTATCTTGCTTTTTTGGGGTTGTTCCTTTCGTTTTGAAACAGCCTCACCCATTCTGAATTCTCAGTAGTTATTTGTGGAACTGGACAGAAATTTATTTGTTCACTGAAAAAAGTGAGGTTTTGTGTCAACCAGAACTAGTCACACGTGTACCATTGGGCCTGAAACCAGTTTCTCTAGGCCTTGGAAAAATAGATGGGTTGGGTTTGGGTATTTCTATTTTTTAGTTTGGTTGGTTGGGTTTTGTTTTAATATCCTTAATATTAAAAAATCAATTCTCTGCACAGCAATAAACATGAGGGATATCTACAGGTCCGTAAGTCTGTTTTCAGAGAACTGAGTCTAGGAGCCTTGTAGGTAAGACAAGGGCCCAAACAGTACATTGTGTGCTGGTATTTCTGTAGCAAATACGAGGAGTCTCTCAGAGAAAAACAATAACTTATGGAAAGATTTTTCTTTCCTGAGTCTGTTTTCTCTATCTTCGATGCCTCTATTTCATCACCTTTACTATATTTGACACACAGTCACAGGCTTTCAGAGGCAATGGAATATTACACTCATGGTCATGTTAGAGAGTTTTTTCCTGATTCATCCTGTGTAAGTAGACTTTCATGATGAGTCTTTTCTGGCTATTAGCTAAAAAGGACTGTGGGAATGGCCAAAGGAAAAAACCTCTTCACTTTGCTGCCAGCACACAGGCCTTTCCTTTCTGCCACTGGGAGGAGCATGGAAACAAGAGAAACCAGGTCTTCCTCCTTAGGAGCAGAAAGCTGAATTCCCAGGCTGGGAAGACTGAAGTCGACATCCATATCAACTTTGCTGCTCATTTGGGGGGATTGGTGGTCTCATCTTTTGGGATATCAGTGAATACAATTTTTTTTGGCTTGAATACTGAGATTATTTGGGCACTTTGCTTTTATTTTTCCCTTTCCAGCCTTACAGACTGCATAGGGATTTTGGGCATTTGTCCAAGTGTGCCATTACAAATGGACCAGTTATCACTTTGTGCGGCTCAAGCCCTGTTACAGCTTCTGGGCTGGGATGTAGCTGTAATCTGCTTTTGTTCTGGTGCTGCCAGAACAGACATGTGCCCCTCAGCATGACCTACAATCTGCAGGGAAATAGGGTGTTGAATGATGTATTTCTTTATTTTTTTTAATTACTATCATTATTACCTGTTGCTCTGTTTTCCTGCCTTTAGATAAATCAGTTGGGTGGCTGTAAGCAGGTTGTAGAAAAATGGCTATTCTCCAACGAGGTGAATTGCTGTTCTCAGATGCAGTCGTGCAGTCTAGGAGCTCGAGGGCAGAGGCTCTGTTCATAACAAGAGTGCAGGAAGATGGAAGGAGTGATGCTGGAAGTGACTCTAACCATGCTGTGCTACAATGTATGTTTCAGAACAAAAGAAAGTCAAATTGCAGGAAGAGAATGAATCCAGACCCCTTTAGGGACATAGGGAAACACTAGCTTTCCACCTTGGGAAATAAAGCCACACTGATTATTTAAGAGCTGCCTGTAAGGTCTGAAGCTCTGGTGGCTGCCTTGGACACAAACACACGTGTACACAAGGCGGTGTAATGACTTGTATTCAGGATGTGGAGCACAACGGAATAAAATGTCAGTGAGTCACTTTGACGTGCAGTACAGTAACAGTGCAGCACTACAGGGATATGGTCCCATAAAATGGAGGTTTCCAAATGATAGCACAAATTAACAATAAACCTCAGGGCACGGTGTAATTATTTACTTTGCTAAATAACACAGAGGAACTATGGTTTAATTACAGTAGTTTAGCTATGCAATAGAATTGCAGAGACTGTAGCTTCTGTGCATGGCATTAATGAGCCTTGCTATCGGTTACTTCTAATATTGGATAATGTTCCTTTTGTTTTAAATCATCCTTTTAAAATGAGTTCCATGCAGATGAGAAGGAACCCTTCCAGAGTATCACAATGGATTGTTTTTGTTTCCAAAAGACACAACCCAACAAGGCACTTGATATTACAATTATGCTCAGTAAAGCCAGATGCGTTTGGCTCTGCGCTTGTGTCATTGACATCCCATTTGTGCTAGCTTTTGATGAAATTCAAGCAAAAAAAGATGCAACTGGGCATCTTCAGATGGCAAGTCTGCATTTCTCAATCCTATCATCAATCCAATCAACTCCTTTCATCTAAAGAAGATTGGAGAGGAGAATAATGCACGTTAAGTAATAGCTTTTTCTGAACATTTAGGGCATACTAATTGATAAATAGTTCATTACAATGTTAAGGCCCAGTTTTATTTTCATTGAAATCAATGGCCCAGCTCCCTCAACCAAGCAAGAACAGAGTTAGCTGTTGCTCCGTAGTGTCCCAGAAAATAGATCCTTCCTCTGTTGTTACTGATCCCTCCTCTTTTCTAGCCTTTTCTCTACCTCATCGTCTGTCTGCTCTAGGATGATCTTTCCCCACCATTACAAGGCTGCAGACACTTCTTTAGGTACTAGTATCCTCCTGACAGTCCAAGGATGTCTCATTTCAGATAACAACAACTCTGTCCTCGATGGTGGAAGATGCCATGCAGCCATTCGTGTTGCTGTCACCATGCGACTGTTGAAGGCATTTGTGGTCTTTCCTCCCTTCCTGCAATAATTTGCAGCTCCTAGGTTTCACCTTCAGGCCTTACTTCTGATACTGAAAGCTCTGCTTGTCCCTTATTCTCTGCTCTGATGAGTCTCTTCTAGATTAACCTGCATCAGTTTGCCATCCAGTACTATGTATTTTTGAGGAAGGAGAGGGTTGGTTTGGTTTTATTTATTTTTCCTCTTCATCCCACCTTTTCTTTTCATTATTATCAAACACTTCTGATGAGCCGAGAGCCTCCCTGCGTTGTTGCTGCCTTGGTCAATAGTTTGACATAATCTTTGCCTGGGAAGCTGTTCTGCATTTTAGTGGTCTGTACTGTACAGGAGATTGTTCTTACCCAGCTGGTTTGAGCTGGGGGCTCTCTTATTACTGGCCATGATCAAAGCCATGGTTAGAGCTTGAAAAGGAAGGCTCAGCAAATTATTTTGTGGAAATGAGAGTAGAATCTTTACAACTCCAGACCTAAGTGATATCTTGGGCCAGCCAGTTCCTCAAATAAACTCTGCAATAAATTAAAATTGAATTAAGTATAAATTAAAGTACTTCTAAAATAATGCTGCTTTTAAGTTCAGTTACATGTCCCACAGCTTCCTTTGTTATGAGAGGAAGGAATCTGGTTTTTATTCATCTTTTTGGTGCCCTTCCTCATTTTATGTAGTTGTAGCCCATTCTGTTTCATACCCTCAAACTTTGAAGCTATGACAATCTGTAGCAGGAACAGTGTGAACAGAGCAGGAGGCTGCTTGTCAGGAGTGGTTACCAGTTGGGCAGAACCTGGCAGTTACAGACATCTGTGTTTCTTGATCAAGTGGGAGATGAAGGGCCTGGGGTAGGAGGAGTGAGCACTTACTACAAAGAGTGTTTAATTTTTTGGTAGGCTTTTCAGTTGCTCTCAGAGGAACAGTTTATTTGCCTTTCTCATAGGTGCTTGCAGTGAGCTGGACTGGAGGAGCAGCTGGAAGAGAGAAGGGGATTATGGTTACTGCCTGCAGTTCACACCTGACAGGCTGTTCATTTCATTTTAGCTACGGATGCTGATCTAAGCTGTGCATCTCAGCTATGCATGGTAAATTCAGTTAGGCAAAATGGGCTTTCCTTTCCCTGCTTTATACCTCTAAAGAGATCAAATGCTTTTCACAGACATGCTCATAAAATACCCAAAGCACTTTGTGTTGAGCAAGGTCATATTAACATGGAAATCTAGGTTGTTCACTGATACAGCTGTCCAGGCTTAGTGAAGTTTCATGTATTGGGAGCTGGTAATTCTTCAAACTGTCAATTTTGGGGCGGATGAGTGACTCAAACAGATGTATTAATGCCTGGCAGTTGCAGTACTGTAGCCTGTGGTTATACAGACTAGGGTTAGCATCTTGCCAAGATTCAGAAAATCAATGAAATGAGTAGTAAAAAAAGGGGAATGCTGTGTACATTAGGAAAAGCTCTGGTGTTTCCTCTCACCTCTGTGGAAGAAAAAGAAATGAAAGACTGGTTTAGTGCTAATTTTTGTTGTAACACTTAGCCATACAAGGGAAGTTGGCATTTTCTTCTCAGAAATGTGGCTGTACATCCCCCATGTCCTGGCTCAGTTGTGGTTTGGGTAATCACATTGTGTAGATCATTTCCATTGTTGCCTCAATTATCTGAAGCTGCTGATTGTTAAAGGTTTTGAAGTTAGTTTTCATTTGAAAATGCACTTGAAATGGCACAGTCATACAACTAATTATGCATATATACCATTTAGCCTAAACCAAGTTCCTCTAGGCCTTGGAAAAGTAGGTGGCTTGGCTTATTGTTTGGTTTGGGTTTTGTTTTAATATCCTTAATAGTAAAAGAATCAGCTCCCTGCACAGCAGATATTAGGGATTTTTACAGGCCCACAAGTCTGTTTTCACAGGACTGAAGCTAGGAGCCATGTAGGTAAGACAACAAGGGCCCAACAGTATGCTGGGTGCTGCTATTTGTCAGGTTTGCCTGTAGAAATGCCAAGGGTTGTGTACAAGGAAACCTTGTGCAGGCGGGAAGGGCATCTGAATCCACTCTAGCTCAGGAGCAAATACAAGCAACAGCAGGACTGTGAAGGCGAGCAGCGTTCAGACAAGCCTAAAGAAAGCTGCAGCTGAAGCAGTGAAACCAGCCTGTTTATCACCAGGACCCCGCTGTATGCCCCATGCATTTCCCATTCCTGTGACCAGCACACTGTACATTCAGGGTTGCAGAAGTGATGATCCATAAAATTTATAAATATAATCAATTCGGACAGCAGCAGCAGAGTTTAGAAAAGCTTCATGCCACAATCACCTGCTTCCCACTGTTAAAGACGTGTAGCCAGAGCATTGTTGATCTGCCTGGTACAATCAAAGATGTTTGCATGCTGCACTGAACATATGCTCTGGGTACTCTCCACAGGGGCTGGCAGATTGCTTCCTCTGTGCAGTCATTTGTGTGCTGCTGCTGCTCCTATTCTCCTGCCCAAATGCAGGTCTGAAACCAACACAATAATTTCCAGTCCTGCTTTAAGTATCCCTGAGGCTGGGACTCTCAGAGGACTGCGTGTTAAAAAGGTGCTGTTTCTGGCCAGCCTTAAAAAAGCAGAAATACCCAGAGATCTGGGGACTATTTGTATTTTGAAAGATGTTTTGGGTTTTCGAATTATTGTGGGCTAGAATTTTAAGAGCTTACCAACTGTTAGAATAAAAACTCAAACCTGGCTCTGGTCTGGCTTTAAACTCAGATTCCCCCCCTAAAACTGGTCTTGGCGCTGAAGACAGCCCTCTCTATTTAGCTCCTCTGTGTGTAATATAGGAGCAGCTTATAAAGTGTACTTCTTGATAACAGCCTGATGAAAAATTTTGCCTTACATAAATAGTGCCACGAACTCAATGTGCCATTTTGCCTTTATTAGATGTATGTGGGCTGCTCAGATCTGGAACATGCACTCTGATCCCAACAGGTCTTAGAGGTCCCTTTTTGTAGGAGGTTGGGCCAAGAGAGGGGAAGGGAAGAAGAAGGAGTTAGAAGTAGTTGTGCTGTCTCTGATCAATTCCTAGATGCTGTATTGTACAGCAGAATGACTTCACGTTTACACTGCTGAGATGTTAATCCACTTCCTGTATTGACAATCCCTCTTTCCTTCCAGCTCAGCATTTTGTCTTTTCCTCCCCTTCTTTTTTTCCAGTGGCCATATGGGCATTTTGGCTTTGAGTTGAAGCACAGGACACTGTAGTGCAAACAGGCAAACTTTGCATATGGGCTGCTGCTTTGTTACAGCAGCTAATGTCTGCTCAACTGTGAGCAGAAACCTGTTTAAAGAGGGTATGAGAGAGCAATGCGGCTGGTTAAGTAAAAGTTTCAACTTTATAAACTTCTTAACAGGAAGAATGGAGCAAGTGCCAGAAGAACAAAAGAATGATCCTAACTGACATCGTATTATTAGGATAAAATCACTCTCTTGGTCCATTCAAGCAATGATGGATGGGATGGGTACACAACATTGATCACTGCACATTTTATTTCCTCAGCCTGTCTGTTACCTACCAGGAGGGTGTACTGCCAGATTCTTAAGCAGTTTATGCTTATCTGTGAAAGGCCCAAATTTCACCCACACTGAGATTCTTCTCCACTATTTTGGCAGTGTGAAAAGACCTCTTTATGGCTCAGAATCAACCCCAAGATCTTTGTTAAGCTTCTTTTCCTTTCCAATCCAGCATCAAGCCAAAATCAGAGTGTATTTTAGTTCTCTTTGTCAAGTGTCATGGACCTCTGAGGTTAGTTTCCAGTCCCTGCTTACTGGGAGGAAAGCTGCAAAGGCACAGAGCCACTGAACAGCCAGGCATGTTAGGGGATGCTGCATCCTACCTAGATGAAGCGAAGCAGAAGTGGGAACTGTAATCAGAGGAAATGGCAAGAAAACCTTAGTCCGTCTCTCAAACATCTCTCTTATTCTGAAAGTTAATTTTTTTCAGGTAGATTCTTTGTCTTTTTTTGAAAATTATTTATATTTTCCTTTTCTGTTTGAAGACCTAACTAGTAATAATCCCAAAGATCACCAGAGATTGTTTCTCCTGGAAGCACGAACTAGCTCTCCCAATAAAATGTGTTTAGAGGTTGATTTTCTAGACTGTGGGTCCATTCCTTTTCAAACAGATAACTTCCTTGTCTTCTAAGAATGGACTACAGGGGACTAAAGGATGTTTTTTAATTGATATCCTTGGTATATATTGTAAGTGCGCTAGAAATGAAGGAATTTCTTGGGAACTGTGCTGTGAGCACCATGGAAAATCAATGTCAAACAAGTGCACAGTGTGCCAAATGTATCTGCTTTGCCATTTCTGCTTTGGCCATCTCTAGGCGCAGCAGTGCCGTTTGTGGTATGAGTCTGAAGTAATCTATTGAATTTTAAACGCATCCAGACCTTCAGATTGTGGCTCTTGTTCAAGTGAAAGGCACAATTACCTCCTCTATTAAATATGCTAATGAAGACAGAATGGGGTTGGGGTGGGGGGTAAAGCCATTGTTGGCTTTTAATGAAACATATTTTCTTTTGGCATTTTATTTTAATGAGAGCTGTCCTGTTAAGCTTTAATACAGTCAAACTTCTGATAAAAGCCCTTATCAAAAACCACGCCATAGGAAAATAAATTAATTTAATTGTGGCAGCTAAACAAATGGACCGTTTTCTTGGGTTGGAAGGGAGAGAGAATATGATCTAATAACACCACACTTATTAGTATTTCTGATATGTAAATGAAAAGCATTAAGTGAATAGCAAAATGATCCATAGCTTCCCTAGATAGAGTAATAAATGGGAGCCAGGGTATTTTTTTCACACAGAAAACTGTTATAATTAGAAGACTGTTAACATACTTTTTTTTTTAGCTGCATGAAATGAACAAGCCACAGGAGACCGGTTCGTCATAATAATTAAAGTTCAGGAATAGTTTTATATTACCATAAGTGAGATTTGAGTGATATCTTTTTAATTTACTGTAAATAGCTGCGTCTTGGTTGTTTTTTCTTTAAAAAAACTATTTATTTTTAAGAAAGCCTTTTTAATTTTAAGAGAAATATGTCTCATCTTTGGGTGATGGTTCTGTTTGTTTCAAATGCTCCGTAGTCTGTTACTTGCCAAGGGCATACATTAAATATCTTCCTAATGTGAGGAACATATGGGTTAGCACTTCACAACAGCAAATAGACACAACAGTTTCTCTCTCACGCAGAGTACACACTGAGCGTGATCATTGGGTATTGCTGAATTTCAGAATTTCCTTCAATTCCAAAGGCATTCTTTACAATAAAAGTTTATGAAGTGTTCAGAGTGAATTAATGACAAGGAAATGGTATCTGGGCTGGACCTACTTTGTACTCTTTGGAATTCCGTAACATTTACCATTGTTTTGGTGTGGCCGGTATGGCTTGCATAGTGCAGTAGGCAAATAGAACTGTGCAGCACAATGAGACCTTGTGTCAGGTACAGCCATCCTCAGCTTGGGCATTGGGGGTGGCTCTGTCACACTGAAAGACAGCCAGTGGAGGAGCTTGTGAAGCTCTGGGGAGAGCAGTGTAATGAGAGATGGAGTAAATTACATGAAGGCTTTCTGTTTCAAAATGTTACTGTTCTGGGGCATTATGAAGCCAACAGGATGGTAGTTTTGGTTTGGCCACTGCAATGAATAGTCCCTTGAACGGCTCTCATGGTTGTCCCATTTGAGAATGTTCAGGGTCTGCTCCCCACATCCTCCAATGGGTACAGAGGCAGGAGAACTGCGCTGCTTTTGGTTCTCCCTGAGCTGGCTTCGTTTTCAGGATACACCCTGAGATGCAGGTCCAGCTTGTGTCCCAAACGCTACGTAAAAAACATGCTTAAAAAGGAGGAAACTTTTACTAGCTTAAACTTGAACTCAGTGCTTTAGTAGCTGTTAGGATCTCCGAAAATCCCGCCCCAAGTATCCAGCATTCCCATCACCTCTGAGACTGATCCTTTGGCCTGCTCTGAAAGTGGGAAGTATCTTCGTGCAGTGCCCATAGGAGCACTGGAGGCAAAATTGCTCTTCCATTCTAAAATATGGTGCTTTCTTCACCCCGGCTCTTAAACCTGTCTTCACTCCTGTTCTTTTGGCGTATTCAGTTCAGTCCTAAATCCCTTCTTGATACATTTGCAGGCTTTCTGTAGTTGTTCCTGCACGGATGATTTAAGGCCAGCAAATAACTTTTCCCCAGAGTATGCAAGTGTCTTCTACAATAAATACAAGCCACATCTCTCATCAGTGGGCACCCTGGGACTTGTGTAACGATTCCAGTCCTGTTTAGTTCAGATGGCATGGAAGCACAGTCCAATTGTCTGATGTCGCAGAGGTCTGCCATTTCAGACAGGACTGATTTTCCACTTATAATGAGCAATAGGACAAGTCTGTGTTGGGAGGGAAACAAGAAGCCATTGTAATCTGTGTTAGCTTGTGGCTGTTCTGCTCTATATAGGTCTCCAACAGTGTTTAAGTAGCCTTAGTTATGTGCTGCAAGTAGTGCAAGAAGCCAAACCTAGAGTTAAAAGGATTTCTCCCACAGTCGTTTAAAGCAGCTATGGGTGCTGTGAGCCCACCAGCTATTGTCTATTCCTGAACATTGGCATTTCATTCATTTTACCTTTCAATCATCTTTTCAGATACATGCATCAGTGTCAAGAATCCCGTTTTCTCTGAAATGCCCAGAGACACACATCCAGACGTGTCCGTTACGGGCTATAGAAATGGAAGTGGAGTGCAATCTTTCTTTGTGACACTCAAAACGCTTTGTAGACATGAGCTAGTGAACAGCCGTTCTGCAGGAGCTGTATCTCAACAGCATCGTTTAGCCCTGTGTGGAATGGAGAGCAAAGAATAGCATAGATGGCCCATAAATAAGAGATGCGAGTTAGTATTGCTTAGGAAACAAACATCTGGAGAAAAGGGTAAATTTAGGACTCAAAGAAAATATTACTGGCAAACAGAACCTTTGCCTGAGCGAATTGATTTATCTGTAGATCGTAAATAAGCTCAGATTTGATCTCTTCAAGCTCTTCAAACTTGTCTTGATTACTTTTTTCTAATTCCCAGAAGAGGATTTAAGAATTGGTCTGGATTAAAACTGTAGGGAAAAGTTGAAATGATCTGGATTAAATTCCTGGATCTGTTGTGGACTTAAATGCTGTCTAAAATACTACTAAATTATTGCATTTTGTCTTGATTTTCTGTCTTTACAATCAGGGTGACAGGCCTTCCCCGAGATGAAGGGCTGGCATGATAGGAACTGAAGCCATGCTTGCTAAACTGATACAAGGTAATTAATGTATAAACAGTGAGAAAAATCTCACAGGCTGACTTAATAGTGCCTGTCCTCAGTGAGGTAAAGCCAGGAACTCAAGCGGATGTTTGTGGAGAAGTCCCCTCCACTTACTGCAGTGGTATTTGTGCTATTAGTTTAAGTTCTGTCAACTTTACAAACCTTGCTAGAAAAACAGCTGTAAAATTCTGCTTTACATTAAACTTTTTCACTGAAACCTGCTGATAGGGAGGCTGTAGACCTTGATTTCAGTTCTCAGCTTTGAGAAGAGATAAAGCAATGAGGCAGGGTGATAGTCTTCCTGTCTTCAGGATGGTTGCTTTGTGTACTGAACCACTGTGCTTCACAGTGATGAACCTTGTGATGGTGCAGAGCTGCTGCTCGTGCCTCACCGTGATCTTCTCCAGATGGACCTAATGGTGGAAGATAAAAGGATCTGCACCCTCACACAGTAGAGAAGCAGTTGTCTGTGAAGGGACTGAATCTCTGAGTTGCACAGGGGTTACTGTGTGCTCCACAGGGCCAGTTTTCCAAGGGGACTCAGCAAGGTTGTGTTACAGGTTCACATTTTCCAAAGGAAATTCATAGCCACCATGGTGAGGGATGTTTGAAAGCCCAGCTCTGGTAATGAGTGCCAGGCTCCACTTCCTGGTGGATGTAGTATTACAGTTAATGCTGCTGCTGCCCGATTCAGAGGATGATGGTGAGATTAAATTTCTTCTTTTCATAAAGACTTGGAAGTTCGGGGATGACAAGTGTTCTACAGGCAGGGTTGATGTGATTAAGATGATGCTTTATTGATAAGGGTGTATTTAGGGAGGGTAGCAATTTACGTCTGGCCTCCCACACAAACTAGCCTTAATTTTCATCTGCCATCTTGAGGCACGCTGGGGAGGAGAGTAAATTCCCACCGTCAGGCTGGAAAGAGCATTCCTATAATTCTGATTTAGTACCATTTCCTATTAGTCCCAGCCTCTCATCAGCCATGCTCAGATGATAATTTATGTTTTAATGGGCAGAGCACTTTACTGCCCACAGGCTTCTAAACCAAGCCAGGATTTATGTCCTGTGCCTCTGAAATACCATATATTTATTTCCCTGGCACTCGGGGGTGCTGGAGCTGAATCTGTAAAGAGCCCAGCTCTGTCCCTGTGCTTTGCTGGGAGGGGCCTCAAATGTGGTTTTCATTTGAAGTCAGAAGCAAGTGGTGGCAGATGCAAGAAAAAGTA
Organism: Pezoporus occidentalis; assembly: GCF_034315485.1. Taxonomy (NCBI): domain Eukaryota; kingdom Metazoa; phylum Chordata; class Aves; order Psittaciformes; family Psittacidae; genus Pezoporus; species Pezoporus occidentalis. The sequence goes on along the minus strand of NW_026915691.1, from coordinate 9,287,614 downwards.
GCTTGGTCCTGTAACGGGGATGGAGGAGGAATCATGGAGGGTAGCGCTGTCATAGGGTGGTTATGCTGTTTGTACCTCAGCTTACCTGTAAATCTGTTCTTTCCTAAAGGCATAGCCTTCTGGTTTTCCTGACAGAGGGCAGGGATTTGCTGCTGCAGCTTCTGTGGGAAGAGTTCACCCCTGGGCACATAGCTTGGGCTGGTGCTCTGTGCTCATCCCTGCCCTTTGCTGTCATGGAAACATAGAATGTTTAGGGTTGGAACCTAAGGTCACATAGTTCAAACTCTGTTAACCATGGGCAGGGATGCTCATGTTGCAAGGGGACCTGGCATGAGTGACAAAGTAGCAGAAGGGCTTTTTAAAGAGGCAGAATTATTGTGTATATTTAAAGCTATTTATATTCATGCAGGCCAAAATCTCATGAGAAACCAAGGTAAGGGGGGAAGGCACCGTGCAGTGTCAAACCGGTGTGAGAGTGAGTGTTGAAGGAGGTGGTGAAGCCCACTAAATCTGTTTCTCTGGCCTACAGCATGCCAGCCATCTCCATCATGTTGATTTAGAGCAGCCAGGCAGCACTTGGGACTCGGCTGGGAGTTGGTGCAATTCTCACTGCTTAGGCATTGATTTATCTTTCCAGCTGTTCTAGACCTCGGCACACCCTGATGAGAGACGGGGAAAAGCTGGCTGTGTGCCTTGCCTTGGTCTTTGACTGCCAGTTTGCTTCACTCTGTTCTGTGTTTCTAAATTATCTGCAGGCCTCTATTTCCTGCATCTCCAGTTCTAATAAGTCTCAATTAAACCTTCCCACTCAGGCTACCTGACCATTAACTGCCTTCAGTAAATCTTTTGGTTTCCAGCTACTGAACTCCACTGGGCATTTAATTTAAATATATGGTGGCCAAATTGCTTTGCTTTAGGTGGGTTTCTTTTATATAACTTACAAAGATAAGTTATATAAAATCAACTGTGGCAAGCTTGTGCCATTTTATTAGAGACAGGAATGTGGTCCAACATTTGAAATGCTGTCAGGCACTTAGTGACAAGAAATGTGTGTGTGTGTTTGTGGGAGCTACATGGAAAGAATGCTGTTTGTAGTGCAGAAGACTGGTTTCATCTAAAAGAATGGATTTTTTTTTTCTCTTAAAAGCATATTTACAGCTCAGAAGCAGGTGAAATTTAAGAAGTTTGAAAGAAAAATGAAAACCAGAAAAAGAAGTCACAAAGGAGAAGAACTGTGATGGTAAACAAAAAACCTAAATGTATCATTGGAGTTAGTATTTACAGCAGATGGTGCTTCCAAACCCTTGGTGAGGTGAGGAATCATAAATGACAGGTGCTGTAGAAACAAAAAAACAGGCTGTTGTGAACTTGGTGTGAAGCAGAATGAGAGGAGGGGACAAAGCAGACAAATGGGGAGAGGAAAGGTGTAGGGTTAGTAGGAAAACAGGAATTACAGCTTGGCACTGATGGGATATCATCAGGGCTAAAGTGCAATCATCACAACTTGAACTTTCCAGAAGCTTTGCAGAAAAACCTGGGTTTTATTCTTACTTACAGTGAAGAAGTGCAGGTGTTCGAAGTAGGAGGTGTTGGAAAGGCTGACCAGAGCTTTGACAGACTGGACTAATTCTCCAAATCAGGATTTGGTTCCATCTTGAAGTAGTATCATTTATACCCTGTGATGCGTAGCAGAAACCACAAGTTACATGGTGTTATGTGCCCTTCGTTACCATGAGGACTGGTTGGAGTGCCCCCACTTCTTATGGTTTGCAATTGGCCATCATGTGTAACAAGTTTTTTGTTTCATTCCTGTGCCTTGGGAGTGTGGCTATTGTATGGGGCTGGACGTGGGCAGAGGTTCCTGTGTGGTGGAGGATATTGACTGGTTCTTTCATAGACGGAGCATCTCCTGTCTTGAGAGATGCTTGACTTAGGAGGTATGGATATCACTACTTTGTTACAAGCATTTCAGCCACTGATCATCCCATCACTGCTAGCAGCTGCTGAGTTGGTCTGTTTAAAACTCAGTAGTTTTGTAGGTATATTTTTAACATGTGCAAACATTTCTCTGGCCTTTCCCAGACTCACATCCCCAGTGTTTGCTTTCTGTTTCACCTTTAAGTGGAACCAATAGCAAGGTTTAAATAGGGAGTTCTGAGAATAATTTTTTGCATCCCAGCAGCAAACCAGCCAGCTGCTTTGTGTGTGACTGGCTCAGGGGCATGGATCAATGCCTGTGACTTGGTGTGCAACCTTGTCACGTTCATTTGGGTATGGGATGCAGGGGAATGAGTCAGTTGAAAGCTTGTGGCTAGTTTTGTAGAGAAAATCTGGGAGATTGTGCATAAATAATGGTTAAACTGATCATTAACACATAGACCTCCCCAGCTAAACCACTGGGGTGGCTGATGGATCTGTGCCTCCCCTGCACCTGACTGTGCAGCTGGGCCCTGCAGTAGCTGCGCTGCTCTGGGGTGAAGGAGAATGCTATCTCCGTTTGCCAAAGACATAGGAGAACAGCGACTCACCAATGCAAGGAATTAATGAACTTGGCTCTTTTCTAAGAGCTCATATCCTCATGTCCTCTTCCCAGCAAGTCCTGCCTTAATCTGCCTTAGGAGTTGTGCTTGCTTGATGCTGCCTTACCTTCCCTGTAAGTGTGTGCTTGAATCTCACTTTTGATGAGCTTGGACTCCTTTTTGGAGCTGGATGCTGAGTCTGACCTGTCCTCTGTGTGTTACTGTGCTCAGTGAGGGTACTTTGAACTTGGAGTTAAGAAGAGCTCAAAGCTTGCTTTCCTGACACAGAATCATGCCCTTTTAATATGAAAGCATTTTACATTTATTTAATCACTGCTGCCTGGAGGAGTTTCTCTGAGCATTTAATACACATTATTGTCGAGAAGCTATTAAAGTGGTTTAATTTATTTATATTCGTTTACGTTGCATCACAACAGAACATCCAATTTCCTCTAAAATTACATTGTGCTGAGCGCTGGAATTTCTTTCTTGCAATGCTTAGTTGAAGGCTTTATTCAGTCATACTGTAGTTACAGGTTTCATGGCAGTCATTGTTACTCCTGGTTTTTGCTGCTGCGGCATGGGTCTGGAGATATTTGACTCTTTTAAAGTATATTAGCTTATTTTAGCCATAGGCATCTTTCCTTTTGGATCCTCCAGTTCTTTGGGGGACACATTGCTTGTTTGTCAAGTCAGGTCTGTGTTAGCCTTGCTTTGTAAGTTAGTATCTCATCTTGACAATTCAGAAATTAGAGACTTCAACTCTTGAATAGGTAGAAAATCTTTTCCTGCAGGAAATAATGGTGTCAGTATCAATACAGGTCCTCCCTGAGGGCAGCACAAGCTTGACTGTTTAGAGGGATGGTTGGTGCACCCAAAGGCACACATCGGGTCCCCGATAGGTGGGCTCTTCATAAGTAAAGTTAAAACTACCCCATTACCTTAGTTGCAGGAGCTGTTTGGTTCTCTGTCCTTACGTGAGGTCCAATGGCATAAGCTAAATCAGCTGAAATTGTCAGGCTGACTACCTCAAATGCTCCCATATAAAAAAATAACATGATACTCTCTCTCAGCAGCCACAGAAAGAACCAACTTTGGAGTCTTTTAAATTTGAAAGAAATTATCATTTTTAACTATTTAATTTCAGAGTACCGTAATTTCCATTTACCTTAATGGGTATCTTTCTAATAGTTATTATTTAAAGAAATTTACCTAATTTCTTCAACTGATTTTCTGTAAACTGCATTGCCATCAACATATGGGACATTTAGTTATAAAACTAAGGATGCAGAAGGTAATTTCAATTAAGAGAAAAGATAAAAATTAGCAAGTAGGAAGGCAACATCTGTGTTCCTCTGCAGGGAGGGGAATACATGCACTGGCAGGAAGATGCCTATCTCAGTGAGAATGAGTCAGGTCTGAAGAAATCAACATTGTGTCAGGTGAATAGGGAAATTACTGTCTTTTCTGAAAGGATTGGTGACATCATTTGAAACTGGCAGCTGGCAGGCTCAGGATGAAAGGAGGTGCTGCTTCACCAACTGCATAACCCCTGGAAGTCCTTGGCAGGGGATGCTGTGAATTATAAAAGTTTATGTGGGTTTGGAAAGGGAAAGAGCATCTTTACAGAAGAAAAATCCATCCAGTAATATATATATATATATAAATATATATACTCATATATTCTTTTCTTTCCCTTGGAAATCCATGCACTGTGGACTGCTGCTGGCTGAGGGCTTGGGGTGCTCACCCTGTCCTAATGCTCTCCCTTAGACATTCTTCCCCAGGGATCTTCGAGGTTGTAGTGAGGAGTAATATGTGCCTGTGGTCTGACTCAACCCCAAACCAGCACAGTTGCATCCAAAGCTGACATCAAGGATGCCTAAAGTAGAAGTAATAGTCCCTATTCCTTCCCCTGCACAGCACTGCCTTTGTCTTAATTTACTTTGAAGTGGTGAAGTGAGCTGGGACTGTGCAGGGCTGTGACCTGCTGAAGCACAGTGTTTCTTGTTTTCAGTGCCTCCAGAAGGCAAGCTTCAGCAAACAGAACAAACAGAACAGTCTGCTCTGTGTGGTATGTTTTCTCTTCTTCTCCCTCACCTCAGTCTAGCAGAGTAATGGTTATTTATAGTGTGCACTTCACTGGCCTACATGTGGCCATTTGGCTGCAGATTCAGGGCTTGTCCTTTAGAATGTCCCTTAGCTAGAAGCCATCTGATAAACTGCTGACATAGGATTTGAATTTTCCTAAGGCAAAGCCTCCATCTAATTCTAAAACAGAATTAGAGGTGGTGTGGGCATGCCTTGGTTAATGTAAATCCCTATAAAGAAAGTTTCAACTTTTCTGGTACATTGTCATGGCAAGATGTAGGCTGCAAGCATCAAAATGCAAAGCATCAAAATGATTGCTTTTGCTTTAGAGCACTTAATGTTTAAAGCAGAGACAATGCACTTGAGTGAAGCTACTAATCTCCATTCCTGCTCACCCCCCTGCATAGCAGGCTGCTGTGGAGATAAGCAGGGGTCAGCTTGCATTTATTCTAGGTTACAGCACACTGCAATCACATCATTCCCATTTCCGACACACCCTCTATGGGGCCTTGCTCTTCTACATGCCACCCAGTGACACAGCATGTCAAATCACAGGACTGGAAGGACTTCAGCTTCAAGCTGCTCCGTTTTCCCCATAAACCCTCAACATTACACCCTCTTTCAAAGCCTTGCTGCAATTTTCTGCTTTTCCTTGGGAGTTAAAGCAGCAGATGTTGTATCATCCACTGCAGATTTTCATCTGCCTTTGCTTCCAGGGTATCTTGGTCACTTAAGACTGAGTTAAGTAGAAGCAAAGGAGAAGGAATTAAGAGAAGGAGGAGGAAGAGGAGAAGGTAGAAACAGATGGTCACTGGTGTTGCTGAACATGACAGTCTCAGCTTGGCAATCACAAAGCGTGGTGGTGCCAGGCTGCAGATGTACTGACAGGGGCTTCAGGCTTTCCGTTCACTGTGAAACTGCGTTTGCAACAGCAAAGGCTTAATACTAACCCTCAGAGACCATATGCATCATCCTCAGTTGTGGGAGGGAAGGCCAGAGCGGGCCTTTTTCTTCATGGCATCGGGTGCATGCTTCAGGAGATGGCACTCTGAAGTCTTTATGGTCCTGCTGAAGGACCTGAAGGAAGGTTGGAGCAAATTGAAGGTGGAGGTATTTTGTACTTTTGCTCTGCTGCAGTTCCTGTGTGATTTTGAGCGAGTCATGGGAGGCCCAGTTCTGCAGCCCTTGCACCTCCTGGGAGCTGTGTTGGCTTTGATTAGTTAGCCATGCATGTGAACATCGGGTGACGATGGCAATACTGTGCCCTTTTCCCTCAGCTCCCTGGAGTTAAGCAGTTATCGTGTGCAAAGTTTGCAGCCAGTAGTACAGTCATTTCTCTTTTTGATAACACATGTCAAGTACTGATAAATCCCTGCCTCTCTGCCTACCAGTACTTTGTTCTTTAACTCTGTTCCCATGTAAGTCACTGCTATAGTCAACTTCTTTTTCTAGATTAACTGACTTTTATCACTGATATCCCTAGGAAAACTCAAGCGGTCCTGCTTTAGTCCTGCCAGAAGAGGGATTGTTACAGTCTTGCACTGTCAGACGATTCCCATTTGTGGTGCAGCCTTTGTGGCAGCTTTTTTTTGCAGGCATAACCTACTGGAAAATCTTCTTTCATCGTTGGTGTCATCTAACTCTGTTGGTTTGGTTTTGGCCTTCACTGTTAAGGAGACATGGTAGAGAGGTGTGTGTTCCGTTTTCAGCCAAGTTTGACAAAGGTAGAGTTTCCAAAGATACTGAATTCCTGTAAGTTTCATGAAAAAAAAGTGCTAGGTAGAGAAGAGAGTTTGTATGAGGGCTCCTTCTGACACAGCATCATCTCCAGCCTGTTGGGCATCAGAGAACTCACCCAGGAGAGCACTGTTATGAAAAGCCAGTGTCAGGAAATGGATCACTTAGACCTTGGTAGATCCAAGTCTGAAGCTCAGTTTTATTAGTTCTGCTGCTCGCTGAATCTCTTGGCTTTACTGCAGCATAGATGTACCATTTTATTTTTCACTTAGATGGTTATTGAGTTCGTGTGTATATCACCTCTGTCGGTGCTTTTTTCTGATTCTTTGCCCTGGCTCATGTTTGCATTTCCTTCCAATTTAATACTGTACATTAACATTATACATTTTTATAGATAAAACCAAAAGAGGCATGTTAAGATGTATTAACAATCTAACGCCGGTTTTGTTTTTTCCAGAAACTGAACTGTTTTTTTTAAAACTGAGTTTATGAACTGAGCTTGTTCATACAACTTAAGGGCCTTCTGCTTAATTAATTACACACTAAATGTCCTTACAATTCATATTTTCTTATAATCTTAGTTTGTGCCCCTTTATGGTCTTCATGAGCATCTTTATTTCTACTGAGTAACAAGTATGTGAAAAAGTGGCAGTTTTCCAGCCAGTGCTTGTTTTATAAGACTGTTTGTAGAGATCTATATTTCAAGCAACAAGGGACCATGGTCTATATTTCACCCATGACCTACACCTGCAAACCATGTAAAATCATTGCTAAATGGAGCTCTAAATAGGATACATTCATTCTTTAGCAAAGATTTTTGGTCTGTGCTGTATCATAGCAGGTGACAAACCAAATCATAACAGTGAGTTATTCAACCTAATTTCTTGAGCTGGAGGTACAATTTGTAGCAAAAGCTTTGGTTTGCTTCTGTCTGTTTTGAATTGTTCACAAGCTGCTTGTGGTTTGACCACATTATTTAACGTTTGCCAAGTAGCTTTCACAAATGACTTTACTCTGTAGATTTGTGTGTGAGATAGTACTGCCTGCAGTAGTCATCCTGAGGAGGTAAGTTCATGGCCAATGCCACTGGGTATTTTGGCTCTGAATAAAACCCTTCTTGAAAAGGTTTTCACACCAGGGATATGTGAAAACCTTATGTCTGTGTTGCACAGGCAGTTAAGAGTGGTGAGAAGCTTTCCTGTGAGTAGAAGGGGGCCTGCAAATGTGACACAGGGTTGTACTTGGTGCACACACGGTCTTCCATCTTCCATTCCATTTGTGTCCCATCTGCTTCTGCCTGAGTATTTCCTCCTGGCCCTGCGTGATGACTGATTTTTGGTTTACTGGTGGCACTGCAGAGTTGTTATTAAAAATAGTAATAAGTGAGTAAGAACTGACAATAAATCAATAAAACCAATAGATTTTGTAGGAATTGGGGTCCAAATAGGCCAAAGTTTCATTTTTTTACCTCCCAGTTAAGTTTAAATTAAATCGGGGCATAACAATTCAAATTCAAAGATAAAAATATTTTATTTTCAAAGCATAGGAAGTTTTTAAAAGCAAGTAACATTGACTTGTTGATTTTGGATTTCTTCACCATAACAAGTAGAGCAGCAGGCAAAGTGTGCTGCACTTTTCAGCCCAAATAAGTGTCTGCTCTACATGCATTTTTCTAGCTTTGAAGAACTTTCCACTCATCTAGCTGAGGAAAATGAAAGCATATATGCACTATTGTCCCCTAAATGAAAATTACTATAGCATAGTATAAAGCTACGTAGAGAAGACTTGATGTGTCAAGAAGTACCATGAGAGCGTGTTGCTTGTCCTGTATGAAAGTAAATTCACTCTGGCAAGGCTGTCTTAAATTTTGAATTGATGAGCCTGTTAAAATAATGAAAGGTAATTATCCTTTTAATTGTAACAAAACAGTTTTCAGATTGCAATGGCAATAGTTAAATGTATTTCCCATAGTTTTATTGTGGTGATTGTAATGAGTATTAGGTTTAAATCTTTTTTTTCCTTGTCTTTTTTAGTTACAAAGCATGTGTTGTTTTTTTTTCCCCAAGGTTAAAGACCAAAAGTAAAGGTGTGGGAAGGAAATACATTACATGTGAGGGAAAAAGAATCGTTATGCTGATGCTCAGAGTACTAATGGTTCAGTTGGTAGCAATTGTGCAGTTGTTGCTGAACTGGAACAATGATGCAGGTGGATCAAGGACAACTTCCTTATAAATTAGGAAATGATGGCTCTCCTCAGTGTTTCTCTTATCTCTAGTATTCTTTGCAGAAACATTGCTATTAGTTCCCCCATCCAATTGAGTATACTCTCCCTAAACTGTTTTGTATGGTCTGTGAGACTCACTTCCATTCTAACTTTAGGTGGAGTATTGTAGTGTAGCTTTTACAGGACTGCTTTCCATGCTAGTGAGTCCTCTGACGTTTTGATGTTTCCGTGACAAGCGGAGAATTAAGGGAAAAGCAGCCATCAAGACAGAAGAGCAGAGCCCATGTACGTTAAATAGCCAGGCTCTACTGAAGGAGCCACCTCTGTAACAGAGATAACTAGAACTGCTCAGCAATTGGTTTTTAGAATGGTTTCCTAACAGGAAATCCAGGATCTCCTAGCTTTTTTGCAAGTGTTTGGTGTTCAGCAAGGGAACTATTAATGCAGTGCCTTATTTCAAGTAACTTGCTCTTAACTGAAGTATTTCATGTTATTGGACTGAAGTGTTTCAATTGAAATCCATTCAACAAAACCATTAAAACACTTGATCCCAGCAGGACGGTGCTGCTCTTGGTTCCTGTTTTCTCTTCTGGGTCAATAATTAGAGATGGGAAAAACCTTTCCCATTGACTCTCTGGCTCACCTTATAGTCTTCAAGAGTGTTTTAGCTGTAGCTTGTACATCAGCTGGAGGGCAGAGAGATCTGTCACTCTGGTGTCTGGCCAGGAATCCCTGCAGGGAGGCTGATGCTGTGCTCCATGTGGCAGAACCGCCTCTCTCATCAGTACTGAAGGGTGCTGCAGGGTGCAGCTTGCGTCCGTGTAGCTCAAGGGTGGCTGCTGCCCACCATGAGCAGGATCAGACCTGCCACGTTCTAGGAGTGGGGTCTCAGAGGCTATAGCTGAATGGGAAGTCACTATAAAGGAAATAATGTCGTGTGTGTCTTCAGGAGTGAGCCTAGCCTCAACCCTCATCTGATACTGTGCTTTGTGGAAGATCTCTTGTACCAACAGGCCTTTGAAGCAGGTGGCCTTGGTCATTTTTTCTTGGCAGCTAAGGACATGAATGCATCTGTGGAGACCAAACCAGGAATCGTTCTGAAGAGATTATTTATGCATTTGCCATCATCAAAAGCAAGCCCACTTCATTAGAGAGAGAATGCAAAAGCAAGAGGAAAAGTAGTTTTCTTGATGAGATAAACACATTAAAGTTACTCATTATGCATAAAATAATAGTATATACACATGTTCCAGGGAGTTCAGGCTGGAAGATGTGTCACCACTGCCATGTTCCTCTCATTTCCTGCGTATTCATCTACAAGGTACTGATTCAGCCTCTGTAATTGGCTTGTTACACACTTAAAGCCCCCCAAATCCACAACAAAACTCTTCAAACTTTAGTGCTGAAAGCTGTGCTGTGCTTTTATGTGTTTCCATTTGAATATGAATTGGAAGAACAAGAACTTGAATTTTCAGTACTCCAATGAGTAGATGAATAGATGAGTGAAGAGAGAAAGAAGAGTAAATAAAAAAAACCCTAAGTAGTGTAAAAGGCTTGTAATAAGCCTGGGTTTTATGCACTGCTCTGGGAGCAGAACCATCTGTCCTTTTGCCTCAGACACTATCCCTTTTATTCACATGCTCCTCTCCATTTTAAATTCAAGGGGGGGGGGGAAGTGAAGAGTTTTTAGGGATGCCTCATTATCTGTATTTTCTTTATGGAAACAATTCCCAGTGCAGCTTGATGTTTACTTCATTGCCTGGTGTCTGAGCAGGGGCTGCATGGGAAGGAAGGCCTTTTGGATGCGTTTTGCAGCTTGCTGTTTTAATTAGAGTATTGTCATCTCTTGGCTGCTCGCAGATCTCCAAAGAAACATTGTGGCCTGCTGGGTTATTCACTAGGTATTTGTGTGATTGATCTTCTCGTAGCTTTTTCCTAGCTTGGTTCTTTCATTTCTGGAAGCAGGTTTCCAGTCAGCCTTTGGGTGTCTGGTGAATAAGATTTGAAATGGAGCGAGGAAAAGACGTGGTCCTTCCCAAGTGGATTATTTGTCTTTTCCATGTCCCTCCTCCTTCCATGACAGGGCTGTGGCCAGGGATCTGTGGCTGTGCTTCATGCCGGGGAGCTTGGTCCAGTGCTCCTGAGGGCTGACCTGAAGATGAATCTTTTGTCTCCTGCAGGGGTATGTCACTTGCATGGGACATGGACCCCTGTTTTCCTCTGAAAGGAGAGGATGGAGGGGCTTGTTCTCAATGGATTGAAAGGGCACTTTGGAGAGATGCCACTGAGTCTTTGCAGCTCACAATATGCTGCTTTTCACTCAAAGGAAATACTGAGTTTAGAGGAAGGTGATAGAGATGTTAAGTCTGGGAGTCAAAGAGAAGAAATGAGGAGAGGGAACTCCAACAAAATGAAGCTTTAGCCTTAGATTGGTTCCACAAAGACTTTTGTGTTCTCAGTCCTGCAAGCCAGATGCAAACAGTTTGTACAGACCAGTATTAAAGAAAGTTTAAAACCAGTGTGACTTCACGTATTGTGTAAGGAGAACGGAGCCTTTATCTTGTTTGTTCTGCTTTTCAGAACACTCACATTTTAACTTTGAAACTGAAAATTACCTTATTTTAATTTAAAGTAATAGCTCCTGCAATCACTCACAAGTGGTAAAAAACCCCTACTACTAAGTCAGTGTGATGAAAACAGGTGTTAGTAAAATGCTGTATACACTGCCTGCAAATCAGCTTCCTGGTTTTAAAGGCCTTTCTTCCTTTTTGCATTGCCCCTGCTCAAAATGATATGCAGAAGTATGAGTCTTGCAGCTAAAGCTGATAATCTACACCTACCTCCCACAGTCTGATTTGTTTAGATGGAGCCCTGGTGAGAAGTACTTTGAAGGCTGGGGTTCTGAAGAGAAAAGGGTTGGTTTTGGGTTTTAATTCCCAGCCTGTTTTCCCTCTGATTCTTCACTTAAATAATTCTCAATTTCTGAAATTGCTCAATCTTTCCTTAAATTCTTCCCACTCTCCTCTGATGTTTCAGTGTATCAGGATTGCTAGACTTTCTTGATTGTTCCACAGTTCTGTGCTGAAGATGTCATTGTTTCACCCCAAAGTAAACAATATGGCATTACTTTATTATGTAAAAGAATCAGACTTATACACATGCAATGTCTGCTTCAGTGCCTCCAGTCAAACTGGATAAAACTCATTAACCTGATGTTCCTGTGTTAAAAGCAATTTAAAACCAATTATATCACAGAAACCTAAGAATGCTGTTTAATACCACTTGTGAGAAACACGAATTAGCATCCTACAACTTTTTTGGGTTGGAAGGGACCTTAAAGATCATCTTGTTCAAACCCCCATCATCTAGTTCCAGCCCCTTGTAACTCAGTTTCAATATTCAGCTTATGAACAGAGAATACCACTGTGGCTGGGATGTTCCAGAAAGCTGTAGTTTGGTGATGGGGGTTATCAGTGAGATTGAAGGTGACCAAGCCTAGGGGAGCTGGTGGTGATGCTGGAGCAGCAAAGAGGTGGCAGAGTGGGGACAACGGGTTTGGTGTCAGAGGGCTGCCAAGTGGCAGTGAAAGGGGAAATGGAGGTGTGAGGCCAGGGAAACAGCATGGGGAGGGATGCTGCAATAACAGTGAGCATCTTGGGGGACAGAGGTGAACTTGAAATGAGCAAGAGCAGAAGAGAAGCAATTTCTGTGCGTTTCTGAGGCCACTGAAAAGGAGCAAACCCAGAAGGGATAGATGTCACCTTCTTCTCTTAGGATGTGTTTGAATCCTTATCAAAGGAGTTTATCAACTGATCTCATTTTCAATTACAACCTGCAGAAGCATTCATATAATTAGATGTGCTGCTGTAATCCTCTTGAAAACAAAATACGGGCATGGTGCAGCTGATAAATTGAAGTAGCAGGGAACAGCTAATATATGTTTTAATAAGCAGTAAGCCTAAAGTGTGTATCTAATGGACTCTAATGGTATCTTCTTTTTCTTAAATTTATCTTGTAAAGGCAGAAGTAAACTTTGAACTTGATGTTCTAGCCACAATTTATTATATTTTGATTTGTACTTTATTAATGATGGTCCTCAGGAAAAAAGGATTAGATTTAGATGAAAGTAGATTTTCATCTTCTGCCCACTGAAAGCAGCTGTAAAGCCACATGGACTTCAGAGAGTAAAGCTTCCTGTGTGCTCCTATCCTGTACATTGAGCATCTGCTCTGGCCTTGAACACTGCCAGGGATGGGGCAGCCACAGCTTCTCTGGGCACCCTGTGCCAGCACCTCAGCACCCTCACAGGGAAGCGCTTCCTAAGATCTCATCTCAGTCTTCCCTCTGTCAGGTTAAAGTCATTCTTCCTTGTCCTGGCCCTACCTGCCCTTGCCAAAAGCCTCTCTCCAGCTTTGTTATTGGCCCCTTTAGGCACTTGCTGCTCTAAGGTCAACCTGGAGAATTTTCCAGGCTGAACAACTCCAGCTTTCTCCTATGCTCCCCAGCATGTCTCAGTAGCAGAGGTGCTGCAGCCCTCAGAGCATGTTCATGGCCTCCTCTGGACTCATTCCAATGGGTCCGTGTTCTTCTTATGTTGGGCTGTCTTTGGTCAGTGTTTCTGACCCCACAAGGTTGTACAAGGATGCTGAAATGGGAGGCTGTCATTATAATCCATCAGGGGTGCTCAGGCCAGCAAGGTGGCAGTGAGGCTTGAGCATGCTCTGGGGAAAACTTCCCAGGGCAGTGTGGATGTGGCAGTGAGGAGGGCCCACGGCACAGAGCTGGTCACTGGTGGCTGGCACAGAGACGCACAGAGGAGCAGGAGCAGGCAGGAAGCATGGATGGATCTGCCTGGGGATGGCCAGATGTGCAGTGGAGTTTGCTGCAGTGCAGGATGTCTCTAGGTTAGTTGAGACCAAGTGTGGAGGACCTGCCTGCAGTGACACCAGGATCTGGGGATGAGAACTGGGTATGAGCCTTCTTATTTCTCTTCTGTTTGATCTTGTTGCTTTGAGTTTCCCCTGTTTAATAAGTTACATTTTTGAGGTTTATTGTTATGAAATCTGGCTTTATTTGAGTTGCAAAGGCTTTTGGTCTTCTTTAGAGAGCTCATTATGAAGAAAAACAGTAGGCAGTGGATGTCAAAGCTCTGGCGACCCAGGAGCTCATTATACCTGGTTTAAAAAAAAAGAAATTAGAAAGTAGTCACAGCATGAGCAATCCCTGCTTGTTTTGTAGGGGTTACACAGGACATGGAATTTACTGCCAGTATAGAGAATGATCCTGCCTCATTCTGGGCTGTCTGTGCTGCCCTTGTGTCCCCTCTCTCCCGGGACCCTGGGGCATGGTGGTTTTCCTTCCAGTGGGAATTGCTGGACAGAGCTCCTTCAGAAACTTTGCAGCAAATCCTTCAGTAAATAAATCGTGAGCAAACATCAACACCTAATTTTCCCTCGGTGGGTGGAATGTGAGAACAAGAGTGATGAAAGCTGAGAAACAAATGAGTTTCCTTCTTCAAGCAGTATTCTTTGCAGGGCTGTGGGGTGTTTTGCGCTCTGTGGCCTGCCTGGTGCAGATTAGCTGGGAAACACAAGCTAACTGGTTGAGGACCATGCAGGAGGACGCCAGGATCTACAGGGTCACCTCTATGGTGCAGTCTCCCTGATGATTAATTTACTATAGGGCTTACCTCTCAGGGTCTGTTAGTTCCCATCATCCTTTCTTATCCAACAGGAAGTGTTGGGCTGCTCAGCCAGGATGCCAGGTTTGCTTTACCTTGGTTTTGTTACTAGGTGTTCTATGTTCTGTTCTTCAGCCAGGTCTCCTTTTGGATGATTGTACCCACCCCCTTATGTATGTTAAATAAACAACTTCAAGTTGTTCTTTCCTGCTATTTAGCAAAGATTTGGGAAACTGAATTCTCCCAGTTCAGCTCCCTGTCCACAGTAAAATTATAAACGCATGATGTAAGATTAATGAAAGCATCAGAGCACTGGGTGGATATTCCCATTACTGTATACAAGCTAGACAGCATCCTCCTCCACCAGCTTCCTAGTTTGATAAATGCCTTGAGCTGATTTTAAAATGTGTGGGTTATTTTTAACTGTGGTAGCAGAGCCATCTGTATTGTATCTGATGAAGTTCTGTGATAGAGCAAATTGATTTATTCTATCTCCTTATACTAAGCTTTGTGTTATAAATAAGCTAGTTTGAAGTACATGATGTCATTGAGCTTGAAAGTCTCTAGATAAATTTGTGCTTAAAGTGTTTGTGCTTTCTATATGAATTTAAATTGGTGCAGATTGTTATAGCTCTTGCCTGTCTCTGTCTTGTGGACTGCAACTTTCTGAGGTCAGGACTGTCTTTATGGTTGTGTTTGTATGAAATACACAGAGGGCCCAAATCCAAGACTGATGCTCTCATATGGTACATTGATAAAAATAAGAGCAATCCAAAAACAGAAGCACACATTTGATGGCAGGATTTTCAGCACTGCAAGGAATTGTGTGTCTGAATCCTACAGTTTGTTATAAAATACAGGGCACTAATGAGGAACTCATTTCATGTGAGGTATAAACAGTCCTGGCTATAGAAGGGCATGCCCTGTGCTACAGCAAGACTGAGCTGAGGTCAGATTTTGAGATCTTGGCTTTGATTTCCTGTTCCAGGAGGACTCCGGGGCTTCTGTGAAAGACCATGGGAAAGGTGCCCATGGCAGGAAGAAAAGGGAATTAATCAAATGCTGGGAAGAATACAATAAATCCTGTCCTAGTTGACTGCTTACAGAACCAGCAAAAATGGTTGCTTGAACAAGATAGGACTTGAAAAAGAAGTGGACTAGAATCGCTGTTCCTGTCTTTAAAGGGTGGTTTTTGAGAGACCAATATTGAAGACAGGATGTTGCCTAATGAGTGCCATGTATGGGGCAGATTTTGCTGTAATTAAAAAGAAAATGAGCAATTCTTTAATTGAGATCTGAAGATTAAAAGTTAAAAGCTCAGTATCCTCTATTACTTACTGTCAGCTAGGAAGTACATTGTATATGCGTAACAAACCATTGCATTTTAAAAATGGAACCATAAAAAAGCTGCTGTAATTTAAAAGCAGCCAATTTGCCAGGAGTAGAGTTTGCAGCTCTGTCACTTGCTAATCAGTCTGTTAAACATAATAGCCATTCCTGTCTGGAGGCAGTTAATCATGTTGTGAATGCACTTATCAGTGCGTATTAGAAATACAATACAAGACTTCCCGACAGAGGAATGGATGCAATTACTGCAATCAGTATACATTTAGCTACTGTCTTCTACCATGGTTTTCCTCCCATTTCTTTTCTTTGTTGTTTTTTTTTTTTCCTCTTTTAAGTAACCCAGCAGTGACAGATTTTCTCTCAGTAAAATATAAAGGATGTGTCCTTGAAAGTGTTAACAGACTGCTCAAATGCAACCAGTCAGTGTAAATGAGAGGTGGCTGCTGGCTGGTTGAGCCTTTTCTGGACCTAGCAGTGTTGGAAGCTGCTGGCTTGGAGTGTTGTGGTGATGGTTTTCAAGGCCTTAGAGCATTTTCACTGACAGACTGGAAACATGTCTGTGGAGGCATTTGCTAAGTGGGGGGGAGCTGAAGTTGCTCCATTTGAATTCAGCTAAAGGAGCGCAGCATATGGATGAACTCATTTCCTTTCTCCCCACCCCGTGCTTCTCTACATCTAAATCAATAGCAATGAGGGATCTCAAAGTTTTTGAAAGGGGATATTGAAAAAGCATGAAAGCTAATTGCTTCCAGCATGACTACCCACCAGCAATGGGTGTAAATACAGCTGTCTCAAAGAATGCCAGGACTCACAAAATGTAAGGATTTCAGATAAACAATTTCCCAGGGCTGAGCATATTCTTGTGTGGGGAGGAAGAGAGTCGGGAGGAGGGACGGGGGTTATGAAATCCTGAAAAGACTCAGAAAAAAGAGCAATAGGAGGAGGATGATTTTGTCAATGCTGTTTTACATTAACCCTTAACTTTAAGGATGTTTAATGCAGCTGAGTGTGGTTTGCAGTGCTTGCAGGAACCTACCTTCTTTTGCTAGCAATCCTTTTATCTGACTCTTTGTTCTTCATGACAGCAGGGTTTTTTGCTGTGGTAACTTTTGTAATTGGAGCAATGAAAATGAAAAAAACAAAACAATCCCCAAATTGTGTGACTATTACAGTGGGTAATAAGGGTGTCAGTATAACATTGTATCCACCGCACCGGTATCTTAGGTATTGTTCTGCTCATGTCATACGTTGCTCAGACTCCATGAGGAAATTTGGGAGGTCCCAGTGCAATGTCCTTAGGGGTAATTCTTCCCACTGGCCTCACACTGGTGAGCAGCTCGGCTTGGACACAGGGTAAAGCCTTCACTGCTAAAGAAAGTCATTGAGATGAAGTCCTGGGGGGACATTTCATCACTTAAACAGGGGCGGGGGGAAGGCAGGATGGAACAGCACTTCTTCCCTTTCCATTTCTCATTATTCCTTTTCAGAACCTAAATGAATTAACCTCACTTAGTACTCACTTGTGCTTGAACTCATTTATTCATGGTATGACCTTAGCTCTGAGCAATATCCGTGCAGCCCCCCATTAGCTGTCACTATATTTGAAATCCATCACGTGTTGGGAAATCATTGTCTTGCAAGTGTGACAAAGTAGTGATTACCCTTTGAAGAGGTGACCTAGAGTCATTACGTGGTGACCCTGGTGTTGACCTCCCTTTCATGCCATTAGGAAGTAATTGTGGAATGATTTTTAAAGAGAGAAATATTAAATCTGCTCCATTGCTTTTAGTTACTTGGAGTTATCTTTGCACTTCTAGGAAAATTTGGGCTTATTTGTAGGATGAAAATAGGCTTTTAATGGAGTGATGTGCATTAAACTGCTTGTTTCTCTCTTGTGTTTAGTTTTGTTGGGAAGATCAAGACTTTAAGCTGATGGCGGGTAGCAAAGGGTGGAGGCACACAGAGAATTACTGCAGATGGCTTTTTCTGTTCATAGGCTGAAGGCAGACCCTGATCCACCCTGTGTTTGCTCAGCTGGATGAATTAATCTTGTTTATTAATTAAAACATGGGCACAGGTGTTTATGTGCCAGTTTCACTTTCACGTTTTTGTTGTCTGTTCAGTGGGTATCCACAGTGAGAAGAAAAGTTTAACTCTTTCTTAAAACATAAATAACAGCCTATAAACCAACAGGGTTTTATGCACACCGGGTGTCTCTTGGGGACCTGGGGAGAAAGGAAGTCCTGTTTGTGTTAATGGGCTACACTGATCCCTGCCTTCACTTCTTTGAGGACATTGTCATGCCCATTATTTGTTAGCAGAAGTGTGACTTGGCCGCAGGACACCCTGCACATCATCTCTCCATCTAGGAGTACATTAGGTTCAAAGAAAGCTAGGTCTGACTCATTAGATGCTTGATTTTGTTTAAAGAGAATATAGGAGGAATAGGTGGAATCCTGCTTGGGTTTGTTCTGTCATTATTTCATGCAGGTGTTACTACAGCAGCTTCTACGGCAGACTCATGAGTTTTGTACACTCTTAGCAAGAATGAAAACACTGTTTTTCTAATTGCCCCTTGTCTTTGCTGGCTGCTTGGCATTCTGTTATTTACTCGTTTACACTATGTGCCCATTAAGCAAAGGATTACGTTCTAAAGGTGTTGGATTAGGCTTTTTAAATCCTCAAGTGGAGAGCACCATTTGTCACTGTTTTCATGTATCCTCCAGCACATTAGGTATATTAGTGTCAGAGTCTGCACCTTGTATCCCCTTTCCTTTCATTCATAAATTCAGTGTGTGTGGAGTTTGCATCTTTAGATCCCCTGTGGTTGATTTTTGTCCCCAGGCAGATCCAGCTGTCAGTCTCAATTGCAGTTCTGAACTCTAAATAGCAACTGCATTGCTAGCAACTTTCTCCTAGGTTGTCTGGTCGTGGTTGTCTTTTCTGATGCACTTGGTGTATACAAAAGAGTCTGATCACTTCATGCTAATGATGGGCCTATAAAAATCATAAAAAGGAGGCTGATCACTTCATGCTAATGTCAGGGCTGTAAAAATCATAAGGTATTTAAAGTGCCAAGGAAGCATGTTGTTGGAAACGTGGTTTGAGCCATTAGGGTGCGTCCAGGGCACTTACCCAAACTTACCTCTCTAGGAGGATGAGGAAGCTGCATACCCATTTGTTGATAAAAAATTCAAGAGTCACCAAGTGACTCCTTATCACAAGTTGGACTCACGCTCTTTAAAAGGTCTTCTGAGAGCCTGTGGAGGAATGGTCTCTATATGTGTGTTCCTGCGTTGAAAAGAATTTCTTGTGTCACTGAATTTATTATCCCAAATTTTCAGTCATTGGTTCTTTAAAAATCCATCTCTGCTTTATAATATATTTTAGGTGCATGCACAGCAATGTTGAAAATACACCATGTGATTATGGTATGTAAATATGTGAGAATTTCTGAATAGTTAAAGAAAAGCTATAAGCAGGGTTTGGGCTGTTGGTATTTATTTACTGGTTAGGATTCAGCATAAATCTTTCATCATGAAATCATTCTTATTTTTTTGACAACAATAGCTCCCTCTATACTTGCATCCAACATCAGCTAAACCCTGGCTCCAATTTTGTACTGGATGTGTTTGTTATATTCCCCAGCAAGATGCTGTCTTCTGGCGGAGAAGCTTTATTTCAAGAAATCCACAGCACAGCAATAAAGAGGTTCTAAATGGTAGTTGGAAAAATTTTCCAGTGCAGTCAAATCGCTTTCTTAAACCCCAGAAGATTACGTGCTGCTTCAGAAGGGGAGAGTCATGGCAAAGAAACAAATGGAGCCCCAGTGCCCAGCAATACCTGTTACCACTGGCACACACCGACTCTCCATCCTGAATGTGCTCCTGAAAGTCCTGTTTTGTTAAAGGCTAACTCAAATAGTATCTAAGGAGTCTTCTACCAGAAGAATTCCTGTGCACTGTCACAAGGTTGGAAGCAAATAAAAATAATGGAAGCAATTGTCTCTGTTGTCTCCAGGGTTGTCATGATGATGTTGATAAAATCAAATAAAGTGGAAGTTATTGCAAGTTGTTAGTGAGCAGCACAGTTGTGAATTGGCAGTGGAAGAAGCTGAAGAGCTTAAAAGGTTTGCTCATTATCTAGATTTATTGTTTTCAGTTGTGAGAAAATGTTTGCTAAGCAAAATAACATTAATAATAGCTGGTCCTGGTGGTGTGTTTGGAACAAAAATATTTTCTTCCTGTTTTTTTTTTTATAGCTTTTAGTGGATTATTAAAAAGTGCTGTGTCAATCCGTACGTTCTGAACACATTTAGCAGCTTGGTTTTCTCCTCTGTAGCCATTTACATCTGCCTGTGCATCTTTGAGGAGCAGGTTTTTTTTACAGCAGTGAAAGTAAAAGAAGATCAGGCACTAAGAAATGTTTTGCAGAAGCCTGTAGTTGGTATGAAGTCAGCTGCATGACAGAGCAAGTTCTCTGTTAGACAGCAGAGCACACTGCAAATTGTGCTTTTGAAATGCATCATGAGAGGAAACCAAGCAGACATTTTCCATCTCTGGAGCACACTGCAATACTCAGGGGTACCTGCTCTCCTTTCTGCAGGGCTCCCAGCCAGACCCATATCCAGTGAGCCCCTTCCTCAGCAGCCTCCCCTGGGAGAACAGTGGGAGTAGGCTGCTTCCAAGGTTGTGTAAGGCTTTGTGTGCTTACAGCCTAGTGAAAATGATACATGCTGGGAGAAAAGGGTTTAAGCTTTAATATCCATTATCAAGTCAAACTTTGTATGTAACACAAGGTGTGGCCATTTCACCCCAGGAAGTTGTTCTGAGGTAGGATCTGTGCTTAAGGATGTTGTAGCTGCTGGAAGGGCTGGCCGTGTGTAAATCTTCATAATTCAGAAGCTGGATGCTGCTCAGTTAGCAGGTATTTGTTCTCATTTCCTTCATCTCAGGCTTCTGGGATCTTAATTTCCTAAGGGGGAGAAGGTCAAGACCTTTAATCTGGATCTTTTCCCCAAGAGGTCCTGGCTGGCTGCTGCTTCATTTGACTTCAGCAGGAAGCTAGGGCCTTGAGCACTTCCAATCAGTCCTTGAAAAGCCTCCTCTTGTGTTTGCTCTTCAGTAAACCATGCTTATGAAATTAATCCTCTTGGGATCAAAGGAGTGAGACCTATATTACTGAAATATTTTATAAACTCATGTACCTTGCTTATGTAATCCTATTCTCATTGAATCTGGTGACAATTTATCAGAGGGAGTAAGAATTGACCATTATTAACCTTGAAAAGATTCTCAAGCAACATGATACCAGACATTTCATTATTTTCAATTACCTAGTGTCTGCTCCATGGTTTTTAGAGGCTTGTTTACACTGCTGTGGGCCTCATAAACAGATTGCCATTTACTGAAACCATTATTTTATGAATGAATGAAACTCATGATTTCCTGTAATAGCCAAGTGCACTAATAGAAGGGTCTGACTTTTATCAACTAAATTGTTGGTGAGCTGGCTGTGGGAGCCAGGAGCTCTCATCCTTCACTGTGGCATTCTGCATGCTTCATTCTTTCTAGCCATACATAGGACAGGCTCTTCAGTTTGCTTGACAGTGTAAATCTTCCTTAATAGCTAATAATAGGCATTTGTTTATTTCAGGTAACTATTCACCATTTAGAGTGTCACTGCCATCAAAACATCAGTCACTGTGTTATCATTCCTGTACTTAATTCAGTAATTCCACGTTTGGCTTAGACAGAATTTAGGAGTGAATTAAATTCAGTATTATTTCAATACCAGGTGATTTTTGTGGTACTTATTAAAACCTCTCACATTAGAACTGTGGTGAACATGCACAGCAATCTATTATTTTGTAAAAAAAACAGCAAATGCAGTTCCATATAAATGCTTAGTAAGGTAATATATCATAAAATGCTTTGGGTTGAAAGGGACCTTGAAGCTTACGCAGTTCCAACCCTGTGCCATGGGCAGGGACACCTTCCACTAGACCAGGTTGCTTCAAGCCTTGTCCAGCCTGGCCTTGTGCACTGAATGGGGCAGCCACAGCTTCTCTGGGCACCCTGTGCCAGCGCCTCAGCACCCTCACAGGGAAGAGCTTCTGACTAAGAGCTCATCTCAATCTCCCCTCTGACAGGTTAAAGCCATTCCCCTTGGCCTGTCCCTACAGGCCCTTGTCCAAAGCCTCTCTCCATGTTTCTTGTAGCCCTTTTAGGCACTGGAGCTGCTCTAAGGTCTCCCCTTAAGGAGCCTTCTCTTCTCCAGGCTGACCCAGCCCAGCTCCAGAGCAGAGCTGCTCCAGCCCTTGCAGCATCTTCATGGCCTCCTCTGGACTCGCTCCGGCAGCTCCAAGTCCCTCTTGTGCTGGGGCCCCAGAACTGGACACAGGACTCAAATGTAGAGGGGGAAAAAAAAAATCTGGTACTGGATTTGTTTTAGATATAGATTTAAAATACATTTATTTTTTCCTACTGTTTGCATCCCATAGCAGATTCAGGAAGAAAATCAGCATATATGTAACCAGGTAATGTGTTAGACAGCCCTCCAAAACCCATGTGAATCTTTTCACAGCATCTGAATGCAGTAACGCAAGAGTTCTCTAAGGTACTTGGGGGCACTCGAAACCCAGGCCTTAGTGTTCTAGTGGTTTGTGCAGTCTGTGATTTGTTCCTCTGGGAGAGTGTTGTTAACTGTGGAGAGACTCCACTTGTGAATGGAGTACTTACTCCTGTATGGCTTAATGTACATCTAGAGGAAGAACTTTAGTTTGGCAAGCCCAGCAGGGCAGTTGGGCTCTGCATGCCTGCATCAGGATGTGTCCATTGCTGGATAGTTCTGCGACTTAGCAGTGTTTTCTTGTCTTGATTAACTCTTCTTATTCTGGTGTTGGGCAGACCTAGGATTGGCTTCCTTGAGCATGGATTTATCATTCTGTGCTAAAAGTCTGTTCTCTTCTATTCCAGTGTGGGATCCCAACCATGCCTGCCTGCTGCTGGGTACAGGATGAAGACTGTATGCTAGAAAGCTTGACTGGGCTGTGGGGGACCTGGTCTTGGTGCATTAGATGTATATTAGGCTAAACAATGGGAAGTTGTGCAGAAGACTCAAGGGTTTGGGGGATCTCCTAGCTCCTAGCAGAGCATTGTGAACGTACACAAACAGGATTATAACTTGCAGTTTGAAGAAGAAGGCCTACTTACTGGAGTTTGCAAGAGGAAATAAATCCAAGCCTGTGGTTTCTTTTTCTCCTCTCACCAGAAAGAAAAATGTGTAATGAATGTCTCATGTCTGAAACACTGGGCTGGATTCATCAAAGGGAGTTAGTAATTACCAAATTGAGAGAATCATGAAGCGCTTTTCTAAATTTGAAAGGCTCATCAAGAATAGATCAGGAGCAGGCAAAATTAATAGTTATGAACTCATTTCCATAGAAATGGACTTATTAGCAAGCATGCCAGCTGCCTAAAATTATAAGGTCTTTTCCTTGTGCTTGCAGGAAATAATCTTTTTTTATAGAAGTAATTTTGACTTTTTATTTTTTTATTGCTCCTCTAAACTGGGGTTTGGCAAAGTCCTTCCAAACTGTGATCACTGGACAATAGAAATACTTAACTGAAAAGAGAGGAAAGATGTGGAAAGGAGAAGTGATTTATAGTCCTTGGATTCCATCAGACTCTTCCTGATGGTGCAAGTGTATGTAAGAGCAAGATGGAATAAAACCCAAGAAAAAGCTGAGGAATCCTTATAGGATAAAGTTTGGATTAGCTGGATTTAATGGCTGATAACAGCATGAGTTCAGTTGTCGTCTTCTCAGCTAGTGGATTTTCCCACTGGTAATGTTTTGTCTTCACCAGGCAGTTGCAGATCCACTTCAAAGACCAACATACTGACCACCAGCTACAGATCAGACTAAAAGCTGAAGATTTGCCATGGCAGGATGGGGTGACTGCTTTTAAAATTGGTTATAGTATAATGCTCTATAGCCAGGAGAGAGATTTAAATACAGGTGTTTTGATGTGGATTTATGAAGCTGATACAAGTAAATGCAAACCTTCAAAGTCGTGAGTATGGTTTAATCTGTCTCTGGTTTTACTTTAGCAACCCACATCAATTTCAGTGGAAAAATACAGTTGTTTTCTGCATAGTGTTATAGAGGGTGGTTAATAAATGGCAAGAATTACGCATATAGTACCAACCTTCCCCGGGGAAAGAAGCCCCTGCAGGATAAGAGATGCAGCAGCCAGTAGAAAGGCACTGGCAAGTGTTAGCAAGAAAGAAATTCACTTCTCAGGTTTTATCATGGGTTTGTTGTAAGCTTGTAAGAGACTTAGAATAAAGAGGGTGGATTAGTCCATTGGATGCTCTGTGTTTCAGATACTGCAGCATTTGGAATTGCTTGAAGGCTGAAGAGCTAAAAAGGGAGATCATAATTTTAGAGAAAATTTACTTACCTGCTGTTAAGATACAGTAAGTCCATTTCTTTCAGCAAAAGTCAAAATGAAAAGAAATAGATCCTTTAATCAATATTAAGTCATGCTTCATGATTTGCATCTGAGACTAAGCAGCTAACATTTGATAAGCCATGTTGTTTTTCCAGATGATGATAAGCATTGGCTTTGGCACCAGGACCAATAAAGGCGTGGGAGATCTGGGAAGTCAGCTTTGCTTTAGTTTGTACATTAGTATTAGTTAGACCTGAGGAGGGTTTATTTGAGTTGCTGCTCTTTTGTGGATGCATAGAGACTCGTTTCGGATATGGCAGTGTATAACCATGTCTGTCTTTAAATGAAACTTATGTCTTTTACACTATACAGCCGTGCTAAGGATACAGTGATGGTCTTTGCATATTTAGAGGCACAAGAGTCATTTTATTCCCTGGCAATTACTTCAGCTTGCTACATAGTCAAGATGCGCAATCTTTTCTTAGGGAGATCTGAGTCCCAGTCTGTCTTTAAAATATAAAACCATTATTCTGGTTACTTTCTGGATGTGTAAAAATTAAAACAGGAAGGGAATAATAGAAGAGCACGATGGACCGAGCTCAAAGAAGTGCCAATCAGTGGGGCACATGGGCTAGATTTATCAGTGAAGATTAACCCAATATGTTATTTAAGTGGTGAATCTAAAGCAAAACTCTCCATCAGTGGTTTTGTTCCAAATTTGAATCCACACATGGGTGTTTTTGTGCGTGGCAACTACTGACTTGAACAGATTGAAGCTCAATTGCAGATCTACACATAACTTACAGGCCCAGTATCTAGATCCACAGTCAGTGTAAAGCTCATCTCGAAATCTTATTCCTGTGTTACGAGGAAATTAATTTTATGTGATTTAGATAAAACAAACTGCCGGAAGTGATACACAGAAAACAGTGAAGTCGAGTGCTACTTTGTGGTCTTGTTTTTGACTTAAATGGTTTAATTAAATCCCTAGTATCGTGTAATAATTTTTGTCTTAAAAGGGTTTTACTGATTGTCTGGTTGACTACCCGAAAGATGCCTCAATAGCTTCTAGTTTTGCCTGGAGGTGGTTATTATCTTGTGTCAGCATGGAAAATATTTATCCTCCAGGCATTGAATCATATGCTTGTGGTGTTGTCAGAAAGAAAACATAAAAATCAGTTCCTGTTCAGATGGGTTTTTTCCTTTACAATGCACCTTCAGAAACATATGGCACAACCAGATTCTGCCTCTGTGCAGCTGGGAAAAGGAAAAGGATGTTTTAAGTCTCTATTCTTTGTAGCAGAGGCTAAAACTTCTTATGAACACAGCTCTTAGAGTGATGACACACAATGTACTGGGGGACGGGATGGAGGGTGAAGTAATACCTGAGGGGTGCCTTCGCGCATGAGACACTGCCCTGTATCGGGAACAAGCCATCTCATGCTCACAGTAAGAGCACATTCAAGTCAATACAGAGCGGCCTAAAATGCTGCAAATTCAGATTTTAACCTATTTTATGAGCACATACCCCAAAACTTCAGTAACATTGGCAACACTGATTGTCTCTTAAGCGACTGCGTCTGCAGTCAGGTTCACTGCCTTTCCGTCCCTGGAAAGAGCATCCATGCTCTGTAAGCTGCACCAGCGTGCCACGCTGCAGGTGTCTGTCTGGGAAATTGGGGCAGGAACTGGCATGCTGCTTTGTAAACTACCTTAATTTTTGTGGAAGTAAAGCGCTGGATGAGCAGTCTGTTTCCTAAATAGGGCCCTGCTGTGGATACGGCAAGTGCTGTTGGTTAAATCTTGGTGTCTGTTTTCTTCTTTGTAACATGAAGATAAGATCTGTCTTTCTAACCTGAGGATTAATTATTAATATTTACATAGTGTTTGACCAGAAGAGAGTGCTGAATGTTGTTGTTAACAAAAGAAGCAGAAATAATTTAAACACAGTTCTGAATGCTGTGCATTTTCATCCATTTCTTTACCTTTAAACTTTTATTTCCAGATGAGAAATATATAATGATCACCATGTAATTACAAGGCTGAAGCACTAATGAGAAGAATGTTTTCATGAACTGAAAACAAGGATAATCTACACCCCATTTTTTGTCATGTATAATTTCTGCAAATCCGTGTTTTTCCACTGAGATAAAGACAAATTTCAGTCTGAGACTTCCCCCCACCCCTTGCCTAGAGCTCATTTCTGATACAGCATGAGGAATGGCTGAGTATTCTATTGTTTCAGAGCATCAGAATTTGCAGCAACAAAATTATAATAATGCTATATTAAATAATTTAGCAGCATCTGTGCAATGCAGTTCCCAGGTTTTGGGGCTTATTCTGTACGTTCATTGTGATTATGGTGAATGAATATCACAGTTTTATGGGAAAAATGCCTCCATTTCAGGAAACTAAAAGATACAGTGTCACTTTATCTATAAAGTAGCTGTTTATGCTACTTTATGCCCAGTATATAGTTTTATTTAGGTTTCTGTCAGTGTCTTCAAGTGTGCACGTTGAAGTTACTGGCAAATCTTCTGGTGAATAGAGGAGAAATCGAAATACATGTTGTGACATTGTGACATCCTGCTGATGTTCTGGGAAATCCTGTTGTTTCTTTTCTCCAGAGCAAACATGTCCTCCTTCGAGATCCTGGAGATGGACTTTGAGATTGACAACACCAGCAGCCTGGCAGGGGCCCAGCAAATCACCTGGCAGGTGGAATACCCTCGAGATGATTCCTTGAGCGAACTGGTGGTCTCCGAGATCTTTGTGAGCCGGACGATGTTTGTGGGGATCGTTCCTCTTGCCATGGTAAGAACCTGCTGCTGCTGCTTCTTGCTAAATGTTTCCGTTGATTCTCGTTAGTATTCAAGGGGATGTGAGCCATTTTATTATATGCTACTTCCTATGCACCTGCTGCAAGTGATTTAAATGCAAAAAATACATTTCAATAATATTTTATTTACCTGATATGCTGTAACGGCTCCTCGGAAACCATTTGAATCTTTTGTGAAAATCCTTTACTGTTTGTGGATTATTGGCCTGGTACAGGGTAATAGCTCCTCTGGAGCCATTGTCTTCTGGTGTATTAATGTGACTGTCACGCATGTGCTTTAAGGGTAAATGTTGTAATTAGTTGGGACATTTTCAGTGAAATAAATTGGCATGCATGTGTGGGAAACTTCATTGCTAAACCAAACAACTGGACTGTTTCCTGCTTTGCTTTTCCCCAAAGAGCCACACAGCCTAGTGAGCTGCAAAGTGTCAGTTTGACAGAAGGTCCGTTTGGAGTTACAGAGAAAGGACAAAATGCTTTGTGAAGATGGAGGTGTTGGCAATGTTTTCCAGGCAGGGTTTAAGGTGAACGTGTGCGGAAGGCTTGAAGCTGATGGTTTATTTAAAAAATGCAAATATCTCCTTCTAAAAATCAAATGCACCTCTTTTGGGAGGGACCTTTGGCCTGCATTTGGGTCTGATGGACTTCTCAGTACTAGTGCTTTAAGCTTACACGTGACCAGTTATTTCAGTGGTGATATTCTGCTGTAAAACCATAGAGACAGCCAAAGAACCTGGATGTTATACCAGTTCTTTCAAGGACACTCTGGTAATATCTCACTTTCTCACAAACATTTGCCCTTCCTTTCTGAGTCAGTCTGTGCTGGTTTTCTTTCTGTTCCTCCATATAACCAAGAAATACTGGTGATTTCCTCTGCGTGGCTCCTAGCTTCTCTTACTAGGACAGAAGCAAGGAAAAATGCTTGTAGAAGTTACACTTACTGGCAGCCCTGGTGATAGTCAATAGAGGATTCTCCTCTAGCCCTTTCTTTTGGAGAACAAAGCTCTAGTTGTGTGGATGAAATTATCAAGTAGGAATGGTGAATCAGATGTAATAAAGACAGAATATGGTGCATGAACAGACTTGCACATAGCATTGCTGGTTTCAAATGGACAGCCTAGAGTTTGTGCTGTGCAGAGCACCACAGATAAAAAAGAAAATCCAACCCCAAAGCCCGTTATGGATGTTGGATCAGAGCTTTGCTGCTGTCTCTGCCAGGGCTTCATTTCATCTCTTTGCAGTTATGACAGATGTTGGCCACTTCAGCTGTCTCTAGATGTCCTTGGACAAAATCTGGGGCTGAACCTGAATTGAAAGTGGAGCTAATCTTATCTCCAATACTTTGTCATTTTAAACTAACCACTGAGTAAAGGAAAAAGATTTTTTTTTTTTGGAAATTCATGACCTTAATCCTCAGATGGGGCTCTCATGAGCTTTTCTTTCCTTGTGAGTGTCCTTGGCTGGCTCAGCCCAAGGCTGATAGGAAGATTGATGACAGCAGTGCCAGGAACAACAGTTTTTCCTTCCTGTATGTTTGCTATTTTGCTGTGCTGCTCCATTTAACAGTCACTAACTGGTGCAGGTTCTGGCACTGCATTCCTGGAAACATGTTCCCAAGGGCCGGAATTCCTAACTGGACTAAATGCATTTTAATGTTCATTCCTCTTCCAAGATCTGCCTGGCTCCTTGGTAAGGCAGTCTCCCTCTGAGTGCTGGTGGTATCTAAAGGAGAGTTTTGTCAGCTCCTGGGCCCTGGTCCCCCAGAAGGGTCAGAAGCTAGTGTGTTTCCATGACTTTGTGTTGCATAGAACATAAATTACTTGCTGTTCCTTTTCACTGTACTGACTCTTTCATTGTAAACATTGAATATTTATAGATGAAAACATAAGAGTTCCTTGGAGAGTTTAAGGTTTGAGCAAAACATTTAGTCCTTGATTTGCAAGAGTGAAGGTTTTGATGGGTTGTCAGAACCTTGTGATGTTTTAGTGGCAATGACACCAGCATTTGCACGGAGAAGTGCAGCTTGGTGTCATGGAGAGGGAAAATTTCTTTCCAGTAAGAAGACTGAGTCAGATCCAGTAAGAACTTAGTGGAGGAGAAGTTAGCTGTGAAATCCTGCACAACAAAAGTGGACTTTAATGTGTGGTTCTCTTTCTGTAGGCCACTTTAGTTCTGCTAATAAAACGACATCCTCCTCCATATGGCTTGGAATATTGCTGTTGGCTGGTACAGCTGGTCATGAGTTTAACTTTGTTTTCTGTGCTGCTTTCTTAAACAGGAGAAAATGGAACGAGCCCCCACATAATTTATTCTGTCACTGCGTTGTGGTGACTTTGGAGATAGTGGTGGGGATATTTTTTTCTTGTATCTAGTTTGCCTTTTTGTGCCGATAAAGATACAGGATTCATGGTAACCTTTTAATAATAGCCTGATGAAAAGAGCTGGTTTTTTGCTTTAGTGAGTTTATGAAGCCCTTAACATCAAATCTCATGTTCTTAACGGGTACATTTGGCAGCAAGCTTGAAAGGCTTTTTTTTTTTTTTTTTTTTGGGGGGGGTTTGGATTTTTCTGAGTGGAAGATACTGTTGATTTGTGCACGTTATGTAGCAAAAAAGAGTTCCATATTAGCAGACAGTCTTGCTGTGATGAATTTGTATTGCGGATTATTTCTGGCTAGCCCTCTGGTATCAAATGAGCAGTGCATTAATAAACACTGTTTAGGGATGCACAGAAGGAAGGAGGGCCAGGGAGAGTCTAGACCAGGGTAGCATGCATCAGCTGTGCTCTGTGCCTGCTCTCAGCCCACTCCTGAGGTGAGGTTATGTGACATAACTCAGTGAAGGAACATCGTGATAAACTGCAGTGCTTGTATGCTGTGACCAAAGAGGAGCAGAGATACTTAAGCCTTGATAGGGGCATTAGGAAGTGACTGGAAACTCATCAGCTTGTGGGGAAAGTAGAAATCGTCAGTGTAGCAAATCCAACTGTTCTTCTTTCAGTATGGTTACTGTAAAAATACTTGGGGAGGGTTGCATATTTTTTGGAAGGGGACTAAAATTCAATCTTGGAATTTCCTCCCAAACTATCGCTTTTAATTTGAATGATCTTCTATATAATAAATCAGTGCCATTTATGGCCAAATTCAGTGCATTTAGAATACAAAAGAGTTAAGCATTTGCACTAATGAGAGAAATTAAAACAAGATGCCATGTTGAAGGAGAGCCTGCTTTCTGCATCATCTGACAGTGCTCCCCAAATCCTTGAGCTCCTTGTAATTAAAACATCCAGTTTCAACAACTGCACAGGGCCAGTTGGGATTTCCAAGGGAACTACGTCCAGATGGGAACAGCACAGTCCAGTAATTTAGGATTTGGTTTCTGAAGTCTTCTCTCTCCTCCTGCGTGAGCAGTGCAGACTCTGTGCACAGAGATGGTGGCATGGGAACACAGGCCAACCCTAGCTGACATGACAAAGAGAAAATACCGAGAGGGGTGATCACAGTTGTGTGCAGGCTGCACCCCTCAGGAGGTGCTTTGGATGACAGCTTGATAACCCCGCTGCTGCTGTAAGGGTTGACTTTTGTGGACTTGTTCTTACGGCTGTGCCTTTAAATCATACGCCTGCTGAGAGCCTTCAGTCCTATAGCACTTATTATAGAGGAACATAGTGGGGAATGTTCTCTTTAAGCTATGCTGTCATTTCCATCATTTTCAGCTGCTGAAGAGTGTGGAAGTGACTCTTTCTGTGTGTGTACCGCCAAAGTTGTGTGGAAAACATATTTGGTTTTACTTGGGGAATGTTCCAAGACATGAAAGGACACAAGGGGGTAGGCTGTATCTTTCAGCCTGTGTCCACCCTCCAAAAAACCCCTAACCAGTTTTTGTTCAGTCCAAATGTGGCCTGATTTCTGCTCAGGTGAGTAGAGCACCAGTTCAGAATCAACCCAGAGCGCAAAGTGCTGATGTCTCACTGGCACCGTTTCCAGCATCACGTAGGATCTGATCCCAGATGGTATTGCTGTGCGCATTTTACACCACTTTAGAAACAGATTGTTTATTTTATCTAGTGTTCAATGTGACGTATGCTGGGATGATCAGACGGGATTCTGGGCCTCACATACCTATTCTACCTACCCTTTGCTTTAGATGCTAACTGATCTCCGGAGTGCTTATACCAATAGTCAGTGTGTAGTTCCTGGAAGCTTTTGTTTCTTTAGATAAGGCTAGGTCATGAAATTCACCATTTCTGAGCATGAAAATTGGATATATGAATAGTTGTCCTCTTGTAGAGCTGTAGAGGTATAAAAATACATGTATTAAGACAAGGCAGCATACGATACCCAGATACAAGGATGGATGATACATGCTTCTGTCCTAGTTACTTTATTCCGGACTGCTTTAGGAGTGGTCAGTGAAGTTTTAGGTTCTTTGGACAACAGGCTGAGAAAACACAGAGCTCAAAACGTAGTAGACTGCTGTTTAACCCCAGAAGATGTGCACCTGGGTTCCTGGTAAGAGGGAGGGTGGACTTGAAAGGGAAAGAAAACCGTCTGTGTGTATATTCCTCTGTAAGTACAACTTTGCAGGTCATTCTGAATTCGTTTTCTCTTAACTGTGGCACATAAAATATGTGAAGATGCATCATCCTGTAACTGCCACAGCATTTTCTGATTGCTGAAAGGGATTGGATGGGCCTGCTTAGGTAGGGAAAAGAAATAAATGCTAATTCCTAAAACTCCATGCAAATTAACAAATTATTTTTTCCTTAAGTACTCTATTATTATCTAGTATTTATGAAGTGTTTTATATTTTCAGAACACTTTACAGGAATTAATTAATCAGACCTGAATAAACTGAGCTTGATGAGAATGGAAAATTAAATGGAAATTAAGTTCCTCTTACTTAGTTTTACCTGTTTCTGCATGATCTGTAAGTCACTTTTTGTATTCCTAAAGGTACTTTTTAAAACACTTAAAAAAAATCCTACAATGCTGTGCTTATTATCTCTAAAACCTGTTTTGGTTAGAAAAGAGGTAGGATTTATACCATCAAGAACTAATGACAGCACAGATGAGTGGCTTTTAAGAACGTAAATGCTGTTTTATCACCTAAAGCTGTGCATAACTGTTTAAGCTGATTTAATTCAGGCAAAAATGCATGGATGGGAGGTTTGCTCCCTTAATTTGAATCCTATTTAGAAACTGGAATATTTGGCTCCTGGAGGTTTATGTGGAGGAGACTGGAAGGAATATATAGTTTTATCTCAGGTTTTATCATAAACTTTTAAGAATAAAAAAACTATTGAGAGACTTTATCTATAGAAAATGAATGAGACTGATCACCGCACTGGGGTGGCTGATTTGGCATTGCAGGCTTCTAGATTGAGTGTTACTGCATTGTCCTCTTGCAAGATAACGACGTCCCTAAATACCTTTGAGGATCCAGGCCTGCCTGTTCAGTTTAATGTTCCATGTGGCGCTGGGTGTCAGATGAAAATGTCAGCTGCTTCTTTCTGTGAGGCCTGTTTTCTTTTTGACAATAAATGTCTCTGATAATTGATTCTTTCAACATCTGGTCTACAGATCAACCTGTGGAACTAATGTCCAAAAAGTAGAAAGGTGATCTATTCTCATCATGTTGAGTAGAGTAACAGATGAAGGTGAGGAAGTGGAACACAACCACATCTGAAGTTCTTTTTGGCTCCACTGTTACTGAGTATCAGGAACAGACTCTGCCTTCTGATACTGCTGTTACTGACTATAACCACTGCAGGTGATTATTTTCAAGGAAGTTTTATGGCAGTGAAGTAGGATGCGAGTTGTGAATCTGGTTGATGTTTAATGCATCAGAAGGGGTGTTTTAGGCATCCAGCAGGTCTGCCAGAACATTGTGAAGTTGGATCTGAGCTGGGTGCCATGGTATGTCTCAATGTAATAATCTCACGATATAATAATGTTGCAAAGTGGAATTGTGTGTCCTGCTAATTACAGAAACTGATAGCACAGACTAATCTGTTCTAGCCACTGGTGACACAATTCCCACGGTTATAGCTCTTGGTTTAAATAGATACAACCTGCAATTTCCATAGTTACGGCAAATAGCAAGGGAGTCAGTAGAGTCTGACACTCCTGGGGTGCAGGAAACAAACACTGCCACAGCTTTGAGCCTGTCATCCAGGTTTCTGTCACAAGTAAATGTGGTTGGATTAATCTCTTACCTAACTAACAGTTGGGGGAAAATGAAAAAACAGGAAAAATCCAGGTCTTTTAGAGAGTTTCTAGGCAACCAGGAACTTAGTCAAAGTAAAGAACAAGACATTGAAAAAATGTCTTTTAACTGCTTATTATAAGGAGGCTTCAGCTAAGGCTGAGGGCTTGAGGAACAATAGGTTTAATAATAGATGAATATCTAGCATTCTCTTCTTATCTGGGAAAATGATGGCTTGGTCTGTGACTGGCAGCACTGGTGTTTTAGATACATGTGTTACAGATCCTTTCTTGTATAGTAATAGAATTGTGATTCCCAGACTGTCATTATTCTAAAGTGTTTTTCAAATGCAACAACCAGTATTTCACCACTGTTCTCAGCCCCTCAGCCTGAAATATTTCTGTATATCCTACAAGTATTTCATCTGTGTCTTCAGAAATCTTGTCTCCTCCCCAAAAATGTAAGCTATTGCTTGACTAATAGTTTACTAATGTTGTGAATGACTTAGAAGCACAGATGGCTGTATATACTCCAGTGAGGTTTCTTTTAAATGGGAGGCTGAATAATAGCATCACCAGTTGCTGCTAACAAACGTACTGACAAGAACACCTGGAAAAGTCATCCTTAAAGATGCCCATTTCTGTAAGCCAGGCTGAAAGGGGGTTGCTGAGTGCAACACTTTGCTTATTTGTTTTAGAGAAAGCAGGAGCATGGGGTGAGCGCTTGGAGGATTGTTGTTTGGGTTCTGTAGTTGTTGGTTTTGGTTTTAATGTACTGCTAGCTTTGGCTGTCGGGTCTCCCGTGAGGAGTAGGAGGGGAAATGCAGCTTGGGATGAATGCCACCAACTCCCCATTTGTAGAAGAGGTGGCATGGCCACCTTCATTCATGGAGAGCCCATCGCTGTCACATCCAGCCGCATCCAGCCGTGGTCTGCAGCGGTCCTCCATGCTGAGTGAAGCCTGTGAGACCCTCTAGTCAAGTAAGCAGCTATTCTAAAGCTTACAGATCATGTTTAAGGCCAGGTTGGACAGAGCCTTGGGTGACATGGTCTCGGGTGAGGCATCCTTGCACATGGCAGGGGGTTGGAACTAGATAATCTTAAGGCCCTTTCCAACCCTAAACGTTCTCGTGATTCTATGTTTCCTGGTATTACTTCTGTTGTTTTGTAGCTTTGGCCTGTGAGTCAGCTGAAATGATGTCCTCTTCCATTATTCAGACTTGGCTGCAGCTTTCAGTCGTGACAGTTCTTGTGCCCTTCTTTGGGGAAAAGGTTTCTTCTGTGCATTCATTGCAATTCAGTACAGGTTAAAAGATGTCTGAAGTAATGTGAGTTTGAGTGTCCGTTTTCCTACACAGAACACTGCTGCATCTAGCTATCAAAAAGGGAGTGTTTAATGATAAACCCCCCAAACCTTAAAGAATTTCCTAATGTCATAAGAGCTTCTATTCAGACAGCAATTAAAGGATCACATTCATGCCAACATGGAAGTTGACCCAGACTTAGGAAGAAGCTTGCCTTCACCTTCATCTGAAATATGAAAATGTCAAGCTTTAACAGCCTCTGTCCTTTGCGCTCTCTGGGGTCACCTATAGACCCCAGAACACTTAATCCTGGAGTGTCAAAAATACCAGAGTAAAATCAGTCATTTCTACCAAGCCCAGATGATTTACATACTTTTTAGAGGTTGGCTAGGATGTATTCAAATGCAAAATGTCCCATATGTGTTTATCCATTGCTCTTAATGCATATTTTTTACTTGAAATCATCTTAACCTTTGGCCTTCCAGCTCCCTGGAAATTATACAGCACATCTTTACTCTGTGTGCAGAGTGAACTGCACAGAAAATGATTTTGTCATTCACAAAATTCACCATTTCGTGGCAAAACTATTTCAAGTAAACTCAATGTCGAGTAGTTTTTCATCCCAGAAATATTAGGGATTATCAGGATTTTTTTTTCAATAAAACTGGAATCTGTGACTCTCAGATCATGAATTTCAGTGTGAATTTTAACAATAATTACCGGGAGCAGGATTGAAGCCTTGAGCTTCCCTAAAACCCTACACTGGAAGGACTGATTTTAAACTCAAAGCAAATTAACTGCTGTGGAGAGAGCACAGAATAAGAAAAGGGAAATTTTTCTTTTGTACTACTCTATTTCCTATGCCCATAGCGAGTGGTTTATGTCTCTGTAGCACAGATACTATCTTCTTGCAATTATTGCCATCTTCAGATTAATTGTCATCGGGAGTTAAATGGGTTTGGTTTCTAAAGCTGTTCTGATAACCACAGGATGAATTTTATGGGGAAAGATGAGATTTTAAAGGATTCCTTGAAACTATCACCCGAAATACAA
Source organism: Pezoporus occidentalis (assembly GCF_034315485.1). Lineage (NCBI taxonomy): Eukaryota > Metazoa > Chordata > Aves > Psittaciformes > Psittacidae > Pezoporus > Pezoporus occidentalis. The sequence goes on along the minus strand of NW_026915691.1, from coordinate 9,252,159 downwards.
GCCACTGAAGACTTTACTAAATTTGATCCATGTGAAGATGTTGACTGAAATACACTGGAAGAGAGGAGTGTGTGGGGAGGGTGTGACATGGGAAGTGCCCTTATGGGCTTGGTCTGACTTGAGTAAAGCCAGGAGATGCCAACATGCCTGTGAAGAGACATTCAGAAAAGCTATTTTGGATTGATCAAAGCTGTTCAAGAGAGAAGACATTTTTCCTTGTAGAACTGAGGCTTTTGATTAAACTTGATTAAATAATATGCAAATGGTCAATTTTGAAAAAAGCCTTTCTTTTTCCATAAGCGAAACTGCCCCATTCTGGATATGGCAGAATAAGACCATTTGATAATTTCAACCTTCTTTCTCAGTGTTCTTCTGCAAACGGAATTCCAGCCAAATCTCCTTAATTTCAGGAAGTGTTTCTATTTTAACTGGACTCCATTTTCCAAAGGATACCCCAGTTTTTCTCTTTCAGTCTCAATCTGGGCATCTGAACTAGATTTTGGATTTGCTCAGTGTGAACCATTATCCCTATTTTCCCTCTGCTGAATTAAACATACTCTGCCATTTAATTTTGAGAGTAAAAAAGAGAGAAACCAGAAGAAAATGTGCTATTGGTGGGACAAACATAATGGCATTTTGAGTGTTTCCGTGAAAGCAGTGTAACATGACAAATTTTAAGAAGCTCTGTGAATACCATTAATATTTATGATGCACTCAAGAAAACAGCTATTGTGTGCCACATCCATCACAGATAAGAATTGTATTCAACTGTGTTGGATGATAAACATTTAATGACAATAGCTAGAGATTATGAGGGATTTCATACTCATGTTTTATGCCTGCTTGAGTAAAAGCACCACTATGAACCAGTAATTTTCTTTCATGAAATTAGATACACTTGCTGATAGTTGGTACAACCAGAGTCCAAAACATTAATGAATATCCAGGGAGTGCTGATGCCAAGTGCTTCAGAGATCCTGTTGCAAGCTACTCAGGATCAAGTCCTAAAGGCAGCGTTTCCCACTAATCCTCCTCTTGGAAATCACAGCTTACCAAACTGCAGTGATTTAACCACATATTGCTAGTTGGTTGCTGTTTGGATGAATGCTAATGATTACCCCATGAAATGAAGGCTGTTCCAGCATAAGCAAGCTGGCTTTTCTATCTCATGTATGTCTTCAGAAAAATTCCATCTCTCCACTACCAGGAATGGGGCAGGATTGCCTGTGCCATGGGAATGTCTGCTCAGATCGCACACCAGCATCTGTCTTTAGATAACATACACATGAACGTCCTAAGTCTGGCATTGCTTTTCTTCATTGTCATAGCTGTAAAATACATTGTTGGAACTAATTTATGATCATCCAGGCAAGCAACTGCTGGGAAGAGATAAAGGGGACATCTCTCCCCACTCTTGCTCTTGAGTGCTGCCCATCTGTTCCCTGTGCCATGCGGCCTGGCAAGCTGCGTTGCCCCAGCCTCCTTGGCTCCTGGTCGATGCTGTCCTTGCTCCTGTGATTAATCTCATTGACACAGAGGTTATGTGCATTGCCACTTCCATGTTCTTCCTGCTCTGCCGCCTTGTTTAAAGTGTAATGCTTTGGTGGCACTTCTTTCTGAAGATCAGACTAATGATGCCTGAATTCAGGCATCTGTGGTCAGATGTTGATAAAAAAAGCTGTACTTGGGAGAGTTAACATTGCTGCCCATGTATCTGAGGGCTCTGCCTCCTTAGTAGGAGGACATCCAGGTATTCCTGCAGTCAGAGTGATCTGGGTTCTCTTTGATCCATGTGGAGAGTTACTATTCTTAGAAAACCCTCTCCAACCACTAAATTCTTGTTAGAAGTAGGTGGTTCCAATAATAGATGTGCTGAGGAAGTGCTAAGAGGTGCTCTGCTGCTGAGCTGGTACAGCTGGGCTGCCTCCAGAGGGCTGTTTGGTTACCTCTGTTCCTTTAGGTTTGCTTTTCTATCCCTCTGAAAATTTGCCATGGGGATTTTGGTGCAAGCTGATGGAGGGATCCCTTGACAGACCAGCAGGAGTGGTAGGACCTCCTGCGGGCCAGGAATAAGGGCACAGCAGACCTCTGGGCAGAGGGATTGCAAGAGGGATGAGCTGAGCCAACCTGAAGTGATTCTGTGAGCGGTACAGTCCATTAACAGGGCTCAGACCAGGGAGACTCACTGTGCTGGAGGGAGCTACAAAGCTTTTACTTTGTGTACTTAAAATGAGACTCTTCTTGTTCCTTAACAATTACCCAGTAATTTGGCTGATGTGTAATTTTTTCCAGTGTGCTCATTTTGGTTTCATTGCCGATTAACTGAGCATTCCAGGCTTAGTCTACAGCTGATTGGCTGCTGATTTGAACTAAAGCCCTCATCAAAGGGCATCGTTTGTTAAACAGGGAAGAAATCGCAGAGATACTGAAATTACTGTTAATTAAATCAGCACACATGAATATAATGGGCACACGTGAACAAAATGCTGTTTGTTTTTGAGCTGTTCTGTTAGCTGGAGAGAAAGTCTTACTAGGACTATTTAATTGTCAGCTTGTATTTCTAAGTTGTACAGCAAGCTGAATCCCTTCTGCATGAGTTCATTCTGTGTTGTGTATACATGTATGAGTGATGCATATAGTTTTTAGCTTATACAAACAGACCGTGTTCTTGCCAAACAGATGCTGTATTATATTTCCTAAGTACATGTTGCACTGAAAGCTTTTCTTTGTAAATGGTTATTTGTATTTAACGCAACTCGTGTTCAAAGCTGGCATTGACCTTAATGTAGTTACTTCTGATATACATGGCCTCAATATCAATTAGGCCTAGGAATTATTTTATATGTAATTTCTATTTTTTAGTTCATTTAAATAGCATCATAAAGGTGGAGCAGAGCAGCAATCAGAGAGCTTTAAAAGTTGTAATGTAGCCTACTGTGCATAAAGAAATTTCATCCAAAGGTGCCTCAGCTTTACTGAAAGTGTTAAGCTACATCTTTATTAAGATAATCAAGATACTCTAATGTGGTGCTTTGGGACAGCCTTGTAGTATTCTGAGTTGGCCAATTCAGAAGCTCTTGAATGAGCAGTTTCACAGCTCTGCCTCCCGTGGAGCTGGAAGACAAAACTGCGTTGGCACTTGTCTGTGAGCTCTTACAAGACCAGTCCGAGGCAGAAGGCAGCACTCCCTCATAGGGATGGCAGGAATGAGGGCATCAGCACTGATGAGGGCAGAGAGGAGCAGGCATTTTGCAAATTCCAGGTTTATTTGGAGGGCAGTAATGCATTCCCGGATGTGGCCGGGGGAGGGAATAGATCCACCAAGTTTCAAGGGATAAAATGTTGGCATCACGCTGAAATTTGTGATGAAGAACAGTGAGAAGCTGATTGAATTTTGCATAATCTTTGTGCCCTTCTAATTTTAGGTTGGTAAATGCATTGAAATGGCAATGACTTCTTGTCATTCCAGCTTGCTTTCCACCACTACTGGGAACAGCACTGCCCAAAACCTCAGTGCCGTGGCATGACTCCTGTACTGGAGCTTGGGAGAGAGCCCAAACCTGCTCAATTCCTGCAGAAGAAGAGCCTTGCCCTGACTTAGACACTGAGCACAGCCAGTATTTGCTGTTGCTGCTTGTCCAATCTCCCAGTAGTGTTGTAATAAAGAGTAGGAGGAAAGAGGCAGAGAATGTCATTCAAAAATCACACTTCATTCATCCCCATTCCTGCCTGTGTCCTTTTTCTTCGTGTTGTTTCCCTGTGGTCAGGAGCAAGCTAATTCCCATAGCATTGGCTTGCCTCTGCAAAACAGGAGACACAAATACTGAGGTTTGATAGGCAGAAATTGCAGAGCTCTTTGGACAGTTGCAGCATTCTGGTGTGCCAAGCATGGGTTAACAGGCTTGATGTTGCTAGAGATTTAAGTGCCAGAGTATTTGATCTCTGTCTGATTAGTGTGTCATTTGTCCATTAGAGGATGGATGTCAAAATGCGTTTGATCTGCTGCAGAGTTAAAAACACTCATTGTTTCAGCCTCCATTTTGTAGCTCACCTAATGAAGAGCAAATTTCAAAGAGAAAAATACGCTATTAAATTCTGTGTTAGAACAGGGGGATGTAATGGAGCTTTTTGCCCCTGTATTGCCAGCTGAAATCTAACTCCACCAATAGAAATCAGAAATATTTACCATATAATATTATCTAGTTTCTAGGCACCCGCAATAAATGTTTAAAGTGTAACTCCTATGGCTTTATGAAGTGGGATAGCCCTATGACTGTGAAGTGTTGTAAGTTGTTTCCATGGAATTTGAGATGAGAGTTTTCAAGAGCATCTCATGGCTGGATTTCTGGAAGTTATCAAGACCCAAGGAGTTACAGATAATCACTTCATGGGATTTTTGAATGGACCTTGCTGTTCAGCTCTTTTAAACACCTCTCTGCAAATCATGGCTCTTAAAGATACTAAAGGGTATTTTCAGTGTACTTCCAGTGAGTTGTGTGTGTCCGAGTGTAAGGATGGGCCACGGGGGCACTGGGATGAGCAGAACCTCAGCTGCCCGGGGTATCGTGAGTCAAGCACAAGTTAAATTAGTTTTGTTTGGTGGGAAAATATTCAGGTTAAGAATTAATTCACAGAAAGTAATTCCGATAAATGAGCACATTTTCAAGTTTTCCATGGTCAGTTCAAATAGAGGAAAAGGAGTGCAAAATTCATTACATAAATTATTCATTCTGTTCACTCAGTTATAGCTAACAGTGAATTGTCTAGACAGTAATTACTAATTTTTAACCTATGCATGTTCACGTAACGCTGTTGTGTGAATAGGTTCTGTATGCAGCGCCTTGAGATAATAGTAAGTCAACTAGCAGGTGATTTTAATTGGGAAATTATATTGGATTTTGCTATTGAACTTCCATAAAACATTGCATAAATATTGGATCTTCTGAATGTTTTTCTCCAGTTGAAAATACAGGCACACCGAATTCTGTGCTAATTTAATCAGTGGGTAAGCAAACATTTTATTTATTAATTCTGCTGTAAAATTTTCTAAAACCCCATTAAATTCAGAATAGAGCACGAATCTACAAGGAGTCAGATGCAATAACAATGTTTCCAATTTCAGTGGTGATTTTCCCCTAACTACTTTGTACAGCTCCTTAAGGAGGGCTCACATCTACCTGTCTCAGTTTACTGGTGTGCTGTAACACACTCCTGATGGCACAAGCAACAGAAACCTTAGTTCTTCCCCTTTATTGCTATGGCAAAATAAGCAAGACTTTCAAGGATTTCCTCAATGTCCTAGGTGATGCAAGTCCTCTGCAGGGAGGGATCTCACCTCTTGCCTAGTTACTGGCTGCTGGGGGATGTGGGTGCTGGGGTTTGTGTGGTGGAGCTGGTCCTTGAGAGTGGACCTCAGGACATCTCACAAGTTGATAACCTGGCCATGGCTGTTGTCCTCCAGCTCTGTCAGCACTCAGCAGTGACACAGATCTGTGCTACCGATCATCAGCTTTGGGGATGAGACATGAGGATGGCAAGTTTTATATTCCTTTGACTTTTTGCAGAAATCACTATTACTGTGACAGGGAATCAAAGAAGAGTTGGAGTGAAAATAAAGCAGAAAATCATCATCTGGAGTAGATTTGTTCTTGAAGGGTGTTGCCTCATGCAGTAATTGCAAGTTTGTAATTTTGTAGTGCTCAGCTCCTCCGAATTGAATAGAAACTGTCACTTATAAAGCTTCTCCATTTCATTTAGGGTAACATGCTTTAAGAGAAAAATAGCAGGAAACCCATGCAAATGATTGGAAATGATGCAAAACCTAGGACATTGTAAAAGAATATTTGCGTGAAGTTTTGGCTTTGTGTGTGTCAATTTAACCTGCATTCTTTGGGGTCTGACTTAGAGGTGCATTAAAAGCTAACCATGTGTAGCTCCCATTAACCCTAATAAGAGCTCTGATTCTAACTTCCTGTGTGCTTAATGTTATCTTAATGCAATTTGATTTGATATTTAATTGCAGTAATTTAATTAATGGTTCTGTAAATAAAAAGACTAAGTTGTGCCCTCCTACACACGCAGATATGCACAGCAAGCAGCTCTAGTGGCTTCTGAGAGACTTAAATTTATGTGGTTTAGAGCAGAATTTAACCCTAAGGATGTGTGATAAAATGCCCAAATCCCAGACTAACACTGTAATGGTGTTTGCATTGGAAATGTTACAGTATTAGTTCATGCTTACAGGTGGAGAGTGGCATTTAAAAAACAAACCTACAGATTTCTCCTTTATCCTTGTCAACAGCAGTAAGTCACAGAATTGCTTCTGTGTATGGCAGGATTCCATTTAAAATAGTTTACAAAGACTTAGTTATTAATAAAACTTATTAATTGGATAACCTGCTATTAACATTATTACAGAATCCCATTGGCCCACTGGGTTACTTGCAAGTCAGAGCTTACAGGTATTTGTAAGTCTTCTGTTGGTGTGCCTGTAACCTTTTCTAACATGCTGCTTGTGTCTGTTGCACACTCAGAATGCCTATTAAATATCCATTAGTCTCCCTTATAAACCCTTTATAAATAGAAGCATGTAATAGAAAATGTAACCAAAATCATTAAGGCTACATGGTGTGCAAGTTAATGGTGGCAATCTTGAAAAGTTAGGGGAGTGCATGAATTAAGGGAATTGTATTCATAAAGTAGTTTCTTAGTACAAGAGAGTGGAGCTCCCACTGAAGTCAGGGATTTCCCATAGCATCTACTGAAGATTTAGTACATTTTTTAAAATCTACTTATAAACAAGAGCTGATATACTGCAACTTCACCTCTACCGAGGAAGATGAATTCTTTTTCCATGTTTTTTGGGTAGAGTAGATCAATGTAAACTACAGCTCCAAATACTTCCGCAAAGGAGGAGGAACATCATGTATTCATGTATGGAGAAGGTCCAGGCTCCCTGCTGTTGCCGCTGTGAAATGCATAGGTATTCTGCTGATGTTAATGGAATTCTACTATATTCTCTATAAAATAAATCGCAGACAGTTGTTTCTGCATCAGCCCCTAAACTGATCTGAATTCAGCATAAGCAGTGTCCCACTGGTAAGCTTGGGGGTAAATCACATTTGTGTTACTTCAAATCCGTACGTGGTGTAAGTGAAATCTGAGTGAGACCTTTTGCCTGACTTTCCCTTGCCCTGAGTTTGCGTTGCCATTTAACTGGGTAGTATTGCAAGCGCACCTGAGGTACTTCGGAAGTAGTTTTTATTTTGGAAATGACACTTGACCCTTAGGGATAGACCAGATTTGTGTATGCCACCATTCTGCTGTTATTAACAGGATATTTAAATAGGCAAGAGCCAGCTCTGGTACAAAGTCTGATGTACTCTGAAAACCCACAAAGCAGTGTGGGAATGACAAGTGCAAAACACCAGGCAATAACGGCAATCAGCAGGCCTTTTTGTTATGCAAAGGAAAAAGAATCAGATAGATGGAAACAATAACAATGATTCAAAGCCCTTTCTTTCAAAACATCTCTTGCAATTTCCAGCTGCCTCCCTTCTTTGTCACATCTCACTTCTCAGATAAACAGCACAATTGGTCAGACTAGTACTTTGCCTTTGCTGTTCTCACTCCTAACTCACTGTCTGTACCTGACCCCCAGCTCTTAAGAGCCCGACAATTAAGTGAATTCCAAAGAGGATTACAATTGAGAATCAGAGGATATAAATGTGATTTAGCACGGAGTGCTGAGCATGACAAATCATTTTTGTGCCTAGGCCTTACTTGTTCTGAAATGCGTTTCATTTAGAAACACAGAACAGATGCTGCCGTGTTCCAGTGCCAAGTGTCAGCAGTGCAGCTTCTGGAGATTGGCTTTTGCAAAGCTTACTGAGGCTGTGATACCTCTCCTTAAGATCTAAGGGCCACCATTTTTGTGCTTCTTTAGTTTGGAGAAGAGAAGGCTCCTGGGAGGGACTTAATCACTCTCTATAACTATGTGAAATGACATTTGTAGCAAGGTGGGAGTTGGTCTCTTCTCCCAAGTAACAGATAATAGGACAAGAGGAAATGGCCTCAAGCTGTGCCAGGGGAGGTTTAGACTGGATATTAGGAAAGATTTATCCACTGAAAGGGTGGTCAGGCGTTGGAACAGACTGCCCAGGGAAGTGTTGGAATCACCATCCCTGGAAGCATTCAAAAAACACGTAGATGAGGTGCTTAGTGACATGGTTTAGTTGTGGTCTTTGCAGTGCTGGGGTAATAGTTGGACTTGATGATCTTAAATGTATTTTTCAACCTAGTTGATGCTGTGATTCTATGAAATACAGAGACACGCGTGTACAAACCAGTCTCCCAGGTTATTTTCTTCTCTTTGGAAGAGCTTGACTGAAAGCATTGCGTTGTAGAAGGAAAGCCCAAGGACGTTGTGAGATGGGCTCAGGATTCCTCATCTATCTGGCTAGAAGAGACAGGAGATCCTGATGCCAAAAGTTTCCAAAACATGTAGTTTGAGTGTACAATGGAAGAGAAACACTTCTTGAATGTTTTCCTCCCGTGGGTCACTCTGTGAGATGTTTCTCTTAGGCTTTCACTACTACAGAAGCTGCCAAAAGTTTCATTGATAAATGAAAAATCTCTCACAACAGAAAAGGACATTAATAGCATGCACGTGTGTGTTTGCATGTGTCTGTGTATTGAGTTGCCTTGGAAACAAGAGGAGAAAGCGCCATGAACCAGAACATACTTTCCATTTAAAGAACACTTGTGCTATTGTAAAACTACATACAAAAATAATCACATTCATTCATCTGTTCTGCAAGCATCTTACTACAGCCGGCCACGTGCAGTGTGAGTGTGTGAATGCCATGTAAAGGTGACAGAAAGCCACTTGACTTTGGTTCTGAGCATATTGTTGAACAAATGAGTTGACATTGGTGAAGTTCTTAATAATGTGGGGAAAAAAATGTATGTAAATTACTAAAGAAAATTGGCAATGCTCCAGGTGTACACTAAAGTCACTAAGTTATAATATAGACCTGGAGTATTCACACTGCAAAACACAGCGTCCAATTTTACCTTACGTATAAGAACAGCTGGTTTAGCATATTGGCCTCAAAGATGGTATGTTGAAACAGCTGTCCAAGTGTTCTGAAGGTTAATCTACTCAATTAATCATTGTGTATTTTTCTCCATTTATTATGATGTTTGTACCATTCCTTTAGAGTATGTGAACAAAATACTGAATATAAAGTTTTAGTCATCAGTGAAATGAGTATCAGAATAGCTTGCGTGAGAAGAAAATCTGCTTCTAAGTGACACTGGGTCTTGGAGAGGTTGTCAGTACAGATGCTCAGCAGCCTAATTGTGGTGGGTTTTAAAGCATAAATTTCAGAGGAGAATCAGTAGCAAGATTGGTCTGTGAGACACAAAAAGGCTGGACTTTCGCATGAAGTTGCGTGAAATAAGTGAATAAGGCCATTCTCTGTTGGCTGGTGTTTCCAAGTCACCTAGGAGCTTCCCCCTTGAGTAACTTGCAAGCTGCAGTTTCAGGTGGTCTAAACCAAAACAGCAAAATCATTTTGGCCTTTGATCTCCGATAAGGAGCTGAGGGCTGTCAGTGTGGGGATACATGGCAGCTGGAGTTGTCTTGCCCTGGTGCACTTGGAGGTGTGATGATCAGGATTGGGTACAAAGCATCATGGTGCTTTCCTCATTGCCCTGAGCCCCTTGGGGCAGCTGAAAGTCACACATCGGCCCCCTTTATGTGGTGCTGCAGGGGTGAGAACAGGAATGATGCCAAAAGAGACAACACAGGTGCGCTCTTGTCATTGTCAAAAATGAACTCCATTGAGATTTTGCCCTGGAGAGAGGTGTGTGCTCAGGGTGCTGTGCTCTCAAATCATGCACAGAGAACGACTGCATTGCTCCCACCTCATCTGAACTGATTTTGGAACTTTTTATGGATGGGATCCTAGAACCCAACACATTTTCTGCGTATTCACTGCCACCGAATTGCAGACAGCCACTGTCAGAAAAATCCTCTGGTAGTCCATTTGGCCAGAAACAGATAAAATCTAAACATCACTTCCAACCTTTCTAAATATCACTGCACATGTAAAAATAGCAAAATCTTTGTAGATCAGATCCCAGTCCACCTTTCATGTCAGTGTTTTCTTAATCAAATGTAGGGTTTCTGGCTTTGTTTTGCCCAAGAGACCATGCACAATAAATGGGAAGAGTTATCATAAAATTGGGTGAAATACAGACAGCAGCTACACACAGCTATGCTTAATGGGTTCTACAGTCTTGTTTTCTGCACTAATTTTCCCAGCTTAGTTTATTCCCCTCTGCACTGAATGGCAACGCAGGCTGGAATGAGACTTTTTAGACTGAAACTCTATTTATGAGTTTCTTGGCCAAGAAAAGAGAAGAATAAAACAAACCAAACCAGAAATGCTGCAGCAGAGAAGGGAGCTGCTGCAAGCCATGGCTGCCTGGAGACAGCCCTGTCAGATGGCTGCCTCATGGAATGCTGCTGCTTAAAGTGCATGAGGTAGATTCTGTCTCAGGCTGTCGCTGTTTCTGAGCCTCATCAGTGACATAGCTCAGCACTACCTGGCCAGGAAGCTTGTCTGTCATCCTCTCTTCCACTCCTGTCGCAACTTGTCATTAAGAAGGAAGAAGTAAGGTTTCAGGTTTATCCCGGGTTGTTCTCCATAATGCCTTTTGTCAGATTGCAACTTGCACGATTGCCTTCATTAACAAAGGGGAAGAAAACCAACATTAAAATGCGAGGTACTACTGCTGCATCTAAGAGAGTGTAACCTTTGGACAGTTAGTTAAATGTCAATGTCATTTAACAATAAATGAAAAAGAAATTTACATTTGATGTAGATGTTGTGATCCTTTGATTTTAGAAATTGGGCATCGATTGACCACTTTATATCATATTGACCATGAACAGAACAAACATTTGTACTTCAAAACTAGCCTGCAGGAAAGCAGGAGAATGTGGAGTGAAACTTTTGATCATCTTTCACTGCTTTTTGTTACAATCTGCCTTCTGGCAATTCTCGGGCTTTTGGAAAACAATGAAGTTGAATCATGGCAAAGGAACAAAGATGCAGTGAAGCAGAAGGTCCATTTTATCCGTTTTCAGGTCGTTCCTGTTGCCTAGAAAATTTGGAAAGTCAGTAGTGTAAATGAGTTACCTTACCTGCCGTGTGCCCACTCAGTTCTTCACGTGGACTTTCTTATTCCCAGACCCAGGTTCAGCTTTTGTAGGCGGATGCTCTCATCCAGGTTTTGCATTCATACCTTCATACCTAAACATGCTTCAGTTGTGGCATGAGCATTGATATTGAAGCGTTGTCCATCAAAAACCTGAGAAGAGCATGTTGGGGCTGTGCTAAGACAGTGTGTGAAGTGGTGCAGTGCTGGGAGGAGATGTTCCACCTCTGAGTCTTCAGCTTACCGTGATGTCCTTACACACGCAGAGCTGAACTTCCTCTGCTGTGCTGCTGTTTGTTTTCTAATGACATAGACATGGAGTGTTGGTCTGTGAATGAGATAGTTTATAATTTGATTTATGTAAGACACTTTTTGGAGGAACGCTTTTAAAACAAAATGTGGGAACTGCTGGCCCGTATCTTTGCCTCGCAAGCGCATTTGAGCCACCCAGAAGGTGAGGTGTCATCAGGGAGGGAGAATGTGGCTGAATACTTCAAGGTGTAACAAGAGAAGGGAGAGAGCCAGAATTATAAGTGAAAGGTGAGGAGAACTTGCTCTTGTCTGTGTGGTAATTGTATAGGGGTGTTTTCAATTGAAAGCAATTTTGAGGTAGAATTCTGTGTTACATTTATTAAGGCCTTTAGGTGTGACACTTTTTCCTGCTTTGTCAATCCTTTGCTAAAATGATGTGTCAAAATGCCAGAGAACCTTATCTTTTCTTAAGCTATGTCTTCTGTAAAAAGCATCTTCCCTTGTATTCACCTGTCCATTTATCAGGACAATGACTATGCAGCAAGAAGACCCCATCAGCTGCAGTACAAGAAAGAATATGGCATTAAACCTGACCTTCTTCCTACCTTACAACAGTAAAATTGATACTGCAAAAGAAGAAATAAATGTCTTTTTTTCTGTATAATAAAATGTATTTATTTGTTTCTATATAATAGACGCATTTCATTTGTAAATCTGTGCATTTTTAGAAGAAAAATAAAGAATGAATGGTTAACACAGCCTGTTTTAAGGAAGAAAAATTTCCTTAATGGAGGCGAAAAGCAGATACTCATCCCATTTGAACAGTCCAGTAGTGGTGATCTAATTTCTCTTTGCAACTGAGTCAGGCTATGTAATTTTGTGTCTCACATTAAGTAAAATGGCAGCAAATGGGAGATGTTTTCGTCCACTGAGATAGTTCTTGTAGATGAGTTCTTCAACACAAATTGAGTAATTCTCTTTTTTCTCTCTTGCTCTACCTACTTTATCTTTCTGGAAGATCAGTGTTTTTCCCATTACTCATAATGTTACAGGTTCTAAAGAAATAGATTGTAAAGTCTGAGTTTGAATCATGTCTTAAGGATTTCTAAAGGCTAATTATGAAGATAATACTTTGGAAGCAAAGATAGGAGTTTGTCTTTTTGTTTCCCTTCTGTCTTTCAGTGTCTTTTGTTAAGATAGAAAACCAAGTCAGCCATTACCTCATAGAGTTTGCAAACAGTTTTAATGTTTTAAGACTGCCTTGGAGTCCTGCTTGGACTAAGTTTGGTGCTGAGGGGTAAGCGACAAGGAACCATGTTTAAAATTCTTTATTAGAGAAACATGTTGTGATTTTGATACATACTTGCTTTCACAGAATAATAAGTGGAAGACCTTTGTCTGTTTACAGAATCCTTGTATTGAAAGCCAATAATACTGTCACTTTCTATTCCTGAGAAACATTAATGTCATCCGCTTTGTCTGCTGCTGTCTTGCTCTGTTTCAAACCCCCTGTGTGATGACATTGGAAGCCCTCTTAAAGTGGAATGTTTTGTGATAGTTTCATATTAAGAGGTGTTCTGTGATTTTTCTCATGAGTGCATTCAAGTGTCTGGGCCACTGCAGTATATGCTAATATGCCATTATCATTTTCCACTTTAGAAAGGTGACAAGTAATACAGTCTTTTGTTTCTTTCCTTGCATCTGCCACTGGTTGCTTTATTTGTAGCCCTCTTTTATTTCTTTAGTCAACATACTTGTTTTGCTGCACAGGTGAATTTCAGTTAACCAACCAATAAATTAACTGTTAGAGATGTTGCATGCTCAGCATTTATTTGTTATGCAAAAAGAGCATTTGGTAGGAAAGATGTGGGAATTGGTATTTAAACTGTACAGAATTAATAGCCCGAAGACAGCGAGTTTCAGTGTAACTTCTCAGAAAATGCATGGACCTGGGACATTGGGAGTATGGATTCGGTTTCTTGATCTGTCACCAGCCTGGTGGGATTTCTTCTGCCTCAGCTGCTTTAGCTGTATAATGAAGAGAAGTCTCCTATTGTCCTTGGCAGAGCTAAGAACTGGTTTTGAAGTGTTATGGAAAGACAAGATACTATAAGGGGTAATTTAAATAAATCATTCAATATGTAATTTTTAGAGCAGATGAAACAGAGGCAGGGGAAAAAAGATGAAACATGGAATAGTTTGATCCTGATTTCACAGGACTTTTACATTTGTGTAACTTCATGGTCTTTATTATAATTACTCCCTCCTGCACCAGTCTAGCCGAGAGCAGAATCCAGTCAGTGTTTCCTAAATGTCTCCTAAAAGATGATGGATTCTGAGAAAACACTGATGTTCTGAAAGCTGTAGCTCAGCTTTTGAAACATGGGTAATATTGTCCTAGTCTGCGGGAGATAAATACACTGCACGAGAGTTCACGGAGAGATTCAGTTGTGAAGACAAAAAAGGGATTTCATTCTGAACTTGAATGAAAAGTTCTTTATAAAAGTTGAGCAAAAAAGAAGTAATCAGACATTGGGGCATTTCAGAAGAAGGCAGCACTTCTGAGCAGGTACAAGGTGAATGGACTGAGAAAGTAAAATGAAGAGCAAAACTCAGGCTAAGAAGAAGAAAAAGGCTCTGGTAGTTCTTGATAAGTCAGAAGACTCAAAAACACCTCAAAAGGAAATCATTGTTATTACTGAAAGAATTCACAATTTTCAATTTTAGCTCTTTTCAAGAGGTCTCTTTTTCTTAGGTTTTTTTTTTTATTATTATTTTTGTCAAGAAACTTGTTTTTTTTTCCTCTCTGTCAAAAAGTTTCCAGGCAGTTCTAAACACAGGCAGGAGACATCTTCTGTAGCGTTTAAGTAGAAAGCAAACGTTGAAAGCTTGAAAGGCAACAACTTGGTTAAGTGGAGTGACAGTGCAAGGATGAGCATTGTACAGTTGATGGATGGTCCTCAGTTTGGTCACTAAAACACCTAAAAGCTCAATGTGCAAGAGCAGTAAAGGCTGATGCCTGGGCTAGCTGCAGATGTGTCCTGGTTTTTATTTGCCCTGCATCAAATACAGCAATAGGCAGCTTTATGGAGTGAAGTAGATAAAAGGAATAGTTGTATTGTCTGTGAAGTCTGTGTCACTGTAGGATGCATGCAGTGGTGTAAGAATTATGAGGGGTCCTGTTAGCTCCTAGGAGTAAAGGAGCTAACAGTAATGTGTAAGTACTGATTGTGATTTTGAAAGCAGGAAGGGATAGAGTTTCTCTACTATAATTCTAGATATCAAGTCTAAAGTAGACATCTGAGCCCTGTAATAGGCAATGGAGAGGGAGAAAACTTCCCAAGTGTCACTTACACTGTCCCAAGACAGGGACTGCCAGAGAATGAACCATTCACCACAGGCACTTTGCTGGTATAAAAGCTTTTCTGAGGGAGAGCAGCAGTGGGAAACAGCCTGCTCCCAAAGCATTTGCTGTCTGAAAAGCCAGTCCTGCAGCAGCGTGTGTGTATGCTTTACATCAGAGAGTAGTTGAATGCAAGCCATGAAATCATAGAATAGTTAGGGTTGGAAAGGACCTTAAGATCATCAAGTTCCAACCCCCCTGCCGTGGGCAGGGGCACCTTACGCTAAATCGTATCACCCAAGGCCTTGTCCAGCCTGGCCTTGAACACTGCCAGGGATGGAGCATTCACAACCTCCCTGGGCAACCCATTCCAGTGCCTCACCACCCTAACAGGAAAGAATTTCCTCCTTATATCCAATCTAAACTTCCCCTGTTTAAGTCTTAACCCGTTACCCCTTGACTTAAATACGTAAAATAAGTAAGTACAGCAGTCTGGTCATGACAGACCATATTCAAGAAGAAAAAACAATATTTGCTTGAGTAAGGCATGGTCTTTCTTGTCAGATCCATGTTCTTTGGAAAGCGATAACCTCCTTTTGCAGGATGATGAATGTGAGCAACTAGTAGATCTTTATTCCATTTTAAGCGCTATAATGTGCTTCTCAAATATCATTAGTAAGTATTTGCATTTACCTCTGCCCAGAAGATACAGCTCTTTATTGAATTTTCTTGTTACATCATGAGCTCTGGACTTAACACCGGTGTTTGAACTGTGATGAGGGAGAAGATACAAAATCCAGTTCTTCTGAATACCCTGTCTAGCGAATGCTAGACAACTGTCTTCAGCTGGGGCATTCCAGAGGACTTTGCACCATGTCACAGTCACTTTTCCATGCATATTCTCCTTCTCATAAATAGATATTCTTAAGCTGTAGCCACTCTTCGAATGGCTTAATGAAGCAAGTCACCATCCAGAGCAGAAAGAGAACCCACACTCCCTCCATGAGAGGATGCTCCTGCAGGATGTTGGGAAGTCATGTAGACATGCTGTAATTAATTTGTGCATTCTCCTATAGCATTAAACAGCTGTTATTACAGAAGGACATGGATTTCTGCCCAGGTAGCACTCGTGGTAGAAGACGAGCACACAGATTGCTGCAGTAAACTCATGTGATACGCAACCTTATGTTTCAGTGCCTGTAGTTTTGCACTTGTGAAACTGAAGCCTTTTCAAGTCGGCAAGTTGCCAGCTCTCCCTTTGCACTGGTGGCATAGAATTTCCTCCAGAAAACCCTCCTTTCCGTCTCCTTCTGAAGGAAACTGTGGTGACTAGGAAAGGATCCACAATGTTGTTAAATGTTTTTAACTCTATGATCCAAAGACATAGAGGCAGAAAATGGTATCTTTGACTCCTGTTGGCACTCAAGCAAATCCAGTAATTAGTTACGTTCCATAAACTAGGCAGAGCATGGCCTCCCTAGGTTTTCCTGTGGAAGGGAGAAGTGTTGGTATTATTTTTTCATGCTATTTTAAAACAGTAATTAGTGTATCAGATTGTACTGAGGCTCAGGTCATTGCTCTTGAGTAGACAGCTCTACCCATTTTGTATCCTCTTGAATTTAGAGGGATATGGTTTGATTTCAGTTGGAGGTAACCCAACAATTTTATTCAGTCAGAACATGGTCATGTTTTTCTGGAATTAAAGGGAAAAAAAAAATCTTTAAATGAACTTTGAAATTCTAAATATGCTTAAAAATGCTTTCCAGTCATGTTCTATTGAGAAGTCTGTCAGATGAATGCTCAGATGCTCTGCAGAGCTCTAAATACAGTGTAAATTCCAGTGTGAGTGACTGGCAGAGTTTACCACACTTTTAGGCAAACTTTGTCCTTTATTTCTTGGTGTATTACAAGGCCCTGGAACACAGACTGGGAGCTCTCAGCATCAGTTCTCTGTGCAGACAGTGAGATGCGTGATAGTTGCTCTCCAGCTGTAAGAATTTCCTGTTCCTTCTGCCTCCGGTGTGCACTTCAGAGCAGTGATGTCATGATGTTTAACACAGCAGGCTTGGAGAATAAGCTCTATTGGACATAATGGGCTGAAATGGAATAGTGTGAGCCGATCTCAGGAAAAGTCTTTTGCTCATGCAGAAGGGACTGGTACTTAGTTGAGTAGTAGAGACTGCCTGACAGGCTGCAATTACTTCTGCCAAGTGCACCAGGCTGTGTTCTGAGCCTTTGCTTAATGGGGACAGATCTGTTCTGAGTTATAAAAAATAAAATAAAAGTGCCTCTGGTCATAGATATGACAGTATCTGTGCTTCTAATCAGGTTTCACTTCAGCAGCAGCTTTTGCTTATTCATCCTACATAAACCCCAAAACGAGTTGAATTTCCTTCATTAAAAAAACCATGAAAGGGAATAAATCTCAGCTTTAGTTTCCATGAACTCCAAGACAGAATTATCGCTCCCGCTGATTGTGTGTGCCAGGTACATGCTGCTAAGACCTTCCTTCAATGTATCTGTGGCAAAAAGACCAGTTATGCAACAAGATTCCACTTTGGAGTCTCTGTATCATGCTTTGCTGTGCTATAGCAAATTGTTTTTGCAGCACACACTGGTAGACATCTAGAATAATATTCAATAAGGCTAATAGTTGGTTATTACATTGTTCTGCAAGGATCAGTAATTAAGAACCTCTCTGTATGGTTCAATCTACATTAATTAATTTCTCCTGCAGAATATATGCACCTGCCTGTTCTTCTTTTGGGATCACAATATGAAGTAAAGCTATTATGCAGGTAAACAAAAGAGGTAAAGGATGACCTTTAACTTTGACACGATAGCCTGCAGAATTTGTGATTTGCCATCTGTCTAATGATCACTCCTAATAATGATATGCTGGATGAGAAGCTGATAGGAGGAAACAGGGACCGGCAGGTTGGAGTGGTGTAGGAATGACCTTCGAGCAACGTGTGCTTGTCAGGTCAGAAGGACTCGTGTGTGGTCACACTTTAGGTCTCACTCTGACATCTGAAAGCTTGGTAAACGCTTGATTCCACAAGAGGCTCCACTGAACCCGTATTTGCAGAGTACGGAATTGGCTGTTAGGTCCTTCATTAGGGCTTGTAATGTGTCTCATTTCACATGCACAGCCTCTGCAGACTTGAGGCAAGCCCTTGGGCAGTCAAGATGGAAAGTGCAGCCTATGGGTAAGGGCTGATGAGCTGTCTGCCAAAGCAGCTGCCAGCACCTCTGCTAGCCTTACTGGGGCTCTGGCTCCTTGGTCAATGTGGACGGTCTATATGAACGTGGGGAGGAAAAAAGGGTCAGACAACAGTGTGACCTCTTTGCAAGGTTATGTTGTCTGATGTGCCATGAACACATAATTCCGGTTGGTTGTTCTCACCATTGGGTAACAAAATGGTAACTCTTACCTGATGTAAGGGTAGCTTTCTGGCAACCGGGCTTCATTAATATGTATTGGAAACCTAAAATGGTATTCAGCTCTGAGGGGGGGAAAGTACAGAATTGCTTTGGATTATAATAATTTCAGCAAAGCATCTAATTTATATATTAAGCTTGCTTAATGGACTTATATGCCTTGCTCTTTGATCTGAAGAAAAAGGTGGTGAATAATTTATCAGATGTAAAAACCTCCCCTAGCCCAGCCCACATGTCACAATCTGCCCTATAATTTACATGTCTTAAGAGATGCCGTTTCCAGGCAGGAGAACTGGTTCCTAAAGATTCCTTCTAATAATACACATGTATTTTCACAAGGTACACTCTGGGGAAAAAAAATAATAATGAAGGAATGCAATTCTGCAGACAAATGTTTCAGCTGCGTGCCTTCTTCATTGGAGACAGTCATTTCAACTAAATGCCAAAAGGCATTTAGCTGTAGCATTTGTCAGTGGAATAGGGTTGGCTTTAGGTTTCCCTCCTGCTTTACAATTGACTGTTTATTGGGTTTACTGTACTGTAGCATGTTTTGTTAACCTCTAAAAAAACCCAACCAGCTTGTGCATTAATCACAAGGATGATATCTGTCATGGTAAACTGGATCAGCGTGGGGCTTTTGTGCCCCTCCAGACTTGTGGAAACGATGCTGGCTCTTCCTGGAGGGGCAGGGGAGATGCACTGGCTGCTTTGGGCTGGGGTCAAGGACCTGCCCAGGTCTTGGCTCCTGAAATGCTTTCTTGTGAGGTGCCTAAGCTGTTTCTTCATGTCTTTATTTCTCAACCAGCAGAAGGGGCTGACATATGTCAGCTCAAAGAAGCTGGGGGAGCTGCCATAGAATCGCATGCCTAAGGAGCATTTAGGTCAATGTGCTAGTGTTTAAACCCTAATTATTGGGAACTTTGTGTCTGGAGTTACTCAACTGGTTTGTGCCTACCTGTTGCAGTCATTCCTCAGTAATCCCTACTTCTGGTCACATGCATAGGTAATCACAGCTCGCTCATGACTCCTGACACTTCTCCCATTCACATTTCCCCTCCCATTTCTCCAAAGCAGTGAGTTGTCAAACATTTACTATGGCTGTGCTGCAGCGTTTATTCATATTTAAATAAAGCCATTATCCTGGCCTTGAGTTTCAGTAGTTTTCTGCTCTTCCTTTTGAGTATTTCTCTCAGCAGTGCCATCTAATCAGCTTTAGGTTTTAATTAAACAGCTGTCATTTGCTTCCTAGTTCTGTTGCAACCTGATGTTGTATTAAATTTTAATTTAGCCTAGGCTGGATAAGAAGCAGATTCCTTCAGACAACAAAGAAATGCTATTAGCAGGTTACAGTTGTAATTAAGAAGAGCTCTGCTGAAGTGTGAATGCATTCAGGTACAGAAAAGGAGCTGGAGATAAACATGCACATAATTATTATTCAGGGATAGAGCCTGCAATATGAGTGTGTAGCTTCCACCCAGGCTGCTTGAATTGAAGGTGTTGGTCAAGATCTGGCAGTTGAAACTCTCAAGTAAAGAAATAGGAAGGGATTCCCAGATTTTCACCTGGGACTTGGCAGTGCAGTTTGTGCTGGTTGGTGTCCCTGGGTATTGTTCCAGGTGTTTCACTGATGCTGTGCCACTTGGGAGGACCTGCCTCTGTAAATCAACGTTATTACCCTCTCTACATTTTAGATGCTGTTAGTAATAACCAGTACAGGTATCTTAAATTCAGTAAGCCTTTTCTTCTGCAGTGAGAAATACCCTGGAAATATAAACCAAACCTAACAGAATTTAGATGAAATGCTATTACCTGATGAAGATGCACTAAAAAAAAATCTTTATAAATCGAATGGACAGTCAATTACTTCAGTTCTGCCTTCATATTTCTTCCTTAGAGGAAATATGTTTTTTCAGCCTGTAAATAGCCAGCTCTTCAAAAGGTCTTTATGCAGCCTATTATACTTGTGTAACACTCGATGCAGGCATCAGGCATCTGAAATACTGATTTATATAACAGAATTGCTTACCAATGAAGTGCAGTTTTTGTGAAACAGCACCAGCTAATTAGTACAGTGGGTACCTGTTCACACTGGGAAGGAGGGAAGGTTCAGCTCAGAGTCAAGAGTAGGATGGGCATGTTTCAGAGCACACACAAATAGCAGGGTTGTGAAGCGTCTTCTGAGTCCTTTTATCTCATGCTTATCTTCACAGGGAGTTTACAAAAGGAATGCAAATGTCATTATAAACTTTGCATTATCCCTCAGAGCATCAGAGTTTGACTTCAGCTTGGTAGTGAAGCAGCACTGAGAGCTAAAAGGAGGCTAACGGGTGTGCTTACTCTTTGTCACACGAGGGTCAACACAAGGTGTTACAACAGTTCAGGCCTGTTGAGAACCTGTTTCCAAGTCCACTGAAGTCAAAAGAAGCCTTTCATCTATTGACTCAGTAGGCCTTTGGATCAGACCAGATGATCTCCAGGGATCCCCTCCAACCTTAATGTCTGTAATTGCATGCAAGCGCTGGCTTCCACTGCCATGTTACATGGCTGTGCTAACAGAGAGTGGGACTGGGAGTGGAATTAGTTGCATGTTCGTTGTTCGTGACCTTGGCAAAAAGCCTATTTCATCTGGTGCACTGAAAGAGACTATCGGTTGTGGAAGAATGGTTTAGAAATAGCACACTGGTAAACTGCTTCTTGAGAGTGTTTTGACACAGAACCCACTGTGTCTTCATCATATATATGGTGTATGTTTATATTGGGTTGGTTGGCTGCCCCATCCCTGGCAGTGTTCAAGGCCGGGTTGGACAGGACTTGGAGCAACCTGGTCTAGTGGAAGATGTCCTTGCTTGTGGAGGGGGGTTTGGAACTGGATGAGCTTTAAGGTCCTTCCAGCCCAAACTGTTCCTTGATTCTATGATGGCTTAGGATTCATAAATCCCATAGGATGTTTGCTGTTGTTTTGCTGGAATCTGCCTACCTCTTCTCTGGCATATTTGTGGATGAAGCACCCTCAGTTTCTCCTTGTCTTCTACAACCTCTTTCCACCCGAAATACATCTAATTGTTTTCTTTCACCTGGCACTGCATTTTCCTCTTAGTTTTGTTCAAACCTCAGCCTTTGTAAAGCTTTCAGAGTTGTTCTTTAACACTTCCCCTTTCGTCACATACCTCTCTCTTTCCTGGTGTCCCTCCTTCATGGTTGGCAGCTGGTTATAAATAAGCCCATTCAGCATAAAAAACCTAGACAGGCATTTAATGTGTAAAACATCTGGTTTGTTCCTCACAGAGAACAGAACAAAGACAGTATATTTATTTTGTGAGGTACTACTTAGAAAAGCATCTCTATTCAGGACAACACTTAAATGTTTAAATCACATTGAAGTCCAAGTGTCAAGCTGAGTACATACTTTTTAGTGCTGTTCTGAACAGAGGTGGTCTTGAGTACATGCTTAAATGCTTTTCTGGAACATGAATGCCTATAAAGCTCTAGCAGACTCTATTAGTTAGCTGGCACTAGTGTTATTAGTATTTCAACTCATTTAATTCAGGGTGCTTTTTGTAGACCTTTCCGACTATTGATTAATAATACATTGCAAGTGTTTATTGGTCTTCTCCAGCTGTCCTAAGCTTGTGGTCAATGCCCATTATTTTCTATCAATCTAGCTGGCCGACAGAAGCAAATGATAGTGAATGCATCTCCCTGTGCAGGCTGCCGTCAAGTTTTTCACTAAAATCAATTTCTTCTTCCACCAATTCTAATAATGGAATTTAAAGTTAGATTATTTTGAAGCAACTTTAGTTTTCCCCCCCCGCTGGCAAGCAATTAGTTTTATGGAAGTTGAAAAATGAAAAGTTGATTGATTCAAAGCAGCATTTCCTATTGCAGGCTTTTTGAAAAGGCCAAACTGAATCTCTGTGAAAGCAGAGGCTGTTCCTTGCCCCACATGTGTGTGTCCAGTTGTAGGCCTGACAGAAGCACTGCTTAATCAGAGACAAGCTGCTCGTAGGCCTTTGAAGGCTGTTCCCCTCCAACCTCCATACCTGCTTATGCTGCAAGGCAGGGACCTCTGTAGCAACTCATTTGGAGTAATTAATCAAACTGCAGCCGTACTGAAACGCAGAGGAATGACTCTAATGGAGTCATTAGAATGCCAGCACTGAGAATTCATCAGGATTAGAGATAAATGCGGTGAAACATCTCTAGGTGGGATTTTGATAGGGAAAGATCAGAAAAAACCCAAGTATGTAGATTGCATTGCTTAGTTTGTAATACCCAACGTCATGCATAGTTTTTCCCATCATGTATTTATAGCCCAAAAAGGGAAAATGGTCAACTTGCAGCAATGATAGCTGTAACAGTAAGAACAGTGAGGAAGAAATGCCGTTATTGTAATGCTTGATAATCACCTCTCACATCACTGGTGTGATCTGGGGCCAAGGGGCGCGCAGAGTTGCTGGCACCCTCTGAAGGTCATACATGAATCACACTGTGGTTCTGCCAAGCTGTAGATGTGCCTTCATGTGTAACTGTGTTACACACTTTATTGCTATAGCGGCCAGACCTGAAAGCGGGCTTAAAAAGAATCAATCCATGTTTGTCAAAAACAGGCCTTGATGGTACAGGTGCAACTTCTGGCTTAGAAAGTTCTCAGACCATTGACGGCAGGGACCTCAAAGAGTGTGTGCAAGGAAGGGTTGCACCTATGCTCTTGTCCCTGTGAGAGGCAGGGTGTTAGGGTGTCAGTCTGACCTCTGTGGCATTTTCATGCTTTTATGCTTCTCTAAGTCCCATTCTTCATTTTTGTGTGTGCTTACAGGACACGGAAGTCCTCAACACGGCCATTCTGACAGGCAAAACGGTGTCTGTACCAGTCAAGGTGGTTGCTGTGCAGGAGGATGGGTCCGTGGTCGATGTTTCAAACTTCACTGAGTGCAGGTCAGCTGATGAAGACGTCATAAAGGTAAGGCACCCATATGGGGTGAAGAACAGAGTTTTCACACTTTTCTGCTCTGCCACCACTGTGTTGGGACTTAGCCCGCATTAGGGACCTTGCATCAACCGGTTGTTCTACAATCGTGACTATTTCTGATGTGGTGCATTGTTTCCATGGTGCAAAGAGGAGAGCAATCTCCAAAGGTTATGCAGGGTTAGCGTGTTTCCATCAACTGGAGCCGTTTTTGCTGGTGTGTTCCATCTGGGAGAGAGGGAGAGGGTTGCTGAAAGTGCATTACTGGTCTCTCTTTGGCTGGCCAGCCAGCGCTGATGAGAAAGAATGTGTTGTCTGATACATTCCACTTGGGAAAAGTCAACTCCCCACACTGGGGTCTTTGTTCTTGTGTGGCCTTTTTACATCCATTATTTAATAATGATGATGCAGTATATTGTAACAGTGTACAGCAAGGTTTCCTACATGCTTCTGACTGCTTTCCACTCAGTAATTTCTTACAAGTAAAGATACTGAACGATACCAAATGTCCGGGAGGAGTATGACAGAGAATAGAAAATAACAATCATATTGCAAACATTCTTTGAATGAGAGCTGGGAGCTTTTAATCAATGTTGTGGCTTGGGCTTTTTTAATAATAAGCTTAACTGGTTCTCACTCCCTGCCATTGAGATGAAAATAGCATAACATGACTTTAGCAAGACATTGACTGTGTGACTTCTGACACCATTGCATGGCTTTCCGCTTTTAGCTCATCATTATTTTTAGGCATAAAAGAGGTACTTTTGAACTTTTTTAATAGGTTTATTTGTTTCATTACCTGGTTTGGGGGTGGTTTTTTCATGTTTTAAGTCACAGAACATTTTGGGTTGGAAGGGGCCTTAAAGCTCACTCAGCTCCAACCCCTGCCATGGGCAGGGACACCTTCCATTAGAGCAGTTTGCTCCAAGCCCTGTGTCCAGCCTGGCCTTGAACACTGCCAGAGATGGGGCAGCCACAGCCACAGCTCCTCTGGGCACCCTGTGCTAGCGCCTCAGCACCCTCACAGGGAAGAGCTTCTGCCTAATGTCTAATCTAGATCTCTCTGATGTAAACTGACCTCTGTCAGCTTAAAGCCGTTCCCTCTTGTCCTGTCCCTACAGGCCTTTGCCAAAAATCCCTTTCCAACTTTCTTGTCAGCCCCTTTAGGCACTGGATGCAGGACTGCTGGGGGGATGTCACTAGAGTGAAGTAGAGGGGGAGAATCACCTCCCTTGACTGGCTGGTCACTCTCCTTTTGTTGCAGCCCAGGATATAGTTGGCTTGGGCTCATGCTGAGCTTCTTGTCAAGCAACACCTCCAAGTCTTTCTCCTCAGGGCTGATCTTAATCCATGAGATTTAACTTAATGAAATAAACTTAAGAATTGACTACAATGAATTCTGTACGGGTGGGCTTTTTTTGTCATTATATATGTATGTTTATATCTATATGTTTCATAGGGTAGTCCTACAAAGATAGTTTCTTTGTTTCAATTCCAGGAAAATACAGTATGTTTTATATATAAGTGCTATAAAAATAGGGTAGTGTAGTCACCCTTTTTACACAGTAATCCTGTAACCTGTAGTTCTTACAATAAACTGTCTCTGTAGCTTTCAAGAAACCACTTTCTCCCCATATTCTAGCTACCAATTGTGCTCTGTGTGAAAGTTTTCCAGACCTGAGTGCTTCTTTCTCTTCAGATTGGATTTGAAACCCGCATCCTGTACCTGTGTGCTTCTAACCTATTATTATAACCTCTTTGTAGATAAGGCTGCAAAGGTCCTAATAGATAGCTTGTACTTCGTCAGATAAATTTCCATGTTCTTTAGCTGGCTAAGGAATTGCAGACTGCAGAGCTATTTATTTTGCAGATGATGTGCTGGAGCAAAAAATGCACCCTGTGACAACTCTGAATAAGCTTGTTACCAATTTTTGGCATAAATTTCATTCTCTAAACCAAACAAAATTTCATTGCATTTTAGCTTCAACAACAAAGATATTACTTTGCAGTTAAAGAGATTACAGAGCTACTGTAACTTTGTAGGTATTTCCTCTTTCAGAGACCTGTAGGTAGGTGAAAGATGCCACCCTTTGTATCCTAGGTAGCAATAGCAGAGGGTGGGTTTGGGCAAAAGCCTAAGTGAGTCAATCCCTGCTCGCTTCTGACTTGTTTCATTAAGATTTAGCTCCATTTATCATGAAGGGGAATAATAAATAAAATTCAGATTATTGAGCAGAGGCATGTGTGGTGGTGTATCCTCAGACAAGATGATAGCTTGGGGCTCAGTTACAATGCTTGGTGTTTTTCAGGCCTCAAAGTGTTTTACAAAGGACATTAGTGTGATACTCCCTTTTCATGGAAGTGACTGTTCCAATGTTTAGCCTCAGCCAGTAATGGAATAGGTTTTTTGAGTCTCTGGCTTGTGATTTTGTATTTTCCCGTATATATCAGGTAGGGAAAGAAAAAAAAAGAAAATCACAATTTCTTTTCCTGTAAACCAGATTTTGTCCTTACCAGAAGGAACATGAATGACTGTTTATGACTCTCTTAGTTGTCAAAGGAAAAGACTCTCCTGATAAATTTTGCTATTCTTTTTTGCTGTGCACTGTAGAGCTATTATTTGATTAATGGCTGTTATTTATCAGTTGATAAATAAGAACAATGAATTGTTCATATTATGAACTCTGGCACCAAGTTATATATCATCAACATATTGCTGAGCCTGTCTTTTCTGTGCACTTCAGAAAACCAGATCCAGATCTAAGCTTTTCTTTCTGTTAATTTTCCTTGGGCTTGACATAGTTAGAGAATACTGGACTGAGCAAGATAGGAAAAGATCAGGGAAAATACTCCTATTCTCTCTCCACTAATAAAATTGATATCTGCAGACAACATTAGGGAGATGTTGCATTTCAAAAACCTGCCTGTTTAAGGTCCATTTGGTTCAGTCAGCAGTTCTGGTTGTTATGGTTCCCAGATTTCAAAGGTATGAAGCTGGCCACTACGCAAGGCTTGACATGACCTCTGTGAGCAGAGACAAGATTTCTAGTTGTGGTTGTGGATTTATACACTTCAGGAAAGGAAAGCTCTTGTCTTTGACCATCATCCTCTCTTGCTTTTTCAAAACGGGTTGTGTATCCGGGTGGAATTAGATCTGCTCCAAAGCACCTTCAAGCTGATGAGCATCCTCCCGTTCCTTTTAGTGATCTAATTGAGCACAGACCAAAACACAGGCCAAAATTCTGCCCAGGCTTTACAAGATTTGCACTTTAATTCGTTTTGGCTTTGGTAGTGCGTAAGTTGGTACAAATCAGGGCTTCGTTTGACTCCTGTGTAAATTATTTGGATATCAAATCGCTGACAGAAAGGAGAGTATGGCTCTGGGATTCTTTCTAATATATTGACCTAATGAAGAGGTCTGACTGTGGTCTTCACTGAGTTTATTTTGCATCGTCCTGGTGATATAAAATGGGAGTAGTGTTATTTTTGTGAAAATCACATTATGCCTATAATGGATTTCAATCACAAATTACTGAGAGGTGCTCTCAGACTGAATACCACTCAGGTATCTTTTTTTTTTTTTACTTGAAATACATGTATTGGTTGCAGGATTAAATCCATAACCATTAATTACCTGAGGTAAGATTTAGTACAGAGCTTATGCACCTATATTTTTGTCAGCAAAATGAGTATTCCGTTTACGAGCCCCTTTGCTAAAATCAGTATTGACTTTGCTTCCAAATTTGTGTTGCCATTTCTATGTAGGTCATACTGCTAAACCCTCTAATAGGAGTTGTCAGGCATTTTGGATGTAATTGCCTAATCTTAACCTTCTTTTCGCTGCTAATTCTGCCTTTATTGTTTCTTTGTAATTGCAGAGATATTCATATTCTTTTGGGCAGAGCAGAGTGTTGCATTCTTAACCTTTTATTTCTGTTTAATAGCTGATGATTTAGCAGACAATTAATGAGACAATTCTTTGATCACTGCTGTAACACCATTATTTTCAATTAAGACACAATGATTCGTAGCCAGTTTAAATAAAAACAGACTTTGGCCCAGGCTGGTATGTGTTTATATAGAACGTGCTTCCACAGGCAGTTACCTAGATGTCACACTGATACAAATATTACTCAGAGGTGGTCAAATAGGTAGAGGATGTCTGAGTGATTTAACTGTAGGCAAGAGATGGGAATCCTCCTATTCTAAGCTGTGTATTTCCTCAGCGGAACAGTTTAATAGCTTCCCAGCAAGAAAGTATTTCAGTGCATGCTTTTCAAAGCCTACCTAATTAGTGGTAAACATAAAACCTCATCTCATGCTTTTTGACCTTGCATTTTCTGACCTTAGCATGACTTGATCCTCAAAGGGATCTCACAAATAAACTCAGTTCAGCTACATACCCTGGTCCCTACAATTGCTGATCGCTGCAGTTGGACACAGCTCTCAATAGTGACCAACCATTTTGACAGGCTGCCCTCTAAAATATTTTGATGGAAACATTCCTGTAAGTGAGTGAAACTCTTTTGCTTATTCCATTATTGAAAAGGAACACTGAACGCTGTTGGCATTTGAGGGAAAAGATTGGGTTTATGATTAAAGCACTGAACTGCTTCTCAGCATTGATTTCCATATCTCTTGCTGATTTCCTGTGCGACTGTGGGTAAATCACTCATTCCTCTTGGAATGTTGCTTCCTTATCTGCAAACAAGGTGGAGAAATAACATCCTTTTTCCAGCCTTGGCCTGCCTTATGTAGTTTCTGAAGCTGCTGTTGACTCTGAATGGACAAAATCCTTATCTCCACTAGAGTCTCATTAACTTCAGTGGTCTTTTGCTACAGACTCACTTGAAGGACTTCTCTCCCAGTCTCCCCACTTTTCCTGCAAATCAAAGCTAAGCAGGGTTGTGGAGCTGAAAGGAAAATAGTGGTGGAAACTTGATGGAATTTATTGAGAAATTATTCAGCTACTTTGGTAATGGGCAATGCACTGAGAGATAAAGGATGTGTAGGTGTGGTGGGATGAACCTTTCTACAAGTATGCTGAACCATGGGGCCTCAGTCTTCACGGGTAGGGGAGAAAAGCCTTGAGGAAAAAGATTAAAGCAGTTTTAGCATCACAAGGCCCACCTTTGCTGATCCATCCTGCCAGGAAGTTGTAAGCACTGCTCAAGTTGTGCTGGCCTGTTACAGTGGGTTTTGCTTGCTCCCCAGTGGCTTTTGAGCCATAGATAGAGGGAAGTAAAAGAGTTAGACCAACATTCATGACGGAGGGAACACCTTGAGATGGTTTATTACAGGGGGAAGTCTAACCTGAGGGACTTTGGCACAGTCAATCTTTACAGCTGCTCAGAATCTCAAACAAGATCCATGCACTCCTTTTTCCTCCCTGCGAAAGTGCCTTTAAAAACCTGAACCACAGTAATCTCACATGAAGAACCATTCTGAAAACGCTGTAGTTACATGGTGGTCACAACCATCACCCACAAAGCAGCATCAAGTGAGGAAATTATGAGGACAGCTTCTTAGTCCAAATGTTTCTCTCAGTGGTGCGCAGATGAAAGGGGGACAGCTGCCCAGTGAATTCATTCTTAGATTAGTCATGTTTTCCTGTCTCTTGCAAGTTACCCGCAGATTGACTGGTGGTTCAAGTTAATCTGGGCAGTAATTCAAATGGCTTCCATGGAGGTACACCGTGGGCTAATTTAGCCTCATTTTTTGGTAAAAGAAAGGGCCCTCAATTGAACAGACAAGAGTCAGAGGGCCTCATCCTGCCCATTTCCACCCACACACAAAGTGCAATACAAGAGTCTCATTGTGCCCAGGCAAGGGCATACATTAAGAACAGTGGTGCTTCGATAATACACCATGAACTCGCCCTGCACGAGAATGCACTTTTCATGTTCGCTTGCTAGAGGAAAGCACTTCAATGAATTATTCTTCACCTTTTCATAATTTCCTGTCTAATTATAATGAAAGTAAAATTCAGACCATACCTCCTACTTTTCTAACACAAACCTTGCCTTGAACTCTCTATAATTAATGTTAAAACAATAGAAGCCCTAATTTTCCTAGCAGCAACCAGCTAGGCTTTATCTAATGTGCAGTAAAAATAGTGTAGGAAAGGTAGGAAAGGTAATAGCTGAAATAGATTGAATCTGAGGAAGGTTCTTCCCTCTTCCAGACAAAAAGCAGGTGGGTGACTGAGGACCTTATTCAAGTACTTTGAGCACAGTGTTCTCAAACCCCAGCCCAGGAACTGCTGCAAGGATCCATGAGGAAAATAAAACCTAGGGAAAGGGAGGGATACTGCAGTTCTCCAGTTCAGATGATACTAAATCTTTGGGAACAGTTCCTTGCTGCAGACTCACAGCATATCTTAGGACAATTTACAGAAGGAAGTGCCTGCCTGGGGTTGTTAACTGCAGCTATTTATGCAGGAGCTCTGAAAACAAAGCCAGAGCCTGTAATTTGCAAGTTCTGCAGCTGCTTCCCCATTAAAGTATGTGATCAAGAATGTAATGTACTTGTACAGAAAGTGCCGCTAATCTTACTCCTCCATCTATCATCTTTTTGAGTACCTTATCCCTGTATTATCCATAAGCTTTATTTCGTGGTCACTTGCGCAGAAATTAACTCGCTTTAGGAGTCCAAGCTCTTTCTGGAAGCGGTTTAAATACTCTCTATTTGTTTATGTGATGGACTTATTTAGTGCCAGTTGCTATAGTCCACAAGTCATTTTGAACTAGATCTTAGTTTTTAAGTCCTCTTTTCCTTCAGTGCAGCCGAATGCTGCCGAAATCCCTGGAGGCTTAACCACCACTCCATCGTGCCCCAGGGCAGGGGAGGGATTGGGGCTGTGGCAGACAGCTGGTCAACTAGAAAGCTTTTGAAGTGTGACTGTTTCACGTGGTGAGTCTGCCACCCTGTCCGTGCTGTCCTTTTAATCCCACTTGATTAGTGCCAGTGAGTCTGTGTCATCAGCTCCATGAAATCAGCTGTTAACAACCTCAATCTCTGGGAGCTGAGGTAGTGGACTCCACAGTCCATTACAAAGCCCCTGAAATAATGACTTCCCTGATGCATGGCAGAGGCAAGAGGTTTATGGCAGTGAAGTATTCCTCAGCTGAACGGAAGGAGTGTTTAGGAGGTGAGGATCCTGCTTGGGACCAAGAAGTTCTGGTTTACTTCTGGTTTAAGCCGGACCTTCTTTGTGAAGCTGCTGGTCTCTGTCTCAGTAGGGCTACTGTGGTGGTAAGGATCCTCTTAGCCTAGTGGGACTTACTGGCAAGAAGCCTGTTGAATATTGTGCCATCCTGTCTTTTGCAGCTGTAGACAGGTATGTCTAAGAGCAATAATTAAATATCCCTGAGTTGGTTGCAACTCATCAAACTTTTGAATTAGAGCTTCTTATGATTTCTAGTTATTTTGGCCCAAATAACACCCTCTTTGCCCCCATACAAACTTCATCTTTATGAGTCATGGGAGATTGGCAGGAGAGTGTGGCAGATCTCTCCACAATATGTCAGCTGTTGAATTAAGGATTGTGCCTTTTTCCGAAGTATCAGAGGTTCTGACATTCAGGTCACTGGATTGTGCTAATTAGTTTCATACGCAGACAAAGGATGCTCAGAAAAGAGTAGCTCAGCCTTGCTGCATGTTATCTTAAAAATATCTGACTGCATTTATCTTAGAAAGTGTTCTTGTTACACAGCAACAGGTTGAAATCTATGTTGTTTTATGATTGTGCCAAAACGAAACTTCGGGTCTAGAATCATATTTGCACACAAACCAGCTCCATGTATAGCAATAATGATGCCAAAGAGGCAGTCTCACAAACTCACATATTGAAGAATTAATATTCTGTACACAGTACACATTGTACACAGTTTATAGCAAAATATATGTGTGTGTCTTCCTGAAGCTATTTTTAAACACACACAGTCTTCAAAGCCAGCTTGAGAAAACAGTGTTTTGTCTGGGAGAGGATACGTTAAGAACAGACCATGCCGACATGTGCAATTACACAGATCTCGGCAGAGATGCTTATGGTGTCTTCCAAGGGACCAGCTGCTGCTTCCGAGGAAGAAAACAATTCTATGGCTTAGCAATTGGCTGCTCTGAGAGCAGAAATGCAAAGGGCATGGATCCCAGTCCTGGGAAGCAATCATTAGCCATGATACTGCTTAGGGTAAACTCAATATTTTATACTAAGAGATGCACAGGGTAAACAACTCAGTCCAGGCTCAACAAAGGCAAATGCAGCCATAAGTAACTGCTGTTGGGAGAAAATGGCAAACTTCTGGAGGCATTTTCTCTAAGCTCTGTAGGAAATAAACTCTACTTTATAAATTTTAATGCAGCCAGCCATTTAAATATTTTAATTGCAGATGCATGAACCTCCTGGATTCTGAGGCTTTTATACCTCTTGAGCTCCCATTCTGGCTGGGCACATTAATTCAGATTCCCATTGTCGTCAAACCCCTGTGGCCAAAATGTGCTCTCAGCTAAAGTCAGGCGACTCTGTGAAAGGCATTGGAGTGACAGAGGTGTTGGAGAGGGCAAAGTTTGCTCCATGTGAAAGTTAAAACAGCCATTAGCTGCCAGCTGAGAAATGTCTTTATCTTTCACCCTCGTCACTGATGTGATAGTTGAGAGGAGTAGACTGGGCTGCAAATGATGCTTTCTGGATGGCACAGCATCCCAGTATAAGCAATAATGTTCTGGGCACCAAAAATATACGTTAAAATGTACATACAAATGCTGAATCTTTTGACTCACAAACAGGCTCTGTAGGTCTCAGTTGGATTTTGAATGCAGCTTGAGGGTATGTTCTTGTGCTTTCACTTATCCACACCTGTGTTTTAGTGCTGTGTTCTAAGATGCATTCCCTTGAGAAGCATAATTGGAGTTGAGGATGAAGGTGATGAGCCTGACACGCCACCATCATTTTGAAGTGCAGTTAATTTATCTGACATAAAAAGCACCTCCCATTGATGGTCTCCAGCTCCTTTCTCCTCTGTGGTAGAAGACTTCTTTTTTCTTGCTGTGTTTTTAATTATTAATATTTCTGCATTCTTGTATAGAATTGGAAATCAAAATGAAAACTATTTTGATTTCCATCACAGGAACGGCAACAAGAGGAGAAGTGACACGTAGCCATGCAGATCAGGACTGGGGTGTGTCTGGGATTTTGAGGGGAATGGGGAAAATCCAGCCTTAAAGAATAGTAAGTAAATACTGGAGTAATGACTCAGACAAGTCATTAAATAAGGATGAAAGAACAAAGTGAAGTTATAAATGGTATTTCTTTTACCATTTGCATGAGGTACAGGGAATGGAAGGTACGTGCTGGTGCAGGGCTTTTCTCTCCTTCCTCTTGCACTATGCACTGTAGAGAGAGCACCCGTTGGCTTCAGGTTAATTAAATGGCAGGATTTAGCATTTTGGTTTGCGTTGTGGATTCTTAAGGTCTGACATATACTGGTGTCACTGTACCAAAGCGTTCACTCCCACATGAAAGACTTCCTTTAATTGCTGGAGAGGTTAAGAGCTGCTTTTGTGAGTCGAGCCAGGCTGTTGGAGCATGGTCCAGGTGTATCTTAAAAAAAATCAAGTGTCAAGCAGTGATTCAAACTTTAAAGTTTGCATTTGTTCAATAGGAAATAGAAACTAAATCCATCACATCTACACTTTACAACTCCTTAGAGGGAAGATCTGGACTTCTGTGATGCTCAGCTGGGGAGTTGAAGCGGAGTTGCACGGAACTCAGTGTGAAAATGAATCTCTGTTTTGTTAATATTTGGTCATTTAATTTTATTCCTTTGATGAATTTCTCCTGAGGAAAAGCAGTGGAAGTGCTCCGTGATTCTAGAACAAACAAGTGCATTGCTTGTGGGTTTCTGTTAAAGTACCTGGTGGTCAGACAGCTCCCAGGGCTGCCACTGGTAGCACAATCCATGCCCTGGGAGGCAAACAGGAACTTCAGTCGCCTGATTCCTGCTGGAGAGCACCAGTGGCCCTATGAGCTGAACGACACAGTCCTGCCCTGGGCTGGGGAGTAAAACCTCCCTGAAACATCCGCCTGGAGACACAAATTGTTGTGAGCCAGAGAAAAGGAAGTGTTGTAAGAAACAGGGGAATAATGAGCAGAGATATATGAACTCTTGCAAGCATCAAGAAAAGGCTGTAAAGTGCATGTATAGGTCATTGAAGATTTGGGTGCTTATTTGAGTTGCAGCCATTTGTTATTTGTGGAGTGCTGATGCTGTACTCATGTCTGTATGGAAGTCCTGTGTACACAGTGCATTCCCTACAGATCTCACAGCACAGCCAGAGTTACACGGGCTTCCTGCAATATAGACATTGTGGGAGGTAATCCTTTACTGAGCTACTTGTACAAATACCCAGTGCAGCTTAGCAGTGAGGGGGGGAACAACATTACCCAGGGACTAGAGAATGGAGATGGCCCAGCAGGAATGCCAGTGAGGGGCAGTTCTTTGTTTGAGATGCATTGTCAGAAATGGCAAGTTCCTAGCAGGAAATGCTGCCTCCTATTTATAGGCTTTATTTATTTGCTCTTTCCCAATTGCTGCTTCTGAGATTACTGTTTGGATTTAATTTGCAACCCTTCTCCAAAGGCTCTCAGGCTTTCTTCTGAAAGCGTCAGAGAAAATCCTTAAGACACACAGTTCTTCCTCAGATCTCTTACACCCCCCATTATCCACTGCAGAGCAAAATTAATGTATGCCCTTTCCTTATTGTTTTCCTTCCTAATTCATTTCTTTCCGCAGAGGCTCAGCAAGCGCCAATTTTCCAAGCGAGCTTTTAATGGGCTGAGCCCAGCGTGGTTACCGTGCTCTGAGCTAGCTGCTACTTGATGCAATCAGGGTTTCAGAATACAATGATTTTTAGGTTTTCCCCCCCAAAACTGAGTGCTGTATGGCCAGCTGGTAACACCTGGCTGCCATGAAGCACAGAATACTGATAGTGCTGTGTGAAAGCAGCT
This sequence comes from Pezoporus occidentalis, assembly GCF_034315485.1. NCBI lineage: Eukaryota > Metazoa > Chordata > Aves > Psittaciformes > Psittacidae > Pezoporus > Pezoporus occidentalis. Next base: position 9,217,920 of record NW_026915691.1, on the reverse strand, counting down.
AACCTTTGCCTGTGAGGTCTTCCTCAGCCAGGTGCATGAAGGTGGTGTGAAACAGTTTCAGAAGATGGGGCACAAAGAAATGGATTATTGTGATGTTAGGAGCATAGGGGAGGGGGTGAGGGGAGGAAGGAGGAGACAGAGCGCAGCGTGCTGAAGTATTTCCCACTGCTGGAATGTTTGCTTTGAAAGGGCCTTTCAAAAGTACATGTTGCCAGGGGAGATTTTCTCTCCACAACTTTTACTGATACCCCACAAATGAAAGATTTCAATACACCACTGCTGGAAAACTGCAGATTGAAACGGTCCCTGCGACACAGCAGCTGTGGACTTACAGATTTCCCCAACCTGTAGTGAGTTTAGATGAGAGACTTTCAGTGTAAAATGAGAAGATCCTTCTGTGGAGTAAATCCTTCTTGCTGTGGTTTTAAGTACATTTTTGTGCACTGTAAATGCAAAGCCAACATTTGCAGAGCTACTGGGTGAAGATCAGGGCTCTGGTACCGTAAGTGAGGACACACTAACACTGAAACAAGTAAGTGGTGGAAGGGAAACAGTGGCTGTGGATACGGGGCTGCATTTTCCATAGAGCAAAGTGCCAGCATTGCGTGTCTCCCCCTTACTGCAACACCTCCTCTGACTCCTCCAGCAGAGGCCCAGGGGTGGCTTTTTGTTCCTGGGAGGACACACTCTGTGGATACCACGCAACAATGACTATTTAAGCTAGAGCTTGTTTGTTTCTTGCAGTGTTGTTGGTGAGTATGGTTGTCTAAAGTCTAGTAGACAGCCATTTGTTAGGACCTTCTGTTCGTAGCAAACTTGATAACATGGCTTGGTTAATCGCCTTATGTTATTATTGGTGTTTTCATCCTGTGTAACTAATTTTGCCGAGGAAGAATCTTGTATTGCCAACTTTGATCTCCTGAATTCTTATAAGAAAATAAGGCCCATTTGAAGAATGCAGAGGTGGGTCCGTACAGGAATGCAGCTCCTTGGAGAAGCTGCTTGTTCCTTGAAGAAGGTTGCTGACACTGTGCGAGTGTCTGTGGCTCAGGATGGGAAGGGATCCTGTTTAGTGAGACTGGAGAGGATTTGAAGGTGGCTGCTGCTGCCTGTGTTTCAAGTAATTATTTTCCTGTCTGTCAGTTGGAGTTCAGGGAGAGCTGCAGCAAGCCCAGGGAAAAGCCTGAGGTACCTCAGAATGAAGGTGATTTTATATAAAGAAGGCTGGGATGAGACTGAGAGACAAGAACAGAACTAAGGAAAAGAAACACAAGGTAGCCTGAAAAGCAGGAATCTGCCTGGAGCAGCTCATCCCTTCCCAACTCCCCAGCCCAGTGCTGCATGTTGGTGCAACCTTGCCTGACCCCTTTCCTGTACCTACAGCCCTTGTGCCTGGAAGGCAGCACAGATACCCCCCAGTGCTATCAGCAACTGAGTTGGCCTTTATATATCATGAGAAACAGGCCCTTTGTACCAGACCTTTTCCATGGCTTCTGAGCACTCTGGTGGTGCCTCTCGGGTATTGTGAAGTGTGTGAGAGAAGTTTCAAAGTGCAGATGTGATTTCTAGATAGCGGCCTCTGGAGCTGAACAGGAAACCAGAAGTGTGTTTTGGTTATTCTAGTTTGAGTAAAATCTTGTCTGAATAATCCCCTTGAGTGTGAGAGCAGAGCTAGAAATGGGCTGGAGATCGGCAGTGCAGAGTACATCTGCACAAGAGTGGCCCTTAATGCTGAATGCCCTGCACTTCACTGGGAACTGGTGACCTGGCACCAGCTGTACACTGTTGTGTGAGGCAGCAAGGCAGGCAGCAAAGTGTAGAAAAGCAAACATCCTTCTACCACAAGAAAGGGTGCTCTCCAGTTAAATCAATAGGACTATGTCTATGATCGGCATAAAACATGAGACTTTAATAGAGTTATTTCAGTAAACAGAACCTAATAGCTTTGGTAGCCACCAACTGACTTCAGAGTTGCCTGCTGCAGGGGATGTTGTGCTATAAAGATGATATTGTTGGCAGGCAACCTTTAAACTCATGAGCTCTCCCCTCCTTGGAAGGTTGGAGTATTTATAGGTGAGGGCCCCGTCAGTGGTGAGAACCCCGGTGACCTTTTTCACATTACCCCTTAGCAGACAGAAAACAAAGTGGACACACGGTGCTCCCTGGCACCTGCTGCACTGGACAGAGCCATTTCCATGGGTGAACAATTGGTGGGTGTCCAGGACCTGTCTGCAGGCAGAGCTTCAAGCCGGGGTGTTGGAAGTGTGGCTGCTGAGGCAGCACAGGCAAAGGTCACAGGACATGGTGCCTCTGCCCCCCTGCTGCTTGGAGGTGACAGGCATTCCCTAGGAGGTGGTTGTGGGGAGATGTTCCAGTTACACTGAAAGCTCACAAGCTCATCTTTTAGAGGTGGTTTTGGTAATCCTTCCTTAGGTGTTCAGATTTCCTCGGGCTTACCTCCCTTGTGGCTGCGTATCCCACTGGATCACAGGCTTCTGTGCCTGTGTAGGAAGCCTTTTGGTTTTGAGGTGCTGACTGTCCGGCTTTTAAATGTCTCTTAGCACTCACCACCAACATAAACTAAGATGATGTGAGGAGCCCCTTTGGAAAGTATGTGTGGAGAATACAGCAGATAGGGGAAGCCACATGGCTGTGAGCTCTAAGAGCTTAAAGGGACAAAAATGGAAGAAGAGTTAAAAGAAAAAGCAGAAAGAAAAACTGGCTGAAAGGGAAGAATGTGAAATCTTACCGGAGAATAAGGTGAATGGACAGGAAAAATAAATACATGGCAGTGTAGTTAAAATCCCAGAGAAAATAGCACCAAGCCCTCCTTTGCCACAGCAGTGGGAGATCAATGCAAGGAGCAGGATAAAGTTGGAAATGATACACAGCTCGATTAGGTACATTTGCCAGTGCTGTCAGCCTGCTTTGTATGCTGGCTGGTTTATTCTTGGTTTGCTTTCCCTGTCTTGTCTTCTAGGAATTTTTAACATAGGTTTTTTCTATCCCATTTTGGAGGATTTTTAACAAAGCACCATTTTTAATGACCCCACTCCCTTTTCCAGCACAATCTGTCTGTATCCTCATACACTCAGTAGCTCTGTGTGTGTAACAACAGCTAGAAGCCCAACAAACCTCCTGTCTAGGTGCTTCCTTCCTCCCTGTTGAAGCAGCTCACAACCCCTCTGAGCAGGGAGCAGCACCATCTCCTGCACAGGACACAGGCACAGGGATAGTCTGAAGAAGCCGTCAGGCTGCTTCCGTGCTGTATCAATGGCAAAGGCTTTAAGTGAAGCTGTATTTCCTGAGACTCGTAACAGAGGCTTTTAGGGAATATTGTCTGGGTGATGAGGCAAACGTGGCATCATTAGGGGAATATAAAGAAATGTGCTTGGTCAAAACAAGTAACCACCCTCGGTGTGCTCCTCCTTTGCTGACACTCCTGAGAGAATATGCTGCCTGTTACGTCCGTAACGTGCCCTTAGGCTTTCTGGTTAGGAAAGAGAAAGTTTAACTGCTACTAAGAGCCAAATGGATACACATTTTCTGTGATTCCACCTTTTGGGATGTATTTACGTGCTGTACGAGTCCTACATATATATACTTGTGATGAAATGATCTAACTTCAAGGAAGGATAGAAACCTTTTTGTTCCATTCCCGTGGTTTTTACATTCCTTGACTGTGGCACGTTTTTGTGTGTGTGCATAGCCCTAAGGGAAGATGTTAAAAAACAAACCAAAGAGAAAAATCCAAAAGTACAACTGAAAGCTTACGGCAGCAGTCTGTGGTTTGTCACTTCCCTTTCATGCATGAGTTGGATTGGTTATTTCTGCCCAGATTCAATGGGGAAACTGAAGAGCTTTTCAGATCTGTCTTGGCATTTAGAGGGAGTTCATACAAGTACATGCACTGTGGCTGTAGATGGGAGACAGACAGGAAGAGTGCTTATTTGTAGCTGGATATTAACAGGGTCTTACTTGTTGAGAAGGAAGCTCAGTCCACTCCGGTGATGTGGGCTTTGGAGCAAAGATGAAGCAGTGAAGAGAGTGATGCAGGAGTCAGGTAGCTCTACACTGATTTTTTTCTGATAACTCAATCTCTGTCTTAATGTTAAAGCTAGCAGCAAACCATTGATTCTGATAGGACTCAGTTTCTGAAGAGCTCTGTGGGAGAAGGGAAGTTTTGTGTCATCCAAGAAGCAGGAATTTTGACATCTGTTCTCTGTCATTGGGAGGTTTTAAAAATTCTCTTCAAAAGAGAAGACTGTGGTCTGTAACGTGCTGTGCAGCCCCAGCACAATCTCTGCTCTGGTGTTGGGAGCTTCAGACCTGGCAACCCCGGGCTGCTCAGTGCAGGGCCACTGGCCCAAAGGCTGTGTCTGAGCCACACACCATGTGTCCTCAGGGTTCCTTTTCTGTCTGAGGGTTGTAATAAGCTCTGTTCCTTTCCTGGTAAAATAGCAGGGTTATGACAGTTAATTCTAAAATGCATCGAGGTGACTGGCAGAGAACCTCGAGAGAAATACAAACACTGTTCAGTGACTTGTGTTAGTGTGTGTCATGTGGGGCTGAAGTCCATGTTGGGGTAGCAATGTGTAGGGAAAGCTGTCACCCTTGGCAGTGCCATCTCCTTTACCTGTGGTGGAAGGAACTTAAAGGTTGAGTGCTGATGAAAGAGGACATAAGGGCGAAAGGTGCCAGCGGCCCCTTAGTCCTGCAGATCCTTCAGCTAGTGCTCAACACCACTGCCTGTTCCCTCCTCCCTTAAGCTTCTCTTGGGTTTCTCTTCCCCTGGTCTGTCAAGAAACCTCAGTGAGGAGGAGAGGATTTGTAGGTGTGTGGCCGTCAGAAACCATGGGTTATATAGGGAGCTGCTTCCAAGGGATTCCATGTGTCCAGGTGCAGCTGATGTATGTGTGCTATGGTAATTCCAGCGAACTGAATTTATGTGCAGAAGTGAAGCTTCTGAGTGGAGGCCGTGTCACAACGGAAGCATGCCATCTTCAGCACAGGCTTAGATCTGTTTAGATACAGAAGCAGATCCAGCACTTTGCCTTAAGGAGTTAAGCTTGGGCTCATGATTGAGTCATTCTGACATGAAAAAGAGATGATGTATTTCTTGGAAAGATCTGCTGTGTCAGTCAGTGTCTTCCTGACAATTTCAAGAGCCCCGAGACAGTTCACTTGAATGGAAATCTGGCCGCATTTTCAATACACTGGGGCTTCTTTCTGGTGCACTCACCCTCAAGGACCTCCCTCTTGTCTCCCTGGGAGAGTGCTCCCTGCAAGTCTGTCCACAGGAGCCAGCTCCAAGGAGATGGCACAGCACAGTCCAGGGGAAGCTCCCAGAGCCAGTGTGGGAGCTGGGACCCCTGGGACAGGCACAGAGGTGATGATCAAGAGCTGAACTCCCCTTTTCACCCTCACCGTCTGCTCCTCCGTAGCCAGTGAACATTTTTCCTCATCTCCCCTGTGCTGTAGATAAAGCCCCTCTGTTGTTACCATTCTGCCGCCGTTTAGAAAGTGCTTTTTGTATGCATGGTATATGGGAATACTGCAGATACAATAACGGCTTTACAGGGAGACACAGACCCTCCCCCCAGAAAAAGTGACACCACTGGCTAGGAATCAGGTTCAAAATACTTTGGGGCCCTTTTGGAGCCCATCTGTACTTTCAGCCTTTAGGGAGTTCCCATTTTTAAACAGCCACAGACCCACTACAGCTTGATGATTTCTTTTTCATGTGATAAACCAGGGTTAGTTTTTCACAGACTGATTCCCATTCCAGGGAATCCTTCACAGAAAGCACCAAATATGGTGAACATTGTGCTAACATGACAAGCGTTAGCAGGACCGCAGTGCATGCGGTGCAATGGGATGTATGGCCTAGCGATGGCTAGAAACTGTTTGACTGTCTTGTCTATGTGAGGGCTGAATGACCGGTGTGTCCTATAAGAGGGCTGTGCACACTTAAGTGTCCTTGCGCTTTTGTACACTCTGTTGGGGCATCTATGAAGTATGTATGGGGAAAGGGGAAATCTGGAGGTGACTTGCATTGTCCAGGAATGCCAAGAAAGCAGCAGGCACAGGAGAGCTGGATACCTTCAGCTGTTCGTTGTGGTTTAGCCCTAACCAGCAGCTCAGCCCCACACAGCCACTCACTCACTCCCCTGGGTGGGGTGGGGTGAGAACCAGAAGGGTGAAAGTGAGGAAGCTCATGGTCTGAGATAAAGACAGTTTATTAGGTAAAGAAAAAGCCACACACACAAGCAAAGCAAACCCAAAGGAATTGCTTCACCCCTTCCCATGGGCAGGCAGGTGTTCAGCCATCTCCAGGAAGGCTCCATCGTGTGAAATGGTGACACCATCACTCTAAATGTCTTCCCCTTCCTCCTTCTTCCTCAGCATTACATGCTGAGCATCATGTCCCGTGGTCTGGAACATCTGTGGGGTCAGTTGGGGTGCGCTGTCCCGACTATGCCCCCCGACTCCTTGCTGGTGGGGTGAGAAGCAGAAAAGGCCTTGGCTCTCTGTAAGTGCTGCTCAGCAGTAATGAAAGCATCCCTGTGTGATCAGCTGTTACCAGCACAAATCCCAAACACAGCCCCACAGCAGCTACTATGAAGAAATTAACCTTGTCCCAGCCAAAACCAGAACAGGTTTTAACTGATGTGCTGTTTTTTTTCAAGTACACATGCTTGAGAAACCCCTATTTCCCCGTTAAAAATTCATTGGAAAAATGGCAGGATGCTCAGTACATGAAATTGAATGAATACGCATGTAATTGTTTCTTTTTCTTTTAATTTCATGGAGCCTTAGATCTTAAATTTCAGTCACAGGGATTAGAGCCATGAATCATGGACACTAAGTTAACTCAGTACACAGAAGATTGCTTTTAAAGCCCATTATCTTACAAAGAACTTCAGTGGAACTGAAGTATGTTACATCTGCCTGGATGTTTTCCCCTCTTACTTCTCTCAATGATGCGTAAATTATTCTGTCAGCCTATAACCCCATTTGTGTAATTCAAGTGGGGAAAAGGAGAGGTTTATAGCTCAAACATATGTGTTAGCTTCACCTAATTAACAGCTTTTACAGACCAGGTTCAGTGTTTGCAGTTGGTATGGGTGCAAGAAAGAGCTGGCACCATATGCTGTGGTTTCACCAGATCAACAACTCTTAAGCCCTTCTGGGATACCAGCTTATGAGTATGAAGTAGTGTTAATATTTATTTAAACTAACAAGTGTTGGTAATGCCTGATCTGCAGAAGTTTGAGGATCAAATACTTAAGCAAGAAACACCTCAGACAAGCATGTGCTTGGTATTTGTGCTGGTGAGAGAGCCTTCATCTCAGTGTAAGAATGAAGATGTCTGTCTAGAGATAAGCATGCCTGTCTGGGAAGGATGCAAGCCCAGGAGAGGCTCTGCATCACGGTGACAAGGCAAGTAGAAGCCATGCTGACTTGAATACTAGATTGCTTGAAAGAAACAGATACTTATGGAGTAAGAATGGGACTGGCACAATTCTGATTGCAAATGGTGATGATTAATCAGCGGGAAGAGCAGAAACAGTAACTTTTAATTCTGACAGAATTCCTCAGCTTGATTCCTGTAGAAAGCATACAATTAAAAGCTCATCTGATTAGCAGAGGGACTTGGTATGTATCGCAGAGCACATTTTGGCAGCCACCATGTACTGCTATTAGCTGCCCCCAGTTGCTTTCAGTATTCACGCTACATAATCAATAAGAAGGAAATGCCAGAGCATCTGCCCTTCCCAGCTGCACTGCGCTGTGGAGGCACAGCGGTTATTACTGAGCCGAGCAGCAGGCTGGAGTCTGGAAGCACACCCACCTTCTTTGGTCCTTCCCTTTCAACCTGTGCATCCGCCAAACTCCCCATCTCCAGCAGGCACGCCCCTGCACTGCAGGCCGGGAGTGAATGAGAGCAGCTGCTCTGCACCTGGGACTGCGATCCTGGCGGAGCTCGTGTGTTGTTTCATCATTTTGCATAGATCAACAGTTTCTGAATAGTGCACACTTCATTCAGTACAGCAGGTTTTTACATTCTCATTGTACATTCATGGATCACTGCACCTTTTCTAAGCCACGGCAATTGTCTCTTTTGCTACACCAAAATGTTAATGTCTTCCATGCTGTCCTTCCCTCTAGTTCAGTGCGTTTCAATAGAGGTTAAAAGGTAAAAACACTCTAAAACTCCAAATACCGATTCACATCATTACAAGCTATATGTAGTCTCATCTCCCTCCTCCCCCAGTATCCTGCTTCTCTCATCAGTGGTGTTAAATAGTATCATCTATGGAGAAAATGAGCAGAGGCTTCTTCAATAAAACAAAAGGGTACCACTAACCGTCGTGCTAATTGCTGCAGAGCTGCTGTTAAAGTGGTCTCATGTTGTCCACATGGAGCTCTGTGCATCTGTGTAACTGATCAGCCCCTCTACAAGCCTGTTGCTCTTACCATCATGTTCTGGTTTCTTGAACATTCAGCACCTCAGTTTATCTGGTTTTCCTATCCTGTGCTTTCCTCAACAAAAGGTTTTCCTTTCAGTCTTATTTCTAACTCCCCTTCATTACATTTCAGAGCTGAGTATAAATTACATTATATATAAAAATCATAAATTTGTATTTTGTACCAGTGCCATAAGTAGCCTTCAAGTAGTCTTCAAACATAGATATGGATATTGCCATTATCTGCAACGTTCTGTGCAGCAAATTGTGGTGATGGGGCTTGTTCTCAGAGGCCCTGAGCCACGTGTGAGGTGGGCTGAGTGCTGAAGTATTTGGGCTCCCAACAGCTCCTCACTTACTTTCAAAGTAAGTGGTTGTTAGATTGCACGTTTATCTCCACTTAATTCAACTGGATTGCCTTCAGCAGGTGGGGGGGTGGAATACTGGTATTCCTATTTGTAAGTATAGCTCTTGGACTGCATTGAATCACACTGTCTGGATTCAGTTTCTGTGTAACATTGTCATTCACTGATAAGATGAAAAGTAAACAGGTACCGAACACATGACAACACACTTGACTTAAGCTCTTGCTATTGTTTCTAAATAGGAAAGCAGCCTTAGAATAGTATCTCTAGGGTTTCCTCTAGCCAACACTTAGATCTGAAACCACAGCAGCTATTCCAGAGAACAGTACCTGGAGAACTGGTTTGCCAATAAAGACAAATTAATGTGAAAAGAATTGTTTCAAAAATGACACTTCCAAGACTAAGCGGCACGTCTACAATTAAAAGGGAATAAAACTTCAGTTTCAGTATCACATCATTGCCCACCTTTTACTCTGCATAGTCTTTATCTACCATTTGCCTCAAATTGCTTGGAGACAATTATCTGCAGACCCCAGTACGTGTAATTAACTGGGGCAGGGGGAAGCAGAACTATTGCCAGAATTAACTGCATCGAAAGATCCTGTTCTGGCTGGGTGATGTCTCCTCCTCATGAGGGGCCTCTCCCCTCACTGTCACTGCCACACAAGCCCAGTATGTTGTTCTGGGGCAGAACTGTAGTTCAACTATGGCCAATTAGTTTTAACTTTAAAAGGGAAATGAAATATAATGACAGTTTCTACTTTTATGTTATCACTTGACACGTGCATATGGGCCAATACTGTGCACTACAATAACTAATACGTCATGAACATAACATGCAGGTACAGCCAAAACAAGAACTCTTACATTTTCTAGACCACCACCAGGTAGTCTAGAATTTATTTCTAAATTCAGAATTCATTCTGAACTTAAATCAAGCCAGCATTTCTTAGCTGAAAAGGGCTTGGAAAACCCTTTTGTTTGTTTATTTGTTGCAAGACATGAGGTGTGTCCTCCCATCCCTTTGTCAGTTTAGGGGAGATCCAGCAGCGGCTTTGGGCAGTGTGTAGTGTGGAAGGGATGGGAGCCAGGGAGCACAGAAGCTGTCTGAAAGAGAGAGAAAGGACAGGGAAGAAGAATAATCATCCTTTTTGTCTTCAGCTGTTACCCAAACGCTAAGCCAGGTTCCTCAGGCTGAGGAGGTAATTTCAGACTGTGCTTCTAAAGCAAACATGTAGCAAAAATAATGTACAAAATTATCCAAGCCAGATGAAAGGGTCTGAGGTAGCTCAGCAAGTACTTCCTTAATGGGCTGAAAAGACAATGCTAGGAACAACACTGCAGAAAAGGAGGTAAAGAAAGCTTCAGGAAATACCACAAAATTACAGTTTTAAGATTATTGTGAGAATGAGCCATTTACCGTAGGCACCATTCACTTTAAAATCTTGTTACAATTGTTCTCTTTAAAGCCTCAGCCACAATAATGAGACTTTGCATCCTCTACACCTTCATTGTGCACTGGTCCTCTGACCGCTTCTAAACACCTGAGATTTGCTGGTCTGTCATCCCTCCCTCCTCTTCCACAGGGACTCTGGGTGGGCCTGTTTGCAGAGGACTCTGGTGGCTGCCACCAGACCATGCTCTGGGCTCCTTGAGTGCTGGGCATCAGCAATGGCATTTTCTCAGGCAGGGACTGGAATAAGGTTGGGATGCTGCTGAAAAAAACCAAAACAGGGTTACAAGACTGAAGAGGCTGCTCATCTGTCCCATTAAATACGAGAATCTTTCAATGCAAGTACATCTTAACTTCAGCAGAAATGCTCCTGTGAAGGCCAGTTCTGCTGAGTTACTGGTGGAGGATCTTTTGGAAGCAAGTGTAAATGGGACCTCTTTTCAAGGGTGATTTTGAACTTCAAATTTAAATCATTTGGGCACCGGGACTAGATAACCAAATAGCTGTAGCACTCAGCTGAAGAGACTGTGTGTTAGACTCAGTTCTGATACACACTGTGTGTGCCTCAGTTTCCTCTGGGTTGTAAAATTAACAACATCCTTTTGGGTTTTGCATGTCAAAAATTCACAGACGAAAAGTGCCATAGGACAGTTTGTACTTGGTATCACTCCTGCATCCACTGAGTCACTGCTGCTTCATACCAAATTAAACAAAAAGAATTAATTCCTTTTAGGTTTCATTTTTCCTTTAAAATTCATTGTACCTGTTCATACAGACCGTTCGTGTAAGTATCAGCGAGAAGTGTATGTCTGAAGGTGAAAAAAGATGAACTTGGAGATAAGGCCTGTGCGGGGAAGATGCCCGTGTGGCAAGGCTCTCCCAAAGCCTTCTTGCTCTCTCCTCTGTGGAGAGATGCCGAGCAGGCATTCAGCAGCAAGCTCGTGTTTAACCAACAAACTCCTCAGCAGATAGCAGCAGATAGCAGGAGGAGTGTGAGTGCTTATTCAGTGTCCCGCAAGCTGAGGGTAAGGTATGAGCTTTGGAATACAACCTGCATGTAAAGAAGAACCACGCAGCAGGCAGTAGTTACTTGTTTTCTTGTCAGTTCCCATTCCCTCTGTTTTACCTGCTCGCTCAAAGGGTGTATAAACCTTTGCTGACCTGACCATTGAATGCTTTCCCAATTACTGTTTTGGACTGCTAGCTACTTTTGTACTGAATTAGTCTAAAATGAGGAGGCCGTGACAGGCTGTAGAGGGCCAGTTGTGCTTTTTACAATTACTTGTGGGGATTGGATCCAACCACCTGCTCCAGAGCCTGCAGAGGTTAATTACGGCTCTCTTCTCTTGACCTGCATACCAGAGCACATCCCAGCCATCCTGCCCTCCTGGCTGCAGCCTGTCTCAAATAGCACTTCCTGATTTAGTCAGGCAGCTGACAATGGATGGTGACAGACTGCTTTAAACAGGCTTGCTCTCTGCATTTTAGATGGGAGGGTGGCAGCCTAAGTTTTTCCTGAGCCCTCTCACTGTGCAGTGTTTGCAGGAGAGATTTGTGTTTGCAGCATTTCCCCTCTCTCTTCAAAAGCAGCAGCTCAAAAGAAATCTGTGTTAAGTTACTGCTGATGTAACTCTGCCTGTGTCACCCTGCTGTGTTGGCTTGCTGCATGGTGAACCTGAGCACTTCCTGCTGCAGACAGCTGTGCCCTCCCCGAACTTGTACGACCTCCCCTTCCAGCAGCATCACGAGCCACATTTGGCATAGTGCAACTAGAAAAGCATGCAGGAGACTTAGAAAGGGAGAAAGTGAAGGGGAGCACTCGCTGTAGGCCATTAGCCAGAGAATACAGCTGGCACCGAGTCCCCAAAACTCAAAGTGTGTTTCTCATTCCCTCTTCACTCTGGAGGGGTGTCAGAACGCTGTTAGCAGGAAATCACAGCTCTCATTTGAGACACGGATGAAACTAATTCTTTGTTCTGGGCCTGTTGTAGATCCCAAGTGGAATAAGAGTGCTCAGCATGTATGGATCATGTACGCTGAACATGTATGGATTATAGAATCATAAAATACCAGGTTGGAAGGGATCTCAAGGATCATCTGGCCCAACCTTTCTAGACAAAGCATGACCTCAACTAGATAATAGAGGTTTCCTCAGGTGAGGTTTAGTCTAGCCCAAATGGTTAAGGACTTCCTCAAGGACTCATGATTTCCCTTTAAATTCTTTGATTTGCTTGTACTTAACAGAGTAAACCCAAATTCCAGATGTAGAACTGAAAGAACAATGTGTCTCTTCAAGTTTTCTCACCAAGGTTGGATTATTTTCTGGAAGATACATTTAAGTGCACCACAAGCTCTGAACTCTACACAAGGCTGCTGGGTGAACTTGTAGAGTGTAGTTATATATCCTGATTCCTACTTATCTCCTGGTCAGTACAGAAATGACTAAATGGCTCTGTCTAGACATTTAATCTATGAAATTTGTAAGCCCAGCCTGATGTTTTTACAGCTACAATTAAAGTCCATCTTTCAGTTCCCTAATTTAGCACCTTTCTTGCCTGCTGGCAAGACGAACATTTTAAACAGCAAGAAGAGAATCTAAAATATTAGCTGCTGTCATGTCAGATATTAGTTATTCCCCTGATCCAGTCTTGATGTTTATCCCTCCCTCTTTGAGTTTTGGTAATTATTTCTGTCTTGTATTAATTTTCACAAAACTCCCTAGGTGTAGGCTTTATGATTTAGAATCTCAACTGCTCATTCAATTAATGGGCTTGCTTAATGTGCTAAAACTTTCCAGAGACACTTACGACACATTACTAGGGGGAAACAAAGGTTCTGAGGTTCATTTGTGGTTCTCCAGGGCCTGGAGTCCATTGTAAGCTCTTTATCAGGTAACTGGATTTGTCATTGTTTTTAAATTCCTGTGGCAGGAGCATCTCTCCAGAAGAGTGACGTGGTTTCCTCTGCCCCATCCCTCACAACCTGGCTTGGTCCCTTTGCAAACAAGTCATTGATTGTAGTTTCAGTACATTGATTAGGATCCAGGAAGCTGATCTGGAAATGGCAAATGTGGAAGTGCAGCTCTTTTACTTTATATATGGGTATTGCATGTGGAGGGAGAAACACTGAACAGCGAGCTTTTCTAATCAGAATCTCAAAGCACTTGACAGTATTTTTAGCAAAGCTATTACCTAATACTAAGCAGGACAGGAGAGTTATGTTAATTGTACAGTGATAGCAAAGGGACGATCTGAAAGGTTTGGCTGCCTGGTCTCACCAAGTGTGCAACAGTCAATGTTCAGTGCATATATACCAGCTGGTACAGTGTTTCCCAAAAGTTTCCCCTTCTATCCTTGATAGTAGAAGTTGGCATGATAGTGCAACTCAGGTATTGTTCATCTAACGGCTGTATACCATGATAGAGCTCGAGAGAGAAATGATGTTATGAGATTCAAAGCAGAACAAGACTTACATTTCAAAGTCACATGTGATGTGAGGACTGACTCTGGGGAACAAAATAGGCTGCTACACAGTTGCTGTAATTTTTCTGGGCTCAGTAACCCCTAATTCCTGTTAATACCAGAAGAGATCTGAGGGACCTTTGCAGAGCAAAAACCAACCTGTGTTTCAGCATGTTCCCCACTGAAGTCTACATGAGCTATCTCAGTAATTCCAGTAAATGGGCGTTTAATCACCAGCTTAGCCAGAATCTCTTCAGATCTGAGTCCCAATGCATTATACCACATGACACAGAACAGTCCTGACAAGAACGAAGTCCACTGCAGTAACACAGCTACATCTTGTAAGCCATGGTTTTAAAAGATTAAAACCACAGTTCATGGACTCTGATGGAGACTATCACCTCTCTCTCGCTTTGAAGCAGAATATAAACCTTTACATAGATCCAGATGCATGTATAGATGCATGTATGTATGTACATATATCTACAAACATGTTGTACATTAATTTGAATGTATTATATATATTGTAAAGGTATAAAAACACACATTCGTAAATATAACTTAAACCCATACCTCCTGAAGCAGTTCCGTCTTTCCAGGGTGCAGGTCAAACACACAGCTATGTCATGGTCTTTACGTAAACAGGATCTGTGCTCAGGACCTTGATCTTGTGCCAAAGGATCCCTGGAACCAGGAGAGTAGATGAGTTGTAGTTTAGAGCCCACGTGCTAGTTCTGGCAGTAATTCTGAATGCTGACACAAAGCAACTACAGATACGTTTTGTTAAAACAATTACTGAGAAGCTCTAAAAATTAATGCTTGTGCTGCACTCGTGCTCCTGAGCCATGAGGGGATCTTTGTCTTTCAGTGTTCTGTGCTCAAGGAAAAAGGAATGGATTTTGTTTTATGGTTCTGAGTCAGTCTTTTTGTTACTAACATATGGCCCCATTTTTTCCACATTCTTTAAGCAAGTTGTAAACATAAACTTTGATGCACATGGAGTTTGATTCATGAACAGTGTAATCTGCCTCGCATAAAAGATTCACATAGGTTATATAACATCTGTAGTTTGAGTAGTATCCATTGAGGAAAGCAGAACTGATTCCCTGGGGTCCATTTATCACTGTTTGCTACTAATTAGGAAACTGAAAATGCAGTATGCATGGCTCACATTATCAGTGTTGTCTCTGGGCTGATGCATCATTCCTTGGGCTTCCTCAGAAACTTTTATTCATTTCCTAATTATTTCTTTTTTCTTTGAAGGTTTCTGACAGCTGTGACTCCATCTTCGTTAATGGCAAGGAAATGAAAAGCAAAGTGGATACTATTGTTAACTTCACTTACCAGCATTTTACCACCCAATTAGAAGTGACGGTCTGGGTTCCCAGGCTCCCGCTGCAGATCGAGATCTCTGACACAGAGCTCAGCCAGATCAAAGGCTGGAGGATACCTGTCACCTCCAACAAAAGGTACGCTTCCAGCATTGGCACTGTGCACATCCATGCTCGGGGCCTCTGGGTTTAGAACACAACACGTTTTTAGAGTGTTTCTCAGAATCTAAACTCTCCTTTTTGAAGTTCGGCTTTAGTCTGTCTTGGCCTTCATTAAGACATCCAACAGCAGTATCAGTAGGCTACGTTTTATCCCAATCTGTGTAGTCAGTGGCTTTGCCTGGAGCATTAAGGAATTCCACACAACCTCAGGAAACTGTATCGTAACTCCAGTGTGCAAATCTGAAGACAAGGACCTGGACCTCACCCACTGTTATGTAACACTATGTGTGTGATATTCAGCATGGCTGGTGCTCAAGGTTCTGCTTACAGTGCTAAATGAAATAGGGAAACAGGGAGTGAGGTCACTGGGCACTGCCAGGGCAGCTGGATTAGATACTCTTCCAAGGTCCCTTCCAACCTAAACCATCCTATGATTCTGAAGCTTTGGATGATTGTTCAGTCTCTGTAGTGTACAGCAGACCTGGCCAAAGCATCACTTAGCACATCCCAACTAGGTAAAAACACGCTCATGTTCCTACTGAAGATTCTTCCAGGACATATGTGGACTGGGAAAAAGGTGTGTTAGGGGGGAGGTAGGGGAAGCAGGGATTTTGAGCTCTGTTCCCATTATTCCCTAATGAAAATACCCATCATTTGCACAATTTGCAAGATTAAGAATTTCCAGTAATACTGCTACATTGGTGGGTTTCAGGCTAAGTTGAAAAATGCTACAGGAGAACAAGGCATGACACCAGCTCAGATTTATAATACAGTGAAAAAGCATTTCTGGCAGCAGGAAATGCACTGCTAAACACCAAGGCAGTTCTTGTTGAAGCACTCGCTTTGCCTAAGAGAACATCTATCTCAGCTATTGAAGAGCCTTAAAGAGCCCAAACAGGCAGCAGTGGACTAGAATTACCTAATACTTTATGAAGGCATAAAACCAAAGGTAATAGGACAGAATTTACCAGACGTTCAGATAATGAGCTACAAAGAAAGGGACTGACTTACCTCTGGGCTATGGGGACGTTTCTGGAAGTGACAGAAGAGGTGATGAGGATCTGGCATGAAATAAACTTGTGTGTTTGCTTCTGTGATAAAGGCAGAGTTGCCACTTGTGGCAGGGAGAGATGTGCTGGGTGGCGGACCAATGTATGCTGGCTGCTTAAAGTTTCACTTACTTAACTTACCTTCTTCTGCTTGTAACGTGTCCAGCACTGCAACACTCCCTTAGGCGCAGCTCCTACTAAAACCAGTGGGGATTTTGCTGAGCAAGTATCTGCAGGATTAGGCTGTTGCTGTTTATTACAGGAGTAAACTTTGAGCAGCAAGCTCAGTGAGTTAGACATTCAGCTGTGCTTAACAGTCGTGGATATTCTGACTTTAAGCCCATTACATGCAGTGCTAGAAATTTACCCCCTGGTGTCTAGTTCTGATTTATTTGGCCAGCTGAAATAAAGATAATGGCCTGAGAGTCTGCTCTGTTTGCAAGCTGGCAAGCAGGGCAGGTTTGCTGCTGCTCAGATTGCATGGGAACTGCTGGCACATCCTCAGCAAGCCTTTCCATGGAGGGTGGAAGAGAAAGGGTGGCCCCCGTCTCGCCCCCCACAACTGCAGCTGGGGGGTTATGACACTGCATGTCAGCAGTCCAGGCCCGTTGGAATGGGAAAGGTTTCAACTAGAAATAAATGATCTCTTGGTTTATGGAACATTCATGGGGATTCTTTTTAACTTTGGGGAGCTATTCTAAATCAATAGGTAGTGTAGGAGTAGCATTAGTTGTGCTCACTCTGACATTTGCTTTGTACTAAAGGTTTTTACATTTCCTTTATTTTTAGATTTGGATGGGTTTTACCTGAGATTT
Organism: Pezoporus occidentalis; assembly: GCF_034315485.1. Lineage (NCBI taxonomy): Eukaryota > Metazoa > Chordata > Aves > Psittaciformes > Psittacidae > Pezoporus > Pezoporus occidentalis. The sequence goes on along the minus strand of NW_026915691.1, from coordinate 9,200,813 downwards.
AGTGGCTTTTCTTGTTCTTTTTTTCCAGTTTTTTATTTTTCTCTTAACTTTTTCCTGAATCCTCATTCAGTGATGCAGCCAGAAGGCCACACTCGCTTCCTTTGAGCAATGCTTCAGCCTTCATATGCCTGCCCGGTGTGTGCCATACAGTGTTAGTGCTGTGCAGTGTGAAGGTTGTCTTGTGTGATACCTGAGGATAGGCTTGAAAGAGGGGAGAGGTCCTTAGTCTTATTTAAACCCCCAAATGCAAGCATTTCCCAGCAGGTGTGGCTGCCATAGCATTGTATTGCTGCAACTTCACGTAGAGCCATATACAGAAGGTAACATTTTTGAGCATTTCTTACAGGGGTTGTGCAGACACTTCCTCAACCTCTGAACACTGCTCTGTCCCCCCTGGTTCCCCCAGTATTTTCTTCCCACATGCTCAGTGTAGCTGTGCTGGTTCAGTTGTCAGAGGGGCTGAGCCAGATGGCAAAATATAACTGGGTTTACAATAATCTTGTAAATGTTTTTATTGGTGCTGTCAACAAAAGAAATGCCTGTGAAACTTCTGTCCCAGCATGGCTGTTCTTCATCTGAATATAACAGCTTCTATTTCAGACCTGAAAAGTGTTTATATGCCTCAAAACACATCTGTTCTTTCCAATGATGTTTGTTGATCTAATAAAACGTATTGCTTCTCTCTCTAAACCCTACCATGCCTGTAATGGTAAAATACATGTGATTACAGACATGCTGGCTTACCTAACTCCCTGAGTAATTGCCACAAAGCAATAAAAAAGGGTTTTTCCAAGTTTTACAAATGCCCTGTGCCCAGCTCAGTTTGAACTGTGTGTGTGGCTTCTCACCTGGTCTGAACTGCTGTAAGAGCAGGAACTTCCTGGAGGAATAGAAAGAGCAAAAGTAGGAAACTGGGCCAAAACCAGGCTCCCCTATGTAAGGGCAGCAATAGAGTTTAGCATATCAGTCTGTAAGTAAGTATATGGCAAACTTTTATTTATTGTCCAGAGGAGAACTTGGTGTGTGCTACTGCACATGTGAACGGCCTCCCTTGCCAGATGCAAGTTGGATGAGCTCATGACTAATGCATGGACTGTGGTCCTTGAGCTAGCTCAGGCTAACACAAACCCTGCTCCTGCAACGGGCTGCCCAGCAGCCCACAGCCTCAGCAAATGAAAAGTGTAGATTTAAACTGAAGTCAAATATGAGAGTGTAGAAGAGGCCCAAGCAGCCTCTGCTGGTCTAAAAACATTTCAATTCCTCATGTATCTGCCAAACAATTACATCCTTCTTGAAGTTCCTGCACTAGCAGCTGTATGCACATACATTTATGTGGGTGAGTGGCTTCCACCTGCATTAATAGCAGTTGCGCGGCTAAAGGCTCACAGACCAAGCTGGAGATTTAAGTAAATATTTGCAACTGGGATAGCAGTCAGTTTTCACAATGCTCCCAGGGAGGCAGCTACCTCACAGTAGCTGTGGTAAAGCCATTACTGTGTCATGGTAACTCAGAGTAGCAACAGCCCTCAAAACCTTCAGAACAGTTAAAAGAGATGTGGTATTGCTTATGAATGGCAGTCTGTTGGAGTAATGGTTCATTAGGTGGTAGCTTTATTTTGGTCTTGTCTAGTACTAGAGCCAGAACCAGGGAAGTAAGCCTAAGTTAAATGCAGGAAAAACCAAACTGCTTCAGGTAGACCTCTGTGTGACTGCTGCCACTCAAAAATGAAGCCGTAACTGAAGGTGAATTAAGTGAAACCAGATTCAAATCATTCCATTTGTGAGTAACATCCACACAATGCTTGAACATGCTGTAAATTCCCTCCTTTACTTAACTGACTCTAACGCCCTGTGGAGATAAGGCCATAGAGATGTTTGTAAATAGGCAGGTGGTATTTTCAAGGCATGTAAAGGTACCAAACTCTGTTTCTACCTGAACTGTGGCTGGACCTATCTGCAACTTATTGCTGTAGCTTCCACTAAATCAACTTTCAGTGGCTTGTATTCTGTGTTCAAAATTACTTCCCCCCCCCCCCCCCCAATTAGAAGTATTGCAATTGTTTTTTAAATACACAACTCTTTAATGAGTATTTAAATTCAAAACCAGCAAAACTGATTTCTTTAGGGTTTTTTTGTAACAGAAAATTGGCATCTGGCCCAAGAACGTGATGCCTGGTTTGAGAGTGGTGGAAATTAGAAGAGACATACTTAAACTGCTCACAGACAGCATCTGTAATGTAAAGTTGACAGATCACTGATTAGATCAGTGCTAGCAGGCACCCTTGTAACAGGGCTGCTGTTGTAACTCAGCTCTCTGGCAAAGGCTTTCTCTGTGTGAAATGTAAATTCAGTGTAATTCTGGCAACACTGGTTCACTACAGAAAAGCAAAAAATCTTCCAAGCAAGTCTGCCAAACAGGAAGTAATAGGATAAGAAAGATCCTGAGAGCTATCCAGAGCTAACCTTAGAGATGACCAAGGCAGGGGGAAGCACAGTATGCAGCAAGAGCTTATATTCATGAGGACATCTCCTAAAAAGAAAGCAAGCTCACTGCTTTAATGAAGGATTTTAAGCCTACTGAAACCACTGTAACAAGTTTAAGACTCAAAAGGGAATTATGCAGTTCAGTGGATCTCAAAACATTTTGTTGTGCCCATGGAGACAAAGCACTAAAGTGCTATGATTACTGAATCGGGATTTGTGGCTTTGAACTAGAAATCGGTATCATTTGTTTAACTAAGGCAAGAACTGGAGTTGGTACCTGGTGATGCAGACTTGCAAAGCTTGTACTGAAAATGCAAACCTCTCTCTTCACTTTGCACTGGTGTAAGAAAGCGCCTTGCCCATTCCATGCTTTAGGGATGCTTTTCTGCTGTTCCACAGTTACATGCAATCAAACCCGCATATTTCTAAGGAGAACTGTACAGATACACACACTTATAAATGTTTCTGTAATGAAACTGAGCCCTTACCTTTGTTTGTTAGAGGTAACACAAGGAAAGAGTTGGTCCTGAGTCATCTTTTTGTGGTTGGTAGTAGTGGCTGCCCAGTCTCCAGCCTGCTAAGACAGGCAGAAGCCTTTATGCAACACTCCTCACCTCTGGTCATTCTTCCCACAACCCAAATTTTTGAGCTGCATGGGACTGGGTCTGCCCCGTTCTTTCCCTTGAAGTTGCTTTGAGTATATTTCCTCTTGAACACAAATCCTGTAAGTACTCCTTACCTGAACAGCTTCTGTGCATTTTTCTCCAGCTCTGCACAGGTACTAATGTTACTGTCTCTATTACTAAGAAGGTTAAGTCCACAAACCTCGGCGCTAAAGCTGGTTTTCAAAAAGTCTGTGGTTATCAGAGCTGGGTTATGGGCTGAAGAGGGTCAGAATACAGGAGTCAGAAGTGGGAACATCAAGGAGTACATAAACTCTTTGTAAGCATTACAAGCCAAAAGCAATCTAAGCAGCCGTGGGCCACGTAAGCTCTATGAATACTCCCTTCTTGAATATTCCCTTCGTCTGCTTTGCTGCCTGGCTGGTTCAGTTCATAGTCCAGCCTGACCCGTGCATGGGGAAGGAGAGAACAACTGAAGTTTCCTGAACCACCCAGGAAGTCCAATTCTGCAAGATAAATTTGTGTAAATAAATCCTGGTTTAGGATCCTGTTTTTTTTTTCTTAATAATTCAGTGTTACTCACTGACGTTTCATTCAGTGACTAATGATGGAGACTGTTCTGCACACACAGAACCAAAAAGGCTCTACCAAATATATATATTCAGCTACCAGGTGGTGCATTGAAAATGTATTTCCAGTGTATTAGATTCTGTAACACCAGCACTTTCGATCATTTTGAAGAGAACAAGGGCTTTTCTTAGATATGTTTTCAGCTGACTGTTTGCCAGCTTCCTCATAAAGCAATTTATAACACAAGCAATTCTGTTTTATAATAGTTTTTCATAGCTAGTATTTCAAAGGAGAAGATAAAGGGATGCAATAAACACAAAACTACTTCCCCAAAATACTGTGAAAAATAAGAGGCTTACCCTGAGTTTCTCACCCTTGCTATAGAGGTGGCTTCAGGCTCAATAAATAAGGAAGAAGGCAAATTATTTCTGAGCAGTGAATTCCACAGCATGGGGCATAATGAGTGAAAGTGTAACCACCTAGTGCTTAATACCTGACTTGACAGAGGTAAGAGAATCCATGTGTTTGTCCCAAGGAATAAACAGTAACACACAGTAAAAGAATTGATGGGAAATGGGGTTTTAAACCAGACAAAGCTCTGTGAGGTGTGACAGCACAGCTGTCAGGTACAAATCACTGAGCTGCCGTATAGAAGGTTTATGGGAAGCTGTTAGGTTGTCATGGGTTGTATTTTGCAGAGCGGGACTGGTAGTTAGGAAACATTAAAGTGTCTAATGCTGCTGCTGTTTCTGTGGGGTGAGTGGTAGCCTCAGCGCTCTGCATGGTGTAATCTAAGTAACTCATGTCTTGAGTGGAAGCCCCTTGTGGTCATTACCTGACTAAATATACTGACACTTGCACAAACTGTGTAAGATTGAAGGTGAAATAGTGTATTTCTCAAATGCAGAAGGCTTAATGAACCTATGAGCTACACATGTGGGATAAGGTGTGGTGGCATTACTTAAAGCAGGGAATCCTGAATGTGTTACAAGAATTTTGAGAGGAAGAAGGTGACACAAAGGTTACGGGCAAAGGTGGAGAAAGGATGCTAAAACATCTTCTCCCATCCCCACTGAGCTTTGTTCCCAAACTGCCCTCTCATAAACACTTCACGTTCTAAGGAAAGCCCTGTGCAGGATTTGGCTGCCACTTGCAGACAGGGTGAACAAGCAGTGGTGCCATTGAAATGTCAGCCATAGCAAACGTATTTTCAGGTTGCTGGAAGGTCCCACTCAAACAAGGAATTAATTAACAGAAGTGGCAGTAGCTTTTAAACTGTACAGCACAGAAAAGCTGTAGAAGCATCCCACCCAGATGTAGTAACCTACCCATCCAAAATCTGGTTTCCTATTTTTCACACAGCAGCAGATGATAACATTAATCTAACGGAAAATACTGTGCAACTGAAGCACTGTAGTGTTGTAGGGAGATCATGGCGATGCAGATAACAAACCTGGATCTATTTACAGGCCTACCCGTGACAGTGAGGATGAAGAGGATGATGAGAAAAAAGGGAAAGGTTGTACCCTCCAGTATCAGCATGCCATGGTGCGAGTCCTCACACAGTTTGTAGCTGAATCCTCTGAGTTTGGAGGCCACTTGACCTATATGCTGGGCTCCGAGTGGCAGTTTGACATCACTGACCTTGTGGCTGATTTCATGAAGGTGGAAGAACCCAGGATTGCTAAACTTCAAGATGGCCGAGTTCTGGTTGGTCGTGAGCACGGCATCACCACGGTTCAGGTACAGCCCATGATGTATCTGTAGATTCCACAGAGGGAGTTCTGGGTGCACACAGAAAACTAATTGTTTTCAGGAAAAAAAAGTAATAAGCTGGTAAGAACATAAAAGGAAGTTTGAGCGGATTTTCATAACTTCTGTAAAATACGTGTAGGTGAATCCTGATGGAATTTATCCACATTAATGTGACAAGCAACACAGTGAGATTTTCTGAACAGTGAAGCGGGTTCCATGCTGCACATACCCAGCTCCTTTTAAGTGGGACCTTGTGAACTTAACTGCTGGGGAGTTTTACCAAAGACGTACATGCATCTTCATCTGCTTAAATGTATTTGAAAAATTAGTCCCATTATGTTCACAAAATGGACACAAAAATAATCTTCAGAAATCTTTCAGTGCTCATGATCATCACTGCCTGTCTCTCTGTCTAACTTCATACATTTTTTAGTCAAACTACAGGAATACAAGCACTGGTGCTCTTCTTAACTGCAAACATCCATAATGTTCCAGTCACACTAGGTTTCCTTTATAGTCAGCACAAAGGAACAGGTACTTCTAGAGCTCAGCTCCTTTCAGCCTAAAACAAACATCACAGAGAGGTCAAGGGATTTCTGCCCTTAAAAAGCATCTTTCACTCCAGTGACTACAAGAGAGCAGCAGGCAGCAAGCTCCGATGCAGGGAGCTGCACTGGGATTTCTCATGTTTAGCCAAATCACATCTCAAATATTTGGGGCTCGAATCAGCTGTTTCTGGCATCAGCAGAAAGACGACCGTCTCTTTCTAAGCATGTTAGACACAAGGTCTTAGAACAAACTGATAGGACAATGTTGGCTTTGAAAAATGCAGATGGGCACCCAGTGGGATTTTCAAAGTCCTCTTTCATTTAATTCAGGTCCTCTGTCCCTACAAAGGCATCAGGCCAAGTTCCTATCAATCGGCCAGGCTTTGTACACTTACTTATTCCCTTACTGGGTTTCAGCGTTAATCAGTGTCTTACACTATGCCTCATGCTAAACTGCATTCACAGGGAGCTTTATACCCCCAACAAAAATGACTTCTCTAAACCAAATCCATTTAATCTATACTCCATAGTGGAGGTGAAGTTGCAATTTTGAAATGACTGGTTATTTTATTAAATTATTTTTGTAACTAAAGTAATTTAGCAGCAAATAAGTGTAAAGTCCTGGGGGGAACATCGATTATAGCTTATACATGGATGTGACAACCCCAAGATTAATACAAAGTACTGGGCCGATCACAGTCTAATGTTACTTTAAAGCAGTTAGTTGCTGTTTCAGGCAAGATATTTGCTTTGTCTTTCCAGGTTCTGTCACCTCTTTCCGATTCCATCCTGGCAGAGAAGACAGTGATCGTTCTAGATGACCGTGTAACCATTATAGATCTAGGCGTACAACTAGTCTCAGGCTTGTCCATCTCCTTACAAATCAGCAAAGGAAGCAAGAGAGCTATCGTTTCTACCACCTCTGCATATGATATTCTTCATACTCTGAAACAGGTATGATCCAAAATAGTATCTAGAATTATTTTTTTTTATCTTTTTCATTGTATTTATCATAGAATTGAGACTCTAGATCACTACAGAAAGTGTAACTATCTTTTTAACACTAGCAATCTGCAGTAAGAAGACTTGCTCTGGTCAAAACATCCTTTTAAACATGGTATTTTTGCAAGTGTTTCTTAGTTCCCAGAAAAGGCTATAATCACTTTTGTGTATTTTGTGTAATCTGTATTTGAAAGTGATGACAGAAAATTCAGAATACAGCATTCCAACACATAACAGCTCTGCATGTTGTATTAAAACTGGCATTAGAACTGCAGTACTACAGAAATTCCCTATTGTAAGTCCTTTATAAAATCAATTAACCAGGACTTTGGAAATATTCATTATTTGGATTATTTTCACCACGAGGCTCTGGCATTCAAAAGAACCTACATATTTGTCATCACCTTTTATTACATTTAGATGGCTGTCTTTGGTAGTTCCTGAAAATGAGAGAAATGCCCGAGTAAGCGGTCCAGAGAACACAAATCTGTAAGAAGAAAATGAGGAGCAAAGCAGATGTTTTCTTTTTGACAAAAATCCTACAAACCAATGTTAAACTGTGTAATTATTTTGCCAGTGTCAAACAGACCTAAATATTCGAGTGCCTGATCTGTGCTCTCTTACCTGTCTCTTAACTTCCCCATGTTTTGCCTTCTCCCTGTAGGAAGCCATAGTCAGTGCGTGGATTCTGTTCAGCGATGGGTCAGTGACACCTTTAGATATCTATGACTCCAAGGACTTCTCCATCACCGTCACCTCACTGGATGAGATGGTAGTGTCTACACACCAAAACCTCCAGTCCAGATGGCCTGTGGTGGTGGCAGAAGGGGATGGGCAAGGACCTCTGATTAAAATTGAAATGGTCATCAGTGAGCCATGCCAGAAGACTAAGCGGAAGAGCATTCTGGCTGTTGGGAAAGGAAACGTCAAAGTGAAGTTTGGTCAAAAAGATTCTGACCAAAAAGGAAGCACTAATGACATTGATGATACAGATAAAGATTTTAAAAGCCATGCAATCAATTCTATAGAGAAACCTGCTGAACAAGAGAGGACAGTACAAGAGTGGTTCAAAAACCACGAGGACATGTCCAGTCATGAGGACAATGCAAACAAAAGCACAACTTTCGTATATCCCATTGATCAGGAGTCCCTGGAGGATGGCCAGCTCCAAAATAACCCAACCGCCTTCACAGGTTTCCCTGTGCAAGTAGAAATACCAGGAGAAAACAATCCCAGTGATCTCACATTGACTTCAAGAGGATTAACAGATTTGGAGATTGGCATGTATGCTCTGCTGTGTGTTTTCTGCTTAGCAATCTTGGTCTTCTTGATAAACTGTGTGGCATTTGCTTGGAAGTACAGGCATAAAAGGTTTGCTGTGAGTGAGCAAGGCAATATCCCCCATTCCCATGATTGGGTCTGGCTTGGAAATGAGGTTGAACTGCTGGAAAACACAGTTGACATTTCGCTCCCGTCAGAGGAGTGCACTACCATGATTGACAGAGGAATGCAGTTTGAAGAAAGCAACTTTCTCCTTAACGGGAGCTCTCAGAAGACTCTTCATAATCATATCCTCAGATCTTCTGAGTACCTTTGTGAAAAAGAAGTTAAAAGTGAACCTATAAATCCTTCTGGGCCAAAGCAGAAGCGAGTAAAGTTCACTTCATATACAACGATACTGCCAGAGGATGGAGGCCCCTACACCAATTCAATTCTATTTGACAGTGATGATAATATTAAATGGGTATGCCAAGATATGAATCTTGGTGATTCCAAGGAACTTAGGGACTATATGGAAAGACTGCAAGACAATATGTAAAACTACTTTCTTATGTTTGTAATCACCTTTATGCCTTCTGTTTATGGATGGTGGAGCAGTCAGTCCAGTCAGCAATAGGAACAAGACAGCCCAACTTTGGAGTTACTGAGATGATAACCTGATATCACTGAGCAGGTACAAGAGGCTGGCTGAGTTAAACCTGTTTCACCACAAACCAGGATGTGCCCCTAAAACAGCTACCTGTAGGTGTTGGAGGTGTCACACACTATGGCTGTTTTTGTATACTGCCTGGTACTAGCAAAATGCTAATACAACTACGCTCAGACTCAGAGGAGACTTCATTGTTTGTCATCTCTCATGATAAATGGTAAATCAGAAAAGAAAGGGATACTTGTTTGCATTGATTTTTCTAGTTGTCGTCCTTTGTAAAGCACAGTAGACATTTCTTGCTTACAGCCTGAAATGAGGCTTACATTAAAAGGGATCGGAATGAATCTAATTTTATTGCCTATGTGCAATGCAGCCAAGTAGTCATCTTATTTTTTACAGCTATAAAACCCCCCATGTGGTTAATTTCTTTTCCTATTTTTTATGAATATTATTTGACTTACTTAGGAAACATTAAATATTTACTTTGGAGGTTTTTTTTTGGTTGTACCAAAGTGTAGTATGGTAATATTTATAATGATTTAAGTTTTCTATTCATCTGCATCAGCCCCTAGAGATACCTCTTTCATCACCGATTATCTTTCTCCTTTTCTTATGGGTATATGGGTCGTTAGTATTTGAAACACAGAAAGGTATTAGAACTCTTACTGGGAAAGGGTTGTATCTTCTTACAGGGAAATGTAAATACAATAATAAACCCTGGAAAATAAAAATCAAGGAGTAACCCTGGGTTTACTTTTGTCATTGCTATTGTGAAAAAGTAACCTACAACAAAACAGCACATGCTTCAAAGGAAAATGCTTTCCTGAAACAGCAGCTGGGTTGACAATAAACGTTATCCTCAGAATAAGAAAGTTACATGTGGCATCAAAATGCAGAGAATAGGAAGGATATTTCCTAGCAAGCAAAAGCCTGGAGTCAGTGTTGCTCTGCACTAATTAGAACACCAATTGTAGAGTTCAGCAGGACAAAGAAGTCCATGCTCAACAGTTAATGTCCAGACCTAGTCTAAAACATCTCTGACTGTAAAGACACTAAAAACTTTACACCGTTTTACTTCATTAAAGAAGGAAAGAAGGAAAGAAAAGACACACTGGGCACATTACAAAGTGACTGACTGTTCTGAAGTTTAACAAGGGAAATATGCTGGAGATTCAAAGCTCCATTTCATATGCATTACGTGTATTTTTGTACTGAAGGATGACTCAAATAAGTTGAAAATCACAGCTAGAAAAAAAATGAATCTACATAATACTCAACAAAAACAATAAAGCACATGTTCTTGTGATGGATCCTGTGCAATAAACACAAGATCCAAATTACAACTGCCTTACATAATTTAGCTCGTGACAGGATTTGAATTTTGTAATTCAGTTCTGCTATTAGAACAGACAAGACCACCTTAACCACGGGAAATCCTGCATTTGCAGCCTAATCCATAACTGGGAACAGGTTTAATGTAACTGCTGCAAAGTATGAGAATTTTAATGGTGAGTCTAGAAAGTGAGAACATCAGGCTTAGCTAAGTGATGAGAGACTTACGTTTGCTGGCATTGAACTGCATAGTGAGGGGATGGCATCTGTTATAATCTAATTTTAAGTAGAGAAAATAATAGAGCACAGAGATACTTCTGTTTCATAAGGGATGCAGCACTTGTGCATCAAATGAAGTCTTGGGTTGTTTAACAAATGTTCCCTTCTCCTTAAATGATCCAGACCTCATAAGGAAATATTAATTCCTACTATGAACCTTATTACTACCAACATAAAAATCCCTTTTTAGAGTTTAACATCTCTTTCCATCACGTTATTTTGTATGTGGCCCAAGCATAAAGCAAGAGTATTATCTGCACAATAGTAAGTAAGTGAGTATAAATCAACCACAAATAAGTTTAGTCTGGAAATCAGAGGGAACAGCTTGCTGATAGCAGTTGCAGAGGGCAAACAGCAGAGCTATTTTCCTGAGCACATACCATCAGTTCACCAGTGGAACTGTGATCTCACAGCAGTGTACTGGACTCCATGCCCTGTTTCTGCACTGTGGCTCAGTACACCTGCGGATGCTGACCTCTTCTTGTCAGTGCCACAGAGGCACACAATAAATGGATGCCTTTGTCAGTGTGCTGAGCTGCTCTTTGACTCATTAACAGCCAATGGAAACCAACAACTTTATTTACGTGGTCAGGAAATTCTCAAGGACTGTGACTTTGAGAGACTGAAGATCATCGCTAAGTCAGAGTGCTCACCACTGCCACACGGGTGTGTCCTTGAACTTGTACCTGAGGCTTAACCCCTGCTTGTACCTACCAGTGGCTGTACATTCAGGCTGCACACTTAAGTATGTGGGGGAAGGACAGCCCTGTGTGCAGCATGGTCATTGCTAGAAGCCACCAGAATCTGTAAACAAGGAGAAAAAAATCTGCAACTGCAGCTCATATAGCCTTTCTTTTTTGGTTTGGTTTTTTTTTACATCACATGTTGGGACATGCAAGTTCTTACATGGAAAACGGCAATACAAAAAACCAAAAGAAGTGAGAATTCTGTTCTCAGTAATTACACCAGTAAAGCAGAGCTATTCTGGACTTACACTGCTTTAAGCACTTTGCTACTTCTTATAAAATTGAAAAGAATTTAGATGAATAGATTCAATACAAAATATGGTTCGGAGCTGATCAGTCCTTTAAAAATTAAATAGCTTTAATTTCAAAATTGTGACATACTTTAAGTAAATTTAATTTAAATTTAAATTATTTTAAACACCCCCACAGTTTTCTGATTCACCTGAACTTTTTTCAATTCCTCTTTTAAAATCAAGTATTTTATTCATGGAATATATAATATTTCTTTTTGCTGTTAAATGAACAGCACTTAACATCAATAAAAGATTCTGTGCTTTTGAGAGTACAAAGCAAAGGCTGCCACATATGATCAACAGGCGCCATGTGTGTGTATGTATGTATGCAGGAAACTAGGACTGTCTGAGAGAGCAAAGCCAAACTACACTGACAGATTAATTAGTAGTATGCTTCAGTAGGTGCCCAGAAGAGCAACACCTGTAATTTACTGCTGAACAAACCCAGCACGTCTAGAGAAGATGCTGTGCGCCAGCTGTTGAGGAAGGACAGCGCGCACTGTCAGCACACAGACCAGGAGACACCCAGGCAAAGAGTGGATTAATGGAACACGGCGAGTTTGCAGACCTTAAAAATAAAGCTGATGCCAGACGTCACCTCTCGTAACGAGAGTGAGTGATTTATGGCAGTGGCATAAAAGAACAGAGAAGCCAGTAATTCTCACCTGTGCAGAAAGTTTTCTTTCTGTTGGCCATCACGCACAGCCCAGCTCCATGTGACTTGTCTCTACCTTCTTCCCCAGTCAAGCAAGAACTTACTTAGGAAACCAGGGCCCTCTTCTCCTCTTGATGTAGAACCACAGAGATTAACGTTTTGAGCTGCTGTTTCTTAATTCATACTGGGGAACGTACAAGAAAATCTTACAGCCATACAACACAGTACAAACAGTCCATTATTCAATGGAACCCCTGTATTTCAAGGTAGAGTACCCTATGAGTGAAATAACTTTTTATAGCGGATATGCTCTTTTCTGAAATATAAATCATGTGCACTACATTGAAATACACTACAGTGTATTGTGAAATGCATACATTAACTGCTGAATCTATAACACTGAATATGTATATACATCACACCCAAGGTATTTATACAATATAATAAGTCTTAGATGTATAACATAATGAATTCTGTTCAAAATAAACTGTAAGTTAAGACAATGAAAGAGAACTTTTATATCTGTGTAATTTGTATGCTGATTAAGTTATTCAAGCCTCAGTTTTCATCTTTAAATGTGCTCTTAAAAAATCCTTATTTTCTGTAGGCAGATGTCTGAAATAAAGACTTCACTCGTCAGTAAAGCAGCAACTGAAAGCCTGTGAAAGAAACAGATTCTGCTGGAGAAATAAATATAATGGTCATGGTTTTTTAACACTGACTAAACCATTCACCGTTTATACTGGTCAGGGTGATCTGCTGGTTGGGTGGAGGGAGATGTGTGCCTGCAGTGTGAAGTCAGTTGGCAGAATCACCAGCAGGTGGAATGCTCCTGTGCCTCCTTGCTCAAAGCAACACAAATCACCCGATTACACAGCCCAAGGATTTCCCCCAACCTTCCTGGCAACTGGTGTCCCAGCCCCCTCTTCCTGCAACGAGTGATCCCTTCCCAGCACCAAACGTAAGGAACAAATGACCTACTAAATGACCACTGGCTTGCAGAGAACAGCAGAGAGGCATCCCTGTTTTCAAAAGTAACAAATTTCAGGGGTCTGAATTTCCTTACCTTCCCATTAGTACCAGTCTCAAAATCATTAAGTGACCGCTGACCTCATCACAAGGGCTGTAGGACAGGAGCTTGCTAATGTCAAAATAGGAAATTGAGCCTCAGATTTTAGCTTTTGCTCAAGGTTTTGGAGGTGGTTGCAGAACCAGAAACACAAATTCTCCCAAAACCTCCCAGAGTGATTGGGCCTCCCACAGACAGCACTGTGCCAACATTCAGGAGGGGACTCCCATCTTTTGTCTGCTTGCAGCTGGGCCACGTTTGAGAGCTGACTGTACAATCTCACTGCAAAGGTATGGGCTGCTCTTGTGCTAGTGGGAGCCATTCAACATCACCTGAATGATTTAATGATCACTACTGTCATTTCTCAAGTATTGAGTTGTGGTTTTATATAAAGTCAATTAAATGAGTGGATTGAAAACTGTAATTTAGGAAATGCCTCAGAGTACCTAAACTTTAATGTGCATCACACACCAATTCCATTTGGTCACCACAACAGTAAAATAAGACACATTTTTCATAAAGGACACTCCTGTACTGCCAGTTATATTTGGTCCCTGTTTGACCCTTACAGTGACACTCTTCCCCTTAACAGTATCTGATTAAAGAGATGCCAGTAGATCTGCTTACACTGCCGTACTCTGTTTGGTGTAATGAAAGGGATCAGATGATGAGCTTTTACAGAAAAACAGTCTTTGCAGTTATATTTTACACACACACACACACACACACACACACACACACACACACAAACTGTTCAAAACAACTACTGTATGTGTAAATTTTAACTACCTCTGTGTGTGTGCTATGTAATGGAAAATAATTACCTGCATTCACCTGGGAAAAAAACAGCCCAACAAATACAGCTTTTTTTCCTCCCAAAAAAGTCAGCCCTCAGGATTTGGCAGGCAGAAGGCCCACACAGTGATATTTGCCACAAATTAAACAGGCCACATCCCGGAGGCTGTCTCAGCTGAAACTCCCACTGGTCTTGTTAGGAGCTGGACTGAGGCAGGACCAGACAATCGCCAAGTCAGGTCTGGAGCCTGAGAGGTTGGCAATGTCCTCATGTCACACAAACTGGACCCAATTGGTAGTGCCTCCAGCCAGTACCAAGCAGGCCACATGACACATTGCAGTACGTGATATTCATGGAGCTGAAGCTATTAATTCTACACTGTCCCAAATCTACCCTGAAATCTTATCCTTGAGTTATTTCCTGTGCTGAAATAGCACAAGAGCAGAAGTTACAGTATGCTGTGAGCAGGAGATACTCTTGGTCCCACTGGAATCGTGATGGCTTTAACTACGATCAGGATTCTCTGGTATTCCAGGTATCACTACCAGGCAAACCGAAGCCCACAGCAGTTGTAATGCCCAAAACCTGACCCAACCTGTTCTATGTATAAAAATCCTATGTATAAAAAAGTCCTCCTGATTATTGTTCCAGACTTCCTTTTCTCTGAGTACATGTGCCGGTGGACATTAGAGTGTCTGTATTACCATGTACTTTGTTCATACAGTGAAACTAGTACTGTGTAAAATGGATTTTTTTAGGTTTTGCTTTTTTAGACAGTTCTAGCTTAAAATGGAAAAAAGTCCATTAAAATGCATACTAATTCTTCTTGGGAAGGGATCCATACATTATGCACACCACACTGATCTAGATATCAGATGAAACACACCATCTAGTGTGGATTAATACACTGTCTACTGTGGATTTATGTCAGACCTTACCTCTGAACTGAAGCTTATTTTATAGTTGAAGTTCATGGTCTGTAATCTTTGCAGTGATTCTCTCATCATAGCAAACACCACCTATCATGGAAGGTGCTTAAAAACCCAGAAGCTTGAGTTAATTGTATCTTCTTTAAAAAGAATAAACAAACAGAAACCTAAACCCCCCATAACAGAAGCTGCTCTCTGAAAAAGCACGAGGTGGCATTACTGTTCATTAGGAATTAGTAACTTATTAAAACATTCAAAAAATTACAACATACATAAAAAGATGTCACTGCAGGCTATAAATCAGCCTTTCACTTGGGGTAAAATACTACTTCTTCCATGAAAAATAAATTTTGACAATTACTTTTATTTCCAATAGCTAGATTAAGAGCATGTTATATTATCAGTTTAATTCTCTTCCGGTATACAGTGAGAGGTCAGAGTCAATACCCAGAGAAGCAGACAAACTATGTAAAAAGCCACCTACCTAATGCAAGGAAATTGAACTACAGAACTAATAACTCTTTGCCTAATCATAGCTAAGCATTTGTTAATGTTTCCCCTTGGTTTATTTAAGCTGGGTATAGGTATCTCTTTTAATTCCAGGGACAGTAGATAAGACATTGATACCACTTAATACTATGCTACATATGTATGTAGCATACATGCATACATATGGCACCACTACTAGTATGTAGCTGATAGCACCAAATCGGCCAATTTAAGTGAAAATGTTGCAGGATTTTTAAAAAGAAAAAGATTAAAAAAAAATTCAAATCACTTACTTCCAACAGCCTGATTTACAGACAGCTTACAAGAATGTCAGTTACAAGAATCTCTTTCTAGGGGAGTTTAGCAAGGACTGAAGAGATTGATACAAACCAAGCAAAATTAAGAACTTTATCCAAAGCCAGAGGATGTTAATTCCATTGACATCAATTGCTGACTAGAAGGGGTCAGCTGGAATCCCACCCACTCTGCTGTAAGCACTTCAGGCCACTGAAGAGGAAAGACACACTGGTACTGCTGCCCCCTGACCTTACCTAAACCTGCCTGCAGAACAAGAGAAGGGGGCTGCACAAATGGCAAACACAGACGTGCTGTGCTCTTTTTGACTCATAACCTTCCAAGCAGGAAAGGGGCAAGGGCTCAGCAGGAGCTGGAAGAAATCAGAGACTGCCCAAATACCGTGAGGTTGAAAACAGCCATCATACTGTGTATGCTGCTTGTGTTGACTCTCGGTTAGCTCTGGCCCACTGCAGAAGAGGGTTGCTCAAGTCCTTTTCTGGCTTTAAACCATCTCTAATGCATCACTCTAACTTAGCAAATAGTTTAAAAGCACCAAAGCACACATCACCAAAACACACGCTAGCAAAAGATTTCAGGCTTTTAGGGTTTATGCCAGAAGAAGCTGAGCATGTAACTTAAGCCATTTAATTTGCTGCCCTACAAAAGCTGCGTTGCTCTAGATAAGCTTTCTAAAAGCCAAAGTTTCTAAGGGCATTCCCTAATTTGAAAGGGTTCATCTTCCGGCACTTCTTTCTGTAGACCCCACCAGCAGAAAAGTATATTGAAAATGAAAAGCTGGCAGCTTACCTGATGGCAGCAGGGATGTAATGAGCCATTTCGGGATTCCCGATTACTTTTCAATGAGAAAGATGCTGATGTACTCCAAGATTCATGTGACCGCTCCACTGCTGGGACACTGTCCAAAGTGGCAGGGAGCTGAGTGTCCTTAGGGGGACGCGCCTGCGGGCAGAGGTGGATTTGAAGTACACCAGAAACTGGACAGTGACAACACAGGAGGAGAGAAAAACTTCACAGAAAGCGCAGGAGCCTGATGTGCTGGTGAGGAGTTTGCACATCAGTAACAAAGTATAAACCAGCCAGCCCTTTGCTTAACAAGTTTATCATACACCCAGGAGCCACTGTGGCATTCCTGAGACAACAGCTTCCACTTTCAACTAAGCTTCATTTAAATAAGAATACTTGACATAGTATTTCTGAAGGCAAACACGGATCAAAGCAAGGATTTTGCTGTATGTTCAGCTGCTATTTGACTGTGCTACCTTTTTTTTTTTCACTGCAGTTCACGTTGTTATGCTCTTGGTCATTGTAACTTGGTCACTGTAAGGAAATGCTAGTGATCTGACTCAGCACTGTGTGTACCGGCAATCCAAATAATGGAAGTATGATTTTGCCAATGTAATACAGTTTGTAAGTAACTAGTTCCTTTCACTTGCCAGAAGGTGATGGAATGTCCCTACCCAGAGTCATACCAGTGTTTGGGGCTGCCTTTTGCCTTCATTTTCTGACATTTTGAAACATGAAAATTTTGAAACTACTTCATATAAAACCTTGGAGCCACTCAATCTGGCCATAAATTTGGACTCATTCTTAGAATTATGTTTATGTTCACAGGCTCTTTTTTTAGCAAGGATACAGGAGTCTCTATTATAGAAGAATCACAGAATGGTTTGGGTTGGAAGGGACCTTACATTAGATCATCTAGTTCCAACCCCAAAGAAGTTGTCCCCCCACCCTTAGGACCTGAGCTGGCCTCTAGCAAACAACGCTCTTTGTATTAAAAATTCAAGCCAGATAGGAAAAAGGCTAGTATGACTCACATTTAAATGCCCTGGATCTGCAGGTCACATAGATGTGAAGTGTTTCTGCAGTTGGCAATTTTCATGGGTTAAGAAAATATTCTACCATCTTTGCTGGAAATCCCTTTCATGAAAGGTAACATCACGTAGCACTCTATTTTTTTCCTGCCAAGAAAGGAAAAATAGGGGTTAGAATCACTGAGGTAGCCACATCAGTACAGACACTGGGAATAGTTGGCATTTTCTCAGTTACATCATCACACAGTCTCTAAATGATGCATCACGCCATTATCTGCACACTGTAAAAGAGAAAAGAGAGGAAGAGATTCACAGCTTGCTTCTTTTTTTCATGAATGGGGCAAATGTGTTAGTAGTGTGCCAGATCTCCTAATTACTTAAAACTGTAAGCTTTTAGCTGAATCTATTTCTGCCTGGTTTCATCTCTTTTAACACTGCTTTTATGCAGAGGTTGTCTTTACCAGAGACTTTATGCAGAGACTTGTCTTTGCAGTCAGGGAAAAAAAAGTCCCAACAAAAGACATTGCAGTTGTGTTTCTACACTGCAGCAGCCCCGAGAAACGCAGCAGTGATGGACCCTTCTGCTGTTCAGAAAGAGCACACAGGCAGGGAGAAACACAGCAGATACCAGAGTCTTGTCTCCTTGAACAGTGTTAACAACAGTCTCCAGACTCGGCTGAGACTGAGGCCCCAGTAAAAAGCTACTCAGATTTTCAAATCGTCTTTGGCATTTACATACGTTTTGACATCTCTTACAGTACCCAAATACCTTCAACAATCTTTTAAGGAGGAAGAAGACTAAATCTTCCTGAAAGCTAACAGGGCTTGTTCCCAGGTGCCCCTGGGTAACATGCTCCAAAACATCATAAATGATTTAAGACCTTGACCTACCAGCCAGGCAGCACTGACTTAGTCAAATTTGCAGGCTTTTTGCTTAAGTATTACACCAAGAAAAGCTTATGAGAGCCACAACAACAGATACCTGTCACTCACTTTGCCACTTACACTGAGAAGCATTTGGTTCAACTACTTTGCTATTGAGCAGTATTAGTTTTGTTCCCTTTCCAGCAAAAGAGGGCACTTGTCCATACACCTAAATTAGAAAACACATGCTCTGTCATTTCTATTGTAGTCATAACTTAGCGATCCATTAAATATGAACCAGTTCACTGAACAGAGAAACTAAAACGATGAACAAACTCCCAAATTAGTAAAAAAAATAATAAAAATAATGCTTTGGGCAACAGCTTTTTATTTTTAACTCCCAACTCAATGAATGCATCCAATTAGTTTCAAAACCATGCATCTGCTTCTTCCTTCTCTTTTGGAGCAGAGATGCCTTTCCAAAGAGTGGAAAAGCTACTTAGCACTGGGAAGACCAAATCTGGAGTAATTTTTTCAGTTCTGGATGCCCCCTGTAAGAAAGACATGGACATACTGGAGCAGGACCAGTGAATGGCCACTATGATGATTAAGAGACTGCAACAATTGACACGTGAGGCCAGTCTCAGAGCTGGCACTGCTCAGCCTTGAGAAGTCTCAGTCTCTTGGGGGCAATCATAATGTCCATAAGCGCTGGATGGAAAGGAACAAAGAAGATGGACCCAAATTATTCTTCAGACTTTTCAGTGAAGGGACAAAAGGCAAAGGGCACTAACTGAAATACAGAAAAAAAAAAAAAGAGGTAGTAAACACCTGACACTCAGGTATGTCACAGACAGGGGAGAACTGTGCTTTGCTGTGTCCCTAATGAACCAAACACACTGTAAGGAACAAACAACTAGGAGTAACCCAAACTATGGAAAGGAAAATGTCACTGCAAGAGCCCTGGCCAACATTACCTGCTATACATCTTGATAGCTATTATTAACTGTGTAACCAACAAGTGCTTAGTACAGAGGGAGTTTTGTGCAATGTAACACAATTTAAGATTGTTTCCTGAATTACCATCTAGTACTAACAGGCAATGTACAGACACATGGAGACAAGAAACCTCACAGAAGCTAGGGAGTGAATGCAATACTGAGCGAGAGCTCAATACATCTCACACTGTGTCTGCAGGGAAAGGGGTTTTTTTAAGGTTAGCTGCACAGTGGTTCTGGTTAGGTCAAGGCTATGAAAGTGTGTGGGTGAAAATCCGCTGCACACTGGTACTGGGTAGGTCTAAATGCCTTTAAAGGTGTGCATTATGGTCCTGTTCTACTGTGTTTGAAAAATGTCAAAGTCACAGAGGCAACAGCAGGGTGGAAAGAGGAAGAGAGTAAAGGCATCATGATTAAGTGCTAGCCAATAGCCCCACAAGTTTTTTGAGTTCAATGCTAGTTCAGCCTCTGCAGAGACATCTGTGTCTGAGGACAGCTCTAACAAAGAATGGTATTTTGGAAGCCAGAAGAGCCTGGAGTCATGATGGTCTGAATATGACAGGTCTAAATAAAGCTGGCAGGACTTGTTTCTGCTCCCACAACTGCTCACCATGAAGGTACAACAGATAGCATCCCATACCGTTCACCCCTTCAGGAGTGCTGCATACAGAGCTCTCAAGCTGGTATGGCCTCCTTTTGACAGTGGCTTCCATGAAATGCTTTTTCCCCTCCCTCTGTAGATATGCACTACTGCCCAAGGGAGCAGAGCCCTGGCTGGCTGCAAACCATCTGTCTTCTCTTGGCTACAGATTTCCCGGCAGCAGCAGAGCAGGACCCAGATCAGACCACACTGCTTGGTTGGGTCCTCATGGCATGTTCTGACTGTCTGATTTAAGATGTTACAGAAAGGGCTATTTTTAGTGACACATTTTGTGCATTTGCCTCCTACAGAGGCCGTCTACATTTGGTGCTTCACTGACCCTGTTCTAATGTTGGATGCACCTTGGATGTCCCCCTCTCCTTTGGTGTAATTTTAGGATAAATTAGAGGAGATGATATACAGTGAGTTTTGCATCCCTTTGCAAACACATATCATCTGAGTGGAGCTGCAATGTGCCATTGACAGATTATTTTCTGAGTGGTTCCTATTTTTGTGTATGCCATACTCAGGTGTCGGCATGTCCTGGCACACTTGAAAAGGTAAGCAGCACTTTTTGCCATCTTCTCTAGGTATTTCTGGACTGGTTTTGTTGAGATAAGAAGGTCTTTTTCTAGCCCCTTCACTTTTCTTCTTCAGATACTGTAAGAGGCATAGCAACTTTACTAATTTATTTGCAGAAACCATTGAAGATTGCATTTACTGTGATCAAATCCCCTTAAGTAAAATATAAACCACTACTTCTCTGACTGTAAAGCCTAAATCAATAATGGACATGAAATCATCAAGTTTAATCTCAAACACAGTGAACCCAAGTAATCACTCTTCTTGATATAAAACTAATTCTGTTTGACAATAAAATACTACTATTCTGTGCCATAAACCAATGGAACAAATAACTTTCTTAACCCTGACAGTTGCTGTCCAGAATCATTACATCTCCTCTCCTTAGTGATCAAACATGTCACTATACTACCGCTTCAGCTCAATTCCCCTTCTAGAAAGCACACCACCTGCACCAGAACTTTGAAAGTATTTCCTGTTAAGAAAAGTATTACAGTATCTCCTCTTCTTCCTATTTGCCAAAACAACACAGGTTGTACAAGAAACACACAAACAACACTGAAGATATTCCTTGGCATACGGCTAGATTGTTTCTCAAGGCTAAGTGTCAGCGATGAATGAATCTGAGCCCCAGATGCAGGTATCACAAAACCCATAATCAACAGCAGTGAGGCTGAGGTTTCTTACAAATGTGCATCAACATAATTTTTCCAAGAACTGCACATTCCCCTCCTATGCTGGCAAAAAATGACTCAGAATTTGGAGGGGTCTGCCACATGGGATGCTTTGTAGGCTGGTGCCTAAAATGCTGCAGCATTCGTTAGTACACAGGAGACTGAAACACATGCCAACACCCAGCCCAGCACATATGGATGTCTGCAGGCACGTGTTAAGAATACCTGGCCATATTCTTGTCATGTTTCTCTTAATTAGAGCTCCTTGTGTAGTCTTGACACCAAGCCCATAAATTCCTGATGTCATTGATAAATAATACACCTGACAACCAAGACACAAAAGCTGCCTCAGCTGCCCATACACTCCAAAGCCTGCCGTTACAGAAAACTGAGCCTTGTAATCTTTAGGGTGATAGGCAACTAAAAACCAAAACACTATTACTCCAGAAAACAGGAGTATTATCTAAGTAATAACTTGACCTTGCAATAAAATGGAGGGCAGGCCAGCAGAGTGGGAAGAAGGACCAACTGAGCAGATGCACCCAGCCAAGGCTACAGAGAGAGCTTCTCTGCTGCAGCTTTGCAGGGGATGGTAGGGTAAGTAATAATATATATGTAATAATGTACTCCCAGGTGTTTGCTAGAGAAAAGCCGACTCTTTGCCAGATCACGTCACATGCATCAATAGAAAAGTAGAGGATATAAACAGTTCTATTCCTTGAATTTCCTTGCTCTAGAGTCACTGAATCAGGAGTCTTGTTATTATTAATTAACTTTGCATCACTGAAGTGTTGCTGCATTGAAGAAGCTTCTCAAAAACGTGCATTTTTTAAGAAGCAAATATGCACCAGCATCTCAATCATTTAAAATAATGAGAGGGACCACACTCCTTTTAACTGTTAGCATTTAACCACTGGGTTGTCTATATACAGTCACAAATCAAATCAGGAAGACTATCTGAAACAAGATCTGCAGGTCTTCTCACCAGTGCGTACTGGTTCCCAGTTGCAACTGGAAGAAATTATGTGATAATCATCTTATGAAATCTCAAATTTTGGTAACGTCTTCCATGCTTGCAATACTATTTTAAAGCACGAAGCCATGACACACTTTTTAGAGTAGAAGAAATGTCCGATTTCTTTTTCCCACTACTGGGAGAATAGCTCACATTCAGATCAGCACTAGATAGGTCCTTCAGTTTCCCAAGCTTTCAAAGCTCTGGATTTTCAAGAGGCTCTGCTTACATTCAGACATCACAGGAGTGTAGAGCTAATTCAAGCAGCTGTGATTTACCTGTCTAGCATAGAGTCCCTGCTCTTGAAATCTTCACTCAGGGGGTTATTATTTTTGTCAAAACTCTTCCAGTGAATAAACTCCACATAATAACAGCCAGGCCAAAGAGCAGAGTCTGATCCAAGTCAAATCTATTCCCATACAAGTCTATGAAAACCTGATTATCTCACTGCTGAAATTCTGGGGTGGAAGTTAGCGAACAAGAGCCAGGGGCTGTTATCATCTTGTTAACGTCAAAGCTTGATTTCTTCCCCATCCTTTCAGTATTTCTGAAAATGCACACCCTCTCAGAGTCCTTGATAACAGTTTGGTAGCTCTCAAGCTGAGAAGTTTTAATATTCTGTGGCTTTGTTTTTTTTCCTATTTTTTTAATGGAAAAAATTATTCAATATGGTCATTTTATTGTGAAAGGAGGAGCAGGAACATGTGCTATTTGTGTGCAAAAGACATGTTCCCAGTAAGTGTTGTAATTTCATAATTATAAATTTTGGGGGGTAACTAAGAGGAATGAATTGCTTTCAAACAGAATGGGCTTTACATTCTGTACAGGTAGGATTTGTTAATTTCATTTGTTGCTTGGGCCTTGATATTTAGGTTTACGAAGATCTTAAAAACGGAACAATCAAAAGTCTAATCCCTTGTCAGAGAAAAAAAAGAATGCCTGTTTTTTTACACTTGCAAATATATTCAGTGATAGTGTAGATGTATAATTATAAAGATTCTGAAAGATCATGAATTTAGTATTTTAAACAACATGCCAGATTTTAAATGACAATTACGGCTTTCTATGGTTCAAGAATCAGCATGCTGTTTCTCTTCTGTTGGAGAAATATTCATCAGCACCACGATGGCATTCTGGCAGTAATTACTTCGAGCTTAGTCAGAAATAGATTTCCAGTATTACCTACCACAAATGATGCAGCGACCTGTCTGGCACTGAGGTAGAGCTTGATCCCTCTTCCTTCAAAAATCATCCTTCCCCCCCCACCCCCCACCCCGTTTTTATTGCCTTCACTGGACTGCTCCTCACAAGGCTGGGTACATTTGCAGTTTGGGCAGGTGGAACAATGCAGTCCTGCCACTAGTACTTCCCTGTGTCCAGGAGAGCATTTGTCCTACCAGGCAGCCATCTGGGGAAGGGAACGACAGAAAGGGAAGCGGGGATTACTTTTCCCATAGGCGCACTGAGCTCCATATTGAACTGGAAGCATGTTTTCCAGCTTCCCAACATGTTCGTGTTTTATAACAGGACAGAATCAGGCTGGTAAGACACCTACTTGACAATATTCAAACACCCTGGTGATAAAAATGCTCATGTCTGCAGTGGGAGACCTAGACTAAAGGACTGTTTTTGAAGTGGAGCTCTTGACTTTTACCTGATTCTCCTGAGAATCCGTCTGTTCTACTTGCACCAGACAGTGATTCTTCTCAGCTGTGCCACTGTCTACTTGAGAAACCTTTCCCAACAAAAGATTAATCAAAAGTGTGTGTCCCTGTAAATCCCAGTGTGTTTTCACAGACAGTTCTAAAGAAAATGACCAAGACAAGCTGCAATGTTATTTCTCCACAAGTGCAGCAGGAAGCTCCAATTCTGTTTTCTATAGAGCAACAAGCTCTTTGACTATATTCTTTTCCCAAATTGCTATCTGCCCTAGTCTGAACTGTCACAGCACACTACACACTGTTTTATACCATGCCCAGTCAGAAAATCTGATGTTTCTTTGGTGCTTTTAATTACTGGTGTTGATAAATGCAATAAGTTCTAGTGGGTGTAAATTACACACAGATCTGTAAACAAATGGTATGGTTACTATACACAGTCTATCACTGTCAGCCACAACTTGCTCTCATGAGAGCAGAAAAAACTTAGAAGTACTCAGCCCTTAGGAATGGTGTATATTTGCTCATTCATATGGATCAGCAAACCATCTGTGTTTGTGTCAAATAGGCCAAGTAAAAAAAGGGAAAAGTCTCCCCAGCTCCCAGGTGATGTTTCTACACCTGAAAAAGGCTGGTTTGTTTAAGCAAAATGTTCCATCTAACACTACAATCACAATGAAATTTCACTGAAAAATACTTGAAAGGAAATGTTTTAATTAGGTTTCCTTCAGAGATGGGAAGAAAACACGTTTAAAGGTCTTTTAGAAATTAAGGTTTTATTTTGATTTCTGAGTCTCAAATGGAGGTTTCCTATTCTCCTCCTTCACCTCAATAAAATTCTTGGGAGATATTTTGAACAGAAATCTCTAAACCACGTGGGTTTTTCCACTTCAGAGTGAAATCAACATGGGATTGTCTGAATTTCCTGAAAAGCCCAAATTCCGAGTTTCAGCTAATGTTAAAAGCCATTCTAGATACGGAGCCAAATACAAAGCCTGCTGTAACCCTGCCATGGTAACTGAACTGCTCCAAGAGTAGCCTTGACTCTGTTTCCTCATCAACTGCAAGAAACTAGGGTCTGGGCCACTGTGGTTGGAATATGACAGAAGATACCTGCATGAAAAAACTGCCAGGACCTTCACCCCATATTTTAGGCATGATATAAAGAGGCTGTGCAGGTTCCCCACCTGTGATTAAGTGGATTCGAGCACCTGCTGAAAGCTTTGCTCAAAACAGGATAAATTTTTAATCCCTCCAAATTGACTCTGCAGCTGTAGAAGGTTTCTCTTTCTTTTGTAAAATATTGATAAGGTGGGAGCAATATTCTGCAGGGAGAAAAGATCAGCATTAAAAGCTAAATCTCTATCTCCTAAGCAGCTAACATTTTTTATGGGAGTTGTTCATGGATTATTCTTAATGGTTTATCTTCAAAATGTCTGTGTTGGCTATTTTTCCTGATGAGTATCCTGACTTTCCATGGCCATGATGGGAGTCATCTTGTGCACTTTGAAAGGCTATGACAATGTAGGCAAAACACATTGTGAACATCTTGCGACACAGATCGCAAAGTTAATAACAAGCTCTGCTTTCCTCCACCTTAAATCCAACATGCTAATTTTAAATTTCTCCTAAAGGGAAACTTTTCCCCTCTGATTTGTATTTTCTGCTAACCCACTCCCTTTCTAGGGTCTACATGGCCACGAAACAGAGCAGCCCAGACATAACAAAGCACCTCAGAGGAATTTAACTAGTGTTTTCCAGTGGTCCAGGAAAGTTTAATCTAAGTCTTTATCCTAATCAGAACCTGCAGAGATTTTTTTTAAATCTTCTCCTCATAATTATTGTTCACAGTTAATACCACAGCAGTACCCAGAATATAGCTAGTTGAGTATTTTCCAACAAAATGCATTTTCAGAAAGTAAAGCAATAGAAATTGCAGCTTAAAATGAGATCAGATTGGCTTTGATGGGTTTTATGAGAAGGCTGGCCAAGCCTGGGATGGAATTTCTGGTCAAAACACAGAGCAAAAGCACAACCTGACTGAGGTACGCAGTAAGGAACCAGCCTCTGCCCTGAAGTACTGTCATCCCTGTCTCATAACCAGAGAACAAGCCGAGCGATATGTGGTCATACGCAGAGTTTCAGCCACAAAGGACTAAACTCAGAACTTCAGGACCTTGTCCAATGTCTTTCACATGAAATCATCATTCAAATGCCTTTTAGGTGACCGGCTGTCTAGTACAAGGTCATACCATAAACTGCAAACAACCCTACAGATGAAACCATGGATCACTTGTTTCTAGTTTAGTTATCTGTTACACGCTCTTTTACAGTCAGATTTCTTCTGCTTTTATTACTTTGTCAAACAACACACTTTTTTCTTTAAAACAAGTTTCTTTTCCCTCTGGTGTAACAATTAATGGTATTTGAAAAGATCACAGATGGGTGAACAGGCTTGGAGAAACCAAAAAACAACCTCTACCAAAATGTCCAAAATGTGTGAAGCGATCCTGTCTATCTGATGTTAGATAAAAATGCAAGTACTCACATTTCCAAACTAGAGCTTGTTAGAATTTTTAATTAAAAACATGAGAAACTTTTTGCTGTCTGTACACTTGTTAAAATATTTCAAAATGTCATCTCTGAATTATCAGATTATCCTCAAAACTTAACCCTTCTCAGCTGCTTAATTTTCATCCATTCCAATGTTTTTCATGTTTCCATAACATAAAATTACTTGTCATTTAAATTGTACTTATCATTTATGTTTTTAGGCTGAGCTACTGAGAAACTCTGTGTATGCTGCTGAAGCAGTTCTCACTGAAGAAATGTAGAGAAGGATCAAGCACAGATCCATTCACTTTTTTTCCTGTCAGAACTAGTTTTCCAATGGAAAATTCAGTTTCAAGCAATAGCCAATTTCTGCAGAAAAAGTTGTTTTCTCACTGAAAAGCTGAACCATCAAAACACACTGTATTTTGATTCTGAAATACTGCAATTACGCTCTATGAGAACTGTATTCATTTGCCTTTTTTCTATTCTCCTCTACGACTCCTGGCCTACATCTTCCAGGATGTGGCACAGACACTTGGCAGACAATTCATTACCTATGTTATGGTGAAGAACATTGTAGGATGTAAAGCCTGACCCTGGAACAAACACTACAGAGAGTGGCAAATTAGGACAAGATGCAATGCCTATGAGAAATCAACACTGCAATAACATACATAAAGTTATATACATATATAAGTAAAACTAATCTAAGTAATACAGAGAAAATTCATTATTTCAACCTTTCACTGAAAATTTCATACCTGCAAAGGAAGATAAATTCCACTTTGTGACTGAACCCAGGTAAAGATTCTGTTTATAATGCTGAATTTAATCCTTCCTTAACTCAGGAGTAAATTCAGGACCAGAATTCTGCAATGAGATTGTTTTGGGTGTATTTCCATTGCATGTTCATGCTCTGAATTCTCAATCTGGTTCCTGCCACTACTGAAGACTTAAATCTGACTTTTGAATACCCCACTTTCTGACACTTGCCAGTCCCTCAAGGGCCAGCTTGTGCAGATGACTTCTAACCCAGACATATATGCTGTTTAAATGCCCCTGAGCCACTTCATCTAACGTTGCAACTACCCTCCCTTCTGACACTGTCATAGGTATATGTGGAACTTTCCCTACTCCCCATCTGCTGTCACCTACGTTTATAACTGAGCAAAAGAATTTCTCACTCTTAGCCCTACTATGCTTCCACCTCACAACTTCTCAAGTTTAAGCAGTGAGAAAATAATGTGAAACTGAGAAAATTTCTTGAGAGTTTTATTAATTGTTAACAGGTAGCTGAAAATGAGCATACCAATGGCTGTGCTGCAGATGATGAGAATTAACATTTCACCAAGTATTAAAAAAGACTGATACTAAGTCTAAGACCTACTCTAAGAGAGAGTCGTAGTTATTAAAAACATCCTACTATGAGACATAATCCAATACAATTCCAAGTCTTTTTCACTGCCTCTTTTGATTAATTCTGGGTATAATGCTATAATAGCTTGAGCTAATCTAAACATGGATGGGAAGCCATACCACAAAATCTAATTTTTGTTAGGTTAGTTTTCAGCTGAATCAACCCTCTACAGCTCACTTTATACACACAAGGGACTACACAACCAGGGGCAGGAAAGCAGCCTCCATCACTCGGTTTTAGCTGCCATGTAACCACAACTTGGAATTTACCAGTTCCCTTCCCTTCTACTTCTGGTTGCATAACAGCAGACCTTTTGATGTAGGACTATACTCTGAGAAGCATTTAAACTGTTACTGTTAAATTGGCCTGTCTGCTAGCAGAAGTGTCTAGGGTAGCAGGAATACTGCCAAAACATCATGATGTTGCAGCAAAACACTAACAACATTTATCCAAGACTTGTAAATCACACTGCAAAGATCACAGTAAGTTTACTAAATGATAAACTTCTTGTTAGAGCTGCACTAGCAACTCTATTTCAGGCAGAAAATACTAGGGCCAGCCAATCTGGGAGCTATGGTTTTAGACCAGGTCTCCGGTCTTATTCATATGGTATCAATGGACATATCCTCTTGCTCCACAAAGAAAAAGGTAGGAAAAGCCTCCTACTCAGCAGTGTATTAGGGAAAAATGCAAATATATGAACAGTTGTCACCTACTGAAAGGAACATTTTATTTTACCCTGGGCCAGGTGAGTGTATTTCTCAGCAGGCTCCACGTATTGGCTCTGATGTTAAAAGTTCCTGCGTTGGAATGACTGGGGTACAGAAGTACTTTGTTCTTCTGTAACACCCGATCCTTTGGCTTCACCACTGTCTGAGTCCAAACCTTTCTTTCCAAACCCTGCGTGGGCCAAAGGAGAGCAATTTCATTCAGATCTAGGTCTCTGTTATAACACTGCTGCTTCCCTCAGTGAGAGGATTGAGCCGTTTCCCTCAGCTGACCCTGGTCCAAATGGGACTGTAATTGGAATCAGAAAAAGGAACATTCAGCTGCAGTTAGCCGTGTGTTAATTATTAAAGGCTAAAGGGCTCCACAGTTATTAATATTACAGTGTGAATTTCTCTCCCTCATTTGGGGAAGAGAGGGGGCTCTGCAGTGCTGTTTAAGAATTGACAGAGGTAGTAACACAGTTTTGGTTCTTTCACTACTGTTGACACAGTCACCAAAGTAACCGTGTCAAACAAAAGCAAAAAAGAATGTGCTTCTCTTTATTGCTGAGCTTCCTCAAAGAGTCCACTGCAGCACTTACAAGAACAAAAGCACAGCTGTGTATCCCTGGAGGGAATGTAGAAATTG
Source organism: Pezoporus occidentalis (assembly GCF_034315485.1). Taxonomy (NCBI): domain Eukaryota; kingdom Metazoa; phylum Chordata; class Aves; order Psittaciformes; family Psittacidae; genus Pezoporus; species Pezoporus occidentalis. The sequence continues at coordinate 9,171,424 of NW_026915691.1, read as the reverse complement.
TGGTCTTCCTCTGGGATATCTAGAGGTCCTTCTGTATGCCTTGGTCTGAAAAAAAACATTTATGTACATACTTACTTTGAATATCTCTATGGAATTTCTCTTGACCTAATTAGGTATTTTGATTTCAGTGAGATGACTGCATATGCTTAAGTAATTTTGTATGGTGTTGCAGCAGTTGTGCCATGCAATCCAGAGAGACACAGGATGCTCATAATGGCTTGTATGGCCGTTATTAATTTCCAATTAGAAAACAAGCATATTTAGGGATAAATATTCTCGATTCTCTAGCCAACAACCCTGTCACCAGTTTTATTTTCTTAGGGCCCCTGTGTATGTCACTCCAAATCCTACTCTCTGCTCAGAGAAGCTGTAGCAGCGATAACTTGACATGAAGTGGGCAGAATCTGAGAAGTCTGTAATAACTGCAGTAAGTTTTGCATATGGCAGAAGGAAGAAGCTGGGCTTTCTCCAAGAAGACTGTATGAGAAGTCACTATAAATAACTTACCCTGTCTGTGTAGAACAAACCCATGTTTTGCACATTTGCCATAACAAACAAGTCAAGTCATATATGTATAAATAGCATTTCTTTTTCTTTTGGAAGACAGAAAAAGGGAAGGTGTTCCCTCTCCATTTCACTGAATTCTCTTTCTCTCTGTCTCCCAGTTTCTGCACTGCCTTTAGTCATTCTGTAAACACCCATCACTCTATCACTACACTAACTTATAGAGACAGGGAGCTGCTCCTAGTTGGACCTCACCAATTGGTTATTTTGAAAAACCCAATAACTACCTAGATTATAGCCCTATGTTAGCACCATTTCTTGCCCTCAATAGCTTACAAAGACCCCAAGGGATGTTGCCACCTGCCTGACACCACACAGTAATAATGACCTACTGTTGGAGCAGGATTGAGATGTGCCTGTGTAGTGCGTGTTCTGCTGGGTAGCAGTGTCAACTCACATGGCACCAAGAGACAGCAGCTCAAAATATGCTCCCTGGTCAAGAAGACCCATTCAGAGCAAGTCAAAATTCAAACCTTCAAAATGTATCTTTTGCCCCACATTGAGAGTCAAAGATGATGTTTTCCCTGGGACAGCATCTGAAAGGCTTTTAAAATTATTACTTTTAAAAATACCAAAATGTTTCTTTTTTCCTCCAAAGTAAATCCATTTAATCCTTGAGAGTCATGAGGACAAAAACCTATAAAATTAAGAAGGCTACTGAAATTGCATATCCATAGAAACTAATAAACTGGATCAATAAGGTAAGGGAAAACAAGCTAAATTGCAATTATAAAGTCAAACTGAGTAATTTACATTTTTCTCCACTAAAAATTCACTGAGAAGCGACATGTGCCATGAAACATTTCAATTTCAGCAAAACTGCTGCTTTCAATGGAAAACTTCCATCCAAACACCTCTGAAGTGTTACGTGTTGGGTTTTTCCAGCTTCCTTGCAACACGAGTGCCACCTGCTGGTTGCTGCAGCGCTGCCTGTGCACAAGCCCTTCACAACACAACACTCCAACGACTTCTCTAGGGGAAAAAAGCCCCCAGGGTTCTGGTCTTGTCCTGCAATCACTACTCACCAAAACACTGCAGCTGAAGAGCTGACTCCTCTTCCAGAGCCTACTAAACAACAGAGTGTATTAACCAGCCTGATACAGCAATGACAGCACTGCAAGGGATGGTGTCTAGCTGATTTTCACCATCACTACAACAGCAGAGGACTGCTACCTTATCTCCATAATAGAATGTCAAAGAGAGCTGCAGTGTCATACGACAAATATTATTAGGATATTTTATCTTAATCTCTTCCAAGCAGTATCTCAAAATAATATTTTTTTTGAATAGCATAAGAACAACAAAAATACAGCATCAGATCAAAGGTGCTCACTCAGTACCCTCCCCTGAGAGTGGGTACAACAGACTGCCCTGACTAAATGTGCAAGAAATCAGGGAAATGATCCTACACCTTTAAAAAAACCTGAGCTCCCTCTGGCAGTCAGTGGTTCAGTGGCTTCTTCAGCTGGAAACTGTAGCCAGGTCATTTTCCTTAAAAGCCACACTTACCTAGCCAATCTCTCATGAATCTGATTGAGACCGTTTATACTTTGGCTCCTACAACATCGTATGGTACCAAGATCTGCAGTTTAATCACAATTTCTATAAAAAATTAATTCCTCTTATTTGTTCTGAACCAGCACTTTGACAATGTCACTGGGAATCCCTGTATCTTGTGTTACAAAAAGCAATAAAGTAAAGAATAACCATTCTGTACATGCCTGATCCACCTCCTTCTTGGTTTTACAAATCTCTCACCTATGCCAGCTCAAGCTGGTAAGTGCTGCCCTGTTTAATTCCTCCCTCTCTGTAAACCACACTCTGCTTCTGAGCATCTCCATGCCTTTTTGCAAACTTCTGGCACTATCCATGTGTGGTCTGGTGGCAAGTGTTGTCCACAGAGTTCCAGCCAGGTATGCGAGTACCACAGACTATAGGGCAGCACAATTACTTCTACTCTGATTTCCCTGTTCATTCCCATAATTCTATTTAGCTGTTGGACTGCAGCTAGCACTGAGATGTATTTTCCAAGAGCCACCTTCTCTATCACATCACTGCTTTATTCTGCCCTCTTCTATGCTTTGAGCCAGTAGCGTCAAGTAGCCAGCCAGAGCCTGGATTAGGTTCAGGACAGTAAATCCTTGCCTGGAAAGATGGTCAGAAGCTGCAGGCTGCCTAGTGCTCCTGGATCATCCCAGTATCACTGTCACCTTAATAGATGCAAGAGGCAAATAGAAGCAAAAGGCTATGAATAAGCAGCAGGTCATACTCAGGGCCCAATTCTGCAAACATTTGTTAAGTGTAGCGTTTCTCTGGCTTAGGCTTTAACAGCTTGGCTCTAAATTCTCCCTATATCAGAAACATTATTTGTAGTCATGTGGTGATGATTTCTTCACTAAAGCAATCTGCTGCATGAGGCAGAGTGCAAGAATTGCCATTTTTTAAATGAGCTCAGTGTTTTGATGCATACTTTGTCAATGTTTTATTAAGTGGCCAATAAGAACATGCAGAATCTCAGGTCTGGTAGTGTTTTTCCAGATATTTTCAATACCACATATTACTCTGCTACATACTCCTGCACTTCAGTAATCTCTGGGAAGTCTGCATCTAGCACATTACAGTCTAGCTTCCTTGCAGTTAAAATGAGCTAGACAACTACTGCACACCAGAGGCTCAGTTGATTCACTGGACCATATTCACTCGAGATGTAAATCTACTGCAATGGACTCACATCAGTGTGAAACAAGGCTATTCTCTTTTTGGAAAAGGTGGTTTTGTAAATGGATCTGTTAGTAGTGTTATCTCCAGATTTCTTTGCTTCTGCTTTGATGCTGGATCAGGTGATTACTTTTTACTAATTTACATTTTTCCTTGTTTATAATATTTTTGTTGATTTCATGGTAAGGGAAATTTAAACACAAATCTAAATGAGAATTCTGAAGCAGCTCTCAAGGATGTTAGGGGATTTACAACAATGCGCAGGTTTTCCCTTTTCTTTCTCATTGTGTTGTGTGTCCGTTCTCTTCCCTTATTTTAGTATCTGTATCAAACTACAGACACTAATCTGCATTTTGTCTCCCTCCTATAGCCTTCTGTATGCGCTTATAACCATTTCTGTGCAGCAAATCTGCCTTCCACCTGCCAACAACTTGTTTGCCAACAACTCCATAGACAGGACCAGAATGGCTGAGTCTGGAGTAACTCTGCAAAGTTACAAGGTGCTGCTCAGGAGTTGCCTTCTCTTCCTCCTTCAATCCTTTATTAAAATGACCTTGCACAGCGGATTAACCAACTTTCCATCTCACTTAACATCACAGAGCAAACTGAGACATGACATGCACAAAGCAGGCTTCATAAAACGTGAAGCCTCTTTTACTGCCTCCTTTCTGTTACTACTCCTGTTGCAACTCTGCCTTTGAATCCCCAGCTCTACCCCTTACAGCATAGTTTACATAATTCTATACTTATATCTATTTTATGATTCTCATCTATGTCCGTTACCAGGTAAGATCTTGTGGGTTGACTCCACAATGTTACCATTAATACATAATTCATGATTAATAGCAGCTATCCAAGATCCAGATTCTATTATGAAAAACACAGCAAACATGACACCCAATCCTTGCTGCACAGAGCCTGGCAATCTAGGCGGGCAAATACTGGAAGACAGTAAACAGAAACACAAAGTGGGAAAGCATTATCCAAGAATTTACAGCAGGTCAGCATTACAATCCAGCCTTTACCACTATGGCAATCACTGCCTCAGCTCTAACTCTGATTCAGGGCCTGTTTTTTTTTCCACAAAAAGCCACTTGATATTTTGCTACTAATTCTGAAAGCAGATCAAGCAGGAAAGAGGCAATACTGAATGTCTATGTGCGAGTTAATGGGGCTACACACTTAACAGGAAGCATTTGGCTCTTACAAAATCAGACCTTCAGTTATTGAGCTTTATTGCACACTTCCCATGACACAGAGGGAGGTTCTGATGTCTCTGCAAAAACTGTGGTGTCCCTCAGCTGATGTTTTCTCAGAACATAAACATAAAAGAGAGGTTAGATTTCCTACTGTAGACTTGTTTGGCATGAAGTCTTCACACGTTGGTATATTTTTCCCATTAATGAGATTCCTGTCAGGTTTAGACAGTTCTTCAGATTCATCAGATGAAGAAAAGGGACATTTCTGCTGACAGCGTAGATTCTAGCCTGTCTCTTCAAAACTGAAGGCATTAATATTAGATATAAACAGATAGCTTTAACACCGTCTGTCATGGGAGCCAACTCTAGTGACATCTTCAGGAGACCCATTACCACTAGCTTCCTCCAAAGCTTTCTATGTCATTCTGTAACGTGGAGGCAAATTGCTTGGTAACATCACACTTTGAGAAAGATACTCCAAAGGCAACCTCTGGGACATCAGTTTAGACTTGCACTCTCCATAAAGATGAAAAGGTAAGTAGCCTTTCCATTCAAAGTGTTGGAAAAGCATACTCCTCTCACAAAAAGAGACATCATTCAAAAAAAGGCAGATAAAAAGCATCTATCATTACCAGGAGATAAAGCTTAATAATGCTTCCAAGTTCTCCAGTAACATCACCATCACCAGCTGTGAGTTTGCTGGCTGGATCCATAAACCTGTTAAGACACTAGTTCATACAAATCTTGCCTTTTTCCCCATTTCTCCTCCCTGACTCTAATAAATGCACAAGCTCTCATCCCCACAAATAACTCTTTTGCCCCCAGAACACAAAGAGAAATTTGTCCGTAGAGGAACTGGTCCTTGACTACTTCAAACCACGGCCAGGCACTGTCTGGAAAGGGTCATCTAACACCAGCCTTGACAGTGCGAATATTAAGGATGGTCAAGCACTAGTGTGGGAGCCTGTGCCCACGGCCCATTTCATTTATTAGTATAGATGTAGTCATGGAGTCCCAGGCAAGAGGCTGGAAACATGGTTTTCCCTCACTATTGATACCAGAGACAGGTAATTATCTCACTGTCTGCAGGCTGGAAAACAACAAATCAGATTCTGAAATGTGTTCAGCGCTTACAGATGGGGTCAGATTTTTCCAAAGAGCTCTTCATCTGTTCAGGTGCTAAAATAAGTGACCAGCTTCTCCAAACAGCATGCCAGATATTGAGCTCTTTTGAAGATTATATCCAATTAGAGATCATGAACAACACGCAAAACCTGCCCTGGAATCTTCAGAAAATGAACTACTTTTCAGACATAGCTGTAACTTGTAAAACAGGTACCAAAAGCTAGCCATTTCCCTAGGATCACAACCATCTAAGTTAAGAAGTGGATTCGGTATGTCAAGAATAGAAAGATTTTACAGGAAATCAATCAAATCAAATCAAATCATTATTTTTTAATAAAACCTAAAAAAGAACAAAAAAAATAGCTTTTATATTAGGTGAGCCAGACAGAAAGAACTGCTTGTATAGATACATAAAAAGAAGATACAGTGTAACTTTTAGGAATCCAAGAACCATTTGTCCCCACCAAGTTTAACATAGTCACCTTCAGTCAGTAAAAGTTCCTGACTTGATCCGCAAAGAGTCCAAATTTAATTGGAAGCACTCTTCTGCCAGTTCTGTCATAAGCCACTCGACACAGACTTTTCAAGCCATTACAGAAAGAATAAATGGCAATGCTTAGGTACTGCCTTTGAATCTAGGTCCTTCAATTTGGTTTTATTTCCCTCTTTAAAATTAATGATATATTCCACATGTCTGTGGAATAATTGGAACAGAAGTTAAGCAAAGAATATAGCTGTTGCTAACTATTCACTTGCTCTAGAGATTCAAACCATCCATCTTCCCATAATTGCTATCACGGTAAACAGTTCTTTAAAAATATCGTGTTGACTTTCACTACTATCAGCTCGCATGACTATATTTATTTCAGCTACTTAGGATGCTGAGTACAGGGCAGCACTGCTCTGGGCCCAGAAAGAGAAGGCTGTTGCTTGTGCTTAGGCAAGCAGGATCAGGCCTGGGAGATTTCCTAGCTGGAGATTTCCATGCAAAAAAAATGACTCCTTGCCAGGGCCTGTTTGAGAAAAGTTCTGTCTGTGCTAAATAATCATTTTGAAAATACAGCCTTGGTATAATCATCACATCCATTTTACTGATCAGTCACAAGACCTGTTAGCGCTTTCTCATATTAGTGCAATAGAGAATGAAATCTGCTGTAAGGCTAACAAGTCAGGAAAAATGTTTAAACCAGTGGCAAAATCCTACATTCCTGAAAAATACTGAGGAAAAAAGATAATAGTACCTTGTTATGATAGCAAGAAAAATTAACTCGTCTCTGACAAATTATATCCTAGTGCTCAACTTGGCACTAACCAAGGCTGTGAAAGCACATGATATAATTACTCTAACACAATGATTAGCCAGTAATTAGCATTGGCCTATCTTACATTAGAATCCCAGCTTTTTGTAATGCGTTTTTATCTTTACCTACATTCATTTAGCACAAAAGCAAAGACATGCACATCATGGCAAATAATTAGGGCATGGATTTCAGCTTAGCACTTTTCAGCAGTGTACTACATTCCAATAACTGCAGTAGAATTTAATGTATAACATAAGGGCTAATTCACATTATCTATATGCTAATTATTCATTTGTTTCTTTAGCATTTAATTAAAAAGCTAACCATTATATACTGCCATCAGCAGGCAAACCAAGGTTCCTTTGTTCCATGGAACAATGATTTTTGTCATATCTGCAAGATACATCTAAATATACCTGGAAAAGGGTTTATTTCTGCAGATGGAGGGGCATGCAAGACAGACTCAGATTTGATTCAGTCTGCTGGAATCAGCTACAGCTGCACAGGGAAGTTATTGCACAAGGGCAGTTCTAACACTGTAGCACTGCCTTGGACAAGAGTGTTGAAAAAAAACCTTGTGATAACTAAGGGGTGAGAAGAGGAAAATCTCCAGTTACTTCCAGATTTTGAAGGGACACAATGCAATAGAGGATAACAGAGAATCCGTCCCCTTCTTCAGCAGCAATTCCATTATTACCAAGAGAAAAACTCACATTCTAACAGAGTAAATCTTCGTCTTGGACAAAATATTCTGGTTCTATTAGATTTGCAAAATGACTTATGCACAACTTCAAATTTCAAAGTCATATGCACACAGTGTGGTCACAGAATCTGGATATCCCTTCTGGATATCCCTGCTGTGAAGTCCTTTCCCAGTTGTGTATTCCTGTGAGTCCAAAATATTATGACTGCTTAGGAGTAAGTACCATACACTGACAGTCCGGCAATCCTATTAAGGCCTGGCATTGCAAGTCCCGCAGGGGAAAGTCTGCTGCACTACTATTCTGTAGCATTTCCAGCCTCTGATCTCTCAAAATTTAGGAAAACACAACCAAGAAATGAACTTCCCTCTTGTTTACCAAAAATAGCATGAAGCAGACCAACACTGGAGCGTTGGTGCTAATTGCTGGTGGCAGCACACATGTGACCATACACAGAGCCGAAAGCCTACAGAGATTCTTGTTTGTTGAAGTGGCAGAGGATAACGCTTGAGCATAGCAATCCCCAAACCTCCACACAACACAAACGTGCTGTCTTGTGTGAGGGTGGCACATGGTAACTGATATAATCCCACATTACTTACAATGCTTTACACTGCTGCAGTGTTTCTATCTGATTTTCAGAGCATTGCATAAACATTTCTGCTAAGCCAATCAAGCTCCTGACTCAAACACTGTGTCCTTATTCGACTGTTCCTCTTTTCCCTTCTATTCTTCAGTATATGGGTCACAGATGCTCAACTCTTTGTGGTTCCGTCACCCACGTGACTTACTGTAAGCAATGAAACTTAGGATAAAACCTTGGCAGATCCTATTAATACATGAGGTGACAAGAATTCATGACCCAGAAGAGGACCCATCATTTGCTGGCAAGCTCTTTAAAACAACTCATCCTCCTAATGTAGCCCCTTTCCAAGAATAGAGCAGTACTGAAAACAAGATCTGTCAATTTGCTTTTCCTGCACTGCTGGTGGAAGTTTGAAATCCAGAAGAGTGGCTCCCAAAGCACCACCTCATTGCAGCCACCAGAACAGTTGCCTCCCTGTGACAGGACATGAGCAGGAAAAAGTCATGTGAGAGATGACAGTAGTAAAAATAACGAGCTCAGCTATAGAAGAACACTTCTGGCCCACATGCCAAGAGCCATCAAATCACATATAACTGCTGTAATATGATTAGAATTTATTTTTGAGGAAGTGTTTTAATATTTGACATTAGGAGTTTCTATTATGGTGCTGAAGAAAACAGTCTCAGTGGTAAAAAATGACACTTCTGATGAGAGTCTTTAATTTCCATTCTGTCTATGTTATGTTTATCTCCACAAACAGCAGGCACATTGTTCATTCATCCCATGGTACATTTTTATCCAAAACACTTTTTCTTGAACAATAAAATGCCTGATAAGGGGGAGAAAAAAATTAGTCTGTTTCCACTACAGCATATTGTTGCCCTTGAAGAACAAGAATAAACCTCCTTTCCATAACTTTGCCATCACGCCACCCAAGTCATTACAGGAAAAAAAAATGCTGTCCTTATGCAGCAAGACTATGTTAACGCTATTACTTCACTTAAGAATGTTGCTGGCTTTATTACTTTGCAGATATCACTAGAAGAAATCAAGCTGTTGTGTGTATGGCTGCCTCATTTTATTTTGGAAATGACTACTGGAAGACGTGCAAGATTTCAACCACTTCATCAGGACAAAATATAATGACATTCCAGACAATTATACTGTCTCCAAAACAATTTGAGATGCTCCTGTCCAAATGTTTTCCAGGATTCTACTCATTGTTGCAGAAACCCAAGCTCCTATAATGACTGCCAATTAAACAAATGGTGAACCAACAGTCTGTCCATCCTCTCTGTAAAAGGTCTGTCCTGATCATACTGGGGTAGAACCACACAGTTGTGGTATAAATTAATATTTCACTCCAGCAGGTAAGCTATAGCTCTGAATTTGGCTCCTGGACTCCATATGCCTTAAAGCATCTTATTTCATGATTAATCACCTTATATCAGTGCTCTAACCCTTCAACTGCTTACTTCTACTCTTCAACACTTTAATTTTCTCTAACAGAGAGAGTGTGAAAGAGAGATACATTATATATACACACACACTGCTGGCTGGACAAGTAGTGAATTATCATGACATGATCACAAAATCCAACTGATTTTGGAGACACTTTCTTTGGGTAAATTGAGATACCTAAGATGGAATTTATCTGTTAGAAGGCAGATATTCTGTCCTTCCAAAAAGCCAGGTGCCTTTGCAAGTACCTGTGAGAGAACAAAAGGGAATTATATCACTCCAGATTCCTTAGTCCTTTTTTAAAAGCCCTGGTTTATGCTTCAGCGGTCACTGTCAAGAGGATCAGCCTGAAAAGTTCTCACTCTCAGATTTCAGCAGTGGGAAGTGTTCTGCACTGTTCTGCTCTCTCTGCAAGGAGGTGGTGAGAAATAGCAGCAGCTCCCAAAAAACACATTTGCAAATTATGATCTGGCTCTAGTACAGCTCAGGCACAGCAACATTTCTTGTTGCAGTCCATTTAGCATGACACTGCAAGCTGCAGGAAAACAGGCCTTGGAAGTTTGTTATCATCAGGATTCAGCTAAAAAATACTTGGAACAGATCCTGAAATAATTACAAGAGTATGTGAATAATATTACAATTAACAGGAACAGGCTGGTGATGGGTTTCTTTCCTGCTCACCTTTACAATAAAAGATATGAGTCTTTTCTGAAAAATAACATCAGCCTCCAAAATCTGCCAAGTGATATTATGAAAAATTAAAACTGAGATTCTCATTCAGATATTATTAAAACAAATACATACATCCCTCTCTGAGGAAGTCACTGCCTCATTCCCAATGGTGACACTTCTCTGGGACATCATTTTTCATCTATCTTGACATTACTCATTGCTTTGAAGATGACTGACATCTGAAATACAGCCCAGTTAATCTCACCAAATTTTACCCTATCCGTTCATTGCATTCATTATTTAATGAAATCTCAACTTTTTTTAGCAGGACTGCAAAACCATGACTGATGAAGTCTTACTGGAGTCTTAGCACTGCAACAGACAGTGGTGAATGCTAAACAATGAGTAAGTGAGAAGGAGAATAGGATTAGGATTTTGTTTTTCAAGGGCCCCACTCCTGCTTTATTTCCATGCAAGAGTGCAGTCACCTGAATAAACTGTTTGAGTTTTGATTCTAGTACAGACTAGAAGGACCTAACTTCTTGCTCTGTAAAGCAAGTCATATTGGCATAGTGGCTAACGGTGCAGACAGCACCCTTTGCCCTTTTGTAACCTCCTACATTGGCTCTTAAAATAAAGACAGAGGACGCCAGAATTGGCACTCTCCTTTCTAGTCAGTACTGGAGTGGAGAAAGTAAGCTTTCTGGAGGGAGATACAATTTCCTTTACTTTGTTGGCATTGTATTTTAACATTACAATGTTGATTTAGGATTAATTTTTTGAGGCTTTATGATGAGATACCACTGTGATGGTGACAGTGAGCAGTACTGCCATGCAGGGACTGTGGCAGTAGGTGAAACCTTTTTCTTCCTCATTCCTCATCATGCTCAGAAATTCACATGTATGGTTCTTGTTGTCAGGACTGTACCTATCTCTTGATGGTCTGAGAGTTGACTAATGAATACTTGTGACCAGGAATTAATCACCAAAAACACAAACAGCATTTGACAAATTGGGAAATTACTCAAGGTATTTCCAAATGCACAGAAAAGCAGTCAAAATGCAACTGATTCACATGCTTAAATCCTTCATGTCAATGGGAAAATGCTGCTTTTGGTCACAATCTTTTCCATGTAGCCACAGCCACTGCACTTTGAATACAGACCTTTCTCCTGTGCAGTCAACTGTCAACACAGAATTCCAGTGGACATACAGATAAATGCTGTTGATGGCAAATACTCAACACAAGTTTAACCACAGGTATCAAGGCAAACTACTGTCTCTTGATACAGTCATTGATTTATGCCATTCTTAAACCTGAGACATGGAGCTATTTATCAACAGTAATTTACTTACTAATTCTAAAAGCCAAAACCTATTTGGGCTCATACTATTACAAAGTGTTTTTACTGACTTATGCTCTGAAAGCTACCTATGGGATCAGATTTCTACTATGTGAGATGTACAAAACAATTCAAAGACATCCCAGATTAGGTTGCAATCTACTCCCACTTTCATTACACTCACTAAAAACATTAAAAGTGGTATAGGAAAACTGTGCAGAATCCTTAAAACACAGGTATGTCCCTTCACTCTTGTGCTAATGTACAGCTAATATCTGGTTATCCATTAACAACAGCATATACTGAATAGGGTTTTGCATTTAACTGCATGGAACACTGATCTTTGCCATCAGAAGTCAACACTTTCCTGAACTACCTGGTATCTGGATGCTATTCCAAATACAGATGACCAGCAAACAAATGAAGAAAGGCAGAGCACAGAATATACAAAGCAAATAATTCAGTGAATTACCCCCCTCTAGTTAAAAATTTGGTTTTGAAGTAATCAGAACATTAAAAAGAAATAAACCCCAAACCTCTCAACCTTATCAAAGCAAATTAATTCTGGGGAACAATTCCTGAACTTTCCACAGCTCTGGGACATTTCCCCCCCCCCCCCCTTGATATTCAAATTTCTAATCAGTTGGCACTGGACAACTAGATTACATGTTCCCATGATTAGATAAACCTACAGAGAGCAAAGCTCCTGGCATGAACACTCCTGGTGGTGAATGCAACTGTTTTATTTATTTCTTCTACCCTTTTCTATTAAAAAAAAAAGAAATTCAGTAAGCATTCCTGTCATCGCAGTTAAAGACTCAGAACGACAGCAGAGAATTAAATCTAGAGGAAAATAACAGCTCAAGAAAACTGACTTAACAATTCAAATAAGTATGAGTCAGGTTTTGCTTTGCTGTGGCTCAGATTGGATAAAGCCACTTTCAGTGGAGCAGGAAGGCAGTGATGATGGATTTGGGTCCAGCAGCAGTGAGGCTCTGTTTGGCTGCCACAGTGTCTCCCAGTCTCCAAAACAGAGGGTGGATGGTGCAGTCCACACTGGGGCAATTCAATGCAGAGCCATTGAGACTTCACAGGCTGACATAGCTGAACCTTGCCAGGTAGTCAGTGAAAGGCTCTTCTGAGCAACTCTTTGGAGAGTGACAGCTGGTGTAATCCAGTGGGGTAAGGATGATTTATACCAACTCAGGACCTGGCTCATCATTTTTATCAGTTTCAAAAGCATTTACCAAAGCTATCAAACAGTATGGCAGGCCACTGAAAAGGACTTTTGTCTTCTAAAAGCTCTTTCCAGAAGGAAACAGTAACAGAACATAGAGCTGTGATACATTCACCGCTCAGTAAATATTAACAATTAAAAGGTATACTGTGAAGTTTTACTGATTTTTTAAAAATTTATCAGTTAACAACACAATCCATCACTTAAGGTCTAAATCCCCTGGCAAGAAATCAATGCAGCATGAGTCATGACCTTGAATATATCAATCTCTTATAAGGAACAGAAGAAACTGTGGTAATACTTGCTTAAATAATTCCAGTGCTGTGGTGCACTTTAAAAGCTAGGATCTCTTGTACTGAGTCCCATAATTAAGGAACAGGCATCTTTTCTTTGCCTAGACTTGACTATACACAAAACAGACCCTTGTGTACACTGCAGCCTGCGACTCTGCTCCGTTGAAACCTGCATGCCAAGGTGAAGAGTACCCTTCTGATCACTACAGTCACCTACCTCAATGCACTGCTCCAGAGAGACCTAGCATGAAGGGGAAGCAGTGAAGAAGGAGCCCCACTTCATCAACACACAGAGAACACATCAGTTCAGCTTACCGAAAATTCCACCAAAAGATGAAGATTCAGGGAAGATACAAATAAATCCTTGTTTTCCAAGGTGTTTCAATTTAGAAACACAAGATTTTATACTTAGCATGCAAGAGATGCCATGAATTTCCACTCAATCATAGCTATTTATTGAGGCATTCAAAGAAACCACTTGCTGAAATTAACTCCTAATTCACAGCTCCTCCTCATTTTTCCTGCTATGGCCTGCATTCCCAAACACGTCTGCAATCCTGTGCATTATATCCTATAACATTCCTGACAGATTGCTCCAAGAAAACAGAATAGTCAGCCACCTATTCCAACACCAGGCTGAGAGCCAGGGAGTGGTCAAACATCTGTGCCTTTAACTTCAACAGCAGCACAAACATAACTGCCTGAACAAGAAGGGCCAGACTTGGGTGTCTTAAGTTTGCTATGCTGAACTACTTGTTGCTGGGTATTGTATTTCTCCATTCTGTACAGCCTTAGGTATCGACTGCTACCTCTACATATTTTGAATGCTTAAGTCACCCCATGGCTAGATTAAATGCCAAGGAGGCCCAGCAAGGGCAGCCAAGGGCCACTATCCAGCTGGCTGAAATACTTGTATTTTAAATAAATTAACTGGCTGCCTTCCACAGAGGTAGGGGAGGGGAGCTGCTCCAATGCTCCCTGCCCTCAATCTTTGCTGTGTGTGCTCAGTTTTGGATGGCTGTTCTATGAGACCCCAGTCGGTCTGGCTTGCTGATGGCTATACAGTAACACAGCTAAATGGATATGGGTATGGCTGAAGGACGCCAAAGAATCAGATTTGTATTTCAGCAGTGGAACTTTTAGGACCAAATTTGCAAGCCTGTAACTGCAAACATTACTGGAAAAAAGGAAGATCTTTTTCCAGTAACACTGGGAGAAGGGAAGCAAACCCCGAGGAAAGGACAGCACGCTGGGAACTAGACTTCTGAGTATCTGCAACTGATCAGCCAGGCAACCCTGAGCACATCACTGGACTTCTGTCTCACATGTCTCCTTTCTAAGTGCTCACACTTACTTGACAAGTATCATTTTCAGAAAGTTTTGAGTTTCTTAAGTACTGGAGCTTTTATTAGTGGAAAGTAACTTCAACAACTTTATTACATTTTTTTTCCATCTTTGCCAATTTTTGGCTACCTTTAGTATAAATTACTTGAATATCATGAGGAGCTGTTAGAAAAAATCCTGCTCATTTGCTGCTGTTATGATTTTGTATTGGTGATAAACACTCAAAGAGTACTTTACAGACTGTGACAGTAGAAGGTAATTTTCTACACTATGGCTGAGATAAAAGGCAATGATGACTATAATGCATTTCTGTAAGTAAATACAGATCATAGCATCTGGTTTGGTGTTTGGCTTAACTGTTTCACAGTTTCAGTTTACTAACTGCTGTGGCAAAGGTCTGTATATCTGTTTGGATTAAACTGATATAGGAGGCCCCACTAGCGAGAGCTACTTCTCTCATATAAATGTTATGTACATCATAGTAGATTTTTTAGTTCCTTGACATATCCAACATTGAAAAGAAAACATATTTGTGAATTTAAATTGAAACCCTCACTATTTGCCATTGTCAAGATGGAAAGATACGCCAGGGGAGATGTCCACAGACATTCACTTTCATTTCTCCCTTCTTCTCATCGCACTGGATGGATTTCTTTTTCCCCTCAAAGACAGAAATTAATATCACACACATATAATAATGGAAACAAGAACTAGGATATGAACTGGAGACATTTTAGCCTCCAAACAATAACTTCTCTGGACGAACTAAATGCCTTTGACTCAGTCAATAGAACATTTCTATCTATAGAGGATAATCACACCCTCCAGCACAACTGATAACAGATGTAATGTTTGAGCTGGGATAAAAGACAGTGGGAAGGTGGACCCATCATATTACATTACTTTAATATACTGGTTAGCTGGTAGGCTGTGGAAAAAAAAAAAAAAAAAAGGTTCAAACTCTACCAGGGTATTTCTAAAAGTCAGAACTCTGAAAGAATAGGTAGGATTAGTGTTTTATTACAGAGTCACTGGCACAATTCGTTTCCTCCATTAGACTCCCATCCCTATTCCCAGGGATCCAATATTGCAACAAATGCTGCCTGAAATACTAGTTCTGTAATAGACCTAAAAGCTGAATGCCAGTTGGGGCTGAACTTGAATACAACTCCTTTTTTTGCAGGCTGAAGAGCTGGGGCCATATGATGTGGCACCTGGCACACTGCTTGTAGCTACAACTCTCTAGTGATCTAGCATGTTTCCTCCTGCAGTTAACTAAGGTAATGTATTGTGCCTGCTCCTGCCCTATAGCTCAAGCTAGAGCACTTCCCTTTGGAAAGAACACATGGTGAAGGCAAGTTTTAGGGCCGGGGTCTTCTTTAATACAGCACCTCCTGCAGAAACTCTGTGCTTTCTCATGTTAAGGATTCCTTCTATGCTTCCCTCTTCTATACTTCATCCTTCTGCGGTAAAAGGGAAAGAAAGCTTCTTTAGCAAGTCTGTTCTCGTTTCAAATGCTATGAAGAGGTTCTTTTCAGTGTTCAATCCTCTGAGTATTTCATGTCTTGAGATGCTTTGGCTGAACAAACACATTTTCTCTCAAGAGCATGAGTAGTGTTTACCCAACCAGTGCTAACAGCCCCGCCATTTATACTGAAAGTTAAATCTAAGTTACAGTGAAACATGGAAAGGAAGCTGCCCAAACTGTCTACACACTGGAAAGGATCCTAGCTTTCGACTTGACTCTGATAAATAAATCTTCTCATTATTTAATGATAAGCAAGCAGTAAATTCATAGACACAGGTGCTTGGCCAGGTAGAAACAGAAATCAGGTAGAAAGCAATCTTTATTTTGATGGATAATGGAATCCATCTGATAATCCATACATGTCAAACAATTCAGATATGTATAGTGCGATCCTAACTTAAACCAATTACACAAAGTTTCTTGATGATGGATGAAGACGGGGCAAAAAGGTCACTGTTTCCAGATCCTTCAAACACTGGACTCCTAAACCATCATTCATAGCTGTTTAAGGCAGTAACGTTTCTAGGGCTGAGAATTCAAGTAATTTTTCAGTTTTTTCTCCCAGTAAGGTAAAAGGAAACAGTTCAAGCCAATACACTTATGTCTCATTTGTTAAGTATATAGTGATGCTCTATATGCTTGATAGTATGCAGAAGCAGTAATTAAAACATCGTATCAGCTTTGGCCTGTTCACTCTTAGACAGATAAAAAAGCCTTAAGTCTAATACAGGAGGCAATTGTACACTTACAATAGAGATCAGTTCTGTGATCTACTCCTTTCATTACCTTTGTTAATTCATTGAATCTCTTCACCTCAGTATCCTAGGCACCGAAACAGTAAAATGACATTTCATTTTCCATCCATTTTACTTCTGTATTAGCATGTAAATTCTTTAAACAGGAGCTCCCTCTTAGCTTCAGAGCACTGTAACTGCTCCCTTACACTGGGGATGAGGAAGACCAGGCTTTGGAAATTGTAAGAAAAGAGGAAAGCACACCTTGAAGACTTTCTTTGATTACTTAAGATTCAACATGGGCCAATAGTTACAACAGAAGCTCAGCAGAATGACTGAACACTCAAATGCAATGCCTGTCCAAAATGGAAGGGCTGCCAATTCAAAACAAAGTTGATCCTTGCCAACTGTCTGTGTTGCGCAGCTTTCTCACAGAAACTGACACACAGAAAGCCTTGAAGACCAAATCTATAGGTGGTTCATCTCCTGACAGCTTTTCCCTAAGGTCTAGATCAATGCTAGAGATAAAGGTAGTGCTTTAATGGCTGGCAAAACAACTGGTTTGGCATCAGCATTAGGTGTTTGTCTGATTTAACTAATGCACCATTCTTTACCAAGTAACTACAGCGTCCCACACTTCCTGGAGGGAGCACAGAGCCATATTCTCTTTCTATTATTCAAGCTTGAAAAGTTCTTAGTGAAGGGTAGAGACGAATAGTGCACGTGAGAACAAACATGGTGTGTTAAAGTGGGAGCTCTAAGAAACAAACACATAGTGCACTTATCCCATACATGGCTTCAACAGTCTGATGCTGTTAATAATAACTTATTTTAAAATGAAATACCAGCAAATCACCAGCATTAAGTTCTGAAGAGTCCCAGTTTCAACCAAGTCTCCTAATGTCATGAAGTATATTCACCTTTTTGTCAGAACAGCTGAAAAACAAAGACCCAGAGGAATGAAATCACTTTAAAGTTTTTTTCAGGAAAGCAAGCTTTACTACTCTTACCATCCCTCATTTACTTACACAGGATACTCTCCTGTCAAAGCAAAGAATAATCTGAAACTGAACACTAGAAGCTAACAAAAATAAGAGCTCAGCCACAGAAGTAACTATTGAGTCCCCATGTTGTTAGATTGAAAGTGAAAATGTTTTGGTTATGGCTGGCGACTAAGGGAGAAAAGATATATTGTAATAGGAGTGGGAAGTCAGCAATGACCTGAAACAGTGGTTGTGCCAGACACAAAGACTTTTTCAGCTGATAGTGTGCCAGCAATGATGTCCTGCAGAAGGAGGACATAAAGCTACAGGAGGATGTAACAGCCAAGACTGAGAGATGATGTGATGTCTAAGAGGGACAGACTTGGCAAAGAAAAGAACACCATCACTTTACTAAGAACAAAGTGAAAGAGGCCTACAGGCAACAGTAGGAGGGAAAGGCCTATTAGCAAAGACAGGAGATGGAGGGGACAGGTTGATGATGACAGGAGAATGACACCAAAGGCAACAGGAGCTTGATGAAAGAAAACCATATTCCAGAGAAAGACTAAACATTAGAGGAGACCCTGCTGGGGAGAAAAATAGGGGACTACTGCTCTAGAGATTATTAACTCTAGAAAAAGGAACAGTGACAGTTTGGTTTTATACAGATGCACATTCAAAATACTGGCATGAAAACCTCAATATTAAAGATCTTTACTTCAGCTTGAAAGAGAGTGAGAAAGATTCTTTGGGTCAAACAGGCCTCTCCAAATTCCATTAAAAAAAAAAGTTATGTGGTTTTAGGCAAATACAGTCTGTTAATGACTCATCTAATGGAATGACAGGAGCAGTCTTGTACTTCAGAAGATGGCTGATATCAAGCATGATATTCAAATGTAGTATTCCAAAGGTTCAGGGATCTAAATGCCTTTCACAAAAGAAATTACCTGGACAACATGTCAAAACTATTGTAGGAACATTTTCATAATTTGGGGCACATTCTGCCCTCAGATATAAGCCTGAAACTCATATGGGCCTATTGCCCATACTAATGAAATCCCTTTATCAGTATCTAGGATAAATACAACTACCACTGTCAGACCTTCAGAAGTTGTTTCACTCAAAGGTTTAAATGTCATTATCTCAAATACCTGTTAATGAACTCATGAGCCTAGAGACAGCTCCAAGGAAATAAAAGTCTTTCCTTTCTATTTGCTGTCAGGAGAAGGGAAGGAAGAAAGGAAGAACATTTTAAAAAAAATATTTTCAACTAAAATGAAAAATCAATTATTTTAATAAGAATTCTTACTTTTAAAATCCTTATTTGTCTTCTCTATTTGCTCTTTTGAGTCTGTTAAATAAATCTACAGGCAATGCTGAAATTGTATTGCCATGGAATATCTATTTCAGTAGAGTCCTAATGATTGCTCTCAATAGAACAGCATGGAGCTCACACTGCTGTAAATGAGGAGTAACCCCATTAGCGTCCATGAAATCACACAAGGTATGAAATAAAACTAACTGTATCCAAGATTAGACATTACAGATTTCCCTCCTTAGAAGACAAAATAAATAATCTCTAAACATAAGTAAGCTGGCATAGCCAAAAGGCAATTCTAGTTCAGTATCCATATACTAAATAGAAAGAGACTCTAGCAGAATAAACAGCTTTAGTGGAGGAAATTCTACCTTAAAGCACATGAGATCCTAGACTTGTATATAAATTGTTAACTGCACTTTTGATTGTGCAAAAAGAATTTGGTATTTAAAGCAGATCAGTAAATGGTACAGTAAAGATCTCATCTAGCTATGGTAAGAAAAAATAGTTCCTTTAATCATAAAAAATTGCTCCTTTAATCACAGAACATTGGAACAAAGTTAGGTAAACAAGAGTAAATACAGGTGGGTATGAATGGATAATGGTAATTAACAGAACTGAGGATCTTGAGTTTAGTGAGGATCATATATATCTAAATGAATACGTGGATGTGTGAAAGATGAGGAAATGTAAAGACTGGCCTCAAGGAGCTGCCTTCTAAGCTACTGCATTTGAGGTGCCAAGACAGAGTGAAGAGACTGTTTCTATGCGAATGAATCTCCATGATCAGATAGCTAATCCAAACCCATCTCCTTATAACTACTTTAATATTCAGCAGTGACTACAAAAGGAATGAATCTAGCCATTAATGAACTACCGAAGTAAATAGGTAGGACTTCACTAAATGGTTACAGAGGCTATTCTGAACTATAAGACCAATCTACTGCCTTCCCTGTCAGTTAAAGCATGGCAAGGGCTGGATCTCCAGTAGTAAATAGCCAAGTAAAGTGTCAAAATCTGAGTAATTTTTGTGCAATATTCTTCTGAAACTGAATTTACCAAAACCCAGAAGTAAACTCCCTGCTCACTGCACAGTCATTTCCCTGCATAAAATGAGATTACACTTAAAGGTAGATTTCTACACTTACACAGACATCCACAAAATTAATAGACTGCATGCTAAGTATGACACACAGGGTCTGTATCTTTAGCTAAGGCGGCTACAACAGTAGCAGTCATTCCCAAACATCCCGAAGTCTTCAGGTAAATCCACATACACATTGTGAAAGGACTGCTGTTTTTAACCTCTCCCCCCCATTAGACAAATTGCAGGTCCCAGGGCTATCTTCTTAGGTAACTTGTCTACTAATACATCAGAGGTAGTTGCAGTCTGGCAATTACAACCAGAATGTCCCAAGTGAAGGAAGAGGTATCAATATGAGAGTACAAAATTGGCTTTTTGTAAAAGATGGCATTCAAGAATATGGGCATGTACATTAGAATCCAAAGGTATCCTAAGCAATAGGCAGTGCTCCTTACTTTAAAAATCAACTGTGTACCCATGAATTTAAACATATTCTGATTACCCACCACGCTGTAGGGCTGCTTTCTGCTAGAAATTATTATTTTTCATGGCATATAATTGACTTGTCACTGCAATAATCTTATCTGGCTATGCACAAAATATCTCAGATGACAAAAACCAGCTTATGACAGTCTTTTTTTTTACTTTTGTGGAAAAAAGTGATTATAATTAGCACAGAATTCCATCTTTTAAACTAGAATGCACCCTACATGTACATGCATGTATAGGTGCAAATATATGTATAGAGTGTGATGAATTGAGGGAGCTGCATGTCAATGCTGCTTATATACAGGTAGAAGTGCTGTTAAGAACAAAGCAACAGATGAAACAAAAGCAATAAGCAAAAGAAAAATGTAGCACAGAAGCTCTAGGGTAGATGGCTGGAAGTGCTTTCAAACATTAAGTTATTTCAGCACTGAACAAACCGGCTGGAGAGTGTGTGGACTCTTCATATTTCTAGAACCTTAAGAACAAGAAAGAAAAACACTTCTCTTGACACATGCAGGGTACTTTATTCTAGCATAAGGCACAAGGTCTAAGAAGACCTCCTGACATCCATAAAGCTTTGAGGACTCAAGTATGGTCAAGATGACATCTGAACTCTTGCCATGAAAATGAATGTCAGTAGTAGTGTCATTTACACCTAATTTTAAACACCAAAAGCAACAGAAAGAAAGTATAACTAATTTCTTCTAGCTTGAATCATGACTGAATCATTCTGAACTGAATACCCTGATAGCCTTAGGAAATACAGAAAAGCAAAATATAAAAGCTAATGCTATCTGGCCTTGGCAGCAGCCTACACAAACAGCTGACTTGGTCCAGAGAACTGTGTGCAAAGTACTTTAATCAGACACAGAGAGGCTTTTGTTCAAATATCAAAGTAAAAAAACCTTTGCAAAGCAGAAACATGCCAAGTCATTTCAAGTTTTTCAGATTTTGACATGTTATTTTTTTTAAACACTTTCCCCTGCCCAAAATAATGCAATTAGATAGCAAACCCAAAACAGATCATATTTGCTAAGTGAGAACGGTTTCCCCCATTTAAACATAACTTTCTGAAATGAGATGTACTCCATTTTCTATTCAAATGTCTAGTATTTTAAAAGGTTAGTCTCAAAACAAAACTCCTCAATGAAACTGAAATGTTTTTTTTTAAATCAGAATGCTGCACCAATAATGAACATTCTTTTTCAGAAACTAAGAAAGCTCCTAGGAAGCAGCAAAGGCACCTGACACACAATTCTGTTCTAAGAGGGACAGTATTAAAATGTTTCTCCCTCCCCCAGAGTCTTCAACTTCATTCTCTGATGTTACAAATCCAGCAGTTCTCCAATTTTCAACTTTTTTCTAAAATAAATAGGACAGCATCAGACCTCAATTTGTATCCCATAAACCAAGCCTTATAGAATGTAATACTGTTTACAGGATAGGCACCAGAAACCCGTTTGCATTTGTAATTATGTACTGATAACACTGCTCTCACTAACAATGTGACATAACCACTGCTCATAACAACTCTGGGCTGTTATCTTGGTGCCACAAGGAATCTCCTCTGGAGAAATCTTACTGGTCAGAAACACAACTCAATACTTCTAGAGTAGCCATGACCTTCTAATACCTAAAAAGTGATACCTCTTCCCTATTAACTGAATCAATTGAATATTCTGACTGAACACATTTTGGCTGATGCAGGATCAAGAGCAGCAGCAGCCATCCCTGGCCTTACTCCCTGGCTTAAAACATAATTTAGTAAGCATGACCTGCAGACGAATGAGGTAGACAAAAAGTTCTGAAGCTGGAGGCTCTAGCAACCACTATCATCAATACAGGGCATTGGGGTCCTACCAGCCCATTGGTTAAACACCATTCAGCTAGTGAGAGAAGAATCTAGCTATTTCAATATCTTTGCATTTCAACATCAACAGTATGCTACTTTTTTTTTTTTATTTTGTGGTGAAAATCATACAGCTCCATTGATGTCCCTGCAACGTTAGCAATTTATACCAACAGCAAACTTTATCCACAGTTTCTTGCACCTGTTCCTCAAAACGATGAGTTCTGTATTTTCCAGCTTAAAATAAAAGTTATTTGCTTGAACTGTAAAGGCAAGATACCCAGTTGTACACAGGAATGTACAAAATGACACTTGCTTGAGTAAGATGTGTAAGGGCCAGCCTTGCTGCATTTCATTCATTTTGAATGCATTTGTTGATCATAATAGATAGCTGTGATGCCAGGATTACATCAGTTATCACAATTTGGATCGAGTCCACCTCTCTTTTCATGAACTGAAGTGTGTGAAATGCAATTGCTCTGGTGAAGTCTCCATTTTATACCAATTTACTTACAAACATCGAAAGGAAAATAAAATTTAAAATGTGCAAAGATTAAAGCGCTCTTGTGCTAATGAGAGCCATCTGTTTATTTCTTTTCTTTTTAAGGCATTTTCAATAGGTGGAAATGAAAGACTTCAGACACATTTTCATGTCTTGAGCCTCAGCAACAAAAAAAAAAAACAAACACAGATTTATCATCTTCAGTCAGCAAAGTTGTACTGAGAAAATAAGCCTTATTCCAGCTTGTCAGTTGCTTCATGGAGAACTTTATTTGCATACTCATGCTAAAGTGGCTTTGTCCCACACCAGGATTCTTATCCATGTCAAAAATGCCCTCACTTTAACTGCATTACCATGTCTGAATGGCCCCCTCCGGTCACAGGTTGGTCACTGTATTTTGTTCAGTATTTAGAGAGTGACCTGAACCAGGGTATCAGCAGAAACATAGCAGCCAGTTCATCTCTCAACTCTTAGCAAGCAGGGGCAATGGACTGTTCTGCTACTGCAGTGTTGTGGCACCAGTCTTTAGTACTTTATCACCAGTATAATGCAGTATCAGAAGGTCTGCCCAAAGCAGTCCATATACAACTGTTTTATATAAGCACCATAGCGTGCACACACACACACATATATATAATACATATAAACCCAGAACACAGTCCAGAGGACTGTGGCCATACCAGGTCATGTTTAAGTGGAGCAGCACAAATCCTCTGAACATGAAGTCTGGCAGTGACAAGAAACTGCACATTAGAGGACCACTGGCACCCCATCTCCTTCCTACAGAGCAAACCAAGACATTAATTGCAATTCATCACTTCAATCTTCAAATGACAACCATATATTAGACATCTATACAGATAGATTTATAGCACTGCTTAGAATTGCATCACAGTAGAAATATGCTTAGCATTCAGCCAAAGGTGTCTCTAATCAGATATATACTGCAAAATGACATAAGTCTTAGCAATCAACTGATCAAGTACTGATTTTTTGAGGAGGGGTTATTTTGCAGTTAGATCAGTCACCTCTTCCCGGTATAATTTAATAAATGGTGAAAAAACAGGAGTGATGAGCTGGTGACAGCCACCTGGAGAGCTGCAAAAGCAGTACCATCACACACTGTCACATTCTGCTCCAAGATGCAATAGTGGCCCTGAACCCAACAATTCAACCACAATACTGCCGATTTTTTGCAGAGTACATGTATGAAGAATCAAAGGAGATGAAGGCATTATTTTGAAACATATATTCTGACAAGAGTCAAACAAGACAGAGCGTGAAAGACTTGTATTTTACTTACAAGAAACTGAACTGAAATTCAACCAACTAAGATTTTACTTCATTAACACTCCAGGATATAACCAACTAATAATGATGTATGGATTTTCAGCAGTGGCCTACTGTGTGAGGTGTGACTGACATGTAGCCAAGCATCTGGAGCAGAAGCCAGGTGAACAGAATTATTTTATTCTTTAAAGTACACAGGTTACAAAAATCTCCCAAACATTTAATATTTGCATTACCATTCCACCTTTCTTTTTCTCTTCCTTTTATTCAATTTGGCACAAATAGCTGCCTAATAAATTAGCACAACCTTGATTTGACAAGCTTTTCCCCAGTTGCATTACAATGTCAAGTACCAGGGCCACTGTTTCCAGCACAGCCTTGACCATTTGTCATTTCCTTATAATTAATTACAGCACTCTCAACCAAGGCTGCTACAGAAAGTGATAAGACTATTATACAGCTTTCAACACTCACTGCCTATGGGATTTTCACTGTCTTCATTGTTCTCCAAAGGGTCATTGTCCAAAGTTTTGGATATAAAATTAATTTTATCATCAATAGGAATCCAAATCTCAATTTCTTGTATAACTTAGAAACTTCCTCCTTCATATTTTGCTAATAGCTGGCATGGTAAAGAATGCAACACATTCTGGCTTCAGATTATGCAGTACTTACCCATGCTGCACTAGGTAACAACTGACTTCAGTCAAATGTCAGAATTTTCAGCTTGCAGAAAACAGAGGTATTTCCGAACTTGCCTCTCATCTGAACCAGGACACTTCAGGGTTTCCAAGTAAGAGACATCTAGGGGGAAAAAAAAACCACAAAACCATGTTGGAAGTTTTGTAATCTAACCTCTTCTTTTGAATTTCAGTTTGCATTTGCATGTTTTGCTTGGTTGTATCTGTAACAACATCTCATGATGCAGACATCTAACCTTCTGCCTAGTATGGAATTAAAGAATTTCAAACAGGATAGTCCCTTACTACTTTAGCAAGACCCTTTCCTTACCTCCCCCAACATACCTATCACATACTTGGAAAACATTTTCTTCTTACTTATCCAGTATTGTCTTTATGTTTGGGCAGATTTGTCAGGATAATTTTTACCGTATCATTATCTTGGATTTCTTATTTATGAGATTTTTGTGTAATACAACAACACTTGCCAGCTCCAGGCAAGACTGAAGTCACAGCCACACCTCAATCAACCCTTCCTCTAAAGATCTTGAGGTTTACAGAAGCAGACAAAAGGTAAAACACAAAAGAACAACACATACTGGGAAAAATATACTCAACTGGTTAGAGGCAGACCTGGAAAGAGAAACCAGGTCTCTGGCACTGAGTATTCAGCCAACTAATCCAAACCATCAGTCATGACCTTCACCAAAACAAAACCTGTGAGCCAGGTTCACAGCCACACAAGGTATTACCACATTTCCCTTTCTCCAACTGTGCCGTGCTTCGTATATTTTGTGCATGAACTTTCAGTGCATTACTTCAAAAAGTAAGATTTCTTTTACTTTTATTACACAATTAGGTAAATTGGACAGATGTTCTACTTTATTTTCCCACTCTTTACTCCTTACGTCTATCTGTGTCAGTCCTTGCTAGCCTGCTCCTTTCAGCTTCCCATGTTGCTCACCTGGGTTACTAATTGTTCTATTTTTGCTTCAATGGCCACAGTTATTGATTGTGCCTGTTGGGAATTTTTGATAGAGTTCCCGCAGCAACACAAGCACCAAACCTGTCAGGGAAGGTAATTCTCTCTCTGGGTTGTGTACTGACCTAGGTAAGCAAGGGCAAATGGGTTCAAGGACCACACCTATTTATATTACAGTACAACATACCCTTGCCTCTGCTTTGCAAAGACAGATGATAAATTCCTGATACTTTCACAACAGGGTGTGGATACATCTGCCTCCTTATTAGGCACCCTGAATAAACCAAAATCTGGCTATTTTCAGTACAATATTTATTTCCAGGTGCATTTGTAAGACTATATACTTCTAGATACTAGTATGTATATTATGAATAGCATATCAAGGAGAACACATTTTAGACATCTGTCCTTATTTCTGGAAAGCTTCATTCTAAGAAAAACAAAGGGTAATGTCGTGGTTTAAACCCAGTCAGGTAACTCCCCTCACTTCCCCCCCTTTTCTTGCCCTCCCCCTGCTCTCGGAGGGACGGAGAGGAGAATCAAAAAGAATGCAACTCCCACGGGTTGAGATAAGAACAGTTTAGTAACTAAGGTATAACACAAATCACTACTGCTACCACCAATGATAATAGTGATAAAGGAAATAACAAGGGAAGAGAATACATCATCTCACCACCAGCCGACCGATAACTTGCCCCCCCAGCCCGACCAAGCTCTGACCGATACCTCCTCCAACCCTGCAGTCTCCCAGCCCTTCCGCCTAACTCCCAGTTACATCCTGGGCATGACGTGCTGTGGTATGGAATACCTCTTTGGTCAGTTTGGGTCAGGTGTCCTGTCTCTACTTCCTCCTGGCTTCCCCTCCTCCCTGGCAGAGCATGAGGCTCACAAAGTCCTTGGCCAAACCTAAACATCACTATCAGCTCTGTTCCCAAGCTGAAAGTCAAAACACTGCACTGCACCAGCTACCAAGAAGGGGAAAAATGACTGCTACTGCTGAACCCAGGACAGGTAACCACTGAATTGACACTAACTGTTAACCTCAGAGAAAATATTATAAGCATTCAATAAAATCATGAAGATACCAGCATTTATTATTCTCTGCCTGAAACCTGAGCAAGTTACCTGAGTTTTAAGACTTCTGCCCAAATAACATATACCAGTTTCCATGTGAACTTGTAAATGCTTTTGTTTTAAAGCTTCCAATGAAAGTCTTTCCATTTTTGGTGGAAAAAGTAAAACAAAATGATGCCAAACATTCACTTCCAATGAAGAGCTAGCTTTTCTCTCTAAATTGTTTTCTTCTCTTTTTAATGAGCAAGTTGGGATATTATTAAAAAAGGAGAAAAAATGCAAAAATCTTAAGTTCTTTATTATGATTTTAAAAGCTGACTTGTATCCAAAAATATTAGTTTCCAGTAAGAGTTAAGAAGGTGAGAGCCCCTCTATTAAGAGTGAGGGGGCAGTATGCCAATAGACACACAAACAAAATCGACCTGACTGAAATCTTATCTGATCCATTACAACAAAGAATCTTTTGCTAAGTTCATTCAGTTGGTCTCACTGCCCAGCTGCTTCCACACTTTCAAGCTTTGTTTGTTATGTGAAAGTAAAAGAGGTAACACAAGAATGCTGCAATGCCAAAGCTTGCTCTGCAGCCCAAGTTTGTTCTAGACACTCAGGGCTCCACTTCACACAAACACAACTCATTTTTATTGAAGTTCTTGCTTTCACCAGCTATTATATTTGATGTTTTATCTTTTGGGCAGAAGCATTATGCAGCATCATAAAGGGAACAAGTTCGGCTGCCATTAGCAAAACTGCACTGACCTCTATTGAGACGCATCAACCCTCTTAACACAGCTGCAAACAGAGTCACATTTCTTCTGCGTGTCAATGAATGCTGCACCAGTGGATATTTGCTTTTTTTCTTCAGTCCCCATTCCAGATGTTTCCACTAATCTCTCTCTCATGAGACTTCCCGAGAAACTTCAGGCAGTTTGCATATAAGACCTTCCTCTCCAATTCACCTATTGTTCTGTCAACATCTTGGAAACTTGACTGAAAGATCAAAGTAAAAAGTGTTTATATTTTTATCTAAGATTGTCTCTCCTGCTACAAATCTTGTGTGGATATTATTTGCCATGTCAAAGTATCCCTTCAGTTTCTTTTAAAAGAAACTCAATAGCAAGATAGATGGACACAGTGGCTTTCTCCCAGAGTCGCCTGCTATTATTTAGCTTCTTCAAGGACAAGTAATTGCAGTTTTAAGGGACAGTTAAGCCTAACACCAAATCAGAGTTGCTAATGGTTACAGAAACATTTGCACAATAAACTGCTGCCCTTCAGTTGCTGAATCATTACTGACGCAGGCACTGAAGTAATATAAGTTCTTACACAGTGTGTGAAGACAACCTGCTAAAAAGAGCTATTCTTGAGAAGAGGTGTCCCCTCATAAACAAACAAACATCATGAAGATACAAAGTTTTGATGTCAAAAACGGTTCAGCAGGACTTGCAGGGCTTTTGCTAGTTTTAGAACCTGATGGATAGCTCAATGAAGTGAAGCACCCTGTAAAGGGGACTAACCCCTCAGCACAAACTGTATAAAGCATAAATTATGCTTATCTCGGTTTAAGGTCAAGTCCCTGTGGTTTGGAAAGGTCTCTGCAGCTCAAAAGGTACTATCCTATTCTCATTTCTAAGAAGTACTACAAGTGGTTGCCTTCATCTCCATTTTCAAGGTAAAGACTTTAATATATTGCTTTTTTTGCACATCCAAAGCACCTCCTCTGCTGTCAGGTTTAGCAGTCCTCTGCGCTATGACAGAATAAAGGATTAAGTAAGAATTTTCCAGCTCTTGACCACCAAAATAGCCTTCAGAATTAACGGTGGTACCGCTTCACAGCAGCAAAAAAAAAGAAAGTTAACTGAGGTGGCAGCCACATTTTTCCCAAACTTCAGCAAAGAATGACATCCAGCAAATTCAACTTGTCAGAAAACTAAAGCCTGCCCAGCGGTGAAGAGTTCCCCTGGTGCCACCTCTAGTCTAGTAGTTCTGGCACTTCAGAGCTCCCTTAGTGTGGCTAACACCACAGTATGCCAGAGCTGAAGCTCTCCTCGATTTTCCTGAGGTGCTGAGTGAAGCCTCACACATTACTCCTAGAAAAATCCCTTTTTAGCATTCAGAATTCCACTACCTCTTTGGTGCTTAGATCCTTCAAACATTTGTGTGCTGTTATGACTCTCTGTAGCCACTGCTCCGCCAAACTATATGTACTACACTCTTTTAATGTTTTCTTTCATACGAATCCCCACAGCTCACTCTTCCCTCTGAACTATCTCCAACATTCAATACCTCTTTCTGATTCCAGAAATCTGTTTGAGTTGGATTCCATTTCCTGCAGTCAGGAACATTCTGTACTGAATTATTCTTATGATTTAAACTACTTCTATGAACATATTTTAAAACTTTTCTCTCCTGTACATCCTTTTTTGTCCAAACTACAGTTGTGTGTGAGGGGGAAGCACCAACATGGAATTACTTTATATACCTACTCTAGATGGGTTAGAGAGGCACAAAAGTCTCAGGGGGAATGGGACTGGGTGGACAACACAGGAGCTGGTGCAGTTCTGACTGTAAGGTTAGACCTGTACTTCTCATAAACACCTTTACTCCTCAAACACACCCATCTGCACTGAGTGTATCAGAATTTACTTCTGCAACGCACAATGTTGTTTAGTTACTTTATCACATTATATAATCATCCACACTGAAACTGCAGTGGGAGGCACATAGTAAAAAGAAGCAGAAATGTGTGAGGTGGACAGCACAGCTTTAGTATTTAGGCTAATGAACAGTTTAATTTTCACTGTTGACTGATATTGGGTCCCAATGGCTAAAAGCCACTCTACCTGGCAGCATGGGTGTTATGGTCCTAGAAAGGAACACACTCTCTTCATATTCCTACAGAATCATGTGTGTCTGTGTGTCCAGTCAATTTTTTAAATAAATTTCCCATTTAAGTTATTTCTGAAAACCCTAAAATGCTTCTTCCAAAAGTCCTATAGTGATTTTGACATTCTTTGACATTATTTTGGCTTTAACTTTCATTTATTCCTTTTTTTTTATCATAAAAAGGCAAGAAATCAAAGAAGTCAAAATTCTCAAATCAAAGCTTCAGCTAAGAAAGGAGTTTAAATCACCTGAACACAGATTTTAAGAAAAGCCTAACCCAGTAATTTTCACCCTGAATTTCAGTTGCCACAAGGCTAAAATAATTTCCATTTTCATTCTGTTCCACTCAGCACCTCTACAGACAATGCCATCACAGCATGTATGCCTAAACTGTATTTTTTTTCTTCCACTAGCATTTGCCAATTCGGTAAATTTTAACAGAGCAAATAAATATATTTGTCACAGCTGTAGGAAGACATATCCATGTTACCTATACTGTCTGACTGTTATTAAATGAGAAAACTTAATGCTGGATTAACATTACTTTTGTCTGATTGAACAATCTACATTATATTTATTTCTGCTAACCCTGATTAAAAGTATCACGACAGCCATAAGAATTATTCTGCTTGATTGTCGTTCTACTGACACTCCCACTAATCCACACTGTCAAAAAATTAGCTGATGTACTAAAGCACTTTGACTCTGCTGGTACACAATGGTAATAATTTATGTAGAGCTGAAAAATCAGAAATACTTAATGATAGATATAATCAGTCAATGCTTTGTAAATTTTCCTTGTTAAGCTCAAAATATATAGAGAACAAAATGTTTCAATACTCTGAAAGACAGACACTACAAAAAAACCTTTTGGACATAAACCAAGAACATAAGCAAGCAAAATAATAACAATCCTCATGCTCACTAAAACTATCTAGGACAGAACCATATATCAGAGTCATGGCATCGTCATTTTTCCTTCAGAAACTTAACCTGAAATGCATTTCTTTCTACCTTCTTTACCAACATTCTAGTAAGATCCAGTTCAGAAAATAAACTTTTATCACCACACTCTTGAGTGAGCTGAATTAAAACCGAAACACTTCTCTGGAAAAGCCATTATATTTGGGATTTTTTTTTTAGTCCTAACAAAGATATGCTAGAGATGAGTAAGATGATAACCAGATTTTCAAGGGCTTAAGTTCTTCTCTGGCAACATCCCTTTGTTCTCAGTGAGATCTTCCAGCTGCATAGCCACAAAACAAATGTGGCTTCACTTCAATTAGGTATCAGTGCGTGAGATGGCCCATTCGAAAAACGTGGCTTTGGTCAGTCTTTAAAGGACACTATAGATACCTTGTCCATTTCATTTTACCTTATTTGAAGGGCAGAGAAAATACTAGGTACTAAATACAGTGCCACAGTTTTCAGTGTAAACATGGTGCAGCATTAGGAAACACTATCTGATAAATTACTAAGGGTGAATTGTGTGGAATTATCTTAAGTGAAGCCTATTCTGAATGAACTTTCATGCACAGATGCCTTGCACTTTAAACTGATGTTACCTTGCAATGCAGGAGAAACAAAAACATTGCTAAGCTGCAGCTGGGCCAAGCTTTACATTTCAAGAAAGCCCTTTCCTTGGAGGTATCTATGTACATTTTGTAGGCTTTTGTTTTCTTTCTCTCCTCCCTCCCCTCCCCCCCCCCTTTTTTGGGGGTTATTCAATTAAAGAACTGCATAATGTAAATGAAAGCCAAGGGAATTCTGTGTGAAAAGGTAAACCTGGACACGGACACCAACAGCTGGCATAAGGTGTCTTGCCCCCATGGGAGCTAACAGCAGGGAAGACAAACAGGATGTATTTAGCTCCTGGAAAAAGTAATACAGCTGGATTTGGTTTCAATGTCTTGATGTTAAATGAGCTTGATTTCTCTTCATATGTTACACAATCCTGCTTTATATTTATTTCACCGATACAACCAGTGTAGAAGACTCCATTCCTGTCATGGTGCCAAAACAAGTAATCTCAACTTTCCTTGTTTCTAATAAGAAGTAATTTACAGGAATAAATTACAGTAAAAGTAGAACTATACATGTGAGAACATACACACGCAAATGGATCTATGTAAATGTTTGCGTAAGGGAAATGGTAAGCAAGCAAGTCAGTCTGGCCACCAGTTCCCTTAACTTTGTAACCTAATGACACAAAATACCCTGGGACTTTGAAGACAAGATTGACTGGACATGAAGTTAACCCAAATAAATTAATTTTACAGCAAGAACAACATCCAAAAGGTTGCAGTCTAATGTATATTAATATTCAATTATTCAAATATTATTAGCTTTTATATTTGTACAGGATAAAGAATATTAAAAAACTATATTTATTTCAGTCATTACTAATGCACTGTCATAAACCCAGGAAAACCAGTCAGATTCCGAGTGCCTCAAATACATGCTGCCAGGTTTCTTATTTTGGATTTATGCAGAAAAAGTGTCTACTAAAATAATAATTAAAAAAAAAAGAAGCGCAATTGCACAGTTCCACCAAGAATAGATCTCAACATGCTCTTTTCACAACTCTGTAGGAAGACAGAGGAGGAAGGAAGGAAAGACAGTAATTGCTATTTAATCATACTATAAAAACATCAGCTGACATGGCCAATAAATGTGCCATCCCATGTACAACCTCCCAACAGGCTCACCTCTGGAGCTCATGGAAGCCTAAACCACGAACAGAACAAAGGACAGGTAGTCCAGTTCAGGATGCAGTCCCCATTCTCACACCCAGCACGCCGAACCACTACCTCCACACCCATGTTCAGTCTGTGGGCCCAGAGCCTTAACAAGAAAACACCTGGCAACAGAGCACATGAGTTTAATGACACCTCTGATTTCTGCACCTCTCCCAATCCTTGCACCTGGCTGGTTACTGGTTTTGCCTTTGATTTTTGTCAGGTGCGACCCATAGCAATTAAAGGTTCTCCAGCTAAACCCAACTACATCTGCTAAAAGGTTAGTAGCAAATAGGCTAAGAGAGGTCAAAATAAAGTGACATAAAATGCTTTCTACGGCATTAAGAGCTATGCCCAGATGATCACAAATAAAGATACCCATCGTATTCACAAATGAAAGCCTACAACCTCATCAAAACTTACCTCCTAGGGGACAGCCGCAGGGACCCTGAGAAGTGAATGTGGTGAGCATTCTTCCCCAGCCTTCCTTTATGCTATTTAAGTGAGGGTTCCCCACCAACAATGTGCTGCCCAATATGCTGCCCAAGACAACAAAGCTCAGAAGATCATGAGGAATTATTGGGTCTTCTCCTACTGCAACTGGTGTTCAGCCCCATGGGGCACAGAGGCCCAAACCCAGCACCCCATCATCAACCACAAACCTTGTCCTTGGCTCCAGCTCCTGCAGCAAATGGTGGCTCACGGAGTACAGTGCCAGCAGCCACGCAGGATTAAACCATTGCACACCTTACTTAAGGGACAGAAGAACACAGAACCAAGCTCACCCAGAGCCTGCTGCTAAGGCACAGCTCCTGAGGCAGCCAACAAGCCCCGCCCCTCACAACAAACCCTCACCTGCCCTGGCCAGCCTCAGCCAATCCGGCTCAGGATGGGGGCTAAGATGCCCTCTGATTGGTGCATTCAAAATTCCTCTGCTGCTCAGCGCAGTATCGACACTCCTAGGCCGTTGGGATGTGTAAGGAGTTGTTACTGGTTTTGCTGGTGATGGGGGAGAGGATGAAGAAACGGGCAAATGAGCAAAATAAAGTCGTTACATTCAAGGAGTACAGGTGCACTCCTTGTCTGAGCATGCTGCTGCCATTGGATGTTTCAACTATAGCTTTGATACCTGTATCAGGACCTCTTAGAACTGGATTTGAGTTTGGAGCTTCAGGCCAGGCCAAGCCCACAAAGAGGTCTGTTCATACAAGTCTGCACTCCTTTGGTCCCTCCAGGTTTTTTCATCACACCACTTCACAACCCAGGACTGTGGTGTTGATTTTGATTCTGCTCACGTAAACAAATTCAGACCAGAACATTCCAAATCACCAGCTTTCAAGTGGAGCCAAATAGAAAATGCAACATTAAAAGTCTATGAAAGACAGCTCAGGCTTTTTTATACTCTAACTTCCACAAATGGTTTGATAACCTTCTTGTGAAATTTGAACTGATACTGAAAACTGAGGAGTGAATTCACTCATTTTGTGGTTTGTTTTGGAAGTTCTGCATTCCTCTCAGAAAAAGCTACCAGTAATGTCTAATACCACCATATTCTCCTTAAAATATGTCTGTAGTGAAAGAACAGGGATCTTCCAATCAAATAAATTATGTTTACAGGCCTCATTCTATAGCCAGACTTCTATGTGAGATGGATGTGGGACTGATCTCCTTTTCATTTTGTATAATAGTCAATAATGGCTAATCACATATTGCATTTTTACTTGGGGGAAATGATCTCATTATATCTGGTTCTGATCCCCCATGATTCCTGAGACTCAGTCAATGGGAAGGTTTCCAAATGAGTAACTGCATTCTTGATGAAACTGATCTCTTTTTACATAATCCCATAAAAGACGTCTTTCCTCATATTAGTTGGTTAGCACTATGTACTTACTATACCGTGTTTCATCATTAGCTGGCCAAAATGGACATTCACTGGATTAACATTATAATGTTTAAATTTCTCCTCCAAAATAATACATTAGAGATTGTTGCTGTAGTTTTTGCTCCAAGGCACTACTGCTGGTAATCAAAATCTCATTAAAAGGAATTCATATATTCTGTAGCCCAGAGGATCTCAGTTTCTTTCCTTCTCCTGTCCCTGTGCCTCCCATGCAGTGATTTATATGGGTGTTTTACCTAAGGGAAAACTGTCCAATTTGGCTCTTTTAAGAGCAAGTGTCAAAGGTACAAACAGAATTAGACATCAAGTTGTTTACATACTCTGAGGAACTTTGAGAAAATGTTACTTCTTTCTCTTTGCCAATTTAAGTAAAACATTAGGAGTAATGAGATCTTTTTTACATACACTGCTCTGATGTATGGTCTGGTTAAAAAACCCTTTGACATCATAATTATTTGACTAGTAGAAAACATAAATTTAGATAGAGATATGGCCTTGTAACTACTTTATCTTCTATTTTTGACTCTCCTCTGCCTCAATTTCTTTCAAGTAACTGATTACTTTTAAATGAAACTCCGTGATTACTGAAACCAAATCCTACTGAAGTTAGATGTGAAGTCTTCTAGATTTTATATAGAGTAGCATTTGCCTGTCACTATGCAGAAGAAATAGAGGATGGTTTGCAGTAATCACGGGTTTATTAATCTGGTTTTTTTTGACTTGAACATCAAGATGATTGGAAGAACATCTGCACTGCCTATTTGTTTTTACAAAAAAATAGCTTATTTTTTCTCCTCTCCGTCAGAAACTGACATACAGAAGACACTCATTAAAATCTTGGTTGGGTAAAGCCTCTGGTCTGGTTTGTGCTTTTTTCTGTATTTCAGGTAAGTCTTCGTTATGTGATCTGTAGTGGTACTAAGATTCCAAAGTACTTGGTTCTTCAGGTAAAATTCTTCAACCTTTCTCAACACCAAGGTGAGACAGCTCTCCCAGGGCAGCCTGCACTACCTGTATTTTCATAGCACTTTATGAAAGATTAAATGATGAGATGTTTCATTGGGGAAATGATTTACAGTGTTAGATTGAAAAAACAGGGTGCTAAAAGTACTACCTTGGCAAGATCCATGAGGAGATGAACTGATAGATAGTGAAATAACAGATGGAGTCTGAGGGAAGACATAACTGAAGCCTGAGTCCTGAACTCAAACTGTGTTCTCAACCCCTGTTTTAACCACAGCTGTCCTCTTAACTTAGGCTAGTATTTTAATCTTTAAAATTCACATTGTTAATTCACAGCCCACCTTAGTGAAATTGTGGCTTCTGCATCTGACAGATCTTGTGTCTGGAGAGCACAGTCAGACAATCATAATGTACAGCCAAACCTGAACATGATTTAAAACCGTAAAAAATTCCAACTAGCTCTTTGCTTCAATTCTGAATTCTGTAAATTGTGTATTAGTATCCAAACCCAGCAAATGCCATAGTCTGAGGCTCCCTATGAACACCTCCTAGGTCACTGTACAGATTGATTGCCTCAAATACAATTTTGACAGTAGATCTATTATATCATTTTTCTCCTCTCTGGCTTAACAGTGGCAAGGTAGTGAAGAAAGAGTTTGCTAGAACAGCATTTACAAAGAGTGCAAGTGGATAGTCTTTGAACTGCTAGAGTGGCACAAAAAATACTGACCTCAATTTTTGGTCAGTTTGGAATCCTGGAATATTTGTAAGATGAATGGGATGCTTGAGAGCTGTTGGAGGATTTGAAAGACTTTTCTGGTTTATGGACCCTTTGAACTTCCTTGCTGTATGCACCAAATGCAAGCATGCTGTTTGTTTTCAGAACCAAAGCTGGCTCAGAGCAATTTGCCTTGCCTAGTTTGCTCCCTTGGCTGGAAGAGAACTTCACAGATTTCCATCCCCATCTCTGAGCTGTGAATTTTCTTTGCTCTTGCTAATACAGGGAACACAGTTTAATGACCTTCCCAAGTGCTAAAAGTAATTCATCAGCAATTGTTTTTAGAAAAAGGTTTTCCAAGGTATCAGTCTAAACTAAGCTTGTTTACTGATGCTCACTCATCCATATAATTCTCATCCTGCAACTAAAATCGCTTTTTCTTTAATATAATGAGATTTTAGAAAGTTCTCGACAGGTTTTCCAAATGCTCAGAGAAAATACCAGAGTGGCATATTGGCATGTTAATAAACATCTTATTTACTTCACATTCAACACAGGGACTTGTAGCTGGAAGAGGATATAACCCACAATTTAGGAAGAGCTGCTCAAAGGCAATCTTATTCATGGTCCTTCAGAGCAATGAGTTCTAAGGTTTTTAACCTCATGCGAAACCTTTGAGATTTCATTGCCTCTCACCTAGTTTAAACAATGCTTTTTTACACAATATTTTAAAGCTGCAGAAAGTTCTGCAGTGAAAGCTGCTGCAGGTTTATTTAGTTGACTGAATATAGTAACAGATTTTCTATTGAACTTCATGTTCATCAACAGTAAAGTAATAATGGGCTCACAGGGGACAGTCTTCCTTAAACTAAGGGAGTAATTGCCATGCTTGTGCCTTGCAGCACTGCAATTTATGACACCAGTGTGCACAGAACTAAAGCACATGTTAAGTCTAAAGCAGATGATTAGTACCAACAATTTTAGTGAAATTACTCATGCTTAAACATAAGCATCTCAGCATTACTAAGTTCCTTAAAGACATCTTACATCTCCAGTTAGTTTTTTTAAGCCCATCTTTGTGTAAGAAGATGATGAAGCTGTGGGTAGATAGTAGATACCTTTATTTTAATGGCACTATTTGTATTTTTTCATCCTTAAAAGAATTATTTGAGGTGGCATCTTTTCCCTCCCTCCCTCTGCAGTTAATTGGAGGCTTTTCTCTGATATTACTGGGGACAAACACTCGTATGCAGGGAGTTTTCTTACTTTTATCTATCCAGATGCTGCCATCACCATGATGTATGGGTGCTGCTGCTTTT
The DNA here is from genome assembly GCF_034315485.1 of Pezoporus occidentalis. Taxonomy (NCBI): domain Eukaryota; kingdom Metazoa; phylum Chordata; class Aves; order Psittaciformes; family Psittacidae; genus Pezoporus; species Pezoporus occidentalis. The sequence continues at coordinate 9,133,843 of NW_026915691.1, read as the reverse complement.
CTGTAATACTTATATCCACATACAAAGATCAAACAGAAAAACATTTTCCCTTAAATCCACTTATCCTTATTCTGGAAAAGAAGTCAAATGTGCTCATTATGACTTTTCTTTTTTTTCTCTTTTATTTTTTAATCACATCTCAAATGGGCTTCATTTGATCTCCCTTTGTTCTAATGCTGTCACTTTTGTCTTCTTTTTTCTGAAAACCAGGGTTTGTGATTTTGAGAAAAAGAGATAAGCCATTTTCTTCAGTTTTCTTTCACTGCTGTGTGCTCTGTTTGGAAGACTGTACCTTGAGTACAAGTAAGTTACACTGATGTGGGAAGAGGATGAAGCTAGATACAGGAATTCATTTTAAGCAAATTTAATTCTGCTTTGATTTCAGTCATGGACAGAATTTGGTTGCCAAATTCTGTGCTCTCGACAATTATTCTGAAATCCAGAATCACTCCATAGTCTCTCTCTCATCTTGTTTTTCCTTATGAGTTTCATCTGAAATTGGTGATTACTGAGCATTAGTCAAGCTGCCTTCCCCCTAAATGCCTGCAATTCACTATTTTAAATTTGGCTTCCTGGTCCAGATGCTATTTAGAGCTGTATTTATGCTCACAACTGGAACTGTAAACCCTCCTCCTGCCTCTGGCTAAGGGACATATGCGCTTAGGCAGATGTTTCATGACTACAGAAGAAACCATCTCTTAAATACATGACCTGCTTAGCAAATGGATCCTGTTTCCCCAAATGATAGGAGATGATAGCACTGATAAGAAATCCCCTCTGAAACATGTCTGCTCTTTTCAGATCACAGACACTGATTTGTTAGCATGGGGTATGGATGAATGCTACTCAGGCTAGGGTTTTCAAAGAAGTCTTTGCACTGAGCGTTCTTTAATCTCCTCTGAAAACACTTGCCCTGTGCCAGTCTGTGCAGGTACTGTGTCATTCACATTCCACCCTGGTAAGAATTATTCAGGGTAGGATCTGATAACCTTTGTCTACCAAGACAGTCCTGAACAACAGCCTTATCCCAACATCACAGTCTTCCTTCAGGATACAGACTTTCTTACCATGCGACCTAACATTTGGGACAGAGTGCCTCTCACATGACCTGTCTTCAGACGAGCTTACATTCCATGTCCTGTTTCGCTTTTCTTATACCTGTATGCTCCCAGTCTAAATATGAAGTATTGTGCTTAGAGTACCTGGGCATTATTTCCTTAGTTAGAAAACACTGTTGTCAGCCCAGATTTGAAGCCAATCTTCAAATAGATCACATCATCCCACTGAATGATTAAGGCACTGAAGACAGAAACTCAGAAATTCAAGGTGCCCATTAATATTTCAAAGATGGAATACTGCATTATCGTTCAGTTTTGATACCCAGTACTATCATAACAAATAAATCTACTTTAAGCTATAAGTCAAAAGGCTTTCCATTCTTAATACCAGAGGGAAAAAAATTAATTCTGGTGAACTTAATGCCAATGCCTAAATAATTATTATGACACTGCGTTTAACCATACATACCATAATACATAACTATTTTCCCAAGGAAACCATTTATCTCCCAACTCCTTAATACTCCAGCATTAAGCTGGAGAGCATAAATAGATCTATGCAGCATTATTTCAAACTTTATAGTGGAGGTATAGTACAGCTATTAAGTATTTGTGTTGCAAAGGGAAAGGAGAGCACAAACAAGGCATAAGGTAGATAAAATGACCTGCTCTAGGTTGCTCACAAGGTCAACAACAGAACAATTTCTCTCAGTAACTAAACTCAGCTTCTATCTTACAGTGTAAAGTTCAGGCCAAAACTAATACTACAGTAAGGCCTCCAGGCTAATCTCACACCTACGAATCCAGAGAGCAAAAACTACAGCATGAAGAATCCAATCTGCCCACTGGGAAATTGTACTATACTATCATCTGCCCTTCCCTTCTATATTCCCTGTATCACAAAGGTAAATGAGTGGGACCTATCCCAGTATGTACAATATGCCAGTGTGTTTGATATATGTCTCACCCTTATCCTCCATTGTTTCTTCACTTCAGAACTGAGCACAGAGCCAGAAATATGATTAACTGTGAAATTTCATATATGTCAATGTATCTGCCATTTTCTGTTATAGTATATTGTGCACAGAAGTGTAGACTTTCTCATTTTTTCTTATCCTTCACTCATGTCAGAAATGCCAGATTACTGAGCTGTACAGACTGAGAGAAAATAACTGAAATGTCCTTTCCTGAATCAATCCTGTCTCTGCTGACATGGCAAGACGTCACAGAACTCTGGAGATGAAAAATTGCTTACTGTACACGACAGTAAATTAATAACAATACAAACACTGGAACCAAATCCTACAGGTGTTGCTCAAATCTGATGCCCATCAGCTCTGAAAGAACCTATTCAGCTGTATTCTTCGCATGCTACTGCCTATTATCACACAGTATTCATAATGGATTTGCTATACTAGAATGCAGTGAAAGTCACCTCTGGGCAGTGTTTGCATGCGTAAAACACAAACATGTAAAGTCCAGTTTGGTACCTCAGAAGAAGGCTTATGTGGTAACTCATTACTGGGATTTCTAAATGTGCTTCAAGGTGGCCTAATTTGCCCCCCTACTGAAGTCATCTGTAGCCCATTAAAGCTGCTGGTAAAATTCATTAGTTCGGTTTGAGCAGACTCAAGTTGAAAGCAGTGCACTTCTGAAGGTCCCTTGCCAAGGATAATAGGCAACACTGACATAACCATGATAAGACAATTTTCTTTATACTATCATAGCATGCTAAGGCCCTAACCAAGATTAGAGTCTCACTTTCCAGGAGTAAAATAACAGACAACTACGTTCTCATGACTCTTCTATCTAAACAGACAAGGAAAGGAGAAAAGGAATTAATGCCCCAATTTTACAGATAGAAGCTGAAGCTATCAACTTGCCTAAAGTACCCATTCGTGTACTTTTGAAACACACAGATTTTCCCTTCCAGTATTGCTCTCTCAAGATATAAGAGACAACAGTGAACAAAGGCTTATTATTGCTTCTATTAAAGACAATAGAATCCAGGAGGACAGGAGTTAGGTTGAAATAGTATAAACAACAGACGGTTGCAGAAAAGGGACTCAAAAACCCAAATGAGCAGTAGCGTATCTGCAACTGCTAGCTCCCTCCCGCAACTTGCCAGCCATTCTTTTTATCTTTTTAGTACTTTGGTTTTTAGTTCTTTTTGATTTCCCTAATATTATAAGCTAAGTAAGCTTGGTTAGTGAAAAATTATGCACAAGGAAAGCTGTGTACCTAAAAATCAGTGATAAATTTAACCACTTTTCTCTGCTTATTCAGGTAAAGAATAATCAAATCCAGAAGCACAGTTGAATTCATTCAGTAGATTTTGATTTACATTAATGAAAGAGAAAGGCTCTAAACCTTCACTGCATTAGAATTACCTTAGGATGGGGTCAGCACTTGTGTCAGCTACCACATCTCCTCCCTCCCTTCTTCTACTTTTCTGCCTTAGAAGTTATTAAATGGGAAAGTTCTCAAAAGAAGCTTACAGCACTTGTCAATAAAATGTTTCTCACCATTACAACTGCTGAAAAGTTGGCAAAATCAACTGTTTATGTTACCATGCAGAACATTTTCACTTTTTAGCTGTGGAATTTTGTCTGGCTTTTCTAAAAAGCAAAAAAGAAAGCTTTTCTGTCACTTATTAAACACCAGACACTCTGTCTGGTAGCTTTCCACTGGGCCTCCCTCTCAAATCATTGTGAATTCTGCCTGGAAAATGGCAGCAGGCCCAAATCTACATGAAGCTCCTGTTTAAATATGACATTCAAAGTGAGTCTGAAATGTGACAGGTATACAAAACAAGACCTCAGAGGTTTTGTCCAAGAATCTGAATTAAACATTCTTCTGAAACTGAAAAGGGTTTAGTAATTCAGTTTTGAAGCTCTCTTCAGAGGCCTCTGGAATGAGAAGCACATTTCCCTGAATCTCCCTGGGGAATCTGGAAACACCCATTCCTGAAAACACCCTTTACTAGCTCAGGAGCTGTGAAGACCAGCAACTGACATGGGTATAGGAAAGTATAGGAAAGTCTCCATGTATAGGAAAGTCTCCATGAGGAACCTCACTGTAAAGGGCCAGATACATCTGGGCATCAGGAGCCTAATTTGGCCAGTTAAACTGGAAAGTGCAACCTCTAATGGATATAGAGCTGGCTATCATGCTCAGCCTAACATTGAACTTTAGCCCAATCACAGGACTTTGACCAATACAGCACAGCCAATTTTTTTTGCTAATTTATCCAGTCCTGATGTTTTTCTGGTCTTTTGGGAATGAAGGTTGACTTTTGGCCCCTGTCCCCGCTTACTTCCTCATTTCCCCGGAAACTACTAGGAGAAGTTAAGTAGGCACCCATTATGTCTATTCTTAAAGTTGGTTTTGTATTATTTGTTTGCTTAGAAAGATACCATTTTTCACGATGTTTGACTACAATAGAAATATATAGCATCAAAGACTGGAATGATCACTGGCCAACATGAGACAGTTTCCTAACTTGCATCTGAGTAAGAGTATGGTTTTAAAGTCCAGCATTTTGGGGGTAATTCTCCCTGGGGATTAAAAGCTGTTCTAACCACTAGATAATATAAACCTTGAGCAAAGGAGCATGTACAGTTGCTGCCAGGTGTTTCTATATGCAGTTCTAACAGGAAAAACCAAGCAGCATCTGATAGCTCCTGCAGAATTGATCATGGTCCCAGCAAGCTCTCTATTCTCTCGTAGAGGGCCTGGGAGCTAACTGACAGCATCAACTTTGACTTCAGCCAAGTCATCCCTCTTTTAGCTACCAGAAAAGAAATTTGGGAAAAAAGGTAGAAAGTGACTGATGATGTGCTTGTGTGATGCATTTATCAGGCAGTGTATGAAGCTGCAATAGAACATTTCTTGCATAAAACAGATTAAGAAATCAAAGCCGTACATCTCCCATACATTTTCAGATCTATGACTGAAAGACACAGTGCATGCTTTTCTGTCATGGGATAAGGCTGACCTTGAACACAGGTTAAAAAAGAAAAATGCAGTGATGTGCCAGAGATAATTAATGGGAAAGAAAAGAGAGCTCTTTCCAAACAGCATTAGTGATCAGGTAGGGGAAAACTGTGAAAAAGACTCAAACCACATCAATGCTGAAGGCAAAAGCACACAACAGTTCCATCCTCTCTAAAGCTACCTGATTCTTTCTTCTGCAATTCATCACTAACCTTCTCCAAAAGACCTCCACAGAGAGTCTTTTCCAGGTTGTGATCTGTTAAGTGTGGCCAAATAGGATAAACAAGGTATGGAAACTTCACCATACTCTCATTTCAGGTGGAATACCTGCAGAGATGAAAAGCAATGCAATTCTGCTTTTAAAACAGAGGAGACCAGAAAGAAGTGAGAAAATGTAATATGGATTCTCTCATATCTGTGCTTATAGGCGCTCCTGGCTTCCACCCTCATAAGATGATCAAAGAGCTCATAAAACCCTTCACCATCAAAGGCTTTTTCCATGCTCAGGACAATGAGAAATCAAGTCACAGGTGGGTTGGTTCAAAACTATGTTTGTAGGTGCTGACTGGTAAAGCAGAACAAGCTAGAAGGAGGAATGCTGAGCACTGAAGCTATGAGGAGCCAGAAGCACAGATGATCTGAACTGCCATACTTAGGGATTTTTCAGCAAGAATCCTGCCTTCTGAATGTGAATGAGAACACCTCATTTTATTCCCAATCTGATATATAGGGAAATTACTGCACAACAGAACAATGCAGCAACAAGCAGCAGGGTGATTACAGCTTCCAGCTTTGCTCTTCTGCACCTACTGTATTTCTGCTTTTCTTTGTTTGTTTCCTTTCATTGTTTTCATTTCAGTTTTGAGCTTAGTAAAAGCAGCAGCAGTTTGACTGTGAGTTCTATAAATATCTGCAAAAGCTAATACATGAGTAATAAGAGAACTGAATCAAATATTTTTGTCTGCATTAAGGAACATGAATTCTCCCTGCAGCTCCCTGAACCATTGACAACCATCATTCCTCCATGCACTGTTTGTGCCAGTGTGTATTTTTAATCCAGCTCTTCTTGCTGCTAGATGAATTTCAAATTACCCCATGCAATACAAAAAAATAAATTGAAATCAGCTTTATCTAAACCTGTAATTAAAGTACTATTAATTTTTCTTCACTAAAAAATTAAAGGGAAAAATCCCACACTTGACAAAAGAAAATGTGTTGCCACATTTTTAAGTCAAAGTTAATTATGAATTATGGATCATGTACAAGAAAGCAATACAAAAGTACCCACTGGGCCTGTATCCAAAGTAAAAACGAATTTATGACAAAGTTGATATTGACCCATCATTTATAAAGTCTGTTAAATTCATCTTAGACTGAGCTTCTAGTGGAAGATGATTTATTAAACAGAGTAATATAGAATGTAATGAAATAGATTAAGTCTCTTTTTGAAATACTGTTATCCATTAGATCTGGTAAATTTAAGTCTATTTAAACATGAAATACCACTTTAACAGATACTCTGGCTCCTACCTAAATGTGGGGTTGCTAATGCTTTAGTCTCTCGTGTTGAAAAATCTTTGTCAGAAGAATAGATGGTGGTAATGATTTTCTTGATTTTGGGGCCTTAAATTAATCATCTTTAGGATATCTCAATGATGGCAAGTACCTTCTGCCTCCACAAAGAATACAGATTTTAATTTAGATGCAGAAAGGTCATCAGGGCAGCTGAACATCAGTGTTACTCAAGAGTTAAGTGGCTGTCCAAAGAGCTTTGCATGTTCACCAGGGGTTTATCCACACCAGCATGGAAACAGCAGCACAGGAGATGCTTAATTCAGCATCAAGAAAAAGCAGTGACAGTGAAGATGCATCAGCAAAAAACTTCACTTTGGATAAGTAGCTGAAATATATTCACTGGCATGCAAGGGCTTGTAGCTGTCGCTTGCAGTATGTCTGCATCGTGCAACAGGGCATGATGCAGTCCTCTCTAGGCTGGTGATAATCCAGGCCAGGAAGTCCATGCGTTGAAGAGCAACATGATGCTTGTCAAACTTGTGACAGGCTGTTGTGCATGTGAGGTTCTCATGCCATGCAGTGCATGATCCATAAATGGAGTTAAAACTGCCTACAGATCTGAGTTGATGTGTGGTTACCTCTGGTAAAGCATGTATGGGCTTCTCCTTCATGTAACATACTTTCCTGACATTGTCTGCACAACGTCCCCCTAAGGCTGCTGAGTGCTCTAGTGCATTTTAGTTTTGGATAAATCAAGTCACAATGCAATTAAGAGGTAGATGTAACTTTTATTGCCCATGTTGCATAGACCTTTGCTCTCGAGGGAAAGGAGGCTGGAGGCAGCCCATGCTCTCATGCAGTAGATACATGTTTGGGAAAACTAATGACATTTGTTAACTCTAAAGTAAGGCAGACATCCAGGGACAGAGACAGGTACACACATTAGAACCTAGGAATAAACTGAAGAATATGAGCAGAGTCAGTGAAATCTGAGGATCCTTCATAGCACTAAGGTAATCTATTGCTGCCGAATACAAAGACGTTCTTCACTGCTGAGTTGTGCATGTGTGCTTTATGGTGTCAGCTCCCTTGCATTTCCTGCCACACCTTGGCTGGATCTCTGGTTACTAATCGGCTGCTACAAGTGCTAGGATTCATTTCCTGAAATAAATCTTTAGCTTTCTGGCTTGAATGGTTTATAACCTTGCTTCTCTCTGTGTTCCAGCAACACTAATTCTGTTGTAATGACTCCTGTAAAGATATCATTTGAATAGTAATGTTTTATCAGTTTTACTTTCGCCTGTTTTCCAGAATAATCCATTCTGTTATCTCACTTTTACTTTTCAGCCTTTGAACATTTCTAAGCTTTAGTGTTTGTGCATAATGCAAAATCTTATTGCCACAGGAAAAGCAGCTTCTCCTATTTTTTTTTTAATTTATTCATAATTAAGACTCTCATGTTAGTGACAGTTTTCAAATCTGACATGACATTTTTATAATCTAGTTAATAGCTCCAAAGGTTTTTCTGCATTGCAGCCTGGGAATTATGCAAATTAAGATAAGGAGAAAAAAAGCATTGCCTCAACGTCACTTAATCATAAAGCTATGACTGAAGAATTATTATTGTTTTTATGATAGGAAAACTGCACTCCAGGTTTTTTTGCCAAAAGCAGGTGATAGCTCAGTACGTTCTGCACTGTAAGAATTTGCCCTTTCCTGCAGAGTTTGCTGTCACAGACAGAAAGATAAAATAATAGATTCACTGCCACTGCAAATATACCTGGAATTGGTCCAAAGCTGGTGCTGAAGTTAATAGAATCATAGAACAGTTAGGGTTGGAAAGGACCTTCAGTTCACCAAGATCCAACCCCCCTGCCATGGGCAGAAGAAGATTCTGTAATGGGCTTGGGATCAGGCCCTTTATAAATATAACTGACTGCCATACTTCCCTCCAATTTTTTCCATGCCGCTTGATGTTTTACACTGCAAGATCCTACATGCACAGACATGCCTGCACACCATGTGCTCAGCCTTGGCTACTGGAGACTAGCTACTAAACGGGAAGTTCTTTCTTTATAATGACTAAATGTTTAATGTTGTGTCTGTACAGTTAATTACTGAATTCTTATCCCTATATTGAGTTGGGATTAGTGGACTCCCTCAGTGCAAGGGCAACTATGAAATGCATCACAGGGGTAATCCATACATCTCATTTATTCCTCAGCAGAGATTCTCTTTGGCAGAGGCAGGCACAGACAGTTCAGAATCTCCACAGAGCTCTACCTGCAGTAAAATAATATGGTTTGATGGCATAAAGGGCTGGTAACTCAAAGATCCATGCTGCTCTGTCATACTATTGTATCAAGGGAGGAGGGGAGTACTGAGGTTTGGCCTTATTTTTTAAGGTACATAGAGGCAAAAGAGGAGAGACCTGTATTTGGGAGTCCCACAGCTCCCAGTGGAAAAGGATGGAATAAAGACTGAGGATACAGCATGGCCCAAAGGCACACAATATTTAGAAGACAGGATAATGCATTCCTTATGCACTGACTACAGCCAGCTCCACTGGATCTTTTCTGTGAGTGAAAGTAAACAGTGAGATGAGTGCCTAAGCTGAGCAGCATGCCTAGAGCTGGACTCCTGCAGCCAAATAATTTATAGCATATTTACCTTCCCTGGCCAGCCAGCCAGCAGTCCCCTTTAAGCTGCCATCATTACCGTGCCATGGGAGAATCTATTATTGCTCCAATCTCTCACTCATTTTCACTCAGCTCTTCCTAATAATTGAGGGCCAGGCAGGATTCATCACACCAAGAGTTAGACTGTCACAGAGTTCCTACAATGTCTGCCACTACCAGGTGCCTTTGGCATGCAAATGGTTTCCTTGCACATGCCCAGGTGGCCCAAAATGTTCAGCTACCTGGTACCTGTATTTGCTTAGTGTCTTATGTGACATGGAGAACTGGACAATTTGTCCCACCAGGAATCTTTCCCAGACCTGTGCAGAAGAGCTCCTGCCATTGCGAGCCTTAGGGCACCACATAAAACTGGCTTGCCCCTTTGGGATAAAGTATATGGGATTTTATTTAGAGGACTTATGTTGCCACCTGATCAGTTATGTCTTCAGCCATAAAAGCTGACCCGAGGCTTGCTCTTTCCTGTCATTTCCCTTCATCAGAAACGAGTCACTGAGAGTGAAATATCAAAAGTAAAATCAGTGCAAAGGAGCAATGCAGTGCACAGTTTGTGTGTACATGTGCTTCTATCTGTAAAGGACTGCAGCTGAGTGCTATAAATTATGAAGAGATGGCACACAGAAATGGAGCTGTTCGTTCAAACCCCACAATGATGGAGCTTAGGGATTGTCCATGGGGAATGACTGACCACTGGGCTTGAGCCTGGACTCTGGCTAACAACTCCTGCTTAATCTCAGTAAATTGCCTAATTCTATTTGGTCCTATCCTGCAAAATCTACTTGCATATCTCAGGCTAGGATACCTCAAAAACAAAGGGAAGGCTGTAGGAGTAGTCTCTCTACAGTGATGGGTTTCACCTGGGAGGACAGCAGTTTTCCTGAATTCAAAACCATCTGGGTTTGCTTGTTGCAATATTGAGCTTATTGATGGCTTGTGAGGACTATGTGCATAGTGCTCAAAGTAAAGCATATTTATAACATATATTTGGGGAACCACCTTCTATGACTGGACAATATCTCAGCTGTAAACCTTTCCCATTTCTTACATGTTTGCAAATTGTGCCAGGCTATAGAAGAACTATATAACAGCTACACTAATAGCAGGGTCAATTTTACATGTGTGCTACACAGAATACAATGCATGTGTTCATACTACTGTAAACTGGACTCTAAAACATAAAATTTTAAATGCCTTACATTCACTAGCTTTATAATAGTTTACAGTTATCTGATGGTGGAAATTACTTTACATACCAGAATAATTCTTATATAACTGAGAAATACCTTTAGCATAATTTATGAAGGTTGCTTAGCTGATATTTACAGCTAAGCTGCAGTAAATCCAAGATGCAGCTTCAAACACAACTCACAGTATCTCCCTAAGATGTAACCTAATACTGTCAGGAAGTGTCAGCTTTAAACAAATAGCTCAACACAACACTGTACTAAATAAAGATTATGACAATCTAATGCTGATCTTCAAACTTGAGATCTTCAGGCACAACTGAATTGATTATTTTTTCTTTTTTACCTTTTTAAAAGAAAAAGGTCATCCAGAAAACCAGTATTTCTGAGGTTAATCAGTTCACAGCCCTCAAACATATTTTGCTAGATGTTAAAATTTCACTACAGAAAGAACATTATGACCCTTTGTCTTGTTCAGCCAAGAGGTGAACAGGAAAGATGATGTGGCATCTAAGTTTTAGTGAAATAAATACCAGTAATTTCACAGTTTGTAGAAAATCATCCCAAAATACTGCAGAGTAACACTGGGTTAGTTTAACGACAAAGTCCAGTCATTGCATTGTCTTTTACTGCATTTAACAAGATTATGTGTCTTTTTTTCCTTTATACCCATCTTCTATGCTTTATTTTCACATACTATTAGTGTTATAACCACAATCCCAAACAAACTTAATCCCTCTCTAACTCCACCACAATTTCTTTCTCAATGGACAAAAGGAGTTAAAGGCAGCAGAGAAGGGAGGTGAAAAGTCCCATGCCACACAGTGGCTTGGTACTAGAATCAGAACCCACGTCTCCTGAGTCACACACTAGAGCCTTATCTCTTAGATAACAGTCATAAGAAATAAATTCCAGTTGCAGGTTAACTGATGAGCATACACTGATTTTCAGAAGGGACAAAGCAAACAGGCCTAACTAAGCTTTCTCATCTTGTCACGACTACTCCTTGTCAGGGGAGAGATGTGTTGCCTTTGGAGATCTGTTTTTTACAAGGGGGGAAAGAGGTCACTAGTTCCCTGAGGAATGTGGATTTGGAAAAGAAAAATTCCTGATAAAGGGATCTGATAACTATATTTCTGATCCTCCTCCCCATCCCACTCAGGGGGGAAAGGAGGAGTGAGCAAGCAGCTGCATGGTACCTAGCTGCCCAACTGGGCTGAAATTCAAAAGCAAGACAGACAGAAGAGGGTGCGTGTGTGTGAAGGGGCATTCTAGGATGTTTTACAGGAACAACAGCTGGAGTTTTTATTTAGAAACAGGCCCAGATGCACACTCACTCACCCATCTTCACTGAAAGATCAATCTGTAATAAAATGAATACAGAAAATACCTGACTGGTATCCCTGGCTTCCCAGGATGCTACCAGACCAAGAGCATCAGGAGGTCAGTCCTAAATTTTGTGTGCTCTGATTACATCACTGGAGACAAAGCCTTCACCAAGATACACATCAGGTTCTCTGAGGTGAAACATATAAAACACAAAGTACGGGAGGTTTTCTCATGCAGAACAGCTCTTCTCCTTTACCTGTGCCTCTAGGAACAGGGTCATTTTATAAATCGTTTTCATTTCAGCAATTAAGCAAGAGGTCTTACCAGCAGTTGGTATGATTGCCTTAATAACAGTTCAAACATTCTTTGTCCCACTGCTTTGATCAGTGAATCTGGAATTATATCCCTATTTCTTAATGCTTAAGTGAAAATTTCATTTTCAAGTTTGTCCCACCTTCACTTTGATATGAGATGGTTTCCCTTTTGTCCCTGCTGTACTCAGGTTGTGGTAATGACTTGTGATTTATCACATCTTTATATATCACTTAAAATGCTTGTCTCAGGAAGACGGTATTTTAGAGAGGAAGAAGTATAATAAATTGCTAAGTACATTATTATGAGACATGGAACAGCTTAGGTAAATAACTAGCATCTTACCTCCTGTTAGGACAAGGTATGAATCAGAGGTAACTTGTCATACTACATAAAAAAAATTATTCAAGCATAACTTTAGATGTCCATGGTGGAGAAACAAATTACAGACCAGCCTCTTGTTTATCTTTTATTCTCCTGGCTCTGCAGCAAAGAAAATATGATATTACAGCTGACTGGAATTTCTGATGGAATGCAATGGGTTGTAATACGTTTAGCAATTGAACTAGTATCTTACACCACTGGAAAAAATAAAAGGCCTGCTTGAGCAAAAGCTATCATTTCAGTAATGTGTCATTACATTTCCATCTGTAGGGAGCTGAGCATGTATGCAGCATCTAGGTTCAAATGGCTGTGTAATGGTTGATTTCCTCCCATTCCTCAGGCAAGCTGGTGTTCTGCTGCTGCTCTTGCTAGCTAAATAATTGGGAAGTGATCTCATGCAGAGAGTGTTAATCTAATGCTTAGTGAGATTAGTGAAATAATTAATTGTATCCATTCAGGACCTAACTGGCTGGTGTAGAAGGGAAACTGCTGTCCCTTCAGAGTAGGGAGAACGCAGGATTGAAAACCACTAACATCACCATAGATTAGACGTGGATATAACAGTTTTTTCCTATTGCATGTTGAGGGTAAATCAAGACACTCGTGGAAGTAAGAACAAAAGGAAAGCACTGACAGAAGTGACCATCACTTGAAGACAAGAGCTGTGTGGAGCCTCAGCCTGCCAACAGTGGCAACAGTCCCTGCACCTTTACATACAGCACTTATGGCCTGCCTTGGACTAATGATGCCTGCACACAGCAGAGCAGTGCTGTGCAGGCTGCAGTGGGTTCTGAAGTACTGCAGCTTCTCTGAACAAGGTCTGGCATGTATAATGCAGAATTTGGTCCTAGCAGTGCAGACATGATCCCTGCAAGATGGAATACGCATCAACATAAAGCATCATTAGTATCTGTGGAATTGCATGGGGACTGTGCATTTCCAAAGGCATTTCACTACTATCCCTTTGCTTCCCCTTGGGGCATCAAAATGGCTGATGTAACCAAGGCTACCACAGCCCAAAAGCAGCAGGGAGAACTAAGATTTTGAGAGTTTTATATTTTTAGATATATGCTAATATTTTACAATGATCACGCTTTAATTGTTCAGAAAACTGTTACTTAAATGTAAATTCAACGAGCAAAGGAAGATAAAAGGGGCATTCAAGGTACATTTGATTTGCATTGAATTAAAAAAATATTAAATTATCTGTTCAGTTGAACTAGATTTTTAGCCTGTAAAAATGCTGTAGATTCTTGTACCTAACATGTAATAGTCTTTTGTGACTATAAGTAGTTTAATGAATAATGAAATTATCTCACTATTTCTCTCTGATTTTACTGCATAGATTAAAGAAAGAAACAAGCAGGAAAAGGGTCATACACGAGTAGTTGGGTTTGACTTATAAATCTTATCCAAATCACATTTTAATAGTGAATGACAGTAACAGTGACTCCTTAAGAGCCAGAAAAAGTGTTTCCAGTATGTAAAACAAGATGAGGAAAAAAGATGTTCTGGACCATAAGGACATACTCTGTTGGTGTAGGGTGGAGCAAGGCACAGAATGAAGAGAAACAGACAAAAGATATATGTGGCCATGGAAAGTCAAGAAAGGACGGAAAAAAAAGTCAGAAATTGCCTGTTCTGATCCCATTCCTAAGAATGTCAACAAAGTTCTGTTTCTTGTGATTTCCTGAACAGTTACTGAAGAAGGTATCTTACTGAGCATGAAGATGTGACTTTTCTCAGCTTGGGGAATGATGCCCACAGTGTATACACATACACACTTACGGATATGGGTTCCTGATCCCAATAGCAATGTCCAGAGAGTTTTTAGCAAGTGTTCAGAATCTAGAACACTGCATGGTTTACAAAATAATTGATTTAGGTTATTAAATTGGCAGAACTCTTGTCTTGACCTTGTACGTGTCTATGGGTAATTCACTACACAATTTCCTCTGTACTTGGACTTTTACCGGACAGCACCAGTGGGCACCTTTTAAAACCTTTGAAAATAAGTCTAAAGCGCTGATAGTGTCTCAGGGAGATATTTATATATAGTTTTTTTTCCAAATGAATACTTGCTGGTTTTATAACTGCAATTTTATGTCTTCTTTTTTAATAAAAGAAGCATAAAGCAAATGTAGAGGTCTCAGTCCTCCTTAACTGGCATGAACATGGCCAGAGAAAGAAAGAAGGAAAGTGCAGAACTTTAGAACTACAGAGCTTTGGAAAGAAAAAGGCTAGACTCAGAACTATTTATAATTATTTAATTGGGACTCTTCAGTTAATGCTGCATTAACACTTTGCATAAACTAATCTCTGCCTCATAGAAGTGCTATTTTAAGCTATAAATCTCATGTTGCAATTTTCAGGATAAAGAATTTTGATTGTAATGATAGATCAGAGACTGTTGGAGAAAAGTGACACAAGACAAGAATGCAAAGCTGTGATTTTTCTCCCTGGCCACAGCTTTCCTCTTGCAGTATACTCCATAGAATAAGGAGCAAAGAGTGAACCTGCAATTAGATTAATCCTACAATTGACTCCAAAAGGTTCAGTGATTAAAAACAACTGTACAGGACCAACATTTAGAACAAGAACCAAACACTATTTATGCACCATTAGCTTTCTTACAAACAGGAAAAAACCCCCTCAAGCCCAAGGTTTAATTTATATAAATTGCAGCCACCTGCTCTCTCAATTTCCAAAAGAAAGCTTTTTCTGCATGATGTAAATCAATTTCTCTTGCTAAAGGAATCTCTGGGAGTCTCATTCATTTAATCTTCCCTCTAAGGTTGCCAACCTTTCCCCTTAAACTGTATGTATTATTAGAAAATTAGTAAGTGATTATGTTCAACCAATCAACCATTGCCTGGCTCCAGACCACCAGATACATACACACATTAACTGCAGCAATACATGGAGAAAAAGTATACAGGCAGGGAATCCTGCTCACTAATGAAACATAGACTGTTAATACAGGGCACTGTACTAATGCCTGCAAAATGAAATTCTGACTTCAGTCTGAGGACCTGTCGGTACATGCAGCCTTTCATGGCATCTCATTTGGTACTGAAACATTTCCACAAGGTGAGTTTCCATTTGACTGTCACTAGCAAAAAAACCTGTGTCACTTAAAATACAAAAAAAGTCAGTGGAATTAATATAAAGAATATATTCATGCTACTAGTTAATAAACCCACTTAAGTGAAGGCTTACTTTGCTATGCTGTCTATGAACAGACTTCTCCATTGGGAGCTAATTTTCAAAACCTAGTCACAAGGGACTTGCATGATCCAAAGTGCTGCCCAGAGAACAAGATGAATACTTTTATCTTTCAATAGGTCATCTCTTGCCTCAAGCAAGCAAGTTTATCTTTGGTCTTGAACTGTCTGCAGGTCACTAGAACATTTCATTCTTAATTACTGGGCCAAATTCAACCTTAGTGGAGTTCCACAGATATGTAGGAAAAATGAACACTGCCAACTTTTAAGAAGTCTCTGTAAGTACTTTCAAAATATTTTTCCAAGATACTTAAATATCCTGTCTTGGAGGGACCACTTGAAGCACAATGTATTTAGGCACCGGAGGATGCTGGACTAGCTCTGACAAATTTGGACATCTTTCTGTCACTTCCCATCTTAATTCATTGTAATGGAAGAGCAAGGGAAGAAAAAGATTGTATAGAGGAGCCATTGTTATTTTATGTCAACTGATACTCTCTGTGGCTGCTGCTCATGACTCAGATTTCTTTATTATTTGGATACTGCATTGCTTAAAAGCACTCAGTAAGTGAATCATTGCCAAGTCTTTTACAATTTAAAACACGCTTGTGGCGGAATTGCCAGACTAAATGATTATTTCCCTCTGAGCTCTAAAATGTGTTATCAGTATTAAAATAATTATAGAAAGGATAAATGAAGAAAACATGTCCTTCTGTGAATCTGACACTCTGCAATATGCCGTGCATAGACAGTACTTATATATAACTTTAAAATACCTTGAAATAACCCCTAAGCTTGCACAGAAATGTACATTCATTAAACAATGCACAGGAATTTTTACATCCATTAAAGAATAACTGTCCCATGACTGAAAGGAACTATCAGATCTTCTCCCTCAGTATGGCTCTGCCAATCACCTAACGTTACAACCAACATCAGGATGCATTATCTCTGGGACAGCAGGGCTTTTGGGTTTCAGTTATCAGAGATATTTAAGAACTGTCAGGAAAGGTTTGGGTAGAGCTGATCCTTCCTCAGGGTGGGATATAGGTCTAGATGATATCTTGAGCTCCTTTTTAGATGTATTTTCTATGATTGTCTACAATTCCATGAGACATTGCCCCTGAGGAAAAGCCCTTAGATTGACATGCTCTATCTTTACTAGATGAAGTGGAGAATAAAAATCTCTCGATTGCTGTGCCAGGGACACACTGCATCAGCATGTGCAAAAGGCTCTTGCTGCTATCATCAAAGCTCAAACAACAGCCAAAGCTGCTACATGGCTGCCCTACTAGTGTGGGTTAGTAGAGGTCACCCCAGTGCTCTGTTCCAATTGCACATAGAGAGCTTATTTACATTCCTTCTTTGCAGAGAAAAAGAAAGATACATGCTCTAGAAGCTACGAACAAAGAGAAAAACAATGTCATACAATCAGTACTGCTGCCATCCACCATTCAGAACTATGATATAACACATTTCTGCCCAGATGTTGCCTCCAGAGTTGGTTTTCCACCTCTAGTTTACCTCATGGTTTCCAAACTTTCATCTTCATTTTTTTTCTCCATTTGCAAAAGAACATTTCTGTGTGAAAGCAAACTGCTGTATCTATAACAGGTCACTACCATCTTCTTGTCTGGTCTCTCCCTTATTCTACAAATTTACGTCTTGCAGCTGAGCTAGAACTTTTCTTTGAATTAAAGAGAAAGAAGTCCTCTGTCACACTTTCCAGAAATGAGTCCTCCTGTAAATGGCATTCTTATTCCTTCCTCGAAATGGCTGCTGCATGATCACAGTGTAGGACAGGGATGGGTTCAAAAATACTTTTCAAAAATGCATCAATGCCATCTATTTCCTACCTGTCACCCTCTGCAAAGCAGCAGCTGGATTCAATCCTATTTCTAGCAGACAGCACTCAACAAAAGAGTAAAGATCTCAGCAAGCATAAAAGCTGAACTCAGTCTGTGCCTGCAGGGATACCAGTGCCTAAAGACCAACCACTGCAATGTGGCAGCACAGGGATGTTTACCCTGGTCCGCTACACTTTGCCCGCTTGGGGAGCTCAACTGCAGCACCAAAAGGGCTGAAACAGGAGCTTTGCATAGTTTCAGTACCCTGCTAGAGAAACTATACCCAGCACATTTCATCCCTGGATGAAGAGCACACTTCCATCTAGATCAGTGTTTAAACTGAATGAGGAGCAGTGGTTTATATCCTCTGTGATGTTATGCCTTACCAGACTTTGTCACTGATGTATACATGAAGGATCTGCTGCTCTTTATTAACAGAATCATAGAATCCTTTAGTTTGGAAAATACCTTTAAGACCACTGAGTGCAACCTAGTACTGCCAAGTCCAAAGCTAAACCTTGTCCCTAAATGTCACATAGGTAGAATGCAGAGCTAATTCAGTCAAAGCTGGGATTATACAGGAGTTAAAATAAGGAAATGAAATTACAAGTATAACTGCAACGTAGTGATTAATCTCTGGAATCATACTGAAGTGCAGATGATCTAAGAAAACAGTGCTGTGAGCTTTTGGCAAGAATCAGAATTACTGTTTTTGCTGGTATGCAGAAAATACAGAAAGAACAATGGCTTAAGTCAAGGTATTTTTTCCCTTTGTTGCAGAGGTGGGGGAATGCGTGGGAGATGAGAGTTGCTCATTTTGATCTGCTTTTAAGTCAGCCCATTTTACACTGACTTGAAATTGTGCTATTTGGTCAGTGATAAGTGATCAATTCCATTTATTTCTTTTAATGTCTCTTGAAGGTAGTGCCTCTACATTTGCATTTTAATTAAACCTGATTACAAAATATTAAAAAGCTATTTGCTAAGATTATCATCATTAAATAAAAAAAGTATCAAAACAACATCAGGTTAAATACTTGGTGTCGTGATTTACCAGTGAACAAGTACCTGAGGTCACACTCCTCCCTGCTGCAGATGGGGTTCACTCCTTCAGTCTGTGGAGTTCAGTGTGAGTCTGCCCACATATCATCCTAGGTGGCCTCATGTAAACTGTAAAATGCATTTTAGCATCTGATAAGTGGTGGGTTACACTCTGACTTGTATGTACTTCAATATTCTCATTTATGTTGCATATTTGTTTTTTGTGGGTGATTAATCTGATTTATGAACTGATGTTAATGTACATTATTTACTTGTGTAAACTCAGAGGTTTTGCTACATTGCCTAACAGTAATTAGGTATGGGAACCCTCCTGGTTCTGCTAAGAAATTACTAAGGAGTCTACGTTAAATATTTGGAGGAGGGGGAGTTTCTATTGGAATAGATGCCGCATACACTGAAACCAGCAGTGGCCTTACTGATGGCTTGTTTAGCAGCAGGATTTACGATGACGCCTGGATGTACTTAGAATCAAAATAATACAGTTAGCTTAAAACTAAAAGAATTTATTTCTGAGAGAAAATGATTGCATTTAGAACTGTGAGCTGACATATCCCTCTTATTACTCCTCCTCCTTCAAATGTTTTTACAAACACTTTTGTGACAATTCCCTTTTTTTTCCAGTTTTTCCCAGGGTTGGGATTAAATCTTAGCAAGAATTTTACTCAGCTGTTTCTGATTTCTCAACAAGTCCTTACTGGTGTAATTCACCCTTTATATAAAATCTTCAGTGTTTCCAGTTCCTACAAAATAGATGGAAATTTGGGGGGCTAGAAGGTAAATATGCTAGTCAAATTCCCTTCAGCACAAGCCTGTGAAACTTGGATACTGCAGTTCCACCCCAGTGAACATCTCATTTGCAGCCCATGCCATGACTTCAGATGATTTTTTTAAGAGCAAAATAAAAAATAACTGCAGGTAATGCTAAGCAACTTACCATCAACACAGCAGGATGAGGAAAGAATGTTAAGAGTATTTCCTTGTTCATGCTGGAATCTAGCACATACCAGATATGTGTATGTGTTAAAAGAACAAAACACATTTGCTTGGATTATAAAATACTTGCCTTCTGCCTTATAGATGTTATGCAGAAAGACTGAAAAAGTACCTATAGCTCTGTAAGGAGGCATTATATTCTCATGTTCCATCCCTATTCCCTCAGGGCTTTCATATTTGGCTGTTGAATTGGAAAAGACAACAATCTCATGTAACTATAAATACAATGCAGATGATAGTAAGAAAAGGGACAGAAAACCATGGTGAAAATCATGCAGCTGGTGTAGAAATGAATGTTTTCAATTTCTCTCGGGATTTGCTTTAATTACCTTCATAATGGCTCAGTCTCCATTTGATTTTCAGTGACTTTTGAACCTACAGTCAAAATATTTATTACTGAAGAGACTAGTTCCACTGCCAGTTAGAGCAGACCCTAATCTTGTCAGCCAACAGCATGGAAAAATGTCCTACACCCGAAAACACTGCTCCTTTGGAAAGGACAGGACTGGTGGTGAATATGTCCTGACTGAGGACTGAAAAAGCACACCAAAAATACTGTGCTAATGCAGAAAAACCACCTTCATGAGGCTAGCACTGATACTGGAGCTCTGCTCCAGAGATAGCTGTATTAGGTGAGCAGAGCTACAATACTCCTATATCCACACATAAAATTTGTTGAACTCAGAGCTACAATTAGGCTTAATCAGCCTATTTTTGGAAATCTCAGTTTTTGTGGATAGAAGGTGTTGGAGAAAAAACAAATGACTAATTTTTAATTCACACTATTATGCCTTTCAGCTGTAGCACATATGCTACAGAAGAACAGAGTGCAGGGAGACTTCAGCAACACTCAGCTGCAATAGCATAT
Source organism: Pezoporus occidentalis (assembly GCF_034315485.1). NCBI lineage: Eukaryota > Metazoa > Chordata > Aves > Psittaciformes > Psittacidae > Pezoporus > Pezoporus occidentalis. The sequence goes on along the minus strand of NW_026915691.1, from coordinate 9,113,375 downwards.
GCTAGTGAAGATTTGCTTTATTGTATTTCATATTTCAAACTTGTCTTGCAGCTTTGAGTCAGCTTCATGTGTATGAGTCTAATCTCACTGGCAGTTTTATAGTCAGGAATAGCATCACAGAAGCCAGCAAAAGTACACCAATGTAAAATTAGGGTTTCTTAGATTCAGCATCAGATCTACTATTTGTTGGATTCAGGTATGAACATTCAAAAAGGCAAAAGGCATACTGCTCAGTCATCAACTTCTTATTTGAAGGTGCAGGCTTAAGAAAAAGTTAATTACAAATGTATTGTAAAATACCCACTTTCAACTTCTATTCCACTTTGCACAACAGGGGGGAAAGTGCAGAGGGGGAAAGTATTCCAATCATCTAATCCTAGATTAAGTGTTTCTTACCTAAGGATTTTAAGGCCAAAGAAAAGAACCCTCTGTTGTTCAGCACTTCATGGGATTGTACTGGTGCAAAGGAAAGGTCTCTAAGAGACTCTATCGACACTGGGAGACTAAGGCTTGTATGTCACCATCTCTAGGAGATGCAGTTCTCATGCTGACATATGCTATTAGGAAAGCAGTGGTACTCCAAATCATGTTCATGAGAAGGAAGTTTGAGGAAGACTGCCTCAAAAGAGGTAAAACTGTGAGACGAAATGGACGTGATATTAATGCAGGCTGGGGATACAAGTTTACCTTTGCTTTTAGAAGCAAGAATGATTAATGGAGTACAAGCACAGGAGACATGAGTGAACTTTAACAAACTGTAGCATGCAGAAAGACATGATTTGTGAGCTGCATTTTCTCTGTGGGCCTTTCCCATCTATGCACCATAAATACGCACACTGGCTACAAAATGAGATGGCAAATTCTGTCTTGGCCTTAAAAACTCTGATCCTCCTCTCTCTTTGTCTTGCCTGTCTGTGCATGTCTCACCCTCTTCTTTGGATAATTTATAGGTGTATCCCCTTTATAAGCTAGGCTTGAGGATGGAACCTAAGAACTAATAGTTGCACACTGTGAATGCCAATGAACTGCAGAACCCAGCTGCCATGCAAACGTTTCTTATTCTACTAGTGTAATCTAGGTAGGGCAGATGGCAATTTTAACACCTACCCTGAGAAAAGAGCAGCTTTTAGCTGCCCTGAGGGGCAGATCAGAGATTAAGTGACATCTCAACCTCTTGTTCCTTTGACTTCATCTCTCACTCTGTGTGGAGAAGCTGACCTCTCCTTCTGTATGCAGCTACTTGAGCGGAATGTCGCATGGACTGGGAAGCAAGGCTCTGAATCCATGTATCTCTCCTTCTCGCCTATCTGCAGCAGTTTAGCAGTCTCTGTTCCCTGTTCAGGAGCTGTAACCACTGAACAAGGCATGACAGAGACATGGAGTGTGCTTGCACTCTCCCTAAGGTGCCTAAATAAGCCTGGAACAATAATGTTTACAACAGTATTTCCTGCTTACAGGTTTGTCCAAGTGTCACAGTTTGTAAATCTAGTTGCATTTTAAGCTCTCCTTTTTATCCCTGCTGTAGGCATAGCCTGTTGTGAAAATCAGCCCCTGCACCCTGGGGGCATTTTTCATCCAGAGACCGTTTTTGCAGAACAGCAGCTGGAGTGTAAAAACCCAGTCTTAACTCCAAAGAGGTGATGAGATCCAGCCTTCTGGCAAATGTGCATCTCAAGAGAGAGCTAATTGTGCTACCAGCAAAACAGAAACAATTCTGGCAGCCTGCTCCTTCTTTCCTGGGTGAACTGTGAAATCCAGGGAAGAACTGACAAAGTGGAAATGTTAGCAGTGCAGGTTAGCAAGAGCTGCAGCAGCCATCCTAATTACCATCAGGGAATGCTGCTTCTCAAGTAACGGGATTGATGTAGTTTGTTACAAGAAACTGCCCCTCACTGACTTGACCGCTGTAAGCCTGTTCTTGAAAATATGCTTTAGGATGTCCAAAAGGAGCCCATCCCTGTTAGTTTATTCTAACCTAAGTCAGCATAGAGCCTCACTGACTTCCAGTTATAAATTTAGAGCCTACAGTGATTTAAAAAGCAAATCAAACAAATACTGATTTATTACTGTTTCCCAGAGCTAGAGTGAAGAAATTTCTAAATGAAAAAAGGCTTTTAAATCATCAAGTGAAAATTTCAGCATAAAAACTGTTTGGGTTTGTTTGTTTTTTTTTTTCCCCAGGAAGGAATAATGGGGAAAATAATCTCTTCCTTCAAATATAATCGTAATTTTTAATCCAGCTAAGCAGGAGCATAGGACCTATTCGGATGGAAGGCTTTTTGGTCAATAGATTTTAAACTAGTTAAAAAAAAACAAACAAAAAAGGACTCTTTGATCTTAAACTGTAGATAAAAGTTAAGCCCACAAAGCAGCTGAAAGGCAGCAGAACAATCAATCATTCCCATACTTCCCAAATGCAACTAACTGCCTCCAGCACCATCTCAGCACTATGGAACAAAGCAGAAATCAAAAGGTATTTTATGTCAACACATCTAAACTCTAGCAGTGGTTTTCACCAGATTATTAGAAAGCAACTTTCTTTAATTCAGCAATAGAACATGCATCAAATTTCAGCCTTACCTAAGCTCTGGCAATGTACCAGGAGAGTAAAAGCCAACTCTGGTTCCACTGAAAGTATTTTTACTCTTGGATTTCAGAGAACTCTGTTTCCTGCATCCACACAGACCTGGTTTACCTTCGAGGGCATCTAGCACGCAAAGAAAGTAATTCTATTACAACTGGGCTTTCTTTCCCTTCACATGATCTAAGTATTCCAGTAACAATGTATGGGCAAGCCAAATGTTTGAGTTACAGCACAATGAAGCTTTAAACCTGCTGTTTTCCTTCCTGTCATTCAGAGCTACTTATACAATTGGTTTTAATTATATGGTCAGGGAATAGAAACCTGGAAGCTAGCATATCTTACATACTTCCCTCATATCTGATGTAGTAAGTGGTATGTAATGTAGTATGCCCGTGGCACAGTGCAGTGGCAAGAATAAAATCCATTTCCATGTGCTTCCAGAGTCAAAGAGTATTTTGGCCACTGGAAAAACCCTTACCCATTAATTGCATATATACTTGGTAGATATTGTAGGTTATCTGAGATTTCCCCAGGGAAATACACAACCAACTTTAGTCAGGCAGGGGCTGGGAAAGGGAGCCAAATGAAGAGAACTACAGTGCCTAAGGATTCATGTCTTACTTTCCACCAGGCTGGAAGTTTCCTGTTCTATTCGGTCTTAAAGTACACAAGGAAGTTTTGAACTCTGAGGAAATGTAAAAGTCTTCAGCTCTTCCTGATGAAAAGGGTATACATTTCCTTGAAAATGCAAATGTTTTTGCATCATAGAAAAATCAGTTTCTGCCTGCTTCTATCAGATCCACACTTAAAAGCTCCAAATTTCTCCCAGCAGAGGGCTGTGAGACACATACAGCACTTCTTAGGCAGTTCATTACAACGTTTTTGTAACCAGCTGTGACTTTCACCCCAGGGACATATATGCTGTACTATGAAATGGAATGAGAATATATGTTTAGCCAGGAATTTTCATTGTACACAATAGTTCAATGGCCATTTTATATCTCCAACTTCAGTGCTTTCCTTTCAGAAGTGTACATTGTGCAAGCACCTGCAGCTGTGTTTAAAGCAGTTAGGTTTCACACAGGCAGTCTTTGTTCTCAGTTTTGTTTTAAGTATGAAAGTAGGTTCTGGGTATGTAAAATGTACCTAATTTATCAAAAGATGGCAATTATTTAAAAGCAGAAGTTTCCAAATGACATTTTCACAGCATAGAATTAACTCCTTAGCTATTTCTGACATTAGATCATGTTTTGGAGACACTGCAGTGACTGCCTTTTGAACCAATAATGATTCTACCTCACTGAGTCCAAAGCCTGGTGTAGGACAGCTTGTGTGCGTGGCAAAGGGCAGGAGTTACAACATGCTCTCCTGTGGTTCCCAGTGTACTACATTCTACTACCAGCATGACGTTCTTCAGACCAGAGTACACCATTTCATTAAAAGGATACTAAAGATACTCTTGTATCTTCCTCCTCTTTGAAACAAATCTAAATTACACCAAAGCTAGAGGACAAGCAAAGTCTCCTCCAGTAGCACTGAATTATGTGTCAGAAAAGAAAACAGATACTTGTTTCAAGTTTTGGAAGTTATTAAGCAACAGAAAAAAATGGGATCATGCCCAACGAAGTCTTACAAATTCAACTGAAAGTCCTCATTACATTGAACAATTCAGTTGATAGAGTATGCTTCCTAATCATTCTTCTCTCCTGGAGTACCTTAAATGTCACCCCTCACCTCGGCCAGCTCACTCATCCTCTATTCCCACACTCACACCCTCTGTGTCTCTTGTATTTGTCTGTGTTCATCAACACCTCACTGTGACCCACAGGAGGTGAATTAACAGCATCTCCCTCTGTGCCAAGGGAAACGCGAGTGAAAAGGGTAATGATTGCCATGGCTTGTGTTGGTCATGGTGTAGATCTTGGTTTAGAGAGCATGTCTGAGATGTATGATGCTCTCTGCAGGTAAATATGGTACAGAACAGTAAGTCTCTGAGGGTAAAATAAGGATACAGCTGTGAAAGTGATAGGCGCCTCCAGACTTCACAAGAAATTGCAAAACTATTACTGCAATTTTCCACTGCAGAAGTGATAGGCCCTAGGGTACCTCAACTATTACTGGTAACACTGGGGAGCCACTGCAGCCCTGTTAGAGTGATGTGGTTGAGAACAGCCCAGACAGTGGTCAGGCAGGCTGTGAACCTGCACACTTAGAGGTGGCCTTCCAGAGTACACTGAAGTTTTGAGAGGACATCACACAGTAGAGCAACAGCAAGAACCCCAGAGAAGACAAGTCTCATGGCACAGTCCAGGACAGGCAGCATGAACAGCTCTCTGAGAGTGGATTCCTTCTCTTTCAGCTTTGTTTGAAGTCCCTATGAAATGCTTGGAATACTCAGACCTCTGAAAGGTCAAATATACGTCAAAGGCTTCCCTCAACAATTTCAACCACATGAGTGCGCAGGGTAATATTCCTTAAGATAATTAATTAATCAAGTAAAAACAATTAAGATTATTATCAAGATAGAGATCCTCCACACAGAGTCTTCTAGGGGACAAAAGCAGCAGAATTGGTTTTGGCCTTTTTTTTGTGTGTGTGTATGTATGTGTGTGTGTGCCACGCTAGGCTTTGCAGAATTCGTCAGGTTGAGAAGGCTGATATGATTGCAGTGATTTTTTTTCAGTTTTGTACTTCAAATTACACCCTTTTTCTAAAAAGGAAGTCTCTTCTGTCATTAATTTTCACACATTTTTCCAGAAATGTGGTGTCTCTTTAGCACTCCTCTTTTGTTGTCAGATTACAAGTCTAATCGACATTTCTGTCAGGCCTGGGGGGCATGGCCATCTTACACTGTTCTCAGCACATACTTACCAATAGTGTCAGTAGGGGATGTTCACAGTGATTGAAAACAAGATATTAAAAATTGAAGCTAACAGAATAAAACCACTTAAAACTTGCTTCAGCATCTCTGACATCAACGAGCATCTTTTGACTGAATACAGCAGACTTCAGGTCAAGCTCATAAAGCATCCTCCAAAGGATGCTTAGTGTCTTTAGCCCTTAGCAAATACAATAGGATGTGAGAGAAAACTTTATTTTTGTACAGTTAGTCAGCTACATTTGTATCTTTTTACTTCCGTATCTATGTACTTTGGTGCCTGGAGACTGCCACATCATTCCCCTTCTCTGAGTAACTCATTCATTCAATGGCAGAATCAAACTGGTATCCCTGATACCAGCCAGCTCCCTCCTTCCCCTTACACTGATTTTGTACTTTATCCCACAGCATTAAAAGAAGTGCTATCACTCATCTGTCCCACTAATGTAAGAAACGAGAAGTGCACCTCAGAGGAAACAAACACCTTCAGCAGTTTAAAATGCCATTCGTATTTATGTCACAAGAAAAGATGAACTACATTCGAGATGAAGAGCTAATGGTAGGTCAAAGATCTTGGGCTCAGAGGAAGTGCTGTTTTCGCACTACATTATACTATATGTTACTCTGCAAATCCATGAAATACAAAGGTATTTGCCTTGCAGAGGGTAATCAAGTAGCTAAATTAGGGTTCACTTCACCTCCAGCACCTTCATATACTTGTCAGAATTCCTCTCACATGCATCCCAATGTGCTGATTTAAATATATTCATAAACATATGATTATTTATAGAATAAAGATATGCTCCTATTCTGGACAGAATGTTTTTCAACCCAGGGATAGTCCTCTCGTGTTCGTATATCATTTAGTTGGATCATGAATGTAACATTGACAGCAGACACTGGTGCTACAACAATAAGTGAAATTATCATAGTGATAGCCTTGACACATACAAAGCTCCAACTGCTTTTTAGGGTTTTACTCAAAGACTATTTGAGTCAGTGGGAAAACTGCCACTGACTTCAGTGGGCATCTGCATCAGGGCCCTCCAGAGAGATCTACTTCCTGAAAGAAACCCAAGCAGATCAGAACACCAATATGCCTCTGGAACAGAACCTAATAACAACTTTGAAAGGCCTGGACTTTGGAACAGAACCTAATAATAACTTTGAAAGGCCTGGACTTCCATTTTGTCACAGATTTAGCGAGACACTCTGTTGCTTCCTCTCTACTGCAAATATTTAAACACATGCACTATTTTATTATTATTCCTCTTTCTTTTTTTAATTTCCCTGCTCAGGCTGTATGCCCCAAAGGGATCAAAATAGAACAGAAATAAATGACAGCTTATTAAAAGAGGAAAGGGAAATATTCTCCTGATTACGTCTTTACTTCTTATACTTGTTATACCTTGCTTTCACAGCTCTTAATGATCAAGTTCATGAACTGTAAGGCACTCACATGATATTGCTGACCTAATTTTTGGTCAACAATACTTTGGTGTGTATGGTCTCATAGCACAGCAACCTCTTTCAGTCTATATGGGCTGGAACTATAATAGGTTGAACATCAGCCAGCTGAAAGTCTGTCAGCAGACAAAGCCCTGTACTGAAGATTGAATGGACTAGAAGGAACAGAGTGAAGTGAAGCATAATTAAATATGCAGGAGCCATTTTTGAATCTATTGAAATAGAAGAGAACTGAATAGAAAAGACCCAGGAGAGATTTAGTTACGTTAGAGATGGACAAGAGAAGCTGCATATCAAAGGTTTGGACCCAATCATGGTATGCTTGAATTTTGAAAAAGCTCAAGACCTTACAGGCCCATAATTTGGTTTGATGGCAGCTGCAGCTATGAGACCTTCAGAAGGAAAAGTGAGTAAAGAAATAAGTGTGAGCTCCTAGGGGAATGTATAAAATAAAAATTACAACATGGAGAGATATGAAGAAGGATATGAAACTGCCTTCTGAAGATCTCTGGGTAACTATAGCAATATTTGCATCTTTAATGTCCTGGTACTGAGAAAGCAGCTATGATCTCTATGATCTCTACCTGGGAAACACTAAAATAGCATAATGGTTTTTAATAGCCTGTCTGACATTGATCTGTGAACTTTGCAGAGATTACCTATGGTTTCTCATGTCAGCAGCAATGGATTAATCGAATTGTGACAGACAAAATGACATGGCTACACACAGAAACTGGCTGCCTGGTCTGAGAATTCCATTTTGATGTGAATTTGCTGTTCCTTCATTAATATATAGTTGTACCCCTATTACTGAACAAATGCTCAGTTCAGTGCTAGTAACGGCTGAGCTACTCCCAACAGCTTGAAACCAAACTGGCTGTACGTGTTCGTGTGCTTTGCCTTAATCTTTGAGAACATACAGTATGACTGTAAGAAGTTCTTTTGGTCTCAATCCAGTTCAACAGGCAGCTTCTAAGCTGTAACACATTATCCCCAAGCAAAGTGAGACTTGCACTGCATAGAACAGCCAACTGCAAATTAGAAAGTGTAAACTGTGCTCTGGAAGAGGGACACTGAAGTCAGCATCACTCCTTTCCAGTATAGTCCCTGTATAAGCAGGGACTGTATAAGCAAATGTGAAGCAGAACTGTCCAGCACAGATTTTCTGTGGATATGTGACTGAAGTTTCTCCTAAGCTGGTTGTTCAGGCTGGGATCCAGCTTATACCATTAGCCATCTCCACTGTCAAAAGAAAAGGAGGAAGGTAACTCTGAAAGACTGATTAATCCTGTGTTTTAGAAACCTGCTACTGGCTCTTGCAGCAGGCTGAGTGATGTGCTCAGATGGTGTTTTTGGCTGGCTAAAGCTGAAGTTAAGTTAACATCACAAATTTTCTGGAAATCTGGCACCAGTGTCTTTCCTCAGTTCCTGCTCCTGTTCATGGAAGGACTTCCTTGGGGGTCACTGAAGACAGCACACAATGAATGCTGAGCTAAGCAAGAGGACAAGATTTCTTGCCAAGAACCAAGGCCAGTGTATTGTGTCCAAATGAACTCTTAATTTTCTTCCTATGATTCAGTCTTTTTGTACTTTTTGAATTTAATTCTTCTTTCCAACTTCACACACATAATTCAATTACTGGTAACCTCTGTGATTAAAGACTTGTAAAAGCAAAGAATTATAGACCAAAGGACTTGAACTCAATTTTCTGGAGTTTTTTGTTTGGAAGACTCATGGAACTAAACACAGACATTTAGGAACATGCTGGTTAGTTATTTCTTGTTCAAAGGATCTTCATCAATTATACTCTTAGAGGTATTTGGATGAACCATGAAGGTTTTGGAGTTCATTCCAGATCATAATTGACAAAGGAAGAAAAACTATAAAATCATCTTTCCTAAGGACAGTAAGAAAAATGGCAAGCACTTAATTTTTCTTTTTATAAACTATTTAGTAATATTTATTTAATGATTGCCCAATTCAGATACTATAACATTCTTTAACAACTCATAAAGTGTATTTTATGCCAGCCATGAGATTTAATGGCATCACAGTGGGAAGGAGATCTATCTTGACATGTAGCTTCTGAAAGCAATGGGCAAAAATGAAGCTGAGAATTTTGGAAGGGAAAAATACTCTTTTTTATTGAGGTAAATGCTTTCTATCAGCTTCTTCATTTGTGTACTGTAGCCAGGCAGCTATTATATGCAATTTGAGTCTGTCAGTTGAAAAGCATGATGCATATTAGAGTGGTAAAAGGAGTTGTGAGCAAGTTAAATTTAGACCTTATTACCTGCATTATGTTAATGCCTCTAGGTGCTAACAGATTGAAACCACCGTGATAGACACTGTACAAGCACATAGCAAGACAGAAGTCATTCAGGGCATGGGCTGAATCAAAATAGACAAGATAGAGAAAGGGTAGGAGGCTTGGGGATGAAAGCAGAGCAAAATAAAGGAACTGGCGGAGCCAAGGGAAAAAACGGCTTATGATATTTTTGGCAAAAAATATATTTCATCTGTAAGTGAACATTTGTCAAAGCTGTAAAATGTTGCATGAGCTGTATTCTTCTCTAAGCACGTGAGAGAGACAGACACCAGTTAGTGTAGACCCAGGTTCAGATCTGGTCCTCAAGGATTAAAAGACTTGGATCTCTGGTCCCCCAAAGTATGACCTAATGACCAAGCTGCTGTTCCTCCCTCTCCCCAAAGATGTTTCCCTGAAGCCAAAACAGCGAGGCTTTTCAAAACATCACAGGGTTTTGTGACATAGGAAAAAGGTTTTCAAGACATCTCCCGCCAGGAACATCAACCTGCAGCCCCAGAGCCCCCTTTCTCCCCAGTGGACTATGCAGTCTTATGCTTCAGAAGCACTTTTTCTGTTGTTTTGATTTTTCCTAACCACTGTCTCCTTTGGAGCTTAGTTTTCTACACTGACCATATTAAGCAAATAGCAGCAAGTTTGTAAACTTTTCTAAGTCCGTGCACAGAGACTCTCTCTGTTAAGAGTCAGAACTACTGGTAAAACAGCTAACTGACAGCTCTAGCCAGAGTTTAACTCAATATGCGTGGTACAACATCTAGTAAGAGTTTAAAAGAGAACCTCAAAACAAAGCTTGATTACTTTGTATATTACCCAGATCTACCAATAACAAACACTGAGCTCTGAAGTGGCATGATCATAACTTGAAGATGTGACAAAGGAGGCAGGGAAGAGAAAACTGATACTGGTCTACTGATTATGGTCATACACTGTTTTATTGGTAGCTAAATACTTTCAGAGAAAGATTTAATACAAGGAGACACAGAACATGTATGAGGGTGGATACCAGATTAGTAGCTGACAAGCTCCATTATACCGTGGCTTTAATTTTTTGGCTGATTTAGAATTTCCATTTTAATGTCCTGAAAGGTGACTACTGCATGGTGACAGACAACAGAGAGTGTACCCACGTTTGAGGATTTGGAATGGCTGTCATCACACAATGGTTCGAGGCTTCTCTCCAGACTTGCATTGCAAGGATGTCAGAAAATACCCCCCTAGGAACAGGCTAATTCCTCACTGCAGCAGCAAACAAAGTGCTGTCATTTTGGTGAGTTTTGTTTTCAAGTTTACACAACAGCTGATGGCATGCCTGAAGGAAGGCAAATATCTCTGAACTGTCTATGTTTCCCCACAACTCCTTACATTTCAGCAGAAGAAAAATTCAATCTTCTTTCCCCGTCCCCTTTCCAATTGTATCTGTGCTCCCTGGATACCTGCAAGGCTGTCGGATGTCACCACAGGGTAAGTTGTAAAAATGGATGCATCAGGACCATTTTTCTCTGGCAAGTTCACTTTAACAGTGTGTTCAACTTTACCAAGCTTAATAATGGCAAGAGAAAAGTCTAATGAATACAGTGTTGGGCTGTATCTTGGATCTATCAAGGAGAATTTACTTTCTGCAGTGCTGGAGTACAAGGATGGATGGAAAAGTATGTGTAACATTTAAGTGTTAATGCTTAAGCTTTGATATTTCACTACATTTATCCACCTTGTCTGACTTTGTTGAAAGCTCTTGACAGAAAAGCCAGCTTTGGTGGATATATAGCAACCAGCTCTGTCCCTTCCTCTGTCTGATAAAACTGCGCCTTCCTTGTCATGGTCACATCCTAACTTTCCTGTTTATATACAGAAATGTGTTATCAAGGAAAGCTAATGGCAGTCTAGTCCCAAGAGCACAATAAAGTATGAAACCGTGGTTTTAAAAATAACCTCCTTTTCCTGTAGCTCTCAGGAAGATGTAGAATTTTCTAGTTTTACGATGAAACAATCTGAAATTCCAGGCACCTTCATTCTGTTGAGGTTTCCTTTGCATACTCAATTGTCTCAAGCCCTGCAGAACCCCCACAGACATTAAGCAGCTCTAACTACATTCACTCATCAAACTACCCAGCTCGTTTCTGGTTGAACTCGGATGCCTGAGGACAGCAGGGGGAGAACAGAAGACAAGACTCAATTCCAAAACACTGCCAGTTCTGCACAGGAAAACATTTTTCCACAATTAAATGCTGATAACAAAGACAGAAGAGCCTTAAACTGGACAGTAATTTTCCTTCCTTTTCAATTCATCTTCCTAACTTGTTTCTTCATTTTCCTAATTTATTTGAGAACTGACTTACCAGAGTTAAAGGGGTCAAATCAAGACCATGAACACTGCACTCAAAACAATCCTGTAAAGCAAAACATCTGAACCTGTCACATGAGTTGGGATATACGCCAGCATCAAATGAGTTACGTAGCCAAGATGAGTACCAAGAGCATTGCTTTGCAATTTTCTATAGCAGGTTATATGGCCCCTATTCATATAAAGGCCTCAAAGACTTTATGTATCCTCACAACATATTACACTATGGAGAGTGAAGAAATATTTCTCCATTCATTAAGGCAGAGAGGGAGTGAGACACCAAACAAACATAGAATACATGTAGCCACTTACTTCCCACTGAAATGGCATTAAGGGAGAATCAGAACACGTAACATACAAGTAACATGCTTACATTATTTGTTTACCTATACTGCTATTACCAAAAATATTTACAAAAACATACTAGGGAAAATCAATCTGAGCATGTTCTGCAATATGAGAGCTCAGCAAAGGTACATCAGAGCATGTATGGAATGCGTTCCTTCGTGTGGTGTGCCCCTGACCCTCTGTGTTCCTTTGTGACTGATTAGTATTTATGCAAACTACCACTTCAATTAGAAACCTAGTGGGATTAATTGGATGGAAAAATACTTGCAATGGAGCAGATAAAGGGAAAAAAAGAAATCAAAGAGAGCTTTTCTCTCTATCGCTGCTGAAATAATGCAGGCATTGCAGGTTTAGTACAGGGATGTACCCCCTAAAGTGTTTCCAAACTAATAACCTTTGAAATGGATTTGCAGCCTTGGAGAGGTAGCAGGGATACACAAGGGAATAAGATTTGATTTAAGACGAACACTGGCTCATGCACTCATTAAAGCAGCCTACTCTACAACAAAATGTCACAGGGTCACATCCAACCTGTATACTTGGAAAATCTCTGTTTTCATTATTTTACCACCTCAACCCCATGGGCTCCATGAAGTTGCATAAAGTGAGCCTGGTGCCTTGATCCTGGAAATCGTTAGGAGTGGGAGCAAATGGCTGTTACAGCCACATTGCTAGCTACTCTTTGGTTGCATAGCTGTAAGTTAGTGTATGCACATGTACAGCAAGAGGCTTCAAATCTCAGTTCTGCTTTTTTCTCATAAAACCTCTAAAGAATATCACAGAGATTTCAGTTAACATTTGTGTATGTGTGTTTGACAGGCTGGTTCATATTTACAAAGGGGGAAAAAAAAGGTATATGAAAGGGAAAAAGGGAGAGCATCAAGTGACTCCAGGATTGATTAAAGCCCTTGCTGCAGACTATAAGACATGGAATTCCTTTTGCTTCCTGAATTCATTCCAGTGGGTTTGTGTAACACAGCTCCTATAGATCACAAACTTTCCCAGCAGCAGGAGAAACTCAAGATCCCTGACAGGAATCTTCACTTTTCCAGAGTCAGCTTGAACAAAACAAAATTACTCGCTAAAGGCACCCAACTCAGTGGTCTGCCTGGGAGCCTTGTTCTCAGTGAGAATACAGAGACCCGCTGCTGATGGATTTAAGGTAGAATTTTGCCCCCGAGCAGTGAGTGTTGCCCAGATACGAATGAAACTGATCCTAAACTAGCTGCTCGTGCAGCAGGTTTCCCCTATCACACATTAGGTGCTATATCCCTTGGATGTAAATCAAAGGGGTAGATTCTGTCTTACTGGCCTCTAATATACTGGCAGCTCTCAACATAAATCTATCTAAACATCTTCAAAGAGCACCAAACATGAGGGGGAAGCTCACTGAGCCTTTCACTTAGTTACAAATGTGATGTGTAAGTCCGTATTCACAGAAACACTTCCCAAACCTTGTCCTCATTTTGAGCATTCCATGCTGACTTAAAAGTTTTACACCAATGCCAGTTAAATCTGATGATAAGTGTTAAATCTGGAACTCCAGATGTGCCTGGGCCAGCACCTGGTTATGAGCAGCACTTAACTTTTGTGTTTCGCTTATATTTACACAACAGTTTAAATCAGAAACATTCATTACTGTGATTTTGATACTAAATAATGGTCTGGTGGCCTGGACACAGATTTCCTCAATACCCATAAGGTACGGGCTGCGTGGCAAACTGGGAGGAAAAGCTTAGATTGTGACCTGTTCTTCAATAGCCATTTTACTACAAGGCAACCACGGCTGCCCTCATTGTTCCAGTTTCCTCTGCCTTCATGTAGATGCCACAAATGTTCATGTTCATTGTTCAGCGTTTACAGCTTCATTCTTTAAATTCAGCATATATATCAAAAAGGAAGAAGTTGCTTACTGTGAGTTTTAATGGTACCACTATATTTAGACAATGGCTTAACAATATGTCAATTGCAAGATAGTTGTGAAAAATCTACTTTCATAAGATACAAACTCACTAGGAGTAGGTATTACACAGAAAGAAAACTCTCCCTAGGCTCATACCCATGAAAATAAAGATGCAATTAGATCTCTGCAATTAAAGAGAACATTGCAAACATGTACTTCCATTTTCTTTTGGAATTTTTTCATTTATATCACCAGCAATGTGTCACTTAAGCTAAAAACTGAGCCCCAAAGTGTAGATTTTACTACTGAGCCACAGGAATACACACTGCTTTTATTTACACCCAGGAGGCCTCAGGTCACAACCTGGTGTGGAGCCAGTGCCAAAAGCTGTGGGATAGATATATAGAGTCATCAACTTAGAGACAAGCAGAGTCAAGAAGTAATACATGTTGTTAATCATCATGTCTCATCCTATCTGGGTGTCCAAACATAAGCCTTGCTCTGTTAGCAGGCCATAATGTCATGCAAAGGGGAGAGAGTACATGCTCTAGTGTGCAAGGCGACAACATGTGTTCAACTAAATGAACACAATGAGATAGGATCAAACATTGAACATGGACCTTTTATTACTGAAGATCTTTCATTGTTTTCCATTAGAACCACATTCACCTACATCCTACATTAGTGCAGAACCTGACCATCTTTCAAAAATCCTTTAAATAATTGCCTACATCTCTCACTTGCTATCTGGGTAGGGGATTTTACCTGACCAGAGCAGCGAGCACTGACCCTGTTTTGCCCCTCATTCTCAAAATACAGCCCTCTTCAGAAACAATGAACCTGGGCCTTTCATCGGGTTTCCCATAAGGGTAATTTTATTATCGCAGAAACTTTCTGACCACTTGCATCTGAGTGAGAAGAGAAGCAGGCCCTGATCCCTTCCTATATGCATGAGCTTCCCAGTCAGATGCACAGAATGAAAAAAAATCTACAAGACTTCTTATAAGAAATCAAGTCCCTTTTCTTGCCCCCACTGCTAAAACAGTGGGCCACTTGCTTGAAAAGTAAATACCACATCTCTCCCCTCTCCTTTTTCTTGCCAATGGATCATGTTTTCCCTCAAATCTTGGCTCCAAATACCATCACTCTGAACTACCACACACACTGTAGGAATAACTCAGGCCTTCCAAACAAAAGAAAAAAGTTTGAAAGTGTTAAATGGAAAACTCAGTTTCATTCTGCTGTCCTTTAAAATGGTTATTGTGGATGATAGAAGTAACTGTTTGTCAATGGAAAAAAATTTTATGGGATGAAATGTTTCAGCCTAAATTATTCAGATAATGGTTATTACCTCTGCAAAATGGAATAAAAAGCCATATGATGCTGCTATGGCGAAAGCAATTTTGCTGCCATACCTACAGAAGTAGTGTGAAATGTCTCCCTTAAGACAGCCTCAGAACTTGAGCTTTCTTGGAGAAAGAGCCACTGCAGAGGCACTTGCATAGTAGATTTGCAGAGCTTGATTACACTCGCACGTACGCTGCTTTTTCACTTTTGGCACCAAGTTAGGAGCTGTCTACACAAGCTCAGAATTTTATTTGCATGCTTCTGCTGCTGGTTTTAAACACTGTTTCTTGCAATGCTAGTTCTCTCTTACTGCTGTGAAGAGGTGTTTTCTGCTTTGATGGACAAGCTGCTGGGTATGTGCTTCCTTCTAACAGCATAATTCACAGACTCCTCAGCCTTCTTGGCATACCAAGCGGGAAATGGCTTATTGTGCACTCTGTGTATGTGCACTAATTTTGGCAACCTTCACACTTAGCATAAGGAATGTAGGATGCCTTTGGCTACATGCCCTCCTCAGCCCCTAAAAAAGGCACCTTGTCAGTGGTTAGTGGTGCTGTCAGAATAGGAAGTTTGCCTCTCAGTTTCTGTTGAAAATGCTTCAGTTGGAGTGGGCCTAGACTAGGTTATGGATGGGTTCTCTACCTGAATCCTGCTCCCAGGAAAGCTGGTGCAGCTCCAAGCAGGTCAAGGGAAATCCTGTTTCTTGCACAACCCTGGAGACCCAGGCTGGCTTTTCGCATTTTTTCTCCTCCATTGCACTTTTTGCTACTCCTTTCCTGAGCAAACCTCTGTTGTATGATACACAGGTGTGCCTCGCATGTTGTGAATTGAGCTTTTTCTAATTAGCTCAGGACAACAGCTTTTCCTAGGTGCATACTTCCTTTCCCACCTACACTACTACTTGCTACTTAAACAGCAGATGGAACAGTACACTGCAGGGAAGGAGGGCTTTGACACAGCTTTAAATCCCACACAGACAATACTGTTTTCTTTTCAGACTGCCCACCAACAGAAGAGATGTCTGGTGCTGCCTCTGTGCTAGCACAGGCACACCATCCTCCTTTTGTCCTCATTAGAAGCATGTGGGCGCTGCGTTCCACCAAGACTCCGTGTGCCCATGCTGGCAGTTCCACGTTGTTTGCTATGCCAACAGGTTTTCTCAGCACCCTTCTGGATGTCCCTCTGCCACCACCATGCACAGTGGTGAGAACAGGAAGAGAACAAAAAGATGCTGATCACAATGCAAGGACAGGATGTCTCACAAGCTCAGGTGACCCTGCAGCTCACATACCTACTCTCCAAGGCCCCCTCACAGATATATATATATACTCACACAAACATGTATATATAATATGGGTTAGTTCTTGGATGGAACAGTCATCTATAATGCTAACATGTACCTGACTACCTTGTAAAGACGAGGAGTTATCATCCCAAGTGTGTGTTACAGTAAGAGATCCACAGAGCAGGACTCATCAGGAAAATCTTTATCTAAGATGATCTAAAATCAGAAGTGAAAAATCTGCTGTTGGCAGAAGACCTAATTGTTTGGGGAGTGCTAAGTGCCTGTCATCTGCCCATATTTCTTTGTCACCAGGTATTACTAAAAAAAATGTAAGCCAAAACGTATGTAATATGTTTCTGTAGACCAGTCATGGGCCATTTACCATAGTTTTGCAGCATAGCAGTGAGCTATAGATCATACTTTCAAATCTATTAGAAGAGATTTAGCTGTTTAGTACTTACGAACTTTGAAGGGGACAGGTATGGTCAAATACATTCTGCTCTTTCAAACAGCCTTGGCTCAGCATTACTAAGCAAACTGCTTAAAATCAGGAAATGTTAATGTTAGAGCACATGTATCACCACAGAACCACCTTCTTTAGTGATTGATCATGTACCATGACGCTGTCACAATCTATTTCAAAAGCAATCGTACCATTTTTTTATCCATGCCAGAGATCAGGAGGTGTAACAAAAATAACAATACTGATGCTAGAGTGGTCGAAAGCAAAAGTTACTGTTACAGTAAGGACTGTAGAGTGCATTCTTCTGCCAGAGCAATTAACAAAAGCACAGAGCTGGAGTGTAAAGCTATGCTTCGGTACCTAAGGGAAGAGAAAGAGGATGCTTCCTGAGCAGTGCAAATATATCTAGAAGTGTATTTTCATGTTCACCATTTCAGCTGCACTATCAGTTGCTCACCCTTTCCCACCACCATTATGGATGGATATTCAGCTTCATCAGATTCTGAACTTGATCTACATGACTCCATAAACCATTGTCAGAAGAATGGCTTGAGGCTGACAGCACTGGCTACTAAAGTACCAGCAGCCTTCATGTGGGTCAAATTTAGCCATTTAGCAGAAGGACACAATTAAATTGTGGAAGTGAAAACATTAAATAAAGATAACTACACATTTAATGATGCTCTGACATTTCCTTTTGAAACATCTAATGACTCCAGTCGACCCAAATCTCTGGAAAAGTCAGTGTAACCTAAATGACTTACAAGCTCAAGGTTAAAATTAAAACTTCCAGTGACATTCACTAGGATTGAAGATACTTCATCTCCTTTCAAGAAAAAAAGGAAAATATTTAAGTGCTTTTGAAAATGCTGCCTTTTGACTTCTAAGCCACTCATGATGTCCAACAACGTACAAGTGCTGCGCAAAATTTGAAAGCACTTGTGACATTAAAAACCCTAGCCTGCATAAAGCAATAGAATATATATTCTGTGAGTCAATCCATAGGCAGAAGACTAAAAGGGGCTGTATGACGTTTGTCATCACTGTGTGCATGATTTCGCTATTCAAACAAACATCAAACTCAGAAAAAGTTATGAATCATACTTTACACATTAGCAGCTAAATACCTAATTGATGAATATTTATGTATTACATCATATTTTATATATATATATACAGCATGACCAGCAGGTTGGAGGAGGTGATCCTGCCCCTCTACTCTGCTCTTGTGAGACCTCACCTGGAGTATTGTGTGCAGTTCTGGTGTCCTCAACATAAAAAGGACATGGAACTGTTGGAACAAGTCCAGAGGAGGGCCACGAGGATGATCAGGGACTGGAGCACCTCCTGTATGAAGACAGGCTGAGGAATTTGGGGCTGTTCAGCCTGGAGAAGAGAAGGCTGCGTGGAGACCTCATAGCAGCCTTCCAGTATCTGAAGGGGGCCTATAGGGATGCTGGAGAGGGACTCTTCATTAGGGACTGTAGTGACAGGACAAGGGGTAATGGGTTAAAACTTAAACAGGGGAAGTTTAGGTTGGATATAAGAAGGAAATTCTTTCCTGTTAGGGTGGTGAGGCACTGGAATGGGTTGCCCAGGGAGGTTGTGAATGCTCCATCCCTGGCAGTGTTCAAGACCAGGCTGGACGAGGCCTTGGGTGATATGATTTAGGGTAAGGTGTCCCTGCCCAAGGCAGGGGGGTTGGAAATAGATGATCTTAAGGTCCTTTCCAACCCTAACGATTCTATGATTCTATATTTATAATTCTTAATATATCCATTCGGAGACACAAACTTAGACCAAGCAACTGCTTAAAAGGTACTCAGATATTCAGTCAGGTGCCCATTTTTTATAGTAAACTGACACTGATGAAGGTTTTCATTGTTTCCCATGTGGATGATGCAGTTTTACCCTGTTCTCACCACAAAATCTTCACACATGCTGACAAGGTGATAACCTGCAGAATCCTAATATAGATGTTTTAAAACCCAGATCCACTAAATGGGAGCTTTGCTACAGTCTTCATCACTGTTAGTCTAGATCCTCTGAGGCAAAACAAGTGGTTTTGTCGTATCTAAAACATGAGCCAAACTTAGTATTTGTAACCTGAAATATGGGATGTTTTTTCCTAATTTTCCTAAAAAAGATCAACACCACCGCCAAGAGATTCCATGTTTCTGACATTGTAATTAAAGAATGTGAGGAGCTACTACAGTTTTAAAGTTGAGATGTGAGATGCAAAGGTGATGTTACCTATTTATGAGAAATTTTAATATAAAAGATTTCGTACTCAAAGCTTGAAGTAGGCAATAACTGTTTTCTGCTGTGGTCAGTGTGGAAATTAATGTGACAAGAATCACCTTCCTCTTGTTATTACCACCTATTCAGCTAAAGAGCTAAATAAAGAAGTAAACATTAAGAAGTTTGTAACCCACAAAGAACAAATGCTAATTTCTACATTCAAGATCAACTGTTTTTACAAATGTACACTGGAAGACACAGGCTGGTCCCTTTTATGCAAAAAGAAAAAGCCAGAGATTCTAGAGAGCCAAAGGAAGCCAAAAGCTTGATAAGCCATGCAGGAAATACAAACAGTAGTTTAGCAGCAAGCTATGTCACACAGTGTCATTCTCCACTCACCTGTAACTGTACTGGGCTTTGGAAACTACACTTCAGGAAAAAAGTTGACTCACTGCAGCAGTGAGAAACATCAAAGTACCAAACTTATGAGGTAAGGCTGAAAGATCTGGGGCTGTGCAGACTAGAGAAGAGACAGCTAAAAGGAGGGATAATAGTCTTCAAAGTACATTAAAGGCTGTTGCAATGGAAAAAAGGAATAAGCAGTTTTTGCATGCTTATTTTAGGGACAAGTAATAATAATGGGCTGAATCTGCAACAGAGAGTTAGAGTAGACATAGGGAACATTCTGTAAAATAAGGATAACTAAGGCCTGAATTAGACTGTGTGTGGGAGATGGGGAAGTCTGGAGATTTTAAGGAATGTGTTAGGCAAACATCTGACACAAATGATGTAATTTCTCATGATTAGGGGCAGAGAGATGAACTACAGAAGTCTGATACCCATCATCTATGTCTCATACATGAGCTCAGAATGAAGCTGGAGAGCCTGGAAAAACTGCACACACACCCAGACCACCCCAAGTCCCTGCCAGGCTTTGGAGATTGTATCACCATTGTTATTGGCCTGGCCAACAGCAATTCCAGTCACCCTTGGGAATGGGTGAGACGCCAGTGATAGTAATTTTCTCCACAGGGTTTATCATTATTGCTGCAGAGAGCCACCTCTGAATTAGGGCTGCAGCATGCTGGAGCCCAACTTTTGGAAGGTGGTGAAAGACACAGACACACTGGAAGCACAGTGTGGTTCTCTGCTTTGCTCTGCAGCTCTCCTATTACGCGGGTCTCTCTAGAGTCAGGTGGTGATCTGATCCCCTGCTGATGCTGATCCCCTGCTACCAATAAGTTGACTAGCAAAACCTTCCTGGAATTGCAGTGGGTAAAGGGGGGAAACAAATTATTCATCGAAGGGACGCTACAGATGTGAAAACAGGCTATGTAAGAACAGGGGAGAAAGCAGCCTCTTTGCTCCAAGATGTGAAAGGTCCAAACTTGTCCCAGTGAGAGTCTGTTTGGTTACAGGATTTGGTTTCCTTCGGGAAAGGATGTCACTGAAAGACATTTGTAAAGAATCACCCCCAAGAAAGGGCAAGATCTGTGATGTTAATGTCTGGAAAACCATTTCTAGGGTGTTTCTTCCCTCCTCCACCATACCTTGCCTGAGAATTTGAATAAATTATACAGGCTGACATGACAAGGGAGCATTAATGGGCCATTTACCACCTGAGAAGTGCATTAACGGGTCATTAATGTGTACCCTGCAGTGCTCTGCTGTGAGGACTCACCACACACTTCATACTTTTAAAGAGATTATTCTTTTACTAACCAAAATTTTTTTCTTCCATGTTTCTCCCTTCTTCTGAATAAATCCTTAGGTTGTAGGGGAATAACAATTCATGAAAAGAGAATGAAAAGACAAGGTAAAATCAGAGCAGCAGCTTCCTATTATTCTGTGGACATAACTTTCCCAGCTGATGCACACACACAGCTGGCAGGGGGAAGATGCCAGTTCTGTGATCTCATCTCTTCTCACAGGAATATGACAGTTTCAACTGAAGCTTCAGCTGAAGTACTAATGGCCTTAATTAAGCAGCCTGATCAGAAGAAAGGTTGGTATCAGTTAAGTTGAGGGCTCTCCCAACTCCTAGTTATTATCCTGAAGATGCCTAGCACTGCATACAAGTAGTCCTTGATTAAAGTAACTCAGTACACAAATTTGCGCCTAGATTAGCCTTTGTATGGAGGAGAAACTGGATGGAAGGGTCTTTACAACCCAGCATCAGTGAAAATAACGCTTTTTGAACACATGAGGCACTGTTGGGTTGTTCAGTACTGAAATGAACAAGAAGAATCAAGACCTGACAAAAAGTTGTTATTGCAATATCAGAGATGACATAACTTTTCTCATCTGCATCGTCTTGTACTCTTGTCTGTACAAGTTTAGGAATGAAAAAATAAGGTCTTAATACTACCAGAGAATTTATTGTTTTATCAGAAATGTGTCTTTTGCCAAATTAATGCAGATTTTCATGTCAGGACAGGAGTAGTTTGTAATTGGAAACCAACTGAAAATAGAAAAGAAGTGAATTCCTACCATACTTTAAATTGCCTGTAATCCTTCAGCTACACTGAAGTCTTTTGCTTGATTACTTCTCAGCCTGACAACAATAGCTTGGAATTTCTACAAAGGGAGCAAGTGTTTTTCTAAAGATAATCAGTCCACTTTGCAGTGCTCTGAGACGTTTTGGAAGAGGACAGTACCTGTCTTGTTCTTATGCATTCACTGAGCCTAAGAACAAAGAGCACTGAAAGACACTAGAGACTTTTAAAATACATTCTGAGTGTCCTCCTCCACACAGTGGACCTGACACTGTGATGTAAGCAGTACAAGAGCCACACTGAGTCTGGAAAAGGTACAATATTATCCTCTCTAATTCTTTCTTTATGATCACATCTGAACTTTATTTCTTATAAATAAGTGGAAATGTAAATCACACGAAAGGACTATGGAGGCTGGATTTTCCAGTTACTGGAAATAATGTCATGGACCCTTATTGCTTAGGCAAAATACTTGCATGTATGAAAAAGGCCTACAGAATTATTAGGTCATAAAGAAAAGGACCAAGGACAAGAAGAGTGATGCAACCTGAATTCCATCAAGCTTCAATTTCATCAGAGAACTCAAACAAAAAAAGCAAACAAACCAACCCACAGAAAACCTGAAAGTGAAGGAAACAAACAATAAAAGGCCAGAAGTTCCAGCCTTGCTCCAATCAGGAAATTAACAGGTAAGACAGCATCAGTGTTTTTTCTTCATGCACTTCTTTCATGGGTGCCTATGTTTAAGAGAGGGCTGGCCTGTATTTACAGACCATCTTCATCTGCTGCTTTTCTCTTAAATACAAGTGTGCATAAAAGAGGTCTTAAGTCAGATGAGATGATATTAGTACATGCCTGGAGCTCTATTACATACAGGGCTGTCCTGGTTTAAACCCAGTCAGGCAACTTGTTCACTCACTCCCAGTGAGTGGTGCCGGGCTGACAACAATCGACCCCCTCAAAGAAGACAGGTATAAAAAAGCTTTTCATAGCAGTCTGAGATGCAGAAAGCCGTTCATAAATGGCAGCACTAATGATGTGAGCACTGGTGGTAAGGTGAGGTCAGAGATCAGGTTAAGTACTTACAGCATGTTCACACACCCCCAGGATCAATGAAAAACAGGTCAGTGTCTTGCTTTCTTAGGATTTTTTGTGGCTCTGTGTCCAGGTACTTGATCTGACAGAAGGCACCAAGCCCTCATGTAAAATGAACTAAGGTCTTATTAAAATCTTAACTAACCTCTACTAAATTTGATAAGCCAAGTGAATCATGTTGCTCCATCCCACTCCATTTGTAAGGCATTATTATCGATTTTGTAGCAAATAATTATTTATTATTTTGTTAATTTTCAGCCACAGCACAGTATGTTTTAACACAGAAGCCTCCTGGTGAGACTGGGCTCTAGAATATATGACTATCTTTTAAAATGGAAAGCATTCATAATGTAGCAAGAGAAGCCAAGACAGCTTGCAGCCTCCAGGTTTTCAAGAGGAAATGGTGATGGAACTGACCATGCTAGGGATGGCTTTTAGTTTGAGCTGAAAGAAATGGATGTGATAATAATTCCATGTTACCTACTGTATGATAATTTCCAAGACATTCTTTGCTGAGTGTCTGAAAGGACAAAATTTGAATTCTAATTCTCAGAGAAGGCAAAGGCATTTATAGTGATTGCCTCTGTGTAATTGCCAGAGTACAGATTGTATGCAGGGGCATAGGACAATACATCTCATAAGGAGTCAAAGATATATGACTTAATCTGAGGTCTACATCTCTAATTATATACATCTCTCAATCCTAAAGGGGTTTATTTTGCTACAGTTGCTTTTAGAGCCATTAACAAAATGTTGTATTGTATCTCTGTTAGCGTGGGGGCATGTGCAAAGACTGCATATATGCCTAAAGCCTATTTTTGTCTTGAATGCGTCTTAAAATGGAATTCAAATCCAGTTTGTTTCTGTTACAGTGCTGTGATCATTACAAGTTATTATTTTTAAAAAATACTGATAATCACATTTACACATTGAAAGGCTGTGTAAGAAAGGAAGAGAATTCCTATTTAAAAGGAAAATTAGGAAATATTCACAAACAAGCAAGCAAAGAATGAATCTGGCTACAAAGGCATTATCTCCTTAGCAACACAAATCTCATCTCTTTAAACCAAAGTTCTGTTGGCTACAAAGACAAGATCTCCTTTGCTTCCACACTGAAATTCATATTCTGACTTCTCCATCCTGGTGGAAATGTGTAAAGATTTGCCTGCAAGGATGGGAAATGACAGTACAGCTGAGAGGTGCAGATCATCATCATCATCATTTCAAGAGTATTCACATCACCAAGCAAGTCTGTTGAGCTTTGTGATGTAACAAATTACGGGAAAATATTACAAACTACTCTGAGTAGTCAAGGATGGCTCAGAGGCAATCAGAGAATGGACAATCAACTATGAAAAGTTTGATATTCAAGTGATGTCCTCTGCTGCTGCTGACAAAGGGGCACAAAATGCACAGAAACAGGAGTCTGCATCTGTGAAGTTCTCCCTCTATCAAAGCTCCTATGGTTGCATGACAGTGGAATTCCTGAACAAGCAATTCGTTTCAGGACAAGCTGTTTTTTAAGCACCACATTAGTATAAGAGAAAGGAGACGTATCTTCCAGTTGTGTTATTTCCTGTCCACTGGATAGATATACTTCCTTTAGAAGAAAAGGGCTGTGTATCTTCATAATTAAACAAAGAACCCTGGGAGAATGTTTCAATCTTTCCTAAATCAGCTCTTTGACTTGGGGTTCTTACATTTTCCAGGAGAGCAGAGCAGCACCCGCATTGCTCATTTCAAGCCTGAATCAAAATCCTTAGGCATACAGTTACAGGAACTGCAGGGATGCTTGTGTGAAGTGAGCAGATGCTGATTTGCAAGCACTGCAACCAAGTAACAACTGCATAACTTTCAAAAAAGAAAGTCAAAAGCTACAACTGCTTCTCTATATTAAATGAATGTAAGATGCTTAAATCTTTTTGTAAATGACAACCAATGGAATGAGATGTGGGAAAATAAGAAGGGGTGTACATGAATTAGCTGTTTTCCTTCAGTTAAATACTTTTAAGTCTCTCCTCTAGCAGAGTGGGTGTTTGCATACCTAAAGGTTAAAGTACAACACAACAGAATTTCCAATAAGGCTTTGACTGACTGAGAACTCACGTCATAGTTGCACTGGATATTCAGGACAGGCCTCCAGTGTAAGAACTATAATAATTGCGGATTTTTAGTTCTCCAAATTAGTCGGTTAAGTCTAAGGTATCATACGAGAAATAGCATCTGCTTCTATCTCATTGTTTTCTAATCTTTGGAAGCAGCAGGTTACATCAAGGATCATACACAAACTTGGCTGATTTATGTAGCCTTTTGGAGATGACCTGGATTATAGTAATTCAAAATGAAAATGCTTTAAGAGGGCAAAGAATAGGAGTGAAAATTTAGCAATCCACCATTCTCATCTTTCCTAAGCTCTCCATCTAAAGTGGCACTTTTCAACCTTCTTTACTACGTCACACATTTTTATTTGTAACCATATAAAAAGGCGTAAAGTAGGATGTTTTTGCTATTCTTTGCTTCCTTCCTTGGGAGTGTTTAAAACTGGGAGGAGAAAGAGATGGCTGATTTTATTACTTTTTACAATTGTTTTGTAAACCACCTCTTCAGAGGCCACTAGAGACTCTCAAGACCGCCACTGACCCACAGACTCAAGGCTGAGTAACACTGCCCTAGAGTAAATTCTTCCAATAGCATTACCCTGATGGCAAGGAGAAAAACCAATAATCCTGCTTTGCAATTTCATCTGCCTCTGAAGCCACACTCTGGCCCTTCAAAGGGAATATTCTGTAAGTTACAGTTGTGTTCTAGGAAGCAAACTCTTGTTGTTTCAAACCAGTTGACAACTTAAAAATTTTATCTGACTTTTACAAATCCATGCAGGTTTCATTCACTTTAAGCTGTCTCTCTTGTTTTCTTTAGAAAAATGAATTCAGCTAATATCTGATAAGAATGGATTTATGCCTAATAACATATAGCAGCTGTTCAGAGAGAAGCAAAACTAGGAAAAAAGATACGCTTTCACTGAATTGGAAACACGTTATCTATTTGTCTGGTTGGTTTTGTCCTTGTCAATGAACTCTTACACCTACACACAGTCTGCAGAGTGCCACAACCATAGCCTCAGCACATGAAATAAAAACATATACATGTACGGAAATCACCAGGAAATATTTTCTTCAGGTTTGAAACTGGACACATTGCACCATGGTGAACATCTCTACGTTTTTACACTAACAAATACAATTTATTTTAGGAAAGGAATACTCCCACCTCAAAAGCTCCTGTCAAATAGGCTGTGCAACCTCAACTATACAAACTCAAAATCTTAGCTCTTACTAGCTTAAAGGATGCACTTAGCCCTTTTCTGAGCATTCTTGAGAATTACTATGGTTTAGTTTGGAAAAAAAAGTCATAGCAAAATGTTAACACAATGATTTGTGTTATTAACTGCTACTACAAGTGATTCCTGGGGACCAAGAGACTTGAACATTTATCTTGCTGGCACCCAGCACTATAAATGGCCACAGCCATGAAATTTTGATATCTTACCCATTATGTTACAGTTGTGCTATCTGGATCCACACCATTTGACTACGCACTCATCTTTGAATTTCACATCATATTTTAATGACAAGGTGTTTACCATAACAAAAGAAGAAAAAAACCTTTGAACATAAACAGGTAAAAATGCAAGAAGAGAAGAGAAATGCATACAGCAGATCTAAAGTGTTTACTCAGTAAGTTTTCACTATAAATCAGAGAGACAAGGCTGACTCTACCAAACCTGTACTGGCTACTTAGGAGATCAACTGCTTATTGTCTCTGACCAAGAAATCCAGGAGAAGGGACCAGCTGCTCATCTGCGGCATCAACAACATTGACCATGTATAACCTCAGGGCTCTCAGAATAGCTTGTAAGTTTCAAACCAGAAGTGAATTACTGAAAATAACAATCAACATAGATTCTTTATTCTCTTAATCTTTATGGTCTAACTTTATGTTCTCTAAGATACTTGGCCCTTCAAAGCAGAAGAGGTAACTGAATTTGAATCATATCATGGTCTGATTCAAAATAACCCACAACAGAAACTCATTTCAAGATTGCACAGTGCTGATTTTTATTCTGGGTGTAGTGTCTGTTCTTTGCTGTAGGAATTTCCATATGCTCCTTGCCCTGAATTTCAAAGAATAAGTTTGTCTAATGGAGCTGAATATTGATATTTTTTCCCCCCATGACTTATGGGTGCAATTTGAAAGGGGAGGAGGGGGAGAAGAAATAACATGTAAATTAAAAGCACGTACAATGTGATGATAAACAACCCTTGCAATTTGCTTAGCTATAGCTTGTTCTTCATTCCCAGGGGCACCAGTCACTTTTATTATGAGATGACAGCTGAGTTTTATTCTCAAGATCATGTAGATTTTTCACCTGACTAGCTTATGACTGTGTATTTCAGGTCAGAGAGCAACACATGCCTGGGTCTATTTTTCTTCTTCTCATGGATGCTTCCCCCTGTCATTCTTTATGTGGATTTCTATTTCTTACCCCCACCAATAAGTTCAATTTTCTCTCTATTTTTTTTATTACTTTCTAAGGAGATTTTGGATCAATCTGCATGCTTTCTTTTACAGAGCATTTGTGCATGGTCCACCCTCCATACCCTAAACACAAACCAGTTATGGTGTGCCTGTGAACTGAGTTGACTGGTATGTGGCTCAACAGATGTCTGCCTCCTTGTTCTTTCACCACTCTATCCATCTTTACATTGTGAGTATTTAGAAGTCACATTTTCTATGTTATTGCAAGAAGACAATTTCCTGTAGTAAAACCATTAAAGGATGTAGGAGACTGTTAGAGACATTTATCAGTAACAATTTCTCTAACTTAAAGAGCAGAGCACTGACTGCAGTTCAGAAGTTCAGTTATCAGCTCTGCTGCTGGTCTGCAGAGTAACCTTGGGCTAGTTGCTGCTGTCTGGTGTTTCACTTCTCCATGTGTAAATGAGCAAATTATGAAATCCTTAAATCAATATGTCTTATATATGAAAGGCTGGATGCCTAGATAATAGTCTCTACTATTTCAAACATGCTTACAAACATCTGGCAGGGAGATACTCACTAGATCAGTTTAACAGTACAGCTTCCACTTCCGAGTCCCTGGCTTTGAACCAGATGATAGCACTGTATCTACAACTCTGCTGAGCAATTTGTAATTGGTTGTTTCAGGACTGGAATGACACTAAGAATAGATCTGAAACTTGTTCTATCCATTTCTACAAATACTGACCTCCTTTTTTAATGCTACCAAACCAGCATCGCTCTCCTCCACTCCTTTTTCTTAATAAAATAAATACATATTAAGTACACTATTCAAATCTGCACAGACAGGTCAAGAAATTAGACAACTTGGATGAACACCAGCCAAGCCAGATGGAACATTTAGTTAGCAAGGAGACTGCATTAAAAAGCTGTATTAAAACTCAAACCACAAAAGTTGTTTTTTAGGGTTGGTAAGATCATCCTTAAATACTGCTGCTGTATTTGGCTATGTCAATTACTGTTAAGATAGGCTTTGGAAACTTCAAGGTCCCAAAAGTGAAGACTAGATTGAATCCTCTCCAGAAATTTTGCTTCACTGATTAAAATCTCTGCAAGCTTCCCACACAGCCCATGCTCTGTGCAACAGCTCACAATATGGAAAACATCTAAGCCTTTGAAATCATCTCCATCAAGTAATGTACACTATTTAGGTCTTTTTAGCAATAAAATTCAGACTCCATGTTGCTCCTGCAATGCCACTTTTAAGACCATCTCTCCATACTACAGGTTCAGGATCTAAGAATGAAAAACCTCCCAGATCTGAACATTTTCAAGTACATATTTTACTTGTCAAATGAGTATATGCTTTTCAAATTACTCATGGCACTTGAATTTATTTATTTATTCCTCAAAATCTTCCTCTGATAACCTTACCATGTATAAATTTTATTATTTTCCCTTCTCAAATTTATCTTCAAGAAACAAAGAAACAATTTTATAAAGTAATGGAACAATTTCCAATTTTGCCTCCAATTAATGGAAACTGGAGGTCAAGCACCTGAGGATCATCGATGGTTTTGACCAATAAGAGGATGAAGGATGAGGTGAAGTATCCTGGAGACATGGACTTTGATATTCTAAGCCATCTACTGAGCAAGTAGAAGCTCATGCTATTTTCTCAGAGATTCGTATTTGTGTTGGTGTGATCAATTCTTGGTCCACCAATAATTTTAATGGAATGTCTTAAACTTTCCATAGTTTCTTTTTTTTCCCTTACAAAGAAATGATACTCAAGCAAGAACCACTTTGGCAGAAAATTCCTGGACAATGTGACATCAATTACTGGTGGGGTATTTCATGTGTAATGAAGCAGAGTTTTCACATCTTTTTAGATCTTTACAAACCCGCATACACAGTTAAAACGCAGATGCAGACTGGACACCTCCACTCCAAAAAGAAATCAGATCTGAAGCCTGTAGGTGGCTGGCTGTGATTAGGTTGTTAGTACTTAATCTCTCATCTTCCTGCTTATTATATTTTCCCCTAAAACCCAAAAAATACACCCTGGGCTTCTTTAATCTGTTTGATTAAACATGTTGGCCAAGGCGCTGCACTACATTCATCTGTGGAGGCAGCTGCTCGCCCACCCTTCTGTCTGGAGAAGAGATAAATACAAAGGCACACAGAATTTTCCGTTTTTCCGGTCTTCTTGCCTACTTAATCAAAATCCACCACTGCTGCCAACTGTCAGCAGACCTACGGTTTATAAATGTTGTAGTTTAACAGGCACTAATGCTGTATGTTTTCTTAAAATAATAACTTTCATCTTGAGCAAATTGAGATTTTTTGTGTGAGAAGGAGCACATTTGCCAATGTTCAGCTTTATTTCAGTTTTATAACAGTCTGGCAGTTTGAGATGGGGGTTGAGCATTTGTATTTTGTGTAGAGGTGCTAGAGGATAAAGCTACCAAGTTTTTCATGATGCTATCCACAGAAAACTTGAGCACAGAAGAGAAGCTATTCATATTGTTTAACATCATACAACTAAATCTAAGCCTCCCTAGACTTTGAAGATTCAAGCTTCTGCAGAGACTTGTTCATGAAAGAACATTAGCACAAGCATTTTGGGCTAGCGTGTGTAGGGTAGTACCTTATTGAGTAAGAGGCCCCTTCCTTCAACTGGCCTGCAGCAGGCCAAGTGATAATAGGCACTCCTAAAAACCTCCTATAGGAATTGGTGGTCTTTATATGCTTCTCTGATAAAATGGCTTTTGTTTGTTTTGTTCCTTCCATTGGTGATTATTTCCTGAGCATCATACTTCTTATCCACCATAATTTATGGCATTCACCCTACAGCTGTAAGAGTCAATCAGTGTTACAGAGAAACATACAGAAGCATCTGACCCTCACTATTAGCATCTCCAAAAGAAACCCATCTGAGTGCATAACTGTCTGTGGCTGCTTCTTACCGGATTACAGTGACTTGGATAAGCAGGACTGGAGAAAGAGTCAGGATGAGTCTGGATCAGAAGACAACAGCAACTGATTCATCCAAACAAAGCTAGCTTAATGGGGAAGACCTGACCTCAAGGTTGAGAAAGAAATAAGTTTGGGATTGGAGGTTTAAATAATACCACATGGAGATTAAAAGTACTTCATTTTGAGCATGAGAGAAGAGGCACAATCTCAAAGCAACAGTAAGAGCCATAAAGGTCGGGTGAAAAGAGAGCCAAGCCCTGGTAGCAATAAGCTTAGGGATCCCAGCCAGAAAGCTCAGATTTATAGGCTCAGCAGGATGGGCCCCTGTTGAGGCAGAACTGAGCATCCTAGATTTAATAAGACATTTCCAGCAGAGAGAAGTCTAGCTAAAAACAAAAGGAAAATACTGTGGGGCAAAAGAAATCCCTTACCATGGGAACAGAAACAACAGGCAATTGGCAAGGAAGTGTATTTTGAGAAGATGGGTTACTGAAGGTTTTTTATCTGATGGGGAGCAAGTCCCAAATATGATTCCTGCACAACGAAGCACGCTTTCATCTGTTAGACCTAACCCTTGAAGAGATGACCCAGTCGCTTTCCAGGAAATAACACCACCAAAAAAAACCCCAGTGGAAAGCAATGCTGCTACTTAAATCTTGGAGATGGGAGTCTCAAATGTCTGTACATACAAGTGGAGACAAACAATTCTGTTCTAAAGGACTAAGGGCAGATTCAATCAGAGGAAAAAAACTCTTGGAATGAGAAGACTAGCAAAACTGTAACTCAAATGCTTCTTGCATTTACAAAATTCTCCCTTTGCTGGGGAGAGCTTAAAGCTAACATAAAGAACCATTTAAGAGGACAAACACAATCCGCAGATGCTAGAACTGCAAAAAAGTAACACAGAGCAGGATCTGGAAACACACCAGCCATGAGAGTTCTCAGTGACTGGGTTTGGGTTTGCAAAGCAAACCAGACCCGGCTCACACACACCAGCAACCCCTCCATACCTTTGTCCAGAGCTGTCCTGGAAAGCTGCTATGGCCACAACTTCAAAACTCACTATGCAACACGTACTCTTGCTCCTTCTCAACATGCCTTCCATATCCCAGGTCTAGAATACATGTCAGTTAGGAGGCTGCCAGAAAGACTGCTGACATATATATACAGTGTAACTGCACAGCAACAGCTGAAGAAAGCAGTGGACACTAGTCTAAGAATCAAAGACAATAGGTGAGGGGGTGCTCTTGCAATATCCCATGTTTTTGAAACTTCATAGGAAACATTATCTCTGACTTTAACACTTCAAAAGAAAGACAATTAGGAGAAATCATCCAACAATGAAAAATCATTATCAAATCTAGCAGCAAGCTATCCACTAGGGTGTTCTGTTAAGGCTGGGCTTTTAAACAGGAGACTAAAATACTAACACAATATTGACAGCATTTGTAATGAGGATTCAACACTGTGACTATACATAAAGCCTGAGTAAAAAGATAAGGGGCTTTTTCAGGCAGAGCAAGAGCAATTAAGAGTAGCTTTTTTCTAGCAATCCATGCTTGAACTGAGACATCATTACCTCTCAGGAAAACTAAACCTCAGGCTTGGCTGAAAAAATATCAAATAGTTAGACTGATTTTGCAAGTATCTTCATAGAGATGGAAGGTTACCATGGGGTTTTACACTTAAGTTTTGCTCACACCTTGCAGATGGAGTAACAATGCTCAGTAAACAAAGGGAAAGCCAAACCCTGCAATTAAGAAGGTTTGCATTTTCTTGTTACTGCTTTTGGATTTCCCCTGGTCTCATCTTCTGTCTCTTAATTGTAAGTTAGCTTATCTGTGACCTTGGCAGGTGCTCTGCCATGGGAAATAGCTCTAAGTTTTCCTTTGTGATGAGGAGTGACCTACAGATGAAGACTCATTAAAGTTAAAAAGCTCTTCTTTCAATTCTGCAAATTTCAGACTTGCACCCAGATATTTCCTTCCAAACTTGCACTTTGAGTTTTTGCAGCTCTTCAATTACACAGCTAAGTTGCTAATTTAATTATCTGCATGATCATATGGACTGTCAACTCTGAGCTTCCTATTGATAGCAATGGGTGACAGCAACAGCCCTGTATAGTTTCTTTGTAAACTCACAAGAGCAAGTGAGTTGAGCTGAAGTACACAAAAAAATGTGAACAGACTCTAAATCAAAGCTAAGAAGGATCCCAGTTATCGTGCCAAGTACCATTTCCACAACTCAATAAAGGCTATTTAAAAGTTTTTACACTCTCCAAATAAGATTTCGCACACAGCTCTTTTCTGCTGTTTCAACTTCATGTCAGTAACCTCACATTGGGGTAAGACATGTAAAAAGGTGGCCAGAGCTTCCTGGGGTAGGAGGAAAAATACTACAATGTTAGAGTAGGTAGGAGAGCATCAGCTCCTCAATTAAGGGAGTTCACTTTCTGTATTCAGACCAGAAAAAATACCATTTGTCCTTATGACAAATTCTGCCACTGCTATAAATTAGAGCAGAATTCAAGAAACGGGGCATGGTTAAGTGTGAGTAACAGCTGGGGAAACTGCACAGCAGCTGCTCTATCAATAATTTATTATTAATTGGTTCCACAGCCATTTCTGAAGCAGTCATGCCAAGGAGCTCTGCAACAGGGTAACAGTGCTATGTGGAATGGTAAAAGCAGCACTTCCGAACTGCTCTCCTAGAATTTCCCCAAATATTTGAGTATTACCCACTTGGCTGCAGCTGTTTTGCTTTGAGATACAAGCATTACTACAAAATAAAACCAAACAACAAAAGCAGCCAAAAGACAAACAAATCCATGAATTCGTGTTCACAAGTACAGGAAGACAGAAACAGAGGTGGAATAAGCTCTAACTGTAAATCCATCCTGCAGCAATTTTACACATAGATGCAGTTTATCATCACAATTAAATGGGGTGTTGGAAATCTGCCTGCTTTTATTTGTGGGGACTGAAGCCACTTCAGTTTGATACTGTATGCTATCAATTAATTTGACTGAACTTTCTGGGCAAGTTATTAAGGTCCCATGCCACATCCTCATTATCTCTAAAATAGGGTTAACAATATTAGTCCTATACAAAGGAGATCAAGGATTATATGTAACTATGAACAATTCACAAATCCTGCTGAAAATTTGCATGCCAACATTTTTCTCTTATCTGAAAACCTCCAACCTCCCTCTAGTGTCATTAAAAGACTTACTCTAATATATTACTTTATAAAAACAAACTAGACAGTAAGTATTTAAGATTATTATTTGCATACAATCACAGCTTGGCTGCTATTCTCCTTCTCTTCTAAAAGGAATCTATTTGTGAAGGTGACCTGCATTACTGCAGTGTTAATAAAAATGCACTGTGTGTAATCAGTTATTATTTTATCTCCAAGCATATTCAGTTGTTCAAAAGGTGTAACCATTCTCAAGGGGAGCATCAAGCCAGTAAGAGAAGGTTCTTCTTCAGGAAAAAAGGGGGTCAAATCCTTTTCCAAAGTACCAAGTCCCTGATGATACTGATCTATTTGAACACTCTATAATATTTTTCATATTTAGACTGCTATAATCACTTGGACTTCATCACTATGTTTTGCCACAAGAATAACTTATTTTCCTGTCACTGTACATGTAGGTGCCTCTGAGATCCCACTGACCACAGTTTAGGTGAAAATCCTTCTAATGAAAAAGAATTACTTAAAAATAATGCTAAGCTGCTGAAAAATAATCTGATTTTCAAGAAAAACTGCCCAACCATGTGCATCCTTCTTGTTTTGCTTTCAGTCGTGTTCTCCTGATGTACTCCCAGAAAACTTGAGATTTTTAAACAAAAACATCTCATTTTTTTATGCTTAGTCTTAGAATTACAGTATATATATATAAAGGATTCTAGGGTTACAGGGAGGACAAACCCCCTGATTTCCAGTATTTCTCAGGAGCAATTTCATGCTGAAATGTAAGTAGCTATGGAAACAATCTCTTCTGTTTCCCGTGCAATAGTGTAAGTTTCTAAAAGCTTGCACTCAGCAAAGGACCCGACTTCCTTACACCAACACTATTGTGGTACCTTTTTCCACTGATAAGCAACATGATGAGTTCAGCTGCTCACTCCAAAATAGACAAAACTGTGAGTTTCTCATTCTGGAGCCGTGTGTTTGATCCGTGGCGAAAGACAGGGAGAGAAGGTGTCTGGCTAACACAGAGCTTTCATCCTGAGCTTTGTAAAGGCAGTGACATCGATTTAGAGGAAGTATTACAGTGTGTAATACCCTGCATTATCTACCTGTAAATAGCAATTACATGTAACACCTGTGGTTCCATCAAATTAAAGTTTGAAGTGCTGTAAGGTACTAAACTGGATGCAATATGGATCAAGAAGGAAGAGATCTATGTGAAACTCCTGGTTAAACTCAGATATTGTGTGTAAACTTTCTGGAAGAAAATGGGAATCACGCATTACAAGAATTGTGTAGGGTATACACAGCTTGGCTCATGCTTTTATGCTATCTAATGAAAATAAGTCCTATGGCTCATTTCCCAATAATGATCTTGCTTCTGAGTTCACATTGTGACTGGTTTGAACTTTATGAATTCAGTAAAAAAAGAAGCCCTGAGTAATTGATCTACCTTACAGTGTTCAATTCCATGTGGGGATACCTTCTGAAGGGATGGCAGCAAAGACCAGCCATACACCTGCATTCTTCTCAGTTAACTGCTACTTTTTGCTCTAATGGCAAAACAAACATGATGAGCTCCACACCAAAACAAGTGTCACAACTTGCAGTCAGATGCTCAGGTCCTCTAAAGTTCCCTATCTCCATTAATTCCTGGTCAAATACAGAGATTTACATCAATTTAAATCTAGCCTCCATTACCTGAAGGCCAGACCCACAGTAGGTGAAAGTCTGATCTGGGCTCTGGAAAACCAGGATATCCCTTTTGCCTCTACAGTGATTTCCAGTATGACCCTGGTAAAAGTCACTCTATCTACTTCCGCCTTAGTTTCCTTTTCAACAAGAACAGGGCAATGGCACACACCTCCTAGAAGTGTTTTAAAGTCTGATGGAAACTGCAGAACAAGAGTGGCTATTAGCATTATCAGTGTAGGAAAAATAATCCATCTACTCTCTGCAAACATTTTGAAAAATGTGGCAATAGACTTCCTTCATTGGATTTATTCCTTCCCCAGCAGATTTATTCTTATCTAAAACTTCCTCTTGAAAATCCTATTTAGTTTTATAATGTGCCTGGGAATCCTTTGGAACAATATATACTTCATAAATGCAAGATAATACTCGGTGTTTCCAGGCTTCTGCATGTAACTAACATTCATCCAAAAATGTAAACAGATTGAAAATTCTGTCATAAATGCTCCATTTCTTTCCCCAGTGTTCCATAACATTAGAGTGGGGAAGCAAAAGAACTGATCTAACTACATCTGCTTATTGGTAGGTTACACAGAACTCATTAAATCATGTGCATGAGCTGGATGCCAAGCTCTTATGTCTACTGCAAAATTAATTCAGAAACAGAGGGAATATCCTTATCCATTTAGGGCTTCAGGCACCAGGGTATTTGGCTGAGATATATGAACACTGCCCAGTCTAGAAGAGAGTCAATAACAGAAAGCCAATATTCTGAAGTAATATTTGAAATCTTAGGAGAGCCAGAAAATCTTCTAGTACTTTCTTGGTTTAAGTCACTTGATGACAGCTTCATTTCTAGCATATGTCACACAAAGTGTGATTTAACTTTCTGTAATGATCTTTCAAGGGTAAGGTCAATTTTTCTCATTTCTTTACTGTATTAACATTTAGTGAATGAATTCGATTCTTTTCCTCTATGGATGCATACTACATAAGGTTACTAAATGAAAAAGACTGCTTTAACGGAACCCAATGGTACTTTCAAAGACCTCTGAGTCATTCCAATCATTGCAAATAGAGTTCCTCATGCCTTTCGAGGGGAACTCTGGTTTCTTATGAAGGCTCTGATGTACTTGTAGGCCTGGAATGCTCCTAACATCAGTATTTAAAACTGCATAAATGACAAAATAGTTTTAAATTGCAACTGCAAGAATGGAAGACTCTCTGACCCCATTTGTAAAGCTGACATTCAGAGACTTTTGAGAAGGTAATGTTCCTACCATACACTGCACCATTCCAGCCACTACCCAAACTCTGCTTGTGCCTCCTTATGTTTCTAAAACCACATGCAACCTGTATTTTCATTTCAGCCCAGATCTGATGTTCATCCCCAGAAAAGAGAGGCAATTAAACATGCTCCTTGTGTTCACATGCTTCTGTTCCACCATTATCATCACCACATTTGAACAGAAGATGGTAAAAACAAAGTCGGAGAATGGCATTCACTGAATAACTGAAAGCGATTTCCCTGCATGGAAAACAAAAAATTAAAGAGCACCACTAATGGGGTCTCACAGGTTCTGTGCGTCACTCCACATTAAGCCAGGACTACTGCCCTGATTCCAGGGAACATGAGGCTGTTTGAAATTATATCCAAATTACAAATCTTGCCAGCGGTCCCAGAAGCAGCTCAGCAAGCTCGTAGCCATCATGCAAACAAATGGTTTCAAATTAGCTACTTAGAAATTCCAAGTTCAATTATTTCAATTTGTTAGAAAGAATGAGAAAAAACGTGTATAGCTGTTGTCTTTGCTTCTTCTTGCCTATGTGCAGACAGTGTCTCGGTAAAGCAGCAGCGTGATGCAATGTTTACTGCTGCTTTTGAAGGGGTGCTTTGAACAAAAAGACAGTTCTCTGCAAGCCTCTCAAATCCTCCTGCAGAAAAGCAGCTGGAACATTAGGCAATACTTTCAGCTAGATTAAGATACTATTGCTGTAATGAAAGAAATAACAACTACACACAGCTACTTAAAAAACCCAAACAGACAAATAGCCAAGAAGGTAATGAAACAGCTTAAGTGATTTCAAGGTTTAAGCAAGTTACTTTACTTGGAAGATGAAGATACCTTCAAGCACATTTTTATAACTAATATCAAAAATACAGATTTATCTTGCTGAGAATACAAGAAGTGATAGAACATAAAGCAGGAGATGGGTGAGTAGCTCTGATATAATTTTTTCTGTTCATCGTTTAGCTCAAGAAGGAAGTGGGGTGACCTGTTTCTGAGTATCTTGTAACATAAAAACATATTTTAAATATCCCTAAACCAACAGCAAATTAACCAAGGTCTAAACATGTTATCCAAAGGCCTGAACTTCTGAAATAACTGTTGATTTGGGGGGCCTAGTTTGAGCAGTCTGGAATGGATTTTCTAAGACCTGCATCTTTTTTTTTATGGAGCCTGGCAGACGTGCTTAAAAATACTCTCCACTGAGATTTTTGTCTGTGTGGCCATTTCCTGGCACTGTCGCATGTTGAGGGCTGTTACCTGAAAGTTTCTGAAAGGGGAAGGTTAGAAGTCTGTGCACTTGTAGATAAAATGAGGAAGTTCTGACCCCTAAAACCTTCTGAAGGTCCTTGGGAACTCCACCCTGATCTGTTCCAAGAGCAGAGAGAAGCCCCCACTCTTGCCAGATTGTGTGGCTTGGAAGATTAACTTCAGCATTTCAAAACTACCTGCAGACGTACTAACGATTTCAAGCTAAACAGAAAGGGGCTGCAATATTCCATATTCCTTATGCAATCATTCTGGGGAGGATGAGACAGGGTGTGGTGCTGGATATCTGTAAGAGAACTAGATGAACACATCTGACAGCTGCCACAGGATATGAGGGCCTGGATTCACAATCCATAAAAAATTAAAAGCTGTGCTGTATCTATGCCACGTTCTATTTACATCCAGATATTACTGGATGATGATGCATCTTATACATGAAAGCAACTGTGTTTATTTCCTTGACACACACCTGACTTAAGTCACTTGATGGAGGTTTTTTAAAGTAATTTTTCAACCCATGCACTTCAGATACATAACGGCACAGACATACATACTGCCGTATGTTTGGAGCAAGAACCTTTTCTGGATTTACTGAGCAGCAGTTTTACAAAGCATTGCTAGGCCACATTATATGAACTTCTGCTATTTTAAAGGTATTAAGTTTTTGGCAACATCAGACATCACAACTTTTGCAGATAGTATCTGGAACAGCTACTTGTAAGAAGACATAGTCAACTTGTCCTAAAACAAAAATGTATATTTAAAACTTCAGTGGAATCAGTCCTATTCTGCTATCGGGGAATCAAGTGTTTCTTCAAATCATGCCACAAAGCCAGTTCTCAGTTCGAATTCTTATTTTGCTTACTCTGAAAGTTGGATCTCACCAGCTTAGCACTAGACCACTTTGCTCTCCTAGTGACATTCCCCAGAAGAAAATCAGGGAGAAGAACCACCCCTCAGAATTTTTATTGATTTATCTGCTGTGGGACACTGACTTGCAAGAAAGGCTGCAGGTTTATTTATAGTGAGCAAGTATCTCAGGAGCTGTGCAGAAGGGCAGAAGTCAGACCCTCCATGTCTTCATATCCCATCTTAATCCTGCACTGGTTATTCTGTTGAAGTCTCTGGCACAAAATTTCATATCACTGGAAATGGTTTACCCACATTTCAAAAGCATTTTTCAATTTGTCTCTCCCTCACAGCTTTACCTAAAAGCTGACTTTGACCATTAACATTTTCTTTCAAGCTGTCCTTTCATCACTGTCTTCACTGCAATCTGATAGCTATTTTGCTTCAGTGCCCTGAAGAATCTTACCCTGTACTGACCCCTGTACTTAAATTCAGTTCCTGCTTCTACTTTCAGTCATGAATATTTAACTGCTGTAGTCTACACCTGCTGGCTCTCATTTTCTGTCATTAACATCATTCAAGTTTATTGTGGGGGAAAGAAAATAAAGGGCTTTGTGATGACAAATAATTCTCCGAAATTATTCTCCTCATAGATCTACTCCTTTTAACCTCTGTTTCCACCACCAGGCCTTGCTCTGATGATCCCTTTAGTTAGCTGCCACCTTTTCCCACAACACAGGCCCCTGGATAAACATTTTCTGTATATTCCTATCCAAACTAAAATAAAGAGAAAACTCCCTTAGAGAGTCAAATTTACTATCTGGGTAAGGGTTAAATTCAAAGATGGTTCTATGAACTGGATTTAGAATTTATGATCATTTCATTCCTTGCACCATCATAAAAATGGGATTGGAAGGATGACCAGCATCTTTCAGTACTCACACACGATACAGAAATTTGGAGGCTGAACACTTATTTCTTCTCTTTGAAAGCTTTTCCAGGCTGCAGTCTACTTATTTGTTCTAGATATTGACAAGCCTACATAGGACCACTCAGTTGAGGAAAAACTGATACATACATATTCTGTACAGTAGCATCCCTGCCCATGGAAGAGGGTTTGAACTAGCTTTAAGGTCCCCTCCAACCCAAACCATGCTGTGATTCTGTAATTCCGTGAATCAGTATAAGCACTTAAGAACCGATGAAAGATAGGTGTCTTAAGGCCTGCTTTGGCACTAGTGATGAAATCCTGCCAAGCTCTTCTTCTCTCTGCACAGCTTCCTTAACTACAGGATGGAAGGAATGTATGGAGACCACCTGCTCCTACCCACCGTAAAGCAGGGACAGAAAATAGTGATTAAAAAAGAAAGGGAAAAGAAAAACAAAAAGGGAAAAAAAAAAACAAATAAGCCCACCAAAACCAGCAACAAATAAAAACCAACCCACTGTCAACCAAAAGAAGTGTTGAACCACTTCTAGTCCAATTTACAACATTTTGTGAGGACCCACTGATAATCCCTCTCCATTATGAAAAATAGACATTCATCCTGTTTCCTACTTCTCAAAGCAGCTAGTACACAGAAAGAGCCTTCCTCTTAGCCCAAGACAGCTCAGTTACTTTCAAAAGTTTTGATGATGAATCTTACTTGAAAGTTTTTTTTGAAATCCATCTAATGCAGCACAAACTAGATCACTCTTCTTGTATTTATTGATTCCATCAAAGAACTCTAATGGACTTGTGAAATATGACTTCCTTCTACAAAAACAATGGTGTCTATTCTCTAGTATATTTATCCAGGTGTCTATCAATTCTGTTTATTAGTTTTCTACCATTTTGTCCAGGACTAAAGTCAGACTTGTTGGTCTGTCGTTTCTCAAGCTTCTCCCAGACCCGTTTTAAGAGGAAAGAAAAATCCTTCTTGTGGCCTTGTATTTCCTACCCTCCATTCTTCACAATCACTCTAGAGTTCATTTCAGTTCTTTGAAAATGCTTAGTACAGAATTTTGGTTGTTTTTATAGGATAACGCTTCAGTTCTTTGATCCAGGAGAAGAAATAACAGAGCAATTCATGCATTGTCACAACTGTTAATGACAAGGCTGGCATAAACAGAACTGTTTTTTTTTTAATGTTGCTAATAAGACAAATGGAATTTTGGCTTAAAACTCACTCTTCCATGGTATCGCAGAGGGGTTAGGCTCTTGCTGGTTCCCGCAAGCTAATGGAACATGCCACTGCTTTCTCACGTGCAAATGAAATAAAAAAATAGAGGAAGTCTGATCCCTTACCAATGATTAAACAGAATATCTTGTGGTTGAACTCGAGCTATGGTAAGAATGACATTAGTAGTAAAATTTTGTCAATTTTGCACTGAAAGGTGGAAGTGTTGAGAAAACAGGAATTTTAAAGTTTTCTAACTATTGTAACTGTAAAACGCACCACTAGTTCTAACTAAACCCAGATCCTTTGTCTCAGGAGGCTTTTCCTTCAGTCTTCAAGAAGTGGAGACTTATTCTGTTATTTACTGGTATTTAGACACACAAATAAAGCAAACGAACTGTAAAATAGAATCTTCCATGTTACAGCTTCTGCAGATTAGCAATGCTATTTGTTTCAAAGTTTAATTACAGTCTATTAATACAGCAATAAACAGTTTAAAACTATTTAAATGGCATAAATTGCTTAAAATTAACACTTTATTTCCACAAAATAAATCTGACTGTGATCTATACTTAGATTCAGAGATAAAAACAGATTACACATATTCTAAGCAATTCACTTTGCTGTTGAATCCTGATTCTCATTTGTTTGTTTATGACTGAACCAGTAGAATCATAATATATTACTGTTTACAATATATATTTTACTAAATCAAACCATAAAGTATATTCATATTGTACATTTCAGTCAGTGAAGAACTTGAGGCAAAACTCACTGCCTGCTGATAGTTGCAATGTCCTTGTCTGGTAAAGAGATAGAGTGTTCATTTAGAAAACGTAGGAAACCCAAATGGTATAAGTGAGCATTCAAATACTTGCAGTGTTAAGTATACAATGCTTTAATGAAAAAAAAGAACCACAGTGTCAAGCAGATTACATAGGCTGTAGTATTAAACATCAGTACAGAAAGAGACATCTTGGGAAAATGGGCACATATTTCCAGATTAAATTTACCAGATGCAGTGTGATTTCACAACAGAAGCATTACACAGAAACAGTAGGGTTACTTTAATAGACCATATGGTCATCATCTAATGTCCCCATAAACCTTGAAATACAATACTGACCTATAAACAGTGGGCACGAAATAATGCCCACTACTTTCCTAGTCTTATAAGAATTTAGTCCAAATCACTTTTCACTTCTATGACTATACTATTGACTCCAGTGAAATTACTTGCATCAATAACCAGAAAGGTATCAGAAACCTAGAAACTTGTGTTCTTTGCTCAGTCTGCCTCCTACAGATACATACATTATCTCGCTCAACCAAAACGTTCTGAATTGCAGAATTGACTTTAAATATATATCAAATTGAATCTGAACATGGAGAGAACAGGTAGCTTTTTAATTTCACTCTTCACACTACACCACATAAAAGATGGGTGCCAACAGAATTAGCTATGATCACCAAATGCTGATCAGTAGTAAAATAGCTGCTGTGAAATATATTGGGGAAAATGGAAGCAGTTCTCCTAATCCTAGTTCTACCTTTATCTTTTCCATTACTATAAAGCAATAATTTCTGGATTTCAGCACTGTGTTGAGACCCACTAACGAATACCTTTTTATGAAATGGGTATTTACAGCATTTTTACAGCACCTTAGACAACCAAGCCTACTCCAGAATCGGAGTTCTTGAAATATTAAAACAAAAATAAGAAGTTATTGTATTAGCTCTTTGTGGTAATCAAAAGTACAGCCCCATCCCACTATCACCATCAGAGACAATCCTGGTTAGAAATCTGTTTCTTTCTTTACTTGTCTAAGTAAATCACGACAGTACCATACTCAAATTATCACCTGAAGGTCACAAAGGAAGTCATCATCAAAGAACTGATCTGGTCCAAACACTTTATGTTAAAGAAAAAGAACAAAGTCACAACTTCTTGCCTGTTTGGAAGATTGAGGGCCAATGAATACTGATATATTTTAGGATGCAGTGGGGAACTGCAAGCCAAGCCACATGAGCTGTGCTACGCTGCGAAGTGTTTGAGTGCTCTAAAATATTTTCATATTCCAGAGGTTGGAATAGGCTGGGAATTTATGGGTTTTGTTGCTATAGTAATTTGTATTGTCAGAGTTTTAATAACCTCATCAAAAACATGCATTCAGGAACAATGTGGCACCTCTGTGTAATTTAACACCAATCCATTCATAGCTTATGGTACCATTTGAAACACTGCACAAGGAAATTAAAAACAAATACAAATACATCACCACAATACTGAAACCAATAAATATTTAGGCTGAAAAGGTGAGCAGTCAGTGGAAAGAAAAAAATATTTCCAGGGAAATGATGGAAGCTTCTAACACAATTACTCTCTTACCAGCAGCAACAGCAAGGTTAGCCAACGCCAGCAGTAATTAGATGAGAACTATGGGTTGGTTTGCTTATGTGTGTATGTATGTGTGTATAAAAAGCCATTTTACCAACAGCTTTTCAACAATGAGACTTCTTAGTCTTGATGTACACAGTACACGTTGCTAATGTTTAGCTAAGGCAGGTTAAAAATTACATGCTAAAACCTACAGAACATTAGGATTGCTACACATGACCAATTCTTTTTCAGTTCAGCTTCATTAATGTCAGTGGCATTTCATCATAGTGGGTATGATTTGGTCCTGCATCTGAAAATTCTCAGTGTCCTAAAACACTATCAAATTACTTGTATCATTTATTTGGTAGCTCTACATGCTGCTTGTGCATTGTTTGCAGGAAAGAGATAATTATGTTTCAGCTCCTTAGTTTATTTTTCTGCTTGAACTTCATTGCATCTTAATTACTTTTCCTAACTCTTCCTAGTGCCTAAGCATGGGAGGCAAAAGGGATTTTAATAAATAATTATTTTTCCATTGCTTTCATGGTTTGATACGTGAAATGGCAACGCCTTCAACTTCCTAAAGTTTTTAAACTGTATTAAGAGAGCTGAAGTTACATAGGGCCACATACTATACACTCTGTAAAGCCAA
Organism: Pezoporus occidentalis; assembly: GCF_034315485.1. Classification (NCBI taxonomy): domain Eukaryota; kingdom Metazoa; phylum Chordata; class Aves; order Psittaciformes; family Psittacidae; genus Pezoporus; species Pezoporus occidentalis. Next base: position 9,069,599 of record NW_026915691.1, on the reverse strand, counting down.
GTAAAAATCCAGTATATTGTGAACTTGAATGCATTTCCATGCCTGCCAAATGCACAAAGTGTTACAACGTGTAGCTCGCCACTGAACACCTAGTTTTCCTCTGGACTGTTTTATTTTCCTCTCCTCCCAATGTGTGTTCTAACCTTTCTTCAGCAAGAATCATGCAATAGCTGCTATTTTAGTATATCAACACGGTTTTAGTTTTACTGAAAACAAGACAATAAACATTTGTTTATTGCCCTTGCAATAAACATATGTAACCTGCAGCTAGTGTATATATATATATAAGCGGTACGGATTCTTCTGGCTTCATATTGCTACTGAGTAAGAAAGAACAACTCAGAAGGCAAGTGCTTCAAGGCATGAATGTATATTGGCTTTTTCATGAATGGACAACACATTCAGTGGATTTGCAGAAAATTTCAGAAACAGACAGCTCCAGAGACTGGTAAAAAACCCTGCACGAAACACTGTGATGTTGGGGTTTGTAGTAAGGCCAAGCCTAGAAATCACAGCAGAGGCTCCTGCATCAGCCACAGCGTCTTACCAGAACTAGGTCCTTCCCTGCTGCTAGAGTTGCTCTAATGACCAAACTGTTCCTTTCTCAGGAGAACAGTTCACATTCTATAATGCCTTATGCAGGAATGTCTTGATTCTGCATCTGTCCCACCACTTGAGTCAGTCCACCCTCCTAAGTAACCCAGGTTTGTGTCATGGCACAAGAACAAGCACACTTACTGCTTTCCAGTCCTCAAGGAGTTGAAATTCTCCCTCAGTGCAAGCTGCTAGAAAGAGGCATATTCACTATGAATATTTTAATAGTCTTAAATCAGAGTAATCAGCAATCAGAGGTTCCCCAGGTGCACAATTCTAAATTAATCTCATATCAAGCTTTTATTTTTAGAGAAATATAATGATCAGAATTCAGAATAGCACAGTTACAGTTGTAACTTCATTTCAAGGGACTTCAAAAATAACTAGACTTGAAACATTTAATGTTAATTAAGGAAAACAAAAAGATTTATACTGTGTAGAGAAGCCTGTATAAAAGTTATGAAACGCTACAGGATAACAAGTGATCTAATTTCTTTGAAGGTCTTAGGATGTAACTCAGGGTGGGAAGGCAGAAATATACAGAATAAATAAGACAGAAGAAAAGGTTTACACTAGGTGGAATTTGCCAAGAAAGATCAATTTATGTCAACAGTGTCATCACCCATGAAAGAGTAAGCAGGATTTGAGTATCATGGGAAAGTGCAAAAAGAATTACAGGTCATTCCATCAACCCTTCTGTACTGGCCTATCAGGATCTTCTGTAGGTTGCTCTATCAGTTCTTGAACACAGCAAACTGCTGAGATATCCTTTATGCTGCAAGTCACAAACTACTCTTTTCCATCTGTATGCTCAGGTCCACAAGTGTTAAAATAACACTTGTTGCAGCCACAAGATTACTTTCATTGCTCACAATTTTCAGGCATTTGCCACCACTAGATCCCCTATATATTAAAGATTATTAAAATACACATATTTATTTTCTTTACTCTCTTTTCAGCTATTGTAACCACCAGTAGAGACAAAGGCTCTTTCTGCACCTCTCTAGAGCAAATAATCTCTTCCTGCTAGCAGAGAGTGCAGTTGCTTAGGAGACTGTACAGCCCTGTAAGAATTTTAGTAGCTGTAATGTGGGATGCTGTTGTATCAAAGCAAGTTTTAGCATCAATAGAATAATCACAACTCAATTCCTCTTTAAAACACTGGGTTGTTTCTTAGTTCCATCTCATAATTAAGAGTTTGTGCCAGTGCAAGAAGGCTTTTCAGGTACCTGTCTAGAAATAATGAGATCTTGAGTCTGTGCAAGCTGTTTGAGAAGGCAGGCAGCTGTCTACTTAAGTACCCACCCTGGGACCAGACTGCATCTTCTCCAATTCAGTGAGCTATGAAAGCATTTGAAAAAGTAAAACATTTCCCCCTTTCCAAAACGCACTTTCAATAAAGGCATTTCTTTCTCTGCTAAAAATGTTGCCTATCCAAATAGAAAAGCTCTACCTCTGTAAAAAGCACCCCAGACAGCCAGTGACAGATCAGTCAACATTAGCCCAAATTTCAGCGTTAGTGATACTGCAGTGAAGAATGTTCCTGCCACCTATGCACTTTTTTAGCTTCTTTCATATAGGTTCTGGGCAGAAGAACCCCCATCTGGCAAAAACCTGACTAAGCAAAGATTTGATTAAGTGATTTCCACAGTTCCCTTATTTTCACAGTCTCCCAAGAACCGTTCAGGATTGAGATAAAGAGAATTTATATCCATCTTCACTTGCTCGAGAGCAACCAAACAACATTTCCACAAATACTAGAGCTTAAGATAATTTGTAGGTCTGTTGTCACTCTCTGTTTCACAAATATTTCACAAAGATCAGGCTGTATAGTAAACAGTCCAGAATACAAACTGGAAAAGAACTACTGCTTGGTGTGCAGAAGCACAGCTGTCAGTCTCAGATGGTATTTGTGGAGTTGAAAGATAACATTTTAATGTTTCAGTCTGGATGAGGAACACAGCCCTGTATCTATACAGTATTCTACTGTCCTTTACCCACAATCACCAGGTATACCCCCATCCTTCTGCCATCACTACCTATACTGGGGCGAGGGGCTGTGTCACTGGTCTCGTGTTTGAAAACAGGGGCTGAGAAGTGATGGAGTAGTAAAGACTGGTGTCCTGTCATCATCCGTTTCTGTTGGCCTACCTGATCTAGGAGGTACAACAGGATCAATGAGTTGTGTCAGACTTCTGCAAACAGGGAAGGAAGTGATGGCAGAGGCAAAGGTGGGAAAAGCTGACTCTGACTCATGATCCTGTCCTGGGCATGGTCCTCCATGGTTTGAGAAAAGTGCTGCCCTTCACCATGGCAAACTGAAAAAAGTTAAACCTAGATTTCAGTTTTCTCACAGTATGTGAGGCAAGACATGCCTGGAGTCCAGAGATTTTGTTGTTCATTTTTACAAGCCATATTCCAGTCACAAACAAAGCCAGAGTTTTCAGAAGAAAATGGGAGTCCTACGAATAGCTCTGTCCATTATTTAAAAAAATTCTTTGAAAATTTTGCTTACAGACATGAAAGGGAAATTTGACTTTCAAGAACATCACACCTGGGGGAACAATGAATTCCTCTTTCAAAGTGAAATGTCACCAAAGTTTTCAACTGAGGCTATCACAGCACGTACAGCAATTTATTCAATATTCTAGAAACAGGCAAGGCAGAAATGATGATAACATGACCAAGTCTGCAATTCAATTTGTTCCCATTCTTTTTTTCATGTTTTTAATTAAATCTTGATAGTTGTAGGACAGGACCAATTTTCTGTATCGCAAGTGAAGAAGCTACAGTCAAATGGTCCTTTGCGCTTTTTCTTCTCCTAGCTGCTTACAAGACTTATTACAGAAGAACCACATGTGCTGCATTTGATGAGAAAAGGAAATATCCAGTAAAAACTGCCTCCTGCGAAATGTTGGGAACTGGTATTATTCCCTTTATCATCTAACATCCAGCCAATTAGTGGCAAAAGATTGCAGGAGCTGATGAATTATGTCCCATAACCTGCTGAAAGTTAAAAGGCATTCTAAAAAAGAATGCAAAGGGGAGTGATGATTTTCTCTACACCAATGAAGTGATCATGCCATTAGCTATAGTGTCTGGAGAACATTTTCTCTAAAACTGGTCAAAAATAAGTTGAAGTAGTTGTGACAGAAAAAAAAAACCAACAAACGAAAACCTCTAGCTTTCTGCAAAAATTCATATTGAAAAAGCTTCCACTTGAAATGCTCAACTTGAGTTAGTTAATCTGGGAACAAAGAAACTTTTGATGCCTGTTGAAATATTACATGGCATTCTGGAAGCATCTTTCCAACAGCTCCATTTTTAACCTGTGAAAATCTTCAAATTTACCTGCTGCAAATTAGTAACTTTGTCCACTGGAATAGCAAAAAACCCATATATATATATATAAAAAATTCACAAAGGCTGCGGAAAACTGTCACAGGCTCAGTAAATCACTTTTGCAAAAGTGAATCATGTAAGTGTAGTAATTAGATCACTGAAGACTTCTAATATACATACTACATTGTGTTGTACTGAAGTTAATCTTTGCACTGACACCTGACTTGCTCCAGTGTCTGTAGAACCATATATTATAAAAGAATGAACACCATAATGTGCTCCTAATTATTATGCTAAGCCTTAATACAAGATGGGGTCAGAGAGACAAAGAGCTTAATTGATTTTATTCCAGGAAACAAAGACAGCGCGCAAAGAATCTGCTGCTATGGTATCAGTGGGAACAGTCATTAAAAGCTTATTAGTGGGAGAGGTCCAGGTAATAAGACACAAAACACAGAACACTAAAGGAAATAAAGTTTGCCCAAGAAGAGCAGTATGGCTTTATTTTCTTCATTAAAGTTTTTTTCTATATTATAATTAAAATAATTACCACACTGTAAATGTGAAACTTTAGAGTCTGTTCACCAGACAAAGATAGGAGTTTCATGACTGCAATGAAGCAGCAACATCTAAGACTAACACAGGCCTGCGACACAACTGAATTCTGGGAAAGTTCAGTTCTGTAGTCTGTACTATGAATGCAAGTTGCACAACTCTTCCTTAATTCTGTGTGCATAGGCATACCCATTCTTTTGGTAACTGCACCATAAACCCCTTTAGAGACCAGACTGTGCCTACCCCTCCATGATCACAGAGGAGTTAGTCCTCTTCTCACAATAGGATAAACTGCAATTCAAGGCTGCAAAGGAATAGGGAACCTTGAGCTAACAGCAGCTCTACAGCACAAAGCCAGTCTCCGATACCCCTAACAGAGAGGGAATTCAGAACCCTGTTTGATGTTTAATGGTACATTTTTCAATACATAAAAGGAAGGAAAAAATGCACCTTCTACCTAATGTGTAAAATAGAGACACAACAATATCATAGACAGGATTATAATCTTGCAATGGCGCTCCAGTGGCACAGCTGCAGGAATTTCTTGCAGTTAACAATGATGAATACATAGACTTAGGAGAGAGCCCTGGTCCGTCTTCCCAAAATCCAGAACAGCTAAAATTGCCCTGAAATATGGCCTGTTTTCTTCAGTATATTTGTAATTTGTATTTAACAATAATGAGCATTTTATGTCTTAAAATAATATCAGTGCTATGATACCAAAGAGCTTTTGGAAAGGCAGTAGTTTAGCATGATCACACTCAGGAAAAAGCATCAAGAATTACACTCAGATGCAATAGACACAGACCAGCCTTCCCTCCCAAGTCATGTCCAAAGGCTATCTCAGGGAAATCCAGCCTTGCCTGTATGTTTATGGAAGGGATTAACAACATTGATTATAAACTCAGCTGATCAAACTATTGTGCTATGAGGTTATTTCAATTTACAAAGATGCATTATGTCATATATAACAATTACTGCCTAACTGCAAGGTTCCCATCCCTCCCCCCCCCCTTTAAACAAAGGCCACAAGTCTTTGTTTGAAGCTTATTTGTAAGATAGAAGTGTTACAAAATGTATCCAAGGGAGAAAGTCATCATGACCTTTCCTGTGGGACTTCACCCTGCTATTCCCACGTATCACTCCCGATTCTCTCCTACCCACACCAGCTACTGAACAGTAGTTAAACGTCTCTCTATGGCCAGAGGGACCCTGCAGCTCCCAGGGACTTCCAACCTTTCATCTCCTGTCTCAGGAAGCCCACCCTTGGTTACGACATGGATGAAGTTGCAACTGCCCCTCTCTCCCACAGCTTTGCTATGCACAAATTGCAGGCGTCAGCTAACCTTGGGGACAGAACAGGAGGTACAGACCCACTCCTGCTGATGGTGGCTAGAAGGGGTCTTGACTCTCAAGCACAGTAACTGGAGATATTCAAATTACAACCTCTCTTCCCATGTATTGTAGGAATGTGATTTGGACAATGTCAAATGTTTTTAAAATCACACCTTAGAATTACAGGCAGCATTTCCCAGTTATAATCCAAAAACATTCTGCCTACTGTAAATGCCTGGCACAATCCCTAGGAGACAAACAATAACTGTTTACTGCCTTTGGAAAATAAATAAAAATAAGAGTCTAAACAGACACAGCAATTCTGTGCAAGAGTCTGAGGAAAGTTTAAGATAAAGTAGTTTATCTACATGCTGACTGTGAAAAGGGAAATATGTTTACTGTTTACCACAAATGTGACTCCTCATATTTAACCATTTTAAATTTTGGATAGTATTTATTCTTCTCATTATTGTTACTGTGGGCTTCAATGACAGGGTTTGTTTCCTATGCTGAATATTGGGCTGCTGTCATTTACAGAAACCCAAGTTTATACTCTACTCTCTCAGCAGTCAGATAAGAAAGGAAGGTAGCATTCCTGAAAGAGGATGTATCTTTCTGATGACCGACTATTAAGAGCAGACAAGTGGTATTTCTGTCAGATAATCTGAAGCCCAAAATTAGTAATATATCAGCAGATTCAGTGCCTGTGGTGAGGTTACTGGAGGTCTTTGTTTAAAAAACGCTTATTGTTTAATATATCCTTCAGGGTAAAGCAATGTGCCATGAATTCATAAGCCATACTGCTGCTGCTCTCTCTTTTCAAGTGGCCTTCTTTCAAAATCAGCTGCGGCACCAGAGGCAGAGAGGAAAGAATAATAGATTGCAGAATCCCTGCGGAATATGGGTTTCGGAGAACAAGCAGATGAGAAGGGGCTTGCATGCTCCCAGCTCTGGGAGGCCCAATATCAAGAGAATAGGGCTTTTTCATTAAAATAAAAAAGCAGTGAATTATTAGGACCCCATCAGATAGTGAAGTTATTCACTGAAGGAAGCTAGACAGCAGAATAAAAACCTCGACTGAATGACTGGCAGCACGGAAAGGAAAGCACAAAAGAGCAGGAAAAGCCGAAGCGTGAGCAAAGCAAGTGACGTCTGTCTTTGCTGCCATGTCTTTGCCAGTTCCTCTCCTTGCTGAGTTCTTAAGGGGTAAGGAAGAGATGGCATGGGGAAAATTGCAGCATGAAGATGTACTCACATGAAGAGCTCAATGAAAATCAAATAAATTTCAGAGCACAGCTGCAAAAATAAACACAAGTGGGGAAGGAAGAGGCTGTGGTCTGGTTAATGCACTAGGATTCAAGACACCAGGGTTCAGTTCCGTGTCTTGCTATGTGATTTTTCCTGTGGCAATAAGAAACTGAAGGTCATTGAGACACAGTGAAAAGGGTGACTTCCCTTATTTCTGGTGGCAGTAAGGAATAAATCTCCACTAAGCTGGAAGGACTTAAGACCTTCTAAAGCCTGCAATGAGCTCTGTATGGGCACTTCATAATGGCAGTTCAGCAAATGTCCAAGAATGGCAAGAAACAACATTGTAATTGAAAAGTAAACTGAGGCACAAAGTCATTAAGAAACTTATCCAAAGTCATACACAGAGTCATGTCCAAAGTCATGAACTGATCCAAAAATATAAATCCGGTATTCCTGAATAAGACTGTTAAAAATATAGCTTAAAAAAAAATTAGGCACATGACAAGCATAGCAATACATCTTTTATACCAGAGGCCTGTATTGTCCAGTAAAAAAATCCACAACACTCCAGCCTTACAGTATTCAGATTGAAGAGTAAGCTTTGACAATAGATGGAAGAACTGGTTTCCAACAAAGGATGGTGTAAGTCTCTCTGTAGAAACTGTGTATAATCTTGCAACAGTCATGAATATGAGCTGACTCTTGTGTGCATGTCTGCCTTTGTGGTCCTGTCATTCATCCACCTCGAAATATTTTTGAACACAAAAAACTTATACTCCCCACACACTTCCTCTCCAGCAGTAAGAAAACACCTTGGGTTTGGTCAGCTATAATTTAATCTTTAAAATACATCTTTATAGTGTCTAGTGAGTGATGATGCTGCACCAGCCCAGCATTACTGTCAACCTACAACTTCAGCACCTTAGCAAGCAGCGAGCGCCAGAATTTGCCTGAACAAGAAAAAGAAATGGTGCAGGAGAAATGACATTTTTTACACATGATAGTCTGTAAAAATTTTGCGTGAGTTCAAATCTGTAGAGGAGCTTAGACTGCAAGCAAACTGATGGAAGAAAAAAAATATTTACTTTTCCTCTTTTAGTGCAGGAGTAAAGGACAGGTAAACAGATGGGATAGGGAAGCTCAGCTGCCCGAGATCCAAGAGCAGAAGTTTTTTATTGTTTGCTATACAGTATTGCAAATCTGAGTGAGAATGTGGGCAAAAAAAAGCAAAGACAGGCTAAAAAAGACCTCAGAACAACATCCAAAGCTGCAAGTTAGAGAGCAGAAGATTCACTTTGAAGAGAAAATCAGTGTCCAGACACAGATCACATTTGAATTCATACTGCATTCCATCTGCTTATGTTGCAAGCCATCATCAGCATAATTTCTGACCCCAACAAATCACCATAGTGATTACTGTCCCACCAATCTTACATGGGAAGAAAGTATTATGCACACAACACAGGCAGGAAACAGATGTCTGCACTGTCCACACTGAATCACATTTGATCTTTCACAGAGTCCACTAAAGAATTAATTCCAAGGGTAACATGCTATGCTTACTAAAATCAAAAGAAAAACTCGAGTATCTTCCATGAATTCAGGTTTTATCCAGTTCTCTTCCTCCCCCCATTCCACACCTTGATATATTTTCCTGCCTAGAGTATTTTATTCGTTCTGTATCTGTAGTGAGAAATACAGATACACAGATCTGTATTTGCCAAATCAGATACGCATCAAATACAGATCTGTATCTGATCTGGCAAGATCTTAACTCTTCTATTTCTAGTCCAAACTTAAATCTGGTATCAGATTGATAACTGCCTGATACAAAACAGAAATAGAAAAGGCAGATGTTCCCCATTTTGACTTGTGATTTGACCAGATTCTGTTCAACTGTGGTTGCTGCTGTTCAGTAAAGGAGACCAAACGATGATACTCCTGCTCGTACGCAAATTACCTTATTCCAGGGGTAGCTTCATGTAGATCATACACAGCTCTTCACGGGCTGAGGTTCTGTTTGAAGGAGGTGAAACGATCACAGTCCAAGAGTGTAAGTAGAGAGAAATAATAATGCTCTCACCTAAAACAAAACAGATAGCATTTTACCATAATGAGGTCTGTTTGGGAAGTATAAAGACTTCAAACATTTCAATTTATTACATAGCCAGAAAATAAGGATTCTATGTCTCTTTCTACCTATATACACACTGTTATGCCTAGACATTTTTGCAGCTACAAAGGTAACCAGGTGATAGATAACCATGGATCAAGTGTTTTCAGAAAGAAAGAAAAAAAAATAATTCAAAAATAATACTCCAGGAAAACCACAAAAAACACCTCAGTGAATGGTACTGCAATAAAATTACTATGGTCTCTGTGGTTGTGATGCTGATGTCTCCATCTATAATGGGAACAGCAGGGACTTCTTCTTTTAAAAAAAAACCCACAGCCAAACAGAAATGTATTTTTAATGACTGGTATTGAAAAACATTTGGCCCAATCTGTATGCAAACTACGAGATCTGGTTCTCTCCGCTTGTTAAAGAAACCTACTGTTGAAAATTTATATGGTTTTTATTTCAAAAGCTTTTGAAGTATTTCACCTACCAAAATGATAGCACACTTTTGAAATATAGTTACCTTGAAAACAGATGCCGACAACAGAAACAGAAGAAATACTATGAAACTGTGATCAAATGAAAAACGTGTGCTGCTTCAAAAGCATTCCACATGGGCCACAGGACTCTTCCCATACAAAATATTGATAGTTTGTCAAAACTATTTTACCAGTCAAAGCAAGTGTCTACTGCTACATGCAAACCAAAACACATATTTAAACTTAAATAGCAAGAAAGAAAAGTACATCTGAAGGCAAAGAACATGGGATCTTAAGCAAGAAACTCCTGAACTCTCATCCTGGCATTGACACAGACTTTTTACAGGGCCACAAGCACATCATCAGACGTAGCTGTGTGCATACATACATCCCCCCAGTGAAAGTATGTCTGTTTAGTAAAAGTCTGATGACTTTACTGAGTGTAAGTACTATTTTACTCAACTAATTTTATGGACTGATAAAACAAAGTGAATAATCTGATAAGCAGCAGTATCAGAATCTGATTCTGAAACATCCTAATCCAAAACTTCATGTGGAAAGACACTGATTTCAAGACACTGTGTACTGAGCCTTATTGTAAACTGACTTTTGAAGAAATAAAACTATGTAAATTCTAAATAGTGCTATTATTTAGTGTGCTTCCATTTTAAAAAATACCCTACTGGCAGAAAAATTTACAGACAAATAACTGTAGCTCCAAAGAAATAAAAACCAGATGCAGTACAAGTAAAATCTAGATATGCTAATTACAGAACTTGCCCATAGCCAGATGCACAGCTTATACTGGAAAGCTAACTGAACAGGTAAACTACCTTCCATGGGAAATAGATTAAGCTATAAATTCAAGCATCATCAATCTAAAATTATGCACTTAAAATTGTTTCTTGTTTCTGCATTTCACCACTGTGTTGGATCATTAGTTTTTATTAAAATATGACAATGATGTTAGTATGGTACTAACTAGTTTTTATCAGAGAAAGAAACAAAGACAAAAAACCACAAACTTATCTTGCTGAATTCAATCTGGCCATAAACAGAATTATGTGCCTTGATGGCCTGACTTTATATGTTATGGAGCTGGAGAAGAGGGAGCAAGAAATCTTGCCCAAGCAACCTCATGAAAATTTGAAACAATTACCTAGATGCAACCAGAAAGCACCTGAGAAGGCAAGTGTAGGAAAGCCCTGACTGGGGAGGGAGGGGAATGAGGAAGAGGACATTTTTGATACCACATTACATTTTTTTTTATCGTAGGTTCAGTTTTAATTAGAAATCCTGATTCCAAAAAAATGCTTTTGTCATCAACAAATAGCTCTTTCATTTTGCTGGTGCTCAGAGCTTTAACAGGTGGTTAACTAACTCATTACTTTATGCAGGCTTTTTACCTACCTTTGTTTCTGAAGGCAGAGAAAAATTCTTTATTGTTACATGGTTTTTGGTAATACAGCAGCTGCTGTTTATGCTAATTCTTGCTTACTTGCAAATAGACCTGTGTTTATTTTGTGCCATGCCAGCTGTCAACAAAGACATTTGAAGAATAATTTCCATACTCAAAAGAAAGACTCTGCTCCTTCCTCCTATTGCTCATTTCTTTCTTCTCCATTTCAGACCCAGTGTGTGTTCATCTGGAAAAGTGTCTAATGGTGAGTTAAGAGATGAACTGAACCTGAAACGCCTTGATGGTCCCATGGGTATCCATCTATTACCCTGAATATATGTATAGGCCACTCCAAACTCCTCCTGTCTCTACTGATATTCTGCAGTTGCCCTGCAAAACACAGTGCTCTCCAAAATGCTGCTAAGGACACCGTGAGAGTCATATTCCTTAGTGGGAATGTTTGGCTATTGCAGTTTTGGCTCTCGACTGTATTTCCGGTGAGTCCCTCTGTACAGCCTTGCTATCAACGACTTGCAAGTGCAGCCTCACTGCAGTGTGCCACTGTATGCGGATGAGGCTCAGGGATCTAGAGGGACAGCAGACTTCAGAACTAGCCCTGGTTTTATCACCAGCAAACTGCTCCTATAAACAGCTTCTTTTATCAATCACCTGTATTTTCTTACTAAATTCATCTTGGCAGCACTGAAAGTTGGAACTGTTGACATCTTCCAGCATCTAAACCTCAGACCTTTCCCCAACTCCCATTTTCCCTCAGCCGATGCTGCAGCGCTATTTTTCCAACGCATCTGGAATTGCTTGTGTTTTCTTCTGAGATCTGAAGCTGATAGCGCCTTATTCCTTAAGACAGTTCATTACTGCCTATTAGCATTCATTTAGTACATTTAGTATTAAGATCAACAGAAGCCCTGAGGACAAAGCACTTTGAAATCAATACTTCAGAGACTCTTAGTCCTGATCAACAGCGCTCCTTTAGCCCTGTAACTTCTACAAAGGGAAAACCTCTCTGTTTACTGCTCCCCCAAACGCACACGCACTTAAAACGGCTGTTAAACAAAATGGAGACGTTCTGATGTACCGCTCGTACCTCACCAGCCGAGGCTCGGAGTCCGGCGCCCTGCACAGCTCCACCGGGAGCCGCGACACTAAGGCGCGGCGAGGAGCGGCCGGGGCTGCCTCACCCGGATACGGCCGGTTCCAACCGGTGCCACCACAGAGCGGGGCTTGTGACGCATGCAGGAAACACCCAAATAAGGGCAAAACCTGCCCAAGTGAGGGGAAAAGTGTGAGAAAAGGCTTTGCGTGTGGCAGCGTCAGAACTGGGTAAGGAGGATGTATAAGGATGCAAGGGAATTGCTTCCTTAGTTTTCTCTAATGGCTCCATAAGTACACCTTGCACATAAGTACAGTTCTTCCCATGATGGGGGTAAACGTTCTCCTCTGGTTGTGAGATTCCACCTGGTGGAATATGCGGCAGTTCCAAGCAGCAACTGCTGTGCTACACTACACACCACCCATGGCCGCAGTATCTGTGTGCCTCCTGCAGACTGATTATTTATCCTCATGACACTTCTGTCTGGCACAGTGAGATTAAACCATTTATCCTAGGTCAGGCTCAAAGTCAGTGGCAAACCAGGAGCTCAGATGAGAGCATTTATGGCCGAGTTGGTTACAGCAACTACCAAACCATCTTAAAGTGTTTCATTATGTGCCATAGCTAGCCAGAGAACGTCTGTGGACAACTGCTATTTCACTGTTTTGGAATAGAATCACAGCAACTCTTTGTAGCCAAATGACACAAGAGTATGTTGTCACCACCGCATCTCATTCAGGAATAGCTGCCTGAAACCAGCATTTACTTATTGCCAAGTCTTTGCTGGCCATAGATACTTACATTTATGAATCTAAGCAGGCAGAAGAACATGCCAGCACAAGTTGGTGATTTCTTCTTTTTCTGCTACAATTACTTCCCAGCCAGCAGACATGAAGAGCATCACCGAATCTATTCTCACTCACCGCACTCCATATGTTCCTGAGGACTCAATCTAAGATGATGCCAAGAGAAACACAGAGTTACACTACTGGGACATATTTTATCCTATGTTGGCTGTCTGAAAGTCAGTTATCCAGGTTCAGTTAGAAGAAATGTTCCCCTAAAAGGCAAGTAATCCACTTACAAGTGGTTAATTAACAGTAGGGGGTTGATTCATTCTTCACTTTTCTCTGTACTCAGAGAGGTAGCAAAGATTTTTCTGTGCTTCCTTAAGAGTAAGCATGTTTATAGTAACATTTACATGTACAGACAGAGCTCTGCTTGAAGAAAGTGCTGTATAAATGTTATATACTGTTACTACAGAAATTTAAAGCATAATATCTGTGTATAGACAATGTTAATTAGTTGAAGGAACTGATCCCAACTAGTTCTTTTAAAAGCTGCTGATAGCTAAAACATTTACATGAGGTATGATTTACTCAGTGAAAGTGATTTCACTAAGGGAAAGGATCTATGCCCATTCCGCGGATCTCCACTGCATCCAGGAGTATGCTGGGCCAAGAGACAGGGAAATGTCTTTCTAATCATGGCTTTGTATGCTGGTTGCCTCTTGAACTGGTTATGCAGAAAAAAAAACAGCTATGAAAAGGGGATGTGCCACAGTAAAAATAATCTGGTACATGGAAATTTGTGTGCATGGTCTCTTCTGTCTTCCAGTCAATCAGGGCTTATTTCCAAAGCTAAGTCCTGGTAGGGAGAAATGTGGGTAAATCAGTTCAGAGTGAATTACCAGAGTGAGAAGAAGGTTCAAGATACGGTCCCAGCTGGATGGACTTACATTAAATCCCCATTTCAGAGCTCTGCTGTGCCTTTGACTGAATGGCTTGCACTAGGCAGGAGACTCCACAGCCTGATGCTTCTTCAGATCCTGCAGCTATGAGCTGGTCTCATTGCTTCCAGGCCAGCAGTTGGCAGATACTCTCTGAAGCCACCAGAATTGTGTCAAGAATTACAAGCTACCAGCATATACACATCCTGGCTTCCGAGCTAAACTCTGTTTTTGGGGAAGTGTTCTGAATTCCCATGCGGTAAGTGAGCAAGAGAAAAGTGGGCGGAGAGGGGAGAGGGAGTGCAGTAAAGCAGCGAGGCTCCTGTTGTCGAGCAGTAAATGGGAATACCAGCTTGAATGTCTTCAAGCATTTTTCTTTAATAACTTGTCATTTCTTGGTGAAAAGAAGTCCCGCAGCGATGATTTGTGGTGGTAATTCTAACAGTGAAAAACAATGTTGGAATTATGAAAAAGACAATCCTGCTGTGCTACTGGGTCACAGTATCTGTGTCAGCTGAGAGGAAAATCAAGCAGAACCATGCAAGAAACAACTTCTGACTGTGAGGCTGTTTGCTCTGAAGCAGCTCTTGAATGAGGAGCAACTGGTCTCCAAAGTGAGATCTAATGAGCAACGTACAAAGGCTGGTTTATGAGTGACCCCTGGACAGTGATGCTACCGGGTACTCTCATCATCTGCTGAACAGGAGGATATGCATGCAACTGTACATACTGCAAGCAGGGCCTGCCTAGGATCTAGTCAGCATTAGGGAAGCTAAGTATGTATCTTTAATCTTTCCATGCTCAGCATCCCACCTTGCAATTAAAGCTGACAAAGCTGCCACTGAGATGTGAGTTTGCGGTGCTGAGGTCTCCCTATCCAGCCTTTACAGGCTTGTAGCTGAAGGAGCCCAAATTTTGCTCATAGTTATTTAAGTGAACTTGATGTGTATATGCAATACCCAGCCATGGGTGCAGCTACAATGATGGCATGGACAAATTAGGCCAAAGTTGCTGGCATACTTTGGCACATCCATTTGGCTTCGGTGAAAATGAAGGGCATCATAGTTGAGGGATACCTGATGAATTTTTAACATTTTAATGTAAAACAGTAAATAGTTTCTCAGAAATGTGTCATGAAAGAGGCATTGGCTTCGAGCTGCCTTTCCTTCCCTGAGAAACTCTGCAACCTAATTCTGTGAGAATGAAGGCTCTGGCTTAGAAAATAGGGATGCTACAGTCCTGAAGTGTGCTTTCATTTGTCAGGTTTGAATTTTGGAAAGAGTTCTCATATGCTATTAACTACATGCACTATCTGGAAATGAAGCAATGAATAAATTATCATGAATAAACACAAACATCCAAAGTCAGCCACAGCAGTAAAGTAATAATAATGAAAGTATGAAAAACACATTGCCTTCTTCCAAGAGGTATTCCTAACACACTAGTTTGCAGGGTGGAAATCCGTACATCAGAACAGAAAAGGTAGGTAGATATATTTGCTGAAAGTATATCTGTCCCTTAAAAACTAGTCTAATTGTAAGTAAGCTTCAACTTCCTCAACACAAGTTGTTTACATAGATTCTGCATACACCAGATTGGCACACTATAGGCAGTTAGATAACTGTGGAGGCATTCACATAGATCCAGTGCCCCGAGAAAAATCTCGATAGGGCTCAGAGATACCAGTCGACAGCATTGGAAGTACAGAAGCCAAGCTTTACATTCCTGAAATACGTAACTGCTATTTCTTTCTTCTACAGTCATCTAAACCAATAAAATTTTAAAAGCCTATAAATCCTCTTTTAAGTGCTCCACCTTGTCACTGTTTTCAGCCAGCGCTAAATGTATTGGAAAAATAGAATATCTGTGTCTCATAGTGATTTGGTTGCACTCTCCTGAAGAATTCAGACTTAGCAACTACGTTGGTCTGACATACTGTGCTCTGTATTGCCAGGACATCCCTGAAAGTGTCTGAAGCTGGGTGAATCCAACAAAGCTGAAGAAGCATAGCAAAACCAATTAAGCCAAAAGGAACCTTCATTACAGAATGCTTCACAGCAAAGCACAGGAGCTGATGAGAAGCTGGCATGAGAACACAGGTATTTAGAAAACTGAACCTCTGTTTGAAAGAAGCTGAGCCACCTCATACGGACTTAGATACCTAAATGTTCTAAGAGACCCTTCCAGCCTACAGCCTGCCTTGCAATGCATTTTGATTCCGCTTCTGGCTGAGACCCTGACTGGCTGTACAATGTGCCAAGCAAAGCATGCGTGTATCTGAAGACAGGATTAAGCCCTGAGAATCTGTCTGTTGCTTCCAATTAGAGGTTATACAGTATGATAAGAAAGAGAACACACTGTGGAGCTGTGAACTCCTTTTTGTTGTTGTTGTCTAGAGATGGGATCAGAAAAGAAGCTTCAGGCAGAACATCTGTACTGTGGACAGACAGATGTTTGCAGTTGCAGCTCTGTGCTTTCTCTTTTTTCAAAAATTAACATATATTCATGCAATTTCTTTCCCCCTCATGATAAAAAAGAGGTAATCCTCCATTAAAGCATTCAATCTTCTGCTTTACTGTAAATTGGGAGGTGGGTGAGATTTATTTGCTAAACATTGCCATAAATATTTAGCAGAACAGGGCTCGGTTGAGAAGAGGACATCTAAACAGATTGCTAGTGAGCTAACCCCTGGAGATTTTCCAGATTTCTCTCTTTTCCTCCCATTTTTTTTCCTTTACAGAGAAACTAAACAAACATTTGAAAGGAAGTGCATGACTTGAACAACACCCCTACTCCCCCTAAATAATTCAAAAGAAAATTAATAGGATCCAAGATCCCGCTTTCTGATTATCAGCATGGCTGCTACTTTTTATTTTCTTCTTTTACAGTAGCAACCAGCTGGTACAGTGCATAATGCTAATCAGTTTGTGTCTTTCACATTTCTGAAGCTCCTTGGAAACACATCCCCATCAAACTGCTTTGAAGTTCAATTTTAATTTAGATGCAAACTATCCCAAAAGTACTGATAGTCTAAAAAGCGCCTCTGGCAGTCTGTAATTATAAGGCAATAGAGCTGTCAGATTTCATCAGAATGTTGTGTCAGTCAGTCCATGCAGCACCGTTTAGCCTCATATGATCATTTAAACATTCCTCCCCACCACTCAATACTTACCCAGCACTTGGGTATGTAATAGGGCTTTATTTACTCGTTGGTTTTCAGTCATCCAGGTCCCCCAGACCATTGGAATGATAAAGTTGTGCAGAAAAGCATCCTCCAATCCGCCGATCTCCTTATCATACAGATATTCCTGTTGCAGCATTTCATCTGCAAGAGATTCATAGCATAAGGCTTAAAACAATCTACTAGTATTACTGCTTAATAAAAGAGCAATATTGTATCTCTATGCTGGGGTTTGAAGAAAAGATCCATTCCAACCCAAATAAATAACATTTGGAGGATCAGAATAATTCTTTTGAGAAGAATTTCTGTGCTTCTGAATCCATCATGTATCCACTATGCAAGGGCAACACTTTTGGTTGTCTTCAGTGGGGTTACTCGAGATAGGTGTCTGCACCAGGATATTTAATTAATATTTGCAGTTCTCGGTGCTTTCAGTACATGCCATGAAATGTAAAAACAGAGAAGATGAATTCCAGAAAACACAGCAGCTTAAACCACTAATCTGACTTCAGATATTCAAAATAAAAGCTGAAAGAATTTCTTTCGGCCCAAAGCTCCAACCTGGGTTTTATGCTCTGGCTGCAGGAAAGCCGGGGGGGGGATTCACTGTCAAGTTTGAGAATGATAGTAGGAATATTTGAAAACAACCCCCTCTCCTCCAGCAGAGAGGCAACACCAAATACAAGGGATACTGACTTCAGTCCATTTGTGGGGTTTATTCTGTGTGCTGTTTCCTTGCTTCAGGCCCAGGGCCAGCATGCTGCCTCCCCACTCTCCCTGTGTATTCATTCTTCTCCCCTATTCTTGGAGCCCTGTGTTTGAAACAGACACTGCATGTAATGCCTGAAAAGAAGGAGGCTTTTAACATCTTGGGACATGCATTTCCTCCAGCTCCATTGTCTCAGCTATTTAAAGGAGTGAAGAGAATCTGGCAATGCTTGGGATTTGGCAACGCTGGCTAATGCTACTCTTCTTGACTCTGTCTCTTCTAGATGCTTTTCAGAAGCAAAGACAGAAAAAACCCACAATTCTAAGGGTTTATCCTTCAGACAGCCCAAGTGGTGTGAATCCCATAGACCACCTAAGTTTTCCCTACACAAGCTTTTCCTCTTGCCCTGCACACAAAATGAGATCTCATTATAGTCTAAAGCTCTTACTCCTAGCCAGGTTTGAAGGTCACTGCAGCAGCCCCGTTGATTCTAGTACCCAGAAAAAGTTTAACTTTCCACACGTTTTACTGAGTGCCTCAAACACGCCGATAGTCTTTTGGGTCTGTTCAGGGTCATGCTGAAAAATAAGCCTATTAATACAGCAGGGTTTCAAAATATTTGAAGAGCTAATTCAGCAGAGTTTATATCTCTTGTGTAGACTTCACTGGAGCCAGCATTCTTCACTCTATATTCAGTCACTCTGAACATCAGTCAGGGCACTTTACTCAGCCATAAAAGAACTACAAGCAGAGATGAATCTCATCCTTTCTTCTTTCAGACAGCTAGGAAGCCACCAGCCTCCCATTTTAAACCTAACTACTGAAGACAGCTTAATGAGGCTCAGGGAGGATCACCTTGAATGTTAGCCAACAGCCCATTGTCACAAGAAAAGTTTCTTGTGTCAAAGACTGTATAACCCTGGAATAAATTGCTTTGATTCTGCTTACACTGGGGCTGTGCTCATTCTTGATCCTTCAGCTGTCACAGTGGGAGGTGTGAATGCGTGTGGGATGCTTACGGTGAGAAAGACAAGGATATCGTATTAAAATCTTGGTTGTAACTATTAATTTAGGAAAAGCTATAGCAAGCAGTGAAGAACCATGGGTTTAGAGACAGACTTTTTCATTCATTTATAAGTCTGTAACAGAGACAGATGACACCAAATAAAAGGCCCTGCACATGTGCATGAACACTCAGCTCACAGCTTGCTGCTGGCTTGTGAAGCTTTATCATGTTTGCCTGTGGGCATCATGTACATGCACAAGTCTTCTCATGGCACCTCCAGTTTGAGAAAGAGCTGTTACAAGAAGACCTTAAGAGCAAATAAAAATCACATACTTGTAAGAAAGTGTATTTTCACAAAAGCAGGGAATATATTAACATTTCTCACCCCACAGCAGAGGAGTATACCAGAATCTGAATTCTTGAAAAACTACTGCTAATGCTGACCTTAAAATGGCCCAGATATAATTTCAAAGGTTTTAGTATGATTGTTTAAATATACCTTCATCATTTTCTGCCTGCTGTTAATGAGACATTACTAATAACTTCTTCTCTCTCAAACATTCACTGATAAACCAATTACTATAATTAGGCAATGGATGTGCTTTGACCACTGCTAACAGGTGGAGCACAAAAGTCTCCTTGAATCCTCTTATCTGGTTGTTGCACTTGCCTGCCATCCTTTCACATGTGGAAGCTATTTCAGGCAGAGGGAAATCTTTCTTGCTGCTTTCACAGCACCTACTACACTAGGATTCAAGGGTAATCAGAATGAACTTTTTGCTCTTGCTATACTAACTGGTCTGGATATGAAAGCCATGGCATTAAGAAAACATGTTAACTGAAAAGCAGTCTGCATCAGAGACAAATAATTATGAGCTTTTTCTTTCTCCTTAAACAAATCATGCAAGTTTTCTCATTTCTCTCGTGGATTAAGAATGTACTTAGTCAAGAGAAAACATCTGTCCAAATGGTGAGGAAGGAGAAAAGCCATATGCCAGAATGAACTGCTGCTTAGGAATAAGCAAAGAAAATCTAGAGGGCTGGCTTGGGATTTAGTTCTCTGGAGGGGAAAAAGGAAAAAATCACTGCAATCTGTTCATGTACGAGAGAGGGACAGAGTAAAAGACAGGAGAGCATAGCGATAGGAACATCTGCAGAAGTAATCTTTTTGAATAACAAGCAACACAACCTGGTTTAGGACAAACATCTGTACAATATGCAATAGAAATGTCCACACCCCTGTAAGCAGCTCCCCCTCCTTCCAGTACTGGCATAGGAAAAAGGTAGGAAGGACACAACAGCCTGAAAACAGATGAGGAACAGATACACCATTAAGTGGCACAACATCCATTTCTTTCTCTGTGCTCAGCCTAAAGGTAGCGTTAATAGAGGAAGCTGTAGGCAGGCAAATTAGCTGTCAGGTGCTAGAGGCTGCTAATGAAGAAAGATTCAAAAAGCATGGGAAAATGCAGCCAATAAAACATCTCCAAATGCTAAATGAATGAGAATGCTTGGCAGAGGTGTGTGAGCTCTTCTTTCAATGTGGAAACGGAGCAGCTGGAATATACACACCCCTGACTTGGTAAATACCCCCGCATAATTTAGATACTCTTCTCCTATGGTTGCAGAATAAGTTATTCTCAGAGAAGTGGTGACTGCGATTTCTTGCTAAAGGTGTGTGTTGGAATGCAAGATGGCAATATGGGAATTACACAGCTTTATCACTGGACTACAGTTCTGGAGACCTTGTTTTTATTGTGCAGATCACTTGGATTCCTACATCACTCTGAAATCTGAGTGTCTGAGTTGTCTAGGTTGCCTCCACAAGATGAATGATAACTCTTGAAATAAGCAGGATAAATCACCCCCTAGAAATCCCCTTCTCTCTGCTGAGTATTGAGGAAGTATAGCTTATTTAAACCAGAAATCTATTTTTCATATGTTTAAAGTTATTTGAGATAAACCTCACCATTTTTCTACCTTTTTTTTTTTCCCTGAATTTCTGTCAGCAATCTGGGAATAACATTTCCAGTCACACTGTGCACTATGAAGACACCATCCATTACTGTTTCAGAGGCAGTCACATGCAATTGCACTAACAGCAGCTCTGTAAGAATATAAACAGATAAAAAGAAGGCAGAAAGGAGGGGGTTTTAATTTATTTGTGGTCTAGGTTTCAGCACTAGTTTGATTTTTCCTATCTAACAGAAATTAAAGGTCCACCTTGAACTGCAGTTCTAAAGGGAGTTCTATAGAATATCAAAGGCAATGCTACAAAGCGACTTCTTTATTTGGCTGTTTTTGAAAAAACAAAGGGAGAGGATTTTGGTTTACATTCTAATAGTCTCAAGTCTGTGAAGTTTGACAAGAGTAGTACTGAAACACTCTTATCAGTCATGGTCCATTTCTGTACTGGGCAGATGAAAAAGTCTTCAGCTTTGCAGACATTGTAGATTAGAGCTGACTTCAATTCTAAATGGAAGAGTTTTATGTCTGAAAACTCAGATTTGACAGAACTGAAGTGCTTCACAAACAGATAGCAATCTTGGGCAAACTGCAGATAAAAATCAGTTGAATAAGGTTGAAACACTTGTCTTGAAGTATAAAATAAATGTTTTGGGTAGCTATGACTTCTAGATTATATGCTGAATGACACCTGTCAGGAAAATACAACTGAAAGATGTCCGAAAGACCAAAATTAAGTATTTCAGCAAAGTTAGTTACAAGATCTCTGAGACTTTCTAGAATTTTGGTTTTACTTTTTAAACAACTCAGAGTAAGAGATGACACTTCCCTGAGGAGCTCAAATCCCACTTCAGAGCCAGCTCTATTCAAGGTATCAAATACAAG
This sequence comes from Pezoporus occidentalis, assembly GCF_034315485.1. Classification (NCBI taxonomy): domain Eukaryota; kingdom Metazoa; phylum Chordata; class Aves; order Psittaciformes; family Psittacidae; genus Pezoporus; species Pezoporus occidentalis. Next base: position 9,047,939 of record NW_026915691.1, on the reverse strand, counting down.
CATATACCCTGCTGTTATCTATTAGTTGCACCAGGGTCATGTCTCTGATATCAGAACAAATTCAGTACACATAACAAGGGATCATTTCCTGCATTCTTCAGCTTTCTTGACATTCAGTTGCATTGTGAGTATGAGCAAGACACAGTACAAGACAGCCATTTACACATGCTGATGATTTCAAGGTGCCTAAGCTTTTGAGTTACTTGGATTTCTAGGGAATTATTTGTTATTTCACTACTGCAAATTATTACAGCATTATGTAAGCAATTCTTAAGGCTACTTTTCTGCATTAAATCCACCACTTCTCAGGAGGCATCGGCCACCAGGTGCTCTTTGGATTTAAAGTGTACACAGGAGAGATTGAAATGAGTAAAGTGCATTATCTCTGCATGCATTTGTCACTGACAAAATGTATTAATTGCACATGGAAATCAATGCAAAGCAGTGTAGCTTTCAACCAAATTACAGAATTAAATACAGGGCCTATCAGATCTGATAATCCCTATTGAATCAAACGCATTGCCAAGGTCAGTAGAAATAAGCAGTCTGAAATATATCAGAGAACCACATGCACAGCTGTCTTGGTGGATGCGTTCATCATATTATATGTACTCTATAGCACTTGCCATCAACGAAATCCACAACTATTATTATTATGATTAATGAGATATATTTTACATTAGAAATTGGCAATCAAGGTCCTTCCTCAGGGGATGCTCCTGTGAAACTCAAGGAACTAAAGCTCAGTACCTGGCTTAGTCTCAGAATTTGTCCAAATTAACTCATTTTTCTCTACTTTGGCTCCATATTTGGAACTAATCCTAGATTACGATATTTACCTATTCCACGTGGAGAGTTCTTTACACTGAACTTTAGGAACTGAATGACACATGTCACCATAAAGGGCTCTTTAGTATGCAGCTTGTCACTGCAGAATGTCAGTGATTAACACTGAGTAAAGATTTTGAACATAAAACTTTGGATGATGATTGGCCATTAAAGAAAATATCAGATTGCTCAAACTGAGCATCATTCATACACCTCAATGCAGCGTGCAGCAGTATAGACAACCACTGATGGACACAGATGGTGTTATCTGGCTGCTCCCTACAGCATTTTTGACTTAATATTCTCTTCTCTTTGCTGTTTGGCTATTTACTGCAACTTCTGTCCTCTCCTATTGCTTCTTCAGGTAGCTATTACCTTTCTAACTTGAACTGTCTGGTAAGACTGAAACTACACAACTACACACATGACAGAGTCAAAAAGATATTTGCAGACATCATATTGCACTACCACAATTATCTGATACTGGGACTCAATAGGTAGCTGATTACCAAGTCCATGCCACACTTAAAACAATGCACACATTTATTACTTTTAAAACAATGCACAGTTGTTCCTTTGGTGATTCTGGCTGTTGCATTCTCAAGAGTGCCTTTGATTTATAGCCCAGTGTATTATTAAAGAAATGAATTATGTGTTGGTACGTTGCATTTAACATGGTATACATAGGGGCAAGTGCATCTGCTAGCTGTTAATCAAATGTTCACTAACAAAGGTTGATTAACAGCACTTTACATATTTACAGCAAGAATGAAAAGCATAATAGAGCTCCACTGAAGTTAAATGATAATAAATTATTAAAATGCATTTATCTATGCACTGATTAGTGAGTGGGATAGACAGAACTGCAGGCACAGTTTTATTCATTACACGATACCATTTACTTATTAAAACAGAGAAGACAACATATTATTTTTAGCTTCCGGGGGAGAAAAAAGCCCCCAGAAGCTGTGTACAGCTGTGCACGTTTTGAGGCACATTTAAAACAAGTTTCCTCACATGTAATTTTCATGTCTGTTGGCTTAAGCTTTCAAATCAGCTGTGGTGTTGGTGTGTGGTATAGAGCCTGACACTTGCAGGCCTCAATGCCAAGCTTGTTGTGACCTTGGGTGACAAACTTAAAGCCTGTCCAGTCTTCAGAAGGTGCTAGAAGTGGAGATTTGTCAAGTACACACCAAAAAATCTGAGGCCTTTTAAATGGATACTTAAGAACTTTTTTCTGTTAGGAGGTGGAATTACAAAGTCATACTCTTATACTCCATATCTGGAGGGAAGGCAAGGAGCATTTTCTTTTTATTGAGGCTGAACTGATTTCACAGAGCTAAGTGCAACTTTCTTATATAGACCCAGCTCCCAGCTATGACAAGGGATTAACAGTCTGGAGTCTGAGTACCCCACTAAATCCTATGGAGGTCAGTAAGAAATCTGGGGGCTTCCAGGCAGCAGGACTGGTCTTCTTGTTAATTATCGGCAATTTCTCTATTAACTAGACTTCAGAGAAAATCACTTTTTTTTCTTGAATTGCCTTTTTATTGATTTTCAACAAAACAGTATCACAGAAAGCAAACATGGACTATAAATGAGAGCTTAAACATGCAGCGCACATACTGTTGAACAGGAGAGAAAAATATAGTATGTTAATAAACCCAGCTAAAAGAATACAAACCAGAAAGTAAATAAACAGATGCAGGAATTACAGGAGTTCAGAATCTGAGTTCAGGGAGAAGAAATTAGAGAAAATTACAGCACAAGGAAAAATATTTGCAGTTGGTGTAAATCAATATTGACTCTGTTAATTTACTCCAGCTGAGAATCTGGCCCATGCATACTTATGTTGGTATTTAGAAAAACAACCCATTTGTACTCCATATAAAATAACTCCATATGAAAAATCTTCTTCCAAATCACTTATCTAAGAGCTCATTTGTAAACCATTCTACAGAGTAAATCATTTACCAATCTTTCCCATAAAACAAAGGCAGAGTGGCACTGTGTGGCCAAGAAAGCAATTTATAAATAAAAGTGCAATTAAAATGACCTTCAGAGTTTTACAGTATCCTATAAAGAAGCACAAAGTTGAGAAATTTAAACAATGAACAGCACGTAAGAATGCAAACTGCATGTCTCTTCTAGATAGTTTTCTTTCAGAGCCTTAACTCACTTCCAAGGACACAGCTGGCTAGAAGGCATTTGATGTGTATGACAAGTAGTTACACTGTGTTTTGTCCCAGTGGTTAAATCTTCTTTGCCTGTTATCTATCTGGGGGTATCATGATGAGTTGGACGTGGAACAAAAGTCCATAGGAAACCAGGCTTCATTAGCTGGATTCCTCACAGGACAACTCGGTTAATTTCTTTGATGACAAATCAGGGTACCTTATAAGCTGCAGGGATGGTGAAGAGACTGGGGTGTCTGCACCGCTCCCTGGGAGAAGATCAGAATTCAAAATGATCTGGATAGCTGGAGAAATGGACCAAGATCAATGGGAGGAAAGTCGATAGGCAAGTGCAAAGTACTACATTTACTAAGGAGAAATCAAGTGCACACATACAAAATAGGGAATTACTGGCTAGGCAGAAATACTGCAGAAGAGGAGTTGGTTTAACACAAACCACGTATAAATCAACAACGTGTCACTGTTGCCAAAAAAAGGCAAATCTCATTCTGGGGTTAATCGAATGGAGTTCTATGCAAGATGCAGGAAGAAGAAGAAACACCTCTGGAATTTTTTTGAACGGGTGAAAGAAGCATCTTTTGGGGAAGCTAAGGATACATTTGATCCCACCTCAGCATGGGCAGGCAAACAGCAGAGCTTATGAGGTGATTTACAGCCTTAATACGATCTGCTGAAAAGACCTGTGTGTTTCCAGGTATATGGATGTGGCAGGAGGGGTGTGATGGAGCACAGCAATACAAAATCTGCAGGCAGCACTGTCACTGGCTGGGGTGAGCAGAGGAGGTGGCATGGGGAGCCCTGGACCCCTTCGCTGTGACAGTTCCTCCCAGCCAGACCATTCCGCCCTGGCATGGCTCTGTCCGCTGGACTAACACCAGGGCTTCTGCACAGGCAACTGGATTAGGAACAGAAGCAGCTGAAAAACAGCCTGCCAGAAGAAATGAAGATCTGCTGCAATGTGGTTTGAAATGTGCTGCAGGGATCAGCAATTATGGAAATTGGTGCTGCCACTGAAAAAAATACCTCCAACCATGGCCTCTGCAAACCCCACGGAGCTGAGGAGCTCAGCACACTCCTGACCTCCATCTCTAAATCCATCTCCTTAACATCTACATCCTCTCTTCCTCCTTCAAGTCATCAAACAGTTGGTGCACACGCATGACAGTGTGCCATGGTGTGTTGTAGAGTCATAGGGGAAAGCAAGAACATCTCAAAGTGGGCTGTGGTAAAAATACTTAATACTAGATAAAAAAAGTGAAAAAATAAGCAAGAGATGTCATAACTGCTGCTAACAGTTCTATAATTATAAACAGAATCCCGTAACTTCTGTAGCCTGCTGACTTTTTACAAAGTGCACTCTGAAGTGAAGTAGCTCTCTGTCTCAGTGACTAGATACCATCACAGAAATCGTGTTTTCCTCCCATACATTATGCTCTGTCATCTATGTACTCATTTCTCCTACACCTGAATCATTACCAGAAATGTATGGCTTAGGAAAGTTGCTGAAAACCTCTGGAGGTAGCAAGCAGAGGTCCTGCTAGCAGCAGAAGTAATGAAGATACTAATTCAGGAAATCTTGAAATCAGGTGCCAAGGACATGAGTTATAAACCCTAACCTAGTGGAATCCAGCAACACACTGGAGATCTGGTTAATCTGAAACAGCAACAGAACTCACAAATAGTTCCCCCACAATCACTGCTGTGCCCTCTATCGGGAACTGCAGCATCCAGGTGTCTCCAGGAAGGAGACATCCTCCTCCTCCAACCCCTCTTCCTTTCTCTCCATGGCAGGCTAAAGCCAGTGACCTACTGGCCTTAAGCCTGGGCTCTCCATCACTGTAGAGAGCTCCAGGCTCCCTGCTGCCAGATACAGCTGTGGCTGCTGGAGAAAGGACTTGAGGTTTCTTCCTGAAACACTGGCTCTCCACTTTTGAAGGGCCATAAATCACATGAGAAATGGACAGGAGTAGCACACCAGTACATAAAATAGGTGTTTTACTGCAACTGCTGTATGATGGAGTTCGGCTGCAGCTTTGTGCATTTGCAGGCTGTAGGATACTCACTCAAACCAATGTTTTAAGTAGAATGAGTGGAGTAAGTAATTTATGGAGCATATCTAGCCTCTGTTTCTGAATTTATAAGGATGATTATTAAATGTCATTTACTTAGAACATCTTCTACTTGCAGTCTTTCTTGATTTAATTTAATATCCTCTGGTTATGAGTTATCCAACCTCTCCATACCTCCAAACATGCTTTGGGGTTTTAAACATTATATTTAATCTAAGCAAATATCCATATTCAGACTATACTGATTGGTGCTCACTACAAGCTATCACTGAAGATGCACGAGAGTTTAGATAGGACACTAAGCACATATGTTTTATTCTAGAATGTATTTCCTGACTTTGTTATTAGAAATAAGCACCACGCTGTGCTGCTGATGACAGATTATTCTTTAAATTTAAACTAAAATTGGATAATAATGTCTAGCAAATATTATTAATATCTGTACCATGAATTGCTCTTTTCTGTACCCCTAACACATTTTTTTTTTGTTAGCTTTATCTTAAACTTACAAAAAATAAGAGCAAATCTGCTTTCTGGAAATATACAGCTGTCAATGGCTGAGAGAGTATTTGTGATCAAATACCTGCTATCTAAGTTGAAGAATATGTACTTGCTCTGAAAAATTTTCTCCAGATTGGATACACTTACATTCCACTACATGGCATGGCATGTCCTGGAATGACTAGAAAAATACAGGAACTGACTGCTAACCATTTCATTAAGCATGTAACCAACCATTTTGTTGGCTACAAATCGTACTCTGCTACTCATTAGTACCCAGTCATAGCTGGGAATGTTTCAAGCTCTTACTGACTGACATCTTCTATGTCTGTGGCTGGGCATTAGTCAAAAAAATCTGGTGTTAGCATGTCTAAGAGCTGTCAGTACCACCGTTTGCTTTATGCATGACTGGGGCTGGAGAGAACAGGGAAAGAAATTGCCAAAGAAGGCGTCATAAGATGTGTTTTCAGCTGTAATGAACATATAGCTCCCTTGTGTGCTAATGATCTCGTCTGTCTGGAGTATGTCATGGGTTTCAGAGCTCTTGCAACTCTGCCTTGAAACTACTGATATGATGGAAGTTACGTGACTAGTTCCATTAGCTGTACAAGCTGCATGCTTAGTAACATTGGTGGTGTGAAACACAAATCACATTCTTGGTTCTAAATGGTTTTAAGTTCCAATTTAATAAAGACTACACTGTTGAAAAGAGCTTCTAATTAGCAAGAGCTTTCAGTGACAAAGGGAGTACTTTGCCATTTAGAAAATGCAGTAGCAGAGAGAAATCTTACTGCTAATGAAATACATATTTTTCTTCTGTCATATCTCCCACTCCAGGAGCAAAATGCAGCTTAGTTACAAATGGATCTCCCTTTAGATACTGCGTTAGCCTTGCCAATATGCTTGAAAGACAACTCATACAGAACCATGAAAATCTCACCCAACCCAACATGGAGAATGCATCTCACAGTCTTTCATCAACTCATCTTTACAACAGCCCTATGCAGTTAGGATGTCATAGTCTCATTTTACATTACATTTGTACAGAACTCATGTACAACTAAAAGGGTAGAGATGGACTTCACTGCAGCTCAAAGCTTGAGCACCAGGCTGGGAGCCTGAACACTTCTTATGTTCAACCAAGTAGAACATATTCTTCCTTGGGATGGCTGAGTCCTGCAACCAAGTGCTTGGCCTGCAATAGAACTGGTGTTCTCTTTCCTTTTGCTACCACAAAGGTACTCACAGTTCAGGCGCCTCCATTACATGAATCTAGGCATAAGCAGCATGCCCAGGTCCATACAGGAAGGCTGTAGAGAAGATGTGAACAGAGGCTGCTGAAATGCAAGACCAGTGCCTACTGAAGATCAGCATCAGCCACCCTCCAGCTTCCCTATGGAGTCCACGGTAAAACGGAACCCAAGAAAGCCATTTGCAGTGCACTGGTGTGCCCCGGTTTGAGAAACTCTGTGTGTAATGCTCTTTATTTCTGAGCACCATCTACTGGAACGTTGCCTGCCTACGCCTGTGTACAGAGCAGATGCTTCAGAGTATCTCCTGACATTTGCTAGTGTGAGAATGGGACATGAGGACTCCTCACACCCAGTCTTGAGCCTTACAAACCCACCCATCCGCTTTGTCAGACAGGACTTACCATTACATTTTGTCATCTCTTGCGGTAACATTGTTTTCACATGTTCAGTTCAGCTGAGTGACAGCAGCACAGTAACTATTTTGCAGTGACTGTCAAGCTCTTAAAATTACCCTCTGCGATTTGCACATAGAATTACTGTGTATCATCCCTTCAAATCACAAACACAGGTAACTCAGACTTGTCAAGAACCACGCATCAAATTCATCCTTAGTGTAACTCAGTGGGAATCCAATGAAGTTTGTACTAGAGATGGATTTGGTCACTGTCTCTTGATTCTTGATATAGTGGGATCAAAGCCTTGCCAGGGATCCCACTGTGTATGAAATGGTCGCATTTGTCAGTGTTCAGACATCCAGTGAAATGCTCCCCAGTGTTTCCTCCATTCCAGAAAGAAACAAAACATATTCAATAATAAAAGCCTAAACCAAACACAAGCAACTGCAAGTGCAGGAAATGTCACCAGAAATTCATCAAAACCTGACAGACTATTTATGAATGGATTGCTTTGCTGGAAATAGATTTCTATTAGATTTTCCTTCTTGCATGTAGCTGGACCAGGATGCTCTAAAACCACTTCATGATATTTTTTAGTTAAGTGAGATATAAAAATTAGTATTATATCCAACAGGGTTCTAATCATGCAGGAAATGGAGTGTAATACTGGGTTGATGATAATTCATTTTCCAATACCAAGTTACATCTCCTGTGAATAACACCGCAACCATCAGTATCATTGTTTAGAACTGCACGGTATTTGCGAATTGCCTTTCTGAATACCTGCCACCTCCCCAGGGCTTTTGTGGTGAAAAGCCAATAGCAGCACCCTTCCTGATTTTCAGTTATGCGAAGGCCTTTTTCTAATGTTGGCAAAGGTTACATGGTTCTATTTCTGTAACTGTCTTCTCAAAGCCAGCAAAAACCACCAAAGGTCAACAGAGCACACTTCTGCTTCCTTGCCTACATCAACAAATCCCTATAATGAACCTGAACTCTTAGCATTCAAAGCTTCATGAACTATCAGAACAACAACAGTGACACAGATGCATCTAGAAGAAATGTAGGTTAAAAAAGTGTGCTTTGGATTTGGAGTGTAGCTTTTTTTTTTGTTTCTTAAGAAAAGTGAGTTTAGCACATCTGATCTTTCAGCCTTACTCTCAACATACATACAAGACATACGGGGAAAGTATAATTTCACTTTCTAAAAGGAGAGCTTTCTGTTTGGATTTCTTAGAAGAACTCTTTTTTAACCATATGCCTCCTCTGTGTATAGATTGGAGTTGGAACTGTGTGGTAGCTCAGAAAGACACATATGTTAAAAGCTGTTCTCTTTTCTCTGTTCAACAAAATAAAAAGAAATAAAAAGCAGTTGCTCCAACAGACACTAAAGTCAAAGTAATACCTCACATTGATTACAGCAGTAATCAAGTCAGAGCCACACAATTCCTCAGTGTGATTATTTGCTTCCTTTTCTAAAATTAAGCAGAGTGGTTGACAGTGTGCTGTGTTCTGGTATTACACAAGCTGTAATATAGAAAGCATCAGTTTGACACGTTAAAGAGATTCAGCAGAAGTGGAGCATGACGAACTAGGAGAAACAATCAATATAGACATCATTATAAAAGTCATATCAATGATTTAACAACTTAAAAAATCCATAAAAATCTACAGTGCTGTGAATTAAACAAAAAATTACAGATTTCAATAAAAAATTCATTAAATGTTGTTTTGAGTGAACCTGTCATTCAAGGTGACATGACTATAATTTCTCAGGCATTCAACATTTGCTCTTGTCTTCTACAGTACATATAATCTAGCACAGTACTGTACCAAGGATAGTTGCGATAATAGTTGTTTGCCTGAATTAACACTTGAATGATTAAAGAACCACACCTATCTGAATGCAAGGTATAGGTCACTACAGTTCAATAGCCAGTACTTGATTCTGAGGTCAACCAGTGCTGAACACATGCACTCATCTTTCTTCTACCTGAAACTGTGAATTTGTGCAAGTCTGAGGCAAGTTTTGACCCGTAAGTCCCTGTTCTTTCTGTTTGGCAATGCTCAACTGGCAAGTCCTGCAGGTCACTTTTTTAATTTTCAAGCTACTGAAATATTTAATTTAAGGTACAACTTTTCAATTAAAGCAATCAAAGGAGTTTGATGGAAATATTCTGCAGGCTTTTTACCATTAGGCCATTTGAAGAACAAGCAAGAAGAAAACCCTGAAATGGCTGGAGGGGAAAAACAAGTGAGAAATAATTCAAAGCAAAGATGAAATAAAAGGGAAAGGAAAACCAAGCAGGTAATGCAAATGTTATTCTGGCTTGGGTTTTTTCCACAGAGCTTAAGGTACTTCTCCCAGTTGTGATCCAAATTATATTTCCTTTGCCCTTAAAAAGCAAATTGTCATTTACAGACTTCTCTCTCTGTGGTCGTTTATACCCCTTTCACAACTGGCTCTGTCAGTTAAACAACAAAATAGTAACAAACTGTATCATCTATTTATTTGTCTGTCATTTTCCATTGGCCATTCTCAGTCCCCATCATCCGTGTCGAGAAGAAGCTTCTGACACTAGGATATATCAAAACAACTTCAGATGGCTGTGAAACGTGAGGTCACAATAATGGTGGGGTTTTTTCTCTAGCATTTTTATTAAAAACACTTAATATGAACCCTCCCCCAAGCTTTTCTGGCAGCCAGCTGATGGCCCTGCATACCTGTCACCTGAGACTGGGAAGGAGAGGGCATGTCACTCTCAGAACAAGTGAGGGACACAGAGGACTCCAAGCTAGTGCTGAATAAAGTCTTTCTATATCGCATAGTGAATGCAGGATGATAAGGGTCTGGTGCCTTGCAAATAATGCGAGCCTAATAGCTGACTCTGATTTTTCATTTGGGTCCTAAGTCGCTTTTGCTGTTGTTGTTTTGCAGGATCATAATAAACAGTCACATTTAGAAAAGCATTCCCAGCCTGCACTGCTGCTCAAAACTGTCAAGCAAAATCTCTAAGTCCCCTCCAGGCTGGAGGCAACTGTTTATCAGAAAGAGAACTGGAGCAGGGAGAAATGAGAGGACATAGAGGGATGATTCAGTGTAAGATTTTCATAATAAGTTGATTGCTACCTTCCTACAAGGCATCTTCTTTTCATTTACTTTGACTTATCAGAGCTCTAATTCACTGTGTTGGTTGGGTTTCTAATGCCACTCTGATTCGCTGCATGTATTAAAGGCAGCAACAAAGTTCTGCCATGTCCTAAATACAGGCTTAATAGTCCTTTTTTACATCAAAGGGGCATTGAAAGACTCAAGTCCTTCATGTTTGTACAGGGTTTCAATATCATCAAGTGAAGCATAGTAGAGAATATAATAAGGCAATTACTATATGCTACCATTGCAGAAGAGGTTGCAATAAGAAATATACAGAAGGGTCTTCACAGAGGCTGATTTTAGGCACAGAAGGCTGGTCTCTGTAAGCACTTTGTGTAATCAATAGAAAGAGACAGGCACCTTCAGAGGGCAATTCAAAGCAGTAGCTAATTTAAGTGCTCTGAACTGCACTCTTGAAATCCCCATCTCTCAGTGTTTTATATATTGGAGCCTAGGGAGATATACTTCGAATACTGACACAGAAAGAGCAGAAGAGAACTAAATCTTCTGTGTTTTGTAAAGAGTCCTGACACTTGTAAACTGAGGGCATGCCAATGCGGCAAAATAAGACAAAGTGCGGGGAGGCCCAATTTAGGCCTGATTTGGGCTGGTGAGTCCACAAAGCACAGTAACAAGCAGGTGAACAGGCAACACTGCCCTTCTGGAAAGGTTTCTCATCTTTCACCCTGCACAGCACAGAGCAGCTGTGCGGTATGCAGACTGATGAGGCACGGCCATCTGAGCTATCTGAGCACGTAGTTCCCCACCTGCACACCCAGGCTCCCAGCCTTTCCTGCCTGATTCCCAAGGGACCTTTTCCTACTTGAGTTCTTCCTCCTTGCTAGAGACAGTGTCCCCTTGGCTTCACCAAGGCCAGAGAGAAACAGAAATGCTGGGGATCCTCCAAGCATGAAACAAAGCTGATTTTGGAACAGATAAACAAGCAGTGAAAGTAGGACGCATCAGATGCATGCATTACCTGAGATGATACCTATTCATGTTTGCTTTTAAACAAATGACTTACTGACAACTTGGAACGAACTTTTTGTATTGTCGATGCACAAAACGGAATAAATACATATTCAAACCCAGTAATGAAGTTATGTGCAAACTGTTCTTTAAGAGACACCTATTATTTTTGAGTTGTGACAGTAATAGGGTTATTGCATCTTGTCTGCAAGGGCTGTATCATCTGAAAGTTGTTTCTGCACAAACATCACGGTGTATGAGTCAGCAGGTCAAATTCAGCCACCGTGTAAATCAGTTGGAATAATGGGATTTCCTACTTAGAACCCAGAAATAGCAATCTTACAGCTTGTCCTTCTGAGCCAGCCTCTTTCATTTCTTCACATTTGCTAGTTGTGAGTGAAGGGCAGCAAGTATCAGCACTGTCTCCACACATCTCCTTCGCCAGGGAAGAGGATGGGATTCAAAAAGCTGCCTTCCTCCTGGACACATGCTTCCCTGCCATGGGAAGCAAGTTATTTCGTGGCTGTGTTACCACCCATAGGAGAGGAATTGAGGGGGGAAAGAAACAGACAGAGGCTTTAACCTGTCTTCTACTATTGCCTGTCTCTGGCTTACAACAAAGGGAGAATACGAGGAGCTGTTAATACCTAGCATACGAAGGCTACTTGGGCCATCTTCTTCCTACAGACTTGCCTGAAGATATTTATTATTAACCTGATGCTAGAACTAGCAACAGGGAAGAGAAACAAAAGTTGAGTTACTTTATAGCACTCTCAGAAAGAAAACATGAAGAGAAAGGAAGGAAAGGAAATCAATATGTGATTGCTCTTCTCCATCCACTGTAAACATGTTGGTGAGGGACATGATTCATCTCTGCTGGCGAAAATTGGATTATAAAGTGTTGTTGAAGCAGAAAGGGAATTCTGAAAGCAAAATATGTTCCTGCATTCATGGCTGAGCACTTTGCAGAGAGAGTTTTAATTGGATATGTGACAAATCCTGTAATAGAAGAGCAGTCCTAGCTAGAACCCCGAGGAGCAGAAGTCAGCAGTTGTCCTACTTCCCTGGTGTTAAACCATGGATCTCCATTATAGATGACCTCACAGTCCTTGGGCTTTCTGCAGCTTCCTCCAGTGAATCCTTTGGTGGGAAAGGCACACAGTGCAGAGCACGGGTGAAGCTTTGACAGGCCAATGCTCCTCTTAAGGGTCCCATCAAAAAGGAGGGAGGGAAGGTATCGACATAGATGTTTTCCATTTACCTATCTCGTTCCATTCAATGATACTAAACAGCATTGGAAATACTTTGAAACAAAGACTCACAGTGTGTCTGAGAAGAAAAGGTAGCAAGGACATGCCAAATGAGGAGAGCTCCTTCACTGACCACAGTGATTTTAGCTTTCAGAGATTTTAGACTTTTTTTCTCAGGGATACATAAATATGAACGAAACCACACTCTGCAAAAGGACGGAACCGACAGATCTGATTCCATTGCTTGCCTGTATTCCTCTTAGTTAATGGTGAAAGTAGTGAAGCCAGCTTTAATTTAGATAATTAAGCCTAAGTATAGCAAAGAAATACCAGAAAATGTATTTCTTGTCACATTCAGACAACACAATGACTAGTTAGACGATTAAGCAACTTCATCACATGCAACATAAGCATTTCACTGAGTGCCACTGACTTACTGCATGATCTTGAGCAAGTAACTACTAGTTCAATTTGCCTTTCCCCAGTACCGTCTCAGACATCATTCACTTACAGCCTGAAAAGAAAGTGCACTGATGGCACTTACGCTTCCAGCAGTCACGGAGGAGCCTTTAAAAACCTCCCTAAATGCCTCTTTTTCAAGCCTGCTAAAGAACTGCCGGTTTTGCAATCTGATGCAAACCGAGCAAAACTCAAACCCATTAAAGTCAGAATTGCAGCTTGTTCATCTCAGGCAGGTAGCAGGAAGCAGCGTTTTACCTTGCACAGGCTCCAGAGGGCAGGTAGGAGCCCCTGGGATGCCAGGGCTGCAAAGAGAGTAAGCCAGGCTGTTCTTTCCAAGGAGAAAGCAGCAGCTGCATTGTCACTGTTGTCATGGAACTTTTTCCCATTCTGAACTAGTCTAGACAAAAATAAATTCTCAGCAGCTCTACATACACATAATAATCAATATTTAAAGGGTTGCGGAACATTATAACAAAGGGGGTTGATTTTAGTCCCTGACAACTAGAGAGGTAACCTGATTTAATGAGGGAATGCAGCAGCAACCACGGCTGCTGAGCCATTATAGCTAATTCAAAAGACCCCATAGTGATAAAAGAACAATGATGACCGAGGACTAATAAAAACAAAATCAGTGAGGGCTGACTCATCAGCAGAAGGACATGAATTGAGTGTCAGAAAACATCTTCTCTTTAGAGCTGTTCTGCACACTGAAGCATAATTCGCTGTCACTGTTTTATTGTCACACGATAGATATTGTAATCATTTTAATCTGCATGCGGATTATTAATTAGTGAAATAATCATTTTGCCCAGAATGAAGGCCCAGGCAGGATGAAGAAGCAGCTGGCTATTTCACCAACCTTTTCCCTTTCAAAAGCTATTCCATTATGACCCAGCTGCTGTTCAGGGACAATTTTTATGTTAACTTTGTTGTAAAAAAATCTGTATTATGTGTAAGGCTGCATTATGACTATGTACTTACAAAGATTTAGATGCACATAAATTACTTGTGCCAGGCTAATAAACTATACTTCACCATTAATTTTGGTGGACATCTACTACTGAAAAATATCTTTCACTCACCATTATTTATATGCAAGTCAAATTCCTATCAAACTTAATGAAATCTCTGTCTTTAAATCCCTTGCACTAAATGCGAGAACTTCTGCTTACTTAAACGGAGAAGTTAATTAAGGGACCCATTGCCTGTGGAATCTGGGGAACTCCCATTTGGGATTCCCTCCTCTGTGCACTAACAAAGCTGATTCTCCCCTTTCCTTTCCCACTCAGTAGAAAGGAAGCATTTAGGAATTACCTTCCCAAGAAAGCTGTGCTAGTTCACAAAACTGATAATGAAATTTTAATGAAATCTAATATATCTCCTTCTGCTTTAGTTCTAATCTAAACCAGAGTGCCTCAGATCCATGACTAGTGGCTCCTCTCTTTCTCTGATTTTCATTTGGGGGGCTGTGGCTCAATGTGTCATGGTGGCACTCAGAAGATGACATGAAGAAAAGATGCAATGCAGAACGCCAAATGCAAGTGGCTATGAACAAAACAACTTTTCTGGCAATTCCTTTCCCAGAAGCAGCTTGCAAGTAAAAGCAGCATGCACAGTGCCATTTGCAACATTAGCTGCTCCTAAAGTTTTCTCATTCAGCCACATTTGAGTGAATGTATGTGTTCAACCTCAAAGGTGACACTGCCCAGCCAAACCTGCCCTTTACTACTCCACTGTGTTTCTTAGATTTCCCCCTTGCAGTAAACCTGCATCCTTGTTCAGATCAAGACAGGCAGTTGTGGACAGTTATAAGCAGCAAGGTAATTAAGGGATTTGCTGTCTTTAGTGAAAGCAAAATGAAATTAAAACTGAATATGAATATATGTGGGAAAATCAATGCAAGAGATGCAGTAGGGTTTAAAAAGGCTTAAAGAAAGGATTTGCTAAGCTTGTGGTGTCTTAGAAAGCTTTCATTTTTACCTGATTCAGTACAATTGCTTATTTTGATAGGGAGCAAAAAGTGATCTTGGAGATTGTTTCTGTATCTCAAGCTGGGATTTCTGAGGAATGTATTTTGACTTCCAAGAGGCCAGTCTGCTCCATTGCTGAGAATTGTGCCTGGCTGGTACTTAGTAATAAGACTTCTTTTAATCTGCATGTTCCAGAAGAGACAAGTTCTGTGGAAGGCTCAGGTGAAAAAATACCCAGCTTCATGAGGCCTCCTATATTGTACACTTGAGAATATGCCTTCCATCAGAAGCTTTTTTTCTTCATCCAAGTAGGCTGAGATTATGAGGGCTCTAGATATCTTTGCACACTGCAGTGCACACCTACGCTCAGCCAGCACTTTTCTAATTATATCAGCAGGTCTTTGAATTATTGCTGGTTAAACTCCCTATAAACACCTTTGAACAGAGGTGATCAGGGATTGTACTCCACCTTCCTTAGACAACCTGCACAAAGCAGCCAATTTTTGAGGCTAAAAAGAAAAGCATTACTTTTCTTGGTAAGGGAGACTTATTAACAGACTACTGAGCTTTCCTGCTTCATGGCAGTACAGCAGCAATTGAGGGGGAGAAGGACTGAAAGTTGTTAACATCAGAAGTTTGTTTTTAACCTATATGAAATAATAAGATGGTCTCACACCACTGGCTGGAGTGCAGGTGTCCAGGAAAACAAGGTTCCTTGGAAGCTGCTCTCTTTCGTCAGAGTAAAGCAATGATTTTCATAATCAAGTCCCCAAAATTCTATTCACAGGACTGTCATGAATTCAAAGTAGTCTTTTCTATATTCAAGGAGATCATCTAAAAATAAAAGTAAACCCACAACAGAGGATATCTTATTCTTTTCAACTTTCTATAATTTATTAATGAGCCTTTAGCTTTTCACATGCTGATGTATCGGTGGGAATTAACCCTACATTGTCAGAAAATGCCACTTTGATTCAACACATCTATCTGTCTTTAACACGAGAATCAGAGCTTTCTAAAGAAAGCATGGGTGGGCTCTTGCATATATATTACACAACTTAGTTCTGCCCAGAAAAATACTCCAGCACAGCATCAGATATCTATGAGTCAGTGTGCCTGGCTATTTTTGTGCGCAGACTGTCAATGAACGTGGATCATACAAAGAGGATGCTCGCTGCGATCCAATACTGTCATGACTGTCTTTCTGCCAGTCTTCTGCTTGCTTTCCTCCAACGTACAAATACATTCATCACTTGGATTTATGCCTTTTCAGCTGGTTGCCCACCTTTCACAGTAAGCTTATAACATGCCTTTTGAGTTCAGTGATATTCACTCTTTTATGGTTCATTTCCCCCTTAGGTGATACTATCTGAGCCTTGATTGCCTGCCTCCAGTGAGCCCCCAAGCACAATAATTTTTGGTACACACTGCTCGACACCCCCAGTAATTGCAGTGGTGTTTGAGAGCACCCACTGAAATACAACACGGTTTTCTAGTGCAGTGTGTTTTCCTTCCCTGCAGGCTTGCACTGCTGAGCCTGAGCGAGGAGCTGTCAGCTCCTTCCCCTCCCTGTCATTTCCCCACTGGAAAGCTATGCAGAGATGACCATGGCTGGAGCATACTGATCAGGAATGGCATTTATACATGCCAAAACACCACACAGGATACTGGATCTTCTGCTACAACACAAGCATGGTGAAACTGCTAGATACAAGCTCTTTACAAGACCATAAGTTACTCTAAACCCACATCTTTAAAATTTATAGACAAAACAGTTCATGTAACTGTCACACCTGAAAATTAGCAAAACTCCATTAATGCTCCCCTAACTTGCTGGGAAAGTAGATGGACTATTTGAATACGTCTGAAAATCTGACAGCTAAGTGCTATAGATCATGAATGCACCTTTCCAAGCCATACATAAATTCCCCATGTGTTTCAAACAAGAATATAAATAAGCTATACTATCAGATTTTTTTTGTTGTTGGCAATTCCCTGTGCTTAGGTTGATATGTAGACGGAGCTTCTTCATCTACAGAATTTTAAGAAGGGTTGCAAAGGACCACAATGGCCAGATACTCTTTATGCAGAGTTTCCAGTGGCTTGAGTACATTGCTGCTGCTGCACTGTGAAGTTTAAATACAATTTGGGGGGCATCATGGCTTCAATAAGGTTATAATTTAGTTTTCAGGATAGGTATAGAGATACTATTCTCTACTGAAATGTACCCACACATTAAAAGGAACACTGAAATACTCATACAATTTAGGTCAAATAAGATCATACTTTGTAAAACTATGACCAGACATCCACAGATGTCTTTACTTTCAGGCCACAGGTATACTGTTAAGCTACCTACTATGAAGCAATATGTGCTAATGTAAGTATTGCTGGTGGAAGGCTTCTGAGCAAATACAAATGGGCTTTGAATCCTGCCACATGGAGCATCTGAAATTATCTATCCTCTGAAATAAACTGCAGTTTGCATTCACTATGTATGGAAAATGGCTATAGAAAGAAGATGAACCCAAGTATGAGTGACAGAACAAGAGCTAACAGCCTCAAGCTGCACTAGAGAAGGTTTAGATTGGATGTTAGGAGCAATTTGGAACAGGCTGCCCAGGGCAGTGGTGCAATCACCATCCTTGGAAGCATTCAGAAACCATGCAGATGAGGCCCTTTGACATGGTTTAAGAGGTGGACTTGGCAGTGCTGGGGTAAAAGTTGGACTTGATCATCTTAAAGATATTTTCCAACACGGCTGATTTATGATTCCATTCTATTTGAAGAGAATATATCATGCAAGAAGGGTGCAAACTGTGCAAAACCATAATTAAAAAAATAAAAATACACTTAGTGACTCCGAAAAGGATGTTGGTCTCCTGCCTGAACTAATGTAAGTATAGCAGCCTCTCATTTAGGTGCATACTCATATATCCTAATCTACAGAAAACTCTCCCAGCTGAGCTGGTCACATACATTCATGTGCCCTTCAGAGAGACATGGAGCCAAAAATCTAAGTTACTTTATATTCCTGTAAAACCAAAGAAACCCCCCTAGTTCTGATTCTGTCCGGGAGCTGGATTAAACTGGAACTCAGGCAGCTGAAATGGAGTCAGAGAAGAAAAACAATCAGCCACGTAAAGTTTCCAACTGGTTTGAAATTTTCAGGCCATGTCCCCTTTCCTCTGCTGACCCCTATTCACTGCACTGCAGCGGCTGAACTCTGCACTGTGACAAAGCCAAGTTCAGTGCTGCAAACTGGCCCCACAGACTGCAAACCATAACCTTCCTGAAACAGCAAGGGCTGGACACATCCTGAAAGGGGAGAAACTGGTATTTATCCATCTCTTTCTTTGCACTTTCCGTGCTTTCAGCAAATTGTTCTTTGTCTCATCATTTCACAAATCAGTGCATACGGGAGCACACTGGCAGGGCTGCCCTCCCAGACAACTGTATTGTTGGAAACCACTAAGTTTTCCCCAAAATAACAACATGGACAGCTGTTCTGAAAGCTGCAGGAAAAAGATTTCTGCTTGGGAAGCTGAAAAGGTTTAAGCTGCTGGGAAAATGAGGAACCAAGCTGATAGAGAGATTTAGGAGCTATTGTTTTTAATCTCTCTCTCCTTCCAATGAATGCTTCTTCCTACACCGAGTTGCCATAGTTTCAGATTTCTGTGGTTCCCTGGCTGCTGGTTACTAGGACATTTTTATATGCCCTGATGAGTTTATGATGGGTACAGTGTCTGGATTTGTTTTCACACTGTACACCTGTAATTATGCTTTTCTCTGAAAATAATCTCTTTTGGGGCTTCTTTTCCAACTTGAAACCTAAAAAAAAAAAAGGGAATTTAAATTCCTTTTTTTAGTTCAGCATCTAGCTTCCAAAAATCTCTTTGGAAACTATGGCTTAAAGAAAGAAGTAATTAAACTTATATTATCAGAGTTTTCTCTGGTGCTGTGTACTAGAGGGAGCTAGCAGTTAATGCAAAGTATAGACTTGTGCTGTCAGTGAGAAAAAAAAAGCTACTGGGAGCTTTGGAGCAAAACTTCTTTTCCTGTTATTAATCCACATGATCTGCACAGATGCTTAATTACTTTTTTCTTTTCCTTTTTAGAGTTACAAGCATGAAACTAATGACAGATATTTATGGTTTACATGATTTTTAGCAATTCAACTTCCCCTCTTGAAGGTATTAAAACACAGGTTTTGAAAACTCCCTCTGACCTCTTTACTTTTCAGCATCTTCCACATTTGAACCGACATGCTAAATTGGGTTCTGTTACAGTACGCTTGCTTCTGTCTATCTCCTTTCCCCAGATCTACGTCTCTGCAATAACCCTTGCCTCTTCATTGTATCCCAGACAAATTATTCTTCCCAAGTCTCTTTTTCCAGGTTGCCAGTCCTCTTTTCTTTGTGTCTGGTGTTGGCAAGATCTCTTTCCACTTCTTTCCCAATCAGTCCAGGTTTTAGCTTTATCTCTGCCTCATTTATTTTGCAGCTGCTTTGTTCTCATGCCCAGGCCATTTAGCAACATGTCCTGTGTAAATGTAAAAAGAATCCCCCTAACAACCCAACATCTAGTCCCCATAATGTATTTGAATCAAACGCCAGTGCTGCTGCTTGAATCAGATTTCAGGCATTTTCCCTAATTTATTCCATCCCCTAAGTAAAAAACAAACCAAACCAAAAAGACAGGGCTTTAAAAAGTTTGGACTGAAAGCACTTGGCTTCAAAAAGCCAGGCACTGTTACTGGCATTCAGGAAAGCTGCAGCAAGCAGCAACTGGTCTGTCTGGAAGCAGGATGTGTTCCACTGCAAAATGTTTATTCCTTATCTTTTTTCCCCTGCTTGATTTTTTCTTACTGCAGGTTAACATTATCCATCAGCTGCTTTCTCTAGATGCAGAGCAATGCTATACTTTGATAAAAGATCTCACGACAGTGCTCTGAAAAAGGCAGTCGTGCTCTTTTTAATGGATTGTTTCTATATCCATCAGTCCACAATTTTTCATGCCATGATCTCAAGCAGCAGAGCTAAGAGATAGGGAGTTGTATCATATTAGAGTGCAAGAGAATGTTCCTTTCAGCTGGCATTGCTGCTTGTGATTGCAGTGTGAGAGTGGAATACTCAAACACCCAGAGGTACATTTAAATCTCCAGGGCAGAAGCCTTTTTGCTCGACTAATTAAGGAAAAGTGAACAGTTGTTGAATTACGTTAATACTGGTTTTATTTAAGTATCGTTTTGTGGATTTGGGTTTACTTTTTAAACTGGCCACCTCCAGGAGCTGCTGATGCCTTCCCATGACATTTGTCAGTAGCTCCTGTTCTCTTTGGAAAGAGATAACTGCTGGCCATTACTGTATGCACAATTTCATCTTTTTATACACAGGATTTGTTTCTAACAGAAAATTCTTAAGGGCCACCAACCAGTTGTATGAAGATAAATTACCTCTGCTTAGTATCAATGTGAATGCCACTCTTCTTCTCCAGCCTGATGTCACAAGTTTACCCCTGAATTGTGTGATTGAGATCCGTAGAGTGAAGGATACCACAGGATGGTAAAGGAAGGCTTTGTATGTTTATAAAGACTGATTTTACTCCAGAGATAAATCTGCAGTGCATCACTGTCTTATTATATCCTTTCCTTACAAATGGAAATTATTGAATTTCTTTTGCCTCATTTAATTCTTTTTAATCCCTTTTCTTTTTTGCCTTCTGGTGATAGCTTTTGCTTACTAATTGTCCAAGGCTGACACCCAATGGGTAGCATTATACTCCAATGTTTGCAAAGCTATATCCACTTCCAAATGACTGCTGCTGAAGGAAACTTCAATTATAGAAGAATATTTTTCTCTTCTCTTTCTGTGATGCTGACAGGCCTAGGGCATTAGCTTGGCTTATTTTATGGGAAGTGACAACTAAATTAACATTTGCTTGCTTTGAACTATTTCCTAGAATTCTGAGATAGGCAACTATACATCATGATCACACACAGAATAAGTGTCAAACACTTAGTGTAAATCTGGAGTTCTGTGGTCTGATTCCACATGGAGTACTCCATTCCTGTGAAGTTATGTTCAGCTACAAGAAGCTCTGTGAAAGACTACTTGTATGAAAAGTCATCTGCCAGAAGCAGAAGTATTTCCACCACTGTCCCTAGGTAATTCTGATTTAGCTGGTGTATCAGCTCAGGATTTGTCCATCATGTGTTAAGCTGCTACACAAGAAGCATAGAGTATGGCCATAGTGAACACATTTCCTCTCTACTATACCTTGCTTCAGCCCAAAGCAACACATTCAGATGAATCATGCTAAGAACTCGGTTTGATTGTGATTTCGATCACAAACTGCAAAATCTAAATGTGCATTAAAAACACAGGTAGAATAGGGAAGCCCACAAAATATACGGATTATCATCATCTTAAAATCACAGCAGTGCATGATGCAGCAGACTTGATGGCAAAGTCTGAGCATGAGATAAAATACAGGAACCTAAAAAATGTTATTAATGCAATTAATTAGTTTTTGTTTCTTTGTGCAGTGTTTGAAAAAAACAGACCTTTAATATAAAAGAGATGCTCAAGGAGACAAATTAATCAGCATTATGATACACCAAGTGATTAAGATAAAGCACAGGGAGGCATAATGAGAATGTCAGCATTTCTAAAGTCAAAATTCCTCACCTCAACACAAAATGTTATTGCAAATGTTAAAACACAAACTGTATTTTAGTTCAAAGACTTCCCATTCAAAGAGTCCCATTTTCTTCTCACACTTTTGTTATTACAATAAATTTCACTGTGGTCAGAAATAGAGAGTTTCCTCCTGATAAACAACCAGCCAAATGAAGGTATTATACATGGCCCTTTGAAGTCAAAAGGCAGCTTATCTTTGACTTCTGTGAGCTGCTTTATCAGATGTTAAAAGCTGAATTCAGAAAAAGGCATGGAGTTTCATGAAAACCAAAAGGGATTCAAACACGTCACTACTTCACTGACTAGAAACAGTGGGTAAGTCAGGAACCAAAACTTCAAGCAGCCAAAGTCTTTGCCAAATTTTGGTCTAAACTTTAAAAACAAGGTACCAAGTCCTTTCCCTGGGACAAAGTCTTCTGAAAGCCAATGAAGCATGGTCTGTGGAACCTAGGAAAGGACTTCTGCTAAAGAATGTGAGAAACAGTTACTTATTGGCTAGTATTTTTTTACCAGGATATGGTAAATCCTGAGGATTCCAAGTCCTGAAGTCCAAGCCCTCAACAATACTGCTGAGAAAAGTGGTCAATAAAGACACTGACAGTTTGTCTGGATAACAACACTGGAAAACGCAGGCAGTCCAACCACGTTTCCAATCTATTACTCATACAGCACTATCCAAATCAGCAAAACCTTTATTGACTTGGCCAGCAATTCCTAGAACAAGAGGTAGACTCCAAGGAGTGTATGTGAGGGTGTCTCAAAAGCCCAGCCCTTACTGAAACGTTGAGCTGTAACTGCAGGCTCTGGCCAGGCTGTGCATTGTATGAAACCATCGAGGGACAGAGAGCAATGGCTGTAAAACATTCTGTAGAGTATCTTTCATTACACAAGCAAGGCCAGAGGGACAGATATAATCCTATCTGTGCACCTAAAACAAACAATGCACTAGGATATCTTTCTTCATTATGGGAAACTACACACAGAGTAGGTTTTTGGAACCCCAGAGAAAAAGTTAAACATAGTAAGATAGATAAGTATCTAAGCAGATATATTATTTTAATGGGGGTGGGGGGGGAAGCTAATCTCCATGCTTAGGCTGAGCCTTGCAGTTGTTGATTTTCATTAAACCACTTTGATGTTATTGATGTTCTTCCCCAAACAATGCTGAACATTTGGCTTCTGCATAAATGGCAAAAACTGCAGTAGATTAAGCACCACACTACTGCTGCCTCTGGAATACTGCCATGTAATAGCAAAGAAGCAAAGCACTCTGAAGCAGCAGCCTTCCTTAAGAGTCTGATAGCAGAGGAGGACTTCTCATAAAACATCTTTTTAACCTGAATACCCAGGTGGGAGAACTGCCTTGTGATACTGTTCTGACCTTTACCGCCAAATATGAATGATCTCCACAGAGTACTAATCTGTTCACAATAGTTATTGCTTTTTCTAACAAATCACTCAGATTTGTGGGGCTTTTACTTACTAAAGCTTCATTCTTTCATGTGCTGCCTTTGAAAGTATGCCTTTGTTTTTGTTATTCAGGGGATTCCCTCTAAAATGGCAAAGGAAAGATGATTCAAATGCATTAATATAGGTATCAGTCAAACTAAAAGATATGAGACTGGATTCTATTCTGTATAAATCAATTTCTTCTTGGATATCACTGGAATTAAAGATTCAGGCTAGTAGAGGATTGTTGCCCTTCAAACAGAACTACTCAAAGCTTTGCTGCCATCTACTCTAACTGAGCTACTGTTGACAATCAAAATCACTATCTTTTAATGGCAGGCTTTAATGATGTTGCCAAACCAGCAAAACTGAAGGCAACCCAAGATTTAACCCAAGATCTAAACCTGCCCATGAGGCAGAGCAGTAAGTGTGGCTGTGCTTCCAGTGCACCTCAGGAAAACCAGCAGGCTTATTAGCTGAATGCGACCTGCTTTGTATGGTTTGGGTGCAGATCTTTGGGATGACCTAGGGATCTGTATGATTTCTTTCTGTTGTTCAGCCCTTTTGAGTTTCTACAGGTTTTGTCTGCAGTGGCTGGACAAACTTCACCCAAACAATAAGTAAACGGCAGAGCCTGCAGCCAGTCAGCCATCTCCTTCCACTGTGGGAAGTGAAATTACCTTTAAACCAGTATTTTCTTATTCCTTTTTATATTTGAATACTTCTCTGTGCAACAAGCAAAAATACTGGAGACCCTGTCAGTAACCTATATCCTGCACTTGTTGTTTCCCAGTTTTCAGTTCTTGGATTTTGATTAAGCCAGCTCAATTTCTCAGTCTTCACCTCTCTTTTCCAAGGTGGGTTGCAAAGAAAATCACTTGCCAGCAGGAGGGTGGCAGCTCTCTTTACTCCCTGTGTACACTCCACGTGCAACCCCAACAGGGAGTCCAACAACTGAGAATGGAGCTGGGGATGGAAGATAACAGTTGTTACAGACAGAGGAAACAAGGACTCACTGGCTGAGGGGACAGAGATGGAGGTGAAAAGACAGAGAAGGATGAAGGAGAGGCCATCCCGTTGTAAGCATTTCCAGTCTCCCCTATGTCTGATTTTCCAACATTCTTGCAGCGGAGTTTTATTTGCACGTAACAGACAGGTAATGTCAAGAAGAAATCCTGTAGCTCCGACACAGCTTAGCTCCATACAGTATATTGTAACACTACCTACCAATTAGTGTGGATATGCTGCAATTACTACTGTCTTTTATTAATGCTTCTTTGTTACTTTGGCAGGCACAAGATTTACATATAGGACCAAATTCTGCTTTGAATTACACGAGTTTACAACGAAAGGAAATCAGCAGCATGGTACTAAGGAACCGGCTGAAAAAAAAATTTTTAAGGGACCACAATCCTACTTAAAGCTGACTGAGACACTGGAGGAAAACTATGTTACTTTGTCAAGCACTGAGATAAAATAGCATGGTCCCAAATAGCTGAAAGTCATGCTGGCTCTTTTTAAGGCACACATTTCACTGGTCAGGCCAGTTGAACCCTCTTGCTCATACACAGCCCTAATCCCAGCTACTTTGGGAGGGTCAGACCAAGACAACTACATCCAGAAGGCAAAATACAGCACCTAATAACCTGCCAGGTATTATCTGGTTCTGCATGCAAAGCAAAATCCTTTGTGCTGTTTGCCTTCCAACCAGCAAACATTTCTAGAAGACAAGAAAAACTGCTTTACAAGCTGAATGCAGCCCTTTGGCCATTATTTGGACAACCCTGACTAAAGCCATGAGCTTGCAATACTCCTTGCTTACCCTCAGGCTTTAACTAGCCTCACTCATTTCAGCAGGATTATTACCATGCTTAAACAAACCAGTATAGGTGTGCAAAACTGGTGACTAAGACCTCATACTGATGTGCATGCTAAAACAGAATACATGGAATTGCTTCATGAACTCTAACGAGGAGCCAGGCTAAATAGGAATTGTTAGCTCTTGTGATAATCTTACACATCTCTCACCCCTCAGCATCGACAATCAGCCCCTGACAGAGTCAAAATATTGGGCTAAATTAAGCTATTTCTTTCTTCTAGCTGAATTATATTTACTGCTAAACTGATTCCATGCATACTGATCATACTTATAAAGTTATCTATATATAGACAACTGCACTGTACCAGATAGCCTACAGAATGGCAGTATATCTTGAAGAAACAAATCCAGACAAAACAGCAACACTTTTTTGCTCTCTTGGTGACTGTATCTCCATAGGCAAGACTGGTTTACCTCCTAAGCAACTCAACAGTTGTGAACAGCCATCAAGGTCAGTGCTAAGGAAATAAGACAAATAGGAAATGAGAATGGTGCTGACAACTGATAAGGCAGGTTTTGCAGCTGCTGAGTAGCTCATCAAACACATTTTGAGGCTGTGGCATGGAAGATCTGTCCCATCTACAATAATTCATAAATTAGGCCATAAAACAGGAATAAAATGAATCTGAACACAGAAGAATTTGCCGTTCCTCATGACCTGAATTAAAGAATATGTAGACCAGGAGTATGTGTGAAATAGTGATATATAACCTAATTTAACAAACTGTACTGAAGAACAAAGGTTTGATAAATGAGGAAGATTTAATTTTGAAGAGAGCTCTCAGCATGGACAGTGTTATTTAGGAACCTCCTTGTGACAGAGCAACAGGGGCTTTTTATAACTTCAAGTCTGAACACAAAACATTATGCAAGCAGCTTATTCTGTAGGAAAATCACACCATAAAGCATCATGACAATATCAGAAGATGTCACAGTATCTGCAGTGCTGGCTGGTGGCTCAGGTCCTAACCTGGGATTCAGCAAATTCTCTTTCCATGCTTCCAACCAGCTGTGATGTGTAAGTAAGCCAGGGAGCCACCAAAGTGAAGAACAGAGCTGTCTATTAAATACTGTCCCAACTGTAAGAACTGCAAAGCAAAGCCTGTTCATGTGTTTTGAGGATTTCTGATTGTACAAAATCAATTACAAAGTACCATAATAGAAATTTCATGTTTGTATATTTAAACCTGTCATACTAGTAACAACTGAAAAACCCATCTCATATTAATCCTTATTTTATTCTTAGCCTCTGTAAGCAGAACCTGTAGGAAATTGCCATACAGATCTCATTCTTGAGTTGTCATATACATCTTACAATCATCCTACTGTGAACTGATCTTACCAGCTTCCAGATGCAATCTGTGTCTCAGCCAAGGAAGGCATAGACACTGATTAACTGTTTTCTGTACAGGTAGCATTTGCTGCTCCTGTGTTTCTGCTAATATAAAAGCTTGCTATATATTTCTTATCCCAGCTGTGTAGCCCAATCTCAGATGTTTATTATACCTGTACCCTACTCCTCTCTGTGTCTCAGCATGGCTCCCTGACTGCAGTTACAGCCCCAATAGCTACTGACTTTGCATTGTTTCATTACACACTGGGTTTCTAGATATGTGCAATTTAAAAAAGCAATACACTTTATAGTTTTTTTGCTAACACATCACATCAACCAGTACCCCACATGGTTACTGACAGATTTTCTTTGATCCAATTCCAATAGTTAGTAATTCCTTTTCAGTTTTGGCATTGCTTTGTCCTCCTTGCGGAGTTCAAGGTGCATTGGAAAGCAGACTCTACTCTATATGAGACATATTCCTCTCACAAAAATCATGCTTGGTACTAGACTGAGGATTTTTTTTCAGCTGATGCAGTATTTTGTCACACTCCTATGACCACCACTGGCTCCCCTAACAATTATCTCAATAGGGCAGGATGGAGCAAGTCACTGGAGCAGGCTGTCTTCTCTCATCTTCTATAGTACCCTTCTGCCCTTGGGCTTTTGATATTGGCTGTAAATCCACTGTGAGCTGACTTACTCCTCATGCTAAAACTACATCTTCCCTCTATTTGGCCGTTTTGCCATAAACTGGATCTTATCTGAAATGAATTTATTTTCAGTTTGATTCCTTGGTGCCACTTCTGGAGGTGTCCCTGAGCTGGTGCTATATTTTGAGGTCATCAGCACATGGATGTTTGAAGTATCTCCAAATTCCTCACTGTTTTTCATTGAAATACATCACTAGCATAACTTGTTTGAGAAGATATGGGAAAAAGACGTACTGTTACACTGATTCTACATAGAATCACAGAATAGGTAGGGTTGGAAGGAACCTTAAGATCACCCAGTTCCAACAGTTTGGATGATTTCTCATTTAATTTGACTTGCCAGTACCTGACTCTTTCCTCCATAATAGATAGCTTTACCAGGCAGTGAGCTCACAGCATCTCTCTGTGGGAGGGCAGAACACTGCTGTCTGTAGCACAGTTTAACTAAGACTCAGCTTGCAGACAAAAATCCTAATCTTATCACTTCTTTTTTCCATTTCTGACTAAATCCTTGCCTCGCAGGGTGCAGGCAGAGGAGACTACTACAAGCTGGCTACAGCTCCATGCCTATAATTGCCAGAGTCCATACCTCACTGCAAAGCAGAAGTTTCTACTTCTGGGTAAAACAGACATGGCTGTATCCATACATATCTGCAGTATGCATTCCGGGAAGGTCTCTGGGTGTTGTGTAAACTGCTCCTCTTTGGAGTTGGGTGCTCTGGTGTGCAGCTAACTGGTCTGTGTTCAGCCTTTTCTGTTAAGTTGTGGTGCCTTAGTAACAAGATTCCTCATCTGGCCACTGAACTACCTATGCCAGAGAGCACAGGAGTTAATCTAGGTATTATTGCCACTTCAGCACCACCTTAAAGTTCTGGTGATGGATGTGAATGGGCACTGAATAAAGTAAGTAGTAGTTTTTGTTGCCCTAAAGAACAGACAGATCATCTTTTATTGCCACACTTTCACACAAAAAAAAAGAAGTACAAGATGCAGAAGCACTAAACATGCACCCTAGGTGGTATTTCAAAGGTACACGGAGCTGAGTGGAACCTTGCATTGAACACTGCTAACTGTTAGAGTTTGCATTTTATCACCATGCCTGATTAATTAGTTTCCTGCTATGTTTACTGTTTACAGCAAAATTATATTAATATAGGAATGGAAACAGCAAGAACAGGACTATAAAAACACCGGCTACAAGAATAGAAAAAATAACTCAAGCCCTTGTGATCACTGATTATTACATTTTCAGTGCTGCTGAAGAGAATTTTTTTGAAGTATGTTTACAACCATTGCCAAGTTCTATAAATGTTGCTTTATTATTGACTTTGTGCCATGGATCCAGTACCAATGAAAATAGCCACCCTCCCACTGCCAGTGGCAAATCAGCGCTCTTGCTTTGCTTGGCTTTTGTGTGATTCTAGTATTTGTAGCTCTGAGAGTTCAATGGCTTAAAAATGATGAAAAGAGTGTGAAGAAAACAACTTCTGCCAGAAAGAAAGAACAGTACAAGTTTTAAACATTAGGTTCTGTTTATATAAGAGCACAGTAAGAATACAGCCGGCAGTATTAGAGCTGTTTGAAAAGTGTCACTTGTGAGGAGAAAGCTTTGCTAAATATGGCCATGCAGGGAAAAAAGTTTTTTGCCGCTTCACACAGCTTCACACAAAAATATACCCCAAAAATGCCTAGTTGATATTACTAAAATAAAATAAAATAAAATACAGAGTGCAGGGATTTATTTGCCATATCTATCTTTCCCTCAAACAATGAAATATCATAACCCCCCCTTGGATAGGAACTGATAATATCCCAAATAGTTCCACAAAGTTTAACATTGTTGGCAGGGCCAAGTTCCAGTGTCACAGGAGCCCAGGGACACAAAAAGGGCAGTCCTGACATCAGCCGGCCTATAGATCCCTTTACAGGAAGTTAGAGACTACTGACTGCAGCGACAGTTACCTCCCTTTGCCCTAAATCCCCATCTCTGACAGATCAGAATTACATTCTGATACAGTTACAAATCACATACATTGAAAATGCTACAAATTAAAGAAGCTCTGAATGGCCAAATACTTTAAACCCATTCACATCAGTTCAATTCCATGAACTCAGTAGGGATGAAACTATTAAAAAGTTCTAATTCCTTCTCCAGTTTTGTAAGTTGATAAGCAAATATTTCTTCTGCAACTACAAGACTTCACTGTAGAAGCAAAGAACAGATATTTAGAATTACTGAGCTCTGATGATAAAAATTGATGTATCTTTTGCTAATTAAGGGGTTCACCAGACTTTTGAGGCTCATGGGGGTACAGTTGGGTAATTCTACCTTTTTGCAGTAACCAGCAGTGTTTCTCTGAAACAGGCCAGCAGTTGCACCCAAGGTGATGGGAAGGTAGGACATGATGCTAAATCCCTTCTTATGAAGCTGATGCAGAGGATGTAGCAGCTGGAATAAGAACCATCAGGTGAATCTGGGGAGAAGTCTGGAGGTGAATGCTCTGTTGTATTCCTGTTCATTACTTCATCAACAAAACCAAGCACAGAAAAGAGGACTTGTTTATAATACCACACTCTGTTTAGACTATTCGAGTTACCTGAGAAACACATTTCTTATTACTACTGTGATTTGAATTTTATTGAAGAGCTTCTAAAGGCTCTGTTTCCCTTGTCACAGCAATTGTGCTATTGTGACAGAACCCTACCCCTGAGAATTTCCAGTCTCAGTGTAATATTAAAGACAGTAAACAGGGCAGAAGAGACACAAGGAAGGAACTTACTGTGCTACTATTTCAATCCAGATTACTGCAGTTCTCCAGGGGCATCAGGGGGTAAGTAGGAACTGAAGCAGGAAAAGTGTAACATGACTTACAGTGCCTGTGTCATCCTCCCTTCCACACCTGGATTTCAAACGTGCACTCAATGTTACGTGCTGGATTCAGCCTTACATTCAGGCTGGGTATGAGGAAAAAATTCTTTACAATGAGGGTGGTAAGACACTGACACAGGTTGCCCAGAGAGGTGGTGGATGAACCATCCCTGAGACATTCAAGGCCAGTCTGAACGTGGTTCTGGGCAACCTGATCTAGCTGAAGATGTCCCTGCTCACTGCAGGGCGGTTGGACTAGATGACCTATGGAGGTCCTTTCCAACCCAAACTATTCTATGATTTTTTTTCTAGGGTTATTTAATAGGAACAAATGCCTCCCAACTACTTTAGTGCCAACAAAAGGCAGAAAAAGGTGAATGCAGAGCCCACGGCTCATGGATTATTTAATGCATGAAGCTGAGACTCAGCTGAGCTTGGAATAAACACAACAGGCAGTTCAAGGACAAAAAGGCTGTGTGCAACAGCCTGCCTCCACAGTTAACTATTCCCCTTAGGAAGAAAGAGTTCTAGCTCTCCGACTCTACCGCAGTAGAACTGCAGTGGACTGTAGGTTTCCCATCAATGACTTAATGCAAATATGACTGGTCAAGTTATGTTTGGAGACTTTTTAGCAGAGAGGGTTTTTATTTTTTTAAAGTTGGGTTTTTTTTCCTTCTCAGGAAGATCTATGGAAGTCACTCTGGATTTCTCATTTCTTCATGAGCATCAGGTATAAGTAGAGCAAAGCACAGGTAGTTCAAAGCAGAGCTTTGGTAAAGTTGGGAGGTCAATGCTCATTTGATACTAAGTTCATTACCATTTAACTTAATTGCTACCCTAAATACAAGGTTGCCCTATTTTTCAGTTAGCCAGGAATCTGCACAATTTCTGCTGTTGCTTACAGCCATGCCATTGCACACATCATGTTGTGAAAGAAAACAAAAACAAGGCTTATCCGCAGGAACTTGGCCGTAGCTATCACTAGTTGCTCAGCTCTTCTTGCACTCGACTACCTCAGACCCATCAAGCAGCATTTATGCTATAGCACAGCCAACCAAAGAAGGCACGAGGAAACGGCACAAGGAAGTGGCACAAGAAAATGGCACAAGGAAATGGCACAAGGAAACGGCACAAGGAAACGGCACAAGGAAACGGCACAAGGAAACGCCACAAGGAAATGTCACAAGGAAACGGCACAAGGAAACGGCACAAGGAAATGGCAGAAGTGCCCCTCATGACTGAAGCAAAGGTACAGATACTATTAAGTGTTAGCTCTTTTGGTTTTGACAGAACTCAGACTGGCATTTTCTGTTCTGAGAGAGGAGAAAACAATGTGTTTTTTCTAGCTGAACTATCTCTTTTGACCAATATTACTGCCTGTTGCACTGCTGGATAAAGGTCTACAACATTGTCACAAGAATCCTCTTTCCCTGAATGCTCTCCACATACCTCCCAAGTCCGTGAATCCCCCTCATCCATCTCTCTAACACGTATCTTGTCTACTTTCTGTTACATTTATTGGCGTTTAGTTCAAGATTGCATGTTTCCCAAAAGATTTCCTGTTTCTGTGGCAATACATCTTAATCATTGGGTTTTCTGCCTTTGACCTCCCTCACATCTATTGTAATAGCTTGTCATGCAATGGCACTACCATGGGTTTTTTATCATACGACACACAATCATCTTCCATTGTGTTTTTGTAGGTGAACACCTCTATCATCTTGAAATGTTATTTTAACCTTCATTCAGTAACTAGAGAAAGAAGTCAGTTAAAAGAGCAGAAAAGGTTAGACTGCCTCAAATCCCAGTAAATTGGACCTGCTTCATGATTTAGCATTATGCAATTAGAGTAAAATTAAAATTTCCAATCATTACTTTCAAAATAAAGTTACCAAATATTATTAGGAGCTAATAAAATACACTAAGTTTCAACAACCACTGACAAAAAGTAAATCCAGTTAAGAAATCAGCGTACAAAAAATGAGGGAATAATGTTAGAAACAAAGGAGGTACCTATGAAACCTATGGTTGAGTAAGTGAATGGTCACATTCCCCTCTGGGTAGTGTCAAGGGAGTGTGGTTTACACTAAAACCAGATAAACCTGTGAACTCTGGGAAACCTGAGCCAGGTTTTTGAAGTTGGCTCATCATTAATTGCAACACAGCCATAGCAGGAAAAGAAGAGTCACATCAGAAAGATGTATTTCATAGAAAACCACAAGAAAAATGTTCCTGTATGAGAACAAAGAAAATACCAATCTGAGACTGAATTCAGTGACTCAGAGAAACAGAGGGAAGCTGCTGACAGATTAGACGGATATTTTCAGGATCTACCACCCGGTTAGATGGCAGATGGGAAAGTTGAAAGTTAATGACAGCTAAGACAGATGTAGCTCCAGGTTGGTTAGCTGCTGTTTACATCATGTGAGAGACTTAAGTTCAAATCAGGATCAGCAGGAAAACATACTTGATAAGGGAAAAAATAAAAGTACTTGATATGTGAGAAATTTAACAGATTTCTGCGATAGCTCTCTCCTCATTCAAAGTGGATAATCTGAGTTTTTCCCTTGAAAAGCAATTTGCCAGGGATCTAACACAACTCCCAGTTCCTCTCCCTGTAAAACGTTGCTCCTGGTGACTATTATCATCAACTAAACAACAGGAAATTCAATGGCATAAACCTTCAAAGGAGTCCAGCATGGGCAATTGCTGACTGATATAAACCCATTTTATGCCACCAAGCATTCCACTGGAGAACATGCAACCTTTGCATGATGTAAAGAATTAAAACTGGGTTGTTTTTTGTTTTGGTTTGTTTGGTTGGGTTTGAAGATCGTTGGATTCCATTGATTTCAAACAGATCTGTGATTTCCTGGCATTTCTTAAAACTTGCTTTATGAAATGACCCAATACTGGCAGGCACAGCACTGTCTGTCATGCATTGACTTTGCAATGTCAAGGTCTATCGAAAAGTAGTAGTAACATTATGTGTAACATATTTCTGAGTTGTTTTTACAAGACATTTTGGTCACTGCATTGTAAGAACATCCTTTTAGAGAGAGCACAACATTCAGCTTGAGGCAAGCCCTTTGGGGGGTTTTGCTAGAGAAAAGGATTAACTGATTGTTGCCTAAAATAGCTCAGAGTGAAGTGAAAAGGGAAGGGCATCCCAGTAAACTGCAGCATTGCTCTAGGGCATAAGGAAGACAGCCAGCCTAGAATATCAGAATGACACTTCTGAACCCATCTTCATAAAATGTTATTGCTGAGCTTCAGAGAGGAACAAAGCAGGTCAAGGACAGCAGTTGGTTTCTAGAGTTATACATATATATATATATATATATATATATATAGTTCAGAAACAAGAGTTCAAATGGCAATATTAATTAGAAAATACTGGTCTAGAGGATATGAAACCAATTTGTGACAAATCATGAAAGGTTTTTATGGAAAAAGGTGGCCTACACAAAGAATCCAGGACAGCATGTTTGGTTTTTCTTCCTCCCATGATCCTCCAAACCAGTATGTGGCTGTGCTTTTAGATATGACTTAGTTACCATAGAAGATAAGCAACAAACCTGACTGAATATATTTTTGCAAATTTTCCTACTTGTAGATGTGTTTTTTCTTTTAATTTCTGAAATCTTCAAATAAAAAATGGTTTGCAAAGAGACTGTGCACATTGTCCCTTGTGTTCCTCCATCCATTCAGCACCTTGAAATTGGAAGTCTGCAGAGCTGTAGTTTCATGTTTAATAAACACAGAATTCTCTAACACAGGCTGTCTACACAATGCTGACAGAACATGAATGTGAAATAACATTCAAGAGATCACTCAGAAATCAATAAACACAATCAGCTAGGATCTTAATGCTGTCTACAACAATAATATCAGGAAAGCGATGACCACAAGGTTACGTGGTGATTTTAAAAATGAAAACAGAAAAGATTCACAAAACGTTTTCTTTATGCTGAGAAGTGGAGGGGAAGATAAAAACCAGAACCCTAAAACAACCCAGTCCTGTACTATATGCCCCTTACAAGTCTGGAGAGACAGAGCATAAGACTTATTATCACAGACGGGCTTCAAGGATTTCTCACTCTTATCTGATACTGGACAGTCC
Source organism: Pezoporus occidentalis (assembly GCF_034315485.1). NCBI lineage: Eukaryota > Metazoa > Chordata > Aves > Psittaciformes > Psittacidae > Pezoporus > Pezoporus occidentalis. Next base: position 9,013,826 of record NW_026915691.1, on the reverse strand, counting down.
CACGTGGTTCAGGAAAACATAAATTACTATAGGAAGATTTTTTTCTAACTCAAACAGTTTCTAACCTCCTAAAGTAAGGATGGAGCAACAAAGATGAGATTCAGGTCTGCCAGCTTCTGTCAGCTGGATTTTGCTTATAGAAAAACAAAGAATGGACTCAAACATTTATCCCAAGATAACAATGCTTGAGAAAACAGAGGTAAAAGCTATAGGTTGATGGTTTGTGCTATAGTCTGCTGAGCAGACTATAATGACTCAAAATTTAGAAGTCGGATTTGTTAATAAAAAAATACCAAGCTTCCTTTGAATCACCAATCATCATACTGATTTCAACAGGAGCAGCATCTGATCAAAGCTACTCTTAATGATTCTTAAACCCATTAGCTCTTCTGTACAAAATACCTGAGTAACACTGCCAAAAGTTAAAATGTCCCAAAAGAAGATCCTTCAACTGATGGCAGAATCCTTCTGCCAAATGTCCCTAGGGATTGCACCACAATCCAGGGGATGCTTGGGGCATTTTTACATAAAAAGGATTAACAGAAGTGAAACTTGGCAGGCAGCAACGGTTGAGGTGAAATCAATAGCACTTCATGTACCCAAAGAATAGTGTTAAAAACAGTGCTGTGATAGAGGGAAGGAGACAGCTGGCAGCTGCTCCTAGGATGGCTGACAGGAAGGAGACAAATCTGTCCCCCTGGACCTTCAGGAACACTGGGCATGTCAGTTTATAGCGAGGGATTTGAAGGACTGCCACAAAGCAGATCTTCATGCTGCATGCATCAGCCCAGCTGTCTATGTGCTACTTCACTCAGTCCTTTCAAATGCATTTTTACATTCAGCTTTGGGTCCTCCATCAGGACATTATCCAAGCATCACATGACATTTATCAGTGCCCCTTCTCTCCATTTTACATAAAAATGAGCTACAGCATAGGAATAAGGAGTCTGCTACCATAGAAAGCCAGTGAAAGAACAGAGGCTTGGAGGCAGCCTCCTCAGTCTCTCTGCAGTGTTGCCCACTCTCCCATCCCCTGTTCTTTTCCTGATACACCATCATTCACCATTACATATAGTTTCCCCAGTGCTGGTTACTCCAATGAATAATTTCACGGAACAAGTCCTAGGGAGCTCGCTAAGCTGGTAAAAAGTTACCAAGTGGCTCAGTTTTGATTCCATATGTTCTTAATAAATGCATTTCCAAACCAGCTGGTATTTATATTTGCAATTCATTTGCAAACATGATTAAAAATTCAGTCAAGATTAATCTTTATTTTTCACTCAACTACCTTCAAACAAAATCACCTTCAGCAATGTGTATGGTAATCAACCCAAGCAAAAAAAGCTTGGAAATGGGAAAAAACCCACATGAGTAAAAGGTAAGGTTATTAAAATTTGAATTATTTCTTTCCTTCAAAGTTTTGAGATAGTGCTCTTTAAACTTCGGATATGGCAGTTCCTCTACATCTGCTCCACCTGATATGAATAAATAATTGACAGCCATTTGACAGCCCTTTAGAAATATATAATATATAAATAAAATGTTACAGGATAATAGCAAGCCTCCATACAACAGACATGAAAGAATTTGCTTGCAATCTGTATTGCAGAGACTCAAATGCATTTGAAATTACTTCAGAAAAATATTGGGACAGACAAGTTACACACAGGAATACAAATACTCTGAGGGGCTAAATGAAGAGACACCAGGCACAGCCAGCACACCAGGCACTGGCACGTTGGTGTGCCTCAGAGTGCAGCCTTCCTCTGGAGATCCCCTGCAATGACCACACAGTCTTAGATGTATGCACTGAGTTAGGAACAAGCCCAGTGCTCCCTTGGTGATACATAAAAGCCCTCAGAGCAATTATAAAAGGCTGTGGCTTGCAATTTAAGCTCATTTTGCACTGGCAGTTAGCCTGAGTTTACCAAGGCGGTGACTGAACTCCTTTCAGTATCCACCTTACCAGTTATAAATGGCTTCTTGGGGCAAATCACAGCCTGAAAGCAAGCACTGCGGAGAATATAGATGTTGTCCTGTGCTCCATACAGATGGTTGGTATAAACCATCAGGAGCAGTGCTGCTGGATTGCATTTGTTGATTACTATGGATTAGGAATGCAAATAATGCATTGAGTCCTGGAGATACTTCTGCTAAACACACCATTTGTCTAGTCCAAATACGAGTGAAACAGGCCCAGAAATCATGTCACGGTGCTCGCTGCTGAGTGGTGGCTCTGGCCTGAGAGAGGCTTTGAGAAACCCAGATGAAGTAAAATGCTTTGGATGGATATTTACTGTTCCGATGACTATATTTCTTTTCTGAGCATGACCTACACAGAAACATAGAAAAGGCAAAGGTGAAGACACATGGTTTCCGTCTCTCCAGTTTGGGAGCTTCACTGGGTTCAGGAAGGTTTATTTACTTGATTTTTAAGTCTGCTTCTAGTCCTAACCAGGATTCTACTTGCTTCCAATCAGTTCCAGTTTACATCACTTGTCTTTGACCCTACAAAGCCCCTAAAAATATGCTTCCAGTTGTGGGAGTGAAAGGGAATCAAACCTTTGTGGAGCTTTTCTCTTTTGTTTCAAGGGGAGTGCAGGCAGACTGGAGGGGTAAGTTGCTCAGATACAAGTGAGAATTGGAAGCTATTAGCACATTCACTGCAGGCAGAGTTAGAGGTGCTCTTTTTAAACAGAACAATAAAATCAAGGAGACCGCCCAGTACAAATGCTAACAAGAGTTGATCTGAAGCTACAGAACTAAACACTTTTTTTTCCTAAAGCTGCCTGAAGAGAATCACGGCTGCTAGTTAACTATGAGGAAGTGAGAAGTGTCTACAGATTCTCAGTGGAGCATGGAAAAACACAGTGATGGAGAATCTGCTGTTCAGAGCCTTCGACCAGTTCTGTTAGCTGGGCAGATCAGAGCTCTGCCTTTTCTTTAGCACAGCACAGTTTGCACCTAGTTTGCATGGCAGAATAGAAGGGAGACCCATGCAGCAGGAATGCCACGAGGCTGGGCACTCGCTCCCTGTGCAGTAACTTCCCAAGGCCATTCCCAACAGAGGAAGAGTTGCCCTAAATACTTACTGTGAGAGAAACTGGCTGCCAGGTGAGCTCTCCTGGCCAGACCCCAGCCCCTCACAGCTGTTCTGCTGTATGAAGATGACTTAAAAAGAATTATAACTAATTTGGATTTGACAATTCTGTACTTTCCTTCCTATCCCCTAAAAGCAAATTCAAATCATGATGAATATATAATGTGTAGGGAAGTAATATGTAAAGTGACAGCTATTTTAGTAATGTCTCTAACCCATTAACACTTAGAGGGCATTGAGACAGCATAACTGGATGACCTTTGCTAAGAAGGCAGACTGGGAAAATATGCTTCTTTTCTTTATGATATGAACTGAACATAACATTTCAGACGTGACAGAAATCAGAAAGGTGCAGCATAAGGAAGATGAAATCTGACTCGCTGACTTATTCAGGCTGGAATATCCTATTGATTCCTTCTTTCATCACAGACAGCCCATCTGTGTTCAATTGAGCTTGGGTCAAAGGATCCCCAAGTATTTCATTATTTAGACAAGTTAACCTACTTAAACAAAACATTATCAGCTATCACAGCATGATTTGAAATGACACAAATCCTCTGAACGCTAAAGAAACAATGACAAAAAAGCAGCCACTGGCAGTAATAAGTGTCCAGCACTGAAAACTTTCAACAGCAACCACTGTTTCCTTACAAATTATTTGTTCCAGCATCTACTAATGCATATAGGAATACATCATCAAGAGTTGTTGCCTTGGGAGGTTGAAAACTACTGTGTTTTCAATTTGCAAACCTCTGAGGGTTTTGCAGCTAAGGAACAGGCACTGGTATGATGAATTTCGGTCTGCCAGTAATGGCCCAGTTTTTATGAGCTGCCTCACACAGACCCTTCAGAAGGAGCCCATACACTCCGCTATGACCTGCAGACAAAGGCTGAAACCGACCAACTTACTGGGTTTGACTAAATCTGAGAAAGAAATGGAAGTTTTATTTCCAGGGATTGTTTTTTATTTCCAAGCTTGTTCTTGAAGCCTGCTCCAAAGAAAGGCATGAGAACAACTCTGAACTTTTTCTGAAGAGAGAAGCTGCCACAAAACTGTTTCAGTTAAATCAAAATGGTTTATGTCAATTTTGACTTCCTTCTCCTCCTCAATATAGAATACTTTCCCATTGAAAGGTCATTTCAAACCTTAAACTTGCAGTGTTCCAATATATCTAAACCACTACCTTTGATCTGGTCAACACAAAATAATGATAGTAATAGTAATAATAATAATGTATTCTGTGAAGCACCTCAATTCTGGAAAAAGGTAGAGGCTGACAGATGACAGAAAAGCATCTTTAAGAAGCTTCAGATCTGATCTACCAGAAAATTACCTTTAAAGAGCCAGCTAAGCAAACAGCATGAATTTGTAGGAATACGAAAGCTTACAAAAAGAGAACTGAAGCAGGACACCAAGAAAACTTACATAAAGCCTACTTAACAATATCATTTTGGAATCACAGAACAAATATACACAGACAACATAGTGAGATTTGGGGTTTTGTGAGGAAATGGGTATTCAGATAAAAACCAATTAAGGTTTGAGATTAAAGTTTCGTCATTATTGAACCTCAGCTATAAAAATGCAGGAAGTGCTAATGGCTTACTTTTATATAATAAAGAACATCGAGTTCCCACTAATTGAGTAAGAGCAGCAATTAACCTTGAGTGCGTGGATATGTCAGGTTTGAAATATTTGTAAATTAGATCATTAGGATGCTTTAGGTTTAATACACTCCTAAAGTCAGCCCGGGTGTCCCTGTGTTCTTGCAAAGCCAGTCTTGTCTTTAAGGATTTTTTAAGTTCAGTGGCATTACCATGTAAGTATAAGGTATGTATTCTGCTAGCCAGCAGAATTATACTCACAACCCATCAGACCAGTTTATAAATGCATATGGGTGGCTTAGAGACAAGATGGGTTTTGTTTGGTTAGAATAAAAGCTGATCTAGCACCCTTCTTTTGTGTCTACCAGCTTACAGAGGCAGACAATGGTCTGGATTTGAAGGTTTTCTTGTTAAAGATGTATCCTCTTTATTGCTATTTTTTTCCAATATACAGTATTTCCTGTAAAAAATTAAATCTAACTATACAAAAGCTATTAAACAAGCCAAATTCTAGCTTTACCTTATTCTACTACGGAAGAAATAGGTGGGTACAAACAGACACAATCTCTTCCTCAAAGAGACCATTCTCCTGCAAGCCGGCTCTGATCCAGAAGTCATACAGCTATCCTGCTACCCCCCTGCCATGACAAATCTTTCCATGGTAAATAGGAGGCAGGATTACTAGGAAAAAATACACTGATATTTCCTGATAGTTGAAGAGGACTTTGCACAGGTTATGTGTCTCAGAATAGCTCAATGGTTGCAAGAAAATGATTTAAAGGCCATAGATCTAAAGGCCACAGGGGAACAGTTTTATTTGAATATCAGTCTTGATATTTCACTTAAATATAATTGCTTAGCACTTGACTCTGATAGCGAAGGTGACTTTTTTCCTCCCTTATTCAATTCAATGAAAGGGTCCCTCAGGTATTTTTATATTCCAAAGTCCCTTTGTTAATTGTGTAATTCGTGTGCTATTGTTTCTCCAGTATCATTGCTGGCATATGCAGTTATGCAAAAGGATGTAAACATTGCTCTGAAAAACTGATTCTGCAAGTTGCTAGGAACGACAAATACAAAGCCACTGGAAGGAGTAAATTTTACCACTTGGGGATTTGTGGGAATTAGCAATAGAGAAGGATAAGCAGGGCCTAAAAGGATTGGTTTAAATTTGTGCAAAATACATTGCAGTGCCTGTCCAGCTCTCTGCACAGTGACCTTGTGCTGTCCAAGTTAACATGTCTTTGGGAAAACCTCATGAAAATTAATAAACCAGCATATTGTTCAGGCCATGAGCAATGGTCAATATACATCCTTTTTGGTGATATATGCAGGTTATGGTACATGACTGATTCTTGCTTATCACCAGTGATTGGAAAACAGTCCTTCCAATTCATAGCTTATTCTCCTTGAGGTGTTATGCACATGAATCATCCCAACAATTACCTATGGCCATTAGTGTGAAGGATGAAAGGGCTGGTAAGTATGAGGACCCAGGGAAGAGAGAATAAGAAAGCCAGTGTGGGCAGGGATTTGAACTAAAAATACTAACTGCAGGGCACTTCTTCAAACGCTAACACAAGTGTTACAGTGGTCTGTAGCAGACAACCCTGCCTCATGTTTTGTTATATGAATATGAATCAGCAAGTGCTCCAGATTTGCCACCAACTGGCAGCCACTCTTGCCTGCTGTTTTGTTCAGTCTTCTCTTCCTAGTGGAATACATGCATTGCTATAACATTCCAAAAACCTGAATCTTCTCTGCAGGTTTCAATAACACTGGCTAGTTCAAACAGCCCATTTGTAAATATTTCAGTTCCTCTTCTTGAGTGGAGAACAGGAAATTAGATAATTTCTCCTCCTGCCCTTTCACAACTTCAGTTTGCTCAGCTTCTTGATTTTGTGCTAAACGTGGGCAACTTTGATTCTTCCCCCTGTGTTGCTTTCCATTTCATTATTTAAAGCCCACTTCAATAGAATCAGCTCCCCATCTGCTAAGGGAAAGGCCAGGCAAACAGTATCTCCTTAATACACAAATCCTCATGGCAACTTAGAGTAAAAATTCAGCCACAGATGTGTCTGTTAAGCAAATTCAGGGGTATCCTTTGAAGTTCCTATGCTCTGACTCCAGTGCAGACCAGACGTTTAGACTATGGGGGTATTTATGGCTCCTGTTTCTTTCTGGTAATCTGCCCATACTCACCTGCCTACTTAGAAGTCCACCTGACAACCACCCTACTACTACGCCTCCTTTCCCACATCCAAATGTTCCTTGCATCAGGAGACTCAGGAGTCTTGGCCATGCAGCACCCAATGAAGCACCTCCGTGTGCCTGGTGACCAGCTCTGGTTCCTGCAGTGAAGCCATACAGCTACGCTTCCTACGCAGTTAAGAGTGAGCCCAGCTGGGCTGTTGGCTTCCACCATGCCAGACCAAAGGGGAATCCACATGCAGCCACCGCCTCTGCACCTGCTCCCAGCACATGCTGCTCTGGTAAGGATTTCCGGCACAGACCATTCTGTTTCACTGCTGAGCAGAGAGAGCCTGGCCCTGCTCCCTCCCTTGTGCCTCAGCACTGGGAACCCCAGGAAAAGACACCCAGTGGCTGTCTTCTTCAGCTGCTGCTGAGTGGGAAGCAATCAACCCTGCTGAGTTGGAGCTGGCTCCCTGCAGAAGCCAGGCTATGTTCCTGCACCATGCTCAGCAGCACATCCTTTATCTTAGGACTGTCCAGATTTCATTCAGCAGCACCCCCCCACCACATAGCAGAGTTGAATGTATGAAGCTATCAGATCATTGCTTTTCTGTCAAACTAACCAGTGGGTAACTTTCTAAACATCAAAGGGTCACTGGTGTGGTACAGACCATCCTGTTACACACACCCTTAAAAAAATTCCCATGGTGCAGAGATGACATGCATGAAAACACATGACAAGCGTTGTATTCAATTTTATTTCCCACTTACCTTTGCGTAGTCAGCTGAGGGAACTGACCAACTTTTGAACTGGCAATGCTCCAGAAAGAGATGGAAGAGAGAGAAAAATCAACCCTAAAGAACTAGGTTTAGTTCAGACAAGTTTCTCAGAAAGAATGGACAACAAAAGGCGATGTCACTGCCAGGAGCTGGCAGAGTGCATTTAAATACAGCACCTAATACCAGGGGTCAGGTAAGTGCTGTTCTACCAGAAAACCTATCACCAGCCTGCAGAAAGGAGACACCCTCTCACAATCCATCCAGAGAGGGTTAATGAGATTCTTTAATTAGGTACAGTGGAGAGGGGAATCTGGAGCTTTATTTTTTAGCTCTGCAGTCAAACAAGACCTTGACACCCTCAGGGCATTGTCTTTAACAAGAAACAGTAATGCAAATCTACAACCACAGAATCTACCAGGGAAAAACCAGATCCAGCCAGCCAGGAAACCACTATGACAGAGAGACTATTTACAATATGCAACTGGAGTTCTGCCAGGCTTAATCTTTTTCACGTCACTGTGAGCGCTGAATTTTACTTATTGGGCTACATACAGCCTGGCATCAGCTCCGTGTCCAGGTGCCAGCAGAAAACTGCTGGATGCAGAAAACCTTCCACTGGAGGGAATTTGATGGCCAAGAGACAGAAGCCATCCTGCCCTCCTTGGCCAGAGGACCCACGCTGCAGCTGGAGGGAGCAGAAAGGTGTGCGTGCTTAGATACTTGATCCAAAGCAAAGCACTCTGATACCATGAGATCTGCAGCCTTCTGCAGGACAACAGGTACAAGATGCTCCCTCTTTTAAGTCTCCTGTTTAATCTTTCAGTGTTGTAACTCTCAATTAGGAACTAGAAGAGTCTTACTCACATATTTAAGAACACCGGTTTGAGAAAGCATTTTCAATAGTTCAGAGCACATCCTCTGCTGTCCTAAAATCACTGGAACTTCTAATCATCTTTAACCTAGATCCTACCCTGATGCTTCAAAAGAAATTATACTTGAGAGCAGTCAGCACCTCTAAAAATTAGGGTGAATTCTTAACTCTCTTAGCTTCACCAGGTCTCAGGCTTCATCCTGCTTGTGAAGGAATCAGATGGAAGCACTCTCCATGAATGTTTATGCCACTTTTCCAAATACTTCAGATGCAGCAACAATCTGTCTTTTTCTTCCATCCCTGTCAAAGATTTGGGATGGAGGACTTCTTCACTCACTGAATCTCAACTGCCATGTGGGCTACAACTTCTGTGCGGTAGGAAGCTCTCCCTGTTCACTATACAGTCCTATACTTGAGCTCTTATGCTGCAGCAGTAATCTTAAAGAGGAAAAAGGGGTTAAAATAACAAATAACTATCTTCTCTGTTAGCATAAGAATACACATTAAAGTGTATGTTGTTTCTCATGTTAATCCCTTAAAAAGCCTTTCTTTAAAAGTAACTAATGAAAGAGTCTTACCATGTTTTACTTAGCTCACATGAGAAAATGAACGTAAAGGGCAAACTAAATGAAGCTTTTCTATCCTTTGACATCAGTGCAACAGGAGTACTACTGAAAAAGCTAATGCATTTCCAAGGTGTATGGAAATGAAGAGAACAGAATTTTAAAGAAGTTTAATAGGAAGACCGTAATGAAAGAGGTAGCCTGGGAAATCACAGAGAGATGTTCACTTCCTCCAAGTTCGTGTCTGAAGGCTGGTGCTAAGAGGAGAAGTTAATGTAAGGGAATGTTTGGCTCCAAAGTGGGTGAAATACAACAGAAAGTTACAGCGTAGCAACTTTTTTAACTGATCTTCCTGGTAAGATATTCCAATGCAGTCTGACTACAATTGTAAAATCAATTGTGGAACTACAAAACACAGATTTCAGTGCCTGCATTTACTGCAAAATAACTACAGTCTTGGATGGTCTGTGGAGACTTTCATGAGACAATTCAAATTCTATGGAAGAATTTGGTTAATCTGCTTTAACTTGGAAGCTGAATTTGCTTCTGCCTCATTCTGCATTATCTACTGAGGAAAAATTGAAAGCTTTATGCTAACAGCATGTTAACAAACAAGTATTAGTTCTGCCATGAAATACTTTTTCTTTCTCCTTATTAGATTAATGGGGAAGAAAACCCAGCAGTTTGACCTAAAAATCCAACAGCTAGTAATTCTGAGCAACCACGTTCTGCAATTAGACTTGGAAATTAAACCCGTTATAATAAATCTCTATTATACTTATTGTAAGGAGGAAAAGGCATAAATCACCATTAGCTTTCATCAGTTAAAATGAGAAGAAATATTGAACAGTTTTCCTTTGTTTTAATTGTATGATGACAGCATACCCATTATTTCTTTAATTGAAGTTTAGTGCAACTACAGTAGAGAGAACAGAAGGTTTGGATGTTCCACAACAGACACCCTCCTGTTTCAAACTGAGATTCAAATACTTTGTTTTGTTTCAAAAGAACACCACATCCCACATGTATTCTCACTTATTTCAAGTTTTAAAACATTATGAAGTTGTATTCTGGAAAACATTCACAAATATGCACAAAACCACATCTGTGAAGTGAGGCATTGTTCCCCATAGTGCCTTTGAAAAGCTCTTTTGATACAATGCCTGTAAACACCACAGAAATGAGATTACAAAAGTACACATGCCCATTAGTTTTAGGGAGATGCTCACTTGAACCTTCATATAATCTTCGTAGCAAATAACTCCTTATACGTGACCTTAGCAGACCAGCTAGATTATTGCATCTTTGAATGCAAGCTCTTACCTGGGTCATTAGCTCAGCCTGCAAACATCAGAAGTCAAAATTGGATATAAGGGGATGCACAGCCAAGCATTTGCAAAATCTGAGCAACTGTCTTAATACAGTTTTATAGAGCAATAGAAGCATGCTCAGGCAATGCCCACTTGAATAATTCAAATCAGACTTCAGCAAAAAATTGCAATCACATCCCACTGGAAGGCAAAGCTTGCAGTAAAGTTGTAAGCAGAGAAGAACAGGAAAAAATGGTTTGTATTAACTCATTTTCTATTACAAACAGAAGCATCCTTGTGAAAAAGAGAGACGTGATATAAACTTGATTTATAAACAAAACCCTTATCAACCCAGGTCTACCTGTTCTTTGCATCCTCTTGGGTTATCACTTCAAATTCTGCTTGAACTTCACATTTCTTCCTAACAATGAAGAGACTGGGGAATGCAAAGTCAGCCCAACCACCGAACTGCCAGAATGGAAATGAAGATAAGTTTGAGTTCTTCAGTACCGTGCAGCACTTAAATGATGATAAATGTCATGCTGTAATACAGCATCTAGTTGAATGTAATTGCTTTGACTAAGTCTAGAAAGAAATTCATTTACTCCAGATCAAATTATTCTGAGGACTTCAGGGTAGGATTTTTAACTACTGTTGAATTCAAATGCCTAAATAACTACAGTGCCTCTATTAGCACAGAGTGAGAGTATACTAACATTTAGCATACTGAATGACTCAGCCCTGTAAATGCTTTATTAATAGCTTCCACCAAGGCAGCAGGAATTACCAGGCATTTTAAACATAAAGTATTTATTTGAGAAACGACTATGGTTACACACAGGAAAGTTTCTGCACAACCTATCCCAGGAGATTTGCAGGATACATGACTTTCACTTACTATAGTAAAATGTGTTTGATGAGCTAGTAACAAAAGAGAATCATTTTTCCGGTTGACCTCAGATTCAGAGAATTTCATAGATAAATTTCCTAGCAGCCATATTAGTTAAAACCACCTGCCACAGGTAGTTCAGACCCACATCCTCATGGCACTACATTATTCCATCACAGTATGGGACCAGTGTTCAGTGGCAGGCAGGTTTCTATATACATGAGAATGCCACCATGCAAAAGCACCTTCCTTTCACATAAACATGTTATTACCTGACCAGGTGGTACACTTAACTCTATGTTAAAGAAAGAGGCTGCCAGCAACAAGCTTCAAACCTCAAGTGACTTGTTCTCCTGATCTTGCCAGGAACTCAGAGGCTTTACTGTCTTCTATTCTTATTTATTAAGTATATTTGTATATTGCTTAGGTGGAGAACTACTATCCTGAAGAGATTTCCTTTGATTAACCACCAGATTCTGGGTATTCTAGATGAGAAAGTGTGAAAATATATCCCCAAGTCTTCATAAATAACAAGAGAAACTGAACTCCCCCCAGACCAACCAACAAAAAACAACACACACACAAAAAAACAAACCCAAACCAACACCATCCCCTGAAGAGGAAGCTATGTAAAAATCTAAATGAGTCAGTGATTTATGTAGGAAATTTATTCCTACACATGCCTCCTTTTTTTAATATATACACTCATATACAAATTAGTCCTCTATTAGGGACTAGTAGCACATTTGTAGAATAAAGACACCAAAAGACTGTGCAAAACATAAATCCTTAGTAGTTTCCAAAAATAACATGATCTAATGAGAAAAAAACAACCCAAACCAACTTTGAAACGAGATAGCATACACAAAGCTGTCTCTAAAGCATCATTTTTTGTGATAAAACACAGCTAGAGTATGGACAACGGTTCCCTCTGCTCCTGTAAATTAATACCTGATAGCCTTGAGGGGTTTTCCTGCACAGTTCATCAATTCTTATCATACTTAATTCAGATACTCTCAAGAGAACTGCAGGGAAAACTGGCAATAGCTCAGCAGATAATTCCCCAAAGAAACCAATATCTCTCTCTTCTTAATCACATGGCTTATCAATGCTTGATGTTTTAAGCAGAATATCCTGAGCTTTGGGCAAAGCCATTCAGATGAATAAACATAAGAGGCTCAAAGATTGTAGGGTATCTTCTGATAGCAAGGATCTTACTTGGCATGGGGTAACAAGTTATTTCTAACCTTATTCTACCAGGAGCCTGCAGCTAGCTGACATAGCCACAACATATGGTGGGCCTGTTTGAGATGGTTTGACTGTTTCCTAGAAGCTGATGACACAGATCCCTCCAGAAGAATCAAAGCATGGTTGGGAGACATGTCCACAGGACTTACGATACTGCTGTTGTGATTCCCAGGTACCAACTGCCATAAAATTACTTGGCAATGACAGATTTAAAACAACTTACAGATTTAAACAATATAGGTCATTATAAATTAGATTGGAAAGATTTAATTTTGATCCTTATTGCAGGAAATATGCCCTAATACACCTAATATGTAGAGATCAGAAGGAACAAAAAATACCCCAAGCCTTCAGGGATTTTTGGTAAACCTGAACAACCTGAGCTTTCCTTCAGTTCTGACTGGCTTGGTTTAACTCTGCATTTGCTTCATCCCTAAGGAACCAGACTGTTTTCTCATCATCTCAAGGAAGTCATGGGTGCAGTCTGGCACAGGCATCAAGTGCAAGTGAATTCTAGCAGGGAGCTACAATAAATGAATTCACAGCAACGGCTGAACAGGGAAGCTGCAAGACCTTGCACTGAAATCAAGAGGATTGTGGAGTGAAATGAATTCTAGCAAGGTCAAAAAGCATTATCAAACTTCAGAGGACCTTCTGTGCTTCCAGCAGCTAGCATCCATTCCTTCATTCCCTACTCCTTGATGTACCCATGACCCTTGGACAGGGAGCTCCTAGCTCCAAGCCTGTTTGAAGTCTGATTTCACAAATACTAACATGGCAAAGGTGAATAACAGGGCTGTTGTTTTGGCTGTTTCACTGTACAAATGGGCTTTGAAAAACACTTATAGCTACTCTCTAGCCCCTAGCACCTCCTTCTTCTTCAATAACTCTCTGAAATGTAACTCTGTTTTAATTAAGGTCTCAGCCCCTGCTTCTTCCTTTCATCATGTCTCAGTGTGTTACTTAAAACTAAATCCTGTTCTTGTCCTACAAAGATTCATAGGCCCTAAAGGAATGTCTGTAATGATGAAAAGTACTTAATACTGTATTTTCAATTAGATTAAAACTCAGAAAAACTTTCCAAAAGCATCAGTAACAGTCTGTTACTGGAAATTAATCTTTTTACACAGATGTGAACTAGAAACATGGCTGTTCCCTGAACTGGAAGAAGTGTATTCCTTATAAATCACAGTTCCACTGACTGTTACACTTGCAGGATTAAGCACTGTAAGTCAAGGAATATAAATATTTAGATTATTGGAAGAGCCTTAAGGTAGCCTCAACTTCTGCCTTCATTTGTGGTGATTAGATTTCTTTCCCAAGGGAATCACTCTCCAGCTAAGATGCACCATTACGGTCCAAGGCAGTGTTTACAGGCTAGAATCACCATCTTTGTGGTCACTTGGGCAACACTCAAAACACATACTTTGTAAGCACAACAAACACGTGCAACACAAGAGCAAACAAACACTGTGGTTTGGTTCCTGTGGGAGGTTTCTACAGCCTGTCCGAAAGAGAGACTCTTAGAATACCCTGTCTGATGTGCAAGAAGCTTCAGAGTGAACATCTGCTGCAATTGAGGATTTGCTGATGAATCTGTCTCAGAAAGTTTCTGCACTAATCTGAGAGTAAGTACTCCAAAATCCCAAATTCCACCCACTTTCAGTCCAAGCACTTACAAACGCTCACATACTGTTTCAAAGCCCTACCCCTTAAATGATACAAGTTTCAAATCTGAAGGTAAAACAGGCATGTTGCCACAAAGCTGGCTGATAGTCTTAACAGATGCTTCTTGCCTCCTTATGAAGTAACTGGCATGATGAGGATGAGCTGGCATTGTATTTTATGGTCCATGTCAAGGAGATTACACTGTATGTGGGCTTTTTCCTTGGGATTTGGCTGTCAGCAGGCAAGCAGAAACAGCACATTAAGGCTTTCTAAGTTTCAAAAATTGTGTAACAAGCTCTGGAGATTTTAGAAAGAATCATAGAACAGTTAGGGTTGGAAAGGACCTTAAGATCATCTAGTTCCAACCCCCCTGCCATGAGCAGGGACACCTCACACTAAACTGTGTCATCCAAGGCTCTGTCCAACCTGGCCTTGAACACTGCCAGGGATGGAGCATCCTCAACTTCCCTGGGCAACCCATTCCAGTGACTCACCTGTAAAGAATTTACCTCACAGTAAAGAATTTCTTCCTTATATCCAACCTAAACTTCCCCTGTTTAAGTTTTAACCCGTTACCTCTTGTCCTGTCACTACAGTCTCTAATGAAGAGTCCCTCCCCAGCATCCCTATAGGCCCCCTTCAGATACTGGAAGGCTGCTATGAGGTCTCCATGCAGCCTTCTCTTCTCCAGGCTGAACAGCCCCAACTTCCTCAGCCTGTCTTCATACGGTAGGTGCTTCATCCCCCTGATCATCCTCATGGCCTCCTCTGGACTTGCTCCAGCAGTTCCATGTCCTTCTTTCGTTGAGGACACCAGAACTGTACACAATACTCCAGGTGAGGTCTCACAAAAAGATATCAATTATTTTATTTCACTAACCAGTTTTTACTGCAGACTAACATATTTATTGGAAGACTCTTTTTTCTGGATGCAGATTTCCCTTTGCTCTCTTGATAAGCTGCACTTCAAAAAAGAAAGCAAAGAGAAAACATGCACATTCTTTGAAAACACCAAAATAAGGTCATTAGAGATCGGAAGGTTATCCTTGAATATTCAGATTTCTAGCATTCATTTGTACTTCTCTCCAGTGTTGTAAGCTTACTTTTGGGCAGGAACAGGAATCATTTTGATACCTGAACATTGGAAAACTGCACTCCAGCAAGACTTGATTAAAATCTATAGCAGTGGAATGCCCTTCAACTGCAGGTGAAAGTACATGAGACACCAGCCTGGACTGAAAAGAGGATTTAGAAAATACAAAAGAATGGCAGGTTGTTGATGAGGTGGTAAAGCAACTGTGTGTGGCTCCTGGAAAGAGAAGGGGGAACACAGACAGTGACCTTGTAAAATGGGTGAGTCTTAAAGCAATGCCAACTGTCTAATAGAGTTGTCTTTGTTGATATATTAGCTTCAGGCTACATTTGGATATAATTGAGATTCATGTAGCAGGAGGGGAGGGCTTCATTCTGCTGAAGGGATTTGATTTTCCAGGAGAGAATTATGTGACTGAAGCGCTCACTTGGGCAGGTGTAACCAACCTGCTGTATCCAAGTAGGCAAGTTTGGGCTGTGGATTAATTCAGTCCATTAAACATCATCTCTGAAAACAGACTATACAAGCCTCAGAAAAGTCTTATTACACCCTGGATTTTCTTATAGGCAAACAATGCTCTTGCACTAAAAACGTTCAGTTTGCATTGACTAGCTTTGGGCCTTAGGAAGTTAGGAGACAAGACTGCCAGAAAGCACTGTTCCTGTTATTCACTGATGCGCAGGACTTAGGTTGGAGAGCAACAATTTTAAGCCTCCTATACGTGGAAACATTGTGGAAACAAACAGGTAGGTAACCATTGCTCCTTTCCATCTCCCAATCCTCATTTCAACCTCATCAGCTGGGAATCCAATTAATTCTCACTCTACTCAGAAAAGAGGAAATATTCTGCAGCTGTGGATGGTGGTGAACTATTTTGTGTCAGGCTTTAGGCAACACTTCTACCAAAAAGTGAGAAGTATGTGGACTTCATGATCTCATAATAATGATGATGCATTTTCTCTGATACCTGGGTAAGTGACCAGGTCCTGGCTCTATTTTAGTTTTTAACATGCTAGCTATATCAACATCTTACATATTCTCCTGTAAATCTATTTAGAAGCATAATGAAACAAAATCCAGGTTTGAACAGAGAATGCATTGATTTTCTATATCAAAAATGAAGCAATTTAATATTCCTTTTACTCAAGGTGCTACTGTTCTGTGCCAGCACTAATTAAATTCTAAAGTGTTCTGAGCACATGAATTACGTTGTCTCACAGTAAAAGAGCTATATCAAATCACGGGGTAGAGACATTAATGGCCTGACCAGCTGAATTAACACAGACCAGCAGTTGTCATTACACAAGTACATTTTTCATTAGAATTTACTTTTCTTGATTTTTTTTTAATAGGCTACTAAACAGAGTGGATAAGAAGAGGAGTTATCAAGTATTTTGTACTGTAGGTCACAGAGAGCTGACTGTAGTGGACATATGCTTATATAAGCCTGCAACAGCCAAGGGGTTGTTTCCTAATCAAAAACTTTCTGGCTTCCAGCCATGCAATCCAATGAAATAACATTCTGAAACCGCTAAAGCAAAGCAGGCCCCTGACTTGGATCAGAGGCCTTCAGGAAACACCAAGGTTCTACCTAGGAGAAGGTCATGTTGGCAATACAGCAAAGAGATGCTTTCCTCTTGGTGGACAAGGACCTGGTGACCCAGCTGTTCAAGGAGACAGAAAAGCAGCTTTGTCCCATAGAGTCAATAGTATCTAATCTCAGAGGCAGAGTTTTTCAAAGAAGTCTATTAAGCTGTACTTGTTTTCTTTTGCATGTGCAACTGGTTGCAGGTAATCCTGCCAAACTACTTTCACCTCTTTTCCAGAAAGATGTAGGTATTCTAAAGCTCTTTTTGACTGTGCAACCACTTGCAAGGACTGCTGCGTTATTAACATACACATCAGCAACACAAACTGCATAGGAATTCCACACTGCAGAATACTAAGTAGTGGAAATCAAAAGTGTTCATGGTAAAAAGTCAATTTGATTGGATTCATCAATTTGAAGAACATTTGCATTTCTTAGAATCTTCCAGTTGAAATGCTTGAATTAAAAAATCCAGTATGTAGAGTTCTTTGTGGAAAAAAAGTGTTGAATTTGAACAAAATTATTCAACTATTATTTTACTTAATTTATTAAAAACAAAGATCTAGAGAGAGAAAGGATTTAGGATTGGGTTTCATTGCTTGTCTTCCTGATTAAGAGTAAGAAAAATAATGAAATGTGAGAAAATTCTCACTTGGTTTTATTCATAGCCTGTACTAACTCCCTTCAGGTGTGATCAAAAGGGTTAGACCATTTTCAATTAGTTACAAATTAGTCTGTAGGTAAGAAATGTTCTTGTCTCACCTTAGGCTAAGTCTCTCCCTGGTAACTGAAACCTGTGTGGCCCCTCTGCCTTTCATTAACATTGATTCCAAAAGACTAAAATGAGATAGGAAAGAGGCATGGAGTTAAATCACTCTTTGGGAAGAACATCTTACTGGTGCTAGTCTCTTCATTGAGTTGAGTTACACATTACATACCTAAGTAACCAGGAGCAATCTTGTTTCTGAGCGTGCCTTCTACCTACCCTGCAAAGCGATTCTGTACAAAAGTCAGGAAACATACATGGAAATGTAATTTCCATCCCTTTCCCACTGCTAAACCAGCTGCATCCTTGCTATAACTTCTGATGAGAGCCTAAACTGCCCTAACAGGGATGCTATGCAACGGTGGGGCTGTCAAAGGCTAACAGAAGCCCAAGAAACTGTTGTCATGGGAACAGCACAAGGGGGCAGAACTAGGCTTGCTGATGTCATAAAATCTGACTTCAAAATCTTTCAAAAGCAGTTTTTCAGGTCTTGCTTTCAGTGGCAAATGGAGGTCAGCTAATGAACCAACATTCCTTATTTCAAAGGCCAAGTCTGCTTTAACAACTTACTTTGGACAACTTGAGCCTGTGCCTTACTTAACCTATATGTAAAATTTGAGTAATATCTAACTCACAGGGCTCTGCCAACTCTTAAAATTATGTACTGCTTTAAGATGTCCTTTGACCAAAATTAGCTCTAGATGTGCATGTGGCAACAGCTCATTAGGAAATCTGGTTGAGATTTATGTGAACACTCAAGCTCAGTGCTTTGGGCTGATGTGCAAACAAGCACTCGCATCACATAACTGAGGCTAATCAGACAGATGGGCTCTGCCAGCAGCGATGTGTCTTAGTTGTCAAATATCCTGAACTTTCCAGCCACCTACACAACACACAGCCACATTTGTGAACACCCAGAGAAATTAACACGGATATTAGACTTCACCATTCATTATCTTGTCATCAGTTTAAAGCCCAATTTTGAGGTGAGAGAACACATTGCAGCTTTTTAATTACGACTTGCCCCAGCTACTGCAATCACAGACCCATAAAGGAATCCCAGCATAAATTGATTTTTGTTAATAAATATCAGTCAGGGATAAATAACAGACCAGAGCTCTTTCACCTTTTTATTAATCTATGATATTTGCTGTAGAAGATTTGATGAAGGGAACTCTGCCCTTGCAAGTAATGATGCACAAAGGAATGCTGAAAGTTCTTTGGATCTGCTAGGATTAAAACTTCAGCACTGACTGATGGGGTATCGTAACAGCGTAAGTGGGGAGATGAGAGATACAGAAACATACCTCACTGGCAATGTGTGCAGTATTCATAAACATTTAAATTCAAATCCTGAAAGGTATTGATTTTAGCAGGAAACAGGGACTACATGAAGATTGGTCTGGGGAAAAGAGGAACATAGTTATGACTCCAGCACATGGCACTGGACTTTAAGAGCAGTGTAGCCATTTTGCATTGGCATCTCTGTGTGTGTTTGACAAATTACACTTTAACCATGTGATACTAAGAGCACTTTAATAAAAAATGGGTTTTTTGCTCAGCAGGTGTCAAGTCTGAGCAAACAGATCATTTACCTGCTGACCAACATAAAAACACGGACATGCAGTAAGTGGTGATATTTGTGGGAAGAGAAGACAGGCTGTAGCCAAGAGCTCTGCAGCAAAGGCCTTCATACTCATCGGTGAGGCAGTTAATAATGAGCTCTTTAGAACAGGGGATTTCCAGGTTTTGGAGTGTGACAGATTTACCATCAAGTTCTCATACACTTTGCTGTAGTCCGACTGCTTTGCTGTTTGTTACAGAGCAATTGCGTAAAAGCTGGAATTTGACAACAAGAGACAGGGCATCACAGAACACCAGCATCTGCAAAGGTCCTGATTTTACTGCAGTGTTTATTTTCCATGTACAGGAGAACACTGATATCCTCTCAACCAAAGGGAGCTGAAAGCAACTGTGGAAGGCTACAATGCACACAGTACAACTGCATTGCTGAGTTAGTAATGGCTCCATTCTACGACAAAAGACAAGATAAACCCTGAGCTATGAATTAGGGCTAAAAGACTTGTGTGTTTGTCAGAATAGCAAAAAGAATTGAAGCATGAAATAGTAATCAATACCTATTTTTATATAGGGATTCCACAAAACAACTATTTCATAGAAATGATTCTTATTTCCCTTGAACCCTTAAAGCCTTTAGAGGATGCTATATTCTCACTGCTCATGTTTTATTACGACATCTCTATTTCACCCTCATCCCCAAAGGAGTGCACACTTTTCATTTTACTTTTTAATCCTGTTCAGTTTTTGCCTTTCCTCTATTGTCAGCAAATTAAACTGCTGTTAAAGTAACTGAGGGTTAAACTGTTTGTAATCCTTCTCCTTTTACTTGCTTTTTCCTCACTTGTTAGAAGAAAATAGAGAAAATCCTTGAAAGTTCTGAGTCTTGATGAAGATATATAATTATATCTTGGTCAAGAGGCAGCCACAACTCATGGCATTCTCTGAGCTGCAGTAGAGGACCTTGGTCCTCCAAGCAGCACACGCTCTTCCTGTCTCATCCTAGGAACAACCTTGAAATCTTTTAAGTCCAGAATTAGAATTCTGAGCTTGCTCCACAGTGCCTCGAAAAAGCTGTGTGTGAAATAGCTGCTTCATGTCAGGCTCCTAAAATCCATAGTGGTTAAACATAATTTTTTAAAGGCTTTATTTGCTATCAAGCACCTGATTCCTGTATATTTTACAAGGTAATGAGCTAGTTTTTGAGGACAAAATGTAGCTGTTAGGAATATTAACTGAAGTTATGCTTAGTGCAGAAGCGTGTGTAGGGTGTGTGTGTAAAAATCCTGCTTTAATGTCTAATCTTGGAGTAAGTCCCAGAAGAGATTGATTCAATTTCCATTCATTATGAGAGCAAAACTTAAAATTACTCTGATGTATAGACACTCACTATTCCCAGCATCTTTCAGGCAGCAGAAAGTAGTGGTGTGTGGCAGGGCCCATGATGACTAGGAATAAGGAGTCTTAAAATTAAGGTGTAGTGTGTATTAATAGAAAAGCTTAAGGATTGGGTTTGTGTTACAATATGGGCTCTATAATTGACAGTTTTCATTAACAGGCCTCCAAACCACAAATCAGAAATCTACAACTGCTCATCCCTTCCATATGAAAGGGTTCTTAGAAAAGCCTCTAAATTACCATTCCTGGTTTGTGTTGCCTTGGGAACTAAAGCACAAGTTCTGAATATTATAACTGAAATATAGTCTCAATACAATACTTAAGGGAAACTAGAACATTTACACATCAACTGATCTCATATTTGCCTTAAAGGTCCTTTGCTATGCCTGACTACATGATGTATAAAATAAACTTGTTGAGGAAAGTTCTACAGACTGAAAGAACTACAATGACTGTGAAATAAGCTAATGTTTCTGTTATACGGTCAGGGACTACCTCTGATCTTCAGCCACAAAGAGACAAAACACAAACCTCTTGGAAGTTCTTTATGAAATTCATCTTGCTATATTGTAAAATTATGATTGTATGTGGAAAAACTCGCTGTGAATGAGTATCTGTAACCAACCACAGAGATACTTCTAAGGCTTAGGAAACATCTGTCCTCCCTGAGTGTCACATTCACTGAATGCTTGCTATGGGAAGATGTGAAACCAGAATACTTAGGAACACCAGAAATATACAGCAAATTAATGGCAATGCTAAATCAAATCCCAGACTGAGTAGCTCCAAGAGCTTCTTTGTAATCTAGTTCACTAAGTCTTGCTTTCAACCAGAACTTCCTTGGAGATTTAAGAGAGAAGAGGTGGAGATGTACAGCTTTACATTTGTTTCATTCCTAACAAGATCAGCTCTAGAAAGCATGGTTCAGGTGGATTCAGGAACCCATTCCAGCCCCTCCCTTGCACAACGTAACTTTGTTTCTGCAGGTTCCACTTCTCCTCCTAGCATGAGACATAGCTTTTAGGAAGAGCCCAGTGCCTCAGTGGTGCAGAAACAAGTCAGAAATTTAGACAAAACCTTTCTGATATATTTTACATCCATCACAGCCTAAAAATAGGCCAAATGAAACTCAAATATTTCACAGCAATGTAAATTTCACAATATTTTGCTATTTCGATGATTCTTGAATAATTTTCAAACATTCTTTAAAGTAGCTGAAATAGTTTAGAGTTATTTCATAATTTCATATTATGTGTAATTAGAAAACTTATTTTGTTTGAATTTAAGACTAAATAAACCTGTGATATTGAGAATTTCTTGAAAAACAACCCAATAACCTCATTAAGTGGACTTTGTGAGGAGAGCAGATGTCCTATAGAGGGCTGTATGTATGAAATATCGAATACCAAATAGAGGAAAGTTTTGATTTTAATCAGGACTGAATTTAGCCACTTAAATCTGACAAGGCAGCCTGAAATTCTCACAAGGGTTATACAACTGATCCAGAATCAGAGTATTGCACAGGCTTTGTGCAGAACTTGTTTCCATCAGGTGCTTATTAGAGAAAGGGGGGGAGAGAAAGACTGGATTTTATTTTGCTAAAACAGAAATACATTTTTATTCTGTATAATGAATAAATTACATTTGTTATTAAAAAGAAATAAACATCAGCCTCGAGTTCAGTGTAATGAAGGCATTCAGAGCAAAAGAACATTACAACAACAGAAGTTCAGCATTCAGATTTGCCCTTGAAGTGCTGGGGACACTACTTCTGTGCAGATGCCCTCAGGCAACACACACAGAAACAAAAGATGTGAAGGAGGTAGTGGGGTGAAACAGTTGTGTCTGTATTTTCCTGCAGCTTTTTCACTTCCCTGTTCACAGGCATTTTTGTTAATGATGACTTGAAAGGTCATTATTCTTTGCAGATTGTATCATGTTGATCTAGGAGTTAAAGCACCTGATTTCTGAGTAACATAAAGCTGATCCCAAAGAATGCTGGGAGAAAAAGATGAAAGGAGCCCCAGGATTTCTGCATAGCAACATGTCAGGGTATGCTTTCCCCAACAAGAAATAGAACAATAATCAGATATGACCAAAATAAGCTTCTTGGTTTTCATATATAGTATATATATATAAGTAAACTGCCTGTTTTACAGATACTTTTGTGACACAGCCTTGATGAGACTTTTTGCTAAAGATTCTGAATTTCTAATGAACGTTACTGTAATTGCTGCAAGGTCTGTTCCAGCCCTTACCTACATAATTGAGAAGAACCTTGGGAGCCCAGCTAATTTCCTTCCTCTGACTTTATCTTGCCAAAAAACAAAGTATTTTAAGGGGCAAGTTGTAGGAGGAAACATCATTGCAGTCACGTGTGATTTACAAGAATGTGAGGACACATTACAGCTGGTATTTACTTCCATGCTAATTTACTTTGAGTGATAAATCACTTGTCCTGACTATTAGCGGCACACAGAATTAATTGTCGCTATTACTCAACCAAAGGAAAATAAAGACTTCAGGAAGGCACAAGGTAACTGCTGCAGAAGCCTCTTGGAGTTTTCAAAAGACTGAAGCCGCACAGAATTGCAACACACTTCCAGTTAAGCTGCCATTTACACAGGGTTAGTGAATGATCAGCGTATTATTATTATTAAGGTTAATATATCTTTCCAGAAACAGCAGGAACTAGATTTAGTAAAAGGTCTCTTTAGGTATCAAGGCATACAGATGCTATGAGCATGTTACAGGTGCTAATTAGGATTCATTTGCAGATAGTCACAAGCACATCAGCAACCAAAACCCAAGAGTTTTAATCAATGGTTCATTATTAAAGCCCAACTAGAACCCATTCATTTTCCTTCCATAACTCAAACTTTAAATACAGACATGTAAAAAACCCTCACCATTTTCTGGCTTTATTTTACTCCCAATGATACTTTAAATTCAACAGCCCTGAGAATGTTTACAAAATTCTTACATTTTATTTGAAATGAGGAAAACCATAGCTTTGCTGACTCACATTCATTTAAGGAAATACATCTGTTTAACAGAAAGCTCACTGGGGCATGAACTGAAAAGGAAAACTTAATTAATGAAAAAAATCTACATTTGATCTGATAGTTCAGACTTTGCTTACGCCCCAAAGCTATCCACTAAGTTTTTTAAGTAGCCAACATGATTAAAACTACTCGGACGACCACAATATTATTTCACTTATCTATAGAAGCATTTTGCATAGAACACAGATGTTTCACGGATGGTATTTCCAAATGAGGTAAGCACACACTTTGGCTACGAAGCTCCAAAACAGGATGTAGTCATCCTAAAGCCAGGGACACATGCACTCTCTAAGTTGAGCTTCTACAGTGTGATTTACCAGCATTCATCCTCTATTCCTGTATCTCTCTCAACCATCACAAAAGGGAATATGTGTCTGCTGTAAAACCTTAGAAGTTTATATAGCTTCAGGAATGGGTCTGTAAAGGCATGGTAAGTGTTGTACAAATCCTTCTCTTTCTACAGAAAGTTCAAATAAGAAACTTCCTCTGTCTCATTAAATGAGGAAATAGAACATGAATGTTTGAAAGGTTTATTACTCTAAACTATTGATTAACAGTAAAACACAGCATTTCTTAATTTACAAGCAAGTAAATCAGTTCCTATTATACCACACCACTAGGGTCTAACAAATAAGTCTTTGGGACATTTGCAGAAGGGAGAAGGTTGGCCACAGTCATTTAAGTGTTCCCGAGGGCATTTTTCCTGATTACCAAAACCTCTCTGACAGAAATCCCTGGTTAAACCTCAGTTCAAAATTCTATCACATTAGCCGTTCTTCCCTCACAAATTTGGGAGTTTTTTTCAACAGTTTTCCTACTGTATAAAAATTTAATGCTATGTTCTTAAAGCCATCATCTTGGAAGAGACCCTGCAAGCAGTCTGAACAAGCTTCACTGAAGACTCATTTTCTCCAAGTTTTATGGATTTCCAAGCAACTAGAAATCCATATTTTTCAATCAAATGTAGTATTATATCTCAAGGAACTAAGTGAGAGTCTTGCAGAGACACTGACTTCTGTGTGCATGACATAATGGTAGTAATTTAGCAAGATATGATGGGCTTCCATTTGTGCTGGAAAGATGTCAGTGTTAATATCCATAAGTCTGCTACATTTTTGGCAGGCCAGAGACTTTGAGGTGGAACTTAGCCTAAGTGAGAGTCAGTGACTTACCAAGCCGCTTTGTGCCCAGTGTGAAACTATGACTTGCTCCATTGAGCATGACTGAACACAGCTTTAGTTAACATAAGTAGGTTTTAATAACCAGGAAGAGCAAAGGGGTCATCGTCAAACCTAGAAAGCAAAGGTATTTATCTGAGACCAAGAGGTGAAACACCAATTCACGAGTTACTCTTTTACTATCTTTTCCTGGCAATTACTAAATGCTTTAATATAACACATGCTTGTAGCAATTTAAGGTTAAAAGGAAGTTTTGCTGATGTATTATTTAAAACAAATAAATTTCTAAAGAATATTAAATACCACAATTAGTTCTTGATTAAACTTTAATGGTTCCAAATCAAGCATTCAGACTCTAGGAGATTTTAAACATTGAGTTTTCTTCAGTTCTATTAACTCAGCTACAATGAACACTGTATTTATTGATGTCCTAAACACTTAGCATTAGGCAATTTAAATCTTTTTTTCAGTAGAAAACTCAGAGGACAAACTGCTTTGTTGTCTAACCATGCTACCTATACTCTGGAGCCCTCCTTCAATCACAATTAATGCCACATGCAAGTCCTTTACTACACTCCATGGATGTCTCTCCTTTGTCACAGACTGGGGCAGCACATATGTTATAAAATGTAATATATCAGCATGTATAACACAGGAAGCATTTGTTAAAGAAAACAAACAAAACCACAAACACAAGCTGACAGGCTTCCCACATAGCTTGAGCTACAGATTTGTCTTTTTCTTTTCCTTGATATAGAATTTCTGGAGAGCTCACAGAGACATCTTGTGCCTGGATAACATATAGCAAGTACAAAAGAGGGGTCATGGTCCTTCTCTTTGCTCTAGTCCTCTTGGGACATCAGAAACAGCCAGCTGGCACTTACCAGCATCATGGCTGGAAAGTGCAAAGTTGTAATCTCCCTTATCTTTAGGTGGATTGAGATAAGGTGGGGGCAGAAGCTCCTGCTGTTGTGAACCTAGATAGGCTATAGTAGCATCCAGTTGTTTTTCATCAGGTAATACCTACTGATATTTTTGAGTCCTCGTGTCTTATCCAATACAACGTTTTATCTAATGGCTACTGATAGGCATTGATTTTTGAATCAAACATCCCTGTGTTACATGCTGGTAACTGCACTGAAGCAAAGAAATCTTTGGACAATACTGCTGAGTTTTGAAACCTAACAGTCAGATTCCTACCTGAGTTCTCTTTGTTTCAGTAGGAATTCTTGGGTTTAGTTACAAAACAGGAGTTATGCAGCACGCCAGTATTTGAGACAGTGTTTAATGTTTCAGGTAATGACAGTGAGATGAAGTGCAAGTGTTATGAGCCGACTGGAGCACCCTGAGAATGGTTTAGCTGTAGGCAGCAAGAGGGGCTGTAGGCTACCTCAGAGACGCCAGAAGCAGACTGAGATTGTTTCCTGTACAGCTAATTCCTCAGAGCATAAAATTGTTTCCCATTTTGCCATGTTAAACACCCATCTCCCACACAAAAGTAAATACTATTCTATAGAACATCTATACTATATTGGGAATTCAGGGTCAAATCATGCTGTCCCTTATTCTTCAACAAACCTTTTAGAAGATGGCCTGATTACACTCAAGTAATTAAAGCATTTGCTGTTTCTCTAGGACACTCAACATAGTTGTAGCACTGTTATAACAGCATTCATCTAAGGAGTTACAGAAAATAAGGTCTGCAGGGAGAGCGCAGGATGTGTGACATACCCCAGGGCTGCTCCATACCAAGGGGCACTGTGTGTACAATGCTATAGAAAGCAGTGTGGGGGAATCAGCCCCAAGGACAAAACAGCTGCTTGCTGACATTACCTGCCTGTAAGAGCATGCTCAGACTGGTACAACTCCAGCTGGTTTCCCAGAGGGTTCGTATACCCGAGCATGCTGGTTCCCAGAGGATCTTTTGAAGTATACCTGCTGTTAGGGTAGACACCAGCACTTTGTGCAACCTCCAACGACCCTGGAGCATCCTCTCCTAGTGCAGTTGATTAAAGGGCCATTGTGACTTACAGACCTTCATGAGCTACATTTTACTCCATTTTCTCTCTGGTTCATTATTTACTTCATGTCTACTCTAACAGATTATCATTTCCCTCTATCTAGCTGTATTTTATTCACTTGCTGGGCAGTGAAGCTAAGCCATGTTCACTGCTGCTTCAATCCCTGGCTACCCACTTTGAGGAAATAAACAGCTTCATGGGGTACTTTGAGTCTTGCAGGTCTGCAGTTGAAGTCCATGCAACATGCCTATTTTCCTCATGCAACCACCAGAACATACTGTACCCAAGAGCTGGACAGCCCATGTAACATGCAATGGAGATGGATAGGAAGATTTCTTGTTCACATGTAGTACAATTCACAAATTACTCCTTAAGAGAGCTTTTCCTGATGCCATTTGTAAAGGTGATCTATAAAGTTCTATTATTGTTAGCTTAACCACTAGCTGTGAAAGCAAAGTGACTAGTAGAGATGTGGTGTACAGTGTGCACCAATGAACATTCCAACAGCTGCCATCACACAACCTCCCTTATTTCATGGCAATATTGTGCCAAGGCTTAGAGGAGCTATTTTTGTGCTCAGTGTTACTGCCACACAGTATGATAATTAAGAAAAGCATACACTGGACTGGAAGGAAATGTGTAAGAAGCTCTGGAAAAGTAGCCCTGAAGCTATACTAGCAATGGAAATGAAGTTCTGTTACTCAGAGCCAAAAGAATTTGACAACAGAAGATAAGCAGAATTTGCTTATCCTAAGCACTCTCATCACAGCAGGGACCTCAAGATTACCGCTGTCTCAAAGGCACATTAATCTTTCAGAGATGAGAGAGGAATGAGAGTGACTGATTTTTGAGGTAGACATGTGAAGTAATCGTTCAGTTTGTCTAGACAAGAAAATGCCACATGTGCTGTCCTTCTCTCTTTTGGAAAGAAAAGGACAACACCAGCCTCTTCACTGAATGTGGCATGTGACAATTCCAGAATGGCTCTTGACCTGTCTGGTGAACAGCTGATGGCTCTGTCAGAGAAAAAATAGGAGGGATGCTGGATAAAAATGTCTGAGTTCCAATCTGGGGACTGGTGACAACGCAGCCAGCATTCAGGAGAGCAGTAACTGTTATGATGTAAAAGAAAAGAAAACATGAACTGGGAGACACATGTGCATAGTTGGCATTTTGGACAGATGCAGAAGACAATAGGTTTAATTCCCATCTGTGTAACAACCTTCTCTGTAAACCCTTGGACAAACACATGAATTTCTTTGCACTTTACTCCCAAACCTCTGGAACAGGCACAGTGATATTTACCTTTCTGTGGTCTAACCAAAAGCTCTTTAGAAAAAGAATTGTCTCCCACTACTGTCAATGGAGCAGATAAAAACATCTGCCAGCTTGTTTAGCTTACGACTTGATTTCAGAGTGCCACATGCTGAGCTGTTGCAGTCTTTTTTAGAAAGCATGGGTCAGCTTTGCACCTTAAGCAGCAGCTGAAAAGTTGACTTATCCAGCTCACCTGATCCCCCTGGGGTAACACATAGGAATCCTTTGTCTTTCATGGAATGAGGGGGATAGATGTAGCAGCAAGGATTTACAGCCGAGTCATCTTTACATCCTAGTTGGCTACCACAGTAGCCAAAACCCACCATTTAGACAGAGTAACTATTGAGAGTTCAAGGTGGTATAAAAGAGCCTGGAGGATACCACTGTTCTGCATCAAACCCAGCTTAAAAAAAAAAAATAGGTAAAAAAGAAAACAAACAACCAAAACCACCCCAACCCAAAAAACACTACACCCTTTCCCCACCGCCAAATAAACCCCAAACAAACCCTCTCCCAACCTCTAACATGAACAGTATTCCTCAACCAGTTCCTCTTCTATTAGGTGAGAGCACCATCTTTACAGAAAAAGATGAGTGGTATAAGTCAGTATAACTGTAGGTGTTTGAGGAACTGTGCTTAGTTCCCAGTTGCCTTTTCAATTCTGTTCTGATGGTGATGCAGAAGGGGAGTCCTGTCTCTGGGATGCAGCCATTTTCATGTGTCCCTTTATAGCTGGTGTCTTTTGCTATTGCAACAAGTAGGTATAGTTTAGTACTATGTTGCCACTGATATGCAACAGGATTGAACAATTTGCGAGCAGCAAGTACCCATTTCCTGCCAATTCCTGCGGCGAAAAAGGACCCTAGTGAATCTGCCAGCTTTGCTCAGTCCCTCGACACAGATAGAGACTGCATTTGCTACATGGAAAAGATGGAAAGCAGATGAGAGGTGGGCAAGCATGGAATGGGAAGGACACAAGAACCTGACAGTTTGCCCCCAAAGATCACTTTTCTCTTGTCCTTGGGCCACCAAGAACATGCTTTGCCCACAAAACTAAAAAACTCCGAGCTAGCCTGGGGTATTCACCTTTCAGCACTTCAGATTAATCAAGTATTCTGTCTTTAAGTAACATGCCTAGCAATGACATGCCCAAATAGTCCACGCATGGTCACTGCATGTCTGCTGTTGTGGCTGGCTTATAAACCTCAAGGTGCTGGGCAGCAGATGAGTTTCAGCCACAGCTGCAGAAGCTGAAAAAAGTCCCATCCAGTGAGTACTTCTGTACTCTAAGTCAGCACTAAGTCTGTGTTAGAAAAAACAGAGTTTAACTTCTCCCTGAGAAACAGTTCCCCCTCCATCTCCTGCAAGTAGGGCAGTCTTGAAATATCTTCGAAGTTACATCCAGGCCAACTACAGAAGCTACAACAGACAAGCTGGGAAATTTGTAATATGATCAGAAACAGCTTTGAAACAAGGTATGTGAACGTTTGAGGCGAGTACTAGGGGTAGAGC
Source organism: Pezoporus occidentalis (assembly GCF_034315485.1). Lineage (NCBI taxonomy): Eukaryota > Metazoa > Chordata > Aves > Psittaciformes > Psittacidae > Pezoporus > Pezoporus occidentalis. The sequence goes on along the minus strand of NW_026915691.1, from coordinate 8,984,083 downwards.
CAAGTAAGAACCCAGCAGCCTGCTGTTGTCAAGAGCAGTCCCACTTCCCCCACATGCAATCATGCCTGAGGTCTCCCATTTTTTTCATCCCTCCTCATATACGTACAGCATTTGCTGTTTTCTAGCACGCTGGAGCTTATAGAATGTGCCAACATATGCAAAATGATTTCTTTTCCCAGAAAAACAAAATTCCAAAATTTATAAACCCAAAAGACTTTAATCCTGAGGATGGAGTAAAAGAGTTGGAAAACAAGTTATTTAACTACAGATCTTCTCTCTCTTTAAACCCCAAATTGAAGTGTTTTGATCTGTTCAAGTTCCAGGACTTTGCCTTTCCAATAGCAGTGACAATTGTGTCTCTCTGCTGTCTTTGGTGAAGAGTTTGCATCCAGAAAGTTCACCCATCTCACAGCACACTGCAAGAAACTAGAGTAGATGGAAACAGCATTTGGATCAGTTGGTAATTTACTTTAGTATGAGAAGATTAAAGGTATTTCTCATCTCTTTTGCCTGCTTTTGTATATTCATCTGTTTTGTAGTTCCCATGCCATACAGTTTCCACTTTGAGTAGAAATCTGCAAAACATAAACCTTTACGAGGAAAAAAACCCTGCACTGACAAAATTAGACAGCTGGATACATGTAGATTCCCCAGCAGCCTCTCATGGTCCTAGAAGTCTATGATGTCGGAAGTATTTGAAAGGCACAGTGACCTCTGCAGCAAAAGCAGATGCATCTAACAAAGCATACCTCCTTTGGAATGAGTAGCTCAGTCCACACCTAAGCTGTTGGTCGGCAAGAGCTGTTTCATATCAACATGACACATAATTATGTTAGCAAATTTGTTTCAATAAATGCATCATATTGAATACCATTGTTCCTTAATTTAAATCCAGACTGTCTCATCACAAAATATATGCTGTGTGGCTTTGCCATTGGCATTTGCTCACAGCTCTAACCACCTCATTCCTCACCTCCATTAACTCCTGATGGGCCTTTTGCCCTCCTGCTTTAAAGAATCTCTCCCAGCATCACATTGCATGCTTAGTAACAAAATCCCAGCACATACACTGCATTTGGAAAAAGGTAAGTGAGCTAGCATGCCTAGACAGAGCTCAACTGTCTCTAATTCAACTGCATAACACAGCTTGTGTGGCAGGGCAAGAGCCTCACCTTATTCCCTTTTGTTAATAGCCATGCACTGCTACATATCAATTCAATAATGATAACAGACCTTAACTGTAGATGTTGCATCATGCCTAAGAAACTACCCCACAGAACTAAGGGGAAATTGGCAGGTATTCAATTAGCTGCCATTCTTGTTTGTTCTGTGAACTCTACATTTGAAGCCATAGCTGACTGTAATATTCCAATGGTCAATGCATGCTTCTCTATTATTTTCTATTTATTACACACTGAACAAAAGGCAAGAAAATGCAGACATCAAGAGGAAAAATTCTAGTACCACTACAGTAGCTAAAGCTGTCTGCTATTGAAAGCAATGATAGGTAATCTATAAAATAACTTCAACAACTCCACAGTAAGAGAATCCCACTATTAATAGTACTAGTGGCTGAAAGAGATTTTATTCAACAGTGAAAGTCAGTCCACTAGAAAAAAATTGCTTTTACAATACAAGCTACATTGGTTTATGATGTACAGACCAGTATCTTCAGAAACCATTGTGGAAGAATTAAAGGGGTTTCAATCAAGATCAAAGTTTGGGCGATAACACAAGGTTAGATATGAAGAACGAAGCTGTCTACCAACAAAGGCACACTGTCTAAAACAAATTTAAACACACTTTGACAGTATGTTTTTGACAGTGTGCATCCTGAGGATAAGGAGCCCAACTAACTTAACCCACTGCATTTAGGATAAAGTAAGTTTTCAAGTCACCCTCCATAAAAAGTCAGATTTGTTTTTTTTTAATTCTGTTTTATCAAGCATAACCAGAAATTCAGAACTCATTTCCTTGCCATCTTTTCCATTCACCTTTTATCGCCTATCTTACCACTTTTTCATGTTTGGCGATCAACCACAACAGAGGTTAGGCACAAGTCCCTGCGGCTGTTCTGGCAACCAGCAGAGGCAGTACAGATGTGCACCTTCAGCTCGCCCCTGTTCTTTCAGATCAGAGCAAGACATGTTAGCTCTGTGATGCCCACTTTCATTACAGTAGCATATTCCTAGGTTGGAGGAGCTACACAGATCATTTATGATGCAGAGCCAATATAAAAGCTTTACACAGAACGCCAAACCCCGCCCTTTATTATTTGGTAAACTGGGGTTTCTTCTGAATGCTGACACAATCTATGGAATTAAAGGACCTGCAACAGCCTTTATTGTAAAACTTGCAACAATATTTATGACCAAGCCTATTATTAGAGATTTTACAGTGAATTAAGGACTTGGCAGTGTTAGGTTTAGGGTTGGACTTGATGGGGTCTTTTCTAACCTATATCATCCCACATATACTTTCCATATAAAGTAGCAATTGTTTATGTTATATGGTAGGGAATTAAAGCAAAGAGAAATAAGATTAAGAGTTTGAAAATGTCGTTTTGTCCTTTGAAGGACCCATTTGCTGGCCTATCACAGTGTTACCCACTATCATTAACACAATGTAACTATGTATTGTTACTGTGGCTGCCAAAACCTGGCTGCATCATTCCTAGGAAAATGGGAGAAATATGAAAAGTGAATAAAGAAGCAATTCTAGCATACTTGTTTAGTTCTAAGAGACTCATGAGACTGGAAGGGTTGAAGTTGTGTTTTGCTATATAAGTAGATGGTATCTGGCAACTAGAAACTGAACCACTCTCAAGGGAAAGCAAATAGAACAACAATTGTGTAAGCAACGCATGTAGAGAATGGAGCACCACCATCCTCTAACATGATTAATTGTTCCACAGCTCTGTTCTCCCCAGGGCTCTGAGTCAAGATGGATTCAGAGGCTGACACAGAATTGGGCTGGAGTTCTCTTCTGAAAACTTCTCCAGAGCTACACATACAAGCTCCCTACGTATCTGCTCAGCGCACAGGTTGCCAGTTGGCAATGCATTTGCCTGTAAGCACTTGGCCATGAGTCTGCATGTCTAAACAGCATGCACAGTACTGTTTGGAGAGAGATAGCCAGGACCAGCTCTTAACGAGCCATGTGGTGCCTACCCAGTGCACCTCAGTGCCATACAGATGCACTGGCCTGAGCTGCAGAATGCAGGGAAAGGCACCCAGGCTGAGCTGACAGAACACCTACGGATTCCAAGCGGCTGCTTTCTGCTTTGACAGCTCTACAGAGGGCTGCATTGCACTGCATAAACGTAGCCTGACACAGCGTTAAAGACTCTCGAGAAAAAGAATCACAAAGATTACCACAAGTTTTCATTTTAACTTTGCTTATTTAAAAAAGCTTTTTTTAACTGCAAAGAACATTTCTCTGCTGCTCTAAATCGGGAACTAATGCGAAGTCAAATGAGTGAAGTGAGAAAGTTTGGTGTCAGATATTTCTGCCATGGCTTCCTATGAAGTCAGAAACACTTTCCTCTGGTTTAGTACAATTAATTGAACAGTTATGCTCTGAGAATTTCATGTGGTAGTATAAACAAAGTGGCCCTGTTAATCCAGGCTGATGTGAAATTGCCCTTTAAATAGTTTTAGAATTCTTTTAAATAACTTCTCACAGCTGTATTTCTATTCTTCAGTTAAACAGGCTGGGAAAGCATTAAAATAGAGGGTGGGGTTTTTTTCTAATAATGATCTCTTTTATCATCAGTCAAGATAGTTTCTGCAGGGTTTTATAAATGATTTTGCTTCAATTCCAAATAAATGCCCAATTTTGATATTACAATAGAGTGACTCATCATGCTAAGTGAAAATCACTTTCTACTTCTCTAACTCAGGACAAAGAAGAGGCCTGCAAGAGCAAGGGAAGATAGAGTTCAAAAAGGGACAGATTATCACAGCATGAAGTGCTTTAACCCCTGCCAGAGCCCATGTAACAAATCACACAGGTAAAGGCAGTAACAGCACAAAACTTTCCATTATTGTCTTGACTGCTATCTATTTGTACATTAGTCATTGGTACTACCAGCTTACACCCCTGCAGCTAAGTGTCCCCCTTTAACTGTTCCACAGACATCAGGAGCTCCAAACTGCAATACCCACTGAGTCCAGTATAGCCAGACAGTCCAAAAGAGAGCAGTGGAAGAGTTTGACTCCGTTCTTTCCTACATGACTATCACCAGGTAAAGCACAAGTTCCAGAGCTGAAGCAAGCTATTCCTCATTTCTGGTTCTCTTGGCCTGCACTGAAGCTCTGGGCAGACAGATTAAAGTGACACAACCAGATAGCAGCTGATAAGGAGGTGTGGGTGAACCTCCCATCTTGAACTTTTTCCATGGCCTCCCCCCTCCCATCTGCTTCCTTGTACATCCTTTCTTGCTCAGCTCTGGGCAGCCCAGATTTGGTGGGACTTGAGAGAAGGGGAATTACAGAAAAGCAATGACACCACTGCAAATGTAATAAAACATACAAAGACATTTCTGGCTATATATACTCCATTTACAGCGAAACAGCCAATTCAACAGCCAGTTCAATTTAGCAGACTGAGGAATCCAGCCCTCTGCTTCCCCATCTGAACCTCTGCAGAGTCAAACATTAAAAATGATTCAAGGCAGAGATAACACCATTTCAGTACTGGCAAAACCTCTTCAGCTGCTCATCTTTCAGATGTACTTTTTAATTCCTGAGCAGTATAGGAAGCAGCAGTAAAGCCTGTAGTTTATGCCTGGCCCAGTTACAAACAGAGACAAGCTATTACTTTCTCTTTCCAAGAATTCATTCAATTGAATCCAATTTTGAAAGCTTTGGAGAATAATTTGAACTATAAGGAATTTTAGGTTCCTTCCGAGCCTCCACAGTGTCCCGACACTGGCATTATTCATCCACCGTTTGTCAGTGGCTTGGAGGCTATAAATTCAAGCAGAACTAATAGCAAAACAGCTTCTTTGATTACACTGTGAAGGTGTAGCTTGTGTAAGCAAATATCTGGCAAACATTCCCACTTCTGTGAAGCCCTTACAGATACTTCAAGTGGAAGTACTTTTAGTATAATTGCCACTAAATGAAGTATAGGAATCCAATATAATTTTATAACTGATGAAAAATATTGCTACTTTTTATCATTAAAATGATTTTTAGAACTGCTGCAATCACATTTTGCTTATATATTGTCTGTCAATGTATCTGAGATTCATAAAAATAGGCCAGTTTTACAGAACACTTGAAATACAGTTTATGTGCAGCCAGAGACATTTTATATTCCGCAATATGTGCTTTTCATTCTTCAGCACGTGCTCATCGTGCCATATACAACACATAGTGGGAATACAGAGCTTTTCCTTCTGCATTTCCTGCAGTGTCATTTACCAGTGACATTGTGTCAGGTATCCAGGTCTTTAAACATGCCTTTCAGCCAAGACACGGTGTATATGTGGAGCTACAACAAAACCTTTGGAAGGTCAGCACAAAGTTACACTGAGATGTTCTCTCCAATAGCCCTTTATCTGGCACAGATCATTTTCCTTGTCGTAACCACCAATTCTTGTTTTCAGGGCAGGCAGAGTAGAAACTGCACACAGCCTGTCCTTGCCTTCCCACTCGCCACCTGCTCACTTGCTAGGGGACACAGCAGCCATGAGGAACTTGCTGCATCTGAGAAGCTGTCCCTTGTAATGAAGCTGATCAGGCCAGGGACTGACTTTTCTCTTCTACCTTACTTCCCTGCAGAAATGCCAAATGCAAGTTACCCTCTCACCCAATATGATTAATTAGCAAACCAGTGAGTCTGAAAATCTATACATCATGACAGATGGTGGGCTCCTAGGAGCAAGCAAATAGGACTTTCCTTCCTTTTTGTTTATTACTGGAAACAATATTACCAGCCTAATCACATCCCAAGAACACATTATTCTACAGTTAAAAAGGACTGTCTATAGCTGCTGCAATGAGTCTTCTCACAGGCTGGCACCTGCATGCTGCTGAGGGTCTGTATGGCAGACCACTTGTTCTACCCACACAGATGTTGGCTGCCTTTTGCAAGTAACAGCTCAGCAGTATGTGGGGAGAGCAGCAGAAGGCAGCCTGGGAAGAGGAGGAGCTTAAGCAAAAGCAGATCCCTTCTGAATAATCAGAAGAAAGAGGTGGCAGTGAAAAAAACCCCATAGACTAACACCTACTGCTCTCTGTCATCCAAGATGACCCATAAGTCTGTTCATAAACCATGCAGAACTTATTTTCTTCAGTATTTTTAGACTGGTCATGAACCGTTGGCTCAATTTGACAGTTTAATTCAAGGAGAAAAAGGAGGGGAAGAAATCACCCCAGAACACCAGTGAGTGCTGGAAGACATGGGATTTTGATGCGTGGCCCATCGTTGGTCTTGCCATGTTGGCAAAGGGCAATCTCAACAAACAAGCATAAACTGATTCAAGGCACTAAATGCAACAAGAAAAACAAATCTGTCAGTGTTACTTTGCAGAATAAAATGCTTATAAGAATTAACTTTAATATCTAAGCTCAGCACAGCCAAGTTTGCATTTGTACTGTTCCAGCGGGGCGTAATCATCTCGCTTGAGCGGTCAGTGGAAGAAAAATGATTGACTACTGTCATTGCTTGTGTAAATGACTCTAGCAAAGACTATAACAATTTAAAGATGAGGGACATCAGCAGGCAAAGAAGAGCCCAAGCCATGTCCATAGAATCAAAAGCCAAAAAAAAAAACCCAAACAACAAAATCACCCAGCAACCACCCCCCAAAACAAGTCCTGAGAATAAAAATAATGGATGTTTTTAAATCAAAAGACCTCTTCTCTGCTGATGATTTCCTCTTTGGCTCTGCAGTGATTCTATTATCAAGCTTCCCTAATGATAAAGAAAAATAAATTCTTGTTTGCCATTCTTGTACTTCAGATAATCTACTCTAATTGGGTGTTTTACTGAGCAATTGATTGTACTTCACTCACTTTCCTGGATTTGAGTGACAGAATTAGGAGTGAAAAAGTGCTAGCTAGTTAAGACTATGCTGCTATCCTAGTGTTAGGATGAAGTCCACACTGGGCAAAGAATTCCTTTGCAGCATTTAAGCCCTATGTGGCATAGTGAGAAATGCAATCTTGTCCTCGTCTTCTGCTCAGAACGGGAGCAATCCATTTTTAACAACCGCTTCTGGGTAGCTTTGGTGAAGCTGACATGATCACCCATAAGGATGACATCCCCCACACAAGCATTTTAAACCAGATGTGGTTTTTCACATCCAAGAGAAGGTGGATGAGCTATTTATTGCAGCCATTGCAAAATGAACTCCTGCAAAAAGTGTCAGGAAGCATAATGAAAACAAGAAGAGTGAAGAAATAGCTAAAGTTCAACAGAGTTTTGGTATACAATTTAAATAAAATACACATCACATCAACGATCCCATATTTATGATTTAAGAGTTTACTATTTTAAAAGTTAGATTTAGCTTCTGATGCATCCTATTAGCCAAGCTGCAGTGTGTTAAGATAATGTGCAAAAGCATTTTTAATATTGGGTCTAGCTACAATTACCCATGGAATGAAATGGAGAGAAAAAGAAAGATATTGTAGTATATCCCACCACAATGGACAGTTACAAGGTATTTTGTGGTTCTCTTTCAATGGAAATATCAAGTCCACAAGTAAGCACCGTAACTGTGGGCAAAAGAGCAATATATGATATCACATAAAGAACCAGAATAAGTTTCTTGGTCTCAGATTCATCCCAATTCATTCATGCATTGTGTAATGTAGTGTGGCAAATGATATTTGTCTCTCATTGCTACCAGAAGCCAGCCAGCCAAGTTTTGCAAATGTCAATTTCAACATTTGCCTGAGACACACATGTAAAGCCCAATGTTTGGTTACATCTGCAGCTACCAGACCAAGCACCCCCCTCGTGACTGGAGGATCAGAAGTATGAAGGAAGCTGAAAATCGTAGAGTAATCACAGAGCTGGTAAAACACTGGTGGCCAAAACTTCAGCTCTTGCAAATCTGTATTGCTATGGTGGCAAACCCACAAGGTACCCACCTAGAATTTCAGAGCTGACCCTAACTGTCTGACCATTGTCACACTGTGCAACCTTGATGTATAGAAACCCAAACCCTGGCATACATTCCCAAGAACACCTCTAAGTCCTATTTAGGCACTTGGTTTCTAAGAATTATCATGGAATTTTTACATACTTCATAATTTTTAAAAATATTTAAAATAAAAAAGTTAATGCGGTTACCCATATCACATCTCAAATCTGAGAACCCGTATCGCATCACAAAAGATGACAGCATAGACTAAAGCTGAACTAGCATTTGAATATTTCCCTCACCTCCAGTGAGGAAAAATACCTTGCAGTTCAATTTGAACATAAATACAATCCATTTTGATGTGGAAAAATAAAACCCAACAACCTTAACCCTGCATCAGAAAAAGCAGAATAATAAATTTCCCCTTCAGCTTGTTCTTAAAATAATTATAGAAAACTTATAAATACCTCTTATATTTCTCAAAGAATTCATGCATGTGGAGATGGCTCCACACAGTCAGTGCAATATTCCAGTCATTATGTGGAGACAGGTTGGCTTGAAAGGCAAAGTTTAAAATATATTCATATAATAAGACAGTGGGGTTTTGTCTTGGTTGCAGTAAAAGCTACTGAGAGACTCAGAAAGGTAAATATGAAATTTACTACATAGGGTTCAGCTTGGTGTACCTACCATTCTAATGACAAAGCTATGTTTTCATCTTCACCTTAAAGATTCAGTGTGTGGTCTACTATTTCACTGCTAGCTCTGGAATATACTGGAACACAATAATCATTGTGGCTACAAGCAGACTTAGAAGAAACTGCTGCCTCTCAGTATGTATTTTGCATTACAAGGAAAGAATATTTGGTTTCTTTCCTTTAGTCCATTTGCTTCAGGATCTCTGAAAGTCCGAAGAAGGAAAGCATTTGCTTTCAAACTAGCAGATTTGAATGGTTAAATGGTATGGAAACTATCTACAGTAAAATTTTACTTCTTTGTGCCTGTCTCCTGCCTGCTTTTATTGGAATCTCTTTCAGACATGGACTGTATCTTATCATGGAGTCTACTGTAAAATACCAGAGGTAGAAAAGGCATGACACTTGCTACAGCAGCTCTCCAACAGATTCTCCACTTTCCTGTTTTTCAAGTGTCCAGGGCAGCAAGTTCACTTTCTCTAATAGATAGTAATTAAAGGTAGGAGTAAGGAGGAACAGAAACAGGAGACATTTTGCTCTAGAGAAAGGAAAGGACAATACCATCCCTTTTAAAGCAGGTATATTAAAATGATACCCGCTCTGGCTTTATATCAAGCTGCTAGCAGACTTATATAAAAGGAGCAAGTCATTTTAATTAGCTCTCCCTGGACTCATGAACATGTGGGTCCCAGGTGGTGGGGGAGCAGGGAGAAATAAATATATATAAACTTAAATGAAGAGCAGGCTGGCCTGGTTGCAAGCTATCTCAGCTCTGCCAGTAATCACTTTCAACAATATAAGTCCACAGTGACCTCTGTTGTTCCTTTCATATTGGAGATAAAAAGATGAAGCACTCGTACTGCAGCTGGTGAACATGCTGGGAGCTGGGAAATCAATGGCTCTTTCAGATAGGTCTCTGTGCAAAAAGGGTTATCAGACATGAAATAATTAATTTTAATTCAACTGTTTAAAAATAGATGCTGCAAAAAGAAAAATGGCCTTTCCTGATAAACCCAAGGAAAACAGACCTTTTTTGAAACTAGTATTTCCTTCATGATATCAGATGCCTCTCATTTTAGAATAGAACATGAATTACATTTTTTTCCCCCCACTTTTTCCTGTTTATGTACTGTAATGCATTAAATGTGCTTCTGGCAGAATAATTCCAAGTAGTTCCCTACCCTGATGTTCTACAGTTTCTCAGTTTCTCCATCACCATACCACATAAAGCCTATGAGCAGTGGGTCTTCAGAGACAAGAATCTACCCAGAAAGGCAGACTCACAGGGTGGTAAAGGATTAGAACAGAACTGTGCCCAAATTAGTTCTGACATGATAAGCAACTATTTATTTCATCTTGTAATTTACCCCATTTTTTCATCTAAAGACTGTTAGGAAAACATGCAGAATTTTCCTGTATTACAGATAACATTCTCTCCTTTGGAAGACACTGCAAAGTTGGTGGTATAACACCCAAGAGTCCCATTTCCTCTAGGAGGCAATACATGGGTAAGGAAGTTGAAAGCTTTCTTGTCTGCACATCAGGCTTACTAGTCATGCTGTGAATGCAGTGTGCAGAGGTTGAACAATCATCTGCACAGATGTGAAACTGGTGTCTGCCATGTCAACCTCCCTTGGCATTTGGGCTGCAGTAATGCTTTTCCCATAGCCTAACACCTTCTGTTCCACTGAAGTTTTGTAGTCAACATCATCTGAACTTGGAACTGAACCAACATCATTTGAATGCTCCAGCCATGGTCTCTGAAAGGGGGACATTTGAAGGCTTGTTTGCCTTCTATACTGTATCAAGCTGCTAAAGAGTGATAAGCAATTCAGCATGAAAAGAAGCTCAAGACAGCATTTATTTTTCCTTCATGTGTAACAATAAAAAACTGTATATTGATCCGTTTTTTTGGAAAATAGCCTCCATTTGTGATTTAGGAACAGCAGCCAGGTTAATTGCACCGTGCAGTTTGTTGTTTGACCTTCTTCTTTTATCTTTCCTGGCCATTTCTATAATTCCTCCAGAGAGCACAAAATGTTTTGAGTGGATGATGCACCATAAAACTGGATAGAGAGGAACAAACAGCAGCGAACTTCTGTGCACACTCCGAATAACTGAGCAATGTAAGAATTCACCAGCAGTCCCCAGGCTGCATCTCGTATACCCCACACTGATAGAGCATAATTTCTCTGTTTAAACACAGAAACATTTACAAAGACCATTAACTAAGCAAAGTGCAATAAATAAGCCATTGTACAAATAAAAGTAATGCCAAACACAACCAGACACCAGGACTGTGAGTGGGTTTCCTACTGTCTACTTCTGCAGTGGAAAAGCAGTGCTCCTGTTTCATAATGCAAGGCCTGGAACTCTACCAGGACAGTTTATCCAATGCATTACAGAAGAAGGTATCAACTGGTTCAGCAGATGCTTCTAAAAAGAGTGTTCAATACTGAACCTTAGGACTTCAACCCAAGCATATTTGCCAGTTCAGTTCATCCCACTTAGAAATTACCCAAAGATCTTGATCTTCTCATGTACCTGCTCACTAGAGGGGTCTTCAACCCGTTGCTTATTTCTTGCAGCTTTTGCTGCTCTAGATGTGATGCTTGCTGCCTAACCCCCTCTCCGGGGCACAAACTGTGCTATGAATATGAGAAGAGAACCAATGCAACTTGGTAACTATTTGAGATTGTCTGGCATCAACTATTGCTCAAATCCAGTTATGTAAGATTCTGAAGTATTTAGAATGTCTAAAAATTCCCCCTCCTCCAGCTGGTTCCCCTGTGAACCATTATCATCTGGCATAATGATAACAATGGTGGGGCAGAGGCTCTTCTCAGATATAGCCTGGGTGGAGGAGGAGTGGAGGGCTGTAGAAACCACCTCTGACAGCATTACTCCACATTATAGAGAACAGACCCACTCAGGAAACACACAGAAACTCTGTATTGGGGTTAGCAGGTTGATTGGCAAAGGAGGTCATTCGGACAAAGCTTATCTGTGCGCATGGCAAGGACTTGAACTCCTCCTTTTAGGTGCTAAAACACTCAAAATTACCACCTGGTTGCCAGCGCTATAACTCCTTTAGTAATTAATGTTACTACATAGAGGGCTTGAAAGAATGACAATCAAGATACAGCAGTCTCCAAGACAGTTAAAGTAATGAAAACATCCAGGAAAAGTATCATTGCTCAGCATTTCCCACCAATTTTGCAGCCATACCTTTGGCATGCTTGAGTCCTACCTTAATTTCATGGAAGTTAGACCTTTCCTCTTGTAGGCATACGTGTTCAGGTTCAACACTCAGCTCTACCAATGAATCATGCAATTCAAGGTAGAAAGCTTCAGCTGTCCCTTTCCATGCTTTCGCCTGTAAGACCACAACTTAACTTAGAACGAGACCTTCATTTCACTCTGCACTTAACACAGCACCAAATACAGTTGGACAATCAAACTCAACAGGAACTTCTAGGAATCGCCATCATACAAATGCATATGGTGGCAAACTGTTAATACTATTGATTTTACAGCAAAGGAAAAATTACACAGCATACCAAGCCAATTCATCAGTAATTCACTATAGGGGAGCCCTCCTTAGTTCCCATAATAGCTTTACAACATAACTACACTTACAAGCCATCAGGACCAACATTTGCCTAAATTCCATTCAGAATAATAGTCTGGGGCAAAAGCTGCAGCTGTAATGTGAGCAGTTCAAATATTCACCCTCATGCAGAGCTCTGGGACAAAGCTTTATGCACAGACATCTCCTATTTTGAATATGAGCTGTGAGCAGGTCTATTGCACCCCAATGAATTACACCCTTGGTGATCATTGAGAAGCGAGAAACTGTTTGATTACTTAAATGATGGGAACTGAAGAGGTATACTCAAAGTCAGGAAGAAATGCTTGTTCCTTTTGATATTAGTTTTATTTATTAATGAAAATCATCATGATCTAATGTCTTCTAAATTAGCCTCAATTAATTTCTGAATTAATCAGGTGTGTTCCTGGTAATTTCTTTCTCCTATTACACTTTTCAAGAATCTTCAAATGATAAAAGGAATTTCAGTACAAGGAAATTGAGCGGTTTCTTTTTAACAGACATTCAAGATAGGAATAGAATAGCTACAGAAGTCATGAGGGTGAATCTCATCAGACTGCTTTGAAACCATATATTAGAAGTCAATTATTTTATCAAAGTCACCACAAATCATCAAATATCCTCATTAGCCACCATTTTAGTTTTGTTTTTAGTTTTCAGAAGTGAGAAAGACTAAAGCAATTTCAAGTTTTTCACTCAAACTCCAAACCATTCCTAGCAGCAAATCAGACAATCTGGACACAGAAAAGGAGACGTGGGGTAATCTCTCTCAAGACATTGTGTGTGTGCCTCGGCCTCAATTATAGAAGCCTTTGAAGACAAATTAAGTGTCTTCTAACTCTTGTTAAAACTTTCTTTGCACCTGCAGAAGATCAGACCCATACAGATTGTTTTGTGCTGTCATATTGCATCAGGGTGGATTGGAGCCAGCACTTCACTTCAGTCACAACAGGAACAAAACTAGTGGTGTTGAGCAACTTCAAGAAGCTACCCACAGGGTGAAGGAGTGGTCACTGCTCAGGAAGATTCAAGACAGTGCATTTTATTGAGGAAGCAGTCCATAAGCCAGAGGCTGGGAAGCACCCCTTGATCTCAGAGTTCTTCATTGCTTTTCATCAGCATCAAGGCATTCAGCCCCACTTCCCTTTCTCCCCTGCAACATTGTGTAGGAACCTGCTTCTCCCAAGTCTTGAACTGCTGGGTTAGTGTCAAGGGCAGGAATCAAATTAGCATTTCCCTCTTCACCTTCTGAGAATTGCCCAGAAGGAGTCTTTGGGGCTGCAACTTACATACACAGTGAGAGTGTTTTATCTAAATCCCAGACTGGTTTGGGTTCAAAGGGACCATAAAGCTCATCCAGTTCCAGTCCCCTGCCATAGGTAGGGACACCTTCCACTAGAGCAGGTTGCTCCAAGCCCCTGTGTCCAACCTGGCCTTGAACACTGCCAGGGATGGGGCAGCCACAGCTTCTCTGGGCACCCTGTGGCAGTGTCTTACCACCCTCTAAAAATGTATTCTTAATATCTAATTTAAACCTCCCCTCTGTCAGCTTAAAGCCATTCCCTCCAAACTTGTTCTAACACGTCCTCGTCCTTCTTATTTTGGGGCCCCAGAGCTGAACACAGTTCTCTACTCACAAGAACCGAGCAGAGGGGGAGAATCCCCTCCCTCAATCCTGCCGGCCACACTGCTTTTGATGTAACCCAGCATACAGTTAGCTTTCTGGCCTGTAAGTGCACACTGCTGGGTGATGTTAAGCTTCTTGTCAACCCCAAGTCTTTTTTAGGGCTGATCAACTTGCTACAGTATATTACACATTCCTTACCATTACTTTGATGTTTCCAAAAATACGGTTATGAAGCTGCATAATGCAATATGAAATTACAGCTTTTTTGCCACAGAAAAAAAACAAAAGGAAGAGTGATGCCACTGACATGTTCAAGAACACATGATCTGTTTTGATAGCACATTATATTTACAATGCCTGTCTTCAGGCAGGCTGTGCTGAAAAGAATTTGGAATCAAAAGGCATGTGGTCAGCCTAGCTGGGAATAATTCTGGTACTTTTCTTTCCAGCAGTACAGAAATGACACAGAACATAAATGATACAAAGCATGTATCCAAATATATATGCTCAGAATTTAATTAGAGTGAATTATTCTTGTCCACCTAGGATAATTGCAACATTATGCTTTGATGGTTGTTAGCATCACATACGCTTACAGATTAATAGTGTTTCTTCCATGTCTGCTTTTGATTTAATCAGGCCATCACTCATTACAACCATGCATGGCCAGTTCTACAAGATGAGAATGTATAAAAGACAACTTGCATTTCAACAAGCAGGCTCTCAGCTACATGTCGTGCAACAGTGAAATCAAAGCTGCTGCCAAAATCTATACCCAATCTGAAAATATGCATCAAGAGAGGGTTCAGTCAGGTGTGCTGATTCAAAAGCATTTCTGGCTTTACCTGCCCTGAATCTCCGAATTTCCTAGTGCACCTTTTACTTTAGGACTGTGATCCCACTGAAGGCAGTGAATGTCTCACTCCTGCGAAGTTCTTTGGAACATAGCTCCTGAAAGGGTCGTTGAACATACACTTGGATGGCCTTGGAATGAAATCACAAATAACTGGGTATTTGTCAACACACAGCCAAGCCATGGCCATGGGTGTGTTTCTTGAGTAAGCCCTTCTCAGGACTTGGTCAGCCAAAGGTCTGACACCTGATTATTTCTGTGCTGGGAATACTTCTAGATTTTTGTGGTCCATATGTATCTGTGTGTACATATATATATATACACACAGATATATATATATATAAGGACCACATATATACACCACATATATACACATATATATATAGATATAAAAGCACAAGTATGTGGCTCCTTTTAAGCATAGGAATGGTCACAGTGGGACTAGTTTTATATATAAAATGAGACATAGATTTAAGCTACTAGAACAGAGCCAGTATCTATGTTTGATAACAACACTGGAAGTCCTGATCACAATGGAGCAATTCATAATGGTATTTTTAAGATCAATAACAATGAGAGATATATCACTAAATTAAAGATTCCCATACAATTCTTCAAACTGTAAAACATCATCAAGGCATTGACCTAATAACCAGTCTCAACTCGTATCAAGTAAGCAGATGCAGATCTAGCAGACTACCACGAACTCCATCTAAAGTCCAGGAGACTACATAGCAATGACATTTTTAACCCAATTTTCACATGACAGATGCAGCAGCAACAACTGTCATGCATTTCTAAATGAACAAAATAACAGGGCTTGGGCTACTGGCTAATTCACAAACACTGGTTGATCAAGCTTGTCCTAAGCTCCACACTCTGCATTGTTTGGGGATAGTATGTAATTGTGGAACTTGCTTCTCTCTCTTCCCTTCTCTTCTCCTTCCTTCATTCTACAGGAATGTAATCCCTCCAAAATTAAGCACCAAAGCCCGAGACACCCATTTTTCAATACAATCCAGGGGCCACAATCCTACCCTGAGAAATAAGCAAAATACACTCAGTGCCTGAATGCTAATGCAGCAATTAATCATTTTGATATCTTTGCTCTCTCTCCTGCTCATTTTCTCTTGATTTTTTTGATGTCAGAACCAACTCGGTATAACACTATACCTTTAAAAAATCATCTTTCAAGCAGCAACATTAAATACTTCACAGTGGAAAGCAAACAAATCAATACATATTATAGCACTCGTGGCATAGCAGGCACTATAGTTATGGTTGCAAAGACACTTGTGTGCTAAGCTCTTTTTTTCCCTCCTTCTGAAAGAAACAAAACCAACCTGAAACACAAGAGCAGCTTTCTTCACAGAACCTGCTGCTCAGCTGAGCTGCCAGGGGAAAAGGCTGTTAGATCTTCCTGGCACCAAGAACAACCACCACTTTAACTGTGCAACTACACACAGATATTTGGAGAGAAACACCTCTGCAATCCTCTAAAAGCACCACATGATTACAAAGGGTGAGCTGTGCGAGGCAAGGCTCTCCCATTATCCCAGCATGGCACAAAAGGTACCGCTGAGGAGGCCAAAAGCAGCTATAAAGCAAGAGGAAAACAAAGACTAGAACAATGCCCTTCAATGATAAGTATTTTTGAGGGATCTATGCAAGTTTTTGTTGCTCAAGCCTTCCCTTACCTATGGAAGCACAACAGGAGCACAACATGGAACAAGATCCCTCCTTCTGCAGCAGACAAGAACCTGTTCTACCATGTTCCAGCATCCCTCCCCAACACATGTAAGGCTAATGATAACCCTCTCACTAGCTCCATATGGCCAAGACTGCTGTGCCTGCATGGCCTGCAGCTGAGCCAGCCCTGTGCAGGTGGCACAGCTTATACACGGTGCTTGTTTGCACATGGGGTGCACTGCTACTATGTGAGGCATGCTTGCACGTGGGCTGTGCAAGCGTGTGCCTCACCTGCACAGCTTGGACATGGGGCACGCTTGCATGTGGGGGTATATTTATACATGGGGTACACCCATGTGTGGGGTGCGCTTGTGCATGAGGTGCACTGCTTGCACATGGGGCAAGCTGGCATGTGGGTACACCACTGGCAGCAGTGGCACCCCAAGAGATGGTGACAGTGCTCAGAGTTGCTAAGTGACAGTGTCCTACCCTTGGGGTACGTTCAGACAGTGAAGATGAAAAATTCCCACCTAATGTTTTAATACATTCAGCATGTAGATACACACATGGCAATTAACGTTCATTTATAAGAACAATGAAATGATTAATCAGCTGGGATTGCAAATGACATGCTGCCTCACTTGAGGTTCATTTCTGTTTTGCATTGTGCATGGTATTTAGCCAAATCTATGATTAAAGGCCAACTTCTGAGGTCCTGAAGAATAAAATCGTGCTTTGATGTTGCTGATAAAGGCAGGATTTTTCACAGATTTAGATTTTGTGGGGGAGTAAAAAGAAATCAGCGTTTTTTTTCTTTTTTCGCAGTGATTATGAAATCCATGACCATTTTTAATTCAATGAAGATTTGTCTCTTCAATCACAGTGCTTCAATGCAGGGAACAGTATTTATTTAACAGAGGAGGGAAGAGGGAGAACATAGGGCAAGATTAAAACTGGAATGCAGAAATCATAGCTACAGGAAAATGGAGTGTTTTGCTATTTTGAGTTTAAGAAGATTATGCACTGTAGTACTGATGCAGTGGAACCAGAGAATACCATGCATATTCCATTCTGTGTATGGAAGCAATGAATACAAATCATCTCACATTACTTAGTACTTGCTTCTAATTACATTTATCACTGGTTTATTATCATGGCTCTCTGATTTTTGAACAAACAGTTTATATCGATTTATGGACAAGAAATAGGCCAAAAACAGAAAGACTCCAGTGGACCTGGCTAGGCTTTGAGGGCAGCCCACCTTTGGTAGTAGTGCATACTCATCTTCAGTCACCTCCTATAATCATCCTTCCTTGGTGCTTTTCCCTGTACAGTTTGTTGCCTCACCTCTTTGAGCAAGCCGGATACTCTCTGCCATGCCTTTGGTTATTTCCCTGTGTTACTGCTGAGTCATTCTGTTACCTTTTGCCATCCAAAGCGCTATGTAACCAAATACCAGCATGTCGCTGGTGTGATTTACACTCCAGAGTACAGCAGTTGCAGAGGAATACTTGGTATTCAGGTCATAACTTGGAGCCACAATATACTGACTGCAAAAGAGGCAATACTGTCTTTGGATGACTAAGGGTAAATAAATAAAACAATCCTTACCTGAAGTGGTAAGGCTACAGCATTAAAGCAGAAAGACCAGGTTCTCATCAAGGTTTCCTTTCATTACCTCAGGCCTATCATTATGTTTATTAGCTTGAATCTGTTGCTTATACCTAGGGAATCAGCATTAGTAACCAACACTGTGATCTAGAATGAAATTCCCCTCCCAGTGCAGAGGGCAAAACCAGATCCATGATCACTTCTATCTTTCCTTCACACACTGGTGATACCACCTCACTGCACCGTTATCGTGCTTTTCCTGGCAGTCCTGCAAAGCCACTTCCACATGAGTTTTATTCTGTCAGAGTATGTTAAATTGGCAAGATTTATTCCCAAAAAGATTTTTAATGGGAAAATGATAACGTTCACAACAAGTATTATTTGCATGAAATCACTGAACTAACCTGCATGACATTTGCTTTGTCAACCATCAGCTTGTGAATGAGCAGCAACCAACAGTCAAGGACTTCATACTTCAGTCTGAGCCTTGCTAAAAATAGTTCTCCTGATAATTAAACACTAATGTTCTTTCATGAGTACATTATAATGAAATAAATTGCTTCAAGGGAACAATAAACTACAGGCAGCATCTGAAGCATTTTAACAGCACAGAGCACTTGGCTGCTGCAACATTCACTTGAAGAGGAGAAAGGTAATAACATCTCAGAAACAATTTAGAAAACAATCTTCTGCACTTTCAGTGTTTCTAATAACAAACTGGGACACTTCAATGTGTGATTTTACTCATTCTCAATCACTCGGTGCCACCTGGAATGGAAACGCGTATATGGTACGACTGTGCAAACCGCTGCACTGTTCCCGCAGACCCCAAAGCTTTGAGTTGCAGTGCTTCTTTCCTGAATGCAAACACTCAGTTCTTGATAAGATTAAACTTAATCCATGTGATGCTTGCTACTTAGAACTGGAAGGAGTTGTTCCCAAAATTCAGGATATTTTTACATGACTGCAGTTTGCAGACTGAGGCCTGACTGACTCTGAAGGAGTAGGCGTCAAGAATCCCAGTGCTGTCAGTTGGCCTGTCTGGCCAGGAAGGCTCTGTGCAACTGTCGAGCACTTTATGGTGTCTCCCAGGAAGACAGCTCACATGAACTTCAATACAAATGCCATACAAGAGCCAGGCTCTGCACACAGCAACATTTACTTGTCTTCTAAAGCAGAATAAATGAAATGATCATTGTAGCTTCTTAATACTGAAAGTGTGCTGTAGAAATATTTATAAAGGACTGAGAAAGTGTACTGCCTGTATGTTTCCAATGAAATGAAATTGTGCATGTACCATCAAATTTAAGATACTATCATGCCATCTTAATACATATTAGATGTAAGCAGTGAGCAGTTAAATTTTTTTATCTGCCTATTCTCTTGCTGCAGGGCAAGAGTAAAGGATTTGTCTTTCTACCTTGGCTACTTCAAGATTTAATGCTGGTGGAAAATACATATTTCTATCATGCTGCTTTTTTAGAGTAACTGGGTAGAGCTTTCTCTGCTTGAAAATTGTTAGCTGCTACAAACACATGATACTATGCATGTTTTAAAAGTATAAAATGTATTCATCTTTTTATAGTGCAATTTCCAACAGTGATAAACATTCTTGCTAATGTATGGTATGGCAATGTGAATGTAAGCTGTTCATGTTAAAGACTATCTGGCATCCTATTCAGAAAAGCTATTGTGACTGTTGCTAGGAATATAAAAGCATACAGAGATCATGTTGAGTCATGTGGAACATGGAAAAGAAATCTTTTTTCTCCTGCTCTTTGAAAGTGGCACAATTGCTTGTGCATTGGCCTTTATCCAAGACAGATGGATTATCACTACAACAAATTTCAATAAACCCTCCTTGCATTTACATAATGCAGAGTTTCTAACATTTAACCAATTAAAAGAATTGGTGCTTATAGCTTTAAAGAACTCATACATTAATTATGACTCTCTTTGTGAATATGATGGAAGTGATAAAATAAAGCTCTCTGGTAGTTAAGGAACCTGCTCACTAGTTTACACTACATGGAGACAGCTACTTGGCTGAAGCAATTTTTTTGCTTGAGGAAGAATCATATGGTTGGACTTGATGATCTTAAAGGTCTTTTCCAACCTAGTTGATTCTGTGATTCTATATGGGCTGAAGTTCAGTTTGCTTTTAACACACAAATCCCTATCAAATACTCTATCCGCACAAATCCCACAAATACTCTATCAGTGGAAGTCTTGCAGAATGAGATTGATTATTTAAAGTTATGAGGACACTGGTTTGTTTCATACAAAGAAGCCCAGTAATGTGTTTCTTGACTGTATTATAGATTTAAATTGTTTAATCAAACTCTTGCGTGTCCTTACAGTTCTGATAGACAGAGGTCCTTTGCAGGAGTCTTCAAACCCCTGCAGAACAGAAATTCTGATTTAACCAGTATCACATAGAACATCATATTGAATCCTTGGCTGTTTCTAGAAAGGTAATGCCCCATGGAAATGCCAGCAAGCATTTAATAGGATGGCATTCCCTAAAACTGTGGGTATGGGAGGAGACAAGAGTACCACTGAATGTAACGGTTAAGCAATAAACAAACACAACTCCCTTTCTCATATGCAAGAACAATTGGCAAAGCTGTGATTTGATGAAGTACTGTAACTCAGTATAGAATAAGCCAAGAAAGTATTAAAAAACTATTTTAATTACCTTTTTTTTCCCCTTCTCATTGTGTCTAATTTCATTTTGAAGATGCTTTTTCTTTCTAGGGTAAAAAAAGCCATTACAACTGAAGAGTGAGCGAGTTCTGGCACACATTGTTCAAATATAATGAAAAAATACAGCAGACAACTGAATCGTATCCCAGAGAAGCTTCAGTGGATTCTACTGTTTATACTGAATCAGGTTATGCCTAAAGCTTGCAAAATTTAACTCCCAGTTTGTGAGCAGTGTTCCAGTTGTTACCCACTAATATTTAGAGCAACTCTTGCTGTGCTAGGAGTAGTACAAAGATCAAGTAGGTAGTTGGTAGTAATAAAAGCAACCAAAAAAAGAAATCATATCAGGGAAAAAAAAGGGTGTGTGTGTGTTATGATTTATCAGTTGATTTATACAAGGATGTTCAGAAAGTCTCCAACTGGAGCATGCATTTAAATTCAGAGCTCTGTAGTCCTATTATTTTAGTCATAGAATCATTGAATAATTAGGGTTGGAAAGGACCTTAAGATCATCTAGTTCCAAACCCCTTCCATGGGCAGGGACACCTCACACTAAATCATGTCACCCAAGGCTCTGTCCAACCTGGCCTTGAACACCGTCAGGGATGGAGCATTCACAACTTCCCTGGGCAACCCATTCCAGTGCCTCACCACCCTAACAGGAAAGAATTTCCTTCTTATATCCAATCTAAACTTCCCCTGTTTAAGTTTTAACCCATTACCCCTTGTCCTGTCACTACAGTCCCTAATGAAGAGTCCCTCTCCAGCATCCCTATAGCCCCCCTTCAGATACTGGAAGGCTGCTATGAGGTCTCCACGCAGCCTTCTCTTCTCCAGGCTGAAGAGCCCCAACTTTCTCAGCCTGTCGTCAAAGTCTACCCATTACTTTAAACTACAACATTTTTTTTCTAACCAGAGAAGTTATGCAAAACATTTAGAGGACACTTCGTTTTCTTCTGTGAAAACCAAGTATAAAATAATGTTAAAGCTCCATCTTTTGATTTCACTACACAAGATCGAATTTAAGACAATGTTAGGCAAAATAAACAAAAGTAATCCTTTTTCTATCCAATCCAACTTTGTTTACTTTCTTTTTTCCCCCTCCTTTTCTATTTTGTTCTGTTATATAAAAATAGGCCTCCTGGTAAGTAATACCAGTTAACAGTAATTACTTAAAGTGTATTTTGTTTAATAGAGAAGCAAAATCATCCTGGATTTCTTGACACATTCTGTAATGCACATCATATGGATGGCTCCATAACTCTTTCTAATGCCTAATAAAATATGCTACTGTATAGCATACTCATTACATATTAAACTGAGAATTCTGTTGTACAAGCACTGGTGTATGATTTGAAAACAATAAAACCAGCATGGAGTTATGAATTATAATAAGGTTTCTGCATTTCTGATTCATAAAAATACATTTTTATGCTGTCTCCTTAGCAAGCAGTTGAACATTTCCTCTAGCCTGTGCCAAATGTACACAATCAAAACATACTGTCTGTATTTACTGCTACATAAGAAAAAGTCTATTTGCTTCTAAATTTGGCCCCACGCACATGTTCAGGAGGCTATTCTTATTTCTTATTTCGTTTTGCTCTTCAGGTCAGAGCTTACAAAATTCTAACTTGTTCTTTTAAGTTCCTCTGAATTACTTTTTACTTCCCTGTGTCCTGTTTGGGTATTCCAAATACATGAATTTGGATTTTACATGTATTTGTGTTTGTTTTGATATTCCCACTCCTCTCCCTCTCCCTTCAGTTTCTTAGAAGAGACGCTTACATATGGAACAGCCTATTTAGAAATAAACACAGCAACCACGCTCTTTAAAAACTCTATTCTTTTCCATGATTTCAACATTCTTTGAATCTCTAGAAGCACAAGATATCTACGTATAAATAATTCTCTTTCTGCCCTAAAGAAAGTAATCCATAAAAGGACCATAACAATAGTAACTTTAGCATTGTATTGTGAAAGGGGAAAGTACCTGTACAATTGACGTCATCTAATGGAGTGTTAAAAAGCAAACTTATTAGCATTTATTGTCACCACTCAGCATTGTTAATCCAGATTAACAGTCAATAGGCTCAGCACATGGAGAAAGAATAACAAAGGCAGTTTCTGCTGAATGGCTTGTGATACGAAAGGGAATTAGCTCACAATGCTGTTATCAGCACTGCAGCTACTTACTGGGCTTGGCAATCACAGAAGAGATTGATAGTACTTGGTAGTGAACTAACTGCTTTATTGGCATGTGTCTGATAAATACACACTAATCCATTAAATCAGTGTCACAATTGATTCTTAGGTAGAATGCAGAAGAAAATCCAGGTACTAATCACCAGTAACTATTGTAAAGAAAACACAATGGCTTATTAATGAATTCCATTATGATGGGATAAATTTAGCTAATGCCATCAAATCCATTATATACAGAATGCTACTCCTAAATATCATAGCGTTGGAAGGAAACAATTCAGCATGTGTCTCTGCTGATTTCTCTGTGCTAGATTTCTACAGACTCAAAGCTCAGCAGCTATTTCAGTTTAAATGACTCTGACATGAACAAAAGCAAAAAAAGAGAGAACAAAACCGGGATTTTCCTGCCAGCATTGCCTGCAGGTGGGTGGGTGTCTCTGTCCCAGGCTGTGTTGAACTGAAACACCCATGCATCTCTGCAGACAGCAGAGCCTTTCAGAGTTTAAAGGTGCATTACACAAAAAATAAAGGCAAACAGCTATAAGAATAAGTGCAGAAGAGTTTGTTGGAATAAGGCACTTTATACATCATCTTAATAGTCTCCAAGGAAGTCTAAAAGAGCCAAACCTTATGACTTCTCTTTGCAGAACAAGAAATCCTGGATTTCTTATTTAATAATGTTCCTGATCGCTTCTGCTAGTCCATAGGTACAAGCAAATAACACTGATTTTTAGGTCTTACTCTATGATGATTGACACAGGAATGATTTTTACTACTTTGCAGTTGTATTTTTCTTGCAGGAGAGATTAAATGAAAGGTTATTGATGAGGAAGAGATATTTTCAAGGTCAGTACCTCATTGGTACTCTTGTCCTCAGACGTAAGATAGATCATGCACATCCATTTTCTGTAACACACGTTCTAGTATTATTTTAAATCCATTCAGCAACTTATACATCATCAAGAGAAGGTTTTGTAAGGGATTGCAATAGGCTACTGAGTTCTGTGATAACTTGCAACTAGACTAACACATGTTGATCAACTCTCATTGACTTCCTGAGCTCTTGGTGGGACCTTATCAAGAATGGAAACAAAGGATGCAACTTTGACATTGACATCCTGCCTGGAATTTATGGCAGTGGCACCCAATTCACGTAATTGTGTCCTTCCATCTACCATCCAGTTGAGAGGAGTACTGGAAAAAATCCTGACGAGAAAGAATATGAAATGATCTGTCATATGGAAAGCTCCTCACTAGCTGTAATAGGAGCTGATGCATTTCCTTTTCAAAATGCTAATTTTTTTATATGACAGAGGATACATGGATTATAGGAGAAGGCTAAGAAAAGGTTAATATAAAGCAAGAATAATAAAAAAATCTAATTGTGTAAAATAAATATTTCAGGTTGACTCAAAATTAAATCTCTGGGATTTATATTTCAGCAATAAACCAAAACCTATTCGACTTCAGATTAATATAAGCTAATTTATTTTAATACAATTTTTCATTTCAGACAAAATGAAAAATGCACTGCTCATCCAGCTCCATTGGAACATACTTCACTCCAGCTTTGAAATGAACCTTGAAAGTAGAGCTTTTAAAAATTCAGATTTTCATTACTATGCTATGTGTGGCCATGTAAAAAGACTACTTGAACATGTGCTGTAAAGTACTGAAGGTTGTATAAGAATGGAAATCCCAGGTTACACTTCTGCTGGCCTCTATTTGAGCTGAAAATTCCATTCTTCAGAATGAAGACTCAGTGCAATATGGACTGATGCCTCCCAGAGAGTCTCCAGCAACAGTCCTGTGGCTGGAGATCCCTCAGGCTGCCTGCAAAAACTTCATCAGATCTCACAGGCACCACAGCAAAACGTTTTGCTGCAAGGAAATGATGCAGCCAATGTTCTCTACTATAAGGACAAGATCCATCAGCTCAGCAAGTCAGCCTACATCAGACTGCCAGGAGGCCATGCCAGCTCTTACCCTGCAGTAAACTGAGGTCTAACAGGATAGCTTATGTCTCAAAATAAGAAAAAAGGAGTAATATGTTTTATTTTAGCTTTGCAACAAGATAAGACTATGCACATAGTAAGGGAACGATTACAGCTGAGCTGGTGGGGCACAGTAACAGTCATTAGCTTGAAGACCAAAGCAACTTCCCCAGCATTGAAAGAGTTCTGTGGCACAGCCAGAAGTAGGACCAGTTTTCCTTAGCCTTGTCCATCTTGTAATCATTTCTTGGACAGTTTTTCATCTTCTCCAATTTAAAGAGCAAGATAATTAAAGGAAACTTAGTTATTTTAGAAAACAGGAACTAATTAACAAAAAAGGAGATTCCTTACAGCATTAAAATAGGTCCAATATGATTTTTTGGGAGGCTATTTCAAGGCAAGACAAAAGGTAGTTTAAGCTTTTTAGCTGAAAAGATGGAATCACTTTAGATTTTCCAATCACTGTCCATTAACCCAAGTCCACATCAAACACCGTAGTGATAACAGTGTAGGATGATCTGTGCTCAGTCTAAAGCAAACCTGAAGTTTGTGATTGGTAAAGTACATACGAATCTAGTTTTGCAAGTACAGGTTTTAAAACATCTCTTAGAGCCCCTGTCAAGATGTGCAATTTTAAATGAAAAGGTATCATTTTGCTACTCAGATAATGAAAAATATAATAACATCAGGAACAGTGGCTGAAATACAAGATACTTATCCTAGGATTTTTTTACTTCATGGAGGATCCGATTTGCTTCTCAACTATACTGATGTAGATCAGGAAAAGTTTAGCTGAACTGCATAAAGTTTGCCACTTTAATGCTCATCCAAGCAAGAAAGAAATAGACTTGTAATCTTGTAATCATGTAAATAAAAAGTGCATAAATAATTTACGCAACTTGAAATTATCTAGCACCACAGATAGGAAAAAGGAGATAGAAAGGTTTACTGTTACACTAGATTGGATCCAAATTATGTGATATTTTACAAAATACATCTGCAAGTACTTAGAAGACCTAAGAAATATGCAAAGTGGCATCACACAGACCATTTCAGTCTGGAGCTGAATGTTAAGCACATCTGATTTAAAGCAAGGCCTGGAGCCGGTGACAGCCTGAAGGCCCCTGCATGCTAACAGGTGCTGGAACTCCCTGGATAATAAATGAAAGCACTGGGTAGTGGCATGTTTGTCACAAGGGCCCAAGGGCTTACAATTCACCATTCCTATTTGTCTAGCAGAGCTTGATTTGTTAACCTTGTAGTGGCCTGTCTTTTCTTCCATGTTGTACATGCAGTAATTACAGGTTTCACGCTACAATAGGTTGCCAGGGGACTTTTCCAGAGCTCGAAGCAATGATTCAGACGTGAAATTACAGACAGATGCCTGCAGTTGTGACGGCTACATTAATTTGCTGCTTTCACAGGTCACAATGTTGGGTGCTTTATTATCCAGACTCTGCTCAGCAGGGGTAGGCTTCCTGGGAACCATTTGCTGGAGTTCCCTCCTACACACTGATATTAGTAGAAACCCATTTTCAGTGCTAAAGGATTACTTGGCCTGGCAGATCCTAACAGGAAGGTTTTGTATTTCCTTATGTGCTAATCTGCATTGCTGTCCTTGCATCTGATATGAAGAACTCAAATTAGGTGCAACTGTACAATTTGGAGGAGTAGGTTGAAGCATAAATCAGTGCTCCTACCTCTGCCCAAGCTCATCTGCTAGGGTGACTTTTAGACTGCAGTTGGAAGCAACATGCACGCAGCACAGACAGAGCAAGCGACAGTTATAAGAGTGCCTTAGGAGTTCAGGGGCCAGGTCTTTAGAACACTGTGTCCTAAACATGGCAGGTTGCTTTTGAAAATGGAAAGTACAAGTGTTAAGTTACAGCCTGTAAAAAAACCCTCTCTATAAATTTTGTCTCTCCTACTTAACACAATGGCCAGTGAGGTCAAGCTGCCTGATTGCAGTATCAGACACCTGTGTTGAAAGGCTGTGGTCAGTCAGTGGAATCTTCATCTTTTCTATCCCTTGCCGTCTCTAAAGTAAAAGCAGTACTCACAGTGACTGAGGTGTTTTAATGTATTATCAAGTCTGTAACTCAGCCTTCACAACAGTTTTGAAGGGAAAACAAGCTGGCAGAATCACAGTCAAAGAAAAAAGGTTTCCAGGACCTTGAAATCAAGCAGCTTGGATATTTCTAAGAATTGTCTTAATTTTTATAGGCACAGAGGAATTCTGTCATAACACCATAAAAAATCAAATCATTAAATGAGCAAGTAGGACCATACATGCAGTTATGAGAACTTCATCTAGAAAGTGTCTCCCCAACTTCTGGAATGGAACACTTTTATTGCAGCACTATCTCCTCACTGTTAAACATGAACAAGTGAAAGCTGTACCCCTGAAACTACTCCTACATTTTGGTTTCATGTAAACATGATGCTGCTCACACTATTTATGCAGTTCAACTTTCTTGATTTTACAATATGGCTGTGGCTTCTGACAAACAGCTATGTACAAAAGACAAGAATCAAGCCCTATCATTTTGTACTAAGAATAAAAATGCGTGATATTGCACTTTCTATATTGAAAGGATGAATACATGAGGGTCTATTATAACTGGAATATAATGGCTTATTGCAACTAATTGACATTTTGACCAAATCTGTAATGTGGATTCAAATAGAAGTGCAATACAGCCAATCTGCTCAGTATAAAAATATTATACAAAATAGGAACAACAAGAAATCACTACACATTCTGCTCTTCTTCTCACAAATCCTAACAGAGCACTGTAAAGCCTGGAGAAGGCTGGCAATTGCTCTAGTAACTTTCTATAGAAAACTGCTCTAGGCAGACAGCAAGCACACGACCTTTATGTCCCATTGGTTCATATTCACTTAAAATTTAAAGGGCTGAAAAAAGAACTCACAGCTGGAGGCTCTTGGCAAACATTAAATTAGCTGCCACTGTTATCCCTACCTATTCTGGTTTTCTCTATGGACAAGATTTGCCTAATAAAAATCTAGAAGAATAATTCTGAAGTCAGTTTCATATTTAATATGATTGAAGAAACCTGAAAAGCAGGTTTATTCAACTCATTGAAGAGCCTTGACATTAGGCGAGTCTCAGAGTAAGTATCTTTCCTTTTAAGCACAGACAGTTAGTTCTGTGTGATTTAATGAAAGTCATGCATCAATAAGTTTTTGTTTAAATATGAATGTTTATAGAATCTAAGAATTAGAATTTAGGTTTGTCTGGCTTCTGATTTGACTCAGAATATGTGATGAAAACAAGTGGACTAATTTAACTTACCTAAGGTAAAATTGCATACAAGATTGTAATAAAAATCATAGGGGTCACATAGGACTAGCAAAGCTCTGAGCATATGTTGGTATGCATGAGCATACCAACACAGAGAATATATTGCACTATTCACTGAGGTACATTTGGCATCCAGGCACATCTTAATCTTGAAAGAGAGCTGAACACATCACAGGGAAATCAGCTGTGACTCTGGTGATTTGCCATTATGTGAAATCAATTCAGATTAAAATTTCTTGACCTGGAAAATACTGAAACAAAGCAAGTAAATGCCTGAATGCCATAAATAAAAAGTTAGCAGCACTTACTGGCTAGATTTATAGCCTCTTGCTAGTGCTAAAAGTCTCATTATATTGGTAGAGGCATTTAAATAATTATATTTATGATAATATCTACAGTTCCCAAATGCTATTAGACTACCATGGTTACTGTCCACACAATCTTTGCCTTAAAGACCTTACAAACAAGGATACAAAACATGGGAGATAAGAGCAGCCTTATGGGAGTTGGATGACAGCCAAAATTGCTGTTGAAAACAATAGTGCTGTAGGAAACAGCAAAAATGTTATTTTCCTATTTCCATCTGAAAATAAAATAAAAGAGAGATTTCCTGGAAAACCTAATGCAAAACTAGAATTAACCCCTGCACATATTTTGCTTATTTGTAACACTAAATTTTAATTAAAATAATCTGAAAATGAGAAGCATAATTAAACCAAATATTAAAATATCCTATTAAGAAAAAGGTCAAAATAGAATACTTCATTTTATTTTACAGTGGAGTTATCCGACATGGATGTAGTCAGAGCCTACAGCATTTTTTTCCCCATAAAGTGAAGATTTCTGATGGAAACAGCGATCCATCACACAATGTTTCACCTGCTTCGATTATGAGTCCTGACTAATAAATACTCAGCTAGAGCAGAATGAAATTCTCAGAATCACAAAGAAAGCATGAAAGAGAAATGCAGAGACTGAATCCTGCTTGTTTAGAGCTGCAGGACCGAGACGTGGCAGCTTTCCCCAGGCTCTGAAGTGGGTGGCGGCATTACAGCTGACACTGCTCGTGATTCAGTTTCTCAGTGTAAAAAAGTAAACATGTCTGAAGGTTAGAATTGAAGTTCATCATAGGATTTTGGGGATTAACAGCAGTTTTCATCTCCCAGCTCTTCAGTCTTGCTTCAGTTAGTTAGAAGAAAACCGGCTAGAATTTATGGAAGAATTAGTATCTTGCCTGGGATCACTTTGGGTTTAAACTCAAGTTTGCTTTACAAGGTTTTTCAGCAGTGAGATCCTTGGTTGCTAAAGGAAAAATAATGTAGAAGCTTGCCGAACAGCAAGTCATCTCACTTGTGCAGATTATTTTCACTCCAGTGGAAGATGAGAGATAGAAGTGGTTGAGTGAATGCTGTTCACCAGCAGGGAGGGAAGGAAAGAGGACTGTGGTAGCAGTCTGGAGCTGTCTTACCTGTTATGTTAGAGGACCCAAGAGTTATTGAGCTCTAGACAAGAAGACAAAGAGCCAGTGATAACCACATCTGATATTGGAGGTGTGAGGGGCCACAGTATCCCTTTCAGTGGCAAATTAGCTCTGTAGATCTTCATGAAGCTGGGATGCCTGGCATAATTAGTGACATGTCTGAATAGTTATTGAGTCAGATACACCTTGGGGTGGATTTTTCTATCATCACTGGCAAACAAAAGCTGCTTCAGTGATATTAACAAACTCCTACTAGAGGCGGCAAGCAAAGATTCATGATCAAGTTTTCTTAAATGCAAGAATTTTAGATCATTTGCACTATTCAGTTATTTCAACTACTGCAAAATCTGAATTAAGAACACTGAAAAGTCTTTTTCATTGAATCAACTGCAGGTAGACTCATTCTAAGAGGAAGGAGAGGAATAGAGAACTTTCACTTACAAAGTTCAATGTTTTCTGATTAAATGCAGAAAAACAATGAAGAATAAAGTTGGAACTTTATTTTCTTTCTAATAGACAGGCTTCATTTCTAATCCTGATTTAGTCTTCTGGTACAAACTTGAAGAATTGTTGCCCACATTTATTTCAGGCTTTTGATGTTATTTCCTCCTTATCCACCTGCCACAGACTTCTCTTCCCTAGTAAACTTCTTCAGGATTTGTTCTTATAAATGAGCTTTTGGTCAGCTCGTGTCTTAGGATGTTTGAGACATCAGATGGTGTTTTGTAAGTATCAGAAGGACTGACACATTGGGGTCTCTGTTTTCCATTATCACCTTGTAATTCAAATAAAGGTATTTATTAACACCTTTGTGCAACAAAGGAGAGATATTGTCTTGTTTATGTAAGTGAAATAGAGCATTGTGGAAGAATTCTAGCAGGGATAGTGCTGCAGTAGGATGATTGCATAATAGTATGAGCCCAAAAAGGGAAGGTGGAAAGCTATAGAAATACAAAACTTCTGGTATGTTTGGCTGCAGGTGTGGACAAGGAGGTGGCTCTTCTTCCTACACCCAGCTACTGCCTGATGCAGCACACAGACCCCTCATGATCAACCTGCATCCACCCTGATACATCACCCGAACCCAGACTGTCTCTAGAGGATGAATTTAGATCTTGTCACAGAGAAACCCAATTTTAAAGATCATGATACCAGTTTCAGAATGATGCAAAACACTTGCAGGAATATTAAAGAGAGAAAAAAAGACTCTTTTTAACAAGCTTTATAACATGTAAATACATCAGTCCAGAACTTCAGACTATATTAGCTGCATTAGCATCCCAGCATCTGAGTGGAGTGTCTGAGTGGAGAACAGCACACTGAGCAAATGGTAACTGCAGCTGCAGTTCAGCTCTATGAAAAAAAGCCCTTCTCAGAGCTCTGAGAAAACAAGCCTGACACCAACTTACAAGAGCAATGTAAAGTATCCAAGAATAAACATGCTTCACACCAGAGACAAGCAGAGCAATAGTCTCTCAGCTAGTATCAGGGGTATGCTGGGTGTCCTGAGTAGACTGCAGATGGGCAGTGAGAGGAGACCAAAATCAATATTGCTAAAGTTACAATTAGATAAGCTTATTTTTCCACCTTTATGCTTCTTTATGAGAGTGTCTATTGTAAATCAGCATGCCTGCACTGATGCTGTGCCAGTTTTTTTAGCTAAATGTAATGTAATCCAAGACCCTGGGAGTAAAGTTGAGCCTGGGAGGAAGGGAGAGGAGAGGGGAAG
This sequence comes from Pezoporus occidentalis, assembly GCF_034315485.1. Lineage (NCBI taxonomy): Eukaryota > Metazoa > Chordata > Aves > Psittaciformes > Psittacidae > Pezoporus > Pezoporus occidentalis. Next base: position 8,952,461 of record NW_026915691.1, on the reverse strand, counting down.
GTATTTTGACATTTGATTTTATTTTCTCATTACCCTACTATGAATTGATTGGAAGAAATTAAATTCATTTTCCCCAAGCTGAGTTTGTTTTGCCCATGGTGGCAATCAGTGAATGATCTCCCTGTCCTTATCTCAATGCATGAGCCTTTGTTGCATTTTCTCTCCCCTGTCCAGCTGAGGATGGCAGTGATAGTGGTTTTGGTGGGCACCAGCCAGTGCCAACCCACCACAACCTTCTAGCAAAAACATTCATTCCTGCTGCTGCCTTGATAGCAAAGCCTCTGAGAAGTTTTGAGAAATACTCCACTGTTCCTTCAATGGCTTCTTTCTCCAGTTTTGTCACGTAAATTGTTACCACTGGATAATCCGTACAGTATTTGGTTAAAAATATTGAAATTAACTTACTTTGCTAGTAATTGGAAGCAATATTTTTCTCTGCACGATCTGAGTGATATCTTGTGGAAGCTCAGGGCTCCTTTTAATCAGCATTCCAGACCACAAAATTGTCTTGCGGTTATTCTGTTACTTTGAAATGAATCAGTGTGGGTGACTAAGGAAGGACGCTGAAAACCCTCATTTGATCTTTTAACGTGAAGATACAAAATACGTTTTCTCTCCACTGGTGGTCTGCTACCTGCAGCTTATCTATTAGCTCACATAGGTTCAAGTATTTAAATGTTAGGGCGCAAGCACGAACATATGTTTCCAAGCAGGGGGAAGAAGCTTAAATCTTTCATGTTTTAAATATGGGCTTTTCTTGCATGAAGACAGTTCTGCCAAATGACCTTTTTGAAGTTCACACAGTGATCGATTTCCTGCCCTCAGAGGTGTGGTTACAAGATTATCAGTAAAAAAAAAATCCTCTGATTTTTTATGTTTTTTTTTTTGGTGGGATGGTGTTTTTTTGTGTGTGTGTGTGTGAAGGGGATTGGGGTTTTCTGAGGGAGACTGATCAGCTCTTTCTTTGACATAGGACATTTTCTGTATTAACTATCTTTTGCTTCTGAGAGAACTCTTTTCTCTAATGTTATGCATCGCTTCAGACTACAATGATTACTTAAGTAACTGCAGTTGTTTTTAGTCTCGTCATTCAACTTATTTCAGTGCACTTTGTTGTTACTATTGTAAAAAGGCAAATATCTGCAGTTGACAAGGAAAACATCAAATGCTCATTATTCATAGGAATATTAACATTCATAATCTGAATATTATGGCCATTCATACCATTCTTGCAAACTTGAAAGTCTTATTGACAAAGTTCTATTTTCATTGCTTTGCTTTATAATATAGCATCATGATTTTAATGCAAAAGTACACATGAGGTTAAGACCTTCCATAAGATCTAGCTAATAATTTGAAATGTTTGGGCAAAAATACATGACCATTAAGATTGTGTTAATCACTGTCATTCCTTCAGCTTCAAAAGCCAAGACGGTTTGGGTTTATTTAGAGTTTAATTGCAAACTTCCCACAGGGGTCTCAGTACACTCCTTATAACACAACCTTTGATGACTTAGCCATGCAAAGGATTTGGTTTGAAGTTTTTGATCTGACACATGGATTATCACTGTAAAGAACTAGCAAGGCATAAAATGGAATCTCTAGATTTGTTTAGATTAATGCCCACCATCCAGGCTTGATATTTTTAAGACAGGTTTCTAATTACTATGCCCTTTATGCTGGAGCTGTGCACCGGAGATTTGTACAAGCATCAGGGACAATGTTTATTGAAATGTGTGTGATATAAGACTGTTAGCAACTTCTAAAAGAGCTATCTACTCTGTTTGTAATGCTCCTGAGTTCTCACCAATCTAATGTGTACTCTACCACCTGTCTCCCACCATTATTATTAACTTCTGAGCTTCTCCAGGCTAGATAGAGGCTGAATAAATTGTAGATATGAGTTTCCCAAAGGGACAGAGAACATGGAACTAAACACAGCTCACATTCAGCCGCACTTTCAGATGGCAGGGGAAACTTACCCAAGAAAACATTGACCGGTGCCTCTGAACAACTTCATGTCAGCACTTCATGATTTGAGATCATTTTTTCTTTTTAACTACTGCTGTAAACACTCATTGCAAGTCAGCTCCTACACTGATAAAGTTCTGCTGCCTGCATAGTTTTGACTTATATGAGCAACTCAAAACATAAATAGTCCAGCTGAAATCAGCAGTTACACCCAATGTTGCTACTCAACAGGTGAATCTGTTGACAGATTATTTGTGTAAAGCCCTTGCCTACTCTGAAACTTCATGAAAACTCATAAAGAAAACATGTGCAAATGAAGGGCTACAGCAAGGCACAGAAATCATGCGGGCTGCAGGATTAGGGCAATTTTAGACATGTGTGTCAAGAGAATGAGAACCGAGATAAATGAGACTCTCCAGCTTCTTCAGGATGGATATTGAGGTAATTTTCACTTTGCCACCACCAGGACCTTGGCTGTCACATCCAAGAATAGAAAGTAGTTCAGATGCAGCTAAAATTCTTTGCACCTTTTAACTTTTCAACAGTTCTTTCTGTTTGTACCTTCTTTCTACCACCTCTGTCCTCATCCTTTCAATTTTTTTTTCCTTTATTCTTGTCCCACCTGGAGAGTCTGTGTGTAACCTGTAGGCATAAAACCCTACAGAACTTACAAGATCTGTGTGCTGGCAATACCTACCCAAAAGGCCATGGCTTGAGAGGCAAATGGAAGTTTTCAGAGGAGATTCCAAGCATAGATTCCAACCCTTTTCCCACACAGGTCGATAAATCTCTCAGCCTTCACATTATCCATACTGACATATATTATTTGTGACACACTTTTTAATCTTTCTATTTCCAATCCCAAGGTGTGGGGTTTTCTCTCCTTTGTTTGTAACTTGGGTAGCTTATATAGATACCTACACTGGCTTATGGGAACCTTGCTGACCCTTGCTGGCCTGCTCTGGATAAAATTATGGAGATTGTGCAAAAGTTAGGCTTCAATTAACAGTCACTAACAATTACTAAAGGTAGAAAAACAATGACTTTACAATAAAATTGAATCCTTAGTATTCTGTACAGTTTTACAGAGACGGAACAGAGGCAGGGTACACTTTATGGGAGAAAAGAGGATCTAAAAGATGAATGCAACATCACTCAGATCAAGTTAAGAGCTACTTGACCAGAGAAGGTCAGCAAAACTTTCAAAAGTTTTGGAGAGAGGAAACTGCAGCTTTCTCAGCTGGGGATGACTGAAAACTCACAGTTCAACTTTCACCTCACATCTGAGAGTCTTACACCTGTATAACACCGAGACAACTAAGGTACATTGGAAAAGAGAACTTATGAAGATGACAGGAAGATCTCTGCGTTGGGCTGTTGTTGATTGTTAAAACATTCACAGCGTCTAACCAAAAAGTTTCATTTCGGAAAAGTCTCTTACAAGGTCAGTCATCCTTGAAGAAACTTTGTGATTGAAAACGAATGCAAGAGGATAAAGTGGAAACACTAAATACTATGTGCAAGTGTGGCTTTACAACAGCTCCACTTGCAAAAAAAACTAAATCTCAGATAAGCTTCAGCATTTTTGTGTGTGTGTTTTTTATTTTTGTTTGTTTTGTTTTCTTATAAGCTTCCACATTCCTAAATTCATTCCGCCACTCCCCTGGGCAGCCTGTTCCAATGCCTGGCCACCTTTTCAGTGAAGAAATTGTTCCAAATATCCAAAATCATCACGCGGTTGATTCTGCTGCATAAAAAGCTGCTTTCTGTGACAGAAAGAAAACCAACCAACCAACCAATCAACCAAAAAAAACCACACAAAAAGAAGTTTTGCTTCAAGAGACTCAGAACAGGCAGAGAACAGTGTGTTCGGTGTGTTTGTGTGCATTTACTCTTCACTTACTACCTGAAAATAAGTCAAGAAAACTATGAGGAGAAATATGGAAAGGTTTCATTTTTTCAGTAAAACATTAAGATATTTTCCCTTCTTTTGCAACCATTTGTGTAGCCTTGAAGGAAGCAAATAAGCACTGAAAGGAGATTATTAGGGTACTTTAGCATAGGATTTTAGTTTTGGGTGATGCTGAGTGATGCTAGAAATGCACTCACGCATATGCTGAGTGATGAGTAGCAGAAATCCTTCCCATTCTGATTAATTTTGCATGTGGCAGTTTATTACTTCAGAAAAGAGATGGAGGCTGTAGCAAAGATTGTATAAAACTCTGTGGAGTCAATATTTCTCCCTTCACAGAAATGTTTTTGGAACAATCTGGAAGAGTTAACATTACTATCACATATCACTGTAATACAAGTAATGAATTTGCAATACTAATAAATGGCAAAGGCTGATTTAAATCTCTAACTATAATAGAGCTCTATCAATTTAAAAGATAAGTGAACTCATAAATTCAGTTTTCCTTTGCAGATGTAATGCTACCTTCCAATCCACGCTTGCAAATCTGAAACCGCAATATCAAAATGTAATTTCAAACTATGTGATTATGAGCACTGACAAAGCAGGCAGAGGGTTAGGTTCTTGAGGACAGTAGGAAGTTTGCCTCATTCTGAAGTCCTAAAATACTGATTTCCATTCTCCGAGAAGGTCACAGGCTAAACAAAAACTTCTTTGAAAATGTACCTGCTGAATATATATCTGGTATGGAGAAAAGCAAGTTCAAAAATACCCGATACTGATATTGTTGTACATTCTGTTCCAGGAATGGAACAACTGAAAACCTTTCTGTACCTTATCTGCACCCTACATTTTAGGTGCAATACTGCAGTACTACAATATGGATCATGGTGCTTAAAATAATTTTCGTCTTGAAGAAAGACTCAAAAATTGAATCACTTTTAAGTTCTTCCCATTCTGAAATTCATGGAACTTCTCAGGATACATTCAGAATTATGCTTCAACTCAAGCACATGCACACGATCCTCTGCACAACATAAACACTGAAAATCACTTTGGAAATTGCACAGGTATTTCCCTTGAAATGGATAATCCTTATTCGCTCCTTTACTCTGAAAGTGAGTTTCACTATTTCCCTGCCATTCTTTCTTATGATTAATGATCTGAATGCTGGAAATGAGCTAGGTTACCTTTAATTTAGCTGCATCAAGCTGTTTGCCAGGGAAACAACAATATATAGGTCATCTATAAAAAGCAGCTCTGAGGCCAGAATGCCATTTCAAAGCCCTATTCAATTAGCATTCACTTTCTATGTCTTAGGTCATTAAGCATCTGCAAAGTGCTCTGCTCCCATACAGGCTATTATGATTCTATACAAAATGTGCATTATTGTTGTCAAGAGAGCTCAATTTGGAGCAGAACCCAAGCCCTCTTAGCACCTAAAGCCTTCAAATGTTTCTCACCCAACTCCCAGGTAAAAACAATCTGCTTTTCTGCTGGGGTTTTATTTTTTGGTTGTTTGTTGGTTGGGTTTTATTTTTGCTTTAGTAGTAGGAGCATGGCAACATCAGGCATCACGCAGTCCACTCAGATGATGTGAATGATATGTGCACACTGACAGTTACGGAAGTTACTTTGCCATTATGACATTATTTGTATTACAGCTGCCTGCTCCTATCAGAACTGCATTGCACTCACTTGCACTCAGTAATGGATAGTAGTTGCTCCAAGAGTTCATACTCAAAATCCCACAAATGACAGAATATTTAAAGAAAGCATTATAAAGCCCTGACCTCTGATACGTGAGCAACTACTGGACAAGAAGATGTATAAAATTTTGAGTCAGAACTCCAGTTTGAAAGCCAAATGAACTCTCTGCTTCAGTGTTACAGGTAAACCCTGAACTAAGCCTGGGAATACAAAACAAAGTTGAATTCAGCATATGTATGGGCATTTCATAGAGCTACACAGTATCAGGACACCAAAGACTGATTCTGAGCTTATGTAGCAGTTTATATATTACTGGGCTAATTGAACAATGCATGAGATCTTCTAATTTGGACTACAGAACTGTATTTATGATTGTCTTCCCAATTCCCACAGGACCTTCTCCCAGTACCTACATTCAAACATTCTGAATGTCATCTTGCATAAGCAATTTTGAAATACAAAATGGTAATTGCACATTATTGAAATTTTGCTGAGATTTGGCAAGTATTTAACTATGCTTTCCATATTTTCCCCTGAATTTTTTATCATCCCAATCAATTCAGACTAAGATGTAATGTTCAGAGCTTAATAAGGCTGTAAGCATTTATTTCCTTTATAATTTTCTATTAATTACAGAGGAGCTAATGCATTTTAAGAGTCAGCTATTAATTCATTTACATTGGTTGTCTTTTTAATTGCCTGTTAAGTACCTGTACTCATTTGAGAGATTTACATGGAACTGTTGCCAAAAAGTCATGTGCAATTGTACCCGATCCTTTTTCTGCCCGAGTTCTCTATTATTTCATGCCGTATTTATCATGGTTACTTTCCTTTTTACACAGCCTTTTAGCAGCTTAGATCTAAAAGCATTTAGAACAATTATCCTATGTAATTATCTTCCTCCATTTCTCTGACTTCCTTCTAATATGAAAAGAAAACAAATCAACCAAAAAACTTCAGAGAAAACACCCCAGATAAAACAGATTTTGGTCCCTCACCCGTAACAAAAATCCCCAGCTTAGACTATAGCCAGTCTTCAGACAGAATACCTCTTAAACAGAAGAACCACCTCACTAAACTAAGCATGTCTCTAGGTCCACTGCTCTCTACCCAGCTCTTATGTCAAGAAGTTCAGTAACACATAACAGAAAAATATGGAACAACCGGCCTGAGGAAGTTTCAAAATCAGGTTCTGAAGCTGAAAGATGAAATTTATGTTCCAAGCGAAATCTCAAAATTGTAAAAATTCAGCAATTCCATGTTGGGAAGAAAATGAGGCATTTTTAGCATCTCCAATTGTGTTGAATGTTTTCCTAGTCATTGCATGTAGCAATACGAATGAGGTTTGCCACCTCAAACAGATTAGACAACAGACCATTCTACAACACATCATTCAAGTCATCCAAGTTCCCCAACTCCCAGTCCTGAATAACTTGCCAAGAAACTAGATAAGCAAGTTTTGAAGCAGAATGCATTAGAAGGCTGTGACATGGGCACACCACTGCGCAATACTTGCACTTCATAAAAAGGCATTTTTCAGGGGAAGAATATTCCACTGGAAAATTTGTCTATCTCTATCAGTAATTGGCTGATGCCCTGAAGCAGAAGTGCTTATATCTTTTTTCCCCTTCTGTAATCTTATCTAACATAGCTGTGGATGTTCTTATTATCCATACAAATGTCTAATCCCTTTTGAATCCCACTAAGCCGTTATCTGTCCCACAGGGTAAATTTTCTTTGTGTAAGAAATCTGATTCCTTTTAGCCTCTTCAAAATCTGTAAGTGATCCATCTCACTTGTCCTTGTATTATGAGAAAGGGTAAATAAGAGTTTCCTTTGCATCCTATGTATTATTTTGCATACCTCTTACACATTCTTATTTTATAAGGTTCTCCGCTAGGATAACATTCTTAATCCTTTTCAACCACATTTTGTAAGGAAGCTGTTTGTTTAAATAGGATCTTTTATTCCCTTTGGATGGAGAAGGGAATAAAATTATGAGATCTGAAATGTATCATTTGATTCATCAGAACTGTAATTTTATGCAAGTATAATTCTATTGAAATCAGCATCTCCTAATGTGTAACGCTTGTCTCTTTTCCGTCTGTGTCTATAATGGCACCATATCATTTTCTGTCCTCTTCTGCATATCAGCTAGTATTTTTTGTCCTTTTTTTTTGAACCACAGCTGTACACTGAGCAGAAGGCTTCCTGCAACTATCCAAAACAATTCCCAAGTCTTTATGTGACCTGGTTCCAAATAATTTGGACACCAACAGCATGACCCATCAGAAAACTCGTGGAGAGACAATCTCTGGGCTGATTTCTGTTGCTGATTTCACTGCTTGAAATGGTGCCTGGCAAGAAAAAGAGCATGGATAGGGGAGGAGCAAGAGACCACATGTGGCTATTTATTTTCAGACATGTAAATTGTTGGCAATACCTTTGTTCTATAACACTTTATACCAGCAGTTGAACCTTATTAATAGATCAAGTTATATTTTGATGACACCCAGAGACCCCATCTTAACTTGCGTAAGGTGCACTTAACACAGATGTCTTACCTACATAAAGCTGGTAGCATGAGTAGTGTGGATAAAAGGAAGATTATTATCCCTGCTGTACAGACAAGTCAGTGAGACAAAGGAAGAATAAATGTTTTTCCCAGAGTCTCATTAGACATTCATTATGAAGGTGGAAATTGAATCTGAAGTTCCCAAGTCAGTCTGGAACTTTAAACACTCCTCTTCCTTATTCCTTAGGGAACGAAAAGGCAAGCTAAAAGAAGCCGAACTTCCTTAGTTTTCTTGCACATTGTTTCATTCTCCTATGTCCATCCAATTCTATTATTTGGAGATTTAAAACCAGTCTGTTTATCTTCCTATTTCAAACTTGGAATCTTTGGGGAATGGGCACACTAGAGAGATGTTTAACACAGAGCTAATCCACTCATAATGGCATGCAAATCTTAAGGAAGGCAAAATGCTTGCATGCACTAAGACTGGCTTCTGAATAGTAATTAATGAACACGTATGAGGCTTTTCAGTAATGCTCAGCCCCCCAAAAGAAGAAGAAACAACAGAGACAAGGCAGCTCTTTTTCAGCAGCACTTCTGATAATTAAGTGACCTTGTCAGGAATTATAGATGTTTACTGATTCAGCAGAGAATACCTGAGGAGGGAAAAGACAAAATTGCCTTTATATGTCAAACCAACTATAAAAAATCCTGGCTTAAGATAGAAGAAGAAGAAAAAATGTCACCTAAATCTTCATTTTCAAAAGCCAGTATATAATGGGGCTAACATGACAAAAGCTTCAAGAATACCTTTGTGCATTTTTGCATCTTTTTATATGTAAATCACATAATGTAGGGCTTTGGGCTGCTTATTTAACAGCTGTACAATAGGAGCATTAATGTGGTTTGACTTGAGAGATGCATATTTCAGGCAAAAGGAAGTATTTGTATCAATATTACTACATAGAGAATAGGGAAATGTAAAAGAAGAAAATATAAATAGCAGTGAGCAATTTCTTACTGTTTAAATAAATGGGGAAAAAACCTCACCTGATGACTGCAATTAATTCATTACTGTGTTACAAGTTATAGAACTCCGTGGCTGTACATCCTAATGACTAAGTAGGGCAGTAAGTGATAAAGTGCATTGGTGTGGTTATTTTTGACTCTTGTCATGAATTTGAATCCTCGTTCCTTGCATGAGCAAGCACCTGTATTCAATGCACTGTGCTTTCTTCTCATGAAAAGGACAGCTTTCTCACCTACTTATGAAGCCTTTCTGAAGCTGATGGAGTGGGGAGCCAGGAAGACATAGAAAGTGCTGTCCTGTTCTGAGGATGAAGCTAGGAGTTCTGCTCATTTCAAGGATAAGTTTTTGACATTCCTCATGCTGTGTCAGAAATGTGAATGACCAGTGCACAGACTGTCCTTTGCCCAGGCCCAGAATAGAACTGGATGAGTGCTCACAGTAAATTATTTGTCAGTTTACGTTGTTCAGCATGTAAAAAGCCCAAACTCCAGGCTCCACATACTTTCTGGCACATGAATAATGATGGTAAGTTTGTTTTATGTCATGATTGCTGTGATGACCTTGTGCTAGCTCCACTGCAGGTCAGTAAATCCTAGGACCTTCTTAAGAGATGCTAACTGTTCCAAAAGATTTTGCCACCAGCACATGGTCTGGTTATGCCCTTGTGGCAGGGCCAGGCTGGAAACAATGCCATAGGCCACCATCTCTGCACCAGCTGAAAGTTCTCTTCTTTTGATGCTGTTTCAGCTGTTCCAACTGGGCTGCATGATGCTCCCTTCTACAGACAAGGGATAGACACATCACAAAGTACTGGGCTTTGTGTAGTCCTCAACATTACGCTTCTACTTCCTTAGAAGTCACAGGACCATGATCCATAGACCACCAGTTAGACCACATACTCTAAAGGGCAGAACTTACCCTCTGCTTATACAACATCCATTCAGTTCCCAGCAGGTTCACTAGCCAGGTTGTGCTGATCCAGAACAGACACACAAACATTTCCAAGACGTGAAAAAGAGATAAGGTAATGGAAATATTGTCCTATGAATATACCAAAAACACATTAAAATATGAAAAAAAATGATATTGGGATCAGATATTGGCTATTGCCCAGGTGAACCTTCTCTTTATACTAACACTGCCCTGCAGAGTTTGTCCTATTCTATTGAAAAAGAAAGGAGAATTTGTATTGCTTGATATGTCTGCTGATGGTCAAGTTCCACTGTCTATAATCCCACTTTGGTAATCAGAAACATAAATAATCAGTCTTAAAAAGCGTGCCTAGCTTCACATTTATGCAGGTACATTTGCACTTAACACCTTCATTTCTAACTGCACATGGTTTGGGCTTTTTCTAATACTGATTTTCAGAAAGTAGTCATTCAAACCATGAAGTTAATGGCACTCACTGCAGTGACTCAGACCCCATCAATCTACTGCATCAACCTCCTCAATCACTGGGGTAGGAAAGAAAAACCCAAACCAAACAAATCAACAACCCAGCCTCCAAACCACAGCTCAACCCAAAAACCTACAATAAATACTGTGAAGATGCAAAGCTGTAACTGCTTTTGATCTTCTGAGTGTATCTGTATAACTGAGCTCTTTTTCCACTAACAACACCATTTTTTTAAACTATTAATTGCACCAGCTAGCCAAATCTCATATCTTTGTCAAGTTATGCGCCATAATGAAGTGCCAGAAATGAGATCCTTAGGAACAGGAAACATTTCTGGTTTTCATGTTAATTAAAATGGCACTTCAATTCACAAAGTAATTATGGCATTTACTTGATCATATACTCCAGAAGAAAGTATCATAAATTTCAAGTATACTTTTTCAATGAAGTGATTACATCTCTGCTCTACATAAAAAACTGGTATCACACTATGCCAGCCTCTAGAATAGGAAAGTTTTACCGCTTAGAAGTTACCTACATGCTATTGCAGAGTACTAAACAAGCTACCTTACAGCTGTTGCTGTTTGTGTGATTCCTATAGGAAGTTCCTGTAACCTAGCGAAGGAGCTAAGGGAATTACATGCAGCCCAGAGCTGTAATCCAGCCAGCCACCAGCTATTCCCAGCTCACTGTTGTGCCAAAGGTATCTTCAGCTTTACTTAATCCCATCAACACTTCCCCACCCTGCAGAGTGAGGAAAGCAACTTGTTGGCAACAGCAGTACTTGCATCTTCCCAAATGTGATGGCTGTAAAACATACTTGGTAAATTAATAATAGTATGAATTTTAAATCCTGCACCAGCTCTCCATGAGATTAAATCAATGTGGCATAATTAGCACTGTTCCCTCCCAGACAAAGGTCTCCTGTGCTGTCAAAATTCTTTAATATACTTCAGTCTGAATAGAATTTTTTTTTGGCAATAGATATCAGTTGGCAGGAAACATTCCCCATGACCTTTTCACTTATACAAATAATTCAGGGTTTTTGTTCAAAGTCTTCACACTGCATCTTTCACGATAAGTGGCAAAACATAATGGAAATAATTCTCGTTTATCATTCAGTGCTGGGTGGTTGTTTTCATGCAGAAAAAAAATCCCATTATGTGCTCTTTATTTTTTAGGGCTATAGTCCAAGAGAATCAGAATTTCATTTTCAGACCATGCAAATTATTAGGTAGCACATGTGCCATTGATACTTGTTATATTTGGGATATTCTTATTAGATTCTGAGCATTCTGCCCAATTATAAGCACCCATGTTCTAACATGCAGAAGCTGTGTATATTTTGTCCCTCAGGAGGCATGGGCAGGGCAAGAAGAAATACTGATTAATGTCCCCCCTAGATACATCTTGGTGCCACAATATTGTGCTATGGAATTGCCTGCCTGGATTTTGTAGGGTTCTGTATAAGCAAGCTGGGAGAAGGATTAAGAGCAGAGGAGTCAGTCTCAGAAATTCTGGTTTATAGTTAGTTAGAAATTCTGCTTCTGATGAAGTAGATCTCATGCTGTTTAATGCCAGTGAGCCAGAGATGGAGAGCAGATGTTCCCTTCAAGATCCAGATGTGCTTGTGGAAGAGGTTACTGCCCTTAAGTGCTTATCAATGACCCTCTTGATCTGCTGGGAGTGGAGTTCTTGTCAAACACTTCATTTGTTTAAGGCCAAAACGAACCAGACTCTCAGATTTCCAATTTATCTGAACTGAAACCTTGCAGAGGTTTCCTAATTATTGTAGAGGGCAAACTTCTGCACAGAAAATAAAAGGCAAGCAGCTTTAGACAGTAATCTCTGTGCATTAAGGCAGAACTGAAAAAGCATTGTTTTACACGCTCAATTTTGTATGTTTGTGCATATACAAAGGCTGAAATAGGTCAGTCTGAAACACTGACCTAGCAGCTTGTTATACACCTTGATACATTAACATGCAGAAAAGGTTTTTATTCCTAGATAGCTTCAGACTCTGTTCTATCAGTGTGGATGGCAATGAAATGTGCGTGGCATTTGCTGCCACTCATGGTTATTCCTGATAGATATGAAATGCGATTTACAAAATATTCACTGTTGTCAATATTCATTGGTTATTATACTCCTTAGAGAGATGGCTAAAGTTGAAAATAAGGGTTAAAATTAATTTTATATAAAATTTTGGGGTTAAATATATTTAAATATGGGTATTTTGTCTAAGTTAACATTTGGCAAAGTAAGCAAAAGCTAACATTCACAGGAGGAAAAGATGTGTCTTTTTTGCTGACATCATGTGTTAACAAGAACAGAATAGAACTGTCAAGAAATGTTATTTTTCAGTATGCGTGGTCAAGAACAAGCCAAGATTACCATCAGTTCAGAAACACAGGGTTCAGCACCACAATTGTTTTCTGCTGGCTGGTTTTGTAGTTAAAACACGTTCATCCTTAGTTCAGTTGTACCACTGGTGTCATCAGTGGATAATTTTCACAGTATATACAAGGGTTATGGAAATTGCAAGAAATACAACAGCAGCAGCAATTAGTGCCAGTTAGAGATGGCCGAAAACCCCACAGCAAAACGCTATTACTCAACATTCAAAGTACTTTGCATTCATTAAGAATGCAGAGTGGGGACATTTTTGCATGGAGAAAACACAAAAGATTTCGATATTTATATGGACAGCGAAATCTTGGAGACACGCAAAAGTTTGTTAAAAGAAAACAGATCTATTTTTCTTACATATATCAGCATATTTTAGGCAGAAATAGCCAAATCCGAGTCAATTTTTTCGTATTAGGAATGTTCTGTCATGCAAAAAACCCCACAAACCAACCCACACTTTTGGCTTTCACCTGGAGTGAAACATCTTGTCAAAATCTCAATAAAATCTAAGCTCTGCAGAAACTTAGGTGACAAAGATTTTTGTTTCAAAACTCTACACCCACACCCCTCCCAACAAGGCAATCTTGCCCAGCTTGACTGGTTGGGTTTATGTAACAAGGGAAGAGGTCTTACAGTTAATTACTTCTTCTAAAATATATTCCCTGCTTTTGCTATCTGCTGAATGAACAATTTACCACTCATTAGTACACTTTTCAGGTTAATTAAGTTTTGCAGTAGCCGGAACACTGAACAACACTGCTCAAATGTAGGTAAGCAAGCCTGACACATTCAATTTATGCTGTACCATTACCACTGGATGGCATTAGTTAGTTGTGCTGCAAGAATGGATGTGAAAGGGAGCAATTAAATTTGTACAGCTTTTACCAGTAAAGATTAAAGCATTCAGCTATGAGTTATCATTGTGTTATTATGTAAGGGCAATTGATAGTGCATTTGCTTCACCACGCTAAGCCAGTTTTCATGAACACAGACTAAAGTACTGTGTTATGTTGTTTACATATAAAAGGGCAAATAACCTTGTCATGTCAGTAATAGGCACAGATACAATAACACTCCAGTTGACTTTTCCGTCACACATCAGCGTTTCAACTACTGTTATGATAAGCTTCATAACATAGGCATTCCAGTCCCAGCAATGGAAACCAGCACAGGTCAAAGCCTTAATGCAGGCAAGCAAGCTTCAGAGCATTTCCAAAATCCAAAGGCAGTTTAAACTGAGTGTCTCAAAATAAGCCAGCTGCTGGATTTCTTTCTCTGACAGTGTGTGTTCGAGAGTCACACAAAACCCACAACAATGCAACTGACAAATAAATACACACAAACACATCCCATGCATGCAGAGCCCATCCACCCTTGCTAGCTTCAATAAGATCACACAGTGCTGGTCACTGATGTTTGGAGCCTGGCCTCAGTGCTCGATGCATTCTCAGTTCTTTTCAAGCCACAAGTATGAATCTGACAATAACCTGAGAATGGCATTTTTAAGGCTGTCAGTGTGCCAGCCCTGCCTGCATTGCTGCAAAAGGTGCTGAGGTTTAAAGCCCTTTTTCCTCCTCATCTTTCCATTTTTCATCTTTCATACATCACCAGAGAGCCAGACGGCAACAAAATTTTCCTCATAGGCAACCTGGTGTAGACATGAAGAGCCAATCTCCAGACAAAAGCCTCTGCTCTGTTAGAGGCCAGCTGCATTTGAACAAGGTAACCCCTGAACTCTTCTGGCTTTCTGGTTGGTTCATTGGGGTTTTTTTAGATTGTGGAATGAAATAATACTCAAGTAGGAGTCCTGTGAACTCCTCCCAGGTATCCAGAATACACGTTATGGGAACCTGAAAAGCACTGAAAAACTGGGAAAGATGGAGCAAGAATCCCTCAGCAAGGCTTTCTGCATATAGCAAAGCCATGTTACAGTCCTGCTGTCTATAATGCGCATCTGGAAACCCAGGAGCCTTTATATTTAAAGGGCAAATACAGCAGATGGATAAATCACTAAATACAAATAACGATTTACCAAAGGCAACATTAAAGGGATTCATCCGTGATCATACCTCTGGTTTATGTCAGAGGTGTGGGTACAGCCCCTAAAAGCTCCCTGGACATCTTCCCTTTCCTTCACACTTGCTTTACTTCACATCCAAACAAAAGAGAAAACATAGTAGCAAATACCTCCTCTCCTATAAGAGGATCTAAATGTAATGTATTTATGAATCACATTAATAATGGAATAAGGAATTGATGAATAAGAATGAAAACATTTACATAGCAAAAAGAAGCTGCTTTTACTATAAATTATTAATAGCCTAATAATGACAATATGAAATAATAATTAACAAAGGCACAGCTATTATTACCCAAACAAGAAATAACTTGACTTAACAAAGAATCGTATATAGCAGATATGCTAATCTGATTTTCCAGTTTCTGGAAACACTTTCTGTTACTTTTCAAAAACTCATTATCAAAGTCACAAGTAGGAAACTACTCAAGCATTGTGATATTTTGATTGTAAAACAATTCGATAGTTATTATAAAGTTTTTCTCATCTCTCTGTGGGAGAACAGGATGAATTCATTTATGCAAGAGTAATTTCTTCCACAGTCATTTTGTGAGATGATTTATTTGTAGAGGGGGACAAACAATAATAAAGTCTCAGATTTAAATAGCGCCTTTCATCCCAAAGGATCCTAAAGTGCTTTACAAGATATATCTCTACACAGGAATAACATCACCCACCTCTGAAGTGATAGATGGCACCTGTTTAGCAGCATACACAGAAATGCTCCATAACAGTTTAAAGCAGGCAGTGAAGAATACCAGGGCCAGCAGAAACCACAGGAGGGATTAGAATATACTCCTAATAAGTACATCAAAACTTTTCCAAAGTATCACAGCAAACACACTTTTCAAGAATTAACATGTGTTTGTTAAGTCTCTGGACCTTTATACCTCTGCTGCTCCTGGTATATAATTTACAGAAGCTCCCAACTCAGCAGGACACACATTTTCTATTTTTAAGATTCCTTAAGGCACAACAATACTCTTGGAAATGTTCCCACTTGCGCAGAATTGATTCTTCCAGCAGTACACCACACCATACTCCTCCCCCCATGCAGAAGAACCCACCTGCACATATTTGAGAGCTACTCCCCCATTACAAATCCCCAGTCCCACATACTCAAAAGATTTTGCAAAAGCACTTTCAACTGACTTGTCCTTTTCTTTTACAGTAAACTCCAAAACAAGTCATGGCATGGAAATGTAAGTGATCAAAGTCCCACCAAACCCATTAAACAGCAATTCATTGCTGAAAGAGCAGGTGACCAACATTTTCTCAGTAATCCTCATACTAATAAAACGGGGTGCTAAATAATAGCCATGCATAGTAACATTCACCTCTTCTCACACTTTGGTCTTATCCGAACTCACTGCAATCAGCCAAAAGGCTCCCACTGTCTCCACTGCCTTTGAGCCACGTGTTGTTTTCTTTCTCAAGTTAGTTAAAAAAGAGACACCTCTTTTCTCTTCTACTTCTTCCATTTTATCATATAATACTTGAATACTTGAATCTACTTTTTTGGCCAGTGGTTGTTCCAGTCACCCCAAAGGACATATTATTAAGCACCCGCAGCTACAAACAGCAGAAGAGAACCAGAGATGGGATTGTTGCATGCAAAGTCTGGTGACGACACCAGTTTAAAAGCACCAGCAACTTGATGGTGGCCAACTTACGCTACACTTCAGAAACATTTTCAATGGTGTGTAAGTAGCAGGTGCTGTGGTCTTTCCAAAAGAAGAAAGTAAACAAGGATTTCACACACAGAGTTTCTAGAGCACCAAGGTTTCCATTGAACAACTATTTAGGTCACAAGAATTACAGACAGGGAACCTAAGCATGGATTAATAAAAAAGCAATTTCCACTATCAGTGTTTTTCAGTATGCTCGATAATCCTTTGCTTTTTATAACTACCCTCACCCTCGGGTCAATACCCAAATGGTTTGTATAATGTGTATAGAGGATAATAAATTGGGATCACCATCCTGTGATCTTCATTTAGTCCTAAAGCAATCTCTAACGTGAAGGTCCTGTGCCTTCTTACAATATCAGCTTCAGTTTATTTTACAATATCTCGGAAATTCTTGTTCAGACACATCAAATACATTTTGGGGGGTGGGGTTCCTTTGTTTTATTCTTTAAACATGGCTCATTTTTAACTATACCTTCTGCAATTATAATGTCCTTTTCAAGTCATGGTGGGGTGTACCTATATCTGAACTAAGAGAGTGATGTAACTAATAGAGGTGTGGAGCAAACCACAAGAGCTGTCCTAACAAAAAAAGCATTAACATCAAACTTGTGCATATGCTTGAGTTTCATTTCTAGGACTCTGTTCTTATATGTATGGCAAAGTGCAGTAGAAACAAAGCACCTTTATGTATTTACAGCACATGTTTCAAAGGGCGTGCATTTTTTATTTTCCATAGCTATGTCCAGCGAACAACAATTCAATTTCTCAGCCACTTCTTGCTGTTTCTAAATATACTTCCATTCCATAGTAACAAAATAGCTTCCAGACATTTCCAGGAGACAAAATCACCCTACATGATATATTTGTAGGTTGAAAATTTGAGCTTCGCTTCCAAACCTTTCTTTCTCCCTCCAAATCTAAATAAAGCAAGGATGTGCAAAAGGTTTGTGCAATGGATTGTCAAAGCCCTATGTATGTAAGAGGAAGCCTAAAACCTTCTTGCAACAGCTGATTTATGAGGATTTATTAAGGTCAGGTTTGAAACTTTTGCTAACTGGCCATCACTAAATGGTGAAAAGTTGCCGTATTTGAGTGATTCTGCACAATTGGTGTATTTTTTCCAGACAACTCATGAACAACAGCAGCAGACTTTTGCAAGGACACAGAGACATTTCCATTCACAGGACTTTTATGACACTTGATTGGCACTTCTGGACAACAGTGCATCATAAATATGTAAATACAAATACACTTATTTTTCTATCATATTGGTGCAAAACCAGGACTTCTATGGATGTTTTTTCCAATATCTGCATGAAGTGAGGCTGTGGTTTTCCAGCATACAAAATTAACATGCACTATAGTTTAGAAACTTTCTGTGTAACAGAAAAAGAAGTTCCTTTAGGAACCTATTGCTATTGATATCTCAGGCCTATTGGCACCTCTTGGGAAAATGACATTCCTTGTGGCTTAAATTGTCATGGGAAATTTAATTATCCTGAGATGGAAACATTTCATCCAAAGAACTAGGAACTCCAGCACTAATAAGCTTTTAAAATGTATGGAGATACTCTTTTAAAAATGATTTAGAGTGTAACTCAGTAAAAAAGAAATGAAATTATACAATGCTATTAAATGTAGAGCATCAGTGTAAATGTCTTGATTCCAGCCACTTGCTACTATGATGAGAACAACAGAAGATAATTAATTCTTCTTTTGTAGCGATGAGTTTCTTGTGTGAAATTAAAGAATGAAATCCAAGCAGGCTCAAAGAAACATGCTATCAATCATGTGAACTATCACAGGTGTCTGGAATTGTCTACCCGACAAAGTTGTTGAGGCAAAAACATTGGGGTCATTAAAAATCATGATAGCATCTTGTGGTTAATGGAGTAATACAGAAAAAGGAAATGAGCCTTGAGAAGCTGAATGCCCTTTACTCAATCCCCAAACATTATTTCTTCTTGTCCTTATGCTCTAAATTAATATCTTGTTTTCCAACCAGTGTAGCATTTCCATTACAATCACATGCCACTTTGGTTTAGCAGAATCATTAACCAAGCTATTTACATCAATTACCAGGCAACCCATTTTCCCAGTATTGCTACTAATTCCCTTGTCTGAAAGGTCTTGCTATAAGGAAATATGGGATGTCAGCAATATCTAGGACGTGCTATTGATACTATTGCTGCCTAACCACTAATCAGTGCACCACGAGAGCTGAAGATGATAATGGTATGTAGTCACACACTTGCATTAACTGTGTGATTTTCAGCTAACCACATACAAGTAGTAGGAGCAATAGAGCACAGAGATAGACTCTATAAAGAGAAGAAATAAAGTCAGCTCTGAGACAGAATGAGACAAGAAGCTGGCAGGGTCTCTACAGTCCCATAGATACCTGTACCTATCAGCCTGTGCTGGAGTAGTACATTCCTCAGCAAATGCCACATGGTAGCTGACATTTAGGTGATGACAGCACTGTGGTTATATCAGAACTCATCTGAGGCACGGATTCTTCTCAAATGTTTTTCCTGGTAGTCACAAGGGCTTGTTCAGCAGATAAACAAGAAAGCAGCCATTCTTGCAGTTACTATGAAGCTAAAGAACCAAGCTCCAACACACATAGCGATAAAATGATTTTCAGAACAGCAAATCTCACACACTATAACTTGATTCTGTGGCAATTTCAGAAGAACTTGACATGTGATGTAAGCACCATTGGGAAACACTCATCAGCTTCTAGCACTGTGTATATTGCTAGCAGCAGTCATTGATTACTGAGAAAAGCATTTACTGTCTTCAAGTTTCCTAGGGCTATTTGTTTGTCAGGGGAAGCTGGTAGAGGAGTGACAGAGGTGGACATGATGTTTCATAATCAAGGTGCAAAAACAGCATCATGACCTTTGTCAGGATCTGTTTTCAGATATTACATACTAAATAAATGTAAGATTTATTTCTAAAGCCATTTTTTTAATAGAAGGAATGTCCCAGCTACATATAAAACATTATTTATTATATATTAATCAGACAAAATGATAAAAACGGAGACAGAATTAATTCTTGAACAGCAAGAATGCTACAGATAGGTAAGGACTAACACAAAAACCCTAGCTATTTCAGCAGCTCATGGAGCACAGGTAAGAAATACCAATGCAGCCATCAATTGGAGGACTTACAGATCATGTGAATTTACCCATTTCACAGGGGACTGGAATTGTATAACCTCCCTGGCGCGCTGCGGCCTGAAGTTCAGGAGTACATTGATTGAAGAAGGAAGAGAAGACAGCATGACTACAGTGCATGACAAGGGTCATAATTCTCTATTCACAGGTATAGAATTTGACCATATTTTCACAGGTAAGAAAGCTAGAAGAAACCACTGTGACTATTTGTTTTGTTAAAAATAGAATGAAGGCTTCAGGGCTTCCCTTAGGGGTTTTTATTTGATTTTTGTTTGTTTCTGTGGCTTTCTTACTACCTCAAGCCTTCTACCAAAAAAACCCCCACCCAAATCTAAAAGCACGCTCATCTGTCTCAGGGAGAATGAACCATGGTCCTTGGTCAATTCTTTTAATTACTTGCAGGGAAGGGGAAAGCTTCATCAGTCAGAGATGTAAAAAGCCCACTGTAACATAACTTACCAAATTACTTTGATGAGATCTACTTTCCACAAACCTTTGCTCAGTGACATTAATTAGTCTCATTTAAGTTCTTAATCATACTAATAGAAAATATTAATTAAATATTATAGAATTCTTTATTCTGTGTCTCACTAAACTTACTAAATACTGGCATGCTATTAGTTCACTTTCATTTCTCTAAACCTTTCTTGGTATTCCAAGGCTTACTGAAAACCAATAGCAATGGCCCTGAGTTCCTCCAACCCCTTAGAAGCCCAGGATCCAGCCTAATCTGATTTGCCAATTTAAATATGACATTTTAGTGCCTGCTGTTTAGCATTTGCCATAATTATTGCCATTACAGGAAAATATTTTATGATTATGTGAGAATTTCTCATCTGGAAATAATTCTGCACAGCATCTAGTAAAATATTCTTACACAGTCTCCAATTATTCAAATTCTTCAGCCTTAATTCTTTCTCTAAATCAATGTGACTCATAATTATTTTAAGCTTTATGAAATTAGCTCTTTTAAAACCACTACTATACATCCATGACAGATTTGGGCTTTATTCTGTTTGCATATCAAAAATATAATGCAGCTATAATCATCTACTCCTAAAATACCACGATTTTGCAGTCCTTTCATATGTCAGTCTTTTGTGCCCAGCATCCTAATTTAGTTCAAAATGTGCACTTGCTTTTCACCATTTTCACTTTGTTTGTTATCAAGTGTAGTTTTGTATGAATCTGTGTCCTCTCTGATAACCCTGCGAGGTGTCCTGCAGTATCATTAAATTGTGTGCTCTTCCTTCCCAATGTCTGCTCTTCTGCTAATTTTAAGAAGTAATTGTAGAAGCACAGCTTATGCCTTAGCTACAAGGATCCAGCACACTGCCTATTGCAGACCCTGTGCGTATTTTTCACAACAGGAATTATCTACCTTCCTTGTGTACATCTTCCCATTTTTCTCAGGTTGTGGTCCATACTGAGAACTGTCTATGTTCTTCGGATATGGTGGTGAATTCTATTGAAATTTGCTTGACTTCCTTACCAGCTGTTTAATTCACATTGCTTGGTCATGTCTAATTTCTTCTGATCTTCAGAGGCAGCTCCTGAATCTTTCATATGTGCTACATAGACCCTATAGGCTTTGAGACAGAGTACCTTCAGTGGTACTTAAGAGACAACAGCGTTCTCTAAGAGGAGCCCTTAAATTGGGTATTTCACTTTCACACCTGGAAAGCACTGGAGAAAGTAGGTAGTTTTTGTGCACATGCTATAGTGCGCCAGGTAAGTAGAATTTGAAGCATAAGACTAAATGCATACCTAGGAAATATCACAGGTTAAATCAGAGCCTGAATGTGCTTTGCCATTTGGGGAGATCCCATAAGCATGCAAAAGAACAGAAATGTGTTGATTTTAAGCTGAACAATGCTGTGCAAAGGAGATAGGGTAGTTCTTAAAGAGTGTAATTTGCTTCTGCTCCAAGTGGATGAGCACAGCAAACAACGGTCCAGTATTCCCTGAGAAGAAATGTAGCTTCTGCCTCATGCCAGAAGGGTTTCATCAAAAGGGTGGTATTACATCAATGTTAATGTGCTCTCAAGAAGAGGAAAATACTATCACATGGCATGTGCTTTAGCATATTTTTCAAAGTACATGGCTGGTTCGCACATTTAAGTACCGTTGGATTCAAAGTTACGTCAAAATGATGTTTTGAGGCCTATACTGACAAACAGAAAGGGAGAGAATATGCTAGAAGACTGCAAGAGGGGAAGGAAAGTGGTCACAGTTTAGGACCTGTTATGAACTGACAGATTTGTCAGACAAATGTAAAGACAATGGGAAAGAAAACCACCTGGATAATTTTGTGCAACACAAAATCTGCATGCAGACCTCACTCATCCTTCAGTCAGAAGGGCATTGTAACCAGCACGGTGGACAAGAAGGGATTAAAACCACAAGTAAATAAGAATATGCATCCCTTGACATTTTGAAAAAAACTCGCAGATGTCATGTCTATGTAATTATTGTGCTTCAAAATGGACTATGCTGCAAATGGAAATGAGAAATGGCATTTACTTACTCATAGTTCTAATAACATGTGCAGATATTGTATAATGCGTGTCAAGTGCCATTTAGCTCAGCAGAATCTAATTAATCTTAGTTCTTTCCACCATATCTTCTGTTATGCATATTGACAAATAATGTGTATGCTAAATGTTCTGCAGCTGTCATAGTTAAGTTGAGGAATCTTTACTTTCTACTGTTTCAATAATCCTAGTTATCATAAGGCCTTTTTCAAGGTGCCCATCAACAGGCACCTCTCTAACTAATCTTACCCCAAAATTTCAGTTACCAATATGACAGGAGGGTAGGACAGACAGGACAGACTACCATTAACTTCAGAGAATAGATGAAGTGCTTAGAATCAAATTCAACTAGGCTCTATTGGAAATGTTATTTTCTTTTCCAGGACTGCTCTACAAACAGAGAGCCCAGCTGCCTAAACCAAACTAAGTTACAGACATGCATGATATGATTTCATTTACCAGCAGAGAGGCATTGTTAGCATCTTGCTGGAATCCCAGGCTCACAGTCAGGACAAGGATGTGGTCCCATTTCTCTTGTGTAACCTTCCGCAAATCACTTCACTGGTTCTTTGGCTTCTGCATAAATAAAAAGGCTGCATCTTTCAAAAGCATCTGGTGACTTAGGAATCCACATTCAGTACTACTGGGGCTCCTAATTCATCTCACCACATTTCAAAAATGTAACCCACTGTCACTTATCATTCTTTGTAAAGATCTTTGATAACTGTGGCTCACAGATCTTTGATCTCTGTGGACTATGGAAGAGTTAAATATATATCAAACTACAATAAGCTGTTAGAAATGTGATAGTTTTAAATAATCAGTAAAAAGGAGCTTCTGCATTTGTTACTTCTATTTATGAACTCATTCTATTGTATTAAATTATTGAAAAAGATCTTAGAGTGGAGCACAATCCTTGCACTGTAATATATTGTGAAATGAATGCTCACAATGAGGTAAAAAACTAGTGGGGGCCAGTCTTTGAATCTCCCTGCTTTTGTCAGTTTAAGTCAAAACATTGGAGTTATTTTACGTTTAATGTATCTTTTCAATTCATCTCCACCAGGCACTTATTTTTGAATCCTTATGTAAAATGAAAAACCTATTACCATTATTCTGTATTCAACCCCTGCATACACAATGCTGTAACTATCCAGCTGATATATAAGGAGCTTACCAGCTGTTTCATATTTTCTCATCCTTACTTTCCTTCATTTTAAGGACTTTAAATCAGGTCTAAATATATATATGTGGGTATCAGGAAACCAGCAGAACAGGTCAACAGTAACAATTTGTCATCTCCACACACTGTCACACGTTTGCTTTTGATAATCTAATAGGAATCCTAAAATATTTACACCTATAAATTCTACAGTGTGACACAGGGATCAAAGATGTGGCTAATCAAAGTGTATTCAGATTGGGAATATGTGATAGAAGTGCTGGTCATCTACTCTGGTCTTTGGGAATTTTGCATTTGTGATACAGTGATGCATGAGAACTTTGAATAACAGCACCTAAAATAGAGACCCAGCAAAAAAGCTAGTAATCTGGGTGGAGAGGCAGCATACAGTGTTTTTCATCACTTCCACTTGGCATCAAAATAGTTCAGATAATTACATCAACTTCAATGAATTTGGGAGCAATAAATCATGCTACAGATAATTTACTTGGGATTTTCTCCAGTTAATTTTTATATTATACTTTAGGCAAACAGAAGCATTTAGTTGAAAGGCTTATGAATGTCATATCATATAATTTTTGTTGCAATCCTCTTTTAAAAGAAATAGCAGTGCTTCACTTGTATTAAATTACATTTAGGAAAAAAGATTAAGTTAAAGTAACAGCATTCACCACAATAACTTATGCTAGTGATAAATGTCAGCCTTGCTGCAAATCCCCAAAATACAGATGTGGGTTCTTTACTAGGTGTGAGGGCTAGGAAGGATTTTTGCACAGCTTTAAGAGAATCCCACAGTTATTAACTTGTCTCTATGATCCAGCTTTTAATGATTGAGAAGGTTAAACTGTCATCAGATATCATTGATTTTGAAATGCCTGATTTCCATTCATACTAAGAATTCAAATTCACCCTGAAAATACAAATCTTCATCCTCCTGCTTTAAGCTAATACAGTCCCTGCTATCAGGTCACAGACAGGCTTCCAGTAGCAGATGACAAATGGTGAACTCTGAGAACCTTTATATTGCCCAAGTGCCACAATTCTAGAACATGTCACTAACAGCTACTGTATTTAGAGCTGATTTTATTTGCCTTTACCTCTCACAGCTACCCTACCTCTCTACTTAGATATGAGGACAGGAGAATAATGAGATTTTAACACTAAAGAGAAAGGTAAAATACTTGCAATGAAATGCATTCTCCTGGCAAAAACTGTACCTGATCTAAAGACAGTCCTCCATGGAAAGATTCTACTTTTTATCCTGAAATCGTTTCCTCTGTCAGTGTCACACAGCTTGAATGTAAGGAGCCATAAGCACTTGAAAAGAACTGTGCCCAGCTTTAGGGAAAAGAGATTTGGAAAAAAAGAAAAATCATCCTTTTTTTTTTTGTTAAAGAACACTTGAAAAATAACTGCTGACAAATCACAACAGCATTCTACAACCCCCCCCCAATGCTTAGCAGACACTTCTGCTCTGTGAGGAGGGACAATAAAAAGAGAAAGACATTTTTGAAAGGAGATTGCTGTAACTCAGATGACTTTATTAGCTGCTGTGGTTCTCTGTAATTATGGGCAATGCAGACCTACAAACTGTAGGTTTTGGGCCTGATCTGATGCCCAATGAACTCAGAGTAAAGCCTTATAGTGATTCAATGGACCAGAGAACAGGCATATAGGAGTTAACACTGCTTTGCACTGTCTCTCTAATCTCACAAGACTCTAACGTGCTGCTTTGTGCCCATTTTGTATGGTCAGATAGCCACAGGTATTTGGAAGCTAAATGAAATGTGGTTGCAAATGGAATCTGCTGTATTCTCCACTACATTTCTGATATCTTGCACATTCACAGGACATACTGATAACAGCATATTCTCTGTGGCTTTTAATTCAGTGCAAGGAAGCACCTGAATGACTAGATCTTTCTAAAGGCCACTCCTCCAGGAGAAGGACACTCAGAATGGCAACAAAAATGTGGGCCTCAGAACAGAAGACAGGATCTCTATAGCACAGGTCATCACAGAACTATTCTACATAATGCTGGTAATGCCCTTGGTTAGAGAGGATCGAAGTCTAGAAGCCAAGGGAAGGCAGCAGACACGCAAACATCAATCCAGATTTTAGATTTCAGTAGTCTCTCTGGTACTTTATTCTTGTTTTCTTTCAGAGAACTGTCACCATTCTCAAACTGCTTTTAGGTCTCCATGCTGCACAGCAGTTTGCTGATACTAGCTTCCCTATCTAATACATCCAGATCGGAAATGAGGCAGTCAAATCCAGTCACATGAGTAACGATACAGAACAAACAGTTCTCTCAAACCAAACACCGATGGGAAATGAGA
Source organism: Pezoporus occidentalis (assembly GCF_034315485.1). Lineage (NCBI taxonomy): Eukaryota > Metazoa > Chordata > Aves > Psittaciformes > Psittacidae > Pezoporus > Pezoporus occidentalis. The sequence continues at coordinate 8,926,506 of NW_026915691.1, read as the reverse complement.
GGCCCAGGTAAAAATTTATGAATGTCTAAACTCCTGAATGTTACTCTAAACCCAGTAAAAACCATCAAAGGAATCCATTCACTCCTAGGCAGTGCAGATGAGAGACATCCAGCTACTAAGAAAAATGTCACAGAAACATTAGGAGCCACAAGTAGTCAGTAACTTCAGCTATAAGCCATATGAATTTCTAATGCCAGTTATCAAAATACTAACGCTCTTAAAACTATTTCTAGGATGTAAGGAAAAAGAAAAATATATTAAAATTGCCTTAAGGATGAAAACCAATCTGTTTCAGTTGTGGCCTGCCAGAAGCTATCTGACCGAGTTCAACAGCTGGGAAGTCTGTTTCACTCTTCGTTTATGCTCCCTTTGCCATATCAATTGATGTCAAGTGTGAACCATGAGAAAGTTTAGAAAGCCAGCAAACAAGCTGTAAACAAGTGACTGCGGTAGAGGTAAATGTTTTATTGCTGGCATCTTGCATCAGAGTCTGGTGTTTTGCAGAGTTACACTCTGCATTGATTTATAGTGTTTATGGCAACCAATATTAGATGACTGTACAGTGTAAAAGAATGTCAGCCCTGCATTACAACCGCTGTGTCTCGCTCCATCTGTGTGATTTACAGGAAAACACATTCTGTCAAGGATTTTTTTTTCTTTTCAGGAAATCTGACTTCACTTGTGTATTAAATGGTGATTACTCACGAACTGGAAAGGGTGAACAATTGTGAGTGCAACAGAAGCTGAAGCCCTCGAGGCCTTTTAATTTTATTTTCAGTATGAAACAATTCCACTTTTAGATGGATGTGCACAACTAGTGAGAGAAGAAGGAAACAAGGAACATGAGAGATGGAATAGCAGAAATACAATAGGATCCAATATTCTGTGCTTTGCAGTGGATCAGAATATGAAGATGAATAATGTGGCACCAAGAGGCAATGTACACTTGCAGCAGACAATGTTATTAATGTAGCTATATGCATTGCTGAACAGGAGACATTCCTGATGATAAACTGCAGGTAAATCACAAAGACAGCACTGTTTTGATTATGAATTGGATGCATTTTTATTTAATTTGTCTTTCCAGTCCATTGGTCTTCTGCTCATTTTAATGATGTTTCCCTGAGATTCTCTTTTGGAGTATTTTGAAAGGTACGATCCAAATTTTAGAGTTATGACTGGCCATACAGTCAAGTACATCCTTGCTTATTAAAGAGTAAGGCCTCTCTAGCAAAGTGGAAACAAAGGCTAAATGGAGAAGTCTTTTCATATTTTACTAGCAAGAACAAAAGATCTTCACTTAAAGGAATCAGAAAAACAACTTGGAACCACTCCTTACTAGACAGGCAAATTGCCTGTGAGCAGAGAGAGCTGTGTTCTTCACTGATTACCTCGCTCAGCTGTTTCAGACACATCCAGAAAGAGAAGAGAATATCAGGCAATTTGCTTCTGTGAGCCAACCTGCAAACATTTACAACCCAGCCTAAGCAAAAAACACAGACAATGTTTCTTACACCTTTCTACTTCATTATGCAAACATACACAGAATGGAATGATCTGACCCTCCAAAAATCTTCCCAGGAACATACGGCCCATTTCCACATGCGCAGCCTTGCAGCTTCCACACAAGGCTGGGTTTCTTTGCAAACAGAATGAAAGACAAAAAACGGGATAACTTGTCAGTACGATGTCCAAGATAACTCACTGTGCTCTGCACAACAAACAGCAGCTGGGAGCTGCTTCCCAAAGAGATATGCAAAATTATTTAATTGACAAATACATTCCTTGAAGGAGGGAGAGAAATGTCACACCATCTATAAGGTGAAACCAAGTCAAGTTGCTACTATTACTATCAGAAAAGAAGAAAAATCCAGTAACAAGAGTAAGTAGCAGTTGTGGGTGTTCTGTGACAAAGGAAATACTTGGCAAAAAGCAAAAATAGTCTAAAATTTTTATGAAAAAGTACTTTAGCTTCCTTAGCAGTGACTTTTGAGTTATGGCTGCTATTTACAGGTCTTGTTAGTGTAACTGCTCCTTTGTAATTGTGTTTTTTTAATAGAAAGCAGTAGTAAGAAAGAGCAAATATTTATGGACATTAACAAAGGGAGGATATGATAACACACATGGTCACTGCAAACAACAGATTATATGGGAAGCATTTTTTGTATCATCTTTAGAAGTATCTCTCTGGATAATGGATTAGACCACTCTCTGATTCCTATACAGTCCCATTTGCTTTGAAGCATCTAAAGATACTAACATAAAAATGTACTAGAGTGATTTATTTTTGTTTATGGCTTAGTTTATAACATTTTGATTTAAAGACAAGATGTGTTGTGTTTTTAACTTTTTTATTTACTTTCAGTCACCCCTGATTATATATTTATTTGTAGAAGGAATGTTCTCTTCTTTGATTTTAGCAAGGTTCAGCCACTTGTAAGCCTTGCACAAACTTGCACCTGATAACATAGCTGTTGAGCCTAATGGTGGTACACCTCAGCAGGAGCATAGGACAGAGGGATGGAAGAATAAGTCTATTAAAATAACGTGGGGTAGTGAAAAGCTCCATTTTGTTACTTCCACCTACATTCACTCCCAACACAGAGCATCCCTGCATGCCAAACTGACCACTTCAAAGGCCAAATCCTGCTCTTTGGGATGCTATGCTGCTGTTGAAAAGCAAAAAGGAAGAACACAGAAAAATAAGGATAGGATACAACAAATAAAATTGTAAATTCTTCATGAGAGTTTGCAGTTGCTACTTTTGCCTTCTTTTCCATCTTGTGTTGGTAGGAAGCATGACAATGACAGCCTTGAATACTCATCTCCTGCATTTCCCCTCCCCTGAGTGCAAGGGAGATCAGGGCAGTTTTCCCACCTGTTCATCAGCACTGATACCCAGGATCAGTTTTATTTTTCTATCCCTGTCCTTGTTTCTTCTAGCAGTGCTAAGAAGAACACAATGGTGGTAATGTTTTACCATGTGTACAGGAGTTGCTTATTTCCAGCTGATCGCCAGAGAGCATGACAACTTACAGAAACATGAACAGGATTCAATACAGGGATTCAGAGTATCTGTTTCCCAGTATAAGACAGCACTGGTAACTGGTTTATAAGTTACTTCTTTCAATGCACAGGCCCATTTAATTTTATTTTAAATAAATGTTTTATTATGTTCCAGCTCCTACTTACATGTCAGTGAGGCCCAAAGAAATTTTTGATCAATATCCACTCATTTTTACCACTGCATCCCTACAGATCTCAGGCTACATTAGTGTAAATGAAAACTAAATCTGTCCCTAAATAACTCCAAGTGCTGTGTGAAAGCAAAGCAGCACTGCAATAAGACAGAGTCCCAGCAACATGAAATCTCTTCTCACCCATAGTAGAGCTGATCCTTCAGTGGCATAAATCAGCATAAGCCTGCTGATGTCTAAAGACTGCCCATAAGCTGTACATTCTTGACGTAGCTGTGCCCTGCTCCCCCAGCCAAAGGAAACACAAATATATCACCAGCCCAGCTCTAATTTCATAGAGCACTTGGAACATTTTGTTTCCACAATTTGATTTCTGTAGATTAGAACAGAAGTCTTCAGATATTTCACATGTTCTATGGCAACCATCCATAATACCACCTTCATTTTTTATGAAGGAAACAGAATGTTGTGTTGGATTAACTGTTTCTTTTTTTTTCACATTTCATTGGGTTTGAAAAAAATCACACTAATTTATATCAATACAAGTGAATGATTTATATCTTACAAATACAGTGGACATGAACTACCACAAAGAGATGAAATGAAAAAGCAAACAAACAACTACAGTAGCCTGAAAACAGAAAAATCCATTCAGCATCCTTTGTGGATCTGTTGTTGAAGATGAAAAATCAGTCACAGATTGCATTTGTAAGGGATGACTGCATCACTGATTTCACTCTGACAATTACTGCATTTCCTGAGGAAGCACTGGTCCTTTTTGCAAAAAGACAACAGGGAAAGTGCAGACACTACTGTACATTTTTAAATGAAGAGCCTGCAAAAGCCAATGTACTCAGTAAAGGCAGTTCATTACTAGTCAGTGGGGCACCACTAACCCTGAATCCAGTAATGAATTCATGCTTTGGATGCCTCTAATACCTCTAATTATGTATCACATTGTGGGCAAAAGCAGCTTAATGTAGTATTTTAGAGAAGGCATGAGAGAAATACAAAGTTATTCCTTTGTTTTTCAAGTGCCCTTCAGAAAAGTACTAGCCATCTCTTCCCCAAAATCTAGTGTTTTGAACAAAAGAAGGGAAAGGTTTTTGCAATTAGACTCCCAATTTGAACCTGCAACTATAACAAAAATAAATACTTATAAATCTATGTTTCTTAATGTAATACATGCTATTTACTCCTTCTGTTTCTGATGTGTGAATGGTGTCAAACATGATCTGACTACCTAGAATTAGATAAAGTAGCCACCATCTAAATGCATGCTTAGTGTCATCTTACCTTTTCCCATTCATACACAGTCTGTTTATTTAAATAGAGTTTGTCTGGGAGATTTCCTAAATCTGAGAAAAAGGGGCCCTGTCTCTCTTAGCTAACACTGGAAAACCCCTTCCTGAAAACCTGAAGAAAAAGCAGGCTCAGATAAATATCACCTGCCTTACCAGTACAACGTGGGTTGATTAAGAAAAGGAAAACAAGTTGAACCACTTATTTCTTAGTAACTCCTTCCTCTATCCTCAATCATTTCCCACCAATCTTGGCAACAATGGGTGGCAGAATGAAGGTTTTTTCCTAAGTATTGTTGTTAAAACCAAAATAAAAAGAGGGACCAACTTGTCAGAGCAATGGAAACCACTAGAGATAGAAAATGCACATTGGAGACAGTGAACCCTCAACTTCGAAAAACATTTCTGTCTCCCTACTAGAGCTTGACATTAACAATTTCTTCATGCAGGAAAAGAAAGAGTTTCTCAAATACAAGTTACTCATTAGGAAAACATTTATTTCCCCCGTCTTCTGAGAAAATGCATTTCATTGTATTTATATCCATCCTGCAAGCGTTAGATATGGGTAAAGATTTGATTCCTAGAAACCTATCAGGATAAATTTGCAAATAATGTTTTCCTGGATAGACAGTGAACAATTGCTATTTTTATTATGGTAGATTTAAGAGGCTCTCAGTTGGAGATCCATCATACTTGATGTATTAAGTACATAATAAAATCTCCAGTGGATTTTGGGGTTTAAATTGGGGGGGGGGAGGGAGAAACCCAATAAAAACCAACAGATAAGCAGCCATTTTACAACAGGACAATGGGAGGAAAAGAACAGTATTTGGCAGGAGACTGCCCAAATCTCCAGACCATCAGATAGAAGTGTCAGTATTAATAAAATCCTGACCATTTTCTTTCAGCTCTGCAATGGGTACCTGAGCATGTTTGTTTTTTTAGCAGCTTCCCTGTTACAGAAGGTGAAGCAGGTGATTTGACAGGAACCTGGAGGGGACAACTTGAAAAGCTTCACTAAGCTCTTCATCAGACTCACCACTTTTCTGAGTAACAGCAAGGAGACAGGCAAACACTTAAAACATTAAAGCCTTTAAAGGGCAGGAAAAGCTTAATGACCTTTTTACAAGCCCAGCACATGTGCTCTGTGGTGTGGCTCTGCTGGTGAGATTTTCTTCTTTTTTTTTTCCCCCAAACAGAAGATAAACAATAAATGATGTGTTTGAGGCTGATTTTCCAGGTCATCCCTAAAAGCTGGCTTAGAAGCTGCAGCATATCAACATCTCCTGGTAATTGAAGAAGTTAGTTGAACAAGCCACCAAGCAGGCCAGAATTATGAATTGACACTTTGGTTTGTTATGAAAGATTGGGTTTGAAACACAGAATGGAAATGTAATGGAATTTGTCTGATACTGGTAAGATCACAGAAAGCTTGTACTGCGCTGCCCTGCAATACAATTATATGATGTTACCATGAGGCATTTTTTGATAGTCTGTGACTCCATTTCTAGAGACTAGGCACCATTAATTTTGTCCCCTAGGTTGGTTTAGTAATTTTTCAATCCATTTTACTCTTTGCATCCATATGTAAAATGGACAACTGCTGTTGTGTAACTGCTACAAGCTACTCCTATAATTCAACAGGAGAGAAAACAGGAAAAAGATAGATCTAATTCACATTATGCTAACCACTGAACTGATACTAGCCAACCCTTTATGTGACCATACATGAAGACTTACAATACTCAGAAGGCTTGTAGTTCATACCCTGCCACCACCCTCCCATTCGCATTTTGTTGCAGTTCGGAGTTCAGACATTCTCAGTGTCTCAACTAGCAGCTATATTCTTGCAGTACAGCTAAAAGGGACCTTGGAGTGGAAACCCAGACATCTCCAGTCCAGTCTCCAGTAACAATCCAGACAGAAATGTACACAGGCAAACTAACTGTCCATATACTGCTTCATAGTTTAAATGTTTGAAGAAAAAGAGAAATAACATGTCTACTGATCAGCTTTTTAATGCTTTGAGTAATTCAGCAAGATAAAGGTCAGAGAATGCTAAAACAGGGGATTAGCAGGTTCTTGGCACATTGTATAATCATCTCTTAACTCCGTGAGGCTTCAAAATAGTATCTTGACAAACTTTGTGTCCACAAAAATTCCGTATTACCTGGAAACTTTCCAGCTCTTTCCAAAGCTTGATTATGCCAATCTGTCCTGTGCATTTGCTTGTGATATGAATTTTATAGACTGCAATCATTATTAGGCATACAGCTGTTAAGAGACGGTGACTGACTTGCATGCTCACTGGTTGTCCTTGCTTTAAGTGCAGAGGAAAGAAACTATCACAAAGTATAAGAAGACTGATTGCTTAGAAAATGTGGCAGGATCCGATCAGTTGCTGCTTTTAAATCAAAGTTATTTTAAATTGCACATGGATGAGGTAGGAATTTTAATTCATTTCAGCTAGAATCTTTTATTGAAGAAAACTTGTATACTCAGAATTACTTGTAAGAACAAGAAAGCAGGCTCTGATCTCATTGTGCCTAATTTTCAGGAGTATTCTTTATGGAGGGAAAGGGATTCACTGGTTTCAATGACACCAGTTCAGGTGGGCTACAGTGTAATCTGGCCTGTGACTTCTGTGATCAGTAAAGGAATAACCCCCTGCTCCTCCCACACACACATCTCTTAACTGCATGGGGAATTTGGAATCAGATAGGCAGGATACCACCTTATCTGAATCAAATCAAGCCTGGAACACTGACAGTGACTGCAAGTATAACTTCCATGAAACAATGGGGAAGAGAAGACAGAGAATTCTATCACCTTGAACCATAATTCCTCACATGGATGCTCCAGGGAATGGTTGAGAAATACACTACACATGCTGTGTGACAAAATATGAGTAGACCTGACACCTACTCATCTCAATTCAAACAACAGGTATCAAAGCCCCAACTACCTGTTCAGAGAATATCCTATTTCAGCTTTTTTGTAGATAAAGCAACACGTTATGGTTGGTGCTACCATGTACTGGTATTATCTGTTTATTTTAGAAATGGGTGTCTAGTTTTTTCTATGTGTTCTATTGAAATATAAAGAAAAAAAAAAATCTACAATTTGTGCTGTGCTGTGCTGAGCCGTCGTGATTGTGCCAACAGAAAGAGCCTTAACTACTGTCAAGTAATCCCACTGAGTGGGACTGTTCCCAGTTGCAAGCACTCAGCCTGCCAACCTGATGTCACCTTTGTTCTCACTTTGTTTCTGCTGTTCTGACCCGTATTTACAGAATCAGAGGAATGCTCTTCAGTCAGCGCACCTTCCTGTAGTTTACTGCAATTTAGTTACGTATTGATACTGCAACCAACCAACTTTAATTCTTTTCAATGGTTCAGCAAGAACACAAGTTTTTCATCCAGAAATCAGTGAGATTATTCATTTTGGGAATGCTGGCAATGTAGAAAATTAAACAGGTCAATTAAACAGGATGATAGAGCTATAGGAGCTTTCCTCTAAAAGAAACCCACATCATTATTCAGGCATTATAAATTACACCTTTTAGGTGTGAAATGAAAGTACCCATTTGACATGGCACTCTGTATGACAAGGAATGAATATTTGGCTGAGGGCTGTAAAGCAAACCTCCACCTTGATGGAAAGTGTTATGGAATCTGTAATGACTATACAAAACTGGCAGGACCTTAGCTTAATAAGGTCTCATCCAAATGACTTGCACACTAAACTGCATGGAATTCAATTTCTCTACCTCTGAAAGATGAAGGGCAAGTTGATCCTGCCAGGGATTCAAATTTATGGCCTCAAAATGTGAAATGTGTACCATTAAATAAGCCTGCTCAGTGGCTAGATAATATCACATGCTTTTCTGAGCTATTGTCAAAAAAAAAGAAAAGAAGGAGATGGGAATATAGTCATAAAAAGGAGGTAAACAGTGGATAATTAGTACTACGTATTGCATACACAGGCAGTGAAGTGAAAAGATTAGGAAAATTTTGGTAGAGTATCTTTAAAACAATAAGAAAGGGGAGAAAATCAGCACAGGCGTAGAAGACGACTGAAAAAGATGACTTCTTCCTACACCCGGTTGTCCTGTGTGCCTAGAAGTCACTTCTGTGAAAAATGGAGTATGTCTGTAGTAACCTGTGGCCATCAAGCCTGGGCCAGGTGTTCTAAGTGACTCCATTAGAGATATTTTGCCAACTCACAGCAGGTCAGGACAAAGCCCACTGTCACCTTTTTTTCCTGTAAGAAACATGCTGAAGTCCTTCCATCTCTCAAAAGTGAAATTCACCAGGACAATGGTCATAAAAGGGAGCCAGATCCATTGGCTGCATTTTTACTGCTCCACTATAAACCTTGTATTATCCTCTATGCAAATGCAAAGAAACCAGGTAACTTCTCAAAGCTTTCACCCACCACGTAAGCTAAGCAGAAAACAATTACTTTTGTTCCCATAGTGTGGGAGCTTTCTCTTCCAGGCTAATTAAGTGGAGAGCGTTGGCTGGGATTTGGAGCTGCAGTGTAAAATGGGAGGCTGACATGAGTAGGTATGTCTGCAATTTACATGAAGGACCATTTTTCTGCGTGTAATCCATTACTACAAATCCGAACAATAATTTAGAACAGTGCTAATCCTCCATAGCATTGACCCTAAGGAACTTTGCAGCAACACAAATGAGATCAAAGGGCAAATGAAAGTCTCTTAATCCCTGTAAGTGTGAGTTCAACCTAATTTTACATTTCTGTCTTTTAATTCTCTCTAAATCTGTTTTTAACTTCGCTTAACATTCATTATCCTTTTTCATGCCCTAATTCTGCAAGGAAAAAAAAAAAAAGCACATGTCTAGGAGTACATTCAAACATTTCTCCACTGGGCTGGTATTTTTAATATGAAATACTAGTTTACCTTGCCAGCTGTTAAGAGTGGGAAGTAGGTGGAGGGGAGAAGTGGATGTAGGATATGCAATGGAGGGTTAAGACTGATGAACGAGGTGCAGAAAGACTCCTTTACGATAGCTATGTCACATGGATGAGCAGAAAATCTAAAGAATAACTTCTAACATTAAGATTGTCAGGGATGAGAATTTCCTTTTACAGAAGAATTTACTTTGAATTTACTTTGAATTGAAAAAAACATACATACCAGAAGAGAACTGTATAGTCCTTTTCCAGCAGTAAGCAGAGAGGTCTTTAATGGAGATGCATGCGTAGGGATGTATTAACCAAAATTACCATTTACAACAAAAGGCAGTATTCCTGAAGATCCCTGGCATTATTTGATCACAATTCACTGTTCCTTCTACTTAGTCAACTTTGCGACATTAAAGATCTCATAGCTTCTGACTGTTTCATTAATGAGGTCCCATATACATTTTGTAATGCAGCTATTGCTCAATAGTATTTTGAAGCCATGCCAATATTTTTATGTTACACAGATGTGTGTATTTTGGATATTGAAAGCTTTTTCCATTAAGCATTATTCTTTGCTAATGTGTAGTTAATAACACAATGGGAAAAGCTTTTAAACTGCTCTGAGGATTAAACTGCTCATACTTGTTTAACTGCTTGATTTCCTAATGGATATAGTGCAGGATTTAATATTCTGCTCATTTACATTACTTATCAGAGGAAAAGAGAGAGACCTTCAACTGAGTATTCTAAAAACAACAGTAAATCATGTTTAAGTTGATTGATTTCTGCATAAGTATTAACCCAGTCTAATGAAAGGCACAATGTCTTCATAATACATGCCATCATGTTCAACTAAAGCTGAATATTTAGATTTAGTTTTTTTCCTTAGAGTGGTGAAACAGCATCCCTATTGCTTGATTGGATGTGACTTATCTCACAGCTGGATTCGCTCCCTTGTACAAAGCGTGGTGCTAAGTTAAAATAAAATTCCATTCCATCCTTAATTAGCAGAGTTACACTGATTTACATCAACCACTGCTCCAGCCCTATAGATCTGCTATCATAATTGGAAATCTTTGCTCAAATGTATCAGACACAGAAAAACTTGTAAGGATTAGATTATACCCCTTTATTCACTCTGAGAAGTATTTTAGCCCCTAACATATTCATTAAAATGGACATCGGCTGAGAACAGTGGCAGGAACTGCATGCACCACACAGGTAATTCTTCAACATGTTCTCTTTCATTTCAGTCCTCCCTTCTCTCTCCCACGGCTATTGCAGTAGCTGCATTATGATGGTGAATTTATGACACAGGTTAAAATCTTAGTATATAACCCCAGGTTGAAACATCCCCAGTCACTCCCAATCAGGGTGTAAAAGTTAACTGAGCCCAAATCACTCTACCAATTTCATGAACACCAGCTCAGTCAAACATTCATCCATGTAAGTACCTCCTTCAAACTAATACAATGCCTCTGCCTGCAAAGCACTGACTCCTCAACCAAAAGCATTTTGCATTAAAGAAAAAAGTCAGACTTAAAGAGAAATGTGTAAGAGAGACAGCTGTCTAACTAAGTCAATTCCCCAGGTATATTGTAATGCTGACGGATTAACTTCCTGCGGGCCTCATTTTTCTGCCACCAGAATGTTAAGTAATGCCTTATTCCACAAGAAACCCCACTGATACCCACTGGAACTAAGCAGAGATCATAGCAATACTCAGCATGAGCAGGAACACACTCATAGCTGAACACAAAGAACAATGATCTCAATTCTTCAAAGATAACTCTCTGTAAGTCCAAGGTCTGTCCAAATTCCTGAGGAAGGATCACAAAAGAAGAACTGATATTCCAAGAGCTGTTCTCTCTTATAGAAATGGCCACATTTAGAACCTTAGAGTAGCTATCCTCACATGTTTAACTGAGGATGCTGTGAAAAATTAGTGTCATGAGTGCTAAAATAATCAAATCCATAAAGTTCACCACAAAATCTATTGGCTACTTCAGCCCACATATCCAGTTTGGAAAATGGCATTTCTGTTATCAGAATGGCAGCTGCAATTCAACAGTACAATCACACCTCAAGCACTCTCATTAGCTGAATGGCCAATACAAATGGTGTTAATCATACTGGTGTTAATCAACCGGCATTTCACAGAAGTCTGTTATGTAAAAATCAGCAAAGGTCAGAGAAACATCAAGGAGAATTAAATAGGATATGAGCAATCCTCTTCATTAATAAATGTTGGTTTGTTTTGAGTTTTTTTTCTGATGAGGTAATATCCTTTAAGAGAACTGCTCAGGAATTTAAAAAAACAAAATTACCTGGGAAGCATTTGAGTGTGAAAGTCTCAAGCATTGAATCAGTTATTCAGTTGGATTATGCAGAGCTCTGAGATCCAGATATGCACTACCCTCCTCCTTGTCCTGGCCTCCTTTAAAAGATGAGCCAGGCATGCAGACAGAGAGAAGGCTGTGGTGTATTCTGTTATGGTTCCAGTAACTATGGTGATGCAGGGCACACCCAGAGCACGTTGCCTGGCAGTAAGGGTACAGGATGCATAACCGTGGACCCAAGACTTGAATATGCCACAGAGTAAACAGACTGCAGTGACCAAGATTAAATCTGAAGAGATTTTATGAATTAATTGTTGCTCCTTCATTAAGCTGAATTGACAGTTTTGGGAGGTGGTAATGTTGAATACTGATGTGGTAGATTTGTGTTCCAGTGATCAACATTATCCTGAGTCTCCTCAGCATACAGTATGACAGTGGGGAAGAACACCCAGCTCTTCAGGATCTCCTGTGAATTTGGGACAGCACCTTGCCATCTTTGGCACTCACCGGCAGTTTCCAGTCTGGTTTAATTGAAAGCTGTAGCTCTATACTTTGGCATCTCAAAGTCAAGTTTATGCAAATCAATTACAGTAGGGAAGGGAGGTCTTAAATCATGTTATGAAATAACATAAACAATTCCATTTGGGTCTGAAGTCAATTATGGCACTGTAGCTGTCAAAAGGTTCATCTGAAGCATTTGTTGCCTAAATTGAAGGTTGGACATCCAAATTGAAATGTCATTTTTATTAGTCTCTGACACTTAGAGAAATAGCCTCTTCTACTCTAGTAGGCTATACCCATTAACTCCCATTAGTGCTAATGGAGTTATGCACATACATCACATGCACATATATCACTAAGCACCTCTGTAACACTCATAATACCACATTAGATAGAAGCTGTTTTATTGAAGTATGGTAGGAAAGATTACAGTATGGCATGCTTGACACCATCTTCTGAGGGCCACATCAACATTTTAAACTGACGTATAGTCTAAGTAAGATACAAAGCTGGATCTTCATGCAAATCTAATATGGAAACAGCCTTCCTCTTGGATCGAGTAAGAATTTAGCCTCTTTCAGGCACACTTGATGTCCTAGTGTTACTCCTGTTTCAGTATAACAATGTAAGACAGAAACTCTGGCTCTTTTTAATTGAGAGGCAACTGAGAACAGTGGCTCATGAACTGCTTTTTCAATTTTCCCTTTCATGTGTGCTTGCTAGAAAAACTAGAGGGTTTTTTCTCTGCTATTTGGTTTTCAGAATCACTGCCCTTGCACCTACCATGCTTTATAATAAACTTGATTATAAACTAGGTTATTAAAATAAACAATTACAGAAACTGAAGTACTACAAATAATCATTAACAACAAGGAAAACCTGATCCAAAGACCCTTCTGGCTTTAGCAAGTTTTGCTGTTCCTATCCATGGTGTGGAACTTCCTCTGAAAGGACAGTACTAGAGATCAGCCAACAAAGGCATTCTTTGGAATATATATAATAATATATTGGGCTTCAGGATATCACTGCATTCTATTGCATGTTACACTCAGACCTATTAATTAAATTGCACTGATTTTGACAATCTTTTGATGAAGGCCAGCAGTATAAAACTCTTTGGGACAGGGTGATTCTGCTTTTCTGTTTGTATGCCTGCTTACTCTAATTCTATAAATATGGAAAGAGAGTGCTAACATTTGCTTCATGCCCAGTTTAAATGTCTTCTTTTGTATAGCTCTTAAAGTAACTGAGGTTGTTTCTGGGTGATCTGAATTGATTCCTTTCTTTCTAGCTGAGCTATCTGAAGGAGCAACTATCTTATGCTGTTGTTCAGCACAGGCTATTCTGCCTTTGGTTGTGTACAAGCAGGATGTCACATCTCAGAAGACCAAGTCCTCAGAGAGGGATTATAACAAAACACACAATGATGCTTGCATTTATTAAGAACTCTACCTTTTGTTATAATCCCATGATGCTTTACATTATTGATTTGGCATTCCTGGCACTAATCTATCAATAGATAGATTTTTCAGCTGAAAAAATGGGTGACTAACTGTCTGACATCTTCAAATAGCTCTTGCACTGGCTTAATTCTTGCACTTAGATACCATGTTTTAGTAATGTTGAGATCCAATCTACCATAAAGATACTGTGTAAAAAAAGTGAAAACATTTACCACGGTTGCTCAGTGGTACTTCTCAGATACCAGCTAAAGTAACCTAGTAAACTGTGCAGAGTTCAAGCAGTAAGCAGCTCTAAGTATATTGTAGCATACACCTTAGTCATCTCATTTCCTCCTGTTCAGAGAACAGATGACAATGAAAACTGATTTCAAGTAGTTATGTATAATCCCCGCTAAGTGGTTGTCAGAATTTACTGCAGTTGTTATGTACTGTAGATACACCAAAAGGTAATTTCCAAAAGACTTTTATAATGCCATTTTAGAATGCTTTCACCTCTGGAGTAGTTTTAAATGAAGAACACTCCAGCAAAGTTAAATAGGCTGCTGTAAAACAAGAACAGAAGAGAGTCACTCACTGAGCTCTGAGGTTTTGCGGTTTTCAGGACAGAAGTGGGAGGTAGAAAGGATTGTTTATGTATGAGAAAACAACCTGCCTTTAAGACAGGGGTCACTGGGTGAGATCCGCTTATCCCTGTTTCCAGCTGGTTTGAAAACTAATCTCATGTGCTTGGATTGCAAGTTTATATTGTAGCATTTTCTGGTAATACATAATGCAATATTGCTATTCCCAAACCTGCAGAACACAAGGAAGATAAGAGAAAAACTTTAAAGCTAAACAACAGGAAATTAACAACAATCTTTCTCATTCTTAACACAAGCTTGATGTGCTGTACAGACTCTTTTAAAGCACATACTCTTCCCTGTAAATGGGAATTACATTAGCATGCCTGTGATACCTGCCTTCCTGGAGAGTACATGTGTATGTCACTGTCTGTCTCTAGAGGCTGGAAAATAACCATCCAGTGGTATGTGCCCTAACACCACTGCCCATAGAAATTCAGATGAAACTCAAGTGTCTTCCCTCTCCAGCCAGATGTGAACTCCACTTTTATGGGACACTCTGAAGTGCACAATGGACAGGACAGGTCAATGGATGGGCAGGGACAGTGCCACAAAACGTTCCAGTTTTGTGAGTAGCACTGCAAGAGTTTCATTCCTAATGCTCCTACCTGTTACACATTCTATGTTAAACTGACCTGCCTTTCACCCAGGCTTATACAACGTGTGATGACATTGTTAAAACAGACTGACTGAGAAAGAATCAGCAGCTTACCATCCGAACATGTTAGTAAATAATTTTAGAGTCAAAGAAGCTTTTATATTCATGAAATGGCTTTGTATTACAAACCTAATCTGGATAACCTGCCTAATCCCTTGTCATCTTAATTCATGAATTTATATTAGGAATTCTCAAAGGTCTGGCACATTTGCCTGAAATCTTTAATTCTTTTCTGCGCATCAAAATCACACAATTGAATTTTGTAAGAAATGAAAATACATTTTATCCAGTATTCAGTATTTCTTAAACAAATGGAACTTCAAAGTGAATATAGCCTTAAAATATTTTATGTATTTTCCTATTGAAGATCACTGTAAATATTAAACATATCATGTTAGTCTACAATTTAGCTAAAGTGATTTATATTACTGCAATTCACATGTCTATCTTTTTCAAGAGAAATTAAAAACATAGACAATCCTCACAACATGTTCATGAATTTTATTTAAGTCTCATAATGTTCTTAAAAGACAGGTTAGAATGCTGTTCTCTATCAGTAAAAGTATCTTGGGGACAGCAAGCAAACCTGAGAATCGGCAGAATTAAAGTAAGGCCCACTATCTACACCCTGCACTGTCTACAGCTCCTAATCCCCCCGTCATTCCATACGTGTACCTCTAGTACAATAATACAGCTGGGTTTGTTGTTTCAGTATAGAGAATGTAGCTGTGAGATTCAACCCACCTTCAACTATGGCTATGGTGAATTCAAACCCATCTACACTTGATATTTCTTGCCCGTGCAGTGAAAAGGTTTTCAAAAGAACAATATTGATCATATTCAATTCCCTTAAAATGACGTACTTCGGCATACCCAAAAGATTCTTCCTTTCCTTTGAAGGTTAATCATTCTAAGGTTACACTATTTCATTGTGTTTCCTGTGTTGTTTTGCCGAAAGGCAATGTTGTCATGCACCACTAAGGCTATCACAGCTTGCAAATACAATTCTTTTTCCCCTGTTCTTGCTATACTGCCGATACAGATGATACTTCAATAGTTTTCTCAGCCAGCACCAACAGAGAGCTGGCTCATTTAAACTATCTTTGAATTGTATCCAATTTGGCTGCAAGTCTGGATTTTTCATAGCATTACATGGGGCAGTTAAAGACAAATTTTGCCACAGAGTTCAATTTCCTTCCAGTTTTACCTTGCATCTGTATATCAACATGTCACTTGGATTAGTACTAAATGCATCACATACTGGTTGAGTCTTCATACTTTCTGGGATCCTGCTGCATTTCCAGGTGTAAGATACCTAATGCTGTACTGCTGACAATGACATCCACAAGGTTTATTCTAGACTTGGCAATGAGAAGACTGAGGTAACCAGCCCACTGAATACAATGTAAGACCTCATAAAGACTACTTTTTAGAGTGTAAGACCCAAGAATAACCAATAAACTGGTGTGACACAGAGCAGAAATGTAAGAGCTAATGCAGCACAGATCAAAATGAAAGGAAATGCTTAGACTGGTCAGTAGTAGTTCAAGGGCATTTGATTCCTCCTTATCAAGCAGAGTTGCTACCCTGCTTCTAATCCAGCCAAACAATGACAGCAGATCCAATAAGATACCACAAGATTTTTCAATCCTCCTGACTTTTCTTCATAATCACTGAGTCATATTCACAGTGACTTTGTACTCTGGACAGCCAAATGAATTACAGACACACAGACTCACTCTCTTCACTATTAAATTCCTGCCTATTGCTCTTCTGGGTTTTCCAAAAGGTCTTTCCTTCCCAGCTGGAGATACACAGGCAAGCCTGCCTGCTGACTTGCTGTCCTGCTTATTATCCTTGCTTGGGCACATGCAAAAATACCAAGAAGACAAGATACTTGGTCTTGGGTTTGAAGCAGTTCTGGAAGAGGGCCTGCAACACCAAAATCTGCAATGTCATCTCATGATCTCTTCCGATACTGTCACAGATGTCTATTCTGAATGTCTTCTCAGGGCAAGAAAACTGAATTTGAACAAGAGACAGGCATCAATTTCCCATTTCTCAAACTGGGTTAGCAGATCTATCCACAAAACTAACCACTCCTTCAGGATCAGGAAACAGGTACAGCACTGAGAAATCATCAAGAATAGTTGAAGCTTCCATTAAATTAAATGTTACTTTGGTATTCAGTTCTGCATCTTCTGCTGGGATTTGTGACCACCTAAAAAAATCATCCGGCAACAATCACTTCATTTACAAGTTATTTTAACATCATCTCAAGCTTCCTTCACATCCATAAAATACTTTGCATATTGTTTTCCCTCTGTATCAGGAGACAACTTTGCAAATTGGTGCAATATATGAAATCTGAACTGTAGGGAATACGTAGCTCTGATGCTAAATGTTATGACTTTAATTGAACTTTCTCAGAGGCAGATTATTCCACTTTTCAAAATTGGTTTCCCAAGACACTTTCGGTCTAAAAATATTTCAGATATTATACTCATTTTGCTTGTCAGACTTTTAAATTCATCATTTAGTTCCATAGCAAAAACATCCTAATGGGTACAACCTCTTTCACTTCAATAATCTGTGATCCACGTACTTCTGATACATTCTCTTGAAGTGCATGAGTGAACTTCCTGCACCTTGCTACTCTTGGGGATCATAGGAATATCAGTTACCAGCTCTCACTCTCTTTCACTCACTCCAGTCTCATTTAGCATGACAGCATAGTCTGCAAATTTCACTGCTAGCCACCACAGAGGAGACCTGGCTTTTCTTTTGGTGAGGTAAGAGCCATTAATGCATTTTCAGTATGGATAAGCTTGTATTCATGGAGTCCAAGATTCCATGCACCAAATAATACCCTCTAGTACTGTTATTAGAGCAAGATAGATCGTTTTGAATCACAGAGACTTCACTAAATCTGCACATTTCACTAGACCAACCACAGCTTTAACTTTCTCAGATCCAGGATGAAATTTCTAGCCAAAACAGACACAGTCATGACACCAGATGAAGAAACACTCAATTAAGGACAGAAGTTTAGTACAGGAGAGATGAAGGTTTTAGCTTTATTTATGTGACATTAATCAGAGAGATTCTCATCCCACCCCCAAGTCTGTTCAGTAACTACACTGCAGCTCTGAGATTCTTCTCTCATGTTATAAAAATAACCCAGAGAAAAAAACCCAAACCAGCTCATGGTATCCACTTTAAATTGTGATGAAAACTTTAAGTTCTTGTGACAAAGGCAAATATCTTGAGAATGGTAAGTGGCTTATAATACCCTCTTATTCTATGCATAGATAATGAGATTTCCTTTTGTGTGAAAGAGAGGGCACAATAACTGATACAGCCAGTTCATTCTGGTATTTGAGAACCATCTCTAATGCTATCAGAACAGTGCTCAGCCCCTTGGCAAACAAACATATGTTATGGAAGGTGACATTTAAGGAAAGAGAATTATTTATTTATTTTTAACCATAATTTCTATTTCTGTGTCTTAGCAGTAAAAATGTCAAAGATTTACAGACTGAAACAAGTCAAATACATCTACAAGATCTTTTCTGGAGAGAAAGGAGATTGCTTAGAGAATATGGCAAAGTTCTGAAGGGCTTCTCTATGGTAAGGATGCCAAGGGAATCTATCAATGACCTTGTAATATGATGATACCAATGTTAAGAAGGGACATCTTTTAATACCCCAGTGTCTGGAGTCGCTAATCCAGGAATGAAGCAAACAGCTTCCTGGGACAGACTTTCATGCCTCCAGTGAGACCTAAGAACCCTCAGTATCTCCCAAGGAAGCCCCACAGTCATGCAGAACCAGGCATTACTGGTATCATCTGTCTTGATACCTCTGCTGATTGAGGTATAGACAGAATTGCAGTGTTGATCACTCACAATGTTTTCTTCCCCAGTCCATACTTTATCCCCAGACTCCTCCCCCTTCTACTTTATTTTTCCTCTCCTTTCTCCACTACTTCATCCTTAAAGGACTGGAACAGTGACAGACAACTGTTTCCTGAATTTCTCTTTATGAAGGTTGTGATGTACGCAGCTCCGCAGAATCAGCTATTAGTAAGTGCCTCTAAAAACCTGCCATTTGCCATTGTCACCCTGTTTTCCAAGACCAGCTCAGGTGTCACTTCTTCCTCCACTCCATGCAGGCAACCCCTGCTAGACCAGAGGAACTGGCATTCTGCCATCCAAGAACTGTTTGACTTTGGCTTGGCAGCAGACTTCATCTCTTAGAGAATCCTGCTCAGCAGCTGAGGCAAATGTTCCATGCTCCTTCTAAGTCCCGCTGGTTCATGATGAACAATGTGAAACTCAGCTAAGGCAACAGCCAGCAGTGAAAACATCAAATCACAGATGAACTGTTGTTTCAATAGGAAATACCTCCCCCTTCTTTTCTTTTTAGTGTAACTGTGCTAGTTAAAATAAATTGATTAGCTTTAGCAAATTTTAAGAGAAACATGCATGAGAACATTTTTTACCTCCAAAGCTCAAATATACTAACACTTATCTGTCACTAAATTCAAGCCATGAGGACATCAGTCCTGTAACAATAGAGGTGCTGTAGTGCAGATGTGTGTAAAATAATCACTTAATTACAAAGCAGTAGTTCTGGCAGTATTTTGCTACACTATAAAATGATGCAGCATGTAAACAAGAAAAGCAGTTCAATATATAGATTATTTATTTTGTACTGCCTTCCTTTGCAGCAAACCATGCTATCTTCTTGTTCAAGTAGCACGGCACTAATTCAAAATGCAAGACACTTGCCTTTCCCAGAGTACAAAGTGGGCTGTTTAAATCTGACAAGGTTTTTGCCTTCCTTTTCTCCTGCCACCCTCCAGCCTCCACCCATGACCATCCAACATAGTTCAGACAAATTTTTTTCAAAGCAGCCTTCTCAATTTCTTTTCTTTTGAGTGTGAATTTATGAAGGGAGTGAGATCTGCCACAGACCAGAAGCTAAACTAACATGCTGCTTATGCACATGCTTTATCAGCATCACCTCTGGGAGATTTCCTGCTTCTAAACTATTGTGCAAATAGCCTTTATTTCATAGCAGTAGAAATCTCTTTTGTCAACACTGGCATTTTGTGTTTGGGTTTATTACAGATCCTGAAAATAATAATGTTTCCCTTCTTTAAAGATACCTGACCATTACATAACTTTTACCCTTGACTCTCATATCCCCAAGGGGATTACTAACATTTCAGGTGGGAAAACTGAGTCCCAGTGGCATTGCCACAGTCACCCATCAGCCCAGGTGTGAATAGAAACCCTATTTTCTTAATGGTAGTCCTGTGGTTCAGCAAACAACCACGCTGTATCGAGTTTAGCTTCCTCAATACAAACAGCAGCTCCTAAACAGCAGCTATCTGTTAAATAGTGTTAATTTGTCCTGTTGTTATTAATTGATCACGCTTGCTCTGCTTAATCCCCATGTTCTTATACACATCAAATAGTAACTTAGTCCACAAAAAAGCCTTCTGATCACACAGTGCAGTGGAAAGCAGGGGAAGGTAATCAGAAAATGGCCTCTATACTTGAGACTATGACCACAGTAAATAAATCTCTCTGCCTCATTGATGTTTACCCTTTCAAATTCCAGACTATTTCCCCAGGGAATGAATGCTAACAGGCCATGGCCAACACCTACTTATAGCTCTTCCTTCATTTTCCAATATATACCATAAAAACAGTGGTCTCTTTACCACTCATGCTGTAATTTTCTTTGGTTCCATTTGCTGTTTTGTAACTTCAACCTACTGTAAATCACATTAAAAGGATTTGCTTTCTAATAGTTTTTTTATTGACTAATATATTTTATTTGGCACCTGTTACCTTGCTGGAGATTTCTTCTTCCAGCAATTTACTACATGTGACATAGTCCTCTAAGCACTAGCCAAAAGGAACCAACACAGTTAACAGCAGATTTACTCTACACTCCTTGGGCTGGGGGTTAAAAAAAGAATGTTCCTGTTATAAAAATCTATCAGTGTCCTCTGTTTGCAGAGAGGACTTGTCACTCTGCTTACCACGGAAGCAGCTGACATGATGTATTACGTGATGTGTTAAGCAAGTCACTTAGCCATTTATCTATTTAAAATATGAAATAACTCTTACCTAATACAGGAGTGTTTAGTAAGACTTAATTAGCTGCTAGTATGTTTATTACAGAGATTTCTAAGATCCAAATGGCATAATATTGCTCTATAGATGAGAAATGATTAAAACATCTTATAAAGTATCAATTTGCAAGTAAAAAGGGTTCCAGCTATGAAACCACATTTGCTATTACACTCCGGAGGTTATGCTATGATGCTTGTTAAGAATACTTCTTTAATTTTAGTACAAGGTTTCTTTATCACCACAGCTTACAGTAATAAGGATTTAAGCACTCAACCCTATGAGATTTGGTTAGTTTTCACATGTTCTATCTCATGAGCAGCATTTGCTCATTATGTGAGTACAGGGAAGTGCCAGATGTATTAACATCTTTGCAGTTACGAGTGCTGGTGCCTTCTATATGTTAGCCTATGATGAATATGTGTAAGACAGATGTGCCAAACTGTCCCACTCCTCCAGATACATGAAATAAAATTTTAGAAAACTATTCTGGTGTGCTCTGAAACACTTTAAGACTTCCAAATGGCCCCATAAGCAGCTGGCTCTTCGTGCTGTAAAGTAAAGGTTCTGAGAAGAAAAAAAAACAAACCACAATCTAAGCAAAAAAGTCAACCAATAAAGAAAAATCTGTGACTAGAGAAGAGAGAAGTTTCCTGCCTTTGATGTTGGCTGCTATACCCTATTATACATCTCAGCACACCGTCAGCAATGCAAATGGCAGCCTGCCTATATGGCACACGGAGCTGCAGGTGGCACATGTACAACTGGACATATCTGGCAGCGTATTCAATGTGTCCTTGCCAGCTGACCAGATTTTTGGAGTCAATCTAGGAGTAGCTCACAAAAAGATATGATCACTGATGTCCCTTCTCTCTTTGCCTTCTTCACCTTAAGACTTCACCACGGGAATGTGGCATGATGGAAATTATATTCTTCACACCCATCACAGTTCCCAGGGAGCCTTGTGGTCCTAGGATGGGCAGGGTAAGTCAGGAAGCAGTTACTCAGACTGTACGATAAGCACAGAATAGCTGATGAACACTGCTTGATTTTCTACAGCTTTTTAAGGGTCACATGCCATGCATTATGAAAATATGATGGTAAAAAAAAATAATCAGAAATGCTCTGACACTCCTTTGACCTGGAACCCATCATGGACATCAAGCCTTTTACACAGAAAAATATGCCAAGGCAAAGGATAGCCATATAAGCTATGTGATCCAGAAGTCATGCTATACCTAGAAGTACGGACATTGTGTCTTATTCCTGAGGGAAAAGTTCCAGTGTAACACAAGTTTGATTTTTAAACACATTTAGTTATGCCAATCAAGAAGGTCAGGTCCTTCAGCTTAGCTCATGTCAATTTAGAATTGCTCTAAAACAAACCAGGTTAAAATCACTGCAGTTTCAGGGGTTAGACAGAGCCTAATAATTTTAGCTCCTTTCTATCAAAGTATGAGCACAAACAGTACTGAGACATTCAAAGTTGGAGGGGGCAGTGAGCAAATATCCTCCTATAAGGGAGGGGGATAAGACAAAAGCAACAATCCATTTTGAGATCTTCTGTGTTAACGCTTTTAATTTTTACGAAGCTTTTTTCCATAATAGGACAAGTAGACAAAATTTTATGACCTCCTCAGTAAATGAATTCCATAAACTGACCGTAAAGTCAATGAATTCATGCTTCTTTTTGCTTGTTATACATGAACAGCTTTTTGTAACAACAATCCATTCTATTGCAAGAGAAGCAGGCTCATAAAAAGGGCAGAAACAATTTCAATTAACTATGTAAAAGAAAGTTTAATATGTCTTATTTGAATGTTTATACCTCTCTGTCACAAAGCAAGTATCAAAGAACAGCCTTCATTTTCTTCATGACCAATGAGAACTACATCCATTCAAAATAAAGGAAAAAAAGTTATGAACTAACTAATATGTATACATATATAAGTGTGTGTGTGTGTGTGTGTAACAAGAACAATCCTAAGTAGTCACTACCAATGTGGAGGATATACAACATTAAACTATTGCAATTTCTATGTCCAGAATCCCAAATCCTGACCTGGGGCTTGATTTTCAAAATCAGCATATTCTGTATGATGCAAATAGTGGTGAAGTATGAAGACTTCACCATAATATCACAGACAACTTTTTGACAGTTCCTGACTCTAATTCCTGTTTTGAACCCTGGAGAGAAAACCCAAGAATTTTCGCACGTTGCTCACAGTACAGACAGTCCATACTGTCATTGAAAAATGACAGCCACCATCTCCAAAAGGTGTAATAACTTCCCTGAAAACATGTAGGAAAATTCCTTTCCCTAATTCTGCTGCAGCTGACAGTGCTATACTTTACTATCTCTAAAAGGAAACTGCTTAAAATCAAATAAATTATTAGTGACATTTTTCATGCCTTTGTATTGTGTAGGTTTCAGTGGCACATTGACTGATGGACAATAACAATCTGCTTAGCAAGCAGAATAAATACCACCACAGAACACCTTTATGCAGGAGAAATTAATGCCAATATTTACGTTTTGATATTTCATTGGCAGGAGAAGCGTCACTACATGGCTTTGCAAAGCTTGTACGTTCTGGGTAGTAATAAGCAGCGTCTGGAAATACAGAAGATTACTGAGTTGTTCCTCCAAAGCTACCTGCTGAACGTCTGAATCTCTACAATCAGATCAGATGTCTTATGAGGCACATTATTACAAATACAATGGAAATGGAAAACTTTCTGGCTAAGACAAAACCACTGGCTCCTCCAGCATACTCTGAGATTTTTATGAGTTGTCCTGATCATGATCTCTGAAGTCAAGAATTGTAAGTAGAAATGAAGGCAGAAAAGTGAGCTCACCAAAAAAGAGACTTTTATTACATCCATGCAGGAATTTTATTAAAGAAACCTGAGGGAACAAGAGCTTTGAGCTATGATGTTCTTTTCTCTATAGCTGATGAAAAGAGACTATGAAAGGTCAAACATTCTAATTCTCCTCCCTGAAGTTAGTCATTCCTCCTGTTGTCAATGTTACTCTGTAGTCTACTTAGCAAAGGCAAGATTGCATCAGTTCATTGCAAGAAAGAACATAAGGCTATAGCAAGAAAGAACAAATTAAAAGGAGGAGTGAATGCATTCATCCATTTCCATTTTTCATTTCCCCAAAATGATGACAGTCTGAAAGCCAAAACTCATGCCCAGGTCAGACTTGTCTTTATGAAGTAAAGTCTATGGAAATTCCAAATGTGGGAGGGAGTTCAGTTTCATGGTTCCTACATCCAGAACTTCACTGGGGAGTGGGTGACTGGTCTATGCTATTCATTCCTCTTGCAAAGCCACTGCATACTATGTTACCCCAGCTGACATCCCTCCCTTTCCTTGTACCTACCTACTTCATTCAACGCTTAAGAAGATTTAGAAAAAGGTACAGGGTACAGGACTAAGAAATAAAGTGTGGAATCCCCACTCAGTGAGAGACCATCTGCAGTAATCACCTTCACCACTTTAGCAAGCTAAGAATGTGACCCAAAGCATCGATCCCACATATACAGGAATGAAAAGGCATTTTAGGTGTAATTTTGAGGGTTTCGTGATGACCTAAACCAGCTAGCTACAAAGGGTTAAAAATAAAGATGTAGTTAGAGAAAGGAGAAATGCATTTTAATATTTTTAATGAGCCGTATATCTTCTGAACATAAAACTGTTTTCAGAGCTTGATATTTCAACATCACAGGCATGCTACTGAATTTCCTATTTGTGGAAAAGAAATTGCAGCGAGGCTGTTTTTTAGAGAAGAAAACACAATCTTGCTGTCTTTCCATATTCATGATAATATTTGTGATAATAATTTAGTTTTGTTTCAGTAACAGGAATGTTGGTGTTTTTCCATTTCTCCAATGCATTTCCACTTTCACACTTCCCCATCTAACATTAAATACATTGAAAACGGTGCCAAAATATTCAACAACATTGAAAAAGCAGAAGAGAAATAAAACCATAGTCACAGATTTCATTTCACTCCTTTTTCTAATTTAATCAATATTTCATTTTCTAATTCTTATCTAGAGAACTAGTAATATATCCCAA
Source organism: Pezoporus occidentalis (assembly GCF_034315485.1). Lineage (NCBI taxonomy): Eukaryota > Metazoa > Chordata > Aves > Psittaciformes > Psittacidae > Pezoporus > Pezoporus occidentalis. Next base: position 8,901,260 of record NW_026915691.1, on the reverse strand, counting down.
TGAACTTCCACTCCTATAGATGCAAATCTGACAAGTTGAACTTGAAAATTTGGTTTAGCAAGCTGACAATCTTGAAAATGAAACAATGATTATTACAGGTGAAATCATCCCCACAAGAACAAAATAAAGAGAAATGATTAGATTTTGTCACATGATCCTACCATTACAATGTCTCCAGACTGAAAGATTTAACAACCAACTTCAGGTCAGCTTGCAATTGAAAAAGAGGGAGTTTGTAACTCAGGGTTACTGACTCCAGACAGAGGTATGTCAAAACCACACTCACAAGCATGATTAGGTTTGGGGTTTTTTTATTTCTCCCTTTTCTGCTCCAGAACTCACATTCTTATCTCTGCTGCTATATAGCAAAGACCATAGTGACACTTGCTGGTGCAGCAAGGAGTCTGAAACAAAACGCAAAAGGAAGCAGAGCCAACTGCAGTTGTTTATTCAGACCTCCCCCTGGGGATAAATGCTCTGTGGATTCTGTTTCCTGCTTGGCAGATCAAGAGATGTACAACATGAAGAGGTAATTCTTCTTCTCCTGATCTATCAGTGTAAGCATTGAAATAGCAACCTTGGCTATCACAGGAGCAGTGTGCCACTTCTATGAACTTGAGTCAATTTTCTCTTTTTGTCCCCTTTCCTAAAGATACCTGAAGTACTCCAGGATCTCTCTTCCTTTGCCCTCAACCTCTCTTTAAATGCCCTTATACTCCCTAAATACCCCTGACCTGTAATAACCTCTCCTTTCAGTGAAAAACAATTGGAAAATTTCTCTTCTCCTGTGGCTGGCATTTATGGGGCACCTCAACATCGCTCGTGGCTTTGCCCAGCTTTCAGCGGGCAGCACACTGTACTGAGTCTGCAATGAAAGCCAGAACCTCAGGATGTGTTCCCAGCCATGGGAGCTTGGGAAAACGCCTTATACTCCTTGAGTCAGCACGTTCTTCACTGCAAAGGCATTGGGAGACATAGATCAGATTTTACTTGAAGGAGGGGGCAAGTGGTTATACAGCCATATTAAAAGCCTACACTGCCTAAAGATACTACATGGGTTTAAAACCCCTTACAACTCTTTCACCCCAATCCACATCTAAAATAGGGGTTATGTAAAACCCTTCTCAAAAGGGCAGATGTAGTGAATGCTCATTTAGCTGAGAAGAGTTACGGGACCCTTGGGTCTCTGATGTGACCCTTGGAAAACAAAAGGTGATTTCTCTTACAGGCTGTAATAACAGCAACAACAACAAACCCCGGACGAACAGCAAAGGAACATTTTTGCCATTTGTTGATTATGATGACAGACAATTCTTCTTCACAGGTAACTGCCTATCTTAGATGGTTATTTCATTACATTTTTGTCCTGATTGAGGCAACATAGTTGCCTTCATCTGAGGTTGAATTCATTCTTACAGCAGAGGCAGCTGGAAGCACCTGACCTACCACGTCATTAGTGTTTAGGTCTAAAAGGCTAAAAAATGGAAGCAAGTACAGCAAGTACTTGGTAGGTAAGCTTGGGTTTACACCTTGCTCTCATCATAGAACTCCACAAGAGAAAATTCAAGGTTTAGTCCTCAGTTGCTGAACATCTTTAAAAGGAGAAAGTCTTTTACTGCCTTTTCCACATATTTTCTTACAACCATTTCATATTTTTTTACCTGTTCTAAGGAGCCAAGAGTACCATTCCCAACCAAACAGTTTGTCATAGGTGACAGAGAGGGGAAATAAAGGGCTGCACCTCTTCCTCTACAGTACATTGCAGCAGTATGTATAGCATGTTATGTGATTCACCTAAATGAGCTTTTCTGTTTGGCTCTTGCCCTTTCTGTCATTTCTCTCCTGGTGTCCATAAATCACATCTTCTCACTGTCTCCATTTCACCATTTACCTTGTCCGTTTAGACTGAAAGTATCTCAGAACAGGGCCTTTCTTTTAAACATACTGTCATGTACAACAGTATTCGGGAATTCTGGAAAAGGTTTTAAGAAGGTATTTCAAACCCTCAGCTCCTTCTAGCTATAACCTCCACCTACATGTCTTTACAACTCTGTAAAGTGTGAATTACTGTGTGAATAACTTGGGTTGTTTTTTTAATTTCCTTACCTAAACAGAGATACTGCAAAAATTGTTTGCCCTCCCTATAAAAAAATGTCCTGGTGAGGTATTAACCAGTTTTAAAATACTTAGATGCATCTGGAAAAGTAAAAAAGAAAAAGGTTGCTTAAAAATGTGGGGAAATATGTAAATCTGGTTTGTATGAAACCTTTCAAAATGAAAATTACTTGACTTCATGAATCTTTTAGCTAAGGCAGTTTGACAAACTCAGCACGAATTCATACATCATGACAATCAAATGTAATGCAAATTTACACTGCAAAAGTTCTGTTCTAAGATTACTGACCAATTCTAGCTGTAACACTAATATTATGGATCAAGCCTAGTTTTGGAATGGGTAACCACCTAACCTTACCATAGCACAAACTGGTATGTACTGAGCACAGGGTGGAACTGTGGAGCAATCTGGTAACTTTGCTTTGTCTTCCTAAAACTAACCCTCACTGTTCAATAGCCATCCCTGGAGTAATTTAAAATCTGCTGCTCATCTTTATGAGCTCACCCCTCTCCTTTCAAGCGTCTATGTACATTAAATCAGGTCCTTTTGAAGAGGGGATGGATAGTTTCTTTGGAAGCAAAACATGCAGTTAAAAAGCTTACTGAAGTCAGCATGTGTATGACAATAGCAAATTCCAGTCATGCTGAATGATTAGCACTGCCTGAGAAGGCTGTCAGGTATGATCTCTCTGCCAGCTCTGTGGTCACTCAACTCAGTTCGTTGTGCTCCAGAGGAGTCCAGTACACTAAACAACTTCCAGCTAGAACAAATAGAAGAGTGAAATGGACCCAGGCCATTGCAGCTGCAGCACAAATGTTCCTAAACAAAGCCAAGAGCCAGTGAGCAGTGTTCTCGCTTGTACCAGCAAAAGATTTTCAAGTACAAGAAGACACCATATTGAAAGATTAGATAATGCAAAGAAAGTAAATAGGAAGTAGGCTACAATAAGAAGTGTCGAAGAAAATGGAGAATCCTTTGTGGTATTCATTCCAAGATATTCACAGTTCAAAAAGTGTGATGGCTAAAACTTCTGCCAGTGAATGAGAAAATGATTATAGGGGATAACAAGGGTCAAAAATGTCATTTGAAGGCTACTAGAATTAGGAGAGAGAAATACAATTCCTCCTGAGCAGTAGAAAGCTCTGGGATTATCCAGTTTTTAAGCCACTTGGCCTAAAAGTGAATAGACTATTAAAAAATCCCAACTTGGTGACATTATTGAAATACCTCAGTAGGGAAAAATCCTATTTGCCCAAGAGTAGGAGCAACTGTTAGTCCTAAAGTCCTCTAGAAGAGAAACATAGGGTGGGAGACTTAAATAGCAGCATGCAGTGAAAGAGTGAGAGAAAATGATCTTCACAAAACTAAATAAACACCTAAAAAAATCAGGTTGTAGATATTGTAATTTTTCTTCTAAAAAGCATAAAAAAAGGAAGCCTGAGCTGCCTCAGGGGTTTTAGGTGATGCTTCAGAAATGCAACTGGATTCCTAGTAGCATTTCTCAAGTTGCTGTCAATTTATTCAGATATCAAAAGTCATCAGCATAACAACCCTCCATTTAACCACTCCAGTGTTTCCATCTCAGTCCTTTGAACAGAATCCTAAGTATGATCCCCATGTGCTGTGATTCAGGACAGCTGATCTTGACTATTTTACTATTTTTAAAACACTCAAGCCTGGTTAGACACAAGAGAATGATTGTGTGAAGACTGAATGCACAGGTGCCCTCGCATGCAGCACTTCAGCCAGACAACCACATACTGGAAACTGTTGCTTCTGCAACTCTCAAGCATCAGTTGCGTGCTAGACCCTGCATGGCCATTTAACCCCAGCATTGCCCAGCAGATTGATCAAAACTCACTTCAATGTAATGACAAGTCCACAATGCTCAGATGCTTAGTTGAGCAGGTTTAGTATCCTGCTAAACATAGCACATACAACAGATTTGAATCTGTCCTGTTGTAAATGAGTTGAGCAATTTCACTTTCTCGTATCAGCAGAGTTTGGCTGGCTATTGGAAACCAGACTAGGTGGATTCATAATTTGTTTGGTATACTCAGGGTCCTACACAATAGCCACAATTTTTCCCTTCAAATAGGCTTTCTCAGAAATTATTAAGCTCAAGTGGATTCATTAAATAAGGCAATGATCAAGGTATTATTATTAGCTTTTAATCATGCAGACACAGTCCAAGTAAAACTGAGATTTACAATAGCATGAACACATTGACTCTCACCTGGTGTCCTGGGTTCAGCAGTAGCAGTCATGTTTTTTTTCCTTTGTGGTAGCTGGTGCAGTGCTGTGTTTTGACTTCCAGCCTGAGAACAGTGTTGGTGAAGCCGATGTTTTCTGTTGTTGCTAAGTGATGTTTACCCTGACCAAGGACTTTGTGAGGCTCGTGCTCTGCCAGGGAGGAGGGGAGGCCGGGAGGAAGCAGAGATGGGGCGCCTGACCCGGGCTAGCCAGGGAGGTATTCCATACCACAGCACGTCATGGCCGGGGTGGGGGGTGACTGGGAGTTACCCAGAAGGACACGGGCTTCTGGGTGGAATTCGTTTTCTTGGCCGGTGGTATCGTATTCTCTTCCCTTGTTATTTTCCCTTATCATTGTTGTAGTTGATAGTAGCGGTGGTGATTTGTGTACATTGGTTGCTGGACTGTTCTTGTCTCAACCCGTAGGAGTTGCACTTTTTCGATCCTCCTCCCCGCTCCTCCGGGAGCAGGGAAGGGGAGAACCCCGGTGGGGGGGGGAACACGGACCTCGATTGTTGTCAGCTCGGCACCACTCACTGGGAGTGAGTGAACAAGTTACCTGACTGGGTTTAAACCACGACACCTGGTCACTTATTCTGCCATAAGAAGGCAATAAAACCTACTGACTGTGCTTGGAGTATGCCTACCTGTCCTGGGTTCAGCAGTAGCAGTCATGTTTCTCCTTCATGGTAACTGGTGCAGTGCTGTGTTTTGACTTCCAGCCTGGGAAAAGTGCTGGTGATACCGATGTTTTCGGTTGTTGCTAAGTGATGTTTACCCTGACCGAGGAATTTGTGAGGCTCATGCTCTGCCAGGGAGGAGGGGAAGCCATGAGGAAGCAGAGACGGGGTGCCTGACCCAGGATACCCAAAGAGGTATTCCATACCACCGCATGTCATGCCCAGGGTGGGGGGTAACTGGGAGTTACCTGAAAGGACATGGGCTTCTGGGTGGGACTCGTTTCTTGGCCGGTGGTATTGTATTCCCTTGTTATTTTCCCTTATCATTGTTGTTGTTGGTAGTAGCGGTGGTGATTTGTGTTGTACATGGGTTGCTGGACTGTTCTTGTCTCAACCTGTGGGAGTTGCACTCTTTTGATCCTCCTCCCCATTCCTCCGGGAGCGGGGAAGGGGAGAGCCCCGGGGGGGGGGGGGGCTCAATTGCTCTTAGCCTGGCACCACTCACTGGGAGTGAGTGAACAAGCTGTCTGGCTCGGGTTTAAACCACGACACCACCTTCCTAGCAAAGAGTTGGCCTTGGTTCCTTGGATGTTTTTCCTGGCAAATGAGGAGTGGGTTATCACCAAAAGTATTGGGGTTTTTTTCAGAACTCTGGGGGTATTTTTCATGGTATAACCATTGAGAAAAGAACACCCAAAATCTGTCAAAATAAAACTTCTTTGGAATCAAGCCACAAAAGATAAAATGAAGTTGTCACAGAAAATTGATTAATAGAAAGCAGAAATTGGTAGGAGGTATAAATATTTTAGACCTAAAAATACCAGAGCAATAACATGCTGAAAAGCTATTTTTATCCCTTTTTTTAACAAGCAAACCTCACTATGCTTAATAATAGCAAATTAGATCTCCAGGGCACAGTATTGAGAAAAACTGTTTAGAGCATGCACTTCCAGATCTGACAAACTCACCTTAACAGAGGTTCAAGTTGTTATTAAGCTTTTGCTGCTTTTTTAAAGAAATGGCTATAAATATTTTTCCAGTAAGTGCATTCATTAGTTGTTACGGTAAGTGAGGTTTCTATGTAACCAAAATCATCACAGCATAGGGAATTTCAGTGTCTGAGTCTCCATGAGAGCCAGTTTTCCTGAACGTAAGTGTGAAACAAGCAAAGAGAAAAAGAGTTTTCTCATGTAAGGAGAAAAAAATGCATTTTGAAATGAATTCAGAGATTGATTAAAAATCTTTCATCTCTTTTGTAACAAATAGTTCCTTATGAACAAGGAGATGGTGAGAATTAAATCTTTCAAGCTTCTTTTAAAAATCCATATCCAATTCTTAAAAATCTATATCCAATTCTAGATACATTAAACCAGTGGAGGCTTGTCCTGGTTTAACCAGAAAGAGGAAAAAGTCTCATCTGCTCAGCTATGAGAGCTTTTAACTTTCTATCTTTGGAATTAGATGATGCTGGGTATACTTGCAAGGTTCCTACCATATACCTTTGCAGTAGCTAACAAAAACCAACACTGTATCCAGAGAAATTTACCCCTCTGCAAGGACTATGTATTTATGTCCTATGATAAGTTTCAAAATGGAGTGAAAAAACGTATCTATGCATCTATATACATACATGTAAATTCTTCTCCCTGTATCCCAAGAGGACAGGACAGAAATCAGGCAAAGGATGTGATTCCAATCCAGTGTGACTTGAGGACCCAAGTCCTTGCCATTTTGCTACACACCATAGTGTCAGTTACAGTACTGGTAGACCTGTAGGGGCAAGTATGGACATGAGGGGACACACTACCCTTTTACTGCACAGAACCCAGTGTCTCATGGCCTCTTCACTTCTTCAGCATGGCTGAAGAGATGAGAAGAGGCCAAGACTTTGCCCACAGAAACTAGAAAAGGGATAATGTGGGAGATAAAGTTACAGGTAGTAGTGTCAGCTGTGCAGGTGGTACACTGGATGTTTACCATGCCTAACCTCATACAGCCAACCTCTCAGTACTGCTCATCAGTCAGGAACAGCACATCATTCTACAGCTTGCAGGCCAGAGCTGACACTCTTATCTGCACCTCTTGAGCATCAAAGGGGTGCTTTTGCTACCATAATCTCATCTAAATCCACTTGGAAGATGCCACATACTACTCAGGAAAGTGCTGAATTGTTTTGCCCCCAGAAAGAGCAGGGTTTCTTTAAATAAAGGCTTCATGTAGTCTAAATATATGGCTGCTTCAGTGTGTGTCCAAGAACTGGAACATAAATGGATTTATACTGGCAGTAGTTACAAACATTCATTCAAGAGACCACCTGTGAGCTAAAGGCAAGCTTCAGCTTTCTGGGCTGATAAACAAAATACAGATTTTCATCCACAGGTGGCAAACCAGCACATTTTTTAAATTGTGAATAATACTTTGTGCTCAATCCAGCTTCCCTGCCATTCTGTCTGCTGGTAGAACTCCACTGAAGTCAGGGGAGCCACTCTGATCATTATGCTACTGCGTGCTTAAAATCTGCGAATGCTGCCTCTAAGTTAGAACAGTATTTGGATAAATAAATAAGAACAGCAAACTTAGGGAGAGATGCCACCATTCCTGCTTGCCAACTCTCTCAACAGCCAGCTGCATAACTGCCTGTGGCAATCAGCCTCTCTAAAGGAACTGATAACCCTTCCGCTCTTGAAGGGAACACAACAGCCCTGGCACTGTTTTGTCACTTGCATATAAAAATAGACACAGCATGCTTCCCCCCACCCCTTTCCATTTTAATGCTTTATCATGTTCCCATTAACACCATCCCCTTCACAATCCTTGATTCACTAAAATCCGTGCCTCTTCTGTTTGCCCTACAACATGTATGAGAAAATGAACATGGGCCGGCAGTGTGCGCTTGCAGCCCAGAAAGCCAACTGCATCCTGGGCTGCATCAAAAGGAGCGTGACCAGCAGGTTGAAGGAGGTGATCCTGCCCCTCTACTCTGCTCTTGTGAGACCTCACCTGGAGTACTGTGTGCAGTTCTGGTCTCCTCAACATCAAAAGGACATGGAACTGTTGGAACAAGTCCAGAGAAGGGCCACGAGGATGATCAGGGGACTGGAGCACTTCCCGTATGAAGACAGCCTGAGGAAGTTGGGGCTGTTCAGCCTGGAGAAGGCTGCATGGAGACCTCATAGCAGCCTTCCAGTATCTGAAGGGGGCCTATAGGGATGCTGGGGAGGGACTCTTCATTAGAGACTGTAGTGATAGGACAAGGGGTAATGGGTTAAAACTTAAACAGGGGAAGTTTATATTGGATCTAAGAAGGAAATTCTTTCCTGTTAGGGTGGTGAGGCACTGGAATGGGTTGCCCAGGGAGGTTGTGAATGCTCCATCCCTGGCAGTGTTCAAGACCAGGCTGGACGAGGCCTTGGGTGATATGATTTAGCATGAGGTGTCCCTGCCCACGGCAGGGGGGGTTGGAACTTGATGATCTTAAGGTCCTTTCCAACCCTAACTATTCTATGATTCTATTCTATGATTCTATGTATACAGCTGCTTTTATGATCTTTGGCCTCATAACTTCTCTTACTCTCCCAAAGAATCAGTTAGGAGATGCTCTCATGTTAGGGTTTTTACTTTCCACATCTAGTGCTCATGGAAATTGTATTAATTGCACTGATAATTTCAGAATTGATTTTTCCATTTTTTGAAGTCACATACAGTGAATTAACAGATCATTTTCCAAAGATTCTTACAGCAGGAGTCTCGGGTGACCAGAAAGAAGGAGTACCAACTAATTAATAGTCCACCCTCTCCTAACCCAACAGCAGGTACCGCAGACATGTTCATTGCAGGAATAACACACAATATTAAAACCAGGAGCCAAACAAGCATTTAGGACCACAGCACTCGGCTTTGCCTAAGGAAAGGGCTTTTCTAAACTATGGATATTAACATAGTTTTTGAAGGCTGCTTTACAGTGCAACCAATTCTTTTTGTACCCACAAGAAACCAGCACTTTACAAGGTTACCTGGTGACAGTATGTACAGAGACTCTGCAGAAAAACTTGTACCCTCCAATGCAAGAAATCAGCCTGTGTACAGTTTTGAAGGTAAGCAAGGTGCTACTGTATGGTATTCATATGGTAAGCAAATCCCTATCCTATGTGAGGATGAAATGCCATACAGTAAGGCACAACTCTGAATTCAGTCCTCTCCTGGCCCAGAAATCCTGTGCACTCCAGTCCCAACTACTGCATACTTAATATTCATAGCAATTTATTAGGAATATTGGCTATTATATGAATTTTTATCACTCTATCATATCCCTATGTAACAGGTTCCCTGAATAATGGTTTATTGTTTCTGTCTTTGACTGTTTAGTTAAAATTTCTGTTTTCTCTGATGAAAAGAGGAAACCAACTAACAAAAAAAATGCTCTTTGGGCACATATTTCTGAGCATTCAATTGCCATTGCCACAAGTTCTGAAACTGGGGGTTTCAAAGACAATTTATCAGAAGATGGACAACTGAATGAAATGGCCTAATATTTGCAATATGTAGCTAAACACCATTTAAATCTGATTGACATCCTATGAATTCTGTGTATTTTGGGTTGCTGTATTTTAATAACAGATATTACGAGCACACTTCCATGAAAAATTACTTTCCTCTCAGCTCTTACCCTCATGTTTCACAGCCAGTGATTGAACTGCTCAATACTTCTTGGATTTGAGGGCAGCTTTTACTGTTGTGACTGTGGACATTCTCCCAGGAAGAACTCACTGACCACATATAAGAGAGCAACTTGGTAAAACACAGAGTAGAGCAGGACTGGATGAAGGAAGAGACAGAGGTCCACTCATTGTGAGATACCTGCTAGCTAGTTAAATTACGGCACAGTCACACAGGATTGCTTCATTCACCAGGATAAAACCTCCACAGAAGGGCGCTGTGGTCTCTCCCCCACTACTACATTTGCAAACCGCAACACCAGTATGAAGCACTGGGTCATTTTTGAACTGATTTTTAGCTCTAGCAGCTGTCACTGTGTCAAGCTGATATGTGGGAATAAGTTCTGTGTCCTTTCTGCTGCAGGTGAAGTGCCTTCTTGGAAAAGATGAGAAGATACAGAGAGGAAATCGTATACTTAATAAAACTTTTGGATGTGTCATTTTTGCTTACCAAAGAAAATTGCACTGAAAAAAACTGGCTGCTTAATGGATTGTTCAAATGCTCATTAGCATGGAGCAGATTTATTAGAACAGATAATTATCCCCATATTGTGCTTTCATCACTGGAATTGTTTATGTTAAACTGTCAAGCAGCCGTTTTCATAAGTTATTCCTCGATGTGCTGAAGTTCCTTTTATGGTTAGGAAAAAAAAAAAAAAAGATTTCATTTTTTTCCCCTTAGCTTCATTTTAACCCCATTTAAAGACTTTCATGAGACTTTGCAGTTTACAGGAACATTGAGTCATTTTCATTTTCAGATGTTTTGAAGAACTGAACATATAGGTCCTCCCATGAGAAAAACAATGCTCTTCAAGTTTCTCTGATCTTCTTTAATTCATTCACTATATTAGCTGGAAGGCATGTGTATGTGTGCAAATAATAAAGAAGGAGCAACTTACAAGTGGCACTTTCTTTACTTCCAGAAGCTGATTTTGAAGCTGACAGTCTCTCAACATTCACTTTGCCTGTTGCCATCAGTATGTTTAGCAAATCAGTCTATTTGCCATTACAAGTGATTAGAGCCCTATGTAAGATAGATAGCAAATTGCTATGCCTAATCAAAACAAGCCAACCCATGCCTTTAGGCTACTCTTAATGCAGTTATCTGTTGCTAAAGAAAGCAGTTTGACAACACATGTGTCCTTTTAATTTCCTCTGGCTATCAGTCACCTTTATAATTCTACATACTGTTCAACCACAGTAGAAGTCAATTTTGCTAGCCAGTATAAATACACATTTTCTTCAATGATGAATAACTGAATGACAGAAAATGTTCAACATTTGACATTTAACTAAATTAGTAGTTAATTGCATTTGCAATTTTTTAACTTCCATAGCAAACAGTAGAATTTCTTTCAGGGCATCTCCCTGATTTGCAAGTACTCCTTATAGAGAAACACTACAAACTCCCCACAACCTTTTAATATTGCCCTGCAAGGTAAATAATCCTAAATGAAGCCAAAATTTCTTGATTTGCCACTTCTCTAACTTCAGCTATATGCACTCCTACATATTATAATTAACATGGAGAGGAATGGCAAAGCTGTAATTTTGGTCTATAACTCATAGCAAATACTTCCAGTACTTTTGTTTGATTCAGCCTGAGAATTAAGAGCCAACAGGAAAAAAGATGTCGACCAAACTTTGCCCATCAAGCAAGGAAGACTAAGGCTGAGCTCTTGTGTGTTCCCTGTCTTTTATGCTCATAAAACCCCTATTAAGCATTTTCCAGCATAAATCTTCAATCTTGGGCTCGAACTCCCTCCAGTTTTGGACAACTGTGCTGATGAATCTTAGCATCTATGTAGCTGTCCAGCATCCAGGCTTTTACATCTACTCTGTTGCTTGCTGTGAAAATAGGTACCTTAACTTAATGATAAAGGGTTTTTATTTTAGAGCAGAAATCAAATCCCATTGAGGAAATACACAAAGCTCTGCTAACACTTTGTAAAGGAGCAATTGGAGGTTGGCATTTTATTATTTTGTAGCCTGAGCAACAAATCTTTACAGCTCTGAGAGGTGACAGCGGCTGCTGGCCCTAGTACAGGCACCAGCCATCAGACAGGGATGTAGGCACACACAAAGGCTGTCCTGTTGCATGGGGATGTAACTTCAGCTCTGCTTAAAGGTCAGTCACAGGAAGTTGCTATCCTAAAGGGAAATAAATCAGGTGGCTTAATTCTATGGAGGAGAGTAACTTGCCTTGTTAACTGTTGTTTTTGAGACTGCACAGGCAACACTTGAAAAATGAAGTGAGGACGCTGTCTGTGTTTTGCATTATAATTCAATTTAGCAATACCACACATATACACACACAAAGCTTTATTGCTAATGGATGCACCAAGCAGACCTGACTGCTCTATATCAATAACAAAATAAAGAACTACGCATCAACAGTAGGCTATCATTAGCAGTAATGTTATTCCGAAGTGTGGAGTATCTGTCAGGCAAATGTAACTGTATCTGACATCCACTGTAGTTCTCTCTGCCTGGCTAAGATGATATGTTTCGAATTGAGGAACATCTGTTTTGGGTATGTGATGAATCATTTTCAACTATGTTTGCTATTTCCTGCCATCTTGTGAGATCAGACAGTGGAAAGAAGCTACATAACACTATGATTGTGCTGTTTACAGTCCTTCTGAAATTTCATATTTTTTTTTACTTATGGCTCATTTAATGATTTACACACACCAAAAACAGTTCCCAGAGAGAGGATATTTCCATTGCTAGAATATGAACATGTTGAAATAAAAACTTCTGTTATGGAGTTTCTTCCTTTCCTGTTGATAATAAGTTGGCTGAAATGGCTCATCTATCAGAAGATAACAGTTCTAGAGAAGTACAATGTGATACCCTTGGCAGCGTACTCTTCAGCTGATAAGTTATCTCACTGAAGGTACTAGAATTAGAGCAGGTTACAGGGGTGTGGAAGAGTAAGCAAGAAACAAGGTGAAGTATAATTTTAATGAAGTCCCCCCCAAAATATTCAAGAATTAACACCAACGGAATAATCAACTGCAAGCAGTAGTGAATGCTGTGAGAACTTTGGTCATAGAGGAAATAAGACCCCCTGATTGAAATGCAAAATTTCACACATCAAAAAAGGGATTAATATTCAGGCAATGAGACCTGGCAGCATGTCAGCACAGCATATGTAGAAAATCTAATGTAGTGATAGTGTACATGTCTTCGGCATTTAAACTGAAAATTGAGAGCTACTGAAAAGAATAAGGCTGTTTTAAATGTGCTCTACAATGAGTAGTAATATGAACACCTTCATGGATGATAAAGCACAATTTGCCAGCACTCTGAAGAAGATCACTATGTATTTAGCTTGTACACTTGCTGATACAAAAATACTTACTTCTCAGTGGATAGTATTTATTGTATTCCAGTGATATGCAGTGTAACAGGAACACACCAGAGCTTATGTGCAGCCACAGGCTGCTCAAATGCTCTGCATGTCAACTTTAAAATGATGGCTTATACAATGTCTTCTCAGTCCTCAAACAATAGAAGGATTTAGACTACTTGCTCAACTAGCAGAAGGCAACCAGTTTTGCAGCTTTTGGAATTCACTTGGGTTTCTGTACATATTATATTGTCCTGAATCATACCAAGAAGAAATATTTCTTTCAGTAAGCTTTCAGATTGAAACATGGATCTCAGCTTCCCCTAAATTCATTGGAATCTGAAGTCAGGAATTTCATTTGGCTCCTAGGCCATTGCTTCATGGACTTCGTAAGTGTTCTGACACTGATGAGTACAAAACAGACTATTGTTGGTAGCATACTCAGTTTCCAAAACTGAATGCAGTGCAGCTGACCATGAACACTTCTTCAAAAGCAAACCATCATATCAGCAGGTCATCAAAAGTAGCAAGACCATTTACAATAGCACCATCTGGTGTCTCTCGGTGATTTTATAGTTATGGTAAGTGTAGCCAATTAAAGAAGTTAGTACACAGATATTAACCCAGTGTGAGATGGTCACGTCCTGTCATTTCCACTACTCTGTCCCAACTCTTCACCATGAACAAATAATGCCATTTGCTTCTTTTCCAGTGATATCACAGTTGTCCACATCTGATGATTTTAGGGTTTGCTTTTCAAAAGGAAGCTGATTTATATCTTTTTCCCTGCAATCAAACTTGGTCTGCATGAGAAAAAGAAGGAAACTGCCTTTGCAAATCAATCTTAATATGTTAAGCAGATTTCTGATCAGCCTATACCAGGTACATCTGGAAAAGTTGCCTGCCACCCACTCTCATGCTTGGCTCTTTCCCAGAGTGTACACCTGCAGTCCTTGCACTCTCAGAATATAAAGAAGTGTTTTCCTCAAAGGATGCACAGCTGAAATGCAGCAGATCTTAGTGAACTGGACATTGAACAACGCTAAGGAAATAATTCTTCAGTTCCCAGGCAGACCAATGACCTTGGAAAAGAAAGCTCAGTATTTTGTCTCTACTTGCTATTCTGCTTTATTAAGTATGTAACACGTCTAATGGGGACTAGCTTTATAAATACGGACAACAACATTATTTCTTTCTAAATGAGTGTGACTGAACTCTTAGGGAATGCTACTCTTGAAATTAATCTTGAATGCTTTAATTGGAATGGTAGCAGATACAGAATTCTCTAATGGCTACTTTGAAGAAACAATTACTGTCTTTATTATGATAACCCTCCAGATGAGATACTACAGTTGACAAAAGATTGTTAAACAAGTTATTATTCAGTTACTGACTCACTCAGCCAATAGCTTCTAGTGCTGAAGGCTAACACACCAACAATTACAAGTTCTTAATACTTTTTGGACAGTACAGTACTGCAATAGATTGGGTTTTTTTTTTTTTAGAAAATCAATGGTAATTCCACTATAATTATATCTGCCTAAGATTGTGTAAGGTGTAAGAATTGAAACCTTTTATTTCATTCATCTCAGAAATTAGCATAAAAGGTCAGAATCTAAAAAAATGGGCTTTTTTTTCCAGAGCAAAGAAACAATCCAATTTGTGTCTCTTATAGCTATACTTGTCAGTCAGCCAGATATGTGACTTTAGGATAAGCAATGTCAAGTCTATGCTAAAGTCTGGGGAAAAAAATCAGAAGGAAAAATTAAACACTGGCTTCCCAGACAGAAGATATTTCAGCGCTCAGGAATAAGGGAACTGAAACTGTGGAAGGAAAGGTGGCAGAAAGAAACATTCAAAAAATTGCTCTAGCAAGCAAGGAGGTAAGACTGTACACAGTGTAGCTTCTCTTTCTAGGAGTGACTTACAGGGAAATGATACTGCTCTGGGGGAATGTATATTTTTATCTAACTTGTCACTTGATAAATGTAAGTATTGAGGACAACAGTTCCTTGTACACAGTTTTCTCCAGTTTGCTGTACTGATGGTCACCCTGTCAAAGTCTCAGTAGATCTGTTATGTTATATTAGGCTAAGACTATACTGGGTTATTATTTTGCAGCAACTAGTGACAGGCTCACAGCTTAATTATGCATCAGTTAGTCAGAAAGCTCAGATGGTCCGCATTTGCTGAACATTCTCGTAAAATACCAAATGCAGGTGAACACCAGAGCCCTCTATGCATCCTGGGCCAAAAAGCTGTACCTCAAAATCTTCCCTCCCATAGAAGACAGTGAAACGTTTGTCTTCCTCACAGCATCTCTTGAAGTCTAACTTACAAGTCCTGGTTGCCATGCTCCCGATTCATACGCTTTCCCTACAAGATCATCTCTGAGGCTAGAGGAAGCCAGACTAGTACAGACATTGCAAGGTCTTCAGGTTGTAGATACTGTGCTGCAATAAGAAGCCTTCTGGATAAGACATATAACAAAACCCTTACCATCTACGGTCAACAAATTCTTCAGAGCACTTTGTTAAGGAAGATGTGGAATCGTCAACTGCTTTGTTCCGATTTCCCTACCTTCTCTAACTCCCACTGCAGGTTCACAGAATAAAGGTAATCTTTCTCCTTGTCGTTGCTTAGTGTCCCACTGAAAGCAGTGTTATTTGGGCTAAAATAATTTGCATTTCCACAATCCTCAGGTTATATCTACTTGTAAAGTATTTTGACAAGAAAGGCATTATAGGAATATAAGGGTATTACCATAAGACTACCTACAACCAGTTTGCTCAGTTCTTCTCTCTAGGGATAGTCATTTCAGTGAGCAGTCACTGAAATCTTGAATTAGGTTTGTGAATTATAACTTCACTATATAGTTAATTTTCCTCTGCTATGGAGAACACAAAGATACTTTCTAAAAAGAAGTGCACCGAGTTTTCTAATCAGATTCTTATACTCTGGTGACTCTGCAGACCCTTTTTTAATAGAATTGTGGCATGGGCTATGGAGCTAAAATAGAACAAACTATTAAAAACATTATCTCTACAGAAGCTTATAATAACAATGCTAAATAAAATCCAGTTAGAAAAAAAGCTGCATTATGTCAGAGTCACTGTCATTTACAAAAAGCTTCCAGTGAAAAAAGAGTGATCCATAGAAGGAATGTCTTGTATCCAGGAAAACAGATGCTTCTATAATGGCATCATTCAGCAGATTCAATGGCTGCTTAAAAAAATCAAGTAATAATGACTAAATCACTGATCTTTGTTTTATCTGATCTCAGATTGGCTGTATAATTATAACAGTCATACTTGGGATTCTCTAAATAGGTTACTAACGAACAAACCCTAAAAGCAAACAAGCAATAGCACAAGTCTAAAAAGTTATTTTCTGCATTTTGATGTCCTTCAATGCCCATATTTTTCACCTGAGCCACGTGGTGTGCTGGCAAGTCTCCATCCAAGTGTTAGTTTACATCAACAGACTGCACTGGATTCTCAAAAAGAAAACATGGAGAGAGCAGCTGGTTATTTTACCTGGCATTGTCATGGCATTATTGCATTTTGGCACTGTAAGTGTGTGGTTTAGTGTGTGCTGCTGTCAGTGCTAAAGTGGAAAAGACTTTGTTGATCCCCTGTAACGTATGATGGTTAACACAAAGTATGTTTTTCTTTACCACACAGAGTTCTTCAAAGTGCCCCACTTCTTCTCTGTAGTTTGATCAAATAAACAATTCTTCTGAGAGATTTCTTTCTCTTCAAATAATATTATTTGCCTCTTTCTAGTTGAAAGTATTTGTGAAATTAACAATGCTTCACCAAAATGGCTCACTGAATACATACATCCTTGGTATGTTCACTGATCCTTCCATGGTCATCATTTAGCCTTTGGAGGAAGCTCGCAATTATCTTTTATCTACACCAGTCTCCGTTACTTTAAAAAATGTGGTGAATGGGAGATAAAAATCCCCATGAAAAATTTTAAGTATCTTGAATAAATTCTCTGTGTGTGCCTAACAAGACATACCCGTGCATCATTGCTGGGCTATCACCTTCCCTTACTGTAGAACTGTTCCTCATTCATAGACAATCTGCTTAAAAATTCATAGCACATTTTCGTCCATTACTGTTAGAAAGCCTCATAGTTACTGAACCTTGTTCCTTCTCAAGGTCATGTCCTTACAGTGGTGTCAGGCCCAGGGTACTTACTTTCCTAAGCAGAAATTTGGCAGTACGTCCTTTTGTAGCTGGGTAACAGTTCCTGCGTAACCATCAGGATTACTTCAGTACTTTCAACTGGGGTTTAGTTACTGAAGGATTTTTGCTAGAGAGGCTAATTAGAAAGATCCAAACCACACTTACTTAATAGCAAAATATTATTTGTTCACTAATTCAAAGAAACAAAGATTGCAGACTCAGGTGTTGATGCACAAAACAGTGTTTTTTCTTTTATGTGCATATTCCCAGTCTAAATTTTCTCACTCTGTAATTTCAATAAATCCAGATTAGTCTCCCTCTCAGGAGGAACAGCCTACATTGCTTACAGCACATTCTTTCTGTCTGTGAGTCTTCCCAGCCTGTCAGCTCTGTAATTGACATATTCTGGGAAACCTCTCTTGGCTCACCCAAAGCTCCCTTCCTTTTCTAGTTATTTGAGGTTTAAGGTTTCTTTGATCCCCCACTTAGCCTTGGGAAGAGAACCCATTCTAGCCTAGATGGAGCCAGCTCATTAGCTTTTCTCCAAGTGATGACCCAGCCATTATTATCTTAACTACTTTGAAGCCATGTATCTGAAGCTATTCTTATCTGTGCCATTGTTTTACATTTCCTCTTTGGTCCTTTAACAACCCCTTTATAGTCTGCTTTGATTTAACTCTCTCCGTGCAGGCAGGAAGCAATACTGAATTGAACAGGGAAACATTTACAGCATGAATGAACCAACTTAACACACAAAATGTATTTCAGATGAGAAAAACATATTTTCTTTTTTCCAACACCTGTTTCATCTTCCCTGTGTAATGATGAAATCAGATAGGTAAGTGGAAGTACTTAATGATTTCCATTAAACTGGACTATGGCTGAGATTAGACAGATGTGTGCACATGAGCTAGAAGACCAGACCCTTTGTCTTGCTTTTCTCTGCATACATACATGTGTGGTCAAATTCTGTGGTGCTTCTTAAAATATTGTAAGATTCTCATAAAGCCATAATCATATATAAATCATTAATGAGTAAATTTCCTCCCCAAATCCAAACAGTTCTGTAAATCAGGATCAGGAATTCTAGTGAGTTCTTTTATTGGATTCAGTTATGAAGATTATATGCAGTCCTTGCTCAGGCAATCTCATACTGAAAACCCAAGCAGGTCAGCAAAACAGCCACAGGGAAGAGAAAGACTCGAAAGAACAAGAATAATGTCTGATTTTAATAGATCTGAGCGTCACCTGCCTTCCCTCCACTTCAAATAAAATCAACTCTAAAAGTCCATGGAAGAAAATTTCAGGCAATGTTAAGGTTTTCTGAAAACACCATCCAAAATCTCTAAGCAACTTCAGCCATTTGCAATGTCCCCTTTAGGTGTGAAGAAGGCACTAGTGTGTCTGTAAGATCTGGTATTTTGTCAGTGTTGTTCTTCTAGGTAAATTAATTACAAGAAACATCCGTTGTTTTCACAGATTTGGTCTGATTAAAATTAAATATGAGCCAGATGGTTTGTAAACATTTTCAAAGTGTAAGTTATTGACTTTAAAAAGTTCAAAAAGTCACAGGTAGGCACTGCTCCTTATCTAATGAAGTCTGAGATGGGATACTGTGAGTTTTGTACTGACATGTTCCTTGTGGCAGTAGTTTGAACGAACAATGCTTTATGATGAAGACTAATTTAGATACCAGGCAGTGCAGCTTACATGCTAGGTTCCAAAATGTGACAAGTTGGTGTTGGGTACAGTGTTTCATCACAGGTAATTCAAGAAAGAGTAGGATGTAGAAAACTCAAAGAGACTGAGAAGGTATTTTGTTGATATTGAGATAAGAAAGCTAAATTGCCATAAAACAGGTACGTAAAATAGACACTGATAAAAATATTCTTTCTGGATGCTGGTCTTAGGCAAGACATTTCAACTATCAGAATGACACTTTGTAAATGACTCATTCATGTGTCATTGAATCATATTATGTGATCTGTGATTCTATGATTCCATGAAGCAAAAGAAGCAGTTGAGAGGAGGTGAAGGAAAATGCCTTCAAGCAAGGCAGTCCTAAGCAAACCGCTGGAGTTTATGAGACTGCAGCAGAACTTGCTCTGAAGTCTAACTCAGTACATTGCTGAGACTATTCTATTTTTTCAGACATTGAGGAAAAATTCCTGGAGTTAACGAGAACTAAGGGATTCTAACTGGATTCAGATCTTTCCTTCCCCCTGTTTTGTTCACTGAGGAACAGCTGTATAGAAGCTACTCCAGCAGCTCAAGCTAACACAGGAAAGCAGTGAAATGTCTAAAAGACCTTAGGTCAATGCACTGTACTAAATTTCAGCAAATTAATTATGAGCATGCTGACTTTTTCCTTTCATGGTTTATTCCTGTTAGTAAAATGAAAACTTTGATGTTTAAATGGTCACAATGGACATGCCTCTACTTTGAAATAGCAGTCTGGACTGTGCAAACATCCCAGCAACATCCCAACTTGATGACAGTATGAGACCTGGACAAACACTACCCCTAACTCCCACTTTTTTGGAAGGAAAACTTGAGCATGTGAGCCAAAAATGAGCCATGGGGTTCTTCAGAAGATACCCTTATTTTGGGAATTTGACATCTGCTGCTATTGAGCTTTCCTACAGAAAATGACCAATGATGACAAGCCCCAGAATGGAAGAACCAGAAATGTTGAGTCCAGCCATATTTTTTGTGGGGATGCTTGATATCTCAGTATTGTCACCTAAGATCTAGAAATGTCAAAAGTTTTGGTATTTTCACTTCAGAAAAGATAAAAACAGGCCATGCAAAACCATAAAGGAAATAGAGATTTACCTAGACCTATTGAAATTGTAAAAGCAAAACAAAATCTTGAGTACTATAACAAAAAAAAGCCACAGTAACGTGTAAAAGGCAAGCCTAACAAACATAGGACCAGAGTAACAGAAATACTTAAATCTCTAACTAAAATACATACTGTATAGATCTCACAAGAAAATCTGAAATTGGCAATGAGTAGAGATGACTGAATACCTTTTTCATTCTTATTTTATTGTTTGAGTAACAACATTAGACTCCAATGCAGGAGAGATTTAACCCTTTTGTACCTTTCCCCACACCTCAAGTGAATTTCACCTGTGGGAGAATGAATGATTGACTCTATAAATATTTGCACTCATTAAAGACAAATTATTTCTTAGTCAATAGAATTAATACAGAAAGTTATAATAGCAGAAGAAAAATGGAGAAATTAAAATTTGTATTTCAAACTGTATAGATAAATATTCCTCACTGTATTATGCATTGAGCTGTATATGAAATACCTACAGGATTACTGTTCCAAGGTGAGGCAGCATCAAGTTTGTATGACAATAACTGCAGAAGCATTTGTATTATAAATTTAAAAAATATGAATACCATCAAAACAAGTCTCCCATGTTATTTATGTCAGGAGGCATCACCTTCAAAGGAATCGGCAATTCACTTCTAAAACTTCTGCTTTAATGTCTTTTCCTAAAATTGTCTAAACATAGGATTTGTGAACTGTTTACTTGGCAGTAAAAATTCAAAGTTGGCTAAAGACTTCTTGTGGAATCCTGATTCTCATTTTTCCTATTGCTCACTCTTGTGATCAGTGCAGGAGTGAAAACCCTGATTAGCAATTGCTTTGCTGTGATGGACCTGATATACTGCTGTGACATACTAGCTAAAAGGTATATGTAATATAGTGGAATACCTCTGTCTTCACTAGAAAGAAGGTTGAGTCTTCTACTGTCTCCAAATCAGAGAGCTGGGTTTCTGTCTCATAGTTTCTGGCATAAACATCCCTGGTTTCATTCCTGCAGAAAAATAAAAATGGAATTACTGCACTGCTTGTAAAAGGGATTTCCCATCTAGAAAATAAGATAACAATGTTTAGTAATCTTTGCAATGCATTTTGGTGTGTATATTGGTGCTAGGAATAGGCATAAACATTTTCTCTATTAGAATCAAGTATTAAACATTGTTTTACTATAAATCAAGGTAATTTTGTCAGTACCTTCAAAAAATTCAGGATCAGTTCCCTTTCTGGGAAATTTTACATATCATTTTATGTCTTTGCTTTTATTGCACATTGAGCCCCATTGACTTTTTACGGCTGCCACTATGGAAAATAAATTATTCAATAATTATTATATGTATGGGTGTGACTATGTTACACCATAATGTTAAAGCATTACATCAAGTAGAATGTGGAAGATAGCACAAACTGATTAAACATGCTCCTTTTTTGATGAATGCGTCCTTCCCTGTACAAGGCTCGGACAGGAGGCCGAGTGAATGGCAAATTATTGTCATCATCATGGTGGCTAGTCATGAAGAAAATGACTTTCTGTCACTAATTGACTTTTCAGTACAGTTTCATTTACCACACTATCTTATTTCTGACATGTTTTCTTCCCTCTATGGAATAAGCATGTAAGTTATGAAGCAACTGTCTGAAACTTTTACAGTGGTTGAGTTCAAGATTCAAGATGCTCTATGGGACTAGGCAAAGGTGACAGAATATTTGCTTTCCACAGGGAATAACTCCAGCAGAATGTCTCTCTTATAAAGATAGCTTAAGAAAAATCATTTTACCATCTAAGGAAAGGGAAATCACCAGGATTTTAACCAGAGAGCTATATCAATCATGTAGAACACTCTTAATTCATGCCGGGCCTCATGCCTCTCAAAAGACAACTACTAGGGAAGCTTCTTTCTTCCCCAGAATAGCTTTTTTTAGTTTCACTGATGTTTTCCTTGTACCCAGCTGACATCTTTTCTTGGCAGGGCTTCCAACCAATGTAGTGTCTTCGTTCTGAGATTGTATGAGAATTACATGAGGCATGGGCAAATCACAAGGCCAAACTTCCTTATAATATGTAGATAAAATGTTTCACTGACTTCACTAAGCTGCTAAATAATTTCTGCAGTATTCTCCCACATTTAATTAGCTCACTCCAACTGGATACCATATCATGTCATATTTAATGCATGGTCTGTACCAGACGTTAGCTCTACCTCCAGCAAATACATATTTGCTTTATTTATGGCTAATACTGTTGCAGTGATAAAAGAATGTAAATAGGAAACACATTTTTTAAAAATAGAGACTAGAATTTTAAACTAGGACAGAACCACACAGTATCAAAGCACCTGGTTTTAACTAAAAGACTTCAGTGAAATGCCTATAGGAATGAAGTAATATTTGCAACTTACTTAAAACTATCTTCTCCAGTGTTTTCTCCAATATGCTAATGGCTCAGGCTATTCAATTTACATACAAAAGTACAAAGTGGAAAGCAGTTTCCTTTGAACACATGTAGTACTTTTTTCTGGATATATTAGGATATAATGCAAGTGCTTCAAATGAAGATACATGAGGAATGCACTAGTAAGAGTTCATTAAATTCTTTCACTAAATACCAAACAATCGTGTTTAACTTGAAGGTTTTTCATGTTCAAAGAGATCCTACTTTCATCTTCTAAGCCTCTAAAGAAAGCTGAAGGAGAAAAGGCTCAAGTAATGTACCTTTCCTTTAACTTGAAGGACAGTAAAAATCCTTCCAGACAGACTCTTTTTCTTTCTTCTACAGAAAGAATATGCATATTTCATCACATTTTCTTCTTAAACTCTCTCACACCTATGAGGAGATATCTGTACTCCATCAACATGTGGTCTACTACCAAAAAATACTCACTATATCTAATTTCCATAACAAAGAAACAAAGAAAATAGATACTGATTCTGGAACTGTTGATGTCAAAGCATTTCACATTTAGAATTGTATTTCTATGGTTCTGCACATGAACTCATTTTGTAGAAAAGACACAGCTACTTGCATCCATTATCTATGTAGGAAATTTGTTGACTGTTTTAGAAATGGAAAGAAGCAGAATGTTTGAGAGGATACTTGATGTACCTCACAGGCTGCTATGTATCAGCAGACAACACTGGCTGGGCAAGACAGTGCATGAGAAGTGACACTGATCACTTCTAATAACTGAATTCTAATGTAAGGATGAATAATTTTAGGCTGATAATTTCAGCTCCACAGAAGGTACACCTATTGCTCTTGAACTAGTAAGAGCAGGAACTCTCATTACTCTGGACAGATCCGGTTATCTCAGTGGTCGTACCTAGAGGATGTAAATAAAATAGCTGTAATTAATTTTTTTTTTTTTAACTCTTTACAGTTGTTATCAGAGGAATTCTTACATCTTCCTTACGATAAAAGAGTCCCTATTGTCTATTCACTGAGATCACTGTGTTATGCCTGGAACAGTAGCTTAAGATGTTGCTGCTGGATTTGACTGGAGTCCCCACTGACAGGTGAACGTTCTGAAAATGGCTTTATGCACCTCTTCTTCAGATGCTTTTTTACTAGAATGGTATTAATTCACAATAAACAGTCCATTATCCTTCCCCTAGCCGCTCAGTGATTCTCTAAAGAGTAACACTGACAGTTTCATCATTGCCATGACACCTCACATACCATTTCTATAAAAAGTAGTAATAGAAAAGATCTGTAGGAACAGAGTGAGTTTTTCAACTTGACTTGTTTATAATTCCACTGAAAGAAATTTTGAAACAATATGAGCCCATATTTTTTATTTTTTTTAATATTTTAATACTTGCAAGTAGAATACTGAAGATAAACTAACTGAGAAAAGCTTTAAATATCATCTCAGTGCCTGAAGATTTTCAGAGCTGGCCCTAAAAAATTGTATTGGTCTATTTATAAATATCAAGGACATTTTTCACAGCTCTATTCAATGCTAAATGCTCTCATTAGCTGAAAGTGTATTATTTTGCAGTCAGAAGGATGTTAACCTTTTAGTTGAACAGGAACAATAATAAATCCATCCTCTTCTAACAGGGTTTATCAGGTAATGATGGTAGTTTAATAAAAAACAATGAGCTCTTTATTCAACAGTACATAAAACATAACTAGAATTTTGTTTAATGACTCATAACAGTAATTCCTTATTTTGGTGTCTTTTTTTTTCTTTTTTTTTAAAAATCCCCTGACCTATTGTCCCTGGTATCCACAAGATACTTACATATAATCCCTAAAAAGTGAGATTTATCTTCATGCCTTTGAAGTACAAAGGATCACAAGCCTCCTTCCTGATGGCTAAGATACACTTTTCAAGCCAGAGCACAACTTGTGTTTCTTTTCTTATTCACATACCACCAATGTCATTGTACTCTACACACAATAATTTACCAGTGCTCACCAGCTGTGGACAGCTGTAAGATAGGATCAGAAGGCAAGGGAGGTCTTTAAGCTTGTACTGTGGGTGATCTGCCTGAGCTGTTAGCTTGTGAGCTCCCGGTATGCCATGAACTAAATAACAATGTGCTCAGAATAAGTGGTGACAGTGACATCTCAGCCATTATCCTTGTCTCTGGCAATTACCGACTTCTTTAAAAAGTTATTTCTGCATTACAAAATGAAATGTCTTTTCTAGAGTGACTAAAACTTCAGGTAATACCGATACTGCATTATCTGCAAAGCACCTCTTAATGCAAAACCACTTGCAGAAAGGCTTCCACACATAACATCAAGATAATAGAGGCCAGCAACTTTTTCTGTCTATGTGGAATTACCTGAGAGTGACAGTTTCCCAGGAAACTGATCCATGGCCCATGCAGTACAATGTAAAAAAAGATTAATTTTCCTTTTTTTTTTTTTGCCTGCAGTTCTGTGCTTTGGGCAAATATTGATGTCCTATGGAGAGTCTCCACATCAGAAAAAATCACATTTAGAAACCGACAATAAAGGTACCAGACTAAAAAAGCAAGAACTGAAGGAAGAGTGTATTTTTTTGTTTGTTTGTTTTATCTGGAAGAGATCCTTCCAATCCTAGAAGAGTTGACATGTTGATAAAAGCACAAAGGAGCACTTCGGCCAAGCATGCTGCATACCACTATGAATTGGACAACTCAACCCACCAGTTGAGTTGTCCACTTCATACCCAGTGTAGAAACCTGGAAAGAAAAGGAATAGCAATGGCCCTAGGCAAGCAAAGGTGTGTTTCTGCAGATTTGTTCTCCACAAATCAATAATAAATTTACGTTATGAAAAATGTGAAGGAATGGCCATACTGTTTTTACCAGTGCCACTTCCTCTGGAGGTGGAGAGAAGAATCCAATCCAAGCCCACTGATGCTCTTACTAGTGGAATATACAAGAAGAGAAATTAGTAAAATGGGCATCTACAGTGATGATTTGGAAATCACTCTTCTTATGTTAACTGATTGCTGAATTCTTCTGGCCTCTCTGCAGCTGTAGCTCTGTATAAAAGGAGCTAAGCTGCAGTGTTATGAGCAAAGGTTTAACAAATAATAGCCTAGAATCTATTTATTTCCATCTGCAAATTTATACATCTTGCTATTCAAATTTACATAATGAAAAGTATATTAGAATCCAGATGCACATCAACTTAGATATGCATTCAAGGGATGAATTTTGATGCCAGTTACAGACCTGATCTACTGGTTTTGAAAGTCAATGAGAAGTCTTCCATCCATCAAGTGAACTCTGTCCCAACCTTTTAGGGGTTTTCAGTGATTATCAAACAAAAATCCACAATTCAGTATTTGAAGACTTTTCTTTCACAATTGCTACATTTCTAAAAGGTCTGAGCAAACAATCTGTTATCGAGCAGTGAAGAGAACAGCATACAAGAAGCCATTTCCAGCCCCAAACTAGTAAGTAATCATAATCTCACATTCCCCAAGAAAAAACATACATCTTTTCTGATCTCCATTCATCTTTGCTCCAAGGATGCAAGCCAGGCTTTTGGCTGCATCCTTGCACTCAGAAACAGGATCAAGTTTCTCACCAGATCTATCTGACATATTGTGTGGTCCTGTTTCTCCTCTACATTTCACATTTTTTAACTTCTCCTGGGTTCAGCATTGTTTTCAGACTCAATTAAAAAACACAGCACTGCACCAGCTACTAGGAAAGAGAAAAATAACTGCTACAGCTGAACCCAAGACATAACTGAACTGTAAACTCAACTTGCCAGCTAAAGTGGGACCTCAGTCTTGATCAGGACCATTAGTCATAGCATGAGAAAATGAGAGATGTGAGTAAAATTTAATTCTACCACACCTTCTCACACAGTATAGATCCTAACCTTCTAGTAATCTCATTTTCTGAGATCCCAAACAAGCACCTTTAAGAATGAAAATGTATTATTACAAAGATTTTAAATAATTTGTTAATGCAACAATGAAATTGGTTTTGTCCTTTCCCCACTATCCAAACGCTGTAATGATTCTCTTCATTTTTAATGATGTTTACCAATTACTGTATCAAAAATATATTCAGTATTACAATGAAAGCTTCATTACTTTGTCCCAGAGTAGCAGAACATCAGCACCGGTATTTTCAGCTTGTTTTGACACACTCTGTGGGCAAGAGCACTGGGATACAATGTAACGGATTTGGTCTTGTTGACTTGTAGTTACAGATTTTTCTTACTGCAGCTTCCCAAACTTCATCAGGAAGCAAGATCATGTCCGTATTTACTAAGCTCACACTTTTTTTTCCATTGCCAGATGCATATGGAAGTTTCTGCGTTTCTTTAATACAAATTCACAGAGATGACAGCATGATGACAGTAAAGGCATTAGAGCTAAGCCTGTGAATACAATTACATGCACTGAATCAGACAGTTGGGTGGTGAGTGCATCAAAATAATGCATCATAGTTAGGACATAAACTGCAAACTGAGATGCTAACACAAACAAGAAATCTGGAATGTGGTAGCTATCTATAACTGGAAAGGAAGAGCTAGAAAAGAAATCCAAAAGAAAAACATTCTGTTTGTGCAACAACAAAAAAAGGAAATTGCAAGGAAGAGAAAAAGAGAATCACAGATCTAAAATGCTCATTCACTAAGAAGCAACCAGCTATCAGAACTCTACACACTACCTTTGAATTCACTTGCATGTACCAAGGGTTAACTGGAGCAGTATGAGGTCATTTCCCATGTGTTCAGGTTAAAAATACACCCAGAACCTTTAAAGTCCAGGTAAGAGTAAGTAAGTCTAAACTCTTACCTTGGGTAGATAGGAGGAGCAGTAACCCTTTTCATCTAGCTCCATTTCCCACATCTCCTTTTTCCTTTCCCTTCTCCATAAAAACAGTACACAACAGCCCCAAGTTAATTTTCTTGGCCTAATCTTGGGAAGTGTAAGTGTCTGCCTTAGACACTCACCACTGCTTGTGGGTGATGGTCTGAACAGGCACACCACTGGCCTAGAGTGCACTCCTGTACTCTGCACTGTGGTTCAGATGTTTGGCATGTCTACTTATGATGCCCTTCTGCCCTTTACCT
Organism: Pezoporus occidentalis; assembly: GCF_034315485.1. NCBI lineage: Eukaryota > Metazoa > Chordata > Aves > Psittaciformes > Psittacidae > Pezoporus > Pezoporus occidentalis. The sequence continues at coordinate 8,873,566 of NW_026915691.1, read as the reverse complement.
TCTAATTTGGTAAACCTACCATCTTTCACCCCAGAAACTACAGCAAGGGCTCAGATGACCGCAACAACTCTGTGTGGCTGAACAAAAATGGTCCCTGAATATATTTTGGTTGTAGCATGAGAAACATGGCATGGAAACGTTGGGAATCAATGTTCCAAAACAAGTCTTGAAACCTCAGATTTTGACCATTTTAGTCTCTTTGCATTTTTCCAGTTAATACATGAAAGAATATTTTGTAACCTCTCTGACAGTCATAAGCTTTGTAAAATTCCAGTCTTGGGACACAGGTCAGAAGTTGTTTCAGATACAATATTTGATGGATTAGTTCATATGTTTGCATGTTTTTTTTTGTAAAAATATTTTTCTAGCTGTTCCAGCCTACTTTTGATTTGTCACTGTTATTCCAAAACCTCCATCCTCTTTGTATCTTCTTATACCACACGGTAAGGTGGAATAATATCACTATTCTGATTTTGCAAAGCATTATATATATACTCTGCATTGGTGTAAAAGATTACATGAATGATTAGAGAAGCTGCTCTTAGTTTGAATTCCCACAGCCAGAAAACATTATTTGTTCAACAGAGTAATGAATTTTAATAGAATAAAACTTCACTTGCTCATCATTTTACTAATGGCTGGTGTTTCCAAAAGGACAGAAAACAACTGCATATGGACAAATACAAGCAAGCCTCCAGTTGCTTGAAACAACAATCTCAATTAGCATTAGAATATGAACAGAGCTTTATAAAATATCATTCTTAATCTGCAGCTGTACTACAGGGCCCTCTGCCGTGCAATTCATGGTAATAATGGAATAAACATAGCAGGTTAGTAAAATTATCCTCCCATTAGTTCTAGCAGTGTAAGCTGCATAATTGACATGTTAGGTTTTCAGTATTGTTTAAAAACCTTTTTAGGAGCAAGTGGCAAGTGGGCATTATTTACCACTCACTATGGGTTCCTAACAAGGTCAGACGGATCACCTAACCTTGTCAGGTGGCAAAGCCATCTGGCTTGATCACAGTCTGATCTGATTTCTGTTTCATAAACTGAACTCCACAGTCCCTTGAAAGAGAAACAATAGCCTTTTCAATGGCCTGAGCTCTTTCACCCTTTGTTTCTCTGTTTAAACAATATATGTCTCTTTGGTCTTTTGGCAAGAATGCTTGACCTTGTAAATGTGACCATTCACAGTGCTCTGTAGTGCTGGAATGTTCTTTCATAATACTGGAAGGCTTCTTTATATTATCTAAGGCAAATGTTTGTTTATGAAAGTTGAAGTAAAACATTCACATGATCAAAAGAAAAATGAACAGGCACCTGGAATGCACAGTAAGAAGATCCCTCCTAAGAGGAAACTTCTCTCACTTCAGCTCCTGTTCTGAATCCAATTAGGAGAGATGAAAACATTTCTCCCACTTAACTCTGAAATTAGAAAAAGAACAGGAACTCTGAACAAAAAAAAATAAATAATTGACAATTAGTATCATAACTAATTGCTGTCCTTCTGTATTTGTGAACTGCTGATACACTGCTGTCAACACACATTAATCCATTATATCAGTTGCAGGAAAGACCTTTATGACCTCTCCTGTGCCCTGGGGTACAGCACAGTACTGCTGAGGCAGTCTAACAACCTGCTGTACCTGAAAGGGACAGACCTGCTTCTTCTTTCCTTCTTCTCTGCTTCCACCTTCTGCCTGCTCACAGCTGTGTCTCCCTTACACTGGCTTTGGTGCATTTTTTGAATCTTCACTGAACTGCTTCAATTTGTGAGCCAAGCAGAAAAATATTTGCATTTTCTTTATCACCTTTTTTTTCTTTTTTTCTTTTTTTACTCCTTCCTGCTCCTTGTGAGAGCTGAATCATTTTGGTGAGGGGGCCACTGAACTCCACCTGAGTGGAAGGAGCCAGCAGGGACTTGCAGTGCAGGGGTGAAGAAAAGAAGTGAGGTTGGTACAGAAATACGGATGGAAACAAAGCTGCGGGGTGTTAAGACTTGCTGTTCTGCAAGATGTGAGGAAACAGCGACTGCTGCAGCTGCAAGGAGGAGCCAACCCTTCTGCCCTCTTTCCTGGGACAAGTTCCCACCATGCACCCAGCCTGAGCTTTCCTCTAGCTGGAGCAATGACTGCATGGCATAACCAATGCAGGTGTCTGGGCTGGGGTTTTTTGCTGCAGCTCCAGCAATGAGCAATCTGTTGTGAAAAGCAGTTGCCTGCTTGGTGGCTCCAGGCAGCTGTTCTGCTTAGAACCAGCCATGTTCAGCAGCTTCAGTGGGTGTCAGGATCTCACAGAGGAAAGGCTTAGTACTGTACACATTCACAACCTCTAGTGAAGACAAATTAAAGATGTACTTTGACAAAGCAACCTTTGCCTTAGATAATACAGTAATTCTATAGATCTGAAATGCAGAAGATTGTCATAATCTTCCTGATACGAAGGAACATCAGTCACTGCAGACTTAATTAGTCTTCCCTTTAGTCATACAGCTTGTGTACAGCTGAGAAAGTTGTTTCCCTACAGATACCTCACCACCTCCTACAATTTCCAGCGTAAACCTATGGGGTTTTTTTACATGTAAAAATATTGCTCTATCTGGTCACTGAGTCAATGCACCAAAATTCTTCTTCCTTCTTTATACTCCTTCACCCTTTTTTTCCACAGTTAGAGCCAATTAAAAGTCTGACTTGGAAGAAAGTACTTAACTACCACTGAGTCTGAATAGCTTCTCACTTTGAATTGCCATTAAGCTTCTTAGTAAGGCACCGTAGGTAATATTAACCTCAGCTGGAATGTGTTAAAAGGTATAGGCACTTTTCACTATCATAAATTAAACCAAATCAAATTTCTTTTCTCTCATATGGCTGTTTCATGGGATTGGTGTTATTTACATTAAGCAGCTATCTAAATGCTCAGACTACATACTGATAGCATAAGCAGTGATCCCCCCCCTTCTGTTAATATCAAATACATTCAATTTTTTCACTGAAATGCAGTTCTGATGTTCCTAGCACTTTAGAGTCAACCTGCATTAAATAAAACTCCTACTTCATAACATGACTGAACAGTGGTCTTGGCAGAATGCATGTGCAGAATTTTTAAATGACTCTCTAGCATTGACAATTGCTGAGGCTGAGAAAGGGAACTCGAAGATGATTAAAGGTAATAACGCTCTCTTCTCATTGTTTCTCCAGTGAAATTCTGAAGTTTATACGGAGCCCTAACTGCTATAGTACCTGCAAGCTTCTCAACAGAATCTGCAGTATCTGATAGCATAAGGAAAAGCTACTGCTTCCTATAATGTAGAGAATGGTTTCACTGAAAAACTAAACTCCAGGTTCTTTTAATTTGGTACCCAAATGGAACGAAGATGCTGAAATATTTTGTTAAGCTTTCTTTTTATCAAACCTTTGATAAAAAAAAATTTGGGTAGCTAAAAACAGCGAACAAACTGGTTTCACTGAAAAACTAAACTCCAGGTTCTTTTAATTTGGTACCCAAATGGAACAAAGATGCTGGAATATTTTGTTAAGCTTTCTTTTTATCAAACCTTTGATAAAAAAAAAAAAAATGGGTAGCTAAAAATAGCGAATAAAGCAATAAACTAACAAGACCAATGACTGGTTTGGTTTCCTCACCCAAGCAGCGAGCACAGGAAATTCAGCAGAACATGAGGTTTAACTCATTGTCACTAATCAGAAGAACACTTCTTTAATAACCTTTTGTGAATTAAATGACAAATATCTGCTAACTGATATTCTAGATAATGGTGAACACTTCAGACCTGCTACTATCCTTGTAAGTCTGGAGGTAGATTTTATCGATGTTTTTAAGAACAAGATTTCTAAGGAGAAAGAAAGGGGCATTGAAAATTTCTACTGCCTGTTCTGCCAAGCAAAAACATCCCACAGAACAGAAAAAGAAAAGTTCTGCACAAAAGATATTTATTGTCTATGCTGTTTCTAGACATGTTATGAGTATGCAGTTGATTTTGTTTCCTCTGGATGAAAGTTACTGTGTTTTGGACAAGAAAATGCAGTTGATACTTGAAATCAGAACACTGAGTAGTTTGAAAGTACAACAGATGCCTTCTTAGCAGAAAATTACAGAGAAGTCAAAGTCTGATTCTTACACTGCTGACTGCAAGTTTTTGTGTCCAAGACTTATCAAATACAGTTTTATAACCCATCTAAGACAAATATTGTATGTCATCAACCTGTAGATACCAGTGCAATATGTATATAGGAAGGGAGGGGAACAACTCTCCTGATATTATATAAATCATTATGTCATCTTAAGTCTAAATTTCTGAGCAGACAGTAAAATAAGGAAGCTTAAAAAAGCTCATCCATGAGTCTTTATAAAGGTGGTTTTTGGGTTAGCAGATAAAAATTACTTCATGTACAAACTATTTCTGGCATTAAATGTGGGAACCATAGTTCAATGGAAAGACAATTCTCAGCCTAAAATGCCAAATTTCCATCTTGGTACTACAGACCTCCTGTTCTGACAGTGTGATTTATCTTTGATGTTCAACGGTTAAACAAGTACGTCTGCTTCACACATGGCCCTGTCAAGCTCTCACTTAGAAGTCTTACAATTTGCTGAATAGATGCAGCCTAGAGCATCAAAGATTAGCCATAGAGCTGTAAGTTCAATCTACTTCTCTCTGGGCATCTTTAAGTTTCTTTTTTACTAACTCCTGTTGGCAAATGTGTTGAAAAAAGCAAGGAACACTGACAGAAGAGTTATGTGGAGAGCTTTCAGCCTTGATCTGCTCAATCTAAATAAAACATACGACTTTAGGAAATCGAGCTGCTTTTTGTAACCACAAAGTCTGATGTATCTGCTACTAAGGAGGGAAGTACAGATGGACTTACATACTCCCTCATGAGTTTCTATTGATCTCAGGGGATGTTATGAAGCGTATGTCATAACTCTGTGGATGTCAGAGGCTGCTGAACTGTGGTCTTCAGACCACAAATATTTAATGGAAACTACTAAATAGTCTGCGGCTTATCTGTAGAGTCGTATTGCCTTTTGTTTTTAATTAGAAGTCTCATGGTGACAATGATGGTGGTTTCTGCAAGAAATGTTCAGAGCTGCTTGTAGTCCATTGATCTAACGACCTGCTTCTCTAAAGCTTCTTGGGTTAAGTTCTTCCGTCACTTTAACCTCCTACACTCAATGGCAGTGATTTCTAAGGGATTGGTGTCACTTCGAAATTAAAATACAACTGGATTCCTTCTGTTTCTGCCCTGATGTTCATGTAGATGAGTCTGGAGACATATTTACTGAGAGCTTAGCATGGACAGTTATCACTCTTTCCTGATTCTTCTCCTTATAAAGTAACTTGGTAATTTTCAATTTCACATAAATAATGAGATAGAATCACAGAGTAATTAAGAATGAAAGAGACCTCTGAAGGCCATCTAACACAGACAAAATCAGGACAAATAAAAAGGCTGAACAGTGAACACTGTATAGGGAAGTGAATTTTGAAAACCTTTCACCTTCTGGAGGCAGTCATAAGGTATAGGTTAACTGTAGTATGTTTCATTTTATGATAATTTAGGCATTTGGAGGAAGTATTTGAAAGTAAATAGGCAAATCAAAATAGAGAAGGTCTTCAGAAATTTTCAGAATCTTCAGAAGTGCCAAGAGGCTGCAACAGTTCCTGCAGCACATGTATATATTCCTCAGAATCTGTTTAGATGGATATAGAATCATAGCATCAACAAGGTTGGAAAAGACCTTCAAGATCATCAAGCCCAACCTTTACCCCAGCACTGCCAAGTCCACCACTAAACCATGTCACTAAGGGCTTCATCTACACAGTTTCTGAACACTTCCAAGGACCACGATTCCACCACTTCCCTGGGCAGCCTTTTGCAATACCTCATCACCCTTTTGGTGAAGAAATGTTTCTTATATTAATCTAGTAAGTATCTAAACTGCTTTTTTTTTTATGCTTCCTTAGTTCTGTTGAGGTTTTTTGTTTATGTTTGTGGTTTTTGCTGGTGTTTGGTTTTGTTTTTTTTTTTTAATTAATATAGAATCATAGAATCATAGATTAGTTAGGGTTGGAAAGGACCTTAAGATCATCTAGCTCCAACCCCCCTGCCATGGGCAGGGACACCTCACGCTAAATCATATCACCCAAAGCCTCATCCAACCTGGTCTTGAACACCGCCAGGGATGGAGCATTCACAACCTCCCTGGGCAACCCATTCCAGTGCCTCACCACCCTAACAGGAAAGAATTTCCTTCTTAGATCCAATCTAAACTTCCCCTGTTTAAGTTTTAACCCATTACCCCTTGTCCTATCACTACAGTCTCTAACGAAGAGTCCCTCTCCAGCATCCCTATAGGCCTCCTTCAGATACTGGAAGGCTGCTATGAGGTCTCCACGCAGCCTTCTCCAGGCTGAACAGCCCCAGCTTCCTCAGCCTGTCTTCATATGGGAGGTGCTCCAGTCCCCTGATCATCCTCGTGGCCCTTCTCTGGACTTGTTCCAACAGTTCCATGTCCTTTTTATGAATATAATCTGTCCTAACACAAATGAGAGTCAGCATTCAGCATTATTATTAAAATGACTGCTATATTTAAAATGTTGTGACAAATCTAGTTTTTTTCAGTTTCCTTCATTTGATTGGGAAACTAAAAAAAAACAACCCAGGCAGAAGTAACATCTAAAAGTTCCTATTCCTTGCTAGATCATTATTAATTTTTGAGCAGGACATTTAATTGAATCTTCACCAATTTACAACAGTTATTGGATACAGTAATCAAACAGTTCCTAAAGCAATCTGAAGTATTATACTCCTGTAAGACTGTATTTGTTTTGCAACATTTTCTTTGTAAATAATATATATGCATTAGGTTGGAACATCATCCTCATTAGCCTAGAGGACTGTTGAAAAACAGTAGTTGTATGAAAGATTGAATTTCAGCATTTCAGGTCCTATTATGCTAGGTAATTAAATGAGAACCTCTGCTAATTGTACTGTATCAAAGACTGACAATGGCTAGGAAGAAATGGCATGTTCCATTCATTAAGCAAGGATAATATGCTTGTTATGACCAAATAATCCATCATGATCACAGAATGATCCGAAAATTGTTTATCTGTATGCTACATTAATGAGACTTGGCGCTTTCATATTGCTCTTGAGTACCAGATGCACTGGAAGAAATTGCAAGCCTACCTTCTGCTCTGGCTGCTCCCTCCGGCACAACGCTGGAAGCAGCAGCTGATGCGCGAGGGGGCACTGCTCGCACTGCAAACGGAATCACTGGACTTCCACAAAGCCAGAGCCAGGCTGGAAAAGCTCCCTGGGGTTCCAAAGTTTATAAAAAACTTCACTCACAAGAACTTAGATCTTAAAAGGCATTTCTCTTAACTCCTGTTCAAACGCTGTAATGTCAGTTACAATTGCTCGAGAACATATATTAATGCTATATTTTTGTGTACAGTCACAACAGATCTGGTATGTGGAATACAAGTTTAGGATCTAATAATTGTTACCACGTGCTTAAAGTAGTGGTTGAACTCAAGCTAAGTGTCACAGGGTTCACTGGGATTAGCAATTTATCCTGGGCACAGCACTTTGAAGTAGCTATCCCTTTTCAGAATGCAACCTGCAACAGATGTGTCTTGAGTGTTTCAGAGCTTTAACTTCAAGCAAATCAAAATATGAAATAAGTAAAGTAACAAATACCTTTGAAATGCACTGTTTCTGAGAGAACTTTTGTTTTGTAAGTAAGTACATACATATTAAGACAACTAATTCACACTGCAGAAAAAATACTAGAGTGATTCATGGCATACATATTTAAAGTTTATCAAGACACCTTGATTGACTTCACTTTATCCATGCAGATATGACAGAAGGAATAAGAAGGATCAGATTAATTGTTCCAGAGGTTATCCATATATGCAAATGCTACAGTATATACATGTAAAATACACTATATAAGACACAGGCATTATTGTTTACAGACTTCTATGGCAATAGAAACTAGAAATCATAATTATACCATTATGGTCCTTCGTAAGAGTCCTAAGATTATGTAGTACCAGGTCATAAGATTTGGATAAAACAGAGAAGCAAAGAGAATAAACATTACAGATGGAAAAATCAGGGATTTTAGTGATTGCTATATGAAAACAAATACTTAGTCTTGGCTCTGTTTAAATTCTGCTCACATTTGCTTCCCACAAATGATGAGTTATATTTGCATTTTATTTCTCTGGAAGTGAATAGTCCTAAATGATACTGGCAATTAGAATATTTTCTACAAGTGTGGACATCTTGAAAATATTACAATTATAATATAGTTATCACAGTTTTGGAATTCAAAAAGATAAGGAACATGTCACCATTTTTTAAGTATAAAAACACATATATTGTTTATGTATAAAAAAATACAGTGTTTATGTATAAAATATATAAGGTATTTGGCCTTAGAATAGACACCAGATTTGCGTATGCTCAAAACCATAGATGGGCTCATAAACAATTGGAGAAATTCAGGTGAGAGAAATCCAAAGAAGACAACAATACAATTGTGGCCTCTGGAATTCTCTGAGCTTCAGATCTTCAGCCCCTGGGAAAGGACTTTCACTGCACACTTGCCCTATTGTACTCTTCCCAAGGCATCCATATTTGGCCACTGACAGAAACAATCCAGGTGAGCCTCTGGCCTGATTCAGTGCAGCTAGTATTATTATAGAGATTCTTAGCAAATTGAAGAAGAAAGATCTGACTCTTAAAAAAATTCAGTAATTGAAAATTTTGGAAAAGCTTTTGCATGCACATAATTATTTTTTTTTTTTTTTCACGTAAGTGCAGAAAATTAAATTTGCATCTAGCCAATGGCATGGCTTTCCTAAAGCTGATGTATAAGGTGAAGCCTTTGCAACCAGAAATTAAAATGTTGAAAAGATTTACAGATCTCTATATGTTTTTTTTTATCAAATGCCACATTTTAACTCATATGCCCTTTACCCTGAGCTGCTTTCCTGGACCTGTTTCTGTGAAGCTTCTCATTGATAAATTTGGCAAAGGGACGACTTGGAGGAAAGATGCTTTCCATATGTTACTAAACCTCATTTTGGTAGCAGTGTTGAATGGTAGGACAGAAGGCTACATACTTAGTCCCTCTGATACCAGTGATTTGAATATCATAACTGGGTTTTTTATGTATTCAGCTGTGTTTTGACAAGTCATCTTCTGGTCAAAAAGCCGTATCTTCAGATCAAAACCTGAAGGGCATGCAAATATTTGATCCATGTAATAGATACATACTGTGTACATTGCTTACAGTCATGAGTACAATAACTAGGGAAGACCACAATGACTACATGAGCCAGCTCGATTTGCAAATAATGGTATCCTGTGATCCTAAGTTCTTGTTAAAAATTTTTGTCAGCCAAAAAGATGATAATGCCAGGCACTATGGTAGAAAAATTCATTTCGGGTGTAAGGAATATAAACCCATGCCATGCTGTCTGCATGCAGCACAAATAAATAACTCTAAGAGATACAAGTTATATCTCTATTTCAAGGATAAATGCTGACAGTGAAGCATAATAAAATCATTTTAAATGGCAATACTCCTAACTGCAAAACAAAGAATAGAAGACAGAAGAGAGATCATAATGCACTCAGGTACAAGGGTGGCACAAACCATTTTTTCCACTCTATTCCTTTACGTGACCTCAGATTTCTGGCAGAATTTGGGGTGCACCACTCTCCCTTTCTTTATCTTGGAATATGGAATATTGTTCCATATACACGGAACAGTACAGAAATCAGCTTTGGAATGGACACTTACTGTGAACTGGCCACAGTCACATTCCAAGGATTTTAAATTCTATATTTGAAGAAAACGACTTAAGAAAAGTGTAATTCTGAATAATTACAAATGAGTGAGCAGAGAGACACACATTAAATGAGAAAGCTACTTATTCACCTAGTAATTTTATAGTATGGTAGAATCTACGTATAGCTTTTTTCCATGTACTTGATGAAACTATTTGGTGTCATTATCTCATTATATATATAAGGACATTGAGGGATTGAGTAGGTGAGTTGTTTAAGGTTGCACTGAAAGACAGAGTCACTTACATGATATAGCGCCAAGGATAACAATACAAGGCAAGCAACAACAGAGAACAAGTTAAATGCACCTTTGAGTATAGACATAGTGCTAAATGATCACATTCAAAACAGCTCACATGTATCAAGGACAATCTATGGTTTGGGATAAATTACATAGTAGTGTTCAAATACTAGTTTGCATTACAAAATTATTAAAATCAAGATTACAGGCTGCAATGTCTATTATACTCACTTACGTCACGAGTGCTAACCTGCTGGCAACATCACAATCCCAATCTCTTTTCTAAAGTTCTATCGGACCATTCCTTGTGACACACGCTTCCAGTTGAGTCTTACAGCTGGTTTTTATTTTCCTTTGCTATTGAAAGTCTACATAGCACAAATTTTGGTGATTTTTTGCCTTAAAAACTCCCACCTTTTCACATTAAGAAAAAAAAGGTGTAAAATCTTGCACTTCAACTAATTTCCATTTTATGATGAATGTTATACATCATCATGCTCAGTATAAAACAACTTTATAGCTTTTCATTCTCTAACAAAAAATAGCAATTGGGATACTTGTAAGTACCTGTTGTAACACTCAATCACCTACACAATATGTTACTCCTCAAAGTATATGATCATGTTTTCACCTGAGAAATGCTGGTGATGCAACAGGTGCATCAACAAAATACAAATTGAACAAAAGACCTCAATGCCTGCATACAGGTTGGAAAGTTCCACTATCAATTGCTATCTGCACATGCTGATATGAGCTTTGAGTTGATAGATTTTTTTCTGCTTTAATTTTTTAGCATGGGGTCAGAGAATTGCGTCATTTGACCTCAACACTGTGGTTGGTGTTACGAAAGACCTTAATGTGGATTGCATTTTCAGCCTTATGTACACTGTATGGTACTTTTGAAACTTTTGGGAGGCTGACTGATGCTAAGAAATTAGCTCTGGGCCACTGTCACTCTATTTGTTTTTGATCATGTTCCTTATTTCCTTACACTTAAAATTAAAATTTCAGTTTTGCCTATTACAAGTTACAAAAGCCCATAAAGACTTCAAAACTTAAACTCCTGAGATTCCTTCAAAGAAACAAAATCATATATCTACATACCTACATCTACATATATCTACATTAAAAGTGTCTGTTGATGAAATATATAAAAAAAAGTGACAAAATCTATAAAAATTACATTATATACTATTCAAAATGAAGTTCATACTTTGCATTACATATATTCAAGACAAATACCTTGACACATCATTTCAAGGATGTGTAGGATATGCTGAAACGTAGGGTAAAACTAGTGCTAAAAATCACTGAACACAAGAATACCTAACCAGTTCCCCTTACTCACACGAGTAACTCTTTGATGAAGTAAGACCTGGACCTGGAAATGAAATTTCCATAAACTTCAGTGATAACAGAATTAAACTCTGAGGACTAAATCTGTATCCATACATATTACATAGTCCCTGAAAATTACCTTTTTTAACTTCAACTGTATAATCTGAGGAGTAGCTTAATAATCAACATGAATAAAATGTCAGAATCTAAATTTAAACATTACAAAATCATTCTGGACCAATAAAACATCACAGAAATCCAAACTGATTCAGGATTACACATAATTTAACATATTCAGAATGCAACATCAATTGGATTTTATCAAAGGTAGGTAATGACATTTTCTATATTTTTTTAATCTCAGTGTTGCAGTTTCCTTTTTCAGGACTCCATGTATACTCTCCTTCAAACACACCCTTTCTGTTTTTGTGCTTGGTGTTACTTATGCTGTTGTTATATATTGTTCACAGTAACCCATATTTTCATCATAAATGTATTAAGAAAGAAATTAAACCTGTTTGTTTTTTTTTTTTAATTTAAATGTGATTTCTGTATTTAACTCCTTTGGTTTCATTTGAAAATGCTAGCCTAAACAAACCATGGGCATAGAGTCTACTGAAAATTCTGGTATTGAAATATTGTACCTACATAATTAGAAACAAAATTTCAAAGGAATAAGAATAGCTGTAGCATCACCTATTCCATACAGACTTCTTTACCATATTTATTACCTTGTTATCTTACTTCCACCTCTTATCCACAAAAGTCTTTGCCAATGGGTTCTACGTGCAACTTCCAAAACTTTCTTCAGAGCATGTTACAGAAATAACAGACATATCCTACTTGTCAGTATTTCCCAATAATCTCATATCCCATCTAACTTGGATCATACTGAAATTTTCTTCACAATTCAAAGAAGACAAATGTCGGCAGTTTACAAATGGTGATAGGTTTGGGTTTTGGTCCCTTAGTAAAAGTTGCCTTGGAAAGAAATAGCATTTGCCTTCACTGTATCTGCTTTCTCTTGTAAATCAGACAAATTATATACACATCAAAAAATTCAAGTGCAGGATATAAATGTTTGTTAGCTGCTATGTTTTACTGCTGACTGCTGAATTCTTGTATTTAAAGTCATCTAACAAGTATCTGTAGTTGTCTAGCAGAATTAATAATCAAGCAGAAGAGACTAAAGCTGTTACACATTTCTGAATGAGCTTTTCACTGAGAAATACTCCTTTACACTTCTGTGAGAAAAAAATATGTTAAAATCACATTCATATGATATCCTCTACTTTTTCAGCATTTGAATTAGCTTCTACTAACAGTAGAATCAAGTAAACCATGACAGTACAAAACATATTCCTGACAAAGTCCTCTGCAATTCCTCCTCAGAAATCTCTGTATTAAATGACTCTTTCTTGACCTGGCCTATCAAACTGGAAATAACATCTTGCATGATGTTCCTAAAATCAGCCAAACTATGTTTTACTCCTTTTATTTAGGGTAATATCTAATGATAAACTTCGACACCTGTTTCAGTAACACCACAGATAAGAGAACCTCACTAATTTTGGTTGATTAGCTACCCACAGAGGACTGGCTGTATTTACCTGAAGGATCAGAGCCTAATTTCTCAGGATAAAAGCAGAAGGTTGTAAAAGAAGTCACCATTTTAAGGCATTGCTTTGTCAGAGTGAGGGGTTGTTTCCCTGGTTGGCTTCTGCACTCAGTGCTACTTACACTAAAAGACTTCAAATACTCAATACTTTACTAAACTGCACCTTGCTTGCTGTATGCCAAAGACCATTAAAAGTATGTTTAGTGGTGGGCCACAGATAGGTGCGTTTTTTTGCCACAAGAGATACCAGCTGAAATGGTGAATGATGAATCAAATGAACAGGATTACTAATATAGCCTTTGGATTATGTTTGGAAGATGGAACCAAGGGAGTGTGCAAAAGGAAGAGAAAATCCAGGAGGAGGTAATGACAAGCTGGGTGAAATACAGGTGCGTGAAGCTATTTTCTTCATTTTAGGGCTTGCAGTGGGCTTCCCTCTCTCTGGAGGGAAGCATACGCACACAGTAAAGTCTCGCGTTTCAGCAAGGCTCTCTTCTTTTGGTTTTTTGTTTTTAATACGTGTTTCTCCACATGAGGACTTGACGGAGCAGGAGTGCAGAAGCAGGGCTCCGTGATGGCTCTTCATGCTGGGGGGCTGATTCCTTCTCAAGGCCACCCCTCCCTTCACTCTAGCTCCCCTCTCCCTATCTCCACCCCCAACCGGCCCAGCTCGCACCCCACAGCGGGGCTCCCCTCTCTCTTGCTATATCGCTTTGGCCACAGCCTTTCCTCCCTCCCCATCCCCGGCGCTCTAGAGCGGGTGTCTCACCTCCTCAGCCTCCTCCCGCGGGTCCCGCTCCCCGCCTCGCAGGGGTCAGCCCGTCCCCTCAGCGCTTCCCGCCCTGCGCTGACGGCGGCCGTAGGTAGTGCTCCCCCCCCCACCCCTCCCTCCCTCCCTCCTCTACGCGAGCGCCAACGGCCGCGGCTCGCGCTCAACGGTCCCCCTCCCTCACGCCCCCTCCTTCCCTCCCGCCCTCTTCTGAGGGGAAAGTGTGTGTGAGCGCGCGCCTGCCGCCGGCCCCGAGATAAAGGCGCCGAGGAGCGGAGCCGCAGCCGGCTGGAGCCGCAGCGGAGGGCGCTCGGGTTGAGCCGGGAGAGCCAGCCCCGCCGGCTCCCGGACCTTTCTCCGCCGCTGGAAAAGTTTTGCTCCGGGGAGCGCGGCGGTGCCGCGGCACCCCTCAGCCTCCACCCGCCATGGGCGCTGCGCCCCCGGCCCGCCGGCGCTAGGGCAGGGTGCTGAGGGGAAGGAAAGGAGCCGGCATGGGCAGGAGCCCTCCGCGGGGCTGAGCGGCGCTCCGGAGCGAGGTGTTGCTTGCGAAGCTCGGCGATGGCGCGGCCGCAGCCGGCGGCGGACCGGGAGAGCTAGCGGCATCGGCGGAGCGGCATCGGCGGAGCCCCCCCGGAGCCGAGCCCGGGACCCGTCCCCGTCTCCTCAGCATGGCGGGGGCTGCCCGCGGTGGCGGGCGCTGCTGCCCGGCTGTCAGCCTGCTGCTCGGAGCCCTGCTCTGCGGAGGTAAGGGAACAGGCACTTGTCGCCGGGTGCGGGGGGAGGCCGGCGCTGAGCTGGGGTGAGAAGCGGAGTCACCAGTTGATCGCGGGAGCTGCTCTGCAGCTTCACGCGACGACTGCAACTCTGGAACTCATTCCGAAGCAAGCGTCTTGTTTTCCACCGTAGCGGCGTGTGAACTGAAGTACTCTTGCCTCCGTCTTTACCCGCTGCCTTTTCTTTTAAATCCTGCCGCTGTCTTTCTCTGACGTTTTAAAATGTGCTTCCCCTCATCCCCTTTTTTCTCTCGTTTATTTGAATGGTAGGAAACCTCGCAAGCTTACATTTGACTAAAAACGGGGAAAGTTTCCTTTCTTTCTGCCTCAAAAGTGATGGTGTTTACGAATGCATCTTAATTACTGCGTTGTGATAGGAGGATCTCCTCTGTGGGAGAAGGGTGTCCCAGTCGCGGCTTGGAATGGAATATGGGGAGCTGCAAGAGGCACCAGGAATACAGCGACAGTGTTTAGGAATACCGTCCTTTAAATTAAATTGGTGGTGTGCGGTGGTAGCTCTAGAGACTGGATAGAAGCCCTGTTACCTGCACAGGACAAGATTCTTGTTATCTTGATTAAAGGGAGAGTTGAGGAACAGGTTTGTCTTAGCAGAGAGGTCATTTGAATGGTCTGATGTTTTTTCTCATCGCTGAACTCTGATCAAAGGGTCCCTTTGACAAAGGCAGATCTCATTTAAAGTGACTTAGGGGGTGCGCACTGTGCATGATCCAAACAGGGATTTCTGTGCAGAGCAGTAGGTGACTGCCATTCTCTAAGCTTACTCTTTTCTTGCTGAGACCGTGATAGTTGTGGATATTTTCTAAAAACATGACCTTCTTCCCTCTTAGGGGCTGGGGCTAGAAACTTGTTAAGCTCTCTGCAATTCTTACTGTGTTGCCATCCTTAGGAATAAAAATAAATAAATAAATGTGCCTTTTATCCTGCTGGTATTAGTGGTGCTGTTTGACTGTCGTAAGAAGATTACTAATAAAAGACTCTGCATTGTTCAGTTTGGTCAGTCCTGCCAACCTCTCTCCCAGGGTAGTTGATTGTAGAGGCAGGCGTGAGATATACAGAAGTATCTCAAGAGTGGATCAAGGGCAAAATCAGTAGCAATTCATAACGGGACTTTTCTCACCCTGATCGGTAGGGAAAACAAAGTACTTGGCAGAAAATTGCATGGCCTCTTAATGCCGGTCATTTCAATATAGTACATTAAAATTAATGGACATCCCAGTGACTCGGTATGCTCTGAAAGTGCTGATGTGAGGAGTCTAAAATACGGATTTCTGTTTTGATTGCTGCAGCCTGGAGGTGAGAATTATATTAGCTTTGTGCTCACCTTCAGAGACTGCACAAGATTAAAACTTGTAAGGAGGATCTGATGTTTTTTCTGGGGCAGCATGTCTCGTCTGCCATGCGGCTTTGACAGTCACAAATGCATCCTCTCCATTAAGCATTTGCATCAGACTCAATATATTGAGTTAGGCACTGATATATGGGCATTTTCTGTATGAAAATATTTTTGTAAAAGGGATACATAGGTTATGCCGCTTCTTAAGGGCGGGAGAAAGTGCTACGGTGAGAGGTTATAAACAACCCAACCTCATTAAGCCCTTTCTCGCTGCTGGAACCTGGGTCAGCATTGACTCCGACTGTAAAAAAAAAAAAAAAAAAAAAGTCAGTAGCGCTGCCGCTGCTGGGGGGTTCTGGCCTATGCTCTATGAGAATAAAAGAGAAAATATTACTTCAGGGAAGAAAAGTAGAGCTTCTGAGCAGGGAATTTGCGTCTCAGCATTGCTGGGCACAGTATGATTTTGAAAAGAGCTGGTTAATTAAACTTATTAAATAAGGTGTTTGTATGGTTTCCTTGTGAGGCCTTAACAAGCATTTCATTTGTGCTCCCCTTGTGTATTTGCACTCTTTTTGTTGGCATGTTAGGATAGTGATTGTTCTTGAGAGCTAAAGTCCAACTAAATGAAAGTCACTTTATAGCTTGCAAGCGAAAACGTTTGTAAATGTGCTGAGAAACTTACTATTATAGACAAGTTGTCATTTGCTATTTAAAGAGCTATATTTACTTCTCGGAACTCATTAGCATCTCCTATCAGGCCTGATTGCCTAAGAAAATTTTCCTGAAATGTTGCCTTAGGCTTCAGTGTGTTATGCTGTGGTTATTATCTGGCCAATAATGCTAATTCATTCAATCTCAAGAAAGAAGCTTGGCATTTAATTTAAGCCATGCCTCTAGTCAGACCAGGGTGTATAAAAAGTCAGTGTGCTTTTGCATTTAGGTGCAAGCACATGTTTCACATACCAGTTATTGGATGCCTGTTCCCTAGGTGGAGAGTGTGTGTGTGAAATCATATTTACATAAGTAAATCCCAAGTGTATATATATTCCTTTCAGGAAATGGCCTCTTTTCAGCGAAGTGCTAATGCATATGCTTAAGCCACTTTATAGCCAATAGGAAGTATTCATGAGCTTGAAGTGAGTTTTTTAATAGTGTCATTGAATCAAAGCTCAAATGTGAACATAAGTGTACAGATTTAGTTTATTGTATAATACACAGATAATTGAGAATCCTCAGTGTCAGATTAGCTGTGAATTATAACATAGAAACTGGAAGTGAAGAATCTAATGAGTCTGAAAAAAGTGTTTAATGATGCACAGCTAAAAGATTGATTTGTTTGCACAAGGTGCATGTGTGTGCAAGAAAGTATTGAACGTGAGCAGATGTTAAAGGTATATGGAGTTACCAGAATTTTAGGTACTGAAGTAGTGTTTGAACACAAATGCAAACACAGTTGTGCATCCATAGGCTGGTATTAGCACCTGCTTTATTTATGCTCTTCTTTGTGCCACAATCATGCAATATGTCCTTGTTTTAGATACACTGATGTGGAAACTGATTGTGACTATTTTGAGTATAATTTCATTTCAGTTTTAAATCGTTTAAGCAGTGAAATTAGGTTTCTCATATCTTATGTTGACAGTTCAGTATCATGGCATACCCTAGTGTTATGGAAAACTTCCTAATTTTTCTTTCTTCATTTCATCATCTTAGTGCTAGCTCAGAACAGAGTGGGGACCTGCATTATGTAAAATTATAACTACATGGAGTTTTTTAAGTGGCTAATCTCTTTTGGATATAATACTTTCAACATGGAGATTGTGTTATTAGTATTCTAATTTACTTTTTTAGGTATTTGGTAGTAGATCTGAAAGTTTATTAGACACTGTACTTACCTAGTAAAATACTCAGCAGTTGTATTATAAATGACCGCTCAAGAATGCTTCTAAATGCATGATTCTAATATAAAACATCATACCTGTAATTGCATTTCTACTGCATAAATGTGTGTCTGGTTTTTGAAGTGAGGAACTAAGTATTTGTATGAAAAGAGGTAATAAACAGCACACCATTATGTTTTCTTAAATGGCTAAATATTAGTATTGACAAACTATTTTCATTGAGATGAAAGGATGGGAATTTTATTGAGAATTAGGATTTAATTCTGCATTTTTCTTTTTAAACTACTGTCAAATCAGTAGTTCGCCACTGCTGGAAAGGTGGCTTATATGGAACAGCTAAAACTCTATTAATAATGGCAGATTTGCTAGCAGTGTTAGTATACAAACTTTCCTGGCCAGTTTAGAAGGTAATGCCCCTCTGCATTATCTGAGCCGCGTTTAGTACCTGTGGTTAGAGCATGCCTATTTAAGGCGTTTAATCAAGATACAAATAAGTAAATGAAAGTTTGAAATCTTTGGGTTATGATCATGCCATTGAAGAGGCGTCAGAGATTTGTTGTGCCGAATCTCAGTTTTTTTTCAAGGCTTTGGTGTAAACCCTTTGATTTACTCAGATGCTGCATGCAAGTTTGTCCTGCCACACTGAGTTTTGGCAGTAGTTCACATCTGGCAAGCTCCACTAGATGTGTCCTAGCTGTTTTGAGAGAGACAGAAAAGCATATTATGTTTAAAGATGTAAAAGTGAAAGGGCAACAAGTTGAGAGAACTAAAGCGTGTAAAGACAGTAATTGAAAATCATCTAATATAAATGTTAAAAAGATAAAAGGAGGCTGTAAGAGAAAGAAAACTCTTATTATGGGTGACTTAAAATAACACTTCTCCATTAGTTTGAAGGAGGCATTTACGGTATCCTAGGTAGGTAAGATACCAAAAAGGAAATTTAGTAGATTTAGTGAAAGGAAAGCTGTGTAGCAGGAATTAGACCTTGTTTCTGCTGCCAGGAATACCACTGTCTTGCTGTTTTTATCATTCATTTCCTTCTTTCTGTCCCTGTCTCATTCATTATGATTGTCATTTCATTGGTGAGAGGCTTGATCCTGGTTTGACCACTTTGTCCAGTGAGGCCTTTTTGTTTGCTTAGTACCTAAACACCACAGTGATACAAATGCAGGCAATATTTTGTAGTGCTGTAAGGTGTTAACTTTTAAGGTGTTTGGTTGAAATTTGAGTGCTCTGTCCTTCGTAGTGATAAGCAATAACTTTCTGGCCAGGAAACTTGCTTTTGTCTAGCTCAAACTCATGTCCTGACTTGCTCTTACAGGCCTGAGTCCTTTATATTTTATTCAGTCTTCCTTACAGACTCAGTACCCTAGCAAAACAGTTTCACAGTGTTCAGCTCTTCAAGCAGTTGTACTGTTTTGTGTTCTGTGGACTGGCTCAGGCTCTAGTGACAGATGTGACCCCTTTGAAACAGGGACAGACAAATGGTGCATTCAAAGTTCATAGCTTCTGCAGTCTCCTCACTTAGAGGTATCTGGTAAAAGCCTGCGGATGCGTCTAGCTTTGGAAATAATTTCAGTCCAGTAGTGCCTGTGTGTCTGTTTTAGTTAGCAAATGGAAATACCCTATCTATTTATTCACATTTTTTTGGGTCAATACACAGCCTCGGGTCACCATTTTTCTTTTCAACTGTATCTCGTGAAATGACCCAGTGAGTCTACTCTTCTATTTTCTTTGCTATTCCAAAGCATATTAATCTATTGGGCTTGAATTACATAAACAAAGTGTCATCCCCATCACTAAAATTACAGGCATCTTTGCAGCACTGGTCAATTAGGTGAACTTTTCTTTAGGGAAGTACATTTTGACTAAGTGGTTCTTTGCTGCTACACTTAAGACGTGCTAATGTGTTACTGTTGCATTACTCGTATCTTGGGTCAGTAACTTTGTGCTTGGAAACCACCTTTTTGGCACTTTTGCTTGACTAACATAGATCATGCTAATCGCAGTTGCACTGTCATTATCAAAAGCATTCATTCACAACTGTGCAGCTTTAGCAGCTTGACAGACATAAATAGCTTGATGAGTCTCCTTAAGTGGACACTTCTTTTATTATATACTGCAGTATGAATTTAATCTGATTTTACCATCTGCTAGTGTAACGAGTTTCATGTGTAAGGCCAAAAACCTTTTAGGTTATCTGTTTCTTCTCACACAATATTTTCTGTTTTCTTCTACAGTTGTTATAAAGTTTCTGTAATTTTATAGAAGGATGGTGTCAAGTTCTTAATATTTTTTTTTAATTGAAAATACATTAATGTCTGATGCTACCAGAATTTCTGCATTTGGTGCTTTTTAATTGTGTGTTCCTCTTTAAGATCAGGAAACACAAACCTGCTGCAAGGGGAGACTGTAAATGAATTGCCCTTTTCAGTGCTATGAAACAAACACTAAGCCCCAAAACAGTGATTAAGAATTTGACATTTATATGGAAAGTTTGAAGTTAAATAAGAATGTAAAGAGGAGGGGGGAGGGAAAGCTTGCTTAATTATTAAAAAAAAAAGACTTTGAAAAGAGTTTATGCTTTTGGCTAGAAAAAAAAAAGACTTTATGGTCTCCTGAGCACATCTAAAAGTCAGTTCTTTGTGCATGAAGAGGAAATCTGAGGTAAATAAAAGGTAAACTGATATCCCATGATACTGATGCAACAAAGGGGTTGGTCCATTAGATTCTGCTTGTTAACTGCAACATGTAATCACAGAGTATAGATGTCGAAATACATCCAGCAATACATCTAATGTTGTATTATTTACATAATTGCTGTGCTTTTTTTATTGGTAAAATTTTTCAACGAAGCAGTTCTGAATTTGAAAATATTTTTGAAACTGATACAATTTACAAACAATCTACTTTTAAAATTGTGCTAGCTTTTAAAATTTACTAAGATAATATACTTTGTGTAGTTTCATGTGAAATTTATCACTTTGACTTCTGGTAGATGTCTTCAAATACAAAATGATTAAAGTGTAGATACTCTATGGAGCACATCGTTAGTATTTTTCTGTAATATTGTTTGGATATTACAGCAATTAACCAGCTTTTTTTAAGTGCTATGGAAAGATTTGTCATTCCAAATGACTTCTGACAAATATTTTAACATTATACAACTTTTTTTACTTCTTCTGGTTAAGAATGAAAGAAGACTTTAAAATGGTATTCTGTCCTTCTGAAGTTCCATTTTCCAACCAGTTGTATTGCCTGAGGCTGCAGTTCCTTACCAGCTTGAGCCAACGTAAATTGATGCTGCCAGGTTCCTGCCCTCTCCCAAACTGAGCAACCCTTTTTTTGTGCCAACTCTGGCATGCTTCTCATTCCTCTGTAAGCTGCTTCAGGCAGATAAAGGCCATAAAATACTTTATTTTTAAAATGATTTTATAAAGGGTAAGTTTCTATCACCTTGGAATCAACTTAGTGCTTGTATAAGCAAAAAAGAGGATGGGCCGACTGGTGGAGAGGCAGCTTAAACAAGTATGGTACTGCAGCCTAGCACTTACAGTGGTATGGCTTTAATTTGTTCCTGGGACACTACAGTAGAAAAGATGGTTATGGGAGTTGCTTACAATATATATCCATTATATATTACATTATGTATATACGTGGGATATTAAACACTGAGAAGTTAGAGAACATCAGAAGCGCTTGGTAAATGATGCAGCTTTGATTTCTGTATTGGGTGTGTTTTTCTTATTCTGCTGATTCTGTACCATTTTGAACACATAAAAGTGAGGCTTACGTTAATGTTTTGTCATTTCCCGTAGTAGAATGCATTTCAGGTAGAATGCACTTTTTGATGCCTAAGATAAAACTGTTTTTCTGAATTCAGACCAAATGCACATTGTCACCACTACCCCCACCCACTATCCCCACTAAAAAAGAGCCCAAACCCCAACTTTCTTGCACTATTATTACAAACAGGATTAGTAGCACTGCTTCTAATTAGAATTGCCATTAAAAGAGTTTGGATTTAGTTTTGTATAAATTCCCCAGCCATTCCATTAACTGTTTCAGCTAGTGTACTGCATGCCAAGCATCTGCCTCAGATTGAATACATTTTTTCTTTTCCAGAACTTCAGCCAAGAGTTCAGTGGTTTACAAGAGCAGAGCTGGTGGAGTGGGGGAAGCTGTGCATTCTCCTTTGTCTAGGAAGCATTGCTGACCTCTTCTTAGAGAAGATATCCCAGTGAAACTTGGCAGGAGGAGACTTGTGAGATTGCTGAGAAAATAGTCCATGGTTGATCTTACAGGATGTCAAGTTAGCAGCGTTGCAAAGAATTAATTTGCTCATGACAAGGAAAGTCTTGATGTGTCCTTACAACTAAATTTCATGAAAATTGCTATGCAGTGGGCATATGCCATGTTATGGTGAGCTCTACTTCCCTTGCAATTACAGATCTTTACTGCAGAAGTCTAACATGGGTATAGCATAAGAGTTGTGGGTAGGGACAGCATCCATCTGTGTCCAGTGTGAAATCCTTGTGATTTCAGTCACGTGTTGATTGGGAAAAAAAGGATTAAGGCTTGAGCAAAATGGGTATAGAAGTACATAGCTGCTAGAGTGTGGATGTTTTGGTCAGAGCTTGGAATGGAGAGTGCATTCCTACAGTAGTGATGTGTTGTATATGGAGGAGAAATAAAGGTGGAATGGTGGGGTGCAGGCCTACTGTGATGTTTCTGCTTCAATGCCCATTATAACCAGGTAGACCTTCCTGTTGCCGTCAGTGGGTGCAGAGTCAGGCCCAACTGTTTTCTTAATAAATTATTTTAATCTCATTTTCTGTAGCTGGATTATTCTTTCAGTCATTGTACAACACTATTAAACTTGTGGTGGGACAGTGAAAGCCGACTGAATGCTGGTCTGTACTTACTGGGCTGTTGCAGCATGTTTGTTACAGACACCTCCAGCATTTGCCTGATGGATGGGTGGTGTGTATGTGCTGGTAGAGAAAGTAATTGTGCTTTATTAATCTTTTACTTTTTTAAACCCCACTTGATATGGTGTCCTTTTTTTCTTTTTATTTTCATATCTCTCTAGAGAGAGACAGAATGTATGTTTTTGTTCTTACAGAATCAAGTGACGTATCACTCTGCTGGCGTGAAATAAAGAGTAGCAAATATAATAAGTAACTACTGTGGGGAAGGTAATGCAGTATTGACTTCTCAGTACCTGTTAATTTTCACTGATCAGAGCATCAGGGAAGAGAGATTGAATTTGGCTGCCCCTTAGTGAGGGTGAATACCTGCCTGTGAATAGTATTAGCCTGAAAACTCAGGAGGGTTTCAGTTTTGCAACAGATTTCAGTAAAAATGTGTAGAGGAGCAAGTTGTATTACACCTTTGTCACACTTCTACATAACTGTATATTGTTGTTCCTCACAGTTCTGCTTTTTTAATAATGAGTTTAATTTAGGATTTGTTTCTTAGCTGCTTTGCTCTTTTGGTGGGTACTCTGAATCTCGATGATGTGTTTCTGCACACTCCAGGTGTGCAGTATTGAACTGTTTAGATGGAGAAGATGCTTCCCTGTGTGTGGCTTGAATTTGGGATTTGGACTTGAGTCATCCAGCATATGGGTAGCACAACTAGAAAAGACGCCACATTTTCTGGAGATGGCGTCAGTGCTATAAGATGCTTGTTCAGTGAATGTGTGCATGACACGCTTTGGCATTAGTAGCCAAAGGGAGCTGCACATGCCTAACACACATGTAAAGCCTGTGCCTCTTGGAAAAGCTGATGTGACATTCCATGAGTTTGTGATTATTCTTGACTAGGTCTCTTGTGTCTATCCTGTTATGTCTTCATTGCATATCTTCAAAGCATAGTCTTTTTAGATGACAAAGCTTGCTATTTAAAAAAAAGAAACCAAACAATAAATTGTGTTTTCTTTGGCAGAGTGACTGTCATATTTTCCATCTTTTGTAGGTGTTCAAAAAGACAGGCTTTTGTGAGAGATGCTGTTGAGCTCATACTGTTTTAAATGTCTTTGTGCTTCTGTTGTTCATAA
Source organism: Pezoporus occidentalis (assembly GCF_034315485.1). Classification (NCBI taxonomy): domain Eukaryota; kingdom Metazoa; phylum Chordata; class Aves; order Psittaciformes; family Psittacidae; genus Pezoporus; species Pezoporus occidentalis. Next base: position 8,849,618 of record NW_026915691.1, on the reverse strand, counting down.
TCATCCCATTGACAATTCCAGGAGGAAGTCTATTAAAAAATTCAGAAATATGCAACTCTCTTTGCAGGTATTTGTTTAGCATGCCCTCTTGTCAGATTTCAGCAAGAAAAGGGGTATTTTAGTGGAAAGAGCAAGAAATTCTAAGTAGGGTTTCCTCTTTAATTTTTTCTCTAGCTCTGTGTGCAGATGTGAATGCTTAGGTAACCTCTCAGATTGAATTTGTTCATCTGTAAAATGGGAACAACTATAGCTCTTGATTGCCTTTTTGTTATGATGTGGGTAGAAAAAAATTCTTCTTTGCAAGTTCTTTTTAAAATAATATCTGCAGCAGATTAGACAATAACGTTAATTATTATTTTTTCATTTTTACCCAGAGGAAAAAACACACTGATAAAAGATCAGTATCGCGTGATGGTACTCAGCAAGTAATTGCAGGTGCTAATTAGTCATATTTTCATATTGATTCCATAAGCTAATGTGTTGTGCTTTGGAATGTCAGCAAACTAGTAGAAGGAATTGTGTGAAACATAATGGAATTAGTATATTCTCTTTCCTTTGGAATGTCACAAGCAGTGTGGAGATGAAAAGAGGATACTGGCTGGTCTTGAAAGACAAATGCTGATTGGAAGTACCTACAGTGCAGTGCCCATCTGGAAGGTCTTACTTTATTATGTTACACATTTATTCAAAGAACCACAGATTCTTATTTCACGGATTAAAGTTGGGTATCGCTGTATTTCAGGCTTAAAGCTTCACAAGTCCCCTAAGCTTCAGGCTTCCATTGAACTTTAGTCTTGGTTTTGCAAATTCATTTAGAATTAAATTAGCTGAGTGATGAAACTGTGATACTTCAATAGAAATAATCAGATGACATTTAAACATGATCATGTAGTGCAGTAACGTCAGAACTGGTCTGCGGTAAAAATCATGCCTTTAGGCAATATAGTTCAGGGAAGTCGCAAAATGCAAATTATTTATTTAAAGAGTACTTAAGTTTTTGTTTTATTTGGGAAGAAGATAAAGATCCACTTTTGTCAGTAGCGCAAATGTGTAAGATTGGATTTGAATCTATAGTTCTGAGTGTCTGTAGGATTTTGGATCCTGATCTAGACCCTTAATAGATCTCTCAGCTTTGTATATTGAATCAAGCTAACAGTGGTTCAAACACACTTAAACTTTAGGAGTGTTCTGACCTTTCTTTACCTTCAGGCTCTTGCACCTACTCTTCATTTATCATTCAATAAGAATATGTCAGATTGAAGCTGTGGGTCCCCAATGCTTATTAGTTTCTCTTGACTTTTTGTAGGAGCATTGTTTTATGACTGTGGATTTTTCTGAAATTAAAGATGAGATTTTAGTGTTAAAACCCCCGCATGAGTAACTGCCAAGCCGCTGGCATAAGCTGTTGGCTGATCAAGTTCTAGGTCTTTCATAATGAAGCAAATTCTGCTCTGTGGGCACTTGTCATGCCCTGCATATTGCAAGTGAAATCCTTGTTTCAGTAGAGGTTTTGCAATTCATCAAGATTTCAACCCACATATATATGTTGTTCAGTATATACATGCATGTGTGTCTGTGTGTGTGTGTATATGTGAAATGATTCATGGTTGCTTGGTAAAGTGTCTTCAGTCTGCCTCATTTTACCATGCAATTTCCCTTCCTATGAAGGGAAACGGATTCGATTAAGAGGACATTCATACTGCGATTTACAGGCAAAGAGTAGTTTTGTATGAATTCTTCTTTAATAGCATTTATATATTCTTTTGCTTGAAGAGCTAGTTCAGGATGCCAGATGTAATTTGGCAGTACTAAACCATGTCAGAGTTGAAATGATTTTTGGAAATCTCTGCTAATTAATCTGTGTTTATAAGTGATAGATGCACTTCAAATAGTTCTATTTCAGCATCCTTCACGGGTAAGATTTATTCTACCCATGGAGCTGGAAAGCTTTATTTTCCTGTTAGTGTACTGTTTTGTGTATTAGGTTATCCAAAGCTGCTACTCTAATACGTCATCTAGCCTTCCACTCCCTTAGAGGTGTGGCTTGCCAGCCTATGATTTTGTTAATTTCTAATTATCTTTGAAGAAATATACTTTGGTTTATATTGAAATTTAAATTCTATACTAACATGGCACAAAAGTGAATAGAACTCTATATAAGTACAGGGTGAATATGACATCCCCCTTCCCCTTGTAATTCTAAATTTGTCTCACCACATTTTAGATTTTAGCTCCTCTTAACTGAAAATGAAATCAAACAGCGTGAGGTTTGGGAAAACTGTTTTGAAGAAGAAGCAAATGCAAACCACATGGTACACTTACATTGTGAAGAAATCTTTCTTCATTGGAAAAACAAACTCTAGTGGGTTTACTGAGCAACATTTCAAAGCAGTTTGAGATGAAAGGTCTGTGGTTTAATTCATTGCATATGTGATACTTCCTAATGGATAGGTGTTATATTAAAAAATAAGTGGGAAGGACAATAAAATTGAAGTTTCTTTTTTGTTAGAATTGGTGGTTTAATAAATGAGTTTAATCAGAATTTTTCTATCTAAAAAGTGTCAGATACCTGTATATAGGAATTCACATCCAGATTAACTGTTCAACACTTTCCACTGTAATACCCTTTAAAAATGAAGCTTTCTCAAGCTGTAACAGTTTTAGCTGGAGTTTTCCATGCTGCATATGTTCTGACTGATTTGCAAAAGTTTCTGTGAAGTGATTCAGTTGTTTCTGAGAACAAAGCCAGCTAGAAATCATAAGTTCTAGTCAGCTAGAATCACCTCTATGAGCAGCACTAGTTGTCTTAAATCCTGTGATTTTTCACTGTTACAGGCAAAGATAGATGGTGTTTTCCTTAATCTCTCTTTCTGAAGTGATGATGATGTATGAATGCTAGCATTCATTCTTACTAAATAAGATTCATGACTGCAGATAATTCCTGCAAATATGACCCTGAATTAAAAGAAGGCACATAAAAAAGGGGATAAAAATATTTTTGAAGCTGTATAGCTCTTGGTCTAATTCCATGAAAGATCTATTCAAAGATGCCTGACTTCTAAGTCTGAAAATTGGTTTTAGTCTATTCTTAATGCAGAATTGAGAGGGTGGCAGCAGCATTATTCTGAGAATCTTGTCTTTGTGGAGCACACTGCATCTCAGATACCAGAGCTGCATCTGGATTTTCTTGGGTACGTTCCTCTTTAACTGTTACAAGCCATCATGGGTCCAGTTTCCAGGGCAAAAGCTGCAGAGGCTCTCACACGCTGTCAGAATGCCTCCTTCCTCTATCCTGTTTCATGCAGAAAAGGAGGAGGAAGCAATCTCAGGGTATGACAAGGGTTAAGGAACAGGTGGTTATCTACAGGACGGCTGTCTCATTTCGTACACAGGATGGATAGCTTCCTGGGAAAAAAAAAAATCCCAGTTTTTGTACTGAAGGAGGTTATTGTCTGTGGTCTTCTGCTTCATTTGTTACAGAAGCTGAAAGGTGTGTAGATGTAACAGTCTCAGCATGGGTTTAACTTCCAAATTTATACAGAGGGGAACTTTGGCATTTTTGAGCATAAACATTCTCTGTTATTGTCACTGTTTTTCATACTCTGGTGAGAGCATCCTAGAACATATTTTTAAATAGCTCTTCAAAGACCACAAAAGTGTCCTCATGAGCCAAATGTAACCTAACGGAAGATGGAAAGAGGATATCTGGTTCTAAGCTTCTTATGTTACCTCTCAAACTTCCCTTGGCATTCAGGACTTCATTTTCTGAATCCCTCCTTTATTTTTACTTGTTGTAGCTAGACATGCTGGAGAAGTTTGCAGGTTGATTTGAATCTCATGGAAGTAACAAAGATTATAGGAAGACAAAAAGGAGTTTTGTAACACTCTGGGGACTTACACTCTGTTCTTGTTCCTGCCACAGATTTAGCACTATGCTTGAAAAAAGGCGGATTTTTGTTACGCTTTCATATGTTTTATAGCTGTCCCTAACATAAGCAAGAGATTTGCTCAGAACTTACACTTAATTCATCAGAAAATCAGGCCACAGTTTTTCTAAATTAGGCATCTGTATTAGCAGATGCTTCTGAGAGTGTAGTTACTAATTTTGCTGTGCTGCAGTTCACCCTTTTAAAAATTATAGAAAACTCTGTTCCAGGAGAGTGTTGTGTAAGGAAATGTATCAATGTTTCTGAAGTCTGGTGTATAGTACTGTGATGAGCTGCGTAAAAAGCTTATCAGTTTTAAGGATTCAATGCAACACTTAAATATTGCATCTTGAATTAATGCAAAGGCTTATACGTAATGCTGCAGAAATGGTGAGTAGCTATCCATTTTGTCAGCCTTAGGCAGAAGTTCTCTGGAAGAAATAATATGTCATTAAAGGCTGTATCTTAATGCATATGTATGTTGGGATGAATTAAGTTCAAGTCTGGATTTCCTTATTACTTTTTTAGTGCTTTCCTTGGCAAACTTAACGTCCTTTTTTGTAAGGAACCTTCTGGCTCATTGTAGGCTATTCCTGCTGCTTTTAATATCCTTTGAGATTGATTCATGAAGTGCCAACATCTTGAGCTGTGGAAAAAGAGTAAGAATCCTGAAGAAAGGCCCTGGATACATGGGAATAAATTTGAACTCAAACTCTTTATGTGTCACTTTGATGTGAAATCACATCTTGTGATTCAAAGAACTTTTTATTGTTAATTAAGGCCATTAATTCAATCAGTTCTATTTTGATTAAAAACTGACAGCATTAGCAAAATGTATAAAGACAGCATCTGGATTGGGTTTATTGGAACGATATTTTAGGAAACTGAAAGGTTTCTTCAGTAACATTTGAACATGTCTCTATGTGATAACTACTTGAAGAAAAAATCCTCCATGGGCAGATGAGCTCAAGAACACTTTTCTTTTAGTGACATTCACGTGGTTAATATCCTGGTGTAAGATAGGTCAATGTGTGTTTCTATTTCACTAAGTGACGGTTCATCACAGGAGAATAAAGTTGTGAGGAAAGAAGAAAAAATGGAAATGAAGGGTTCAGTGAAAGGATGTTAGAATACCATGTGTGCCTGTAGGGGATGGTGGTGGACCCACAATGCAGCCAGCTTGGAGTACTGCATGTTTTGAAAATGTACCAGCCATAGAGGTCACGGGGGGAAGAACCTGTGACTTTTTGGCTTCTTTTAATTAGGCCTTTGAACAGAGTGCAGGAAAGAAAGAAAATCAAAGTGATATTTCCTTATGAACTGGTCAGGTGGCCATGTTTATGACTTGCTGTACGTGCTCTCAGTTGTTTCAAAGGTATATCTGATTTAGGTATTTTTTTATAAGATGGCTCTCAGTAGCTTTGTGGTCAGATAGGGTAGTAGAAACTGTACGCAAATAGGTAAAACTTTGTCTCTTACCTGTGTAACTTTATTGACCTGCACAAAAAGTGATAATGGCTTCTGATAGTGTTAGTCTGAGAAGCTAGGACTGAATGGAATTGGATCCTGTGGCAACACAAATGTTGAAGCTGCAGCTCAGGACTTGATCTTACCAAAGTCAGTGACCATGATACTGGACTTGAGCTAATAAAGTTCAGTGTCTGTGACTTACTTTAAGTTCAGTGAATGCTGCTGTTCTATAATAATTCTTGGTGATCTTTGAGCAGGTTACTTAGTGGATTCTTTCCAGATGATTGTAGTGGGTACCTGAGGTATGTTATTACAGAGCTACCTTATTTAGAAAAAGAGGGTAGTGATTGAGAACATCTGAGAGATGACTTTATCTGGAAGCATCCTTGTTTCTTCCTTTATTATAGGAAGAGCTGAAGAAGAACTTAACTTAAATGCATAGATTTAATGGAATTAATCTCTGCAGGCATTTATCATTTCCCACTTTACTGCATTCCAGTTTGTCACACTGCATGCATAAGAAAAGTTTTCCCCCCACCAGAGTCCCGATGTTAGAGAATCCCCTAAAAGTTCTTTGCAGCTGTCAGGGAGTAAGGATTCAACACACTGCAAAAAAGGCTGAGCATGTTCAAGGTCAAGAATGGCGCTGATCTGTGTGATTGATAAAAATACTTCAAGAACCTCTCCCAGTTTTTAATCTGATGAAGTTTTTAGGTCTGCATTTAAACTTTTTTTTATAGGCTCCTCCAAAGCAAGCAGTCAGACTTCCATTAAGGTCTTTGTATATATTCCTGCTAATTAAGCTGTTAAGAGTGGAGTTGGGAGAATCTATTTACACACTTTTGAGTTTAGTGGTTAATATTTTGAGAATAGCTTTGTCTGTTGTATGAGGAGGTTCCTTTTAGTCAGCATACAAAATAAAACTTTGATTTTTGAATATCAAAGTGGTAATTTCCTTCAGTTGGTTTCAGAAATAGAGTAATAAGACACTCCATTAATTACTTCATTTTTGTTTCCATAAGACAGGAAAATAAGTGCTTAGAGAGAAAGCAAAAAAAAAAAAGATGTCTTCTTTTAAAGACTCAGAGAAGCCTATTCAATGGCTATAACGTTCCTGGATATTTCCTAGAGTGCCTGCCAGTGCCGTATGTGATGATATTTTCATCTCTTTACTTACACATCACCAATGAACTATAGTGGAGGAGATGCCTTAGCCGATAAATCAGGCTTTTATCCTCATACCTTTGTTGCAAGGGGGCTTATTTGGATGAAAAAGAAATACTATCTAGGCTTTTTTGTTTTCACTGCATGAACATAGACCAATAATTTATAGTACTTATGGCCTGTTTCTGAAGCCTGTCTTAGTTTTCTCAGGAAACTTTTCTTACAGTGACTTCTTTCCCCTTAAATGTTGTCTACTAAAAATTAAAGATCTAAGGAGTTGGTGGTGTTCAAATAATTGTGTCTGAGAGCTGGAAGGTTTGGTTTGGACAGTACAGCAGTACAGTCTGTGTTTCAGAAGCGCAAGCTTTCCTTTAATAAGCAGAAGTGACCTGGAGGGTTTCTCCTAAGTTCAGTGAGTGGTGTGGTAGCACAGAGATTGGATACATCATGGTAGCTTACAAAACTCAGACTGAAATCCAGAATTTTAATGCAGACTGTGGACTGAGAAGCTCTGCTTCATTCAAGTCTGGAAGATGATCTGTAAAGCACATGGGACTCTGTCTGCTGTGTACATAGACAGCTCAGTATATCACCAAAACAACATCAGGCAGCTTAATTTGCTTCTATTCCTATTCAGACAGGCTGCCCACATGCAGATTATAAGTAGATGCATCTGCAAACATGCTGTGCTTCTTCCCAATCTCTTCACAGGCATAGCCATTAAGCGCTCTGTGAGTTCTGAAGGCAAGTCCACCAGTTCCATGCCATGGTTACCAGGTGCAGATTTGGGTTCTGGCCAGATTGTCCTTGACAGGACAAAGTTTATTGGCTCTTGTTTTATATTTCACTTGTTTTTTAAATGTGGCTGTTATGTTGGCCAGGTTCCCATAGTAAATTATTTTTATGTACCTAATTCATTCTCAATGAAACAAACCAATCCATTAAGAATTCTGCACTAAAAACTGTAGCTCATTATGTGTTCTTGTGGTGTATGACATCAGTAGAATGCCACAAGTTAATTACATTCTTAATTACAGCTTTGTATTGAATTAGGGACCTGTTATACATAGAATAATTGAAAACCTGCTGAGATCACGTCTGGTAACATCTAATTGTATCCCATGACCCCCCCCCCAACCTTTAAATAAAAGCTGGCATTTCATTTAGCATGGTTTTAATTAATTGACATGAGAAATGTAATTAGAGCTGAGGCCACAGACCAACTATCTCAAAACAATCACTCAGAAATTAATCATATTTTGGGGAACAGTTAACAATTTCCAGAGCAGGGGCTATTCTGCTGCGTTTCTGGAAAAACCTTGAGCAGACACAGTTGAAGCAAGAACTTGCTCCTCTTTGAAGAGAAGAAATACTTGAATGTTCGGAGAAATTCCCAGTGCTCTTTCAACCTAAGGAAACTTGATATGCTTGCAGCTTCAGGCATGAGAAACATAAGAATAGCACAGGAAGAGAACTGAGATCTAATGATTTTCATTTCAGCATCAGTGAGGGTGGATTGCAAGTTGGACTTGGACTTCCTGCTCTTGCTTTCCAATTCGCACCTGCCTATATGGATTTGGCAGAGTTGTTTTGGAAACTGTTTTGCCATCTACCATCCACTGTTGCAGGTAATGGGAAAAAAAAAATAATTATCCTTTCTTTCTAAACATGCTTAGCCCACTCTTGCCCTTAGTACCAAGACTAAACAGTTAGCTAAGTTAGGCAGGACCCGGTAGTGAGGATGGCAATCATTTAGTGGTTTTTTTGGGGTTTGTTTTTTAAATAATGATTATTATACTTTTCTGTTACTATTTTTCCACAGAAGCAGAGGCTTTTGTTTAAATCAACCTGCACCAGGGCTTTAATTCCAGGGTGAAGAATAATGTCCTCTTGCTGTTTGCAGAAAGATTTATTTGTTTCAGGACAGACAGTTTTTTTTCTTTCCTGTGTGTAGCCTGAGTTAGAGGATCTGATGTGTTCCTGTTTGATATCTCTCAAATTAATGTGCACATATTAGGCCTGCCTATACATAAATATGCATATGCTTTGTTTATAAATGGAGAGCATATGCAAGGGTAAAACTGCTGTGTGAGAGCAGGTTTAAGAGATCTCACTGTGCTTGGACACAAGCAGAAAAACACTGGGTGCATCAACTGAAAACTGGCTGGCAGCCATAGCACATAGAATGGAGGGAATGTTTGCCTAAAAGACTAGATTGTGTCAGGCGTGACTAAGCAGGAATTTTAGCTAAAATGCGTTAGCAAATTGAATGCTTAGAGGAAAATGAGAACGTTCATGGTCTTATCTTTGTTCACTTGAGACTGGATTTGATTTTTTTTAATAAGAAAATCAATGGAGGGGGTGAAGGGAAGTTCTGCAGAGTATGCCCTGATTTTTCAGAATGCTGATATAGATTACTGCTGGATATTATGCCATGGCTCTGTTTACATTCTTTCTAGAATATGCATGCCTGTTAATAGCCTTGTAGCTCATGGAGCACTGGACTGTCAGTCAGGTAGTAAAATACTTTAATTACCCCAGACCCTGTGAGAGAAAGGGTGGGACTGAATAAAAGGAGTGCACTTCAGTCTTACTTTGACTGTCAAAAGAATGATAAACCATAAGTCCTGACTATTCTTATTCTTCCTTTCTCTATGAGCGGCATTCCTGATGGAAAGAGGTACGGGTGTGTATGTACTTCGCCAGTTCTGCTCTTCTAGAAATATTTAAGGATATGGGAATGGCCGCTGCAAAGTGATAGCTTCATGGAATAAGTTATCCAGCAGGTCAGGTAGTGCAGAGCTGACAGTGGAAGAGATTTCCTTCCCTTGGTGAAGGACCATTATGTGTACTTATGATAGGGAGAGATATTCAACATGAGCACAGCTTAACTGCTGAATAAGTGAGAACCCCTATTGCTATAAGGTTTCTGAAATGCTGTCTCAATTAATAAACAGGTAAATAACTTTGTTGAAATACTTGACCCTGCCTTCTTAATCTTTCATTCACTTTGTCTTTTATGGACTGCTATTACTTTGTTCGTTACTTTTTTTCATAGTATCCTTACTGGATATGTATGCAAATTGGTGAGCAAATCGCCATATTCCTATTTCTGTTTTCTAGCTGGGTTTGGCATGTAAAACAATGCTGCTCTGGCAAGGTCCTGGGAACTTCTGCAATGTGGAAAACAGGGCTGCTGGAGGCTCCAAAGCTAGTTAAATGCTAATTCTACCACTTCATTTCCCATGTTTCTGGGAATATATGGAAAAGAGGAATGAAACAGATACGATGTGGTTAAGTTAAAAAAAAGAAAAAAGCTATTGGAGCTAGAAACCATTACCTGTCACTGAGCTACTGCATTCAGTGTGGCCTAGAGTGAACAATTCCCATTGTATCACTGGATGGAGCTGGGGTAGAGCTGAAAATCTTGCTTCTGTGCTTGAAATACCACTGGAGTAGTGTTTCAAGAGTTTGTGAGAAACAAGGTTTGAAACCTTACACAAAACCTATGTGTGGGAATTAACATTTCCAGAAGGTGCTCATCTTGTTTTCTCAAGTCAGGAAACGCATTGTAAGAATGTTGGTTATGCGCAACTTGTGTTAGAAACACAGAAAACTCGTCACTGAGGTTAAATTTACACCCAGGCTGCTTGTGCAGAAGTGATGTTGTGATTAAGCTTTTGGATATAGAAAGGGGGACCAACAGCCTAAATTGGGGAGTTTAGTAAACATTTTTCTTGACATGTGACTTCTGAAGCATTCCTGTCCCTACAAGGCTGTAGGAACGGGCGAATGGAATGGACTGACAGTAATGGGCAACTGTCTTTCTGCTCATCTCCTTCCAGTTTTGCTTATCCATTTTTCAGTGACAATACTAAATGAAGTATGGGTTTGGACAGCAGCCAGGTGTCAGCACATGGCAGAAGATTTTAATTCTGCTTTTAGAAACCAGATAAGTGGTGTGCTAATACAAACTAATATAAGCACAACCTCCCTTCTCAGTTGGACAGCTTGAGGGTTAAGATGATCATGACACTGCCGTGTTGCAGCATTTAGTGTTAGAGCTTGTTAAAGCTCTAATTATTGTAACAGGCAGTGTGCTGCTTGTAATGTAACTGTAACAGGCTGTCTCAGTATTATAACGTCTATTTGGTTATGTACAATGACAGAGCAAATATATAGCATTAATTCCTTGTGAAACCTTGTCTCTTGGTTATGTACCTTTTTTTCTTTCCCGGTTGTGTTCATACTTTGATGCTGATCAGGATTCGTAACTGCTGTTATCCTTTTCCATTCCCACCCTCCTGATTTCAACATTGAAAGCTGTGTTTCTGGGTAATCATCAGGTTATGCATTTAGCTGCTTCCTGTGCGAGTTCCCTGTTTTCTTCAGATGAATTGTAGAATCATAGAATAGTTAGGGTTGGAAAGGACCTTAAGATCATCTAGTTCCAACCCCCTTCCATGGGCAGGGACACCTCACACTAAACCATCTCACCCAAGGCTCTGTCCAGCCTGGCCTTGAACACTGCCAGGGATAGAGCATTTTCAGCTTCCCTGGGCAGCCCATTCCAGTGCCTCACCACCCTTACAGTAAAGAACTTCTTCCTTATATCCAATCCAAACTTCCCCTGTTTAAGTTTTAACCCATTACCCCTTGTCCTATCACTACAGTCCCTAATGGAGAGTCCCTCCCCAGCATCCTTATAGGCCCCCTTCAGATACTGGAAGCCACGAAGCTTGCTGTAGCTTGAACCCAGGACAAGCTGGGCTTGTACTTCTACAAGCTGTAGCATGAGTGTTCTGATGATCAGTGAAGACATCTGATTTCAGTGAGGAAATTAAGACCAGAATGCCTCTGAATGCACAAAGGGACTGAAATTAGTGGTTTTAACATTAATGGTACTAGTGCTTTTTAGCCTTCTTTCCCATTGTATACAGATTTTAACCCCTTCCACTCTTCATATCTGTGCTTGAATTGATGTGTAATCTTTCATAGAAGAGGGGAAGGGCTTCCTTGCTTTATGGCTTCTAAGTATTTTATTTTTAGATGTGGGATTACTGTAAATTTGCTTAGAGAGATCAGTGAAAAGAAAGTGACCATCTTTGTGTGAGTGTTTTGTTATGAAACATGAGGATTTCTCCATTGCAATATGCCAACTGCTGGTGACACAATTTTTGGTATTGAGAAATTTTAGAATCTGTGTCTGGGTTTGCACAGTATAGGAGGATTTTTAATGGATAAAGAAAGGTTGGATCTCAAAGGTTCTGACTATTGCAGTGCTGGATGTGTGCATATAAAAACATGCTCCTTTTCTCATTGAGTTCATACAATACAGAACAAAGCTGTGACAGCACGCTCAAAAGTGGGCTCAATGAGTCCTTTGCCAGGTTGCTGTTTGCCAGCTGAATTTAGCACTCTCATTGCCCTGATCAATGAATAGATTTTCCTCAGATCCTCTTTTATTTTTTTGTTTCCTTTCCAGATATTTTTTTTTCTATGGAAGATGAAATCTGTCATGGGGGCTCAGATTTATTAACTGCTGCCTGAGATACTTTGTGTGATGTCAGAGCAGGAGAGGAACTGATTGTACCCTTAGAACTACCTTTAACAGAAAGGCTTTGGAGTATTCTATAGATTTTTAAGATGCTTGGTTAGTTTAAATGATTAATGTGGAAGATTCAGAGAGACTAAATATTTAAGACTCTATTCTGCCCTTACTTGTGCCCGTGCATATCTGGGTTTTCACATTAGAATGAAAAATCTACATGATAATTAAAATTTTGGTACCTGCTTACAGAAACTTATGTATAGATGAGTAGCTTTTTTGCTTATATGTGAGAAATAGTAACAGTTGTATGGGGACTAGATATTTAATATGTTATTTTTATCACTTATCTACCTACCATGGACTCTCAGACCAAGCTTCTACTCAGTTATGTCCAGTTCCTTCTAATTCTTTACTAGGTGCATGCCTTATTGCTCAAGCTATGAGCAATGTGTATTGTTTGTAAGGCCTCTGAAAGTCTAGCATTGCTACTTAGTTGGTTGGCCTAGCTTGCCATCCTAGTGTGCCTGGTGTAGAGATATTGTAGTTCTTGGTAAAAGTGTTTCTGCATTGCCTTTAAAAATGACTGCTCAAGGGTTTTCTTATCGTGATTCAGAAATCTGCCATCTGTGACAGTGTGATGGGAATATTGTGTCAAGGTGAAATTCAGATAGTGATAGGAACTATGCAGTCAAGGTGAGAAGCTCACTCTGCCTGGGATTTACTCGTTACAGTCCCAGATGTAATGCATTCATTAGTGAAGTCTGAATTCAGAGTGGGAAGAACTGACTTGGCCTACTCTGTTCCCTTGGAGTATTTCATTAGTGACTGCTTTTCACAGTTACATGTGTAGCTAGGCTGAGGGTTTTGTGTATGCTAAGTGGATTCTAGTTATTCCCCTGACCTTCAATTCCTCTTTCAGAAGTTTATGCATCAAGAATATGCTTTGGTGCAGTTCTAAGGAAAGTCTGTGTTTGCTGGTTTTCAGTACCTTTATGGTATGAAGATATTAAGGTATATAGGCAGCTTGACAGCATGACTAGACTGGATAACAGTTGTCAAATCCTGCACACCTCAGACAAGGTATCAGTCATTGTCAGTGAAGATTGTTTAATTGCTCTGTAGATGTATTTTTCTTATTGGCTCTTCCACATGGTGAATCGGGAGGGTGAGGAGGTTGGGTGAATTGCTTCAGGCTAATTGCATTAGTAGTAGCCTAATGCAAAACATTAAAAAAATAAAGCCAAACAGTGCAGCTGTTTGCCTTTTGCCTCTCAGCCAGCCCTTCCTGACACGTGAGGCACCTTCATGCCGTGTGAGGCAGGGATTTGTATTCTGCTGAGTTTGAAAGTGTGATCTAAAGGGATGCTGAGTATCCAGCTCTCACCAAATTGCCAAGTACAGAAGGCCCTTAAAAGAGCACTTGTGGAATTTTTTAGAAGGGCTCTTTGGGCAATACTCAGTAGTGAGTGTAGAGAGGCCTTCATTGAGAATCGCATATGTTCAACTGTGGAGCAGATGTATGGTGTGATATGGCCAGACGCATGATACAGGATGTTGTGAGGGAGGTTTCTCTCAAATGCCACTTGCAAGAAAATTGATCTAATAACTATAGTCCTGAGACAGGATATAATCTGAGCATCTAGTTTGCAATGTGCTTTGCTGTGACCTCTGTCCAGCCACAGCAAGGAAACAAGGGCAGTGGTGTGCGGTTGATAAAGGAGTGTGTTGATTGTTGAAGATATGGAAGGAGTTCTACCTCTGAAAAGCTTAGAGGATGTTTTTATAGTAGCTTTGAAAAGCACATTTGCTGTGGTGATTCACTATTTTTTCCAATCTGTAGTTGAAAGGTGGACTTTTCATTCAAATGGGTTGATGACTCTGAAGAAAGCAAATTTTAGTGTGGTTTTGTTGTTGGGGTTTTTTTTTGTTTGTTTGCTTGTTTTGTTCTTAAATCCTTTTTTTTCTGGACAGCATTGCATTTCCCCCAACTGTGCAGAAAGTGAATCTGATTGCTTTGAGTTGTTCCTTTGTGGAATTCATTTGTGTTCCCTCACAGTAACTGAGGAAGTGACAGACTTTTTCATTATGCTTTTGTTAGTGCAGATTGACATATAAAGTCCCTCTTGATCTGTTACGAAATGGAGGCATGTTATTAAGGATAAGGAGGGAAGAGGGAAAGTCTCTCCAGACTTTTGTTTCCTCCTGCTCAACCATATTTTCTTTTATCATACTTCTGCAATTAAGTATTTGCTACTGCTTAATAAAATTGTGTAGTGCCAGGCTGGCAAATGGTAGAGCTGCAAAGCTGATAATGAATCTCTAGAGCTTTGGAGTTGATGCTGAAAAGTAGTGAGCTTTGAGGGGGGTCTGACCTCAGGAATCCTGTATCAGAGAGGGTCAGAATTGCACATGGACCTGTGGGTGACCTAGTGGAGCCAAGTGATGCTTTGGAGTAAGTTTTAGTATAATTGGGCCATTCCCTGTCTGGTACATGAAAATAAAGTAAAACCTAAATTGAAAATTGACTGAGCATGCTTTAGGTGTTGCACTGGAGTAGGTAAATTTGCTATAGCAGTTGTTTTCTTTTGTAAGAGGATGAGGCTTCATGTGTCTTTAGTATAGTCAAGATATATTATGTCAGAGAAATCAGTAGGTTAATTTAGCTGTTGGGCATTTTTTATACTAAAAATACATACTTGAACTGTGTCCCTGAATTTTCCTTTTGTTCCTTCTCTTTCTGCAAAAAAAAATTTGTGTGCCTATTCAAAATATGTGTGTAAAAAATAGATGTAACAATCTTGGTGAACTGCTTCTGTGTCTGACTTGAATTTGGCATGCACAAGTTTGTATGTTGAAAATTAGCAGAGATGTTACTTCAGATTTGTTTGTTTAATGATGCACTGGTGTATAACCAGTAGGGATGAGAAATCGGAAAGTTGCTTTTGAACTTGATGACAGATTGCCAGGGGAACGAGGGCTATAAAGCCATTCATTTGGCTGTCCTCTGGGGAGAGTCAGCCATCCATCCAGCTGAGTCAGCTGTAGCAGTGAGGCAGGAGAAACCTTCCAGTTAGCCAACCATTTAGAAAATGTGCTAGCTGCTTCTGGGGATTCATTTAGTTAATCAGATTAGTTTAGCAAGTGTCAAGAAGAGAACTGACCAAGCTCCAGATAAAGCATCCCATGTAAAAGAGAAACAATCAGTGACAACAAATACAATAACTAGTATTTTTTATGACTATGTCATTTCAAATTACAAACACTTAGTAGTGGTTACACCTTTGTATTAATACATGTCTGTGGATCGATTTGGAAGGGTTAAGATTTATATATTGGGTTTAAGTCCACTTCTTCCCAGGTCCTCCCATGTTGCTTCTTTTCATATTGTTTTCTGTATTGTTAATCATCCCTCATTATTACCTGCTTCTCACCTTCTTTAAAGGCTTATAAGTACAAAGTAACTTCCTGATACTTTCATGTGTGGATCATGGAAACACCTGTATTTGTATCCCTTACCTCTTTTTTTATGCTGCTTTTGTCAGTGAGGATCCAGGCCAGCTCACATTGCAGTCAATAAGGAGCAGGAGGTGGCTGAGAATTTCCAAGCTAAGAAGAATGGCACTCAGAAGTGAGCTTATGAGCTCACTGGAAACTGAATTGCAAAAACTGGGTTCCTAGCAGCATCAAACCCAGGATCCGTTTCTTTTCAGAAGGAAACAGAGAACAAGACACGTAATTGGGGCACTGCCTCATTTATCTGTATCTTCAGTAAAACCTCGTGTAATTATAAAATACTCGGAGAGTTTAGCTGGAAGAAAAAATAGGATCTCTCTCTGTTAATATTAAGGAGCTTTTTGACTTAAACCAATTGAGAATCTGCTGTTATATAAAAGACTGTAAATAAGAAAGACCCTAAAAAGCTGGGTGGTGTTAATGCTTTTTTTTTTTTTAGTGGAAGAAGCTTTTTTTTTTTTTATTGGTGTTATTTACATGTTGTAAGCAGCAGTGAATAGGGGTTAAGAAAATGAACATTTTGGTACAGTTTTGTTCTCTGCTTTTGGTGACTTGGACCTATTTTCAGTAAAAACTCTTCAAATGCATCCTAACTTGCTAGAAGAGGTTGCAGAGTTCATTATACTGCATAACGTGTTTTATTGAGAACTTCAGTGGAAATCAATACAAAATACTGTACTCATTACAAGTATTTTGGAAGCATTTTATTAATACTAAGGACGCTCCCCTTTTCCCCTCCAAGATCTTTGGCTTTCTTTACTTTCAAACATTTACTTATTTTGCAACATCTTCATTACTTTCACTCTGTAGGAGGCTGATTGCATGAACTCGCATACTTTGTGTTTTGAGGAATTAGCCATTAAGTAGCAACAACTTAAAATCTTCTCTGATTGATTACATGTAACTGTCTAAATTGCAACAGTAATTCAATGTAACAGTCATTGCTTATGAGGTGCAAAGAAATATATTTTGCTAATAAAACATCATTGTACACTTGATAAGAGAAAATATTAAATTAACATTTTGGACTATTTTTATATCTTAATTCTGTTCAAATTTCTGCTCTAATATAAAAAAGATTCAGTCATGTCTTTTCATGAAGATAACTTTGAAATCCTTTGCAGTGGGAAAAATCAAGACAAAGAACTGCCAAACACAAATTGTATTCTGTGAATGTAAATAGGCTCTGCACCATAATTAGTGATTTTTCTAGGGCTGGTCTGGAGGCCCTGTGTTTTCATGGGAAAATCCGTTTGATGTGTACCATCCCTAATTTCTGCAGTACTGAATAACCAGGCTCTAATTCTGTTGTAATGAACCATGTGTTAATGCTACAGCCTTCTGTCCAGCCAGAAGCCAGAACTCCATGTCTGACTTTGTAATGAATCTTGCAGTCATCTTGTTGACTCCATGGGTAGGCTTTTGTTCCAAATCTGTCCTCAAATATTGCTAGCTTTCATTGAAACATACAATGCAGCCTACGGTTGTGCTTGGGTTTATGCAATTTGCTAACTTTCCTGGAAAGTGTGAATACTTCATACCCTTGAGGGAAATTTGTTTATTTGTTTCCTTGTTAATTTTGAAACAGTGGGATTTAGAACAGTGAAACTGACTGGAGCTGTTTAAAGTTTAGGTTTCTTTTTTGTGTTGGGTTTTTTTTAAGCTATGAGTCAGACAGAACTAGCACAGAGGTGAGGGTTTGCTATGTGTTTCCTGGTGGAAAGGTTTATTCTTGCAGCCCCCCCTTTCTTGGAGTGTCATTTAATAATGAGCTCTTACTTCTGTGTTCTGATTGGTGTTTTTCCCCAGATTGTTTTATTTTCTGCTATCAAGTTGATAGATTTTTGTCACTGTTGGTTGTTTTACTGCATTTCAGTGTTAGTTTAAAACTTGCAAACAGAATATCCAGGAAGATACTGAGTTCAGAGACTGTTTGGTATTGCGAATGACTTATTCAAATCCTAATCAAATGCACAGACCCTAAGTAAATGGAATTCCTCCTCCCCTACAGGAAAAGCATGTGAGACCAATCCTGTTGCACTCACATGCTGCAATGAGTCCCTCAGTGGCCTGAGCCGTGTTCTTCAAGCACATTGCTTCAGCCAGCAAGTCTGCATACAAGTCATGCAGTTTGGAGTGGTAGTTTTGTTGTAGTCCCACTGAGATGACCATCTTTTGTGACTGGGAGAGATCTTGTGTGTGCCTACATCCAAAATTTTGGGAATGTACTTTATAGGTTAGAAACTGATGCAAAGCTTATCAGTTGTGTGGGTGGCTCCAACAGGATTTAGGTAAAGAATATGTGAGTGTAAGCTAATCTCCATGGCAAATACTGGTCTATGAGGTAGGTTTCGATGGAGTTTTGTTGATTTTTCAGGCATGTGTATAGCACCATTGGTTTTCATATAGAGAGTCTAGCCCGATTCAAGTGTGCACTTGTATTCTTTGTCTGCCCAGCTTCTCCCCATTAGCATAGTTGTTACTCCTGAGAGTATGTGTTCATTCATTGCATCTCAGTGTGGCAGTCAAAGAATTAATTACTCTGAGAAGGGACAGGCCTCTTCTAAAGAGTTTCACAACTTCTGCTTTTAATGGATCTCTCTCCCCTGCTGAGGCTGCACTGCAGCTTGTCAAAGCATTCTCGGCAGCTCCACGGGTCAGTGGTTCCCAATGGAGAGACAGTGTTAGAGGAACCGTGACACTGGTTCCTAAGGCTGATTTACTTGGAGTTGGGGGTGAGTGAGGGAACAGGGAGAAGGGAAATTGTAAGCCCTTGAGTCATTGTTCACAGGAAACAGATTTGAAAATTCTCATTTAAAGTAAAAGTAGTACTTTATTTAAGCACATGTTACTTGCACACTCAAGTGCTAAACCTCACTGCTTGCTTCTAAAACTGATTGCCTAAATGGCCTGACTGCAGTGCTGCTGGATGTTCGTTTCATTATCTAATGTCACTTATTGATTTTCATTAAAAACATGTCGGCACTGATTTTTCTAAAGCACCGCGGAAATGCATCCTGACCCTTTTTTATGTTGAGTCCACTGCAGAGTCTCTCACTGAATCAGTCTAAAGCAGGATTAATTTCTGACTAAGAAATGTTGATTAAATATTTTGATGTATGAGTGGTTAAGACTGCTTTAAGAACAAAGCATGCCATGAGGAAATGAACTGAGACAAGGGAAAAGCTGAAAGAGAGGATGCTATAAAACAGGCGCTTGTCTATTCATGCATTGTTATTTAAAGTTAGTGATGCAAATTAGCTGAGGATCTGGTCCTGTGTATCGGCATGAGTTCACACACCACATTGTATTGAAATGAAGCTGATAAGAGAAAGGAAATATTATTTAAAAATGTAGTTAAATCTGAGTACAGACAAGTGTTTTTTCTTTTCTTACCTTGTTACCATGAATTTTCAGGGAGCCTGGCATATTTGTTCCTTGAGTCTTAAAACATTGACAGTCACAAAACTTAAATTGATCATTTGGTTTTGTAATATGCCTCTGTTCTTTTCCTACTCTCCTCCTGTGGCGGCTCATGCTTATTTTTCAGAAATGAAATATCAGTTATTAGATATGTGTCCTGATGTGCAATGGTATATGAATATTCTGTGGGCCTTTAGCATAACTCCAGCTCAGCTGCCTGTGATTGCACGGCACTAAACTTGCTGCTCCAAGACTTGTGCTAATTCCTGCATTAGTTAACACTGAAGCTTCACAGAATTATCACACTGTTGAAGTTCAGTTACTGGAAAGTTCTGGTACTGCTGAACTGGCTATTGGATTTGAAGCTATGGCCTAATTTAAGTAGTAGTGGGCTGCAGAAATTCAAATTCATGACTGAAAATCAGAAAATGCTTTTAAAGCCAGTTTTATGTGTATCTGTAAAGATGGACAAGCTGATTTCCCAGCTTCTGTACTGTGGATTGTAGTTTCAGAAACAATACTTTGTTCATTAAGTAACTACTAGCCTTGTTTTGCTTGGCTTGGGTCCTAAAATTTATGAAGAAAAATGTAGCATCCCATTTGTGGGGAAAGATGAGTTTGAGGCATATATCTACTATTGCATCTCTTGCATTTTGCACTGCAAATCATTCACATGAGAATGGGTTACTTGAATACAAGTAACATAGCCAAACCTGGTGAGGTAGAGTGGAGTGTGTTCCCAGGTGATAGAAACAACTCTTGTGTCGCTGGAATATAACCCTGGCTTCTGCTTAGTCAGCAAAGTACTTCAAGTTAACTGATGCACTTGTGGGTAGAAAAAATATTGATAGAAAGGAACATTCAGAAACTCAGTATGGATGAACACCTCAGTGCATGTAAGTGTCCAACTCTTTGAGATTCTTGCCCTGTCCTAATTTTTCCTCTTTTTAGGAAGAGTGTGTGTGTGGGAAGTACAATTAGAGCCTCTTGGTGGAGGATATTTGCATGCTTTTGAAAAAATAATGCTGACCAGGTCTGACTTCTGTCATCTGCATTACAAAGTTGTAGAGTATAAAGCTCATGACTCTCCTTCTGGGGGTGAGCATGATAGAGTTGTACCATAGTGTCTGTTGGAGTAGTTCTTTGCCTTTTGATCACAGATACATGTACCCCAAGGGGAAAACCTTTGAATGCCTCTCCATGTGCACCTCTGCATGGCTGTAAAAACTCTTTGCACTGAGGGCACGTGTCCCTGTTCTCTGCGGGCACTCTTATTTTTTTTTTCCTCCCATTGCCTCCTCTTTCTTCAGTGTATGTTCTTAAGCTGTCTGCCTCATTCCTCTTTTAATCTGCGTTCATTATACTCATTTTACTTTTACTGCTATTAGTGCTTACTGTTCTGTAGCGGAGTAGATTTTTAGGATAGACATCCTTTCGAATACTTGTTGGATTCCCCAGGGGTTTGTGAAAGCATCTGTTTAAGTGGGACCAGCTGATACATACAGTGCTGCTCAAAGCCCACTTACATCCTCCGCTTCTGGCAGGTATGTAGATCTCTAACGGCAGCAAGAGTGCTGCAGCTCTCTTGTATAATATAATAGCGAACTTCTATGATAGCACCAACTTCTTGCCTCTGAAGAGGTGCAGCCTCATGTAAACTTAGCTATTGTTACACAAAGCTGGGATAGAGGAACAGATGAGTGGTCCATCAAATACATTGTCTGAGCTCTGGAGGTGGCCTTTTCAAGTGTCTCTGAGGAATGCAGAAGTAACCCCCTAATGTGCTGAGCCAGTTGTGCAGCTCTGTATGACCGGGCTGGAGGGAGGAGACTGGATTTCTTCCTGACCCCCACCTGTCAGTCAGCTTAGCCCTGAAGGATAAGCTGATCTTTTGATGTCAAGGCTTAAAATTGTTGAGACTGAAGGGCATTTCTAATAGGTTATTGGGTGAGCAAGGAAAAGCAACGGTACTGTGGATGGTATCAGCTTTGCTTTGATCAGATACTGTAGTCTTGTGCACACACACACATAAATTTAATAGTTACTACTTAACATTTACCTACTCTGTCCGCATTACTAAATGAGAAGCAGAGGGTGTCTGTGGTGCAGTCTTGGGCAGACAGATCTGAGAGCTTTGCCCAGCAGTGTTGACTAACAGAGCAGTTTTGTTTTACTGATAAAACAGTGAAGGAGCAATGCATGAACTCTGACTTTCCCTATAACTGTGTGGATGCATATGTGTGTGTGTGCAAAATACTGTAAGGCTGCCCCAGTTTGGAGATTTTGATGCTTTTGAAATACAAGTAATAAAAGCAGAAACTGGCACAAACCTATCCAGAGCAATGCACTGAAAATACAACTGCTGAAGGGGAAACACCACATTCTTCACCCTTCAAACAACCATACCATAAATTTTCTCCCTCTTTCGGTTTTAGTACTGTTGTAAAAAGCCCAGGCCTGCTTTAAAAACGTGAAACTTTCTCTTACAATGGCCAGAACTGATCTCTGAGGCACTGCCACAACTCATTGTCTGTAGAAGAACCCTTGCTGGGAAGGCTGTGATTTATATCAGCCTGCCTGTCATGGGGTGAAAGGAATGCCCGGGTTTTCATTTTGATCAAATGTTAGGTTTGAAAACCACCCACTGCTGTAAACTCAGTTGGAGTGGAGAGATGAGATGGAGCACATTGCATGCTTTGTTACTGAGATAGTGTTTTAAGGCTGTCTGAATCTGTTTCCCATTGCTGAGTGCAGGGAGGAAAGATATGGATTTAAAAAGGGAAAGCTAAACTGAGCTTTTCTGGATTTGTTTTGTGGGTTTTCTGTTGTGTGTTTTTTTTTTTTTTTCTTCCCCTACTTTCAGTGCAATAGAAAATGGGGTGAGAACAGTTCAAAAATATGTACTCTCTTCAGTAAAGACACTAAAGAAGGCAAAATCTTTGGAACCTGAGTAGATGAACCTGTGGAAAAGATGGGGGTGGAATTTTCCAAGGGGACTAACAGAAATAGCCACCTAGTTCTTACTGAAAGCTGATGGACCTGCCCTTATGCTTAAAACAGGGGGCTGTGGTGGGGGTGACACCAGAACAGTTTTGTCCTGTAATTGGTTCAGCAGCTTTCACGTGGACTTTTCTTTCTGAAAGGCCAGTTGCTAATACAGTTCTAGAACCATGATACTGTTTTCTATTTAAAATGCACAATAGTTTCTGTGTCTTTTTCTTCTCTTCACTCTGTTGGCAACAGCACACAGGACTTTCCCTGGTTTTAGGTTTCATCCTCAGTTTCCAACTTGGACTGCTGACCCCAGTTTGTGGCCCTGAATTTAAATTACATTGTTTCTGATCTTTCTTAGGTTAGTTCTCTTTTGCATTGAGTTTCATGATGCAGAATAACATTTTTATCTCATTAATATACTTGTGTTTACTTTGCCCTGAATGAGTACTTAAAAAATAGAATTGGAGATCCTGATTAGAGTTTGGAGCAGTCCTTCCCGAGGTTATATTAAATAAAGACTATAATATGGACTCGTGTTAAGAACATGAAAAATTCTGTGCTCTTGAGCCCGTCAGTACACTCACGATCATGATCTTTAGATCAACTGTATGATGTCAGGGAGCAATTTTTATGAATAAAGGATCACTACTATGAATAAGAAAAACTGTCTTACCTGCCCCTGCTGGCATTACATTTGTAAATGTAATGTAAAATTAGAAGATGTAGATAACTCCCCTACTCTGCTACCACGAGATGTGTAACCTTGGGCAAATCATGTCTGTGTTCATCTGATACAAAAAGGAATAATACAGTCTCATAGGGGTGCTTTGAAACTAAGCACGTTCAAGATTAAAATATTATAGTGACAGTGGCAAAAAATATCCAGTGCACTTCAACCGGTCTATTTGATCAGTACTTCAGGTCAGAGCAGATTTAAAGGCCATCTGTGGCATGACTCCATTGACTTATATAAACCAGGATCAAATGTGATTCATGTATGTGTGGTCTGACCCTTTTGAATTCTCTAGTCAAGTTTTGTTAGGAAGGGAGAGAAGCATGGAAGTTTGCTATGATTTTTATGTGTCTGTCTTGAAAACAAAACCCTGTCAACATCTAACCAGAAGACTCTTGCTTGCAGTTTTGATCACGGTTTCAGGGACATGAATAGCAAGCTGAAATGTGTGTTTTAAATTGCAACATACAACACCTCTGAATATTTGTCAGGCAGTTAATGTGGGTGTTGTAAATGATGCCCCCACTAACCTTCTTCCAAAATAATATACTTTACTAACAGACCTGCTGAACTAGAACTCTAGTTATTATTTTGCAAATATATTTTTAAATCCTTGTTTTTTCCATCTTTTTCTTTTTAACTATACATTGTACCTTTATTGGTTTTACATTTCCAGGCGTAAGAGGGGAGTTTATCCCATAGCCACATAATTGTGGTCCTAGCTGGGAATGACCAAAGGACTGACTGATTAGAGGACCTAACAGAGCTTGGTGAAGGTGGTTTCCAAATGTAGAGAGATATCCAAGATCCGTTTCACCAGGGAATCAAAGGCTGAGTTTTTGAACATGGCATTACTACTAATTCCCAGCTGGAATGTGTTAACTGCAGCCATTGTTGTAAGAAATTGCAAACACCAGGTAACCCTGCACTGTGGAGCTGGAAATGATTCTCAGGCTTCTCTTACAGTTCTCATTATTGAAATCTACATTCTGTATTTTCCTCATAAGGTTCAGGTCTGGATTTCTTGCCTTTTGGCATTAACTTTGTGCTTGTTCTGTTCAACATATGACTTGCTCATGGGCAGAGTACTAAATGCCAGTGCTTTAGGGATGTGTTTGAGTGGTTTTGTCAGAGATGTCTTTTTAAGGTAACATTCACTTCATTATTATTTTGGTGGTATGCCTGTACTGTTGGCATCAAAGCCAAGGGTTGAGCTCTGACAGGTATGCACATTATCTATCTGAAGCTGTATTGCAGATAAGGATTTTATCGTTTGATTTTATACCCTCTTAATTTTAACAGCCATTCAGAAAATGCCACACAGCTTCAATCAGTGGAAATTCTCTTGTTTGTAAGAGCAAAGGCTTCGTAAGTATGGGCTGAAGTGTGTTTCTGAATAGGAATGCTGTTAGAACTCCCTCCCCAGCTCCTGTAATAAAAGTTTGCACAATGCACCTTAGTGTACCATCATAAAATAGTTAGGGTTGGAAAGGACGTTAAGATCATCTGGTTTCTACTCAGTAAGATCCCATTTGATAAATCAAATTATCAAATGTAAGTTTGTATACAGTGTAAGTCCATTTACAATACTCCTTATTAAGTAAAATGAATTGGAAACTTAGCTTTTCTGCATTTTACTAGTTATTTTTGTTCAATTGCTGCATTTATCACTTAGATCAATACATCTTCTAATGTAATTTTGTTTGTGAGCTTTCTAAAAGAGGTGTGAAACTATATTCACAGCAAAAACTGAAAAAAAAGAAAAACACACTTTTGAGTCAGTGTGATAGAATACTTGTTATAAACTTCGGACTGGATTGTTGCTTTCTGTTAGCATACCTACATAGTATATCCAATGTATCCGATTCCTTGATACTGGGTTAAAATGTTAGTGTTAACTAGGATAAGTGGGTACTTAGAGTCATAGAAAAGAAAGAACATCTGAACTTACTACTGTAATCTTTCAATAAGTAGTTGTAAGTTACGGAGTCATTTGAACCAGTCCAACTGGGCCCTGTAAGTATTGGGTCCTCAGTTTCATAGAAATACTTAAGCCGCAGCCCTCTGATGGAGGGAGATCTGAAAATAGCTAGAGGGGTCAGCTCTGATCTCTCTTGTGAGCCTGGAATTTGTTGAGTAGAGTTCTTATCTGTGCTGTTCCCTCCCACACCTAAATTCTGTTGCATTTGTTGTATACGTTTTACAGAGCAGAAAAGGAGTGCTTCTGAAAGCTGTCTTAAAAATGCAGGCTCTGAAGAGATTGGGGGAAAAGGGCAAATTCTTTTTAATTCCCATTTGTACAAATAATCCATAGATTAAGGATTTCGGAGCAGAAAGAGGAGCTGAAGTCCGAAATGCCTGGCCCCTGTATGGGATTCATACAGAGCAGCTGAACAAAATTCTTCACTTCAAAAAGCCACTGCACAGCTTCCTTCTCTGTTCTCAAGGAGATGATGAAGAAGAAAGATGATGACTTTGCAGCTGATTAATCACTGGGAAACAGTAATCACTAGTGGTGTGTTTTGGATCATTATTCAAGGACTTTGAGACAGAAATAAACTGGAGAACTACAACAGTAGCTTTCTCTAATTATTTTTCTGTTCTCAGCCCTACTTCATGTATTGAGCAAACCATTTCTCTTCTTCCAATTTATAGTCAATGATCTCTGGGGCACTGATTCAAAACATCCTGCAGAGTTTATTCTAGACGCTGACTTGGTGAGAGCACATTTATGTCTTTAAAACAGGCTATTTATTGTGGAATTAATTCAGACTCTAAAATCATAGCTAAGGTTTTATGGCATACTTCAATGTATATATCTGCTTGAAAAATATTTTGAAATAGATCTTTGTCATCTGTAAATTGGCACAGCATCTCCAAAACTGACAGAAATGGAGCTGATTTATACCCGCTGAAGATTGGACCCCTTTGAGTTTTCCTTTCTCTTCCATGTGTATAATGCACAGAGAAAGAAGGCAAACCTCTCTAATCTGGAGAGAATTTAGACACTAATCAAGCACTGAAGAGGCACCATGCCGAGGCTGAGAGCTAAAATCCTAAGGATGAAATCAAGTAATTGCTTTATTTCTTTCTTTTCAGACATCTAGAGAGATGCTTAAAGGCAAAAACTAGAAGTAAATGAATGAATCTAGCCAAGTGGATTTAGCTGCAGATGGATGTATTAAACTTCCACTGAAAGTGGCAGCAAATAGGTGACACTCAATATAGCTTACAAAGGCTAACACCAGCAGTCAGGCATCTCTGTGTTTCTCTCTGACTTAGTATAACCTGTCAGCACCCAAACCAAGGGAAAGGGTGCTTAATTTAGAAAGAAAAGGGGTTTTCATTTTGTTTTAAAGTAGCTTATAATCAAGAAACTACCCTCAAGTCAGTTAACTATCTTCATGTCTATATCTTTGCCCAGACCCTGGACAATTGCAACAGTGGTTTAATGATTTTTTTTTTTTTTTTGCGGGTATCATTTGTGAGAGACTCGCACTTGGAAAGGAGCAAGTGAAAAGATGTAGGGGAGGGAGAGCAGGGAAGAGTTGGTCACTTCCTTTAAATGATCACAGCATGACCATTTTACAAGTACATTCTGTTGCTGCTGGTTCTTTGTACTTTGCTGCTGATTGGGGTCTGATTGTTGGTACTGGAGGAGTGATTTTTTTTCCTTAGCTTTTTCTTATGTGGATGGTTTCATGCTTCTCCTCTAGATTAGGAACAGGACATGCAGGTTTTCTACCAGACTTGAGTAACCGAGCTGTTCCCAAGGAAAAGGTTTCAGGCTTGGATTTTAGGTGTAGGTAAAGGATTTACAATATTTCTGAGCCCCCTTTTCTAAAATGTTAAATGAATAGTGATATGGCAAAAGCAAGTAAGGTTAGAAGTAGGAGACTTCCTGGATGTCAGTTGCTTGTAATATATGTGGAATGATTGACATCAACTTTCAACTGCCAAATCGGAAGTTCACACCACAGACTGAATTTTACTTCAGTCCCAGAGACCCAGATTTTCAAATGAGCTCAGCCCTCAGGTAAATGTGGGAAGAAATGATTATATTTCTAGGGCCCTGCAAGCTGAATTTCAGAATTACTGCCTCTGGGTACTGACTGCTATAGACTCCAAATGTAGAAATGCAAGTTAATGCCTGCAGGATTGCACCCTAGATGTGTTGCAACTTTAATTTTGGTCCCTGAGAAGGACAATGAGCTCATACAGACCTAATGACAACTCATCTGCACTTTAATTAGCCAGAGATGCCGTCATATTTAGTACAGGAGCCATACTAAAATGCCACTCACATTTCACATTAAGTGTTCTGTGTCAAAGACACCATCACCCAGGAATGAACTGCTGCTATTAAATTTCATAAACAATCATTTGAAATGAAGAGTTGTCACAGAAGCAGACTTAAGCAGCATTTTAATGTAGTAGCAGAGGCATTGTTGTGCAAGGGACAGCATTACAAAACTCTCCTCCAGACAGAAAAGTCATTAGATCTTGGTCATACTCACCTGAGTGGCCAGGTATGTGTGATCTTGATACCTTGGAGCAAGCTAATGAATTCTAAGAGGACCTGGCAACACCATCTAGAGTTGAGGCTGCCTGATATTTCTTATTATTGGGCCTTTTTCCTCTTGTCAATAAATACATCAGAATTGGAAATGAGATTTTCTGTACCAGTGTTGGTCTGTCTCTGGACAAATTTTATATTTAGAAGAGTGAAAACTGTTCAGTTTGAGGAAGAAATTGGAGGAAAACTGTTTAGTCAGCCTTTTATTAATATATTTTCATTGAGACTCTTCAAAACCTTCATGTTCTTAAGAGAAGGGACTTTAAAAGTGGTGGGAAGGTTCATTTTCATGTCATTTTATGCATTAGAAATCTGCAGTGATCAGCTTTTTCTATTTGAATATGGTGTAATACAAATAATAAGAAATAAGAAGTAAAATGAAGGATGCATTATGCTCTTTTTCTTCTAATCATTATATCATCCTTGAGTTCAAAGGTATTGCTTTCGACCCTCAGGATATTTCTTTCCTGCGTATCTCCTGAGCGTGTCTTACTGAAGCAAGAGGCTATTGTGTTTTCTGGGGTCACTTAAAAATTTCCAAGCAAACACTTTGCCATTAAAAAAAATAAATAAAACAAAATAATTAATGATGGGAGGGAACTATCAGCACAAGCAGTGAATACACTGGGACAGTCTGCACCTCCTGCTGCAATTCAGAGACTTTGGTTCATTTCCAGTAACACTGAAGTCTTAACCACTGCAATTACCACTGAACCTTCGGATTGCTAGCAACTAGCAAATGAACAGAGAAAGCAGTTATCTGAGTAACTAGGGAATTTAATACCAGAACAGCCTTCTTTTTCACTGGCACATTAATGTGCAGTGATTATATACCCAGAAGACAGAATTTAGCTAAGTTTCTGGTGGGGGTAAGAACTAGAGCAGCAGTAATCCCATATATCTTTAAAGGAAGAAATAGGGAAATTGTGTAAATAATTGGGATGGGATTTAGTTTTTCAATCTGCCTGTTAACGTCTAGATAGTCCTGAACCATAGGGAAGTTTTCTTGTGATACATCAAAAATGAATGAAGTTCTTCTGATATGTATGAATATAATTGCCCTTCACATAACAGAAAACCTGATCAAAACACTATTTTTCTCCCAGATGTATCTGATGTCTTGTGCAATTGCTTTGTCAGTTCTTCCATCCTGTGCTTCTAATAGATTTTGGTCTTGTTACTGCTGTGGGTTGGGCAAGTTTTCATCTGTTCCTTAGTTTCACCGCCTGTAAAACTGTGGAAATGACACTGACTTCTGCTGGCTAGGGGAGTGATCCTGAAGTTATAACAGGTATTTGTGTCAGGTCTGCATTTCTTAAATATAGCTGGTGTATCTAATAGTACAATGTGTATGACAGTGTGTATGACTGGAATTTAAACAGCATGATTAACAGCGCTTGTAAATAAATACCAGTGTGTTTACACCAACAGTAGCCATGTGTAGAGCTTGGAAAGATGATGTAAATAATGAAAAACCCAGAAAAAAGACAAGTGCCTACTCTTTCCTGTTCTAGAATGAATCTGCATTTTTTTTGCTATGTGTATTAAATCTGAAATTGATTCTGGAAAGCTGTTCATGTTGTTGCCCTCTCCATCCAGCAGAAGTGAAAAAGCCACTGATTTGGTTTTAATATATTGGGGTACTATGTAGGATTTTAACTTGGTAGCAGTCTAGCAGTTAAATCTTTTTAGTATATAGGGGCAAGGTTCTACTGTCATTTACTTTTCAGATGCTTAAGTAAGGAAAAACTTAATGCTTATTTCTCAGAAATTCTTTGGTAGATGTACTGTAACAGAAATAAATATTATTTATTCAAAGTGTCTTATTCAACCTCAAAGACACTGAAAATGGAGACATGCTGTGAGTTCATTCTCTCTTTGTGGGGCTGGGTTTCGTCTTTCTTGAAGCAGTTGTCTTTTTGCTTCTTGAACGCTTCTCCTTTGCTACTGAGTGTCACATCTGGTAAGGTCTGATCCCTCATATCTGTAGTCACAAGAACCTAGACAAATCTAAACCTACTGTGGAAACATGTTGGTTTAATCATGATTTTGATCAACTGTTTTGCTTTGCTCCCCCAAGTGTTTCAAGATGCTTTCATAGTAGATGCAAGGGAATTCTGGGAGATGGGAATAAGGATTTATATGCAAAATGTAGATTTGAGGGGGTTTAGAAAGAAAAATTGACTGAGTGAAATGTTTAGATCTGGTGGTTTCCTGCTGAGAATGCATATTTTTTCAATTGGGAAGGCTGTTCTAAAGGACTGAAGAAGTGCTATGTGTGTCTCTGCTCTTTCCTGCAGCATGCTGAAAGCGTGAATGGAGCTATGGCTAAGATGGGTATTATTAGCTCATGTTAGCAGGAAATTTATTGTTTGCCACATGTCAGTCATGGAAAGGACTTCTGACCATGAGACCGTGCTCATCCTTAATGATTTGTTTCAATTGACAGCATTTCTAATGAGAACTGTAGAAGTTTAAAAAGCCAAAGGAACATTAATCTTTAGTTACTGAGGTTTTTGTTGTGAGGTTTCTTATGGTTCAGTAGAAGCTCTTTGAGTTGGTGGTAGTGTTGAGGCTGGAAGGAAATGAATGGAAGATGTAAAGCAGGAGATTTAACAGGACAAAGTTGTTTGCTGTTATTTGCTAGTTACAGGAATTAAGTATGCTCAGGAAGTTCCCTACTTGACTATATCATGAGATGGATTCCTGCCAACTTACAATACTAATATTCCATCAAGAGGACTTATTTATGCTGTTGCATTAGGAACTTTAAAAACTCTATCAGAAAGCCATTTATTTACTTTAATAGTGTCACTAATGTTTCATAAATCTTTTGTGACTGTGGTTTGTTGCTGCTTAAGGAGACGCAATAATTCATCAGTTTGAAGAAGAATTGGGAGAGTTGTTTTTCTTAAAGGAAATTAAGCTAAAACTTAGAAAATGTAGCTAGCCTCCATCAGATTCAGATGCTGGTTTATGTAATAGCCAAGAGCTGGTCCTGTAAGTACCGCTATGGAACAGAGATTTGCCAGAAAATATTCAGTAGGTATATTCCTGTCATTTCAAGCACATACATTATCTGATATAACACTCGCAGGAATCAGGATTCCTTTTGTGCTCTAGATGAATGGAATGACCAAGGGAGAAGCCATCTATGCTGTTTGTGGTTGAGGTTGGTAGAAGTTTTCGGGAAATACAGCTACAATTTGTCTAGAAAGTTTTCAGGTAACCCTGACAATTGTTATTAATCTTCTAGAAATCAGTAACATACTTAGTCAATTTGGACTTGCTAAATAAAATTCAGGTGTTTAAGACTTGGACATAGGTTATTCCTTACATTTCCAACCATATGAAAAAAGGATATGGTATTGGAAATAAATTGATTAATGTTTATTTTCTCATACTTTCTGGTTAGCTACAGCCAAGACTTGTTCATTTTCTTTTTGACTTGTCAGATTCAGAGGTATGGAAGTGAACCGACCTACTTATTTTGCCATGTGGCCTGCTGGAGAGAAAATCTTGGTGTTGCAGGGAAGTTGCTGATGAAGTTACTCAAAGGGCTTCACTACTGGGCGATAGCCAGGGCAGGACAGATTCTTGGCTGCAAAATCAGCTGTCTGTTTGCCATTTCAGTGTCAGAAGTGAATGGGCGATGGGAAGATCTAAGATAGACTGAGGAGATAAGGGTAACAGGACAGCCATGAGTCAGCACCTCATTTGCTGTATTTGGCTTTGGTGTTAAGGGCAGTTAGTTTTAATAATGATACTCAGTAGCTTATTCGGCAAAAAACATGGGTTATAGCTTTCAAACTGAAAACACCATAGATACTAATGAAAAGTAGCATTGGTGCCTCTAAAACCTTTAAATGTAAGGTAAGGCTGGTGATGCAGTTTGGAATGCTGAGCAGTAAACACTTTGCTTAAGTTTGCTTCTGCTTAAAAATTGAATCTTGGCGGATTTACTTTCAAATTCCATCCAGTACCAATCTTTGTTCAGCCATTGCTATGTGGGTTTTTTCTTTTTTTTTTTGTTTGTTTGTTTTGCTTTTATTAATTTGAAAGTATTTAGGAAAGGAGAAGAGCCAGTGTTTTTCCTAATTGCGTAATCTAAAGCGGAATTGCTAAATCCTTATGTAGGTACCAGACTATGATTTGTTCCCTAATGAAGCCAGTTTTGCTGATTCTTGGGGAATCTTTGCATCTCTGAGCACGTATTTAAGATAAAATAGAGGCTAGCCCCATTCTTAGGTGTAGGTGCCTACCATAGAGCACATGAGTTGCAGTTGCGTAGCGATCTTGGGCAAATAGTTTAAAATGCTGCTGCAATATAGAACATTTCTTTTAGGAGAAGAAGGTGTCACTTTATATATTAGAAAAGTTTTTAATTTATCTTGCCTAGATTTTCACAGGTCAGCACCAAGCATCAAGAATGTCAGAAGGAGTAAGTTCATTGGTTTACCTGGTTTAGTATCACACCCTTTTTAAGAGGAGTAAGACTTTCTTTAACTACTGTAAAACTTTATTGAGAATGAAATTACTCAACTATTTGTAATGAGACTGGTATTGAATAGCTAACAAATTTTAGTGTCTCTTCTTCTACATCCTTTATTAATGATGGCATCTCTCATCGTGGAACAATATGAATGAATTAAAGTTTTATGAAAATATGTTTAAATATACATTTTATCTTGGAGTTGACCGTAATATATTGATGCACATTAATATCTTGGAGTTTATAATTTTGGTAACACCACCTTCCATTACATAAACACCATTTCAAAGGTCCCACAGCATTTTTTGAGAACTAGTTAAGGCCCCAGGCATTTATTTCTGTAAAAGAGCTCTTGGGGTCTCTGTGTACCTAGAAATCAGTGGCCTATGGTAATTCAGTTGTAGGAGAATTGCAGATATGGTGCCTCTCTTGTGGGATTACCTTAACATTGTGGATCTCAAAACTTTCATCTTAATTCAGAGTTTGCCATCTTAGCATAATTACAAGTGAAAAATTACTTGTAATTATTCTTGCCTGCTTGATCCAAAGCATTCTATTTTTCTGATCACCGTTGCTTCCACAAAGTCACTTCACTTTGGATAACTGCAGGTTTCTCAACTGTGGTTTTGGAGAAGATGGCACATTTTACGTAGCTAAAATCTCTTTCTAGTTCCTTTGTGTTTGAATGGTCTTTGGTCCCATAAGAATATTTTGTACTGCTCTTCTCTAGTTACCAGTGTGAAAACTTTCAGAGGAGCAGAGCTGACAAAAACCTCTTGCAACAGCAGGTCATCAGCAGCTATCTAGTTCATTTTGCCTACTGCAGTGCTGTGGGAGGTTGAAGCAGCAAGACGGGAACCTATGTGGAATATATTTACTCTTTACCTGTTCTACTGTAGATTAAATGAGAACAGATTTTTGGCTCTGAGCATCTGTGCATAGATTCAGTCTGAACAGGAGGGTAGTTACAAAACGAGATCAGCTCCAAAAAAATAATACTAACCACAGCTAATTTTAAAAAGGGAATATAAATTGCTACCTTTTGAGCAGCTAAAGAAAATTGTAGGCTTGTGTAGGCTCTGAGATTTTGCCAGATTTTCTATTGATTTGTGTTAAGGCTAGCTTTCTTGAAAGATTGTTTCAAAACAGGTATGAGCTCTGTGCATTAAGAAGAGATATGTACCTTGATCAAAGATGACTCCAGGTACAGAATGCTGTATAACAGCGTTAGTGTAATCCACATTACTAGTATCACCCTTTCTGACCTCAGGAGACTTTTCTGACCTTTCTTGCTGTCTGTGTCTCCAATTACATTTTCTGATGTGGGCACTGATTGTGCGCTGGCATCTGTGCTCAGATGATAAGGAAACAGTTACCAACCTAATGCAACTTTTGGTTACTGCCTGACTGGACAGGATTTGAACCAGGCATCTGGAGGAAAATCTCTTTTGTTCTGCCAAATCTTCTGAGCATGAGGCTGACTGGTGAGGAGCAGGGACTAGAGAACAAAAGTAAAGAATACCAACTGAGTAAGGAAAAAGAGACAACTCATAACAAGTAGTAGCAGGTCATTAAGGATAGTGCTTGCTATGCAAGAGAATCATCTTCCATGCTTGATGAGAGACAACTCTCACCATGAGAGACTCCCTATAATGCTTTCCCAAAGTGTGGTGTGTACATTGCTGGTGGTTTGCAGGCCACTTCAAAGTGAAGCTCTGAACCGAGTTCTCTGAACCCATGCAAGCGTGTAAATCTAAAATATACACCATTCCTTTTTGAAATTGGCTACCCAGAGTGTCCACAGTTCTCTTTACTGCAGGGGGGAGTCCATGCAGAGGAGCTGATTTCAAGAAACCCAGCTTTCTTTGCAGTAGACTTTGTGTAACATTAGACAAATTATTTATTCTGTCTGCACCATGATTCCTTTTCTGTAAAATAAGACTAGCACATTTCTGCTTCTCATAAGCTCTTGATGATTAGAACTGTAAGATACTGTGACAGAGGGAAGGGATGTCTGATTATTGCAGACAGCTAGGGACTACCATGACATTTTGTGGTACTTATCCCAAGTCAGGACTAACGTGCACAGGCAGGGAACATTGGAGCAAATCTGCAGAGTGCCTCCACTATGGCTGGTTCTAATTAGTCATTTTTATGAGCTCCAGAGTCAAACAAAAATGAGGAGCCCTCCCCTTGTCTAGTTTCCTGTTTGCTGGGTGCATGTAAAAGAGATCTGGCCCTGATGTATGTTAATAATGAGCTGATAATGTAAGCCAGCTGAGAGATGTGGAGTTAGTCTGGTATGCTGCCAAGTGGGAGGTGAAAGTTCAGGAACTGACTCATGTTGCCAAGACCTGGTCCTGTGGAGAAGGTCTGCTCATTAATAGATTGAGTTTCTCATTAGGGCTACACAGCATATGCTTACAGCTTTTGGGTTTCAAGCTGAAACCCAATACCAGTAAAAGCCTGCTGAACAGAGCGGCAGATTTACTGGTAAATAAAGGATTAAAGCAACACTTGGCAGGGTTGTTGGACTGGAAACCTGACTGGCCTTTGAAGATTTCTCCATATTGTAGGTCCTCCCTTTAAATTTATACCAAGAAGAAACTTGTGCTGCTCTTTACCATGCAGCCCATGGGGCAGGAGTTCTACATAGTCTGCTCTGTGCCCATCAGGGGTATAAGATGTTTATATGTCTTTTAAATCAAATGTATGATATTGCCTCTAAACTAAAACATCACAAATACGTTATCTCAGAGAGGGCTGGTGTAAGCAGGCTTCCTCCCTACCCCACTTGCAAGCTTTGCTTTCTGTGGAGAGCAAGTACCATGCATTTTCACAGTGAGCAGGTCAGCATTTACAGCATCTTAAAACTACTCTTAATCTTTTTCTGAATGAAGATCTCCGGAAAACCAGCACAACTGCCTGTTTGCGTTACAGCATGTGACATTTATTACAGCTGGCCATGAATGGAGTTCATACGTGGCTAAGCAACCTTAGCAGACTGAAATACAGACAGGTTTAAATAGACTTATAAAAGAAAAAAAAATATATAGCAGTCCAAAAGCCCTACAGCTGACAAGAGTGTTAATGCAGTACTCTGGAACTTCAGGGTGGTATTGGCTTTATATTTATTTTTTGAAAACAAAAATGATACCAGTTAAGTTTTGGCTCCTGAATTTGCATGGCACAGTGGCTTTCGTACTGCTCTGCTTTAGCTGGCTAGCTTTACCTGGGGAAACAAGGAGGCAAAATGAACTCCAGGATAGGCTTTGTAAGCTGGGCAGTATAGTAATAGTTTCCTTTTTCTTTTCATTAATCTGATTCTATTGTTTTGTAACTAACAAAGGAGACAAAACTGCAGATGTGGAGGCAGCAGTGAATTTTATGTAACCCCTCTTTTAACAGAGGGGTTTCCTTTGTTCCTGTGTGCCCAGAAGCCACAGGCATCTTTAATCATTGCTGAAGTCATATTGTCTTGATCCAACAGCCATGCTAGACCACAATTTTTACTGATGCAAGACATCTGGCTTCAGTAAAGTTACAACAGGGAGAAGGTATCTGGCTTTTTCCTTGCTCAGGCATGATATGACCAATCAGTCTGAGAGCTAGTTCAAGAATTGAATTTCCAGTTTATCATATAGAATGAACTGTATGTATGTGTGTGCAAATACATACTGCGTGTATGTTTGCACATGTACATATTTCATTATGATGATGCATACTATTACTGTTACATAAAGAACTGTATGATTTCTTTTATGTAAGTAAGAACTAGCAAAAGAATATTTCTAACTCCAGAGAAGCCTATATCAGATAGCGTAAGCCAAGCTTTGGTTGTGAAGCACACCGAGAACTTGATTTTACAGTCAGTGATAAAATTCCTATGGCAGACTTCTGAGAAACAATGCCTAGGAACGAGCACTTGGGATCCAGTGTAGCGCAATGTGGGAAAATACGTTTGGGTAGGCAGAAGCATGTGACAGGCTTGTTTGTGTGTTACTGGAGGAATGCAAGAGGCCTCCCTCCTATTTGATAGCACAGAGAATCACCACTGCTGGCAGTGGGGACAGCCAGTAGTGGTGGCTCAGGGGAGTGAGAGCTGTGCTCAAAGGCAGGGTCTTACAGAAGCCTTTTGCACTGTATCTCAGTCTTGCGGCATCTCGCTGACAATAGAGCCCTGAACACTTCTGATTAAATCAGTAGCTTTTATTCAGCTGTAACCCCATCCTCTGCTTCTGGTCTCTGGTTGCCTGCTGTGTGTTAGCACATGCAGTGCTGCCAAGAGTGAGTGGACAGTATTCCTTGCATTGAGACATTAGCCAGCCACATCAGCTTTTCTGTCCCTTAGAGGGCAGATTAAAACATGCCTAATGCTTAATAGCATAAATCCTGAGGAGATCTTATGTAAACATATTCAGTGAGCACTCATTAATTTCCCTTAGGAGCCTGGCTGAATGAAGATGATTTTCAAAGAAAGGGAAAAATTAATTTCATCTTTAAGGGCTGCATCTGTTGGAAAGAATTGGAGGTACTCTGTGCTTTAAGCTGTGTGAATTAGGGCTCTGTGGCATGGATGTGGGGGAGAAGAAAGGTTTGGAAGTTATATTAGGAAAGGACAAAAATAGAACTTGCAAAATGTATAGCAAAGCTCTATTTCATTGATTTGCAGGGAGGTCTCACTGATTCGTGAACAACAGCACTTTAGGAGTATGACACATTCAACCTCTTATAAAGATGGTACAAGTGTTTGCTCCGTGCAGTTTTGTGGCACCCAGCATAACAAACTTGCATCCATTATTGTCACTTGTCTTTGGCAATGACTTTAAGGACACTTGGGAAGCAACATTAAGGTAGGATTCTTAGAAATGGAGTCTGTTTTCTACCAGCCCCAGAAAATACACATTTACTCTCTTGTACTTTCAGAGGTATGCAGGCCAACTTTGCCTCTTTCGTTAACGTGATCCACCATTCCTTCTTGAAGATTTGCCAGACTGTTCTCTGCTTAGTAAACTGGATCCAGGTTTTTGTTAGGTATCTTTATCTTAGACATGCCTTGTTTTCAGACTTCTGAATTTATTCCTTTGCTGCAAACTTTGTCTTGGAAAGAGAAACTTGGTCTCAGTGGTCTCTGCATCCTAATTTCAAAACGGGAATTGCCAGATGTCTTCTCCCAGATACTTTCTTCAGGTACAGCACAGATGGTGTGCTTTGGTTTGACCCTTTCTACACAGATTATAATGAGACAATAGAGCAAATGAAAGAGGCTTTAGAGAGGGACTTCTAAATCATCCTCTCTACCTTAAACATTAAAACCAGAATTAAAACCACATGTACATATCTCTTCTGCACTTCCTCACTATGATTAGGCATTCTGTCAGGTCTGCTTATGCCCTCTGGAGGATTCCTTCTTTTGGACTTTATTCTTCCTTTTGTAATTCTGGCCTTCCCATATCCAGTACTAACACCACAACCACTGTACTGCTCTGCTCTTCCTGTCATTTCATCACCCACTCCTCTGTTGCACATAAACTGGAAAGAAGAGATTAGAGAATGGCCAAGGTTCAGCTACTTTGGGGATTGGGCCTTAAGGACCCTCTTTCTTCCCACTTCTGCCCCTCAGTACCAGCAACCACCAAACAGATCAGCCAGTGACTGCTGTGCAGGGCTGAGAGGCTACCACAGGCTTTTAAGTTAGGCCAGGATACCTGCGAGAAACAGCAATTCAGGATTTTGGGAACAGCTGCTTACTTTGGTATCCACTGTCCCTTGCTCTGTTAGCAACAGCAGCTAGGTCACCTTTTTAGGTGGTATCACCTTAAAACAAGCCTTAGTGGTGCTATGACCACAGTAACAGCAGTGCTCTAATATGCTATTTAATTAATCCCTGAGAAAGAAGGTGTTTAACCAGATATATTTCCGCTTGGTTTCTGTCCTGCTACTGTTCTGGTATGATGAGTTGCTTTGTGCTCTGTGACAAAGAATTACTTGGAGGTTAAAGGTGACACTGGGTTCATTTCCCAAATGCACAAGGCGGTCCCCCACCCCCTCAGCCTCGTTTCTCAATTAATCTCCTCATAAATCCTCATTCCATTTTTGAAATGGAGATAGGTAGCAGGGTTGGAGGCAGGATATTGGGATTTTCTGGCATGTTTTAAGTCGCTGCATGCATGCATGCAAGTATTTAATACATGTAAGTATTACAAATGTGCATGCATTATGTCTGTAACTGTTCCAGATTCCTCCATGGAGGAGGAGGAGAGAGTGAAGAAGGGTCAGTGTCTGTCTTCACAGATTAGATTCTTAAATTGGATTTTCATATAAATAATAAACTTTTTTAGTTGCCCAGGAAGCAAATAGAAAAATATCTTTGGGGCTGGGACATTGCTGGGGTAGCACAGAGTGATTTCTGGCTTTTATGGTACTTTACTGATTTATACCAGTGGTGAAACTTTTCTAAGGATGGAATTCTGCAACAGTTAAAGCTGATCTAAGTCAGTACTTCAATGGTGTTTTTAAAGTAGATACTTCACACCAAATTTGCACAGATTCCTAGAGAACCCAGGTAGGGAAGACTGAAGCATTTAGTTACTGCTTAGAAAAGCTGACAAAGTTAATCTTGGAAGCATTTGCTGCTTTCTCTTGCCAAGTTTCACACACCAGTGGTAAGACATGCCATACTACCTTCTTATGCTGTCTTGTTTTGATGCTTTCACCTGATTCACATGCAGTGTAATGCTGCTGTCTCCTGCTTCATATGCTGTATATAGCTGGTTGGATTTAGCTGTGTTTTACTGTGTTATATCTGTCCAGAATGCAAAACAGCACATTTGCCATGTGGTGACACTACCTTAGGCAGTCATCAAAATCTTTTCTGTGTGACTCTGTGTGTAGATTTTGAATACCGAAAGGCGCATTGAGGGGTCTGCTACCAAGCTTGAGCTTTGCAGATTCTGGACCTAAATTAAGGCAAACAAAAGGGATTCTACACACACTGGTTAGGACGATGGAAATAGTTTTTGCTAATAAAGTTTTTCTTCTCCTGAAAAGTAAAATTCCCTCAAGACCATAACATGGGAAGCTGAAAGGTTTACTGAAAGCATTTGTTTAAAACTATTCCTAATCCAAGTCACATACCCTTTCAGTCAGTTATCAGTGCTCTTGTGTAAACATTCTCATTATGATCACAGCTCTAGGGAAAGTGCTAATGAAGAAAGGAAACTGCTCTCCAGGAGGGGTTTTGCTCTGCCACAGGTATATCAGGGTTGATGATGCATAATTTTGTTAGAGCATGGAAGACTCTCAACCATGTAAGTGCAATCCCAGAGAATCCACGTGGCAGTTGGTATGTTATTGGGCCTAAAGATAACTTGGATCACCTTTAAAACACAGGATACTTGTATTAAGGAACAGGATGTGTAATGCTAAAAGCATATTTCAGTATTTCCAGTGGTGTGGGACTCCATGGTGTGTTTTAAATACATGATCTTGAAATCTGTTCTTTCCCAGATGTGATAACCAAATCTGCAGCTCTCTTCACAGGTCAGGAATTCCTCTTGCTGTGATTTTCCCATGGGCTTACATGGGAGCAAGTTTAAATTGTGCGACCTCTAAAAAATTTGTGCAGCTTCTGACATGTTTATTATCAATCTGTGTAAAGGAGGTTTGGAAATGGAAGGATTGGATTTGTGGATAATGACATCAAAGAGTCCAAAGATGTCTGAGTTCTGTGCTTAGCTTTGATAGAAACTCCTGGAAAACTTTTATTTACTTACCCTATGTCAGTTCCCTGTCTAGGTGGTGGGAAAAAGTTTTCCATCTGGTAGGTATTTAATTGCTGAGGTGAGACGATAGGTCTGAAGGAGTTTATTTCCTGGTGCAATCCAGGACCCTGAGAATATAGGCCTTGAAACATGAGATGCCTGTTAAGAGCATGTTAAGGTATATGCTAAAAGTATTTTATAAACCTCAGGAAAAGCCTGTCTCAGGTCTGATGATCATGATCAGCCATGGCATCATTCACTGCCAGGTTCTACCCTGGTCTTTGAATCGTGTCTCTTACATTTGTGTCATGCAGATCATGGTGCAGACTGAATCTCAGTGTAGGCTTTTTGGCACTAAATGTAGCACAAAGTCCTGCTATTTCTGTCATAGAATGGTTAGGGTTGGAAAGGACCTGAAGGTCATCTAGGTTAGCTTTATTTTTAGTTAACTTCTCAATGTACCGATTTACAAGGGAAAACTGTTCTCCTTTTTTCATACTCTGTGTTAGGGGGAAAAGCTTTATAATTAGAGTCCTCTGTGTCCTTTTTCATACCTATGTAGATGAAAGCTCCATCCTGTACAGATCTGAGCACTATTTGTGCTCAGCTCTGTACTCCTGTTCTTTGTTGATTTTTGTGGCAGTGGAGAGTGCTGAGCAAATTGCACCATTCGGGCTATAGAACCCTAATCCCTTTTAAAACAAGGACCCTGTGCCAAGCAATTTTATGTCTAAACAGTGGAGTGAGTGCGTATCAGCATCTAACGGAGACTTAAACAGCAGAGGAAAGCACAGTGCTATTAAAAAATAGAGACACACAGGTAGAGGAATTGATACATTGCCAAGGCCAGAACTATGTTTCTTGTTTGTAACTTATATTTTACATGTCCTCATTTTTATGACACTTAAAAGTCAAATCTAACTGTGATACTCATGTACGTGATCACTGTGACATTCTGGCCTAGGCTTAAAATTCCCTAGGGTTTTTATGAGCCATCTTGTAGGGATAAATTTGCAACATCCTCTGCAGAGACCTGTCTTTCACACAACTGTGCTCCTGTGAAAATAAGGTCTCTTCAGCAGTGTCTTCAATGGGACATAATCCAAATCTGAAAAGTTACTGGTTAAGTTAGAAAATCCTGACCATATTGCCGTGGTGTCTGCTTATTCCCTACTCTGTAACTTCCACTGGGTTATTTTTGCCTGATGTAAAGACCAAAAGAACCCCAGAACAAAACTGTTTTACCTAGCCTTTAGTCTTTGTCTGATGAACTCCAAGTGTTTTTTAATAACAAGTCAGTCAAATTCAGTGACAGTTTCATTTCATTGCTAGAGAAACTGGGTTGCAGAAGTTTCCTATGGCTGCCATATGTTTTTGATGGAGCTGTGAATAAACTGTGGTGTCCTAAATACTTCTCCTATTCTCTACACCTATCAGATAGAATCAGCTTAAGTGTTATTTGCTTTGGACTTGTAGCACTGACACAATGAATGAATGCAGAATCCATGGAGTTTACCACAATGAGGCAAACAGCAATAGAACGAAAGGCCATCATATGACATTTTACCTACTGTATGTTGCTCACAGGACACTGACATTTGCAGCTTCTGGCAAGGGGAAGAAAGCCTGAGTACCTGAATGGTGTCTCTGTAGAAGTTTTTCAAACCTTATCTCTCAACAAAAGCTTTCATTAGCAGAAATTTGAGTTCTGGATATTTATCTTCTACTCTAAACAGTGAGCCAGCTTCAATATGTCAGATGGGCTCAGCAGCGCAGACAATGGGTAATGTCAGCACTGGGAGCAGGAATGATTTCTGAAATCTTCACTAACCTTTGCATATACACTGTTGTTTTACAGACTTTTAAGGTCATCAGACAGTCTCAGGAAATGGTTTATAGATTTCAGTCCTGAATGTCAGCCAGTCTTTGACTAACACATCTTGGTTAAAGAAATTGAGAGAGATAGAGAAGATACATTTGCTATAGGAGGGTATTTTGGAACTTCTGCAGTCGAAGGGTGAGATACATAGAACAGTGGCCATGAAAAATCAGAGCTTTGTGGTTTATCATTAAAAGATCAGAAATGCATTTATAACATGCAGCTTCCTGAAAGTTTTTCTTGTGTTTCCATATTAGACTTTCAAGATTCTCTTTCCTGTTTGTGGAAAAGCTGTACATCACAAAACAGCTTTTTGTGACTTATACACATGTGCTTATCGTGTCAGTAATCCTGAGGAAAATAGAACAACCTGACAGATGTTGGATAATGCTTTATAATGCAGAGGTCTAATCCTGGTTTCTCATAGATAAACACTAAAGCATGCAGTTTTACATGTAGTTAATGACATTACTCTAAATGGACTGCATATCTTTCCAAACACTCAAATCATCAGTTTAAGTCTGGGTAAGTTCCTGGCCACTGTACCCTTCTCTCTAGCAATGAGCTCTTATCACCTAATCACACACTTTAAATTCCCATCATTTAGTTTCAGTAACTGTCCCATTGTTTGTGTGGTTTAAAGTGCAGAAGTTCTGGTGTAACTTTGTTCATTCATTGTTTTACATGCTCTTGTCATTCTCCTGGCAGTTCCGAAAGGACTGTTTTGCCTTTGCTGGAGGAGGATGGGGGAAGCATTCAGTTCTGTACTAAATCCAGAAATGTCTGTTGAGATTTAGTGAAGATTCTGGCTGCAGTAATAGACAAAGGGAAATTTCATCAAGGATATGCTCTCAGTATGTGAGAGAAGCCTATTTAATAAATACTGTTGTAGCTTTTAATTTAACAAATACAGCATGAAATAAATTAATCTGCCCCACTGAAATAAAATGGAGAAATTGTTAACAATAACTGATTCAAATGTATCCTGACAATCTGTATGTGGTGTGGTTTAACTGAACTCTGATCTAGGCTAAACAAGGATCTATCTACATCTGGACTTAAAATATGTCTGGTTTGCTACCAAGGGTGCGTATACTCCTATGCGAGTAGCAATATACAATCCCAGGTCAATCAACAGAACACTGCAATTAGAAATGTATGTTTGGACTTCAGGTCTGAGTTTATGAAACCTGGATTCTAAAAAGAACTAAGAAGATAATTTTGTTAGAATAATTTGTGTGATGAGCTTGCCCTCATTGGGTGTTCACAGAGTATTTGAGAAGAGGCTGCAGATTCCCTCACATGTTTGCTGTATGGATTTCTTTGGCAGATTTTTTTTTCCATAGTTTATTTTTAACTCCACAAATTGCTCTCAAGCATTCACCATAAGCACTTGACACTTGACATTGCCTATGTGCAATTAGTCAAAGCGTCTCTCTGTTCTCGCTGGATGAGAAGGCATATCTGAAGGGCAAAGCATGAGGAATAGAAAACGTGGCTTCTACAATTACCCTGTCATGTAGGTTTTCCCATGATGTTTTTTTGGAATGATCATAGAGTTATCGATTTTAAGCCAGAAGGAAGTGGTAGGGCTCCAGTTATCCAGTCTTGATGCAAAGACACGGACAAACCATTGCTCCTGTTGTTGAACAGATAATCAACCTCATAGTTAAAAATGTTCCATGTTCTGAATTTGCGCTTATTTGGTTTTCAGTTCCACTCAGCCTTTCTAATAGCAAAATTCCCTTTTCTAGATGTTAAGAAGAGGGAGCTTGGAGAGAATGAGAGTACAACTAAGGTTGTTTTGAGGTCTAAATGAATATATTTGCTGAGCTCTAATTCTAAGCAAAATTTATGCTACAAAGATTTTGAACACTCTGAAGTCACTAAACATGATGCTAGTATAGAAAATTAAGGGAAGGTGAACCAGAAAACATAACTGTTGACATTTTTTGGTAAAAGGAAACATCTGTGTTGATACAAATGCATCT
The DNA here is from genome assembly GCF_034315485.1 of Pezoporus occidentalis. Lineage (NCBI taxonomy): Eukaryota > Metazoa > Chordata > Aves > Psittaciformes > Psittacidae > Pezoporus > Pezoporus occidentalis. The sequence continues at coordinate 8,806,143 of NW_026915691.1, read as the reverse complement.
TTTCTACTTTTATTCTTTCCCTACTCTGTATTTCTGGAGTATATGATTTGCTGTGCAAAAGCAGGACAGGATTGTAGTAGAAGATGGAGTCACAGAAGAGAATTCAAGGGTGGGGACACTTGTGAGAGGATGGTGTGTATAATGTGCTTACAGTATGGGCAGCCTCTCTGGGTGCAGGGGCAGCATGGGAATGGGAGTCTATGTAAGGAGGGGGGATGATATTTACAGGATTTGCAGGATATTTGGTGCTGGTGCTGTAATAAATATTAGAGGTTTTGTGATTTAATTAAAACTTAGAACACCAGTGGCATGGAATCTGGAAAAAAAAATAGGTGTGGTACAGCATTCATTCTAGCTACATTTAGGAATGGAGGAACAAGGCAGTGGGTAATCCTGTTACACAAAGTAAGAAGATGAGCCTGCGTTAAAAGGTACAGGAGTCTTGATGGCAGCTTCAGCTGTACCGATGTGCTTAGGGGTAACAGGAGAGCACAAAGGGATAGAAATTTGTCTATCACTTTTCGTATGGTTTGTTTCCTGGAAGGAGTAATTATAAATGTGCCTTTGTGAGGGCCATACAAGGTGCAGAGAAAGCTTCTCACATCACTCCTTTGCACAGGCAGATGTCTTCTGCTTCTTGCTGGCTTGCTCTGGCTAGGAGCCTTCTGGCTGAGGGGACAGGCAGATGGTTTCCTTGAAGGCTCAGTGGCTCATCAAACACCAGTCAGTGAAGATAATGGCCATTGGCCAGTAATCTCCCACCCACAATCTAAACCCTTAATTCCCAGTCCAAAAGAGTTGTTTCAAACCAACCTCATAAAAGAATGGTTTAAAAATATTCGGCTTTTATGACTGTTACAGTGAAGCCAGTACCCAGGGCTTCAGCTCTGTAGGAATTTCCCCTCAAAGAAAATTCCTCTTGCACTGGAATCCAAGAAGTAATAATACAGATTGGAATTCACCATTTCATATCCAGCTCCAAAAATGAACTTGCTAGGTTATAGGAATTTGAGCTGGTCTCTCACACTGGAGCCAGTAATGTGCTTAACAGATGACTGTTTGGGTTCAGATGAAGTGCTGCAGAAGCATATGATGCCAGAAGAAGGATTAAAAAGTCACCAGGCTGTTAGAAAGGAGGAGTAATTACTTGTAAGCCTTAACTTTTGTTCTTGGCAAATGCTAGCTTTGTTTGATGGCTCTTAATCTTTTCTATGCTGGACTTCATCTCTGGACAAGTTGTAGCTCTTGTTTGATAATGTAGAAGGATAAAGCACTTACTGCCTACTTGTAAGTCAGGCCTGCTGTAATCAGAGTGAGTCACCAGTACAGACCCAGTGTTTCTGTATATCCTGTCTCACCCTTGGCTGTATTCTTGATTGCCATTTCAGTTTGTAAAGGCACTCGTGAAAGGTGAGTTTCACTTGTTTGAACCCACTTGGAAGACCAACAAACATCTTTCTTTAAGGATCAGGACTCTTGAATGAATTATCCAGGGTTTTCTTGGGATGTTTATACCTTTTAGCTAAACTGAGGAAGTTCAACTTCCGTCATGTGAGTTTTATTTGTATAAATGGGCTTAGAGCACTCCTATGCCAGAGACCTAGATTCATTTCACTGGTAAAATTGTGCCCACATTAGAGGCTGAACTGGCAGGGAAATATTGCTCCAACAACTTACGTTGTCATAGGGATAAAACTTAAATTTACACCTTACTTTAACATGAACCTTTTCAGTGGTTGAGCAGAAAAAAATTTGAAATGGAGATAGTTAAAGTAATTTTGTGCTAATGATTATTTAAAGTAACATCTTGTGATATGAAACTCAGAAAAAATGTGGCTTCTTGTTTAAATTCTCTGGTAAATTAAGGGACTTCGTGGCTGAGCTGATGGTACAGAAATGCTCTCTGGAAACATAATTAATTATGGCAGGCCATGAAGGTTGTTGGATAGAGATGAAGAATATAGAATAAATCCCTTAAGTGATGGCCTGTAGTTTCTGGTCATATGGTGCTGATTCTAAAATAAAATAGACAACTTGAACTACTGGTTTATCAGTAAAAGGCTTAAAGTGCTTAAATAAATTGTCTAAAGCACAGCCATCACTATGGAAATATAGTACTCCATTATGTATGGTATGAAAGTGGGTGGAAATCTTCAGACTTCAACAGAAAAGTGAAGCTTTTTCTTCTTTCTGCTGTCAGTCTGGCTGCAGAGGTTTTGCTGCTTGCCTCGTTAAAGCAGGAGTTGCATGGCTATTTTTCTTACTATTGGGCCAAGTCCCACATACCTCATCCATGGGATTGATCCGGGATAAATGGAGTGCCTGTGAAAATGAGACCACTGTCTGTATGAGCAAAAGTCCTGGGAATTGCAGAAAAACGGCTGCTAAGTGTGAAGCATGGATCCTGATGAACAACCCTTTGAAACTTCACTTGTCTCTGCAGCCTGCTGAGTTTATTTCTGTTTGGGCTTTGGTTTGGTTTGGTTTTATTGAAAACTTAAGCAAAATGTACCTCTGTGCTTAAGGCAAGTAATGCTGACATTCATGGAAGTGCTTATGTTCTGTCATTAACTACAGCTTGCTGCCCTGTAACATTCCAAGGCTCTTGGCCTGAAACAAGAAGATGCCTAATATAGAAATGCTAATGATTTGTGAAGTCAAATTCAGTAGCCAAGCTGAGCAGTAAAAACCTCAGCAGGTTTTGTGTAGCAAACCAGGTTTTTTAGAAAGAATGGTGCTACCTGTCACGTGCATGTACACAACTATTCTTTGCAAGGGGCTGCAGGCAGCTGACCAAATCACAGCAGGCTCATTCAGGGCAGGTGAAAGGATTTAGAGAGGAAAGTGGGACCAAACTGCTGCTGTTTCAGTAAACCAAGTTCTTGTTCTGCTCCTGGACAAGAAAAAATATATAAGTTTTGCTGTTTTCTTGAAAGGTTCATAGTCCAAAGTAGATCTTCTTTGCACTCTTTATTTGTTATAGCACTTTGGATTGTAACCCCAACAGATTAATATTTTGATTCAGCTAAAGAGAAATCTTATCAGCTCAGGGGATGGTATTTGTACGTTCCTTTCCAGTAGAATTAAAATACATGCCATTGGAGATGGCAGATTGGAGACTTGCAGGATTGTAACAGCGTGCTAAACTGATGTTGTATTTTAAATGTGAATCTGGTTGGCAGAGAGAGTGTTGAGCTGGTAATTGACTGTGTGCTGGTGCTGTCATTGACAGGCCTGTTTCTTTTATTTTGGCCTTCTATTTTACTTTATTTTCATTTTTGCCCAGTCATGGCATTTTTCTCTTATGAGAACTAATTCACCCAGTGGTGGTGCATGAATTAAACATGAGTGAACGTATCTTAATTCCTTTTTCAAATTGATGGCTGCTGTCCTTTGAAAAACTCTGATTTCCTCCTCCTCCACATTTGTTGCTTTCCTCTTTCCTTAATTGCCTAACACCTGCCTTCCAGAGCTCTTCGCTCTCCCTGCACACTACCTGTGTGCACACTCAACAGGATTGTGGTGGTGGTGTCTGTCAGCAGCAGTCATGTGGTGTAATGACAGATACCAATTATTTATTACTTGAAAATCTTTAATTAAATTTGGCTGCATAATTAGCATTCCTGGAGGACAATGAATCTGCTATTTGCAAAAATGCTCAAGCTGCAGTCTTCCAAGAAAGCTGGTAAGAGCCTGTCTCTATAGGGCTTTCTGGAGATCTCCAGGTTTTCCTGAGTTTCAGCTGAATCTGTGGATTATACATTGCCTTTAAGGTTGCCTTTCTTTAAAGAGCTGAACTTACATAGAACCATAAATCCTAACTCTGGGATTCCCCAAAGATTTTGGAACTGACATATGTCTGAGGGCAAGGTCTATTTTTAAATATTAAAGACAGTTTAGCACTAGATGCATCATTGATCATCTAACTTCTGTACCAATAGTTAATCTCTTTAGTGTAAGTTAGGAAGAGGGCAGTATTAGGTAATCCACATGTTTTAACTGTTTTCCATTGTTATCTACCCTAATTTAGGTAATAAATTTAACCTTTAGACAGTATGTGTTGTTAATCTTTATAACAGACCTGATATTCAGTTGAAACTTAAAATCAGACAGTAGGTACTAATTTGTCTCTGTGTGCATCTTCTGCATTAGTATTTGTTGAAATATTTCTAGCCTGTGATGTGCATCTGCATTTAAATAATTTAGCTGTCTATATTAAATTATAGAGTCACAGAGCATAGTGCTAGAAACAGTAATGCAAGAGCAAGGTTTCTTGACAGAGGAAGAATGTGAAATGCTGTGTGTATCACTTCTTAGAAAAGCAGTTTCTTTCTTTGGCTGTAGAGCAGAACCTATCTTTGATCTCCTGGCCAGTGTTCTTGTAGGGCTGGTGATTAGGAGTCCTTCGGGGGCTGTGGTCCGGTGGACCGTACTGACGTACTGAATGCCTTATGCATGTTGTAACTGAACAGAAGGATTACAAAGACAGGAGGGAAGTTCCTAAGTGAGTGGAAAGTTTAGAAGGGGGTGGTATAACCAGAAAAAGAATAGGGAAGGTGAGCATGTGGGTGGCTTAAAAGACACCCTGTTTACTTAGGGAATTGCTTTTGGAAGACTGACTTTGATTTGTGGCAAGTCCTTAAGAGGATTGGTGTGTGCGAACTTATACACGTTTGTTTGATGCTTTGTTAGGGGGGTGAGACATTGTATAGGAGTGACAAGTAACCTATTTATTTCTCATCCAGGTGATAGTCAAAGTATTCAATGAACATTTTCCAGATCTGCTGCATATTAGCAAAGCACTGCTGCAGTTCAGTTCAGCCATGTAAAACGGCTGTTGGGACAAGCATTGTTTCTGCTTTGTGAACCTTCCTCTTCCTACTCACTCTGGGTGTATGAATGATTGATCGCACTGCAGACAACCCTTTGTACATCACCTATGTGACTAAACATTTGTCATAGATAAACGCAAAGCAGCACTAGAAACTGTCTTTTTTTTTTTTCTTTTGTGAATGCAGTGAAACAAAAAAAGTTGGGTACATCTGACCAATCAGCTACACTGTAAATATTTTTTGCATGGAATAATTCTTGTCCCTTGACTTATCGGTAGCTCTGCTAAAGCTGTAGTCCCTTTGAACCTATAAGCAGATGTGATCTAATTCGTATTGTCTTTTCTCTTAACAGTGGCCGAGTGTAGAGGGGTCTTGAACAATAATCAGAGATTTTCTTCATTACCAACATACTTACCTGTGAGCTATCGTATCTTCAGTGCTGAGACATCTTTCTTTCTTAAAGAAGCCAACCAGGACTTCATGAGAAATTCCAGCTTGCAGTCCAGGGTGGAATCATTCTTCCCATATAAAGCCAAGAGACCACCTATATTAAATGCCAGCTATGGACCTTTTTCTGTTGAGCAAGCTGTGCCCCAGGATCTAATGTTAACTTCCAACTTTTTTGGATCTGCCAACAAGTTTACTTATAACTGGAAACTTCAGGCCTACATAATGAGCAACAAAATTTACCTGAGCAAGCCCAAAGTGCAGGTGCTGTTCTATATCGTGGGCAGGGACTGGGATGACTATAGCACCACGGAGCAGCTGCCCTGCCTGCGGGTGTTCGCCTTCCGAGAGACGCGGGAAGTCAGAGGCAGCTGCAGGCTGAAAGGGGACCTGGGGCTGTGTGTGGCAGAGCTGGAGCTCCTGCCAAGCTGGTTTAACCCTCCCGTGGTTGTCACAGGCCGTAAGAAGCCACCGGATCAATTTGATGGGAGCCCTGTGGAGCTTTACTATACTATTCAACCGGGAGACGAGAAGGGAGAGTGTACCGCTGAGGATATAAGGAAGGGGAATGCTATTCGGCCAGGAAAAGATGGCATGGATGAAACAATGTCCCACTTACAGAGGATTGGATCTGTCAGCCTCTATCGAGGCCAGGAGACTTCTCAGCTAACGGAGCTACGGCTGGATAGTAATATTGTTGTCTGGTTGCCCTCAAAGCCTGTCAAGCAAGGGGAGGTGGTGAATGTTTATGTGACAATTGCCAACAACTCTACGGTGGATCAGTTCATACTCAGGTACAGTAGGTTGTTTCTGCATGCTCCTAATGTAGTAGCACACAAAGATGTTGGGGACATGGGATGAATCTCAACTAACTTGATATTAAATCCACACTGAAAGTTGCTCCTAGATATTGAAATACCTTTTTCCCCCTTGACCACTGCAAAGAGGGTTGAAAGCCTCCATCACTTTTAACATGTATGCCATGCTATTTGTCACATGCTCATTTTCTGCAACAGTGCCTGAAACATGGCAATTTGCTACTTTAGTGAGGCCATGTCTTCACAGTGGTGGACAGTAAAGAGCAAGAAAAGTTCTCTGCTTTACAGCACTTTTAAAATTAGGCTTCTATTGCACAGGCATGGAGTTTAAACACAGCAAAACTTCAATAACCTGCTTTTCTCTAAGTGCTCTGGCAGAGGCCTCTCCCACACAGAGTGGTTTTGTTATGAGACTTCTTTAGGGAGGGGTTTAACTGTCTACTTGTAGCTATGTGCTGGCAAAGAGAAACACTACTTACACCCTTTAAGGCCTAATGTCTTTGGTATTGCTGTTGATTGTAAAGGACTGTTAGAAGTGAGTACCATTATTTTGGACAGGAGTGGTGAATACAGGACCTGAGAACACAAGAACTGCCTTACTGGGTCAGATCACTTGCCTTTTATTTTCTTCTTTAGCGGTTTCCCTGCTGATCAGATGAAAATCCTTTGAGGATGACTGGGAAACTTGTTAATCACTGAAATTTTTGATGTATCTTTTTTCCTTGTTACCAGGCTTTAAATTCAAGGGAAATTTCCACGGTGATAAGCAACAATTGCTCTTTAGAACCTCAGGGAATCAGAGTTTCCTGAAAGATTCTGCACATGAAAGTATTTATTTCTTAGGCTTATATGAATTAGATTAATACATAGTTGACAACTACCGAGGAGAATAGCCTTTAGAACAGGAAGTGTCGCTTGGCAGATAAAAGGCTTCTATTTTAAAAAAGAGGGATTTTAGTCATCCCAGAATCGTTCTGATGTTTGCAGCTCTGGTTAAATGGGCGAGATAATCTCCCAGACACCTGTTTGCTCAGTGAAACCTCTGCTATGGAAGTCTTTTCTAATGTTGTTGCTTATCTTTTATTGAAAATCCTTTTTCACAAAGTAGTAGGAAAAGAATAGTTTTCCACATAACAGGCGTAACTGTGGTGAAAGAAATCCAAAGGCAATGAACTGAATGTTTGCTGGGTGGATGGGAGGGGATTGCCCTTTGAAGGTCTGTGTCATGGTCTTTATTATCCTGAGAAGTGAGCTGAAGATCAATAAGCAGGTTGAAATCTGCTGATATATTTCTTTGCTCAGAAATGAGTCTAACTGCCAAGGCAACAAAGCCATTTGCATGCTGAGAGGTGCAATAGGTAGATATACTAATGTGGGACATCAGTAGTTGCCTGTGTGACTTGCTGTTATGAACAAAATGGATTTGCATTGAGAACAGGTGACAGATTCATTTGAAGGCAATAATCTGACATTTGTTAATAGATTGGTGGTTCTGTGTTATCACATGCAGAGCTCAGGCCATGTTCTCTTGCTGAAAGACCCTTTTGGAGAAAAGGTTTGCATTTTTAATTTAATTATAAAATTACTTTGAACCAAACAGAAGAACATGAGGCTGAAGAGACCAGGATTGTTTTTCAAATGGCTTTTTCTTGCTTCTGGTACACATGGACAGGTTTGTCACTGTCTTGAGATGGAGTATAGGGCTAACTCATGTTTGGAAAATCAGCACTGTTCTGTGTGCTTCTTCCTCTCCTCAGCCAAAGGCAAGAAAATCAACATGAGATAATCCAGAGCAGTCTTGGGTTTGAAAACATTGTCTTGCAGGTCTGCTAGTCTCTTGTATCTATCGAAGACTGTGCAGTTGTTAAGGCATCAGATGGAAGCTCTGCTCAGGGTATCCAGGGGGGTAATTACACATGTAAGAGAAGGAAATAGTTTCAACTGTTTTCCTGACCCTTCAAGAGGAAGGGACAGCTGAGCCCCACTGCAAAAGTCATACAGGACTATCGTACAAGTCCTGATCTGCATGGCTTGTTCTGGGTCTGAGAAGGTTTCTTTCATAGTTTTAGTAGCTGAGGGCTGGTGAAAGGCTGGCAAAGCCACCTTAAGTTCTATGGTGGAAATCTGTTGTCTTCAGTGAAAATTCCTAGGTGCGAAAGAGCATGGGATTTGACCCAGGAATCTGTGAAGTGCCTGCATTTTACAGGAGAAAAAAAAACCAAGCAAATACAGGAGCCAGGGAGTAGCCAGTGCATATGCTGGGTCTGCTTAAGGGCTCCTTTAAGCTTCTCTGTGGCCATTGCCTGGGTAGATAGAAGGCTGAATACTCTCATGCTCAGGGGTTCCCAGCAGAGCAATCCCAACATTCAATGACATGCATTCACATTTAATCATGCTAAAGTAAAACACACCACACATTGTCCCCAGGCACAGTGGGTTGGTTTATTTTCTGCTTCTTGTATGTTATTCATCGAAGTATTGCAACATCCACTGCTGAAGCAAACAGTATGTGATCATTGCTGGGGTAGGGGAGAGAGAGTAATAGCAACAAATTTTCTCTGGCAAAAGGAAAGTAGACTGGACTAAATGACCTCATACCCACAAATCATTGCAGTCGAAACCATGTTCTTAAGCTGGGTCTTAATTCAGAATCCTGTTATTGTATCTATAAATTTATCAGCCCAAGAACACCAGTAAAGTCAAAGAGAATGACTAATGTGACAGGGAGTGAAGCGAATTATGCGTGGTAGTACATTAGAGCAGTAGGAGCACTGTCTGAATAAACACAGATCTTCTTTTCTTGCAACTAGTCAAGCACAGGGCTATTGTGAAAGCAGTTCAAATGATACTAATGGGTTACAGGCTGCAGGTCCTGTCCTGCTGTGTCACCTCTGGTAAGTCTTTACAGGCATTTTCTGTATGCAACATAGAAGATGAGAATAGCTGGTTGGCATCGCTCTCAGGAGTGGGAAACCTGTTTTCAGACCTGATCCTAAAAGACTTTGGCTTCCTCTGATGGGAAGGGGTTTCAGGTTTGCCATATATTATCAACAGTAATATGAATGAGAAACTTGATTAAAGAGCTAAAGAAACAGAGAAGAGGGAAGAGAATATTTCACTGCATTCCTACCATGGAGAAGTATTTCTAGGCCTGCTGACTGCTCAGAATGGGAAATTACTGATACCTCCTCTAGCAGTTGGGTAAACTATGAACAGAAGAAAAGTAGCATCAGTATAGGACAGAAAAGTGAAAAAACCCTAGCAATGTTTAGAGTAAAGAATAAATAGGTGTTATGTGCACTTCCCAAAGCTGTTATAAATTAACACCACTGGCTTCAGCAGAGCTGCCATGATTGATTGTTGCTGTGTACACACACTCTTGTTATCTACTCATTATTTTGGGTGTATTGTCTGTAAGGATTAGAAAGCAAAATCCTTAGGGCAAGACCCTGTTCTTGAATGCTTTTATGAGCTGCCCTTGCAGCCAGCAGGCTGCAAATAAGGGGAAAAAATCATAGCCATGCTGAAAGTAAGCTATTCTTGTGAAGCTAACTTTCAGAAAGTAGCACGCAGCTGCATGTATATGCCAAGATTTTTGAAGGCAAGTAGGAAGCTGGGCACTCAATTTCTATTTGTAGTACTGGGTGGTTGGTGAGCTGAGTGTATTAGGCAGCTTGAAAAGGTTGGCCTGTGTGCCTCGCTGTGTTTGTTCTGTAGCTCTAAATACTTTTCCAGCTACTACACCATTAAAGGATCCTTCCGTCTGTTTTTCATGGAGTGACATGCCACATTTGATCTGACAGAGCACTGTTCAGCACAGGGTGAAAGCTAGAGGTGTGGGAGTGCTGGGCAGCAGCTAATCTCTAACTCACTCTAGAAGGTGCTGAGCCACCAGATAACCCGATTTACAGGAGGTATTGAGCAGGATAAGTAAAAAGAAAAGGGATGAAGTTGTTATCTGTCCTGATTAGCAAAATAAAGTGAAAGACATTGGTACTTTTTTTCCTCCCTCGGGCTTCTTATTGCAGGTTTTGCAGCGCATCTCAGTGCCTCTGAAGGGGTGTAGGCTGTAAACAGTGTTACTGAATTACCTTTGTCCTGCAAACTGAATCAACCCAAGACAGTGGATAATTAGCAGCGATAATAAATCTACAGGTTGGAAGAAGGATAAAGGATAAGCCCAGTGAGGAAAGCCATTAAGCCCATCAGCTGAGGCAGCTTTATATGTGAGTTCCTAATGAGTATTGACAGCAGTGCTATGTTGGGTAGTATTGAGAACAGCCAAAAACCAAGAGGAAGATGCACACATGGGGTAGCTCTACAGAATACCTATAGCTAGAAAAAGTAGTTATAACATCTGTGTACTGAATGTTAATAAATCCCAGTATTTTGAAGACTGGATTGTTATCTGGCCATAAATAGCCATTTTGGAATATCTGGCCATGAAACAGGGGTATCTCCAGTGCTAATTCTGCCTGTTTTTCATGGAAGACCTATTGGAGCCTCCCTAGGGAGCAAACTACTGAAGAGGAGCAGTCTGTGCTTGGCACTGCCCTCAGCTGTTTTGTCTGCTTTATGTAAAAGAAACAAAAGTAGTAATATTTTCAAGCAATTACTGTTCTATTTTAGGTACTGACATTTCATCATATAGGTAAGATTAACCTTTAGTACTCTGAAATTTACCTGTGTTTAACTGTTGGTTTGTCAGTTTTTAATGCTGCATCACTGCAAACCCAAGTGCCACTGTAATGACTAACTAAAGCTGAAGTTAACCACTCTGTATGAAACCAAAACCAGAGCTGAGTTCACTCTACGTCTTGTGTCAACTCACAATTTGGGACATAATATCCCAAGTACCTATTTTCCAGAGTAAATGGAATACTGATTTCCAACTGTGAAATGAAGTGTGCACTTTTGTAATGCTGCTTCATATTTTAAAACTAATGCAGCTGAGTGAAATGAAGAGAGACAGAAGGATTTGGTGGGATGCTCTTCTGGGCATGCATGTGTGGCTCCAGATGTGAACTGCAACAAAACATTTTTCATTTCCTATGCAGCTTTGCATTACTTAAATATTTAAAAGTGATTTCACTGCACAAAAGCATTTCAATTGACATGTGAAGGGAAAGGAGTTTGAAGCCCTCACACTTGCTTCTGTTGTCTCCTTATGTTGCATTTTCAGTTGAAAAGAAGCTCTTGTCTTCTAAAATTCAGACCCGCAGTTTTAACTGTTGAGTGATTGTGAAAAGTAACACACATGTTGTCTATGATAGCTAGATTGCCATTTATAGCACCTTAAACCTTCTCTTTAGACATATATCTTGTATCCTGAAGCACAGATAAACTTTTAAGTGGCTAATTCTTACTTACACTGTATAAAAATAAAGCATGCATGACAGGCAGTCCGAATAGTGAAGTGCTGTTTGTTCTCACCTGAGATACAGTTTCCCCATTCATGTTCCCATCTTGAATAAACAAAATGCAAACCTGCTGACAGAGTCGGTATTCCTTTCATATTTTATTTTCTCTCTTTTTCAGTAAAGTCAGTTATTAAGACTGGAAAATAAAAGCAATTTGCTTGCATAGGAACTTTTAATCAGGGTTCAGAGGAACTGAAGAATCTCTTCCCCAGTCTTCCAGCCCATCAAAGGAGTTTCCCAGTTATTTTATGGTATTGATAGGACCCACAAAGACAGGTGTTAGGCCAGAGGTGGTTTGCAAAATCATTCAGAGCTGTGAATTCTGGCTTGAAGGGGCTTTATATATTGCATTGATGAAGGCTTTATATATTTCATTGTGTAGCATTTAGCCTGCTGAAACTTAATTCTTTCTGTTTTTTTTTTTTTGTTTGTTTTCCCTTCGATAGAATGATTAGTAAGAATTCAGCTACAAATCTACAGAGGAGCAGGTTAATGAAAGAAAGGTAGTGATCTAGTCCTTATTGTGCAGTAATTAGGAAGCCAAGAGATCAGAGTTCTCTTCTTTCATCTGTTCAGGACTCACTGTGTTACTTTAGGCTGATCACTTTATTCCTGCCTTCATCTTCGTTCAGGGAAGAGACTAGGCAGTGCTCTGTGTGCACCATTCAGTATAGCAAGTCTCTGGTCCCCATAGGGCATTTGTGTGTTACATAATAGAAGTGATAGTAAATCATACAGAAGCTGTTACGCTGTGGGGATTCTGATTTTTGCAAGTAACAAAATGTAGTAGCACCTTGCCAAGTGCTTTAAGATTACTCCAAAGTAAAAGCGTGGTTAAAAATTCATAGCAGTCATGCGATTGTTTTTTATGTTCTGCTTCAGTAAGCAATGGGGAGATAGTCTGTTGATACACTCCTAATTGACATTGATTAGTGAATATGACAGACTAACAGTAAAAGGGTAACTATTTCCCGTATAACTTTAAAAAGCATTTGTGATGTAAAAAATGCTTCCTCAAAGCATTTTGACCAAATGTGTTATTACTATTTTGAGATGATGTCATCACACTCCAGTTAGTTTAATTTCATTAACTCTTAGCAAGCACTCTTCATGGACATCACTCCTGTAGCAGGGCAGCTGGGTCCTCTGAACAAATGACTCATCCTCAAAATGCTAAGCCTGGTGAGGGTGTCCTTTAAACAGAGACTGAGAAAAGGTGCTTCTTACCAGAACAAGTGAAGATGTGTAGAGCTTGCTTGAGTCTATGGTAGCAATGAGTCAGGATTGGTAATGTTTTAAAAGGAACTGATTGCTAACTGGAAATTGAAGCTGCCTATAAAAAGAGAAAACAGGAGCTCTTCCTCTGACCTTCTTTAAAAGCCGTTACAAAATAGTGCTTGAGAAACCTAGCAATTCTATTGACATTTCCAGTGCAATGTAACTCCTTGGTAGTGAGAATAGACTTATTTGTTGTTAGAAGGCTGAGTCTGTGTTCCTTACTTTGGAAATCATATGCAGATTGACCATGAGTGAGTCACTGAAGCACAGCTTTGCAATCATTGAACCACGAAGAGGCTTCAGACCACAACATGTTCAGGGGCTGAGCATTAAAGTTCAATGTTGCTGATGTCTGTAGACTACTCAGTGCTGAGGATGAGAAGTTATAGCCTCCTTTTGAAAATATTGTGCTTAACACCCCGGTCAGCTGCCTGTTAAGTATAAATCACATCATGCCGAAGTCTTGCAATTAACTAATTTGGTCGTGTAATACTTGCGGAAATATTCTTTGTATCACAAAGGGGTTGGCCATAAATGGAAGAGAACAAAATCAGTCAGCCAGGGAGCTGCTAGCTGTCAGTGCTGCTTCAACTGCTGGAGCTGAAGTTTTTGGTTAATTTTCGGCAAACTCATGTGTGTACTCGTTTCAGAAACTTCATATTGATGTATCTTGTTAAAGTCACCCTTGTAAGCAGTTTCCCCTCCCATCCCCTTTAGCCTCTGCAAACTAGTGAAGTCATTCCTGGCTTCTTTTCCAGCTGTGCTGCAGCACATGTTGCTAAATGCTTACTGGTGCCTCTGGCTCTTGTCTTTCTGTTTTGAGATCTTTCTCTGAGGTGCAGTTGTCTCCTGCTAGCTTCTGCTTTGCCTGACCTTTGCAAGTGCCTGTGCATGTGCAGGGCTGCTTAAAGATGAGATGAGGCACCTCTACTTCTGTTTAGACTATTAGCCATTTGTGTGACTCAAGTTACCACAGTTAATTAAATCCCTGGTTACTTGCCTAATTAGAAACAATGGTGGCTCATTAAAAGATCATACCATGTACATCCCAGTCTTCCCAAACCAGCAGTAGTGAGGGAAACTTCATACTACTGGGAGTAGATTTTAGTTAAACCAAGGTTGATATTTTCTGGCTCTCTGAAAAAGGCTGTGATCTAATGCATTAGGGAATCTCCTGGGAATTCTCTGTGTGATTATCTGACAAGCTGTTGGGTACCAAAGCTACTGTAAGCAAGAAAGTGTGTGAGCTTGTAGGTCTGAACGGAAATTAGTATCCTTGAGAAAATTGTACGACAAGGCTTAAAAACCTAGTGCACCTGTTGGAGCTGTAAAAGCAGTAGCAACTTGCTGGAGTGACGCTGGGAGGGACAGCAGCAAGTCATAGGTGGGGTGGAAGTTTGAGGAGTAATCCAAGAGCAGGTACCCGGCTGAGGAGAACTGTAAAATGGGGTTTATCTGTATTGTTTCATTGGTACTTGAGGGACTCATTATTTCAGATAGAAACTGTTGGGTTGATTGGAGTTTCTGTTTGGGCATACTGCTGCTCCTCACTCGTGACAGCGCATACACTAAGAATTTAAATTGATTATATGCTCTTATGGCACTTCACAGTTGAAACTTCCACAGAAGGTGTGGGGATGGTGAGAAGTGCTACTCTGCACTTGAGAGAGAGAATTTCTACACAATGCCGAGCTTTCCTAAAAGGTACAGGGTGTTTGAATCCAGTTTTTGTCACCGTTTCCTTCATGACCTAGTTTGGGTGCTCTGTATTTCCTTGAATTCCCACTCTGCACTGTGTATGCTGCCTCTTCAGAGAGAGGTGTGTGCTGCTGTGTGTGGTATCCTCTTGAAAAGAAAGTTGCATTTCTATAGAGTTTCAGTGCACAGAAAATCTGTTTAATTCACAGTTTAGATAAGACTGGCTTAAAAAGGAATTCAGCATCTTTTATGTTTGTTTGTCTGGTTCCTGGTGTTTTACAAAATGTCTCTATTAGCGAAGCTGCCAGGGGGTTAATTTGCACTAACAGCCTAATCATCTCCAACAGCATCATTTTAGGTTTTCATATTGCTGCTTAGATCAGCAAGACTAGAGAAAAGAAGGCTTGAGAAATAGCGTGTATCTGAGGAAAAAAAGAAAGAAAAAGACAAATGGGGGGAAGCATTTCAGACACAGCCCTCTACATTCTCAGCTGTCAGGCTGCTTAAAAAGATTTGCTTTTTCTTACAAGCTCTGGCTCTAAGATGTAAGCCTTGATTTCCAAAGTGCTGTGAGACTGAGCTCTTTGTACAAGAGAGACAGGCTCATTAAAGGGAATAGGTGGTACTCACAGCAAAGCCTAGAGCCCAATTCCTCAACCTCCCTGGTTAGTCATTAAATAGAGCACATAAATAGTATGGATTATGAACCACAACTTGGTTTTGTGGTTGAGAGTGCCTGACATGCTACACCATGATGTCATACTTAGCCTTTCACTCCTCCCATGAGTAGTGGGGATGGCAGTTCAGCCCTTCAGGTGGTCATTAAGGCACAAATGTTGTTGCTGACCAGCTTAAAGGGGTTTCTTATTTGCCATATTGGACATTTGTGGATCCCATTTTGAGGAAACTAATTTTTCCTATGGGTTGCATGCTGTTTAGAGAGGAGTCTGAGCTTTGCTATAGCTTGTAAAAAATGAGGTGCTGTGCTGCTAATTGCTGGAGTCACTGAGTCACTTGGTGTGCTCAGCAGGTTGCAGAAATACCACCAGTAGCAACGAAAATATTTTTCTGCTTTAGGTTATGTCTAGCTTAGTGAAAGCCCTGATTGCAGAGAGAGTTCTCCCTATGGAAAGGAAACACCAGCCCACGGTAGGAGCCTGTCACTTAGGAACGTACCTGATTTTAGTCCTGATGAGTAATGAGAATATTCACAAACTTTAGGCTGCTTTTTATTCCTCAGGATTAGAAACATTCATGAGAGGTCGCATTAGCACCAGCTTCTGCTCTTCACTTCCATAGCAGCCTGATTCCAGTTTTCCAGTAGAAGCGAATGACCAAAACTTTTTTTTTCTGTACGTAGTTGTTGTTGGTTGTTTGATGAGAGTGGGCAGTGTGCACTTACATGTATTGTAATGTTGTTTTCTGAGATAGCAGATGATTAAAGGATAGTGTTAAAGTTTCAGTTCACTTGTCTACACAGTATGCTGTGAAGAGCTGGTCTGAACAGGGAGGCTCAGGGCAAAGAGAAGAACAGGGAACAGGCAGTGTTATTGCACAAATCAGCTCTAGTGTCAGGAGGGCCACGCAATATTGCAGGTAACATCATGTTAGCATTCAAGTATGTGACGGATTCTTGACACTGAGCTTTGATTTGCTGGTGAGTGCTGCTGTGCTCATGATGACACATGAAAGTGGTGATTCCAGACCTAAAGAGCTCAACTTCCCAACAGAGTCACTGAAGGGAGTAGCAGCAACCTTGTGGCTTAGGTCCACTGGGGTCTGAGCTGGGTGACATAGAGCTTCACAGCAATTCCCTAGTGACTTTTGTGCTGAGGTGTTAGTGTCTCAAATCAAGCTCTTCAAAGCCCTAGCAAGGATATTGCAAGCTGCAATCTGGCGTGAAGGTTGTGTGTAGTCTCCATTTTCTAAGACTCTAGGGTACTGCTTTAGACTTTTTCTCTTATCTGCCTGAGACAATGCTATTGTAATTAACACTGGGCACAAATACTGACATTGTTGAGTGAAGATTTTATCTGCTGCTTACACACAGTGGGAGCTGGGTAATATTAATATTTTCTGAAAGCTCTTTAAAGAAATCCTGAATAGTTTATAAATTAATGTGCCTTATCTCTCAGTGTTAAATATATGGCTGTGCTGTCATCCATACTTTGCATTCTTTAATCTCTGTAACATCTCAGGTGGTGGGTGCTTTGTCCATTGCTATGGTAACAGCTGGTTTGATTTCTTACTCAAAGTAAACATTGACATAAACCCCACTGTAATGTGTTCTTTTATTCATCGTGTACACCTAATGGATGCCATAGCTGTGCAAATATGTCATTATTGTAATGGATAGAGAGCAATAAACTTGAAAGTCTAGTGCCCTGGTATATAACTGGCTTTACCTTTCAACACATGCATAATTTCATGTCAGCTACTTCAACTCTGGTTTTACTTCTACCGGTGTTTAATTACATTTCAAATACTTCAGGGTGGAAACAGTCCCTGACTGTGTGTTGGCGAGTACTTAAGGGAAATGAGATCTAATAGCAGATGAGGTATGCTAACTTTGTTTTTGCTCTTAAACAGCTTCATTTTGAAGTTGAATTGATCCCATGGACTTCTGGCAGTTGTTCAAAATCCCCATCCTTTGTCTGAACGCTGATGGTGGGAGTAGCAGTACTTTTCCTGTGTTAGTACTTCTTTTTTCTTGCCGTAAAAACACCAGTTGTCTTAGGAAAAGCTGTATGAATCTGTGGCACCCATCCACAAGGTTCTGCTGCCTGGTTCCCTTCAGAACTGGGTCCTCAAAACCTGTGTAGAGAAATGCAGATGCAAAAGGAAGTGTTAACGTTTCCTCTCTTGCAGTAGGGATGTGATTTGCTCTGAGTTCCCACACTCGGCAGCCCTGGTGCCACCCAACTCGGGGCAGCTCTGCGGTCTGGCTCTTGAATGGAAAAATGCTGTTGGAAGGTCCATCTGCAAGTGTTTTCTAGGCTTCTCCCTCTTCCCTATGGCACTTATCTGATAAATGTAGCAATTTTCTCTTTGGCTTAGAGTTTAAAAATAAAAAGTACCAAATTCTTATCTACAAGGAAGAGGCTTGCATGTTCCGTATTACATTCTATACGCTTTCAGAGTGACTTAGATGGATCCTCGTTAACCATCTTTATAGCCCTGTTAAGTTCATATCTATTAACTATTAAAGGGATTTCCCATGAGGGAATGACTTTGTATCACCTTGCACTAAAATCAAGCACAGTTTAGTCGGATAGACCATTCTATTGGGAACAGTGACATTAAAAATGCTATGAATGAAGTGTTTGCAGGATGGAAAGCTGTAAGCCCCAGTTCTGCAAAGAGACTGTTCAGGCACTTAGCTGTATGTGTTGTGGCAAAACTTAAACGTGTGTGGTAACGTTTAAAATCAAGATCATGCTTTATGAAATGCTATTTGATCCTGCAGATGGGAGTGTGTTTTGTACTGCAATGGATATTGTTGAAAGGGTCTAACTGCTTACCTGTTTGATATGAATTAGATGATGCTTTCTTAGTTCTTCACTTATTTAGCCTGAAAGAATCATATAGTTAGCTACATTTTAAATATTACTGATTATTCTGGTTTCTCCCATGTTGGTTTCACTAACGCCAGAAGGTGTCATTTTGGGGAATGCCTTGCCTTAGTCCTCTTACCTAATATGCAGTAGGCATATTAGGTAAGAGGACTGAATAGAAAGAGCCACAGCAACTCTCTTGTTCTCATAGTGCTAAATGAGAGTGAGTCATGTCTTGATCTTGGCTGGATGTAAGAGCGATTCCTGGGAATGGGAAATGGTCAAGAACTTCTTGTTCTAGGAAGCTCTGATTGTTCAGAAAGGCAATGATTGTCCTGTTGTGTTGCATAATTATATCCGCCTCCACATATCCCACTGCTGTTCATTTCTATTATGTCTTTTTATTTAAGTCCTAGCTATTCAAGGGGGAAATTTAACGGATTCATGGCAAAAGCAAGTGAACATCCATGCGTCCTTCTCTGCTCAAGAAAAGTCTCAATGGATAAGGAATGTTACTTTGATAATTGTTTAAATGGTGCTTAAGGGCTGCCTGGGCTAGTAACATTTGCTATGTGACTTGTCTTTTCAGCAAATACTCAACTGATTCAGAATCGGCAATATGAAAGAATGGAGAAAATGCAAGAGGGTTGTAGTAATTGAGTCTTTACAAACATAAGAAAATTAGTTGTATTAAAAATCACAGTTGCTGCTCTGAAACATACATGTACTGTAGTGTTTGTCCAAAGGATAACTGCTTTTACCTTTTCTTTCTCTCTTCTATAAATAGAAAAAGGACAGAAAAAGGAGAAACACAGACTGAGTTTAACTCAGTCCGAGCATGTTCTTATGATTTTGAGGGGGCAAACTCTGTTCAGTTTTTTCTGCTCTGAATGATGAAGCTCTAAGAGTCCTGTGTGGGAATTCATTCCAGATAAGTATTTTGGAGAAAGTTAGAGTCTGGATTGCTTTTGGTACAGAATTATTAAATCTGGCTGTTTATGCTTCTTACATCTTCCTAGTATGCTATCTAAGGCTTAAAATGTGCGTGTGTGTAAAGGCTATCTCTGCACTGCTGCCCCAGCAAGGAGCTTGTGTTGCTGCCTTCTGGCCACTCAAACCTGGCAAATGGCTGTGTGTGTGTGTGTGTGTGTGTGTGTGTGTGTGTGTGTGTGTGTGTGTGTGCTTGAGCCAGACTTACCACAAGTCCCTGAGCAACATTCGCTGGGACCCCTGCCCTTCTGTGAAGTGTATTTAGAACAGATTTTCTTGCAGACACAAGTATGAAGTCATTGCAGAGTGTAACTGTCAGATGTGGATGTGTGGAGCAGAGACTGGGAAACAGCAGCTGTAAAATCTATACTTTTTTCTACACTCTAGGGACAGGATGATGCCTTCCAACTTTTCCTAAGTTGAACCTTAACTCTTGTGTTTAACTTCTAGTTTAAGTTACTCTGATAGGAGTAAATTTATGTAAGTGAATAAGTGTTGGTTGCGCTAGAACTTGACATTTACATTGCATGAACACCCAACTGTGTGGCTAGGTCTGTCTCTCTTCCTTTAAGCAACTTATTCATTTTTCTGCTTTATCTGCACCTTCCACTCCTTACTTTTTCACTGGATAGAGATATATGGAGATTGGAGCTGTAATTTCTCTTGTCTGATTAAACACAATGTGAGGCTTGCATTTGATATGATACTGCTTGGGCTGTCTTACACAGGAGTAATAATAACTTACAAGCATGTGGTGAGGGGACAAAATGTTATTACAGTTTCAGTGTTTGTATATTAAATTTCCATGTGGTCAGGTTTAAAAATAATAATAGTGAGCATGACTGACTTGTGTAGAAAATTATTATTTGAGAAGTTCTCTCCTATTCTTGATTGTAATGAAGTGTGTTACTTGCTTACTTCATAAATATGTATGTAAAAGTATAGTCCCGTGGTGCAAGTGGTACTACGTAATGGGTAAAGCAGTAGGTCATGAATTAAGATACCATCCCTAGAGCCACTAGATGAGACTGCAGTTTTCTATCACTCAGTTGATCCTTCCGTGTCTTACATCCATCAGCATACTGGGACTGTAAACTGAACTCACAGTGCTTCTGGTGATCCTTTTGAGATGGGTTGTGACTCTTCCATGTAAGTGTACAAAGACTTTGGAGGAAATAAAAAAACCCCAAAATGTGGTAGATGTAATCTTTTTTCTCCTATTGTTGCACAAGGTTTAGTTGCAAGTGCAGTCCTTGCGCTACCCAAATAGGACGACTGGTTGAGGCCACCACAGACAGCTGCTGGGCTGCCCCCAAGAAAGCAAAATTTACAATGCTGTCCCCTACTCAAGGGAGTTGGGGGTCTGCAGGCAGCACCTTCCAGACTGCTCTGCACCACTGCCAGAGGCCACACAGCTGTTACAGACAAAGGGCCTCCATAAGCTGCAGCTTTGGGTCACCTTGGCCACCACTGCCATCAGGAGCAGCAGCTGCGGAGAAGCAGCTCCTCAACCTTTGCACTCCTATGATGTCGATATATTACACATGACCGATGCCAGTGGACTTTGTATCAGGTAGGAGCTACTGCCCAATGTTGTTGTTTTTTGCATGCAAAGAGGTTGCTTTTGGAGTCAGGGGATTTTATTTCCCTTTAAGCCCAGTCACAGCAAAGTTTGATTTGTACCTTTCTTTAAGTACGTGCTTTAGCACACAAAATCCAGTGCATCCTTTTGTGGAGCCAAGTGGACTGTTGTTTTCTTGTTTGATTTGCTTAATCTGGAGCTCTGCCAAGCACATGAATATTCATGACGGTGTTAAACAAGATTTTTATTGAAAACAAAAAATGGATCTGAAGTCTTTCATTTGTCATTCTGAACTCAGCTAGTGAAAGCCCTGTGAGCAGGCACATTTATCAGTGAGGTTTTCCTGGGGTTTTCTGGGTTTATTTGCCTATTGAATGAAAATTTAGCCAAAGAGTATATGATTGGCCAGACAGCCTAATGTTATTTCCGTACACAGTGTGCAATTTAATGTATTCATTAAATATTTTCTATATTACATCAATTATAGCTTAAGTATAAAATACTTGAACAGTCAAATAAGAATGCGCAAGCACAAAGAACAGATCTAGCAGAGATAACAAAAGCTAATGTTCTCTTTTTCCAGGGCCAGTGTTCGTATTTAAATTCTGTCTGTAGTCGTGGCTGTCCTGCATGCATAGGGCATCATCATTTCCAAGGAACACTCTTCCTTGAGATTACAGTGCAAATAGATGGGAAGGCAAGTGTTCCATCCCTCTGATAATTTTTGTGCTCATCTTCTGGACCCTCTCGAACAGGTCCATGTCTTTCCTGTGCTGAGAGCTCCAGTGCTGGACACAGTATTCCAGGTGAGGTCTTATGAGAGCAGAGTAGAGGGGCAGAATCACCTCCCTCAACCTGCTGGTCACACTTCTTTTGATGCAGCCCAGGATACAGTTGGCCTTCTCGGAAAGCATGAAATTCCCAGGTGTGAGTTGACAGAACTCCAAACAGATGAAGCGTTGGGGATGGAGGAGAAAAATGGCATTCCATTAAATGTAATCACCTGGGTTCTTTATAAAACTCACTTTTGCCACATGCTCTGTGTTAGTCCTTTTGCAATAGTGATAGATTCTTATTGTAGATATTAGTAGGATTTATTTCAGGCTAATGACCTTACCCATTTCTGACCCAGATGTTTTGGGGTGTTGTGATGCTACCATAAATTTCAGTTGTTGATGCATGTAAATGCTATATAAAGGTGCAGTTAATGACACAAATCTCAAATTGATCCAAAATCTGATCCTGTGGCAATTTAAATCCATGTCAAAGCTTCCATTGAAAGATCAAGTTGACAACTGAGTACTTGTGCTAAGGACTAGTAGTCTGTAACACCACACTCCGACTCCTGATTATCACACTTTCCTCTTTTGGCAATTAGTCATGCTGTTAAAAACAGATAATTAAAACAAGACATGTCCAGAAGGAGAAGTAACTTGTGAAGTGCCAGACTTCTCATGGAGTTGTTCATACAAGAGTGCTTATGAGGGCAGAAGTACAGTGAGGCTGAACAGAGGTGAGAGAGGCCTGATAGAGAAGTAAGTTGGGGAAATCACCACCATAAGGTTTTTCTTAATTGCATATTATTAGAGATCCATAAACATATTAGCAGAAAATACACGGAATAAGTGATTACAGTTCTGGAGTACATTGCGGTGAGCCTTATGGGGCAGGCCTTATAGTGAAGCCCAAATTTGTTGTTTATCAGAAGCAACAGGTAAAAGCCCTTTTGTAACTGTAATTTCCTACTTTGAGCTTTGGAAGCCTTGTGTTCAGTCCTGCTGGACAGTCCAGTGTGGTGCTTTAGCAACCTGTTGCCCAATGTGTTCATTTGAGTGGGTTACTATGATTGCGGTGTAATAGCTAAAGTTTGCATGCAGAGCTATAAGAAAGGGCTTGGGGGCATCCTGCCTGGAGCAGATGTGTGCAAGGAGTGAAGATGATTTTCAAGCCCTGGCTTCAGAAATCTGGGAGGCCTTCATAGTAGAATTGTGGGAAAGTATTGCTGTAACAACAAAGTATTTGCTCTTAAATGGGGGAAAGTATGTAGCACCATCAAAGAAGGACAAGAATTCAAAAGGAAACACATGTCTAAAACATACGGGTCAAGTTTATTTGAAAGGAAATTTTGTTTGCTTTTGATTCTTTATAACATTTCCCATGGAGACTAGCAAATATAGCTGCCACATTTTTGGCAAAGGGGTTCTTATCCTAAACCTGAAACACTTAGATACACATACTTACATAAATATGGTTTCTATTAGTTTCAGCCATGTGACTTCTAACTCTTGCCTTTTGTAGTTATTTTATTTCCTCCTATTGGTTGTATTTTAAGCTTAAAATGGGATTGTTAATTAAAAAAAATGTTATTGCTTTTTTTAGAGAAAGAAGAACGAGGCAATTGGAAGACATTTTCTTCAGTGGTTCTGCTGTATATAGGAGCTGGGGTACTGGTGACAGGCTATACGATAAAAACTTTCTGTAGGGTGCAGTGGGCCTGAAACCACCTGAGGTTTGTAAGTTATTGAAAGTCATTATTAAAACTGGTTGGATATTACAGATAACATTTGCGTAGCAGTAACTTAGGAATCCTTTCTGGCTGTGCTTTCCAAAAAATATCCAGTAGCACAGTTGAAATTTGAAGGTGGGGAAGGTTGAAGTCAAATCAGGCCCTAGTCACTGAACTGTTCTTGAGCCTTCCGTGGACTGGAAGAAAGCTCAGGTTTTTGTTCAAATACTGATGCCTAACACCCACCTCTCTTTTTGATTCAGTTCACTTTGTTTATTTTTAAATAAACATATGACACACTCCTCTTTCACACAGCAAAGAGCTCTCATTGATGTCAGTGGGAGCTTCAGTGCCTTCAGGATGGGAGAGCCGGGATCAATAAACGAATGCCTGAGAGCTGGCCAGGCTTATATTCCACTCTTTCTAAGCATATGGTAGTTGGAAAAGCAAACAATCCACTGAGACCTAATCAAGTTAAGTGCATTTAAAACACTGATTGTGACTGTCATCAGGGGATTACAGTCAACAGAACTGGTAGAAACCTTTGAAAGCTGCGGTGTAAAAAGACAGGCAAGCTCATGGCTAGGATAATAGCCTGAAACTACAGTAGAATGGTTTCAGTCTCCTCGTCTGTATTATCCTTACCTTGGTGCTTGCTAAAATAAATGTATATACTTGTATACAAGTATATATGTTTGTTGGTTTTTTTTTTTAGAAGCACCAAAAGTGGACTTTTAATGTGAGTTTATAAAAGGCTGATGTATATTCCTCAGACATCACTTTTGGATCCCTCTATCAACATGCTGTCTAGTGCTTTGGACTGGATTTAGGCAAAGAATATGTCTTATGGGTCAAAGCATTTGCTTTCACCTCCATGCAGATGCTGTTCTTGCCTTTGTATGTATGTTGCAATACTTTAATGGCTGAAAGAGGAGATAGTAGTGACAAACAGGGAGAATTGCCAAGGTTGTCTTGGCATTGTTTCCTTTCTCTGACCCAAAGAAAGGGAGGGAGAGAAACAGCAGAGGCTTTGGCTATCTGCCAGTTTGCTTAGTGATTTGCAGACAGCAGACAGACCTGCCTGTGAAGATGAATGGTTGTGAGCACTTATTAGCATGTAGTGCCAGTGACAGATCTCAAGACGGCAACTGTCTGTCTTGTGAGAACATTGGTTACCCACCTTTGATAATGAAGTGACTGAATCTCGCTGTTCTGACTTTTGACAGTGCCATATTGTAAGCAGATATTAAATGACTCGTAATCAAGTTAAACAAGGTATGCATCCACCGTGGCTCTCCCGGTGCATTGTAGGGCCTAAAATCTCATTTTGTCTTTGTTGTTTTTACAGGACTATGTCCATGATTTGAGTGACTGATAAGGGCTGAAAGATGCAGCAGTCTGCCATGGAGGCAATGTTTGTGTGCAGATCTCATGTAAAATGGAGGTTGGTCTTCTGTATTGAACTTGGAGAGTGCTGGACTTTGGTTTTACAGATCGTGACATCTGAGCCCTCAGGGTCCAAAATGGCAGAACTGTTATCTGTATTTGAGAATTTTATTACCTTGAGTGATGGAAATCAGGCTTCTTCCCTAAGAGTGAATTCACTTTTAGGGCTCCTTAGAGTTGAGTCTCGTCTTTGTTCACTTTAGTTCAGATACGTACATTTGGTGTCATAACAGTCATAACAACTTCATTTTGTCAGTATTGGTTTTCAGCCTTTCAGCTAAAGACAGATTTAAGAAAATTCATTCCTGCTAACAGAGATACGAAGAGATTCTGAGCTACCTCTAGGAGCAATAATAAAGAGAATGAAGCATTGTAATGAGCCTTTTTCTAGTGAGGCTTCTCTCCAGACGTACCTAGATTTTGCTTAGGTAATATGATTTCCATAATAATTTCAGATCTGTCAGACTCCCTTCTGAGTCCTGTTCTTACTGCCTTACACACTAAACCTGAAGGATGGGCTTTTTTAAGCACAGCCCAGGATAAAAATAGTATCGTTCTCACAGAAATGGGTGAAAGAGTTTTCACAGACCCTGCCAACAGTCTTCCTGGCTCAGAGCATTTCTATTTATCCTTTTTCTCTAAAAGCACTGAATTCACTTTCAAGTTTTAAAGCATTAAAAAAAAAAGAATCATTGGAGATCCAAATTTGATGGTGCACTTGAAAGATCCAGTAGGCATTCCAGATCCATCTCGTATACGAGTTGCTCTGAATATTAAGCACCAGGGTGGCAAAGTATTAGATCCTGGCTGTGTTCCCATTTGCCTAGCAAAGCAATCCTATTATAATTAATGTGGCAAGGCTTCTCTGTGTAGGAAAATATTTATGGGATCTGCAGAGACCACAAAATGAACTGTAATAAAAGAATTCTGCCAAGTTTGGCTATGCAAATCAGGGACATATGGTTGGTGTGGCTGATGCCAGCAAAATCCTTTGAAGCCTCATTTATGTGTCGCCTTATTGCCGTCCATCACACTTCCACATAGTGGCAGGAGATGTCAGCAGAAGCTGTTGCTGCACCTTAAAATAAACGTGGTGTGTGTTCTGTGTTCAGGTGAAAGGCTGTAGCTTACAGCAAAGGCATCAGTAGAAAGAAATAGTAACGGTGATCTTTGTTAGTATCTCTGTCTTGTCTCTGGATACTATATAAGCTCTTACTACCAAAAGTTTTGAATTTCTGGCTATACTAACTTCTTTTGGAAGTTCTGGGACCAATCTGAGGTATCAGTCTGCTCTAAATGTAGAATAATCCCAGTAAAATCCCCATGAAAAAGAAAATAATTTGGCCTAGTATATCCAGTTTAAACAAATCATACTGGAAAGGCAATTATGACTTTGATTTTTGTGTTGATTACTTTGATGCTTTGCTTTTTACAATCTCTCTTTAGGAGAAATAGCACCATAAATTTTTCCAGGATGCATAATAGCCAGTGAAAAGCTTGGTTAAAGGCTGCCCACAATTACATGTGCCTGTAATGGTTTATGTTAAAAAAGCAGTGTTTACCTCACTGAAAAGTCATTGGCATTTGGGAATGTGAAATGATGAGAGATGTAAACAGAAACATCCTTCATTGTCAGAGGAGCGTTACTACAGAAGCATATTCAGTCAGCACTGGATCCTTCTCATTAAGTGGTGTTGTTTAATTACAGCTCCAGGTGAAACAAAATGATTTGCAATAACCATGTCAATTTAATTAGCATGATACAAATAGAAGCCTTTTTTCTTTTCCCTCATTGCATAATGCATGGACGTGACCTCTTTAAATGTATTTACTTTTATTGACATTTTAATTGGCCTCCCATGTACGGTTTCTTTATGCAGTGATTTCCATAGTAACAAAAGACAAATGAACATGCCACTCAGAGTAGAGCCACATAAAATTACTTTGCTGGCCCTGTCCTACTTCTCTTCCCAAGGGGTAAAAGCACTCTTAAAAAGTCTGTAGTACAAATAGAAGAATAAGAGAGAAGGGTGTGGAATACTACCTTACACTTAGGGTCAGAGGTACCAAGGTACCTGACTGAACTGATGTGGAAGAAGTTGCTAAGTAGAAGTACAACTGCTCCCAGAGTATAGTGTTGGCACGTTCATCTCTCTATTTAACATCAGACATACTTAAAGGTAATCTGGTATTGTATCATCTCTTACCCTGATGTCTAACTTTTTCCCACAGGAGGAGTTTCAGCTTAGGTATCCCATGTGCATCATTACCGCAGAAAATTGGTCTTTTCTTAAATTGCTATGAAATAGTTGCCACATCTATCTTGTAAAATTGCTATTCAAACGTGAGCTCAGAACTGAAACCTGCTTCTGTATCTTTACTAGTCTGATGATGATGATAGAAAAGTCAAGACTGCTGTTTTCTCACTCATTGCAAAAATTACTTTCCTTCTGTGAGCAATAGGATTTTATACCATGCCCCAGATGGTCATTGTTGCTCCTCTGGCCACAACTAATTTTCCCATTGCTCAGTTAGAAGTCATTTGAAAAGCTCCTATTTTCCTTCAAGTAGGAAACTGCTCTGAAATGCTGTTGTAAAAACCAGCAATACAGATGCAGGTAGAAATTCACAGAGAAAATGATGGATGTGTAAAGGAGCAACCTGCATGTTACCACCAGTTGTTCTAATTCCAGAGCAGCAAATGACAATTCTGAACTGAATTTTGCCAGCAGTCACCCTGTAAGAGTCAGTTTATGATTTAAAATAATTAAATTATCAAACCAGTAATCTTATTTGCATAAACACTAAGAATAAAGTGATGTTGCCTTTTAGGAGGACTGAGCAGGATTCTGTGTTACTTTTGAGTCCAACATGAAACCTGTATCTATGTACAGTTTTTACATGGTTGTAAACTACAATCCAAACTTCATTTTAAGACAACATTGTGCCAACCAAAGTGTTTGGACTGTGAATCTGTGTTTTCATGTTGGAAAAATCTCGACTGGAAATTCATGTGTCTAAAGACCAGTTTTGTTTCATAGGGCACAGATAAGATGAAAATTGGATTAGTTAGGACACCATCAACAGAAAAGACACAAAGTATGAGTATTTTGTTAGCAGCTTTGAACTGAACAAATGACCATGTCTGCTAGATTGCAGCAATGTGTATTCCACAATCACAGCTATTCTGTTTGTAGCAAAGGCTGATACATAATGCCAGATCCAAGTATTTATCATTTTGCAATACTGATCCTAGGACAGTTCATGGTCTACCACAGAAGAAAAAAAAATATGGAGGCTGGCATTGTAAATGAGAACAGAGAACTTAAAAATAAGTCCGAGCTCTCTCTGCCTCATGATGAATATAACGAGATATGGTTGGTCTATTTGAGTAGATGAGTGAGTTCTCTGCCATATATGAGCATTGGGAGAGAGGCCTTTTTCCTCTAGTATATTTAAATGTCTAATTCTCACGATAGGGGCTAATTTTTAGGTGAGATGCAATCTAAAGCCTCACTAGCTATGGCTGTTTAAAAGCTTTCTTGCTAGTGTGTTAATGTCGTATTGTCTTTGATACCTCAGATCTTTTATTTTCTCCAAATCCTTTCTGTAGGTGCAATTCTATAAACAGTTCTGTTCTCATCTCTAATGCTGTTTCTGTGAATTGCTATATAGTTCCCTCTTTCCAGTAATGGAAAAAATTTCACTGTTGTGGTGTTTATAGCTCAGGATTATTAGGAGCTGAGTTTGGCTGAAACTCTTGGCAAAATGATGTCTTCAGTGTAAAATACAACTTTGAGACAGCCAAAGAAATCAGTATGTCAAATTTTAATTTAAGAAAGAGCCAAACAACCTGAAAATGAAGCAGAGCCTTTCAGTTTATTAAAAGAGGGGGAAAATAAAATCACTTCAGTATCATTTTTTCTCCTCTTTCTGGTAAGCATCAACCCCTAAACTATGTTGATAGTATTTTCACCTTTGTTAGTGGTTTAGTCTGACCAGCAAACCCCAGATCAATTACTCGTGAAGTTCTATTCCTGAGCTTTTACTTTTTTAATATCCTTTAACAATGCTGTGAGTTCTCATTGCAATTTAAGGTATCCTACTGGGGCAACCACTGTCTTTGCAGTTGTATTCCTGCTGTTCCCAGAATATAAGTCTTATGCACTGAGGTTTTTTCCAAGTCACTTCCTGTTGCCAGAAGACAATTTCCAAGTGTGGTGGAAACCTACAGTCTTTGAATAGAGAAGACAGGTTA
The DNA here is from genome assembly GCF_034315485.1 of Pezoporus occidentalis. Lineage (NCBI taxonomy): Eukaryota > Metazoa > Chordata > Aves > Psittaciformes > Psittacidae > Pezoporus > Pezoporus occidentalis. Next base: position 8,777,314 of record NW_026915691.1, on the reverse strand, counting down.
GCAAGACATTGAACAAAGTCAATGAAGTCTGCTCCATTTTGTGTTTGTCATGGAACTAGATTGAAGCATGAGAGACACCATTCCAGGGTTGATATGCAGATATAATTTGGCCCAGGAGCCCCTGGCTGTGCCAGGTTCTCATTGATTATGGCTGGAAGAAGTTATGAACTTGTGTAGCAGATCCATTTGAGTTCTGTGATGTTGAATGATTTTCAGAGGTAGTATGGAAGGTCTGTATGTAAAGGGTGCCTTTACATACAATTTTCTTGAGTGAGATTATGTGAAATCTAAAGTATTATTTTGATTCTTTCTTGGTCATTATTGTTCTTGACAAGGGGGCTTACTGAAGCAGAGAAAACTCAGATGTCCAAATTAAAGAAATTACAAGACAGTCTCTTTGTAAAGATCTACAAAATCCTTTTTTGAACTATTTTGAGTACCTGGGGTATGTCCTGTGGAGTGCTGGTAGGTGATACTTTATAAATAGGGAAGAGTGGTAAAACTTTGATAGGCTTCTCTTTTGCTAAGGGCTCTGTTTAGAATGCAGAGGAGTCATTCAAATGGTCATGTTTCCTTTGTTTAAGTGGGTTTCAGAGTATTAAGTACTATTTATGGGGTTGGTACTGTAGCCAGGACAGAGGGAAAAGTTGTGCATGGCTCTGGAGCAGCATCCCAGTAACTGAAAGTGTTTCTGTTTCATGGTCTTCCAACCAAACTGCTGTGCAGCCAGGTCAAAATTTCATTCTCCAGCATCAGAGCACTGAAGGACAGATTCTGGTTCCTTTGTGCATGCTGTGCTACTACAGACTTTGAAGAGCATTGGATAAGGCTTTTGTGAAACAGACATATTAGCAACAAATGTGATAAGTATAGCAGATTCTGGATTAAATTATGTTACTGGTCTGAATAGTAAAGTGCTAAGTGGGGTCCAGTGTTTACTGGAGTTTAGGCCAGATGTTTCTGCAGCTCTCTGAAATTTGGCCTTCATGTTTTTCTTAAAGTCCATAGCAATGCCTGGGGAGACAAAGGAAGTGAGAGAGCTGGGGAGAAAATTGAGGTGGAAAAACCCCAGCATCTCAGTGCTGGGTGGTGGATACAGAGATAAGGAGATAAGTGTCGTCTTTCATCACGGATGTGCATGTTTTGGTAGAGAAATAAATAGCATTTCTTTTGAAATTTCCTCCTTTGATTTGAAAGTTCTTAGCAATCAAATGGGCTTGTATTATCATCAGCATTTCAGAGAAGAAGGATGAGGAACAGAGAGGTTAAGAGGCCTTGTCCAATGTCACACAAGAAGTTGGTGTCGTATCCAGGAATAGCTTCCTATCCACTGCACTCTGCTGTGTCACAATGTCCTATATAGAGAGGAGCTTACTGTGCATCTGTGCTGCATTATGCAGCTGCAGAGAGCATTCAGCATTTGAGATTGTAACAGCACAGATATTCTAAACATAGAAGAGATGGGAAAAGTCTGGTGATAAACCTGCATCTTTGTAATCTCCCCAGCAAAACAGCAAATCAAAATTTGTATCCTAGGCGGTGGCATAAAACCTCCTGAAACCTGGAGTAAAGCAGTATCTACAAGAACAAAAAGGACCAGTGTTGAGTAGAAACCTGAGTAGGATGCAAGGTCTATGTATTCTGGTTGAAACTTTCTAGCAAGACAAAGAATCTCTAAAATAAAAGAACACTAACTCATGGTGAGGGAGGGTATAGAAATGCTAAGTGAGACATTGCTTTGAAACCTTCTGAAGGAGTTAGAGATTCAGCTGTTCAACAGACAAATGCATAAACTAGAAAATAAAATCCTGCTTCCAGCAGATCCAGGCTTCTTTACCCCCAGTGGCTGTTTGTGTCACATGGACACGATTTGTCCTGCCACTGGTGAGGGCTGATGAACTTTCCATGTCCAAAAAGCAGAGTATTAGAAATGCACAGGAGCAGGCTGTTGTTTTTGAGGACCAGACGTTACAGAACTCAGTGTGAGTGTTGCATAATGTGTTAGTGGTCGTTTGGAGAGTATTTTTAGATTCCTGTTTATCTTCCTGATGAGTGGGCATTTCCTTTAATTAAAGATTAAAAAAAAATCTCTGCTTCATCGATTCAACTTACCCAAACTCTTCTAATAGTTTTCTGACTCTGTTTTTCCTACAAAATTGATTTCTTTTTATTGGCCTTTGGTGGGCAGTGAAATAAGGTGATAGCTCTAGAATGGCAGGAGGTAGGTTGTTTCGCAGCAAATTACACCCTCTCCTCAAAGCAGGTGATTTTTCTCTATTAAACGCAACCATGTGAAAGTCTAAACCCTTCTATCTTCCCCTACACAATTACAAACTTTTAATTAAATGTAAGATTTACTTATTGAAGGCATTCATATCTGCTTTTTGTAATGTGTGAGTGTACAAAATATAACCTATTATGAAAGAATGCTTTTGTGTATGAATCACATTAAAGCTGGCACCATGCAATTAGTCTGTAAGAGAATTGTATTGATTCTTATGCGTGGAAAAAAATGTAAATGCTGTTACTTCAGCACCATTATATTGGCACATACTGATGTAAAACCTTTATAAAATCTCCCTTTGAGTCTTCAGACCAATGTCATTTTTGGAAGGCAGGGCAAGTGTCTGCTGTTTTGTGTCGTGGCCATGCTTGAGCCAGTAATGCCATCCTTTAATCACATTACCAAACTGGCACAAATGAGAAATAAAACGTAATGCAAGCTTTTGGATGAGAGTCATGAGATGAAGATAAAGCACTTCCTGGCTCCCTAATGGCTTTATTTCTTTCCAAGGGAAAAAATATGCTTTTTATCAGCTTTGAAGGTCAGGTAGTAAAATACAGAGGTCAAGCAGTTTTACTTTAATTTTGGATCCAGTATCAGAAATTCCCGTTCAAGGGCTGGATAGAGCAGCACAAGCAGTCAGTTCTGCCTGTTTATGGATCTCAGCACTGGAGCACAAGTCAAAAGATCAAATCGTGTGGATGGTTTGGGACCAGTAAGGAATTCTGCTGTTCTGTCTCTTTTGACAGTGCTGCTATTTGGCTGCTTATGCAGACATGGAAGGGGATTTTTCCCTACCGATTACTTTATGCAACTTTTAAAGTCAGAAGTTCAGGCCAAATTACAGAACCAATCATAAACAAGAAAACAACCTGGTAATACAGCAGGCTTGTTTGGTTTCCACATCAGATTCCTGTCCATTTATAAATGATCTTAAGGTACAGATGTAGTTAGATTAAACCAGCAGTTCATTAGCACTGCAGTTGCTTCTGTTGGGAAACATCTAACATCGGTTGCAGCTCTGTGCCCTGTGAAGGGCGTGTGATCCCTCTGCCCTCCCTTCTTCCAGCTGGCCTTAGAAGTGGGGTGAAGGAATCATCTGGGACCTCCCTGGAATTTGGGAGTTTATCTTATTTTCCTGTCTTGCTGCCTGTGTGTTATACTTAACTTGTGTGTTATCCTTAACGAATCTCTTGAGTGCTTTTGTTCTTCATGAGCTTGTCTCTTAATATGACAGTACTAAACTATTTAATGAGACTGAATCTATTGATAGTTGTGGTGATAAGGCCCATATAAAGTCACTGTTATGGCTAATTTGTTGTTACTGCTTTGGAATTAGGCCAAGGATTAGAGAATGTAGTTGCTCTTCCTGGGTTTGACACTGGCAAGGCCTATGGCAGTAAACCAAACTTTCTTATATCCATACTGGCTTTCCTGCTACCGCTTCAGCTTTGACACATTGGCTGTTCTATTTGCTAAACCATTTTCCACTGAACCTTCTATTTGCTCCTCAACTCTTGAATGTGTAGTGCAGAATCCACAGCGTTGAAGAAAGCAGTGTATTTCAGGAGGGATTTTTCTGCTCCTTTTTTAAGCAGCCTGTGATTTCCAACAAACTTTGCAAACATGCGCAAGTTGGCATTCTAGAAGACCAGTGCTGTAATAAATGGCTTATCTTGCTCTGGAATGACCCTCAGGTTCCTGTGATTATCTTCCCTTGTTTTGTGTGTGTCTTCTGGCTCTGGGAGGTTCAAGACTATCATATGATTAACCAGCTCATGTGCTTTCAAACTGTTCTCGCTCTTTTGCTGTAGGGAAGTTTCCAGCCATTTTATAAGCACATGTACATCTATCTCTGCTTATGGACCAGTATAAAAAGTGAGGACAGCAGAGAGTACACTAGTGATTTAACCTGTCCTATTTCAATAAATGTTGAACATTCTGCTGATTGCCGCTCAGCGCACACAACCATAGCAGTTTCTTTGATAGCTGAGAATTATCCTGGGTTTGTGCAGTAAGGGGAGGAGAAATATGAGAAGTTTAGAGACTGAAGTAGTTCTGACAATAAAGAGGGTTGTGGTCCTGCATTTGGGGTAGGGTAGTTGAAAGCTGGCCTCTTTGTTCTACTTCATCATCTTTTTAGCTCTGTGCTTTGTAGAGAGAATCAGTAGTTAGAAGCAGAATGGATTTCTTTTTTCTGAAATGCCATCATTTTCTGTATCAACCTTTACTGGTTCCATTGAGATAATCCTGTGTTAATCAGGTTAACTGGAAGTGAGTTGTGCAGACTCACACTGTCTGCACTGTTCCCCAGGGACTCTTTTAAAGTTGGGCTTTGAATCTCTCTGCTATCCTAAAGCAAACACTTTAAAATAAAACCATATTCTAATAACTCAGGGCAGGTCTCTCTGTTGCTTTCTGTTCTTTGCTTCCAGCATTCGTGATAACAGAACGGGGGAGGAAAGCAAGAGGCAGCCTTTAGCAGTTGAACAGGAGAATATATAAGGAAAATTCAGGAGCATTTGAATCTCATTAAGGCAGTGTAGTTCTGAATCCCTGGATCTCCTCAGTAGGAGGAAACCTTGGCAATTCTGTAGGTGTTTGAAACAGCAAATTCTCCTGCCATGACAGTATGTAGTATTTCACTTCTGCAGTTGTTCTACTTAGCTTTGTCTGATTCCCTTTCAGAGTATGATACATTAATGCCTACTTCAGGCATTTCTGAACAAAGATTCCAGACCCCCCCAAAGTGATGAAATTGGCCTGAGCGTAATTTTTTAACACTGTGTATTTGGATTCGGGTTTGTCTTTGGAATACATCAATTTTACATGCTCAGGCACTATCTGCCCAGCTATGAAGATTAGAAATGTATTTTCAAAATCACAGCTGGTATTCTGGTATATTCATATGGCGTTTCTAGTGTATTGAGGGGAGGCACCAGGTATTACAAAATGCTGATCACTGACTCATCAATACTATCCATAGTTTTACTGTCTACTACAGACAATGACAAAATCTCCTCCTAAACTATCACCAAAGCAAGTCCTGGCCCTGAGCAGCAGCTGCTACAACTGCAAGTTAAGCATTTTTGAGAGTAACTCATCCTCTTTTATAGAAAGTTTTTTCAAGGAGGTTACCTGCACTCCTGGGGAAATGAAGGGTTTACTATGGCCCCCCTTTTTTACTGTATTCCCTGTTCTGTGCTCGGTTTTATGTTTAGGTAGAAGAATATCTCTTCACCCTTTATTGTGCTACAGAGGAATGTGGCTCTCAGTTGGCTTCTCCATCTGTTGCCCTGAATTGGCAAACAAATATACTTTTTAGCAGTTTGTGATCAGTCATTCTAAACAGATGCCCCAAATATGCCCATTATTCTCTTGACTTAACTGAGGTGTTCTCTGAAGGTCATTTAATCCCCTTTTCTGTCATTCATTGCTGGGTTCAATTTGAGAAGAGAGTAAGAATAATAGGGCTTGCATTAGAAGCACATGGCGATTTTGGTTTCCTCAAGATCCTATAGAAGAGCACCCAGTGTCCAGTACTGGGGTGGTAACAGACACCTGGGGCTGGTAATACCTAAAGTAACAATTGTTCTGCAGTGAACATCGTGTAGGGTATCAGGGAATTGTGACAGGGAGGCTGGAATTAAGATTAGAAAAGGCCTAAGCAGTAGCACGTCTCCTTCCTGTCACTGGTTTGAGTCTTTTCTTCTCAAACCATTTTGCAGAATTATTAATATGTTTATTAGCAGGTTATGAACAGGAGAAAGTGATTCACAAAGAAATGCATAAGCAGAGGATCCCTAGAATCAGACAGTGAGTTGCCCTTGGTTGGACCACTTAAATCTTCATTTGTTTGAGAGTGTCTGTATTAACTGACATCTGGCAGGTCAATAAAAGCATCCATCAGTTCCTTGCTGCTGGGAAGATGGAATTTTTCGTTTCATTTATAAAGGGCATTACCTTGAATTCTGACACTCTGAGGATATGACATGTGCTAGTTAATAGCTCAGGTCAAACATCTGCATCACTAACCTGAATATCAAATAAATAATAATAAAGCACAAAGATCTCTTTGTGTTATTAGAGACCAAACTCTCTCAATGGATGTAATGTTGCTATTTAGTCAATGTAATGCAGAATGACTGATACATTTTCAAGGACTTTAATTGGTTTTACATGCTTTCAAGGAAGAAGGTCTAATGGTGATTTGTTTTGAAGATGCTCTTAATAAAGGCACAGAAAGCCATCACTGTACATTTACAGATGTGTAGCCATTTCTGTTAGCGTCTGCCTCAAAGACTGGAATCATCAAGAGGACAAACCCAGCACCATTAGTTGTTTTATGATTTCATGCATATCTTGTAAGGCATTGAACTTGTAGTGAGGGAAGAAATGCTCAACATCGGAGCTGCACAGACTTTTCATTGCTCAGAGAGGTGAGCTGCTAACAAAAGAAGTCAGCACTAGGTCTGTCGATTATGCTACAATACCCTGTTGATATGAAATATGAAAGAAGAATCCTAAACTGATGAACTTCTCCTTCTCTCAGATATATCCAGAGAATCCTTTTCCTTGCGCAATACCTCTGCTGCTCCAGAGGCTTCCACAGTTGACTGGATGGCCATTAATTGCAGCAAGTTTTCACTAATACTTTTACATCTGGGCAAAGGGGATGTGAAATGTACTGTGACTGGGAGAATAGCATTATATTGCTAATCTGGCAATTTCAAATAGGTACCAGTGACTTCTTCCGTAGTACAAGATCAAGTTTGGGGATTTTAGTTTTAAGTATCAGAATGATATAGCAGTAAGGTGGGGGAAATCCTCCTCCTACTGCCTTCTCATTTTGAATTTCAGACACTTTTCCCCACTTTTATAGCAGCAGTAAATCATATTTACAACATCTAGCGTTTCAAGGCTAGATGGCCAAGTGTTGAGTCAAGAAAAAATTGCTTTCCCAGAGGACTCAGATATTTCAGTTCACGTTTGGAAGGCAGCGTTGATGTGCTACTGGTTGATTTCATTTCGGAAATGGACAACACAATGATTCATCTAGACAGAGTCAAAAAGCTGATCTCAACCTTAGTGCTCGCTTTTCAAACATAGTCTATGATCAGATGTCTTGTGTGCAGGCAGGGCAGTTATTTATTTACAGTGCTGCTTCTAGAGTTTTTCAAACCAGTGTGTTTCAAATACAGTATGCCACTGTATTTCTGATGCATGCCAGCAGGCTAAGAGTCATCAGCAGCATTTTCCATATATAGTCAATGAGTTTTTCTGTTTTGAGTACATTGCTGCGTCTTCATACTTACTGAAGGCATTAAAGCAAAAGACCAGAAGAGATAAGGAAATAAGGCTACAGCTGGAGAGTACTGGAAATCAGTTTCCTGTGCAGTAGCCTCTGAGAAGAGAGCATGGCAGCCCTAAGCTTGTATTGCCTCGAGAAGAAGAAAGATTGAAAAGGAAGCCTAAAGATGAGGTAGAATTTCTGTCCTTGGAGGATTTCAAAATCCAGCAGCACCCTGGTCTGAATTCAGTGTTGACCCTGCTTTGAGGGGGGGACTGGACTTGATGTCTCCCAGGGCCCCTTAACCTGTATTGGTCTGTGATGTTATGGTGAGAATACTAATGAGAAACGAGTTCTGGAGAAGGCTGAAGGGGAATGTGAGTATGTAGGTACAGAATCAATAAGAGAGCATAAAGCTAACTATAATAAAATATGGATCACTTCTATCATAATGCATCATCTTTTCTTTTGCCAATTAGTATGAAAATTAGATCAATAAGTAAAGTCAGACCAAGAATTACTAATGACTTTTGCAAATAATTCCGACCCTTTCTTGGTTTTTGACTATGATGCAGTGGCTGTTGGCTACCACATTTCCATACTTTCTTTTTAATCTCTATTACTTCTTGTCAATAGAATTTTAATGTACCTATAAAGATTTAATGATCTAAGTGTCTTTTCTCTGGCTTTCTGTGTTTCTAATTTTAAGTAGTTCAATCTAAAACCCGACATTCTCAGCACATAAAAGACTTACTTTTCAGCAGGAAAGTGACAGGCTTCTGTCTCCCTGCAAAGTCCCTTGGGATACTGGTCCTTAGCTCTCCAAGACTTAATCCATCGCACAGGAGTTCTGGTTCCCAGCATATATTGGGAGGTGGCCACTACATCTGGGCTGCATCCCTAGTGAACAGATAAGTGCATGGCCATGACCACAGCAGTAGCTTGTGATGGTGGCGAGACAAAAGCTCCTGCAATTTCAATGGTGACTGCACCTGCATGGTTTTTTCATTCATACTGCCAATTCTCAAAGCTGGCACCAGTGGCCACACATAACACCCCCTGCACATCATTTCTTGTCCTTGCTCACTGGGCAGCAAAGGATGCTGACAAAGGCTCACCAAAATGTGCGCACACCTCAACACCTATTTGCAGCACACTGGCCCTTTTGCAGAGAGCACTTGTCTTGCTTCGCAACCTTGTTGCTTGGCCAAGGAATATGATTGTAGTTTATGCTACTCTTCCTGGACCGAGCTTGATTTAAGCTGTTCTAATTTACAGGTCTGCTCCATTTCTTTGACTCATTGATGGCAAGGTCTGGTGATTGTAATTACGTTTTTGGCTTTAACATTTTCCAGCAGTAATTTCAGAATATTCAAAGGAGGCATAAACAAGTAAACGTGACAACTATATTATTGCAAAGAAACATGCTGCAAAAGACCCATTGTGTGTTTTATGCCTTCAATATTGATGTTCCTTTCCAGTGAGGGATATTTTAGCCTACAATATTTACTACTCCTTTTTGAATATAAATAGTTGTTGTGCTAGTTTCTCTAATATTTATGTACTCACATATTGAAGAAAGAAGTTTATCAGATAAAGCCACAGACGCCTGGCCTGATTCTGTTATGATTAAAACAAAAATGAGGCTAAATGATGCATTGTTAATAACAGAAAAATTCTGAGGTAATTGAATAGACTAAGGAAGTATTCAGAGGGGAAATTAGTACTTTCAAGGGAAAAATAACATCTTAAACTTAAATCTCCTGAAGCTAGGAATTATGCTTTATATAACCTATAAAATAGACCTGTAAAACTACTATTCAGGTGGTAATACAGTTTTGAAGCACATAGGAGAATTCAAAGTGGGTTGGACTCTTTGCAAATAATGATAATCTTCAGATTTTTGGTAGGCAGCATTATAGTGACTTTTGATTAAAAAATAAATGTTTTCTTTTAATTCTTGACAATGTACCTCTATGCTATTTAAAGTTACGTTCATGCCTCTTCTACTTAAAGGATAGACCAGTGCATAAAAAGGTGAAACAACTTAGTTGCAGGGTGAGTAAACAGCAGAGAAAGGACAGAGCACGTCATTCACAGTCCCTGGCTTCAACTACTAAATGTGAAGCTTCCCTGACCTCTGAGATCAAAGATGAGCTTTCTTGACCTATAAACATGCCAAGCTATTCTTTCATTGCAGTACTCAGATAAGGGTGCATGTCACACCTTTCTTGCATATAGCTCTGAAAATGTCATAGATTGAGACAGTAGATGTCTTCTTGCACCCGACCAAACTAAGCTGTCAGTCTAGGACTTGCAAGCTTATTGGTTAGTTTTTAACTATTGAATTTTAAAGGGATTGAAGGGATCTACTGTTTAAAAATGCTTTGTGCAAAATTAAATATCACAGTATCTTATTAGCAAGAATGGTTTCTCTTTAAATTTACAATAGAAGGTCAGCAACCAACATATGCTCTTCAGTATGCTGTTTTTCTGCAAAGCTGTGCTAAACAGTGCTTTGAATTATCCCATCCTAAAAATGGTGTGCCTTTTTGATCAGTTGAAAAACCTTTACAAGCCTCATAAGAGTCCTTGAAGCAGTTACCTTTGAACAATTACACTGGATTGTTATAAATTTTCCATATTGTTTTTATTGCCTCTCTGAAGTGATCTGGGATTTTATATCACTCCTTTTTCATAGGGTCTGGTTCTCCTGACAGATGCTTGCTTACATCTCCCAGGAACTCTAATGAGAGGCAGGCATATGTCTGGTTTGGAGACTAGACCTCCTTGTTCCTATGCTCATACTGCATTCTTCTTTCTTCTCAAATGTTCCGTGAAGTTAAAGAGGAGAACTAGGACAGCCTCATTCCATTCCTAGCTGTCCCATTCCTTCACTTCTTCTTTTTATGTCTCAGCTTCAGTGAATTTCAAATTAGCGAGACTTGTTTGTACTTATATTTTAGCTCCTAAAAGTGTATTTCCTAACACTTTACAAATCTGAAAGAATGACAATAAATTGATGCTACATTTAAGGGATTAGATGTACAATTCATCTCTACTAGTCGGGAGTGAAAGCTAGTGGTTTTACATGTTTCCATGTACCTACTACTTTCCTTGCCATTCTACTCCCATCCAAGCATTAAGCAGCCATCTAGGAGATTTCATTGTATGAATGGTAAGAGGTAGTTCCCAATAGCTTTTCATGCTCCCTAGGTAAACAGTTCTTCTCTGTACACATACATATCGTGCAACGCATCAGCAGACGTGTCTGTGTCAGACTTAGTCAGGATGTACTTGCACAGGTCACTTGTGTACGTGTGGCAAATCCAAGGCATTCCACATTCTTTGATGTTGGCATGTAAGGACATAGGAAATCAGGGTTCAGTCTGCATTTCTTTTGCAGACTTGGGCAAGTTAGACAAAGCAGTTCATCTCTCTGTTCATGGCACAGCACTCTGTATCTTGTGGCCTTACCACCTTAACGTGCAGGTAGAAATTTCTCCTCCTACCTGTTTGTTTAGTGTGCTGATTGTGACTGGTGCCTCTGGGCATATAATACTGCAGAACAAAAACTTCTGATGGAAGCTGGAAAAAATGCTGTGATGGAGCTGATAACACAGAAGTCCAGCAGTTGTGTGGGCAGCCTGTGGTAGAGCTCCATTTGATATGCAGGTCTCAAGAGACCTGGATCTGTGGTTTAACCCTACCTTTATCTTTCTTCTAAAGGCTTCTGATATTACAGTAGTTGCAAGAAATCTAATTAGCTAATGCTTGTACACTGTTCAGATCCTTAGATAAAAGTCCGCCTACATACATGCATGAAGTGCCAAGAAATGTAGTTTGTAAACTTTTGTGTAGCTGGATAGCTTGACTTTACCATGGTTTGTGATGATGGGGTGACTTCCAGTTTTCATTTTTATGTGTCTGCTTATTAAAAGGAGTAAATAACTGCTAATTAATGTGGGCTGTTCATTTCTCCCTCTTAAAAGGCTTTGTTTATATGATGTGGGCTGCTGAGACTGTCAAGAGCTGCTTCTAAGTTAGATATATTTAAAAGATACTATGTAGTAAGATATTCAAGACTGTTTTGAGTACCGACTCAAACACAGCTAGCTGAAGAATCCCTTATAATAGTGAAAAGGTAGGGAAAAACTCATCACTTAGTTTTCACTTCTGGGTGTCTGAGTTCATACCCTCTCTCAGCACAGAAACAAACATTTTGCTGCTCAACATTGGGGAGTTTATGCGTTCTCTGTGGTTAGAACTGTCTGCTGCAAAGGCTTGGCACAGCCCTGTTGAGAAACTTATATGCATAGCTGTAATTCTCACTCCATTAATACAAAAATTCATTAAGGAACTAGATGGAAAATGTAAAGCTTCTGTGCCACTTAAATCCCCTAATCCTATTTTGAAGACTTAAATGGTGAGCAGGCTTCAGGCTGCTGGTGTGTAGGGGAATGAATTTCCACTCTAGGTGAGTTGAAGTCTCCTCTGAAACAAGCTGGGCTTATTCTAGGGCAATTCTGTACTTATCCTATCCTGAAATGGGGAGGTGAAATGATTGCACGATTTCTAAAGCTTCTTTTGGAAATGCCACATCATCCAACTACATTCACAATATATTTGATGTTGACATGCTAGACAATTTTAATTTCCATCTTATAAAAGTTGCTGCAGGTGCCATGAAGGACTTGACAGTTTCATAGTTACTTGCAGAATGAGAGAGAGAATTACCATGGCAGTATCGCTTGTAACCAAAGCCCAGGTAAATATTCTGGACTGAGAGCTATCACAAAGCTTAGCTTTCACTCTTTGTGTCTGGGATTGCACAACTGGTTTGGGAAATGCCTCTGACCTGGAATCCTTTATCTGTTTACATGGCTGCGGTGTGTGATGAAGGAAAGCTTTAAGTTTTATCAACAGTATCTCACTCAGGCATTTCATAGCTGAAGTGGAATGGTCTCGCTTTAACTCTGTCATTCATTTGCTCTTTGACCTTTGCTTGGAGAGTCCAGTAAACAGGAGATGTTTCCTGCTGTAAGTGGACAGACTCCCAACTCAAATATACAAACCAGTCACTTGGTAACATCAGATTTCATGGTGTGAAGACAGCATGTGATAGGAAATCAGGTGTTAGGTGTTCTGTTCCTTTATTTCCAATTAAGTCAGTGTGTGACCTTGGGTAAGTCGTTCAGCCTTTCTGAGCTGCCTGCCCTCTACGAAACAGTGTTAGCATGTCTTGGATCATAAACAAAACTGCTTTTCCTGCCTGCAAGTGCTACACCTTTGATAATCAGCTATAAATAATATTAATATGAACCATATTTGAATTTAGAACCTTATCAATGAAAAGTCAGCATCAGCACCAAGGATCAGCTGTACTCCATTCCCTCTCCTTTTTATTTATACCCATTGGATTAATCAAGCACTTCCAGGTAAAGCAAAAATGCTGAAATGCACAAATGCCTTTTAATATGCCCTCCAGTTCTTTGCTTGCATTGCTTCTTCCTCCTGAATAGAAAAAAATGAGGTGTCTATGGACATTTTATACATGCTGCATGGTCTTGATTTTTGAATGTCCCATGCTATTTATGCAGTCACAAAACATTTTATGAGAATATGTCAATCCTACACCAGGGTAATGGACATTCTGTTACTTTATCTCTGCAGAGACTGTTGAAAACATGAAGTGTAAAATGAGATTCATTACCTAAATTCTCAGAACAGGACATTAATCGCAACTGGGCTTGTTAAAGTTTGTTCTTCATCGTCTCCTCCATTTAATTAGTTATGTTTTGCTTCAGATTCAGAAGAGCTTCACATGCTCTTCCAGGTAGTGATATGTACCTCTGGAATCTGGAGCTTATGCAAAACATATTTTACTGCAAAACGCTTACAGAATGTTTTCGTACTTTGTAGTTCACAAGACTTATTTGCTGATGTTAACTATTCTCCGTAAGGTACCCCCACATGCACATATGGTATAAACTCAACCTTGTGACGCTTAGTAGTACATGGGAATCATCAAATAGGTTAGGTATTTCCTGAGGAGCCTGATGCTAATAGTATAAAGATGGGGGGCAGGGGGGAAGCACTTTTCTATATCTTATTAGAACCAGTGAAAAGGAAGCAAAACCCCCACTTTTCTCTATTTTATTAGAACCAGGAATTTGAAAACCTGGAGGGGCAAAACTTCCATTCCAGCTTTTTTGCTCATTAAATTGTTCTCTTGCAGATTATGCATCAGCACAGACAAGTATTCTTTCTCGGTGTTGGATAATGCTTGGATTTTATTGGGGCTAGATGGCATTCTCTTAACTATCATAAACATGACAGTGTATGATATCTGGTATTTCTTCATGAAACCTCCTTTCTTTCCTGGGGGCTGAACAGTTCCAAACCCCTGTCTTTTCTGTCTCTGCTCAGTACATTTTTATGCATGTTTTCCAACACTGAAAACTGAACTTATGTATCAATGCAGCAATACCCAGGAATAACTCACTGTCCAGAGTGAAAGGGCAAATCTGCAGAGATATGTTGCAGTTCTAGGGCCTGTCCATCACTGTGTGTAAAGAGCTGAAGCAAGAGCTGGTGATGTGTACTGCAGTTCTAAGTGGTTTTGATGTTTTGTTAGACAGTTGCAAAACATTCCTGTTCTATACCATTTCAGAGACTCCCAGTCCTCTCCTGCCTAGCTTTTCAATTAGCCACTCTGTAAGTGTGAAACAAGAAACCAGAAAGCACTTTCCCTTGCAACTGTTGACATTGTGAGTTTGAAATCGAAATAGACTCATTGGAAGTTAAATGGTTTGTGTGGGCATCTTTTTTAACCAGGCAGACCCATTGTACTGCTGGTTTCAAGAGGAAAAACCCTTGTGAATGTCACAGATTTCCTGCTGGAATAATTTTTTTCCAGGTTGTTCAGTTTTAGACTTAGCTATATATTGGGACAAGAATAGAAGAACATACATTTTTACTGAGCATAAGACAACTGTGTTGCTTGTCCAGGACCTAGCATCACAGATGTTCCCAAGTAAAGGTAATCTCTGCCTGATGCTCTTCTGTAGTCCTTGTGCTTACAGGGCTTATCACTCCTCTGCCTTAAAGCTCTTTACTAACACTGACTGAAAGACTGCAACACAGCTCTGAGGTCAGGTAGTGAAACTCTGCCTTTAAGAACATGGGGAGAATGAAGGCAGAGAACTGCCTAAAGCAGAAGAGATACCAGTAGCTCTGTGTCTTTGAATCTTAGACCAAAGGTTCAAAGGCCTAAGAGGCACTAGTGGGATGCTTTAAATTGATACAGGCTGAGGTGTGTGTCTAGGCTGGGGTCCGCTCATCTATGCAGTGATAATAGCCAAAGAACCAGTTTAATGCACCTGGAAGCAAGCTGGGTTGAATTTGTAGCTTTCTAAATCTGCAGCCACTATGATTTTTGACATTAATATTGCTAATTTGAACAGTTTCTAAGGAGTTCAATCTCAGTGATTATTTTTATAGGATCATCCCCTGCTACAGTTGTGGGACAGCAGGAGGTTTTGCATCTTCCCATTATAAAATGAAGGTTTGAGCCCTTCTATTTACAGGGGAAACTCAGAAGAATTTCCCCAAGAATCTGACTTGAAAACCAGACTCAAAAGTGGAAAACTTGGAAGGAAATCAAAAGCACTCCACATCTCATGGGCTTGGGGATCCTGGATCATTGTGTTTTGAACAGTTGAGATTAGCAATATCACAAAAGATGTCCGTGATTTTTTGGTGCCTCTATTTTAGGCCAGCCCCTGTGAAACACTTTACAGGAACATGTGCACTCATGCCATGATTCCAGTTTTATTAGAAAAACAGCAATACCAGAAGAAAATTTCTCGCCCAAGGCATATTCCATATGTTACTTCTCAGTGCTTTATTTTTCAGCCCTGCAAGAGACAAATGGACTTACTCTATTAATAAAGCCTGTGACTTAAAGTGCAGTTCTACCCTGGAAAAAATAGAAATGTGAGGTTCAAGTTCATTTTCCATCAATAGCTCCTACATTAAATTTGTTCAGATTACAGATGAAAAGGTGGTGTTATTTTTCAGGCTGTGAGCCTGTAGGCCTTAGCCTTGGCTCTGAAAGCAGACTTTTCATTCTCGTATGGAAATAACAATGCAGAAGGCAGATCAGCTCACATACTTTGTTCCACCTCTGCAAGGTGGAAGGTTCACATCATTTCTGCAGCTACGAAGCATCATTTAACATGTTTATAGAGGAAAAGTCCTCATAATATACTGTGAATATTCAGCTCTAGGAAACTTACTACCACTATTTCCCTGCTTTTCTTCCCTCATTCACCTCCATTTGTAAAAGTTCTAATAGAAATGTAGAAATACAACTATTTTGTTCTTTAAACCCCTCTCTCATCCAGCAGTGATTTCATAACCTCCCAATTCTCAATTCTCTGCCTTGTCTCTAAAAAGTAAATCTCCCCAGTACCATTCCCATGATGGATTTATTGCCTTTGTGATCCTCACGTTACCCTTGGTATTCCTACTGCTCATTTGCAGTCCTTGTTTTTACCACAAGCTTTAGACAATCATCATTATCCAGTAGAGGATCTGGGGAAGATACATGCATCCTGGGGCCTTAAGCTTTGGGAATAGCAGAGGTATAAATGAAAAATAAAAGGTAGGTCATTGGTCTTCCAAATGCCACCCTTGCAACCAGAGGCTGGGAAATTCCATCTAGAAGGGCTGTACAAAAAGGCAAAAATAAGCATCTGTTTTCAAAGGCATTCCAAAGTACTGAAGAGTTTTTTGGGGTCACTGTGGAAAGTCATCATTTTGGTGGGGGAAGAAGGAGGAGAAGCAGGTGGCAGGGGTAGAGATTGTTTTCTGCATTACTTGCTGCAAAATCTGTTTTAAAATCACCAATGTAATAGGATTAGGAGGGCAAAGGTTCTTAAAAATTAGTGAAGTTAGATTGGGAGAGCAGATTGCTAATGAAAGACTAAATTAGATGACAACTAAAAGCATACTTTAGTGGCTGTATTTCAGCTGGCTGATGAAGAAGCCAATCCAGCAGTCCAGCCCTGTATCACAGATACATCTATTTGGTGCGAGGGAGGATATCCTAAATTTACATGTCCAATTTAAGTACTTACTCCAGTGTTAATTTGGAGAGATTTTTCAGCTACTTTCCATTACTACTTTTTAGTAACAATAAACATTTGAAATAGTCTGTCTCATTTTCTTTTGCTACTTTTTAGATGGTGAAAAAATGGCCTTAAAAGATCATAAAAAGGTGGGAAATGGCCTCCCAGCATATGCCATAAAATGAAGTCACAAATGATCTTGCGGACCAGCACACTGCTGTGGCTAGTTCAGGATTACAACATAGCAATATTGTTTCATTGCAAGGCTGGCACACTTTCTGCATATTAACTGCATGGCAGCTTTGCTCCATATAATGCAGATGTACTGTTAATATTTATTCAGGCTAGTGGTTCTCCATGCTGAAAATTAGGACCCGCTTTCCCTGCCAGTGGCAGAAACAACAGGTTTATGGCATCGTGATAGATTTTGAACTCCCATGTGCTGAGGACCAAGGTGATACTTGGACCTCAAGTAGTTTGATCCAAAATCAGGGGTCATCCAGAAATTTATGGTATGATTTGCCCCTTTAACAAACCCATTTGGGCTACAAACTCCCTAATAGTGCATTAGTATGACAGCATAGCGGAGCTTTTAGCTTTTCTTCTGAGGCTGCTATTCCTGCTAAGGATAACGATACGGTCCAGCCTCCACTCTCATTTGGGTTACCTTATCCCCTCTGTGTTTGCTGAAAGTATCCTCACCCTAACATGCTTTCATTTACATTAAACTTGGCACTGTGAGCATTAAAGCAGAGCATATAGTGGTGTATATGAGATAGCTTTGTATGGAATTATTATAATTGCATTTATGTGATGGCTTCTGACATAGCAGACATTGCTGAGTGCTAGTAAGCATCCCCAGCTGCATGTTCACAGGCACATATGGACTAGAGCAGAGGAATAGAAGACCTAGAGACACAGTGCTATAATTTTAAGGGAGCTTAGGTACCAGAGGCCTGACCTGATTATCATCCACAGCAAGGTAGAATCAGAGCTGGCCCTGAATTATGTCTGCATGAAACTTCAGTCCTGAGGAAAGACTTAGTACTTGATGACCAATCTTGTCCCCTTTGAAGTCAATAACACGAGCTGTGTCAGGCCTAAAGGACAGGAGATCGAGAGCACTGCTGTCTTGCTTGACTGAAATACGTGTGGAGTTCTGTAGAAAGATCTGTGAGACTTAGCAATTTGTTTGTCCCCTGGGATACCCCAAATGTGAAAGTGTCTGCTGCTCACAAAAAAGTGAATGTATAATTGCATGACCGGCTGATGAAATCAAAGCAAAATTGCTGGCAGCCTTCTTCCTGCCCTCCCTGTGTTTTTCTAGCATTAACATTCTAGCTTTGTCACCTCTGATCCAGGGGAAGATAAATCCTTCCTTTTTTTAAGGAGCAGAAACACTTTCCCTCAGCACATAGAATAATGGCCTCTGCTGTATATTATTCATATTCCTCTCTTTGTTCTTGTCATTTCTCTATATCCTTGGTGGTTGTACACCCTATAACTCTTAGGGGTTTTATCGAAGGCCTTTTAAAGAAGGAAGTGAATAGCTTAGGAGATGAGCAGAAGGTTGTGAAGGCATTACCTAGGCTGGCATACAGAATGTGCAAATCCGGTAACACCATCCTTTATGGCTGCTGAGCTTTCTGGTAGACAGGGGCCAGTGCTAAAACATCCTTTACAACACGCGTTTTGTTACTATAACAAGAGGAGACCTGTAGACCAAGTCTTTCCTCACCTGCTTCTAGAAGTATTTGGCAGAATGGCATAGAAATGGAGTGGAGGATCACTGCAACCCCACACTGCTTTTCTTTGATCTTTGGCCCCAAAAAAGAATGTGCAGCAACTGTGCAAGTCCTGAGCATCTGAAAGTTGTGAATCAGGTGCCCCAGATTAGCAGGGAGCAGCAGGAGGATGAATTATGATACATATTAGTGCTCTTTATGTTCAGTGACTGCTGTTTGAACCGCTGTAATGTACTCATGACATTTCCAACCTTATCTCCAGATAAGACTCTTGTATCCAGAGATGGCTTTAGCTATAAACAAAATATGCACAGGAGGTTGAAGAAGTTAAGGCTCAGGTTCTGTAGCAGCACTGAAGTCTGATCGCAGGGGATGCTCTGTGTGTATTCGCCTATCCGTGCATGCGCTTGTTTACCCAGTGTTTCAGTTGGAATGTTATTAGTCTCATACAGTGTTGGGAGTAGCTGCTTCAGCATTTTCATCAGGCGAATCCTTTGCTGCTGCTGAAGCCTATGCAGTCCTAAATCAGGTGCTTGTGTTGTGCCCTGTCATATGCTATTTAGGTCTAGTGTGTTTCTGCTGCATCAAGCGGAAACAAAATGATTTTCATCCCTGCAGTCAGTAACTGGCTGCATTTGGATGAATTGAAATGACTTTTGGGGAGAGTCGTCGAGAGGAAAGGAAAAGAAAAAGACTCCCCAGGAGATGATAAAAGGAATGTGACTTATTCTGGTTTGTAATCCTCACCAACAGAAGGAATAAGCACAATGAGAGTTGCGAATGTATTGATCTATTTTATCTCGTGGGTGGTTTTTTGTGTTTGAAGTGTATAATGACCTTAATATCTGCATCCAGGAACACGCTGTTGCCCCTGGCTTTCACCGACAGCTGGTCTTCTTTTGATACATCCCAGAATCTTCCCGCTGATTCCTGCAGTATGTCAAAGGAGCTCAGCAGTTTGTTGACCTCTCAAGACTTGCTCTGTTCATTATGGCTTCAAGAGCAGGCTCAGTCTCAAAAGGGTCCTTAAAAGGTCCTTTTGAAATGGCTGATGATAGCCCAAGGGAATTGTTGTTGCCTGTGGGCATGTCCAACAATGGTGGTTGAGATAATATCAATGACCTAATCCAGGCCTGGGAAATTAAAGGTATAAAAACTTGGTCCTGCAACTGTACAGCAGTGAAGGGAAGGCTCCTGGTTTCTAATGCACAGACATCTGCCTGCTGACTCCTAAGGCAACCCCACCTCCATGCAAAAACTTTTCAGCCTTTTGAAAAGGGCGAAGAGTTTCTTGTTTAAAAAAGTGTCAAGTCACACTTCATTTTGACTGCAGCTGTTATTCCCTTTCTTTCTTGAAAGTTTCTATAGGAAAGACCCTTTATTTGATAGGCTGTCATTAGTGTTAAAGATGGCTTTGACAGCCCTATGTGGGCAGAGGAGGAGAAGTTGGTTGAGATGCTCTGTGGCAGTAATTGCTGTTACAGTCAAATACTTGGAGTAAGACAAACCAGACAAAAGCAGAAGCAACTTCCAAATGAATTGCTGCCCTAGCTCTTGTACCTAATCCTTTGGTGTAACAGTCCTACAGCTGTTGAGGCTCATTTCTCTTACAGTCGATATTTATTCCTGGTTTCCTAGAACAGGAATTGGACACCACTTACCTAATGTGGAAAGACTTTAAGGGGCTCCCTTTGTTGAGGTGCATTAGTCAAGGCTATTTAGATCCGGCCAAGACAAGTCAGCTTTCTGCCAGTTTATTCCAAAGCCAGAAACAAGGCATCCTGAAGGGGAACAGGTAACTGAGAGAGGTGTAATCACAAGGTGGAGACATAGTTTCTTCAACAATGAACTGTTTAGGGGTTGAGAGAAATTACTTGTTTAACTCAGCAAATGCTTTTGGACATGAAAACTTCCCGCTCTAAAGAGGACCCCTCATTGTCTGAGTTTTTATCATCTGGCAGCATCAGATATCATCTGGCCATGAGTCCAGCTTATTGAAAACTGCATCAGTTTTTGGCATTATTGTTTCTTTTGGAGAACAAAATAAAATAAAATGAAAGCCTTTGCACTATCATGTGGCATAACTGCAAACCGAGGTCAGACAAATGAGAAGCTGAAGATCTAGGACTGGATTCAGGGTGTCCTTTCAATCCTGCTAAGGACAGCAAGGGCATAGATGGGTTGGAATTAGAACTGGAACTCAGTGGTGACTCAGCTGGTTTAGTCACATTTCTAAATGAAAGAGGAAGGCGAAAATAGATGTGAGAGAAGTGAAAAAGGAGTATTACAAGAGGAGATGCAGAGGTATCAAAAGCCAAGAGAAAGCAAATGTGGAGGGACACATGGAAAAAAATCAAGTGGAGAAAAACAAGAAAACCCTGTGTCTGTGGACAAGTTGTATCTGTGGACAAGTGTATACATGTACATACAAGGTAAACCCACCAGGTTTTGAGGTATTTCTTAATAAACAGGAAATGATATCTGTCTCTCTATTCAGTCACTTCTGGACAAAATTACAAGTATTTGTTTAAATTACAAAAGAAGTGTCAGGAAGATGAGAGAGTTTTTTACATAACCCCAAGTCCCTGAGCCACATCCCAGCTGTAATTTGTTAGCTTTGCTTTCTCACTCCTGAGACACAGGAGGTTCCACCACGTGCCCTGCCTGCTGACAGTGCCCACCGGCTCCCGCAGGCCAGGTGGTGACCCCATGGAAACCCATGTGTGCTTCATGCATCTCATCCAAGGCCCTTGAGGTCAGCAGGAGTGGTTTTGCTGACTTACTGGAGTCTAGGGGGCTTCAGATCTCTACCTAAATCCACAAACTACCAGCAGCTGCCTCAGGGCACAAGGATTTGTGCTATTGCTGCTTACACTTAAAGCATGAAAGAGCCCAATTTGGAAGCTGTAGTACAGATCACTGCCAGCCTTTACTAGATTAAGACTCAATTCAAACATAAAAGCTAGCAGTTCTGTCTGCTGTATCCCCCTAGACCATCTTTGTAGCATTTCTATCACACTCTTGCATGCAGATTATGACACAAGGTGTGCTTGCTCTGAAACAAAGAATAGCAGCAGTGTTAATGTGCCTCAAAGTGACTAAATAAAAGTGTGAGGATTATGATGAGCAAAGCAAGAATCTTTACCAAACATTGGAGTCGCAGTATGAGGGATATAAAGGACTCATGTTGCCATAATTCTTATTTTATTCTACAGTTATCTTTCTTAGCTGCCTTTCTGCTTTGTTGATTACAGTGTTGCCACTCCTCTGTGCTAAAACATTGCCCTGTTTGGTGCTTCTCCATACTTCAAAGACAGAGGGAGAGGAAGTTGGTCTAAATGAATGGAAGCACATGTTGTTACAGCACACACAGGGTCAGCAAACTCCCAACTGCCTGGAAGGGGCTGTCTCCAGGAAAACTGTAACATGCTCCATCCTTGAGTGAACTTAAGTTAGACTAATTAGAGTACAACAGAGACAGTGCTGCATCTTTGGGATGAACCACCTGATAATCAGTCTTTTCTTTCATCGCTTGTACAAATATGTACTGTAGTATGTAACATTTGAAACAATTATTTGACTGAATGGCTTCTCTCTTTCTTGATGTTTTAATGACATTTGCCCCTTCCTTTTTCTAGCGATTGATCTCAGCAGTAGTATATTTCTGTAAGGGGAAAGGAAACACAACTCTCATATAGCAAAACTGTATTCATGACAGCTGCTGAGGGGGGAGTGTGGATGGGACTAAAACCACAAAGGGACTGCACAGGAAGATTGCTCAGAATGTTGCTTGGGGTCTAGGTAATAATCCTAATAACCACTGCAAACTAAGCGTTTCCCTCAGCACTGCTACTGCTCTGTCAGCTGGGGAACGTCACAAATATGCAGCTTAGAGGTTTCTTACTTTTAAGAACAGAAACTGCAAGTAGTAGGGAGTATAATCTCAAAGCATTTACTTATCTAAAAAGTGTCTCTGGTCCTATAAAATAGACCTGTGGAGGTGATCAGCTTGTATTCAGCATGTGTAGCTGAATCTACACTCTGGATTCACCCTGGTAGGTTTTTTGTTTACTCAACACCCATCACTGTCTCTCTCTTATGCGTCTTTCTGCAAGCATGTGTTGGTGTGAGACAGATGCTTATTCCAACTCTCTTCTCAACAGACAGCAAAGCAGACAGTGTAGTGTCTAGTTTCCTCATGTGAGGAATCTAGGAATGAGAGTACACTCAGATACTGATCTTGTAGCAAAGACTTATTGGGGACTTTATCTAGATGTGATTATGGATCAACTTCTTTCAGTTCCTTGCAGAGTCCTTGAGATGGATTTTTGACTTGTACCTATTGGTTACTTTGATTTCAAATTACAAAAGGCTTTAAAAAAAGTATCTAAACCCTGCAAGACTTCATGTAAAATTGTAGGAGTTGGTGACAACTGCTGCGTCCAATGGAATTCTTGAAACTATGTTAAGAAAAGGAAGGTATAAGCTGAACTGAAGTTATTTGGCACATGATTTTGGTGTTTGCTACCTTGAGACATCTTGTCTCCTATCTTGTAACTCTTCTGATAATTTGAGATCAATAGCAGTGGGTTTCTACTTGCCCTCTGCTCTGGCTAATTGCATTTATGGGGCCACTTAGGTGGGTTTGGCATCTGAGTGGCCCCATAAATGCAATTAGCCAGAGCAGAGGGCAAGTAGAGTTTCTGGTAGCCATTGCAAGAGCTATGTTTTGAGCTCCTATGAGCCTGTTTCAGGTTCAGATACTCAACCCAACCAGTAGATTTGAGAATCCCTCAGTAATATCTGGGCCAGAATGTGACTGTTTCTCTGAAAGCGGGATGAGCTGGAGTGAAATGCAATAGCAGCACTGTGACGAGTTCTGTGAACGTCCGGAGTTTACAGTGTTTATCTTTGCTGAAGGCAGAATGTTATCAGGTTGTAAATTCAGATTAGGATTCCTCTCAGCTTGGAAGACAAATCCAGATTCTCTGTGTTGCGTAGTTCCCTCCTGCTTTTATTTATATATTTTTTAGTTTTTATTCCTCCTGCCTTTCTTGTAATCCCTTCGCTATTAACATTCATTGCTTGGAGAAAGCAGCTTTGCCATGAGATATATTAGGAGGTTAAAATTACTATCTCTGTGGCTTAAGTAATGGTATCCAAGCTTCACAGAAAGCACCTCTCTTTCATTTTTTTTTCAAATACATAATGGAATACCTGCCACCTCCAGAGGACTGTAATGCTCACAAAGAGTTAACTGCAGAAATCAGCCCAAACCAAACTGTCACTGGAACATCCTAAAGCACACTGGATTTCTTTTAAGGGGAAAACAAAACCCAGCTGACAGCATCCATCTCGTACCTTGCAGCTGAGCTCTTCAGAGCTTCCCAATGGATATGAAGCACCTATTCCATTGAAATGAAAGACAGCTGATTTTCCTAGGGTCTCAGGGAATTTCAGTTATGTAAGAAACACTACAAAAGAACAGCTCCTGTGCAGTTTTGAATCCCAGAATTCCTCACTGGCAATGGAAGGGAATTTATGTAATTTTGATGGACAGTAAAGTCACCAGAATATGCTGTTTTGGGGAAGCTGAATTCAGTCCAATTCAGCTGACAGAGGAGGTTTCAGAACTACTGAAATCTGGCTCAGCTGCTCACAGAATTACACCTGTATTTCAGAAGCTTAAGTGTTCTGCTTTGGAGGTTTTTCAGGATTTGGTTTCTGCATTTTCAAAGGAAAATATTTCAATTTTTTTTTGTTTTGACATGGAAATTTTTCATTGTTTCAAATAGATCAGCACGCTGAGAGGTGAAAGGAAAAGGGGAAAGAGTGAAGAGTAAGGACAGAATACCTAGAGATGAGCTGTTTGGACATTTTGAAGGGGGTTTATCCTTTTTTTGCAAAAGCCGTTTCCTAAAGGCCTTTTCTGGATACTCCATGAGAAAGAAAATGCCTGAAGGCGGAAAGTGTGCTCTGAAGAGCAAGATCTCCACTTTTGCTAATGGTTAGCCCATGTTGTAAATCTAGAAAACAAAAGTCTTGCATGGACGGCCCTTTGGACTGACCTTCTTAATGGGAACCAAATCTGAAATACTACTATCAGCAGTGATTTATTACCTAATAAAGTTAGTACCTGAATTCCCCCATTGAGACCGAGCTCTCTTTTGCTGCTTACCTGTGCATATGGCTTGTAAATGAAAACCTCTGCAGCAATGAGGTGGCCACGTAACACACTGGTGGAAATCTGTTTGCTAGAGTAGGATGGAGGCAAACAGGGCTCTGAGGGCATGTACAGAGTCACGCTGGTACTTGATCCCCCATATTCCTTAAGCAGACCCATAGCTGCTTAATCACACTTACTCCGTCCATGTATTTTGCAAATTAAAGGAGCGTATTTGAAAGGTCAGCATGGTTAGCCAGGTCATATTCTACTGTGCTGCTTTTGGCTTCTCAGCTAAAGCCAGCAATGAGGCTTCTAATGAGTATTGTTTTGCCAGGCAGACGTCTGCCCTGTTCCTTCAGAGCTGCGCTGAGATCTATCAACTCGTTTCACATAGAAAGATGAAAGGAAAAAGATTTACTTAATAAAACAAATCTTGCTTAATTGCTGTGGTTAGTCTCCTGCCTGGATTTTATGGGTTCCTGCAGCTGGCTTTAATCTCCTGATTTACTCAGGGAACAAAGAAGGAAAGAAGCGAACTTAAATCATGGCAGGAAGAAGCTGAAATTTTTTTGGCAGAACTCGGGAAGGTTGGAGGCTTACTGTAAAGTGCAGCCCAGAAACCAGCCACCAGGAGAGCCTGCCTGGGTTTGGGAGATACAGTGATACCTTACAACGTGACCTTTACAGTCAGTAATGTCAAGGTCTTCTACAAGTCTGGGCAACTAAGGGAGGATTAGCAAAGAGTTACAAGAAACATTGAGGCTGCAGAGAAGACTGACCAAAAGGGGTCAGTATTTGTTAAGTTGAAAAACCAATTTGACAAATATAAACAGACAAGGATTTTACATTTGGAAATGCAGAGGATTTAGCAAGAGCATCCTTTCCCTTGCCCTGCATGGTGAGAGACATCATGCCCACGCTCGGCTTGCGTGATCCGGTGACTACCTCACGGAGGAGCCGATCCCCTGGTGAGGCTGAGCCCACATCTGTCTCCAATATTTACATTTTGAATGCTTCCTAAATGAAAGTCTTCCAGCACAGCAGCTTGGACAACAGATGTGAGCTGAAGAGCCTGTCTGTGTAAAGCAGTGGTCACTGATCTAAAACCAGACTGCTCTCAGATCAAAGTCCAGTCTGCTGACAATATCATGGCATTTATGAGGAGCACAGAAGATGCAGAGCTCAGTATCGGCCTCTGAAAACAGTCTTACAGGAAACAGAAGGTTTAGTGTCTGAAAAAACTATTCCAGATATTATGGAGCTCACTGATTATAGGAATTTAGTATTGATTTAGCTTTTTATTCTTTAATGCAGCTTTGTCTACCCACACAGCTATGTAGGTTTGACAATACTGCTAACCCCACATAGGAGGTACCTGCTGCTGCTGAAGAT
This sequence comes from Pezoporus occidentalis, assembly GCF_034315485.1. NCBI lineage: Eukaryota > Metazoa > Chordata > Aves > Psittaciformes > Psittacidae > Pezoporus > Pezoporus occidentalis. The sequence continues at coordinate 8,751,303 of NW_026915691.1, read as the reverse complement.
CCTCCTTCTGTCCCTCACTTTGTGCTTCTGTGCTTCCCTGGCACTGCCATTGCTGCTTATTTGATCTTCTGTGAGCCATCAAGGAAGCTAAATCATTCACTGATTAATGCTACCAACTTAGCTGGCCAGTGAGTCAGCTGGTATTAGTGCCAGGCTAAAGGGAATGAGGGAGCCAGGGGCTCCTAATCAGCCTCAGGTGGTGTTAGCTTACCTGTAGCTTCAGATTCTTCCTTTGCTGGTGGATTACTTACCTGTATCACAGCACACCCAGGCAATGCAGCCCTGCTTGGATCAGTGCTTTGAGGATGACTTTCTGTGGAATAAGAGAGGTGATTCTCTCTAGGCTTAGCAAAATCATAGAGCATGTGAAGAACTGTGTGGAGTCCTCAGCAGTCTGCCCCATCTCTAGCACTGCTGCAGGTAGCAGCAGCCTTCCATGGCCATAGCAGTTTTGCAAGATTAAGATTTAAATTTAAATAGGAAACTATAACTTGAGCTCCTGAAATCATAAATCACATCTCCACCTCTGGCTGTTGTTGATTCAATTGCATTTCAGCTACTGTCTTTATCAGCTATATAGTATTATGTCTAAATACTGCTGAGATTTCTTGTAATTTGAGGACGGTGAAATGGAACAGCTAGATTTTCATCTGTACTTGATCAGAATGTATTCATTAGAAGCATCATTTCTGCGTTTAACATGTTAGGAAGATAAGGTGCTAAGTGGAAATCTTTGTATACAACTGAAAGCTTCAATTTGCAAATGAAATATTTGCTTGAAAGTTGCACATTTACACAAATGCGTTTGCTGTGAGTGCTGTGAGATTGTGTAATTAAAGGTTTTTGCTTGTTGAAAAAAAAATCAGTAATGATTTCTAGGTGTGCTGCTAGAGACACTTTCTGTAATGTCTTTGAGGTGCTGCTTGTTCTGCATGCCAGCACAATGTTTTAATTCTCCATTTGAGAGTTATATAGAGACAGTTATTTGGAGACAAAGCTGTGGCAGAGATTTCCTGTGTTATGAATTAATAACCTTAGAAGTTCAAGCAAGAAAGTCTCACTGATCTGGCTAGCATGTGTTCATAAAGCTTCAAAACCCTGTTCAGATGGAGTCCTCTATCTAGTGTGGGGTTGAAGCTGACCTCTGGCATTCTGTGCCGTTCTTAATGACAGTCTCTCCTTCATCTTCCCATTGCAAGGTCTGCTTTTGTCAGAAGATCAAAAACTGTGCTTAACTTTCAGCACATAGACAATCAATCAAACTCAAATAAATGAACTGCTGCCCTTAGGTTTTGTGCATATGTAGGTGACTTTCTTAGCAGGATTCTTAGATGGGTTTTGTTACTGCGCGGTGGACCTGAGGCTGTGATTTAGTTACTAGTGCCATGGAGTGCATATAGCTCAAGGGACAGAGGCAATTTAGGGACACCCACAGAAAATATTTGAGTCCACTTTGGGTTCAAGTCCAGGCTGACAAGTTAGGGAGAGTGGGTACTTGCAGGTTGTAGAGCTGTGCAGCAAAGCATTTGTGCAAGGCCAACCATCTACTCGTGAGTAAGCAGGCATGGCAAAGGGGAAAAAAATCCAGTTGGAGTGGGGAACCACACACTAAGGAAACCTGGAGCACTTCAGCTGTTTGTCATCTCCATTTATTGTCTCCATACCTGCTTCCCTTAAGCAAACATGGTAAATGTATATATACTGCCTTGATTAGGTGGGTAAATACAGGAGGCTGTCAAGTAATTTGGCCTCCAGGTCCTCAGGCTCCGGGTTTACTGAGATAATGTAACTTGCAGATTTTTATGTATGAAGTTGGCACTATTGATTTAAAAAATTAATATTTAATCACAAGCATACAGCAAGGTCAACAAATCTTGGTAAAGAATTAAATAGACTTTTCCTTGCTAGCACTCAAGCACCAAGTAAATAAAAATTTAAGTGAAAACATTTGTAGCATGTGTGTGCAGACTGCATTTAAAAATGTATGGGGCTCAGTACTGACTTAATTCTAATTCATCCATTGACCTTGTTATGTAAAACTCAACGCCCTTTTAAGAGGGAGAGTTGCAAATTGTGCTTCTGCATATTTATATAGGAAGTTCAATCTTCTGGGTGTTCATACCCTAATTCCAGTGCTAAGTGCAATCACAACATTGATTTTTCTCGCTAAACATAGCCTACTTTACTCGGGGATGAAGGGATTTTTTTTCCTTTTAATGGGCTTTATATAATGGCATATGTGAAAACCACTCAACTTAATGCCCCATAGTGTAGTTAATTAACAAAATGGCATTGTACCCATGGTCTTTCATCCTCTGGCAGTGTATTTTACCACTAACCTTGGCTATACAAAATGTCTGTCCTAATTAACAGGAGCCCAGGTATTGACTATGTCAACCTACATGGTGAAAGAGCAGTTTGCAGCTGCTGGCAAAGTTGTAATTCTGTTGAAAATCCAAACATGAGGAACCTCATTTTGACTGATGTTGTGACATTTCAGAGCCCTTCTCAAGTAACCACTGAACACAGTGCTTAAATGATCAGTTTTTACTTCTCTCCAGTATATCCTAACATACATGCAAATATCTCCTAAAATACGTACTACCAAAACCGTACTGATGGATTTATACAGATTCCAAGATTGGTGGTACTGTTTCCTTATTACTCAGATATTTATTTATTGTTCATTTATTTGAACTGTAATATGCAGGAAAACTTACTGGAAACTTAAAGCTTTAATGAACCTTCAATAATGGATTTGGTTCTCCTTTTACTTTTTCTGTTTTCATTTCTGAGTAATTCAGCTGAAAGCATTAGAGAGACATCAGGTTTGTGCTGGTTTTACTGGAGCAAGACAGTAATCTGTGAAGCTCCATGATATTTCCTGTTACAAATGAGAGAATTAAGCGCTTACACTTTAATACGGAGAAAAAAGAAAAGTTTTCTTTTTCAGTGCCTTTCACTAATTGTGTTTTGTCTCGCTGTTGGAAAACTGCAACAAGAAGACAAATACTCTCAACCATTCATGACTATATTTTAAATGTGTTTTAGTGTCTAAAGAAGCAAAAAGACTGGTTTTTTTCAAGGAACTTAGGTGCTGAGTGCTCATAAATGTCAAGAAGATACCAACATCTAACAGAATGATGATATTTACTCAATATCTAACATTTTGTGTTGCATAAGTACTTCTTAAAAATACAATTTTTCACCATGCTTTAGCGTTTTTGCTATGGGGAAGCCAGTTCCTGCTGGGTAGAGGCCGTGATAACCGTACTCTGACAGTATGAAGTTAAGCAGCCCTTTGCCTTCACCATCCAAGGCTGAGGCCAAGCTACTCACAGAGCCATGTGCTCCTAACTGTCATCCCTCTCATGCTCATGGTCCTGTGTGACTGGTGGGGTGGTGGGATTTTGTCCCTCAGTGTCTTTTGAAGAGCAAAGCTGTAGAAGTATCTCCCTTATTCCTGATACTTTGTAATAGAACTGAAGATCAGCAGTTAAGTGTTCTGCACCCAAATAACTTCTTTGCTGGGAGATCTTTATACAAATGCTCCTTAATAAAGGAAGTGCTCTGTAATTAATCCTCCATTCAGTTACTGCTGAGGTCATTAGCAATATTAGCATCACTAGATAATGCCTGATAACTTTTCCACAGACTTAACAAGTAACAGTGTCAGAAATTTGTATCCTATAAGAACATCTCCAAGTTACAAAGTCTTGTCTTAACCAACAGCTGTATTCTCGCTAGACTGGAGATTTCAAATGGAAATTGCCTTCGAAATCCCAAAGGGAATTGCCAGGCAGAAGAGCAACAACCTGTGCACTGATATCCAGAAGGATATCATATGGGATAAAAATGGGTTATTTAAAAATCTGCAGTGAAGTATTCCTCTGTGCAGTGATGGAGCACAAGTTTGTCTTGATACCGATGAACAGAACCTTCCTGAGTCTTCTGTGTTGGGATGGGTTTCTCTTTGGAAAAACTTAGTGCCAGAATAGAGAAAAGAATCTTGAGTCAGAAGATCATGGTCCTGAATGACTCTCTTGTAAACTTTTTCCAACTGCTGTTTCCAACAGGGCAAAGGTGAAGAAAGGTGTAAACGTTCTCAGTGCAAAGACAAGTGACCCCCGGCAGTGGGACGTGAAACAAGACGTGGGGAATGGTGGAAAGCATTCGACCACAACAGTAATTTGTCAAAGGATAGCACCAAGTTCAAGGAACAGGTACGAAACCTCATATTCTCGGCACATTAAGCTCATTTATATCCATGGTACCATTCATTGGTTGAAAGACTTAGGGCTCATATTACCACTACTCATAGCCATTAAAGCTGTAGCCTGGAAATCTGGAGACACTTATGCTAACTATGGTACCATCTGCTGATCTATAACAGGGCATCTCAATTTCCAGGTAATAAAATTCATCAGTTTAAATTAAAAAATGAATAGAATAGGCCTATATTGGAAGGAGGGACTGGGGGAGTGTCATTTGGCGTGAGTATGGATATCCTTAATTTTAAAAGCTTTTACTGAACATTATTTTTTTGGCTTGATAGTTTTGACCTTGTTTCTCTGCACATATCACAACCTCTGTGGTTGGTTCATCAAGCAAGCAATGAATTCTTCTACAATGAACCACTCCAACTTTCAAGCATTGGTACAGGATAATTCAAACCTGTCAGTATTTAGTGTCTTCCATGTAACACAAAAGAATCCCCTTTTGCAAATGGTTACTTCTTGCAGAAATGGAGGTTCCTTTGCTAAGCCGTATGCTGGTAACTGTCAGAGGCAAAGCATGGTATAAACTGGCCTGCCAGTGCCTGCTTTCCTGTTTCACGTTTTACTGCGATTTGGTCTGGTTCTTCCCAGACATAAAAGCAGTGCTTTTTTGGTAAGTATTGTCTTCCACAGCACATACTAAAATTGTATATTGCTGCTGTCAGTGGAAATTGTTTTGCTCTTGCTGGGGATCATCTTAACGAATTCTCACAACACTGCTGTATGTTAGTCCACACAGAGTGCTTTCATGGCACAGATCTGACCAGTGCTTCCCTTATTATTAGCCTCACACCCAGGCTTATTGAAGAGTATCATAAAATCTTTGGTGGATGCTGGGTTGGTTATCACTTTCCCATTCAGCTACTTTGTGCAGTCTTCAGGCACAGAAAACCTGAGCAGATTTTAACATTTGTATTCTGTGCCCAGTCAGAGTGCCTGGGAAATATTAGACTCCTGTAAAGTACAGAGATTCCTCCTGTCATAAGCAGCTCACTGATTCACCGTATTTACACTGGATGTCATTGCAGTTAGTGAGATTTTCAGTGGAGAGTTGGGGGTGGGTACTGGTTTTGCATGGAAAGGTTTTGGTGGCAGTGGAGTGTGGTGGGGGTGGCTACAGGGGCAGCTTCTGAGAGATTGCTAGAAGCTTCCCCCATGTCTGATAGAGCCATTGCCAGCCAGCTCCAGGACAGACACAACACTGACCAAGGCTTGAGCCCATCACTGGTTGTGGTAGCACCTCTGGAATAAGGTATTTAAGAAGGAGCAGGGGGAAATGCAGAGAGGGGGGTGAGAATATGTGAGAGGAGCAGCTCTGCAGACACAAAGGTCAATGAAGAAGGAGGTGCTCCAGGCAGCAGAGCAGATTCCCCTGCAGCCTGTGGTGCAGAATATGGGTGAGGCAGGCTGTCCTCCTGCAGCCCATGAAGGTCCATGGTGGAGCAGATACCCATTTGCAGCCTGAGGAGGACCCCATGCCAGAGCAAGGGATGCCCAAATGAGGCTGTGACACCATGGGAAGCCCATGCTGGAGCAGCCTCCTAGCAGGACCTGTGGCCCTATGTAGACAGAAACCATCGCTGGAGCGGGTTTGCTGCAGGACTTGGACGCTGCAGAAGATCCACACTGGTGCAGTCTGTTCCTGAAGGACTGTACCCTGTGGAAATGGAAAGGAAAAATATATTGTTTAAACCTGCCACAAGTGAAAAACAAAACAGTTTGAAAGGGAGGACATAGCTTTAGAACAGCATGGAACTCTTGAGTGTATTTGCAACTGCGGAACTATAATAGTCAGGTTATCAAACCCCAAATTAAATCTTCTCAATCAAATTTGCATAAAGTCTAATTAAGCCATAAAAATATTTTTAGTACTAATTACAGGAATAAAAGTCAATGTTTCAATGCTTCTTTCATTTGTGTATGTAAATAGTTTCTGTCTTCTGAAAGCATGACGAACCTAGGCTTGAATGAAACGTCAATGTACAAGGAAGAGCTGGATAGGGAAACCTGGGCATGTGTGTACTGAGATCTCAGTGGGAAAGCATAGATGTTGTGGGCATACAGTTACTGAGATTCTAAGTGTCACTTGGAAGCCCTCTGTGCAGAGCACAAATATTCTATTAAGCTAATTTAATTTAGTTGAGAATTGCAGGTCCCTAATGGGATCTTTCTGTGCTGCCACCAGCTTTTTCAGGCTGGTTTAGCAGTGCAGTTCATTTGGGTGATGTGCAAGCTGTAGCAAGGTCAGCGTTGATGTGAGGTACTGTTCTGGAGTTCCAGCATCAACACAGGCTAATCTGCAGCAAACTCAGCCAACTCATAAATATCTTGGCTAATTTAAGCAGAGGGAGGTGTTTTCCACTGTCTTTGCAAAAGAGCTTCTGAAAATCAAGTAAATGAAAGGTTGTAGTTCTTGGATGCTTTATGAACATTCACACAGCTTGTTAAGATGATGATGATGTGTTATTTTTCTTTACATGACCAGCTATGTCTAGCACAGCTCAGAGAATCAGCATAGCAGGAAAGGAGAATGAAAAATCTTCTATAGCTGTGCCCTATTCTTCTGTTGCAACCAACAGGAGTAATTTGGCTCTCTCTTTCAATTGTCACAGGTCCCCAGCTGGTTGTGGAGCAAGTCAGGATATTACTTAAATTCAGAATAGATTCTCAGTGCATTGGAGTGCTGCCAGATAAAACTGCATCCAGCATTCGTTCTGGTCATAATGGGGAGAGTGACCTGTGGAGTTGTTAAGCACACGAACAGGAAACTCTGGCCTTTCTTTTTGTGCTCTTATTTACTTGGAAATCTCCCTGATATACCATGGAGAACCATTGCATTCTTTCCCCTTCATGTCCTAGAAACAAATGCCCATACTCAAAAGTACTCTTTTCCTTTGCCTAGCTGCTTTTCTTTTCTTTTGCATATTTCTACTCTTATTAGTCTATGGATATAATTACATTGTAAGCACTTTGAAACCAGCAGTTTATATCTGAATGTCGCACAACTTAGCATCTAATATACCTTTCACATTATTTAAACAATAAAATTCAAAGGACATATTTTAGATACGTCATATCAATAACTGTTGAGCATTACATTTTGAGAATTTAAGTGTAACTTCTTTTTCTTTTGAATTGGTGCTGCTAAAGCCAAGAACCATAGCTTCTGAACTTAGATTTATTCAAAAAGACTTTAACACTACAGCAAGTAACTGCAAACAGCTGGAAATCAGCAATGTTTGTGTGCCTCATAATGCAATTTGTGCTGAGATTCAAGTAGCTATTGATGAGAATAACAACAGTGTTGATTAGTGAAAACAAGTCTTAGACTGCTGCTTGGTCACTTGTTTTCCCTTGTTTCTTATTCTGGGGGAAAGCTGGTAGGTGTGAAATGTGTCTTCAGGGTAGATCAAGAGATATTTTTGGTTATTATTATAACCATTCCCATTTCTAGTACTACCTCTGGTTCGAGCCTAAGGCTTATGTGGTTGATTTATGATGTACCACATCTTCCCTGAGAACAGCTTCAGTGAAAAGGCTTGTATTTGCTGTGTAGTTCATTCTGGATTGCCACCACAGGGTACAGGAGCTGGCCCAACACAGAGTAAGGGTTATTTTTAACCAAAGTCATTTTCATTGTCTTTTTTTAACAGCATACCTCCACCAGCTGGTATGCTGTCAAATGTGGGGATGAGACAGACACATTAAGAGTAGGAGCAAGGAGGGTTAGAATCAGTTAGGCTAGCTTCTCTGCCAAAGCCAGAGCATCCTGTAACTATGGTATCAAGAACTAAGAAGCAGCAATTGGAGGTAATCTAGGCCCAACTCTCCTTGCTCCTTGAGACCTGGAATTGTGCTGGAACAAGCTACCTTCAGTCTTCTTAGGCTGATGTTTCTGCCTGTGGATGTTGTACTTTGTGGAGGAATGGAGTCACCCTGCACTTTTGATTCCTGTCAGCCAGATAGAGAAATGGAGTGTTGGAGAGCAAAGAGGCATTTAGAAAAACTGACATAATGGAAAACTGCTGTGATGTAGCCCTTTATCCTCTTGGTCTTGAACCTTTTGAGAGGCCCATGCGCTTAGAGCTCTGCAGCCATCTGTCTGATAAAGAGACAGACTGGGGAAGAGTGCTTCCCAATGTTATGCTTATGTTTCAGACTGTGTCACAATCACTTATTCCCCCTCACCACACGTGCACACATTTTGGGGGGTTGTTTTTTTGTTTTCCTTTTTGTTTTAACACTCTCTGGGTATCATTGCATTCACATGGAGACAGCTAATGATCTTACCACATTGTGTTTCATATCATCGGGGCATGGAGAAAAGCAGCGAAGCTGTTACAATTCCGTGCAGGTCCCACCCCTGTCTGGCAGCACCATATGCTGCCAAGGGATGTCAGTGAAGTGAATTCTCTTGCCATTGAAAAATAAAAGTAAAGCATATGTGTACACCAGGCTCAGACTTGAAAAACTGGAAGTCGTGCAGTGTGTGGGGCTGACTATACCTGAAGACAGTCAGTCTGTGCCTAATATATGGACACAGAGAAGAGAATTCACGCATTATGACCAGGATAGATGTTATTAATTCTCTAGAATCTGGGTCATTTTTCCCTGGCACAGTGGTTTGCAGAACTCAGCAGTGTGGCAGTGTAGCCTGCTGACCTCAAAACCATCCAGTCTGAGCAGAGGACAGGATTTTCACAAGGACTCAGAGGTTTGGTGTTGGTTTACAGCCAGCTGAATATGAGCCAGCTTGTGCCCAGGCAGACAGGAAGACCAACAGCATCCCGGTCCGTATCAGCAATAGTGTGGCCAGCAGGGCCAGAGCAGTGATCGTCCCCCTGTACTGGGCACTGGTAAGGCCACATCTTGAGTCCTGTGTTCGTTTCGTTTCGTACAAGAGAGATATTGTGGTGCTGGAGTGGGTGCAGAGAAGGGCAGTGGAGCTGGTGCAGGATCTGGAGCACAAGTGTGATGGGGAACAGCTGAGGGACTGGAAGGGTGTAGTCTGGAGAAGAGAAGGCTCAGGGTACCTTACTGCTCTCTACAACTACCTGGAAGGAGGTTGTAGTGAGCTGGGGTCAGTCTCTGCTCCAAGTAACAAGCAATGGCACTAGAGGAAATGGCCTCAAGTTGCCCAGAGGAGGTTTAGATCGGATATTAGGAAAAAAATCTTCACTGAAACTGTTGTCAAGCTTTGGAACAGGCTGCCCAGGGAAGTCACTGTCCTGGAGCTATTTAAAAGATGCGTAGATGTGGCACCTGGGGACATGGTTTAGGGGTGGACTTGGCAGTGCTGGGTTAAAAGTTGAACGGGATGATCTTAAAGATCTTTCCTAACCTAAAGAACTCTTATCATTATGGCCTCCTGTGTATTTTGTTTTAAGCATCATGTGTATTTTGGTGCAAATCAGCTGCAGTCTTTTAGTCTGCTGGCAAATTACCAGTGCAACCCTCAGAGCTTCCAAGGTGAGTCATTCTTGTGATGTGCATCTGTCTGCTTAAAATGACACATGGGAATGTATGCATGCAGCTGTCAATAACAATATCAGGAGTAATATATAATATGGCTAAGCCTGTACCTACTGCTTTAAAGATCCTTTCCCTTCACCCTTTCTTTTCTGATTTCCCAAATAATTTATCTCTGTCTGCTGTCTTTGCCTTTTAAGATTTCACTGTACGTTAGGATGCCTGTTTCAGGTCAAATTAGGGCACGGATGTCTCCATCGTAGAGTGTAAGTGCCAAAGACACACTGGACATCTGCACATATGGTGGAGGATCAGCCAGCTGTGCCTTGTAACAATATCTTTTCTAGGGCACAGAAGACTAGGGTTAGAAGGTTGCTTCCCAAAGGAGCCTTTCATATGGCTCCTCTCTTGCTGCTTTGAATGTCAGGAGTGTTTATTAAAGCCCTGAGCTCGGGCGGGAGGAAGGGTGAAGAATGTCTCTCATGTCTCTTTCAGAAGTAGGCTGCCTGCAGGAAGAAGGCGGATGCTCCGTTGCCGTTGCCTCACTCACTCTGTCTGCTGCAGTGTCTAAGCAAGTGTCTGTGTAAACTGTCTTGAGAGGGAATATTTGTTTCTTACACCTTAGCGTCTTACCAGGTACTTGTGGGAGCAGGGCAACTTGTTGAACCTTGTGAATCCTGAGTGGTTTCGACTTAATGGGCAGCCCTCACTTGCATTAAGGAAAAGAAAATTCCGCAGGAGCCCTCATGGACAAGGACTCTCACTGAGCCTGAAGGACCCTTTCTTTTCAATACTTTCAGTAATGCAAGTTCAGAAAGATCAAATTTGAGATAACTATAGCAATTGTCATGGCAACGACATACGTCTGTCTAGTTTTCATCTAGCATCTACTGCAGCAAGACCCTGATCCATAACTACAGCATTGGCCCGACTATAATCCAACAACGTTATTATCAGTCAATTCTTTCAATAGAAATTTGTGCTTAAGTTGTCATCAGCCTAAATACCTGCTTTCTGACAGAGAAAGGTTAAGTCAGAAACCCAACAAGGTCTGCACAAGTGTTGTGGAAGATACTAAATGGAAGGTATTTTCTTTCTTATCAAGTATGTTGCAACATTCTCTCTTCTGTTTGAAATTCAAAGCAGGATATTATAATCTGAGATTTTGAAAGCCTCTTGTTAGGCTTTACTACTGAAATGAATTTTCCTGTTGGATTTCAACAGAACCAAGTATTAGACTCAGTCCTGACCATTCTAAAAGTACTACATTAGTCTTTTTAGATAACATAATGTAGTATTAGCCAAGATGTAAGGCATTCCCATGAGTTATCTCTCCAAGAAAAGAAATAAATTAACAGAGATAACAAAAAGCATAAACCAGGATCTCTACAGAGGTTCCAGCCCAGTTGCAACAAATTAATTCTTTATATTTTTTGTCTTCTTTGGCGTTCCTGGGTCTACTGGGAAGCAGAAGGGCTGAAGCAACAAGAGAAAGGTCATTCGTCAGGGATTTCTTGCCCAAATGAAAGCGTCAAATTTGTTTGCTCAACAAATCCTCATAGTTTGGAAAAGCTTTTCACATCCTTATCAAAATCAAATGCAGGAGGCTTAGCCAATGCATGCAGCGACCCAGCCTTGCTGAGAAAACTGCCGTCGGTGCTTCCCTGCTTTCCAGTCAGGTTGGATATATTGTTTTATTTCAGTATTCCATAAATAGAGCAGAGCCCCACACATTAAATAGAATATGATGTGCAATTGTGGAATAATGGAACAACTTTATATCCATTCCACATTGATAGACAGGTTCACTAATAATTAATTCCTGATGTCCAGAGTGAGATTGGTTTTGGTATCTGACAAAGTAATAATTTCTCAGAGAGTGACTAAGAAACATACAGTCTCCTCTTGAGCCTTTTACATATGTGTTCTGCAGAGTTCCTGGAATATACACTAGGAAAGGCTGCTGTCCCACTGCATTCTTGCCTCTCGCACACAGCAATCCCTATCGCTTCCCATGTTAATAAACTGTAATTCATAGTGAAGTTATCCGTGAAAACCTCCTTCTGGTGTAGCACATTCACGGACTGACTCATCCGTTAACTTTCTTCTCTTTGCACTTTAAATCATGAGTTCTAATTTGGGGTGAGGTCAGCTCTTCTTTATCCGTGACAGTTGGCGTGGTTGGACGTTTTAGCAGCTATTGTAATGTAGCTTTCCTTGCAATTTGGAGGCAGTGGAAGATAAGAGACAAAAGATGCAGAACTGGGGAGGAGGAATTTGTGTATGTGTGGTTTTTTTTCTCACACCATCTTTGAAGCAGAAATATCTGCTGAAAGCCATAAACAGCTGAGTTCAGCAATACCACATCATGCTGCCAAGCAACTCTGCTTTCCTCTGTAACTTTCACAGCAGAGGAAATAAATCAGTCAGGCAATAAAGAATGAAGAAAATTCAGGAAAAAGTGCCAAAAGCCAAACCTTTCTAGAATAAAGTGAATAATATCTTTGTTAGTATTCGGCAGAGCAAATTGAAATATGTTTCTTACACACCTAAGCCCTCTGTACCATTGCTGCTTGAGGAATTTCATGATAACAAAACCCCTCTGAACTCTGGATGCTTAAAACTGGTCCAGAGAAACCTCTGGAAAATAGGCTACAATCTCATAAAGCGAATTAGATGATTTTAAACATTGTTCCAGTCTCATGCCTCTGTCAGATCAGTAGCAGGTAACCCACTGACAGCAGAGAAGTATCACTGTTTATCTGAAATGTAAAGACATTTCCTTAGACAAAGCACAATCTATTAGGCAGGTGAACCATTTGTTTCTGCACTGGTTTACCAAGATTTACCTTCCTACTCAAAGTTACTTTAGTTTGATGTGTTACTGCTTATTTTAAAGTACAGATAGAAGTCTCTTCTCTATTTTGTTCTTGGTATGTAACAAGGGCGATTATGAAACGGGTGGAAAATTATAATACAGATGCTAAGTCTTTGTAGTAAATCTTACGAGTTAACCAGCACATCTTGGTAACTGCTGACTTGGAGGATTTTACAGCATGTTGCTGGTCCTATGGGGTCCTACTCCCTGCTCATAGCAGAGATCTCCCCCATCATCACTCCTGGCTGTTGCTTTGGTTCAGATTGTTAAATTCTATTCCCTGTTGACTTGTGTATGTAATTAAATAAGTGATGTTACTTGTATACCTGCAGTGAGGGATGGTTAAACACTATTCTCCTGTGGCCTTTTTCATTTCGAGACCACATTGTTTGTCTTTTATTGTTGTACCTCCCACTGGGCCTAAATAATAGAAAGACAGAACTTGGGTGGGTTTTACACACTGCATTTGTTTTCTCCTTTTTAAAAATTCATGAGTTTAAATGCGTTTCATTAGCCTCTGCCATTACATCCCTTGCATATCCTCCAGTTGGAGATAGTTGTAACAAAAAGTGACGTCATAAGCACGTTAAAATTATCACTTAAAATCACTTAGATGATTGATACAGTGTTTATAGAGGAAGTTGAGTATTCATAAACACTTGGCAGACCTAACTGTCTCATTAGCAGCATTTTTGCATTGGTTTAGCTCCACTGAGTTGAATGAAATTAATCTACTGATTCTCACGTTCGTAATTTAAACCAGGATCGAGCCTTACACAGTCCTAAGATGTTTGTTTAAACTCATTCATAGTATCCAGTTCTGTGATTCCAAATATATTGGTTTTAATAGCAAACCTCACGTGTCAGGTGTTGTTAATGCATCCATCCAGGTGTGGTTTTTGTCTTTGAGACACATCTCAGGCTCAGGAAACCTTGCTCTTCTTCAGTTATCTTCTTAGGGAAATGTCTGCTGCAGTAGCTGGGCTGCTTTATCGGGTTAGTTCTGTGTCTCTGCCTGAAAATAGTTGAATGGATCCATTTCCTGCTGTGAAGCATGTTTTAAACTTGTGCAGGCTGATATGGAGATAATAGTACTTTGTTGCATAGCTACTAATAGGCCATGTTACCAGTGCTCCAGACTGAATGAAGCAGCATCATTATTGTTCTGCAGACACTTTACAGCAAATGAGCACTGTCAGCAAGCACAACAGTTTACATAATTCAAGCTGGACAGAACATAACTCAGCAAAACCATGGGCTTCTCACATCCAGTTATGATGGTTTCAATTCAATTCCCTCTGCACATTTTGCATAGTATGTAAAGATAATACGTGCTTTTTTATGAGCTTAGAAAGTAAAAATCTTTGCCTGTCGTGTAGGCAGTCTGAAAAACAGCCTTGTATCAGAGATCATTGCAGTTCCCCACACGTAACTGACTTGCACAAGAGCGAGTAGTTACTCTATTGGTTTTTATAAGTCATCATTTGCAAGTCATAATTTATCTACAATTCATACTGCAGGGAGACCTCTGGTATTTCATATTCTGGGAATGAAGGAAGATCTTGGGTTTTTTCACTGTCACTTCATGGTAAGTATCAGCAAAATCTGACATTTTAAAAGGCAACTTTTTTTTTCAGGGCTGTGCAGCTACAGCCCCTTAAATGTAGCATTTGTCTTGCTATGTCAAGTGCTTGTTCAAATCACCTGGTTTGAGTTGGGTTTTGTTACATCAATTTGTGGGTCAGAGGGGACATAGGAAGTGTTTGTGGGATCCTGTGTATTTCCTGGCAATTGAACAAGCTAGAGGTGGTCTTCTCTTTTGAAAGGTCTTTGAGATCTCAAATGGTTGTACTCCACCAAATCCTGGCTAAATAAGACCCCTGAGGTTCTGTTTCTCTGAGTGGACAATATTGGACAATTAAGATCTGTAAGCGTATTCTTTTCTAACACTTCCAAAATAAAGAATGAAAAATGAAATAGGAGTAACAGTATTATACAAGTTACCAATGTTTTTTCATTGTACTTTTTCCTTAAGCAAGGAAACCCATTACATTTTCCTGGAAACATCTATGATGTGAGCTTATTTCTTTGAAGGGTCAGTACGAGGGGAGTCAAGGACTGGTATAAATCAGTGCCAGTCTGCTGAAACAACATATACCAGTTTGTCCCACTCTCATTCACAAAAAGCTCTCCCTACTTTCCTGTTATTACTTTATGAAGATGCTGGTAGTTTCATGGGGAAGGAAGTTTGTTAAAGAAAACTGATATGCTTATTGTAGAGAGCTTTAGGATAAATCAATGCTGAATTCCCGATTTCTTGCCAGGAATTTCATTTCCAGTTAAATTTCCAGGGAAGAAACCTTAGCTTCACTGAAGTAAACGGCAAAATTTCACCCCAAGTTTAGGCTAAAGTTTTACCCTTCTCTCCTTCCTTCTCTGGGAAGTACAGCTCAGAAAACTAGGTAATCTCTTTCCTGTTCAAGGCTGCAAACAGCGGCTGACATGCTCCCCTTCCATGTGTGTACCTGCATACATGATGGCAATTATCACAAAAGGAATTCGAAGTAGCGCCCCATTGATTTTTGGTTTCCGCGTTGTAAATTAATGGACTAAGCATGCACTCTTTGTAATCACACTACTAGAAACTCAATAATGACTCTGCCAGAGTACTCGAGTGACCTCAGCCACTGGTTGCATTCCGATTCTGACTATTTTTAATGAGAATGGCATGTTTAGCAGTGCCATCAGGTGGCTCGAGAGCAAGGTGCCCTGTCAACCAGAGTGTTATTAATAGACCAGACAACAAGAATTGAGATGTTTTTGTCTCTTCTCTTACCCAAAATACATTTCTTCTGTATGGCAATGTTCATTAGAATGTATTAAGCAGAAGAAATTTCTGATCTTCATGAAATAATCTATTATAACTTCAAGATTTCAACCAAATCAGAGCTCAGCAAATACCATGGACAATCCCTGAAGGAATACAATCTCTCTGATTAGTTCAGCAATTGTTCAGCTAGGTTTAGAGGTTTTAATTGTGTTTGGCTGTTATTTCTTATGGTGGTTTTGCCATCTCTGGACAAGTGCAATAGAAAGATGTGGCTCTCCACTTGGAGATGCTGTTTGTCAATTTTTATCTTGAGAAATGTTCAGGAATGTAATGAGACTGACTGGGATGGTATATTTCAAACCACAACTGCATATCTGTTTGTTACCTATACATGCATAGTTCTGCAGTTTGGTTTTACCTGCTGTGATTTCCTCCCAGCGAGCTAGTAAACTCCTATGCATTACAGATGAACTCTGTTTAAATGCATAGTAAATATAGGCTATTCCCAACAGTACTCTTACTTAGAAAAGTTAACCTAGAAATGTCATGGTAAGTGTAGGGGACTTGATGACAAAGAATTGGCTGGAAACTCAGCTTTTCCTAACGTTACTTGCAGAAGCATCCGAGAAGGGGATTGTTGCCATGTTCTGTTAATCAAAGCTCTGTTAATTACTTTGACAGGAAGCCTCTCCTGCTCTTTTCAGTGTTCCTGGGGCTGGTAGAATTGCAGAGGTGAGATGAAACACGTAGTCTTCAAATATAATTGCCGCATCCTTCAGTGATACAAATCCGTAGAGATTTGTTGTGGTTCTCTGTGGATCACATAAATTAACGATGTGGGTTTATTTTAAAAGGAAAATCAAGATACCCAGAGTCACAGAACAGACTTCCACTTAGAGCAGAACCCAGGACATGCGGGAGCAGTGGTTTTTTACAGATCCTGCTAACCATGTTGTGAATAAATAAGCTCTGGCTTTGTAAATGGTTTCAAAAGTGTGAATTCTTCACCATTACCCACCCCCAGAGGAATACTGATTTCAGAGCCTTTGCTTTGAGTGCTACACTTCAGCAATTGGTTTTGAAAAGATGTGTCTGTAATTGGCAATAGGAGTTAATACCTAACTATCAAGACAGAAAGAAATAACTACATTTTGAATTTGGAGCCTGATTCAGCATTCAGTGAAGTCTGGAGAAGACTTTCCATTAGTTTTGAGTCCTGCTCTTGATGAACAAATTTAGAAGAGCACATTCTAAAATGTGTTTAAGAGTACAACTGCTAATGATGAACACCACTTGAGGACAAGTTACTGCTACCTAAAGGACAGAAGATGAAGAAGACATCCTTCAGCAACTCTCAGTTGTTTTCTTCAGGCTTCCCCACCCAAGTCCTTTTAGATACTTACACAGTATTAATCAACTCTTAGTTTGGAATTATGGATCCTGGAAGGGGAGAAGAGTTTGTGGTGATTTCCCTTCATGTAAGTAATACAGCAACTTGCCTTTCACATTAGAAGCTTTAAGATTTGTGTGTTTGAATATACATAGATTTATTATTTGTATTTGCAAGGATTATAATGTCAGCTTGTCATCATGCCAGTGATTTGCTTGTTCCTTTGCCAAGTTCTCAAGAAATTCCAAGGTTAGAAAGGATATTCCCCTTTTCTACAGCTCTGCAAATTTAGCTGTGGATTGAAGAATAATCAGGCATCTAGTGCTACCTTCAGTGTGCATCACGGAGCCACTGGCAGCAGCTCCTGCGGGGATATCATTAGCCAACTATGGGAGCCCAGTGTTTTATTCCTTTCCTCTTGGACCATCTGAACGCACGTGGTGGTTCTGCTAAGAAAGCACACGGAGCTCTTGGCAGGGTGTCATGAGCAAGATGAGATAACTGACTGGAGCACATTACAGGCTCCTTCTGGCCTGTGGCCTGCCTCACGCCACGTAAAATTTGGATACAGAAGAAGGAAAGATTTTCCCTTGGGTCATAAACTCTGACCCAAGTGGAGCAAGGATGAGCGAGGGGCATGCACAGGCACGCGAGCAAGACGGTGTTTCCAGGCCTCACAGTTTAGCCTTGACCCACACATTGGATGGACAGATGCTTTAACTACCAAAGTGCAGTAAATCATTTGTATTCAACAATATCTATCATATGTTCTGTGGTTCCAGTTTTGAGTTCCCCAGAGGGAAGACTTAATTTCAGCGACACTGAAGATTGAAAGCCTACTTTATTTGTAGCAAACAGTTGACTGAAGTATTTGTCAGGCTCCATTATAGCTGTTCCTGCATTCTGTAAAATTATTCACATATATACAAGCATGAGTTCATTTTGCCAGGAAGCAAGACCATTAATCCTCCCTACTTTCAAGCCACGTCTCTGTGGGCTGTGGTGGGTGACTTAACTGTTCAGATTGCTCAGATTGTTGGAGACTTCATCCCTTTGTAATGTTAATGACTGCTGAGTAGCTCAGTCTTGCATGAGAAATTTTTCTTATATTTAAGAATATTTTTCTTATATTTTTCTTTTCTCACTTTCCCAACATTTCTATTTAATTCCATGTATTTCTGATTTTATTACCTAGTGAACACTTTTTCTAATAAATCCTCTCATTAGAGGGATTTGGTTTCTAAAGGGTTAATCACTGCATTTTACTCATGATCCAATTGAATAAGATAATTTGCTGTTTCCTGAGTAACGCCAAAGAGCATACAGAAAGATCTTTTGTTCCACTAAAGATGTTAAAGAGGGTTTGAGGATTCCTTTCTATGCAAATTGAAAGCTTTACACTATGTACCCTACAAGGTTTAGGAATGCTGCTATTTAAACATCTATACGTATAATTAGTCAGTGATGTTTATTAGAACTATTCCAGATATCCCTGAAGACAGATTCAGGAAAGTCTGTAACCCTCCTATTTATTTGTATAGTTGCTGCCAGTTTTTCATCTTAAGCAGAGAAAGAGATGGGATTTTCCTAGGTTCTGAAGTGCTGAGGTCCTTGCCCCTAAATTTCAAGGGCTACCAGCTACTGGTAGTAGTCACCACCTTGTTTCTGTAGGACCCCAGTCTGATCTGTGCTTCGTTAGGGGACACCAGCTCTTTCCAACAACATAGGTCCCTCATTTCACACGTACAAAGTGGAGCTGTGCTCCTTGTGAGCACCTTGATGGGTAAGTGCTATCTGTTTTCTTGTGGGATCTAACAGTCAAAATTCTCGTGTGTGGAAACACTGACGTGAGAGAAGGTGGGCATGAATGATTATGAGGGATCAAAGAGAGGGAACAGACAGCTCTGACAGTCCCTATGGAGCTTACAGGAAACTTGTTTGCAGTCTGCCTGCGTTACTTCCTTCTCACTGTACAAAACATGCACTAAACAAAGAGTTCAGAGCTTGGGTCGTCATATCCCAAGGCTTTCCACAGTTCAGAGCCTAAGATGCTCTACGCATTAGCACTGAACTGTGCCCTAAGTCACCAGCCCTTCCGTACCTCATCTCAACAGTGAGAACTGAAGGAAAAAAACAAAGAATGAGGGGCTAATTAGCTGGGTCAGCCAGTGGTCAGGCTTGGCAGGCAGGAATGAAGGGAGGAGGAGGACTCTGTAACTGAGTAGGACAGAGAGAAGAGACGCTCATGCAGACCAAATCTCTCCTGAGCCTGTAAAAGTTTTCTGTCTCCAATTAAAATCAAGTGTAGATCATGTGAGCATTTCAGCTTCTGTCTTCCATGTCTCTCTATTGCTCCTTCTGAAATCTTAATGCTTCTGACTGCAATAACCAAAATCTCTCAATTATTGTCACACTCTGAGTAGCTTAATGACAATAATAATCTGTAGGGACAAATACAGTGCACGGAAGTGATTATTAGATGCAGAAAAAACATGCCAAAAGTCATTGTCTCTTTGCTAGCTAGATGTAATTTTAATTTTAGAAGAAGGTATTGAAATTACTGCTCTTGGAAGTGAATCCAAAACTGTAGTGATTGTTCTTTTTTTTTAAGGGAAATCACAGTTCTCCTTGGATCTAATACCCCATATACCGTAAGGCTCTTTGTAGTGAAAATCAGCATGGTGCTAAGTAAAGAATAAAGATCTAAGTTATTAAAGATATATATATATACTTTAAATACATGATTTTATAGTATACCATTTCTGGTGTTGGCTTGCTTCTGTGCATTCCTACCCACGAGGCTCTGGAAATGAAGTTTCTGTGTTGCAACCATTGACTGTATTTTGACATCTGTACAAAGGGATGTATATATCGAACTCCAAACCTGTTTCCACTGAAAATTAAATAAACTGTGGTGATACCTGAAAAGTCAAGTTTGCATGTCTGGAACTTGAAGGCTTTTCCTGACAGTGTGTAAGGTTAACCTTCAAAGTCTTTGTAGGACTGGCGTCCCTCTAGTCTCTTCTGTAAACCAGTCTTTACATTCATCTGTCTTTTTACTCTGTCTTAGACTTACTGATGTGAGTAGAAATCACCTCCCTAACTTCTCCCTCTTCTGAGATATATACTGGAGATAATGGCCATTATTCGTCTACTTGACATTCCAGGTTAAAAATGCCAAATGCACGCAAGTCAGTCCTCCCTCTAGTTTCAGTCAATTTCTGGGGAGAGCACTGATTTAATTACCTGTTTGCAGCATGGAAGCTGCCTGGGTGACCTCTAGATCATCTAATGACTGATGCATGGGAACTCTCCATCACAAGCAGAGCTTTGGCCTGCGACATTCTCAGGTTGCATAGTGTCACAGGGGGGAAATGGTTGGTATCTTGTAGCCATAACATTTACTGTAAACCCCATGCACTTTCTCCTAGGTGCTGCATAGGGGGATAGCATCCAAACATTTCTTAATTCTTAGTGTTTTAACCTCTCCTATCAGAGTCATGGCATCTGCCACTGTGAAACGATGACCAGAAACCTGTCCATGCTCTGGGAGTGTTGTGTTATAGAAGAAGTGTTGTGCTGGGTTGTATGTCACAGGGGATCCAGAAGGAAACTCAGCAGTGGCCATGTATTAATGGCATTGTCATTACAGCTATCCAGGCTTGTCTAACACAGCCCTCATGCAGCTTAAATTTCTGTTAAACACTGGTTAAGCCCCCACAGATAAAAACTTTGCTCTTATGTGGGGTGGTTGTAGCCTCTGCACTCTACTACTAAAGCTATGGCAAGCAAGGCAAAGCTGTGCTGCTAATTCAAAATATATGTGTCCTTTAGCTCTCTCCCCTTCACCAAACCTTTTAAGCTTGTTGCCTAAAAACACCCTTTAGAAGAAAAAAATCTATAGGGCATGTAGAGCTAGCTGATTTGCTGGTGACCTGCCTAAGGACTGCATTACTCAAGTACTCACTTGTCCTTTGAACACAAAGAGACAGGTGGAGCCTGGGGTATTACTTGGTACAAAGCAAACATTTAAAAAGCACAGAGTTTCAGGTCCTTATTGGTAATGGAAAGTGCTGTTTTGAAAAGTGTCATTTGACATTTAGAAGATTAACTGGTATTGACTTCCTGTGTGAGTTGGGCTCCTGAGTATCTGAGTCACTTTTGGAAACCTGAGTTGGCCATCTGTTTCACTTAGGCATTGCAGTGCCAAGTGAAGCAATGCATAAATACTTTGATTACTATAGTTTGTAGTACCTAAATTTAGGAAAAAAAGCAATTATTCCAACAGCCTGACACCTATTGGAATTTTCAGAAGTTCTGGGGCCTCAAATTCCCACTGCTTAGGAGAAAGCAGATGTGTTTGAAAGCAATCAGAGTTTAAAAGGAACTTGTGCTTTTGAAAACCCCAGAGCTACCCTATTGCTTTTGAAAGTGGAGCTGAGGTACTTCCAGAAATTTCACCAGTCATCCCAACCAGATGTCTGACAACAGCAACAGAACCTGAAAGTGAGGAGTATTCCTTAAAATGGTGTAGAAAAGTGAGATATAAAATGGTCACATATATAATAGGAACCTCCTATTTCAAATTTGTCTATAGATTCTGAGAATGTTCAGGGAGGACACAGCTGAGACTGGAAACATGGGCATTTTGGAGCACCAGGAGAGCTGTTTCTGTTAGTGGTTCAAGCTGAACATAGGCAGAAAATGCAGATATGGCTATAGTCCAGCATAGAGTATGCCAGCCTTTGATCAGTGCTCTGGCATGCGATGAATGGCAAGAATCATTTGGGAAGAACTTTGTATTAAGAGCTCTATTTGTACTTTGACACCAAGAGAGGACAGAAGACTTGAGATTGAGGAGTAGAGGACATAAAAAAATAGGTGGTTTAGAAGTCTAGCTTAGGAAAAGTGGTAGCAACATCCATAAGGTGCGTAAGAGGTGGAGCTGCATGGATCAAAGCAGCGGAAGCTCAAAGAAGTAACTGTGCCTTTCAGATGGAGGAAGTAAGACTGGAGATGCAGGGGCCTGCTCTGGAGCTGCCACAAGGAGCCATGGGGAAAGCAGGGCTCTGGCAGCAGTGGGTCACTCCTGCATTGGCTGCCCAGAGTGCCCTGGCTGATGTCCACACAGGAGGCAGGAGGGGGAGCAGCAAGCAGGGAGGCAGCTGAAAATAGCAAAGTGAATGTGAAAACAATAGTCATGTTTGTTCTTGTTCCTTTCCAGTATAAGCAGGTGACAGTCCTCATTCTCATCTTTCATTCTTTGCTGTGTGACTTAGCAATAGTAAACTCTTCCTTTAAGCTCAATAAGGATGTTCATAGAAACTTCTTATTGCACCTCTTTTGTTTTAACTGGAGCTCAACGGTTCCTTGCTGCCACATTGGGAAAATGGACCAAATAAACAGCAGAGTAGTCCATCCATCATACTTTAATTCTGTGCCTTGAAGGAAATGAGTAGTCCAGGGAAACAGCACATAGTGCAATTTGAACAGCCATCCTCAGGCCATTTAACATCAAGGGAGACTCATAATGAGAGGTCTCAGTGCCCTGGTCTAGCTTTGTAATGTTTCCATACTCAATTTTATTTGGGATGGTCTCCATAACTTTCCAGGATCATGTCACCTTCCTTTTTTCAGTTTAAGAGTGGATTTGGTGCTGCTGAGAAGTGTCTGTTTTGAAAGCTTTGGAGACTGTACAGTTTTGTCAAAAACATAAATAGCAGCAGCAGCTTCTTACTGGCTCTCCCCTGTGATTTTCTTTGACCAAAAAGGCAATAAAATCTGGAAGTCCATATAATTTTGAACTTTTTTTTTTGCTCAATGGGAACAGTTCTGATTTGATGCCATTGCAATTTTTAAAGACAAAAACTCAGCTAGCAACTTTCAGCTGCCTTCTTACTCCCTGATCCAGAGGACATAGATACAAGTTGCAAAGGCTTATTACAGGACTATGACAGTGGAAGCCAGACAGAGTGGTGGTCTCAGTCTACCTCTGGTTCATTTTACTGCCTACAGATTGTAACAGTTTTTCCTGTTAACATTTCCCAAGCCAGTCAGCTTGGCCATATACAAAGCCTTTGATAAGTGTGGTTGAGAAAGAATACAAAATCCATGTGGATACGACTGTGGATAGAAATGTTTTTGTAGGAAGCTGTGAGGGTGTGTTGCCATTTTCTGAAGAAATATTCCCCACTTTCAGCTTTTAAAACCTTTTAAACTACTGTTTTTTTGTTTAAAAATTGTACTGCTTGGTTTGTTTGTTTTAATCCATTATAATTAATTGTATATTGATTGTTGTTAAGGAATTTAGAACCATGGAAGTGTTCAAGTTTATGCCTGCAGCTGGATCAGGAGTATGTAACAGCCTTTGTTTTGTGATTTCTTAGCTTTAACATGAATTGAATATTCATTACACTTTCTGGATAAGATGGATCTGGACTGATTAACATAATAGTAGATGTAAATTATTTGTAAAAGATTTGATTCCTACTATATAACATCACTGATTTCCTTGATAATAATGTCAGAATACTCAAAGCCTCACTTATAACGTAGGCAGAGCCCTGCAGAATCCTCAGGACTCAATTTAAACATGCACTTATTGTTTGTGTCCTCATTTCTCCGATGAACTCCTATATGACCTTGGGCAAGTCACTTCATTTATCTCTTCCCAAGCTTGCATATCATAAAATAGACTAATAGTACTGTACTCTCAAGAGCTGCGCGTAAAAATTCTGTCCAAAAGCAGTAAGAGAAAGGTATTGCTATTGTTGTTGATATATCTATTTAAGCAACATATCCTTTATGGTCCTATGCATCACATGAGTAGACGCACCGAAGGCAGCAGGACTATTTACACAATGAAAGTGGTTTGCTGGACATTGGCCAGAAAATAGGGATGAACCTATAAGTAGTAGATGTTCCCCAAGGCATTTAGCAGTGGGAATTATGGTTCAGAACCATGTTAGGAGGGTGGGTATATAATTGCCATCAGGATTTAAAATCATTCAGGCAGCATAGTCTACTTTGCATGTAAACAAAATGTAGGTCTTGAGGGAGCCTGTGTCTCTGCTAAATCTGCTCATGTATAAATCCTCTTTTTTAGGCTTTATATTTTGTAATCATTGTAATTTAAATTCAGCTACAGTCCACAGGATTTGCACATTTTACCACTATTAAGGAAGTCAATAAGAGCTGTGCATCCCGCACACTGTAGCTGCCCTTCAATAGTTAACTCCTTCCCATCCCCTAAACACGGAGTCAGGCACAGCAACAGCACTTGAGACAGCCTTTGAGAGCATTCAGCCTGGGAATATGCATGTGAGGGACAATTAATTCAGCCGGTTTGTATTTGTCTTCTTAGGTACTTCCCTGAGATGCTAAGCTGCTGACTTTGTTGTTGCTGGGTAAGCAGCAGTTACCCGAAAGTACCATCCCCTCTTGACCTCTGTGCTGGGGGATCAGGCTTCCAGGCAGCACATTCCCTGCACCCTTTGGTTTCCTTCTGATGTCTATTTGGCATCTTTCCAATCACACACATTGTGTAGTATTAACCAACTGCATGTGTTCTCCCAGCTAAACAAATTCTTTAGGCCAAATTCATCGCTGAAACAAACTGATACTGGGAGATGCATCCACAAACGATAAAGCTTTCCACTAGAAAAATATTCTGTTCTACTATTATCCCTTTTTGTATTTCCTTCAAGTGTTTTCATTTTATGTTAAGTTGTGATCGTTTTGCAGTAAACAGCTTTCCAGGAATGACAAATGTTGCTTTGCCCATTGAAAAGATGAGACAGATGTTCCGTGTAGTAGGAGACAGGAAAATACCCAGGCTTTTACCTGTCACCCAAGTTTGATCATTTTTCCTGTAGTTGAAAGTGTAAAATTGAAACCTGCAGTAGAGGGAGTGTTGAACATTGCTTCACCTCAATCATCCCTGCTAAGTATTATGATGGCAAGAAAGGGATCCTTAATATCCCTGTTACATGCGGAACATTTTATTAACTCAGAGAGGCGCTTGGGGTTGGCTTTTTTATTTCTCCTGGAGAAAATAGTAGAATTTGACAGGTAATTTTGTAAATGAAGACAGTAAACAGCTGTTGAAGATGATAATGTCTGAGTGGTTTTGTTGTTTCTATGAAAACTTAGTTACACTCATCTTAGATTAATTTTTCATTGTCTTCTGTTAAATGAGAATTGCTTACACTGCTGCTTCAAATGGAGCCTTGATTGCTTTCCATCTACTGCCAAAGCCATAAAAGGCCAAAAAAAAATCAAATTCATAAAAACATTTACGAGCGCTGATACAATAAATTCGTGCTATAGTGCATTTTAATTTGATAAATTAAAGTTTTGCTATGCAGCAGTTTGTATTCATGTGTGAGAGAGTCATATACATTAGCCATTTAAATTCAATACTCAGTTAAACAGCACTAAAAGCAATTCTGGCTGCTACTGGGAGCTTTTGGTGGGGTATTATGAAATTTGCCAAAAGTCTGAGATGCAGTGTGGGAGAAATGAAGTTAAGTGTACCCATGGAAAAGGAAGTACAAGGATAGCCTTGTGGCAAAGGCACCAAACAGAAGGTTAGAAGATGGAGCTTCAGTTTGCGCATTACCAGCAGATACTCTGTGTTAGCTTTGTAAGTGCTACTCAGGAGTGTGTAAGGAAGAGGCAGCCTTTGCAATCCAGGCTCAGTAATGAGGACAAGGTCCAGTTTCTAGCTGCTGCTGTGAACAAGTCACTCTATTTTCCCTGGTCCTCATTTTGCCATTTATAAGTGCAGCTAATAAACACCCTTTCACTCTTTCTCTTGTTTGTTTTGTCTGTGCAGGCCACCAGGTCTTGTGCTCTGTGAAACCATCTTTTGCTGTGTTAATATGCCACTCAGCACAATGGTGTGCCAGTATTCAGCAAAATACTGTAAAGAGAAAGAAAATAGTTACAAAGAGTCTAAGCCATAATTCAGTCCTGCTTTGAAGTGTGGCAGAGGCATTTAAAGCTTCTGCTGACTTTCTGCATATGGATGATTTCACCCAAGATGGGTATTTCTTTGAGTCTGAGCAAGTGGTCAGGATCTATTATTTGTGAGTTCATGGAACGATCAGGCAAGTGTGAATGAAGGTCATTTGTTTTGTTTGTTAGATCTTACACTGAAAACCACTCGAGTCCTGTTATGACCTTTTACAGAATTTTGTTTTGGCATAAATGTCAGGAAATGCAGCAGGAATGAAAATACTGATAAATGTTTTGCCAGGATTTAAAGTGTAACTCAGGCTTGCTGGAGAGCACATCTTTAGGCAGCCGTAATAGGTTTTGAAACATTTCTCATCACCCAGTCCTTCATAGAACTACTTCTGAAAATGTTTCTAAATGCACATCATTTTCCCTTGGCAAGGCTTCACACCATGAAAAGCATTGATCAGGAAGGGAAATCACTGCCTCTTTAACAAATTGGTATTTCAAAGTTCACTTCAGAGTCATTTTTTATAGCTGCTTCACCCA
Organism: Pezoporus occidentalis; assembly: GCF_034315485.1. Lineage (NCBI taxonomy): Eukaryota > Metazoa > Chordata > Aves > Psittaciformes > Psittacidae > Pezoporus > Pezoporus occidentalis. The sequence goes on along the minus strand of NW_026915691.1, from coordinate 8,724,952 downwards.
AAAAAGTTCAACTTAGGTGTGCCAATACATTTTTAAGGAGCTCCTGTTTTTTTCTTTTATTGAGCCAATTCTCTTGACAGGCTTTAATAGAAGGACAGGCAAGACAAATGACTGGTGTGAGATCATACAGTTAGTCCATGACCCCAGAAAGGGCTTTGACACAGACTCTTAACACTAGACCACGTGGTACTTCATAAGCCAGCAGCACACAGCTAACAGAGATTCCTGCCGCTTAACCCAGGGCTAGTTACAGAGCTTTGAAGTAGGGAGAGAGAAAGGGGCAGCAAGTGAGCAAAAGAATTTATCTGTAAATAGAAGTTCTGCTCTGAATCCCCTTTGGCAATGTTCCCCTGCATGGAAGGGGCCCAGGTTGTGTGGTTAATATCATAGGAGGTTGACGGTAGATCTTGGCTAGCTAAGGGTAACGTAAATCTAATGTAGAATTTGAGAACTGAGAATGGGCAAGGGATGTAAGTGTAATTTAAGCTTGACAAACTCAGCCTGTCCAGCATGCCTTCTTGTGTCTCTATTACTTCCTGCTGTATATATAAGTATACACACACATACACACAGCATTTCATTCACAAGTTCTGCTCTCAGTTCTTTGGCTTGTCACAGATGTTTTTGTGCTTGCCAGTAAATTACATCAATGATTCCAGAAGCCTCTTTTTTTTTTTTGTCTGCTGGCATAAGTAGAACATGGAATGGAATATGATAATTTAATACAGCCAGCTAAGATATTCTCTGTTTCTTCTCTTCCCTTTCTCTGTCCATTTCACCAAGACATTTTCATTCTGTGAACCAGATCATCAGCAAGAGGAATCAAATAAAAATCCACTGATGTCAGGAAATAATGTCAATTTACACTACGTGACAGCTACTGAGGATGAAGAGACAATCTCCAATAGCCCAGAGCACCTCTTACCTCACAGTATTACTTTAGACACAATTTTGTCTTTATATTTGAGTACTTGGAGCTCCGTATTCCTGTAAATCCCTTTTTCTATATTCAAAACACTCCATCTGCTTTGGGAAACCCTTTAAATTAGTCATAAAGGCCAAGCCTCTTTATAGAAATAACTGGATAGCAGAGTCACCAGATCTGCAAAACTAACAACTAGCTTCCTGGTGAAATGTAATTCTTGGAAGGGATGGTGATGCTGCGGAAAATTATTAAGAAAATATTTGTCCATTTTCAAGGATTTTTTAGATTGAATGTCATGTAGATACGAGCATGTTTAGAAAGCATAGCAGATGCTGAACATCCAGAAGACGGCAACCTCTTCCTTTCTGGTGCAAACTGCATGTTTTGCAACAGCAGGATATTTGCAGTGATTTATAACCTGTGTTTGACAGTGTGTATGTACCATGTTGGCTTAGCACTGCTCCCTCACCAGAGCAGCAGAGTTCAACCCCACTGGAAATTCAGCTCTTCATGTCAGATTGCTCTACAGAGATTTACTCTCTGCATTAGCCAGAATTTAAAATCTCTGGAATTGAAAGCTTTTGTTCAGGGATTTTAGGATGAATTCTGTTGAACCAACGCCACCTGCATTTCTGTTGTGATAACAAGGCATCATATTGATGGGTATTCCAGGTGACCTGAGCGATTCAGGTCACCTCACGATTCAGGTCACTTCAGCTACAACTGTTTCTTTATTCTGTGACCAAAAAATGTTGGGCACAAACATGTACTTCTCACAGCCAAGCATGGACCATGCTCAGTCAGCCATGTGCATTCCTGAAATCTCTGTTGAAATAATCCCCAAACAAAGAAAGGGTTCCTGTTTGTTGTCCAGTCCTTTGCAGCCTGATGTTGAATAATCTGCCAAGCCATGCTAAAGCATAGGGCTTATCCCAGGTGAAGGTAATAACAAAGGTGCAAGGCAGAGGAGAATCAGACCATGACCCAAATTCATTGAATTAGGGGGAGGAGAGGGAAAACCCATCTCCTGGGGAGTGCAGCCAGGTCATCTCTGGGAGCAGAGCATTACACTCGGTGGAATATTCAATAGCAGCCTATAAGCAGCTCTCTGCTGGCGGTAAAGGTCATCTCTTGGTTTGCCTTGGGCATCAGAAAATACTTTGAAATTGCCCTGGCTTCTCTAAGCTGACAGTGCTGCTGGAGAGAGTGCCTGAGGGTACAAGCGAGGTGACAATGGAACAGTGGCCCTACTCCCATCAAAATCAAAAGCAGAACGTCGATTGACTTGAGTAAAAGTAAGGTCAGGACCAAAGTGTCGAGTGTAACGTATTTCAGTGTTGTCATCGTGCTGATTTTTCAGGCACAGGAGAATGGTTAGCAGTATTCGCTGTAGAGCTTCAAGAGTTTGGAGAGATGTTGACACAGATTTTAATAGATGGATCATTTCCTGCACACTACAGTTTCTCTATTTAAAGAAGAAGTGCCGCATGCTGAAGGGAATAATAATGTGTCCATGATTCACTCCTTTTATAATCTTGTTCTGAAGGGGATGCATCTGACAGATTGCTACCCCAGGAAAATTGAACTAGATTAAGGATCTGTAGCTGGGAGGAGGCCGGAAGGGGCAAACTCCTTTATATTTGTGCTGTTAATTTCCAAGACCACCCTGTCTAGTTGGCTGTTATCCTTCCCCCCTTTTAACCTTTTTTCCATAATGCTCCTTGCAGGCTGCTTTATCAAATAAGAATCCATGACAGCATTCTTGGATTTTCTCTGCATACAGCTGTACGTGTGTTTTCCCATTAGCACTTCAGATGAGTGTAGCACAGCTTGGGCTGACAGACGTCTAATGGTTGTCTTTAAGAATTGTCTCTTATCTGATACTCACACAGCTGTGAAGTCAGTTCTGCTGGTGTTCTCATCCAAGAGCAATTAATAAGTGTAAGAAGGTTTCCTAACGTACAGACAAAGGTGTAAATGCAATTGAATTACCCCAGCTGAACTGCATGCTGAGATGGGGTTCAGCTGACCTGTCTACTGCACCAATCCACAGGAACGTGGCCATTTGCACTTGTAAGGCCAAGCCTTCTGGCTTGAGGCTAACGAAGAAATTATTAATGACTTTTGGAATTGTTAAAGTGTCCAATGGCATCAAGCTTTTGCTTCCTGCAAAAGTAGTTGAGGCAGCAGTACAGAGGGACAGATTGGGCCAAGAGATGGCTGATAGAAAGGCAGGATTTGAGACCTAGAGGTTTAGTAGAAAGTTCATTAGCAAGCAGTTCCCACTCATCCAAATTAAATCTTGTTTATAAATAAAGGAAAATTTCTGTATGAAACACCATTTCAGACTGTCTACAGTGTAAAGTGCAGAGTGGGACATGGGCAGCGCTTTGAAATTGAACTTCACCCTTAGAAACTGGAAAAGAACCTGAGCATGTGGCACTTTCACCCCTGCAAATCTCATCAAGCTTTATCACCTCCTGCAAGTGCCTTCCAGAAGAGAACTGTGACTCTGATGATGTCCACTTTTGTCAGGAATTCCCTGTAGGGTTGATTTTCTACTTTTCCTGTTCCATTTTCACTTAGAGAGAAGATAACCCTCAATTCTAGTTTTGAAATTAAACTAACTGGTCGTCCTTACCTACTGGTAAGATTGAAGCAGCGGAAGGAAACCTATCCGTGATTCAGGCGTGAGTCAGCAGATGTTCTCCTTCCCTGCAGTCCGACTCTCAGAGTTCAGCTCTGGTACATGGATTCGGGTGGGACAAATTCACACAGTGGTGAATCTCACCCCACATGACTTCCTTTCCACTACTTCTTCCATGCATTCCAGCTAGCTATTTCAGGGCTGTGCTGCCATCAGCCTTCTGACGACAGATTACTGGTTCATAAGAAATAATGTTATCACAGGTACATTATCTTAAACGTGTGTATTCCTTGTGAATATGGTTACTCCTGCTTCTTTCTCACTGAGCATTGCACCACTCTCATCCCACATGGGGACGCTATGTGTGCAGATGGGCTTTTGCTGTTGGCTTTGCATTTCTTTGGAACCTTGGCAAAGCTGGGCTTTAATCAGTCTAATCCCAATTGTCTGATCAAACAAATGTCAAAAAAGTCAGCAAAGAGCAGGAGTGGTGACTAATATTGCTGGAAACTTCAATAACAAAGGGAAGGCTTGTTCTGTAGAAACTTTATTCCTTATTTTCGACTGTGTCCCCTAAATGTCATTTGTATAATTACACAGAAACCTATTTCAATTCACCTCGTGCAGAAGGACATAGAAAGAAGGGTATAAAAAGGCAGTAATGCTTCTTTGGAAAAAAATGACACTAGATTTTTAAATCTTTGCTTTGGGCTGTGAGACAAACATATAACTCTGTGGTGCATGGAGAGACTCTGTGCTAGACTCTTGTTTATTACTTTCTGCAGTAAAAAACTCGCTGTTGTTGAAAGAGTGTTCTGATACTGTGCAGCCTATGGCTCCCTCTAGCACTCCTCCACTCTTCCTGGGGGTCAAGTTAAGATGAACATTTTTTCCTGTCTATGGAAAGTCATCTCTGTGAAGCATAATGTCTCTCAAAAGCCTCAGCAATATCCATTGTATTTTCTTCCTTGGAATTGGGGCCTGGCTTAGCAAATTTGAAACTTGAGACTTCCCACCAAATTAGACATAGCTGTTTTCTAATTGAGGTGTTGTAGGGAAAAAACAGCTTTGGACTGAACCTCAGAGTCATCAGTTCAAAGTTGCTCTTGGAGTTTATCTGTAAGTGTTTTGTCAGTCGGGTAGGCACTTGCTTTTCTCACAGGCCATTTACCATTAGGATCGTGTCTCCTTCATTTGTCTTCTTGAAATATTGAGGGCACATTGCTCTTCATGTGCCTGACAGTCAGACAGGAACGTCTGCACTCTGCCTGAAAGCTGCTGTCCCCTATCAGCTCATTTTAGCTGCAAATACAAACATTCAGTTGTCATCCAATGAAATCTTTAAAAAGTAGCTGCATCTCTGAGAAACTTTGGTGAACATTTTGGGTAAAGACAGATTTCCTACTGCAGTGAATATCTTGCATATTTTCCTGCCTCTTCCTTCTAGTAAGGAGAAGTGTCAGATATGACTGCCAAGAAACAAAGATTCAGGACTTCTTTTCTCCATGCAAGCACAGAGTCTAGACTAGAAGTCTCCATCCTGATGGTGACAGAGTCTTCATCAGCAGTACAGAATGAATTTTTTTTTGTAACTCCACCCTGCCACTGAATTGCTTTTGCTCCACATCTTACTTTTTTGCTCCAAACCAAAACACTTTTAATTACAAAGTTTAGAACTTGCTTAGGGAAAAGCAGAACATTAAAAAAATGAAAACTTTTTGGATAAAAACTCTGGTGATGTGACAGAGCTTTATAGTGTCACAGTGGGGTAGAAGTCAATGATAAATACATAGGTTACCCTGAATACACTAGATATAAAGAGATAGAAAACTCTGAATATCCAGAAGTGAAAGAAAGTGAGCTTGCTAGGGAGATGGTGAATTATGCAGAATCCAAACAGATAGTTGGTATAATCTCAAATCTATCAGTCTTGACAGTATCCTTTTAAATGACTCCTTAAAAATGTTAATTACACATCATAGGCACTTAGCAATGACATTTCTGCCACTGAGTGTCATGGGGACATTTTCCCTTTTATTATCCTTGAACAGGAGAAGTGAACTCCCTGAGCTGGCCACCAAATAACTGTATCATGTAATGGTCCTACTTCCTATATTTATGTTGGTTCTACTTTTAATAAGCTTCTTTTTAAGATCACAGTGAGGGAGAGCTGTGGATGGTATTAGAAAGGCAGTGTTGTTAAGCTTTGCTTTATGAACTGTATAATAAAGGTTTGTCCATCAGACTTGCAGAACTACAGGTGCTGAACACCCTGGGGCCCAGGATTTCTGTAAATTTGAATAAAACCTGTGTTTCTATCTGCAGACTGAAGATGTCGGTGATGTTTTTGTCTAATTTCTGCAGGATATTCACTAGCAGCAGCTCACTCCATCATACATTTGTTTTAAACATGCAGAAAGAAGACAGAAAAGAAGAAGGGAAAGGGAAAGTGGAATAAAACACCCCAGCCACCACTGCTTGCATATTAGGATTTTCTACTGTGAACTCAAAATGGAGTTTCTTTGTCTAAGATGGCTCCTGCAGCTTCCTCTCCCTCTTTACTCTTCTTCAGAGGGAAGATAAAGCTTCCTTTCTTATTGCTATCTAATCAATATTGCCTCTATCTTACTTTATGAAACTTCCCTCCTTATGATGGGGTGTTTGCATCATCAGAAGTGACACCTTACTGTTTACTCCATCTTGGTGGAGTTTTTTGAAGTCAGTGTGCATCTTATCCAACACTTCTGGCTTTGGGTTGGGTTTATTTCCTTTCATATCTTCTGAGAACAGATCTGGTAAACGGCATGTATAATGTACATTGAGGGATATTAAACGTGTGTTCTTCCTGGATATCTAAGCTTCCTTGTTTTTCTTATGGCCACTGTGTAAAGGCCAGCTTGGCGATGCCAAAGAGTGAGCTGGGGGATGGAAAGTTTAATGTGAGCAACACTTTCTAAACTCCCCCTGCCCTCCTGTCCTTCACACTTCTCATGCAAAGCCTTCGTTTTACAGTGCTTGTCGCAGTTTTACAGTATAAACCTTCAATGCACTGCAGCAAAGCTATGCCAAGATATGGTAAAATGTCCCATTGCAAGTTTGACCTTGCAAGATCATGCTGAATAGTTGCAGTTTACAGAGACTGTGAAAGAACAAAATGCTGTTACTCACCATTGTGATGACAACTTTTGGGTATATGTATTTAGAGTGGACCAGTCTTTACAATTACCCAGGACAGTGTCCTAAAGTGTATGTATACCTGCAAATAAATAACCAGTAGATCTGAATTAGGCTACTACAGTTGACTGTGCTCTCCTGTGACTTTTCACTGATGTCATTCCCATTTACATGGAATCTCAGCTGAGCTCAATATTTATCCTGCTGTTACTGCTTAGTATTTTCCTTAGACTAGATTGGGTTTCTGCTTTACCCTAATTGTATTTTACTTTAGCATAGTAAAGACCATGTGAGCAGCATACAATGTTAAAGAGAATTTGCAAGAAAAGGGTAGAATTAAAAGAGTATATCATATATTCTACAAATACTAATAAGGGCAATAATATGGTCTGAGACAGGAGATACGACTTGAGACTGGGGAAAAGGAATATATTCCTGCTGCAGACTGCTCCTTAGTGAAGCTTGCAAAAATATATTGACTTTCTGGAAATAAAAATACTTTTCTGCCTCCCCCAGGCTGATTCTCTCTCACTCTAGATTGTACGCAGTTCTGTTCAGTTCTCTGCAGCTTCTACTCTGAGGGACTCCACACAAACTGAGTTTGCTTTGAGATGAAATTGCAGGTGTTGAGCTTATTTCTCAAAGGATGCAGCTCATTTTAAGGTCTTTTACTCTCTATTCAGGCAGCTTCACAGACACCTAGAAAAGCTCTTCAGTTAAACTGAAGGTCTCTTCAGATAGATGCCACCAACCAGTTTGCCTCTGATCTGAAAAATCCCTTTACCTTCTTTGTGCATTGGAACTTGAAAAGCTGCAGTCATGCCCAAATGGAACGTAGGGGAGAGCGTGGGGCTCTCACCCAGAGGCTTGTCATATCATTGCCCCACGGACTTTGTTCATAGGCAGCATGTTTGAAAACCTGCTTTAGTTCACCTTTGGGTTGTTTTATTCATCATAATATTCAATACTTATATGTTTGGGATTTTTTTTCCCTTTATTATGCCTTTAAATGTGTGCTTTCTTTCTATCCATTGCCTCTACAAAATGCAGGTATTTTATCAGCTTTATATGCCTGGTTAACTTTTTAGGTATATCACACATCTGATTTACATGTGCAGTAAATACATATACATAAATGTGATTCATCTTGCCACCTGATTCATAATGCAGTTTCATCTTCAGGTTGTTTCAACACAGGTGCAAATGCCTGATACACTTAGACCTATGCGAGCAATACCTGGAGGGATGTTACGCATAGCAATCTGCAGCTAGGCTGCATCTCTTGCTTTGATCAATTCATTTGAGAGCATAACAGACCACAAATGCCTGGCACAGTCCAGTATTAGTAACCAGTTATTACAGAAATCAACTGGTCGTGTCAACAGCAACTGACACCTCTTCACTAGAAGGGGTAGCCTTTTTGGGGCTACTCCAGTAACGAGACCCAGGAGGCCAAGTCCATCCAACTCATAAATGGATTTAGCAAATGGAGGGCCTTGTTCTGTACCAATTCCAGGGGTACTGTTGCTCATAAATGGAATAAAACACCCATGCCAGATATCTGTAATCAGAAAATCTGTTATATAAGCTGTTTTTTCAAAGGTGTTCTCCTGACTCTGAATATGTTTATTTCACGGGCTGCTCCCAAACTATTAAAGCAAGCAATTAATAGTGAATGATAAAACATGCTTTTGTGTATTTGATCTCTGCTTGCTGCTTTTAGCAGGCTGAAAGAGCAGTATAATCTAATGCTGATAATGGGAATGATTCCGACTTCCTTTCTCCATTTGAAAGCGCTGGTTCTGGAGTGAATCTCTCGCAAAATCTCTGCTCAGAGTCTCTCTTCCAGTGGCGTCCCTTGGAAGATTTTCAGTGCTTACACATTTGCTGTCTCCAAAAGAGGAAAATACTGCTTACTTACAGTGATTCTGGAGAGATTCCAGCACTGAATGAATACTAAGTAGAAAATGTCCTTCTCAGAGGCAGGAAGAGATGATGAATCGCTGTGAAAACTTATTTCTTGACCAATCTGCCAATGTATTTTGTTATCTGAAATTATAATGAAGACATTAGCAGACTAATATCTTGTGCAAACTGAATGGAAAATGAAATAAAGGTGGGAGATGATGATAGCTCACTAGAGGGATTCGCACGTAGCCTTTCTAGGATGCCACCATTCTGAGGCAGAGGGTCACATGCCTGCTTCCTTTGGGAAAAGGGAAAAATCAATTTCATCTACCTTGTGCCTGGATGTGATGTATCAGAGAAGACTAATGAGCCTGCTACCCTGACTGCAGCATTTATTAGTAATTAGTGACTCCAACAAAATGCTCTGAATAAAATGAAGAAACTGGTGAGTTATTGCAATCCCCAGTCAGGTCTCCCTCCTTTAGGGACAGTCTCATTCAGCTTTCAGCCTGTCCAGGGGAGGAGCACTTCTGGTTTTCTGTACTCTAATTAGCAACATGACTTTTGCTGTTTGTCATAGGATAGCACTGAGATTAGCATCTGTGGGCAAGGCTTGCACAAAGAAGTCGGTTAGGCACCACATACCCTTTAATGGTTCAGGGTTTTTTTGGGACTAGAAGAAAAAATTATTATTGACCTTGTTAAACTGGGAAATGAAGGCACAGAAAGATCAGGCTCTCTCCACCTTACACCCAGATAGTGCATGTTTTGTCAGCTAAGAATTTCCCTTGCAAGTGGGAACGCAGCAGTTGAGCCTTAAGTCGTCCGTCTTCTCTTTCCTTCATGGCATGTGGTTGAGCCCAGCAGACATCCTGGGGTTCAGGACTAACATGGTAAAGGTACCATATTCAGGTGCCTAAAGTAGCAGACAGGCACCAGGGCTTTTTTTTTTTAAGTTCTATGATACCTAATTCCTATTGATTTTATTTTAGCTGTAAGGACCTGTATCTTTATGTCTTGCCTGAGGTCATTAAAGGATGCTATGGAAGAGCTGGGAAGTAAATTGAGATTTCCTGTCTCAGTCCAATACCTTAATCAAAAAGCTATGTTTTATATCACAGCTTATGACAAGAAAGCTAAGAAACCTTATTAACTAATCTAACTCTCATCTGGACTGTACAAAGAAATAAGTGCAGCATTATATCATCCTTTTGAAGATATATATGTATATTATGTTGCTCAAGAGTTTGCTAAGTTGTATCTTGAATATTTTCCTTTGAAGACCTTCATAATACTTTCAGTGTGGTAGTTTTCCATGAAATTATGTCCTCTCTATCTGTTAATTGCCAAAATACATCATCCTTTCCTTTTTCCTCTGCTGGTTTTTATGGTCGAAAGATGAAAGCTAGGCTAATACTGCAAAATAAGAAATTTAAACTGCATTTGTCTCCAGTAGTTGGCATTCTTCCTTAATTACTGCCTTCTTTCTACAGTTTTCCAATGAGATTAACTTTGTAACAGCTCTTATGAAGGACCTGCTGAAAGAAACTTACATTAAGCATTTGTACTCCATTTGATCAAGTGTTTCAGAAAGAAAATTGATGGTTTAAGGTCTGAGTGGTGGATGTTACAGCATTTAGCTCATAGGGACCAGATTCAAAGGGTTGCTAATGACCCACCCATTGGTAGCATTGAATGCTGAATATGTAAGTTAATTGATGTGTAAAGAGCTGCCCACATAATTTCATCATGTTCGCAGTTATCATCAGTCACTTTCCAGATCAGGTTCTAATCTCCTGTGTTTTATTAATTTTTTCTTAAATTGCTGTGATTCATCCTGATCTGAGGGTGTGTCCTCTGAAGATGGCGCAGTTATCAAATGTGATTAGGAAGAGGTGCAGGAGGAACAAGAAATTGAAACAAGCAGGAATGGAGAAACATAAGCCCTGTACCCCATTATAATCTTTTCCAAGATGGGAAGAGGCATTGGTGTATACAGCAAGGTGGGCTGAAGTACAGATTTCTCTGGGGTTCAGTTTGACTGTTGGATTTTGATGAGAGTTTGTCTCTGTACATGGTAATAACATACATCAAGACATTAATTTTAGTGAAGATGTGCACTGTAACTGAGGGATAATAGGGTTTGTCCTCTTTCCAGTATTTTATGTCATTGAGTAAGTGCTGATCTTGCATTAAGATGTCACTGTCAAACTGGATAGCATTAAAGAGGAAAAGGGTTGCTAAATTTTCGGCAGGTCGAAGTGTTCTTGGATCCCTAGGCACTTCCAGTAAAAATCTGTTGGAATAAAGGATGGCAAAAAGAAATGGTTTTAATCTAGGCTTTTTAAAATTTCTCTTTTGAGAGCCACTGCAATAAATCAAAATTATTGATTTTGCCTGTAGCCGTCCTAAGATTCACTCATTTAAGAGTTGAAACTGCTCTATTACTCAGAGCAATAACCCAACACTTTGAAATCTCTCATCAGAGACTATTGGTCCACACATACAGATGGGCATTCAACAAAGATTTCCGTTTGTTTATGGATCTTGCATCAACTGAGATCTGTGCACTGCTTTTCTTAGTAATTATCTGCCTGCCTCTTTACTGCACCCTGTGAAAGCCTTTGCAGCACTGGGCCTGTGGTTCACTGTTTCTGGGCTCAGCTGAGCCCTGGCCATGCGTGGCCAGCACAAGCATTTCAGCATTGACAGGTTTAACATCATTCCACCCCTTACTAGACCTCTGCAGAGAAACAGAATCTATTTTGCATTCTAGCATCTGTAGTATTACCCACATTATGTGTCTATCTATGGGTTTACATGTGGGCTGTGTGTCCATGATATCATGTTTTAAGTCCCCTATGTTGAAGACAGGTTTAAATACAGCTTTTGATGCAGCCAGTCCTGGGTATCCATGCAAGAAAAATTTCCTTCCAAGGGTAAATATTTCTCAGGGCACTGAACATTTGAATGATCCATAAGTAGTTGCAAAGGAATGCTTAATAACATACTCAAAAATATTCGAAAATCAAAAATCCTGGTTAAATTAATAGTAGCTGATATCAAAAGTGTGTGTTTGTGACCTGGTGAGCTGGTGAGTTCCATGGCAGTTTCTCCCTCTGTCACTTTTGTTTTGCCTTTTATGCATTTTTTTTATTATATTTCCATTAGCAGAATATTTTTGTTCCACCTTCTTTTGCTAAAATTGCTCCTCAGAAGCATTCACACAGCTCTGCAGCACAGTTCCTCCTCATTCTCCTGGGGTAGTAGTTTACTACTAGCCTATGCCAGTAGCAAATTACTAACCCCATCACTAACTTGCTGGCTCAGCCACTGTAACCAGTAAGTAGTTCCTAATCATTGCCCATCTGCTTCAGCAGAGGAATAACTATGGGTTCAGTGCTCCTCACTTATGCCTGTGTGCCCAGACCCAGAGCCAGAGTGGCTGTTTAGCAGATCAAAGGGAGTCCTTACTCCCCTGTGCAAGCGCATGGTCCAATCTAGCCCTGAATAATTAGCATATTTATAAATTAAAATAAATCCAAGGAGTGAACTGACCATGGGGAACTCTCAATCCAATCAAATTAGACTCATATATCCACCCCAGAGCAATTCCTTAGAAACCCTGCCTTCATGAATCTTCATTTGTAATCACGACGTGCTGTGTACTTTAGAAAAGTTTGATAATTACTTGCTGTTCCAGCAGCTGAGCAGTTCTAAATGTTAGATATTAAGGAATTGCTGTTTCAGTCAGTGAACAAGCTCTGAACATTAAGTGTGCTTCATGAGAAGTTTTTTTCTCAGCCATTACACATCTCTGAAGGCATATTTTTTTTCAAGTGGATGCTTTCCCAGCTGTTGATCATCTCTCTGTTTCTTCTGTATGAAGAGAGAAGGAGGAAACTGATGATACTGTGACATTGTGTAAAGGCTTTATTACTATGGAGGGAGATGGGTGCATTACTCACAAATGCAGGCGCTGAAATAATTATGCAGGTGATCCTGAAAAAGTGCCAATAAAACCTTTTATCTTATACCATGCAGTTTTGAACATTTTTCTATCACTTATTTTACAAAAGAAATATTTTACCCATGTTATACAGAATTCTGTGAAAGAATTTTAGTACCATTTTTTATATCTCTTCACCACTACAGCTTGATACATTGGGAAGAAGCAGCCTACCATTGTCATGGGTCATAAGGATACTTGGCTGAAATAGCTCAGTGAGTGGTACCAAGTGCTCAGTGAGAACTGGAAATCCAAATTAAACAGACGTCTTGAGGCAGTGTTGTGAAAGGCAATAGCAGTGATTTCTTCCACAGAATAGCTCATCAAAATATGCCTCATGTACAGAATGATGGTGGAATATAAGGTGGATACGCTGAAGGCCATTTAAAACTGGAATCAAGTGCTGCGGTTCCTGTTTCCACTGATACTGGAATGATGGTCTAGTGGTTAACAAGAGATTTGGAAAAACACAGATCAGTTCCTTGCCTTGTTCCAGTCTTCCATATGACCTCATTAGTATCACAGTGCCTCTCCTTCAGTCCTCGTGTGCAAAATTGAGATAGCTATGTCTACAGCAGAATGGAGAAAAGGTTTAGGAGTTGATGACCCTCAAACCTCACTGCAACAGATGGTATATAAACAGAGTATGGGAGCTAAGTCCCTCGTTTTACTTCTAGAAGATCACACAGTGGTAGATGCAACTGTCAGTGGTGGGAGATTGATTCTGATAATTCTGCATTTGGGAGGAAGGAAGTCAGTTTATGTCAGACTTGTTTATGGTGGAGTTTAGTGCTTCTTAGCGATGTGGGCTGTTTGTGTCTCCAGTGAAGCTAATATTGCTGAGAGTGCAACTGAGGCAATAGCAGTCAAGTGTGGTTTATGTTCCACTTGTGCAGTTTGCTATGAAGTTCTCCAAATGTGTACGTGTGTGTGTAATAGATAAAAGAACGTTGACATTTTCTTTGATTGATATAATCAAAGTCTGTCCACACTGCAGTTAGGTGTGCTGTAAAATGCACCACAAAAACAGGTGCCCAGAGATTCCGTTCTGGTTTTTTCCCCTGGGTAGCTCAAAGCCAGGCTCGAGTGTGTGCTGCTGGTAAACAGTATGGACAGCTCATGAGCAGAACACAAGGCAACTCTAAGGAACTGTCTGAAGGACCAAGGAAAATTAGGTATGAATTGAGTGCTGTGATCCAGAGGGAGGTGATCAGTCCTCAGAGCATCAGGAATCAGTAGGCTGGCTGGAAATGAGCCTCAGCTTCACAACTGGAGCTCTCTGATCCTGCTAGGAGAGTTGTGGGTCTTCTGTTGTAAAGCTGCACATTTCACATCTGCTCAGACGCTATGTAGAGAAGTGCAGACTTCCTGATCAGGAAACCTTTCCTGACATATAGCCTCCCTTAGAACAGCTTCGATGTGTGCAAAAATGTATTCTCTATTTAGCGTAACTGAAAGCACTGAGATAGTCAATCACATGTAAAAACTTTGTCAGTTACTAAGCATCAGATCTAGAAATGGTGAAAATAATGGCATTTCAGGTGTCATTAATCTGAGGCATAATGGTGCCTTTAACAGCTAAATGAACACTGTAGCTCAGGTAATTCAGGTATCTTTGCATATAATCAGGCTTTCAAATAAATTGCAAAGTTCAATCCAGTATGTATTCATTTTGAGACGTCCCGGAAGTGTGTAAACTGCAGTTAGCACAGTTGCCTTATATTTACAAGCTCTAAGATTTAGTAGGAACTCTTCAAATGGGAATAGCCTGGTCTTGAGTTACGAATTGCTAAACTCATCCATCTATCAAATTACTACACAAAATCACTCTTTAAATGCATGGAGGAAGTATACCGCTATTGCAGATGTGTTCCTATGTCTCTTTTTGACACAGCAAGAAAATAGCAAGGAAATAAATTTAAAGCATTGGGCAATATTAAGACTTTTCAGAGCAAGGCATCCAAATGAAAACCCATAATCAAAATAATAATTATCAGGGAAATGCATTTGCTTTCACAGTAATCATGCAAAGTAAAGCACGGAATATGTCTTAAGTAATAAAAAATGGTGATTTCTGTTCAGAGGTAAGAAGAAAGCCTAGCACTTGAGGATAAAAGCGCTTTGTACATGATCAGTTCTTGATGGATTTTCTCAGAAATGGGCCTTTGTGTATTGTACATAAAAAAAAGAGGGAAAATTGAAGCCGTTATATGATGAATGCATCCAAAGGTGTGATGAAGCTGGGATTGGGTTACTGAAGCTAGGAAGCTGCCTGTCTTTCTCTTCATTTTACAATTACTACAGTGTAGAGTTAGGTTGAAGTGATATTCTGTGAAATAGTAAGACTTTCTACACTGTGGAAAGACTTTTGGAAAGTTCCAGAAAAGTCAATGTATAATTTCTGATGCAGGTAATTTGTTGGGTTTTATGTTTGGGTTTTTTTTTAATTAAACTGGCAGATAGTCTGGCCAATTTCTTCCATACAATCTTTTTATTTCTGATATAAAGAAATTTCAGCATGTCTTTTCATATTTGTTATTCAAATTATCTTATGCCTCCTGACTTCATAGTATATTTTACCTTCCATAGCTTTGTTCTCCCTAGTTGGTCTCAGCTGTTTGGGTTTCTAAATCCCAGAGCTTACCTCTAAGTTTAGACTAATCTTGTCATTTTGCCATTTAATCGGGTTAATATTTTTAACAGCTTCCATGCAGTATGTAAGAGCTTCAGTTACACTGAGTTTCATTGCTAAGGCTGTATATGATTTTGATAGTGGACATATACAATGAATCTTGGTTTTCTTTTTGTCCACACTAATTTTGAGCTCTTAAGTCTCCATGAGTGGCACTGGACTTTGGTTGATTTGGGTCAAATCTGTTTGCAGTTGGGTTGAATCATACTTGCAAAATCATAAAAAACATGTAATAGAATAAGTATACTTTTCTTTCAGCTGATACAATATCCTGGATTTTATCCCTCCACATAGTGTTCATAGTAAGAGCAGCTGACTCATTTTGAGTAATTCCAGTTTATATGCTCTGAAGAAGTTGTAGATTGGAAAAGGCCTAGTGTTATATCTGCATATAAATAGCTGCATTTTCCAGTAGCTAATATGATTCACTTCATTTGCCTTCTTCAGTGGAAGTAATAGCTCTTCCCTTTCCCTGTTTTCCTCTTTTCAGAAGTAACAGTTTATTCAATGAGGTCGTGCAGATGAACTTTGAAATAGCCAGTTTCAGCAGCCTTTCTGGAACGCAGCCCATCACCTGGCAGGTGGAATACCCTCGGAAGGGGACAACAGACATAACCTTGTCTGAAATCTTCATCTGCCAGAAGGATCTTGTTGGAATTGTTCCACTGGCAATGGTAAGAAACTGTTTTAGCATGTTGCTCCATACAATCTGTATGCGGTCTGACAAAACATATACCAGGCCTCAGAGAGACTGGCAAAGGAGTGCTGTCTGCCCTGCCTCCCTTGCTTGCTAAAATCATACCCTCATTTAATGGTCTATACACATCACACTATTTCAGTTCTTATAAACTTACCACACAGGAAAGGGATGCTGCCACCTTAAAAATCTCTCTGGCTTTTAAATACTGAATTTCTGACATCCATGGTTCCCTCCAGGCCACCAGCTGGTAAGAAAAAGCCAAGTAGATTTACATTCCCATTTCTAATTGACACTGCATAGCTCCAACTTGCAAGCTGTAGAGAAACTTTATAGGGCCCGGAGCACCTTTTGCTTGCTTGGTCCTTGGTAGGCTGAGGCGGATACAGATTTTGCTGGCTGTTTCCCTAATAGTGTAAGAACCTGTGGCTTTAAGGGAAAGAGAAAATAATAATAGCCTCGATAATATGTTTAACAAAAATGTAATATAGATTTTCATATGGAAAAATGCTTTGGGTTAATATGTGCTCTGCTCAGCGTTGTAGCCTTTTTGTGGGCTACCTACCTCCCTGTGAAATCATACCTGTTGCTTCTCTTTACAAGATGATTTGTGGAAGCAGTGTTGCCTTTTCTTCCTCTAGCCCAGTGAAGATGCAGTTAGTTCTGCAAAGCAAGGCGGGGACAGTGGGAGCATTGAGACTTAGCAGTTAGAGCCCCCTCCTGTGAGTGAACAACCTAGGATTATTTTCCTCCGAGTCAAGCAAACAAGGAATTTCACTGGAGTCTCCAACATCTCAGGTGCACTGCTGGGTGGGCATTTTATTTTCTATAGGATTTAGGTACATGCTGAGAACTTTTTCTGTGCTCGCAGGTGAAATAGGTGCAGAGCATTTATTTTGGAAGTCCTGCCAAAGCTCAGGAAAGGGAGAAGTGCAAAGCTACCTAGAACAGCACCAGGTGGCAATTCATAGAGGAACTGCACATGCTATCATTAGTCAGTGTTAGAGCTCTGGATCTGGGAGAGGAGTTAAACCTGTCTCACTTGTGAATTTTGCCTCTCCTGTGCATAATCTTGGTGGGGAGATTCTGGCAGTCTTTTCTTTGAAGGCTTTTCAGTGGTTTGCCGCAGATAATTAGATGAGTATTATTTCCTGGAAGTCCTAGTCTCAATATAGTCTTTCCGTTTGAAGAGTAAAACTGCCGCTCGTATCAAATGAGATCATGACCAGCAATTTCCTGATCCAAAGTCTGTGAAGTCAGCAGAAAGCCTGTGCTACATTGTAGATCTGAGAGGTAAATAATTGTCTTCGTTACCTGTAGAGTTGAACAGGAAATACATAATTGAGCTTCTGTGCTCTGTAGACTTGAGAATGTGTGTAGGCTTCTCTGGTCAGATGTTGTTTTGAGATAGGTGCCTTCCAGTACCGAATGATAGACTCCTGTCTACAGGCAGACTTAACATCTTCTACCGTGTATTCAGCAGCTGGGGAATCTAGTATCTCTATCAGGGTCTAATGCTTTTGCACTTGCATAGAAGGTTCGAGATTTACTTGCAGACTTGTGTCTATTCTAGATTAAAATTCTTCTGTATGTGTGGGTTCCTTTAAGAACTGGAGGTCTAAATGAATTAATTTAGCATTGTTTAAATTGTGTAAGGTAAGATCCTTTGTTCCCAACAGGTGCACCATTAGGCCCTCTGGGTTGTGCAAAGGGTTCAACCACTGAAATCATTAAACCTTTCTCTTTGCAAAGCTTTCTTGTGTTTGTTTATCTCATTTCTGTACCTTGTGATAACACTCGGCTGGAGCCAAAATATACTGTGTTAACAGAATCCAGTCAGATGGGATACTAATGCAAAATTGGCTTTGCTAGCAGGATATTAGTAGATAAAGGGAGTTTTCTGTTAGCTAACATGGCATATCCAGCCAGGGTGCTTTCTTCATTTAAGCATTAATCTCTGGTTGAGCTGCTTACCTGGCAGTTCTGCTCAGAAACAAGAGTCACACTGAAAAGTAAGTGATACTGTATCTGCTAAGAAGTCAGACCACAGTCTTTATCTCAACTACACACTGTAAAGCAACAGCACATTATTTTGCACAGAAATCAGACCTCAGCATTTATCAGCAAGTGTGTTTCATAATCCTTTAGAGGGTAAAGTAGATTTTGTTGATTTAAGCACAGAGTGTTCCTACAGCAAAACTGCTGACGTCAAAAGTAAGATCTGGTATCCCCAAATAAAGGGGAAGAACAAGCTGGATTAGGATGGAGGGATCTGATTGAGTCTCTGCCATTAGCCTGATGGGCATCCTAGTCGGTCTTTTGAGGATGAAAGCAGCTAATGTTTGCTTGGGTTCAGTATAGCATGAGGGTTGTCTCTGACTCGCAGAGTAATGCATGTCTCTTGTAAGCCATTCCAAGGTTATGAAGCAAGAAGGATCATGTATCTTTTATTGCCCTATGCCTGGTTACGTTACCAAAAGGTAGTAAGATGAAAAACAAGCAGGTCTTCAAAAGATTAGTGCAATCGTTGCTACAGTATTTTGGAATGAAAGATATTAGAGAATTGACATTGTCAGCAGGAAGTGAACCTGGAATTTTGTAAGAGCCTTACTCGGATCAGTGGAGCAAGTGATAGGATGCAGCTGCTGAAATATCAATGGGAATGTATCATACAGTCAAAAGAGATGGTTTTAATAGAATCTGTATTCTGTGTGCCTAACTACTACACTAAATAGTGTACGCAAGAAACAACAATGCATTGATGCTACTACAGCAAACACTGCAGTGAAATAAAAGGAGCAAGAGATATCAAAACTACTGGGTGGAAAATAAGTGTAATAACTTCTTTCTAGAAAAAAAAAAAAGATGTGTACACTTGAGGTAAGTATATTTTTTTTCCTGAGCTCAGAAGTTAATCAATCTGAGTAATTTTGGAGGACATTTCACCCTTCAAGGTATTTAGGGAGAAAAATGAGACAGAAAAGTGAGAAAAATGTAATTCTGTCTGATTCTGCTGCTTTCTAACTTTCACATACCAGAATTTTAGTTAAATAATTACTGTGGGAAGTGATGCATCAAAAATAGATCCTAGTCAGACATATGTATTACTCTCACTACCAAACTCTTGAGTATGGCACTTGGTGCAACCATCCACTCAGTATCTCTTTCATGCAGGCTGTTTCAGATTCTGTATGTCTCACTCAAAGTATGGATTTATAAGATTAGATTTGTATGTTACATTTCCATCACTGAATAGCAATAATTAACTGAGGCAAGAATTGTAAAGAGGTAATGTCATTTATTAGACCATCTGATACACACGGAAAAAGATAGGTGCTGTTTCAGGCACACAATCCTTCTTTCAGATCTCTTGACTCACTTAAATCATAGCAGGTGTGAAATAGCTACAGAAACTGGGGGTAGTAAAATTCATGGAGTATGAGAGTTAAATAAGAAAATAAGAAGATTTCTTAAGGCAAAATGGAAAATATATCCCACTGTCTGCTGGCAGGAAAACTCTACCCCAGAGATTCAATCTTCCAGTAGAGAAAAATCCACTGCCTGAGTTATGCCCTATTCTGGCATTTTTTAGTTCATATTACTTATTGCAGGATCAATTAGAAAAGTGTCTTCATAGGAACTTAATTAATTGTCTGCTAAGCTGCTTTTGAAAAGCTCCTCAATTAATCACAAGTAACTCAGAACTTGTCAGTTAAGGTGTAGAAGGCAGGTTACCTTGCTTTCCTCATGTTCCTGCAGTTTCTATCCTGTCACAAGCAAATGTAGCCAATTATATTGATTTTACCTCTTGATTGGATTAAAAAGCAAACCCAGAATTGTTCACCTTTCTGCCATGTGCACACACGCAAATCCCACTGAAGAAGGCTCTGTGTTTGTGTCCAACACGAGTCCGTGGTTTAGGAAATCTGGCAAGAAATTTAATGCTTCAAATGTATCATATGTATTTTTAATACTAGAAAATTTTGCTTTGACATAGAACAAAGTAGAAGGCCTACGTATAAGTTCATTGTTTGATGCCAGGAAGACACATTAATATTAAAGGAGAGCTCCCTCATGGGAGCACAATGGGGAATCAGTGGTTTAATATTTATGCAAGACCGTCTGGATCCGTGTATATAAAACCAAAGTAGTACTCCTTCAAACAAGTGCCTGGTTTCCATGTACCTTTCTTTATATTCAAAACTCAGCGTATTGACAGTTCTGCTGCATAAGTAAGCGAATGCCGTGAAAGATGCAGAGCTGTGACTCAGCCAAACCCACTTTTGGACGTTTTTATGTATGCTTGTTAACTTGCTCTCCATTAAAATACAGAGGATCAAATATTTAGCTCCTAAAGCAATGGTTGTTTTATATACACATTTGAGTATGATGTTCCCTAAAGTAAAGATTTTTTTAAGGTATTTCTTTGTAATGAAGTCCCTGTAACACCATTTTAAAATATGGACCTAAATAAATAGTTTTTATTCCTGCACACTCTTGACTTCCCACTGTAAAGCTCTATCTGCTTCAAGGTCACAGAAGTGCAGAATTCTCCCTCCTGTTAAATCTTTCAATCTTGAATTAAGCGGGGTGCAACAGGCACTGGGAATGTTCCAGAAGATAAAAGCTGAGGCTATATAAACTCATGCATTTCCTGATTTGCTTATCACAAACAAAGAAACAGATAGTCTACGTATCAGCTTTTCAGCTGACAGGTATTGTGTCAGATAATTTAATTATGAAATAAACACATCAAATAAACACTGTGAGTTGAAGGAAACTTATTTGATGTAAAACTATCCTATTATTATTAATAACTGGGACAACTTAAGTGAACTGTGAAGCCCTAAATAATACCATGAAGTCAAGAGGTTTTATAGTTCAGTTACAAGACGGAGTGCTCTGAGTGAAAGACCAGAGTTCCAATCTTCTGATGTTAAGGGAGAAGCAGTAACTGAGATCACTTGTATACCTACAACTTCCATCATGGCAGGTTGCAATGGTTTAAATGAGGATAGCATTCCCCCCTTTAGATTTATGGTGGTTGTAATTCCACTGAAGTTTGTGTCATTGCCCTGTATTTATAGCAGATAAACTCAGGATCCTGCATACCTGCTTATAAATTGGCTGCCTCACGTAGTGCGTTGATCTGTGACTAGCAATGTTCATCGATTAATCTTATCTGTTAAGAATTGGCTTTTTTGTTGTCTGTCCATCAGGAAACAGAAGCAAAAAAAAAAAATAATGAAGTGTTCATTGATCTTAAAGTGGTCAGAAGATGCAGACAACATAAAGAATTCAATATGGCTCAATTTAATGGTGCCTTAAGTCCCAGTTATCATTTCTACAACCCCTGTGCTTTTGCTTCTAGCTTCTGTTTTCCTTTTCTTTACTAAAATCACACTCAGTCCTGCCTTTTGCAGGAAATGAGAATGGATCGATAAGGCTATCTCAGCTGCCTGGAATTAATTTTTCCATTGGATCGAGTTGTATGTCATTTTCTGTGCAGCACAACAATATGTATCATTTCCTCTCCCAGCATCCCTCATATCTGACAATGCTGTTGAATGGATTATTCTGAGATTTTCAAAACGCTGAGGAGAGCTGGGGTCAGCTAGCTTCCAGATTTTTAAAGATCCCTGACATACAGAAAACTTCTGGGTTTCTTTGCTGATTTTCCTGTCTGTACTAGAGACGTATTAATATGAGCCTTAATATATGTGCTTCTCAGCCTTGTTGGGAGAGAAATCCTGCAAACCAAACACAACATTGCAGAACAGCGATAATGAGCATCAGACAGCCAGCGACTCAGTTATTGGATGCTTGGTGTTGTGGTGATACCTGAATGCTCCCCTTGAACAGGAGTGTCTCACAGCACCAGATGCTGCACAGACAAATGACAGACAAGTCAGAAACCTCTAGAATATTCTCAGTCTGCAAGCCAAGCTAATCAAAGTCAAGGTGTTGTTCAAGGTTGGATGAAACTGAGCTCCATGGACGGAAAAGGAGGGACAGCACAGCTGACACTGGGACACAGGATGCCACATAGCAGGCATAGGTATTTGAGATTCCCCCAGCCAGTCCATGCTGGATGCTGATCACTTGTGTGTGTTAGCAGAGTACTGCTTGTGGGCTCTTCCTTCTGACAGCATGGCACAGTGCAGGGCTGCATGGAGATAGTCAGGTGCTTCCATGCTGATTCTCAGCAGTGCAAGTTATCCTGAGTCAAGCCCACATTCCGCTGCAGATAATTTTGGTACTGTTTCATGGCACTGCATTGTCTGGAGATTATTTTGTCCGTGTGATTTGTTGGGCAGGATTTTGGACTGCTTTAAGTATTGGTTCCGGTTGGTGGCACTGCTCCATCAGAAGAAGACATCTTAAATAACAAGTTTATATTTGAAATGACAGCTGATTAAAATTTTCATTGTTTAACACAAGCACAAAGGCAGTTTCACAGCTGCCACACACATATGAGGAGAGCCCATGCAGAGCCAAAATAGCTAGCCAGCAGAAAGCGAGCTCTGGACCCAGTTGATAGTGCTTAAGAGGGACATTCCAGGGCTGTGTATTTTGATGCTGTAGCTGTTAAGGACCGTATCCACCCTGTGTGCCCTCCCCTGCTGCTTTCACTGCCAGATCAGATGGAGGAGGGCAGAGAAACACTTCTCAGCAGGAGCAGGAGGTCAGTTTCGGAGGCTGATAATCAGTAGAAGTTTGCAGCTGAAACAGAACTGGAGTGTCAAGGCAGAAAAGTTACTAATTTGTAAGACTGTAGTGTGTGTTAAGCAGTTCAGACTTTGACCATGGCCAGCAATGGGGCAAATGCTGTGTGTGATCCTGAACCTCCCCCAGCACTGTGGAGGATTTGAAAGAAATGTAAAAGGAAATGGAAGAACGTTGATGACTTTGTTGCCAAGGTGCTGGAAAGGGAACTGGACTCAGTTGTTAGATTATGCTCTATACTATGCAAGTTTACTTATGGAAGTACTAGTTTGCATCTGAACTAGTGCTTTCTCATTAGCTTTAGCTAACAATCAGTTGTCTTAACTGATAAGTGTTAAGTCCAGGCACTGCCCAAGCTTATTCCAGGAAACAAACTTGTTTACCCTAAACAGTGAAGAGTTTCCACCTTCGCATGCTGTCACTTAAGAGTGACAGGCTGAACCACATCTGCAGAACAGAGCAGGTGTGTCTGCAAACAGCCAGCTTGAGCATGAAGTGGGTTAGCTGTGACTTACACTGAAGAACAGGAGCACTTTGTGATAGCTGGCAGCTTCTAATGATGATTTTGATCCGTAAAGCTTCTCTATTTCTGGGGATTACCTCATTCTTCACAATCAGGTGAAATACCTAGCAGAATCAGGAATTGTTTAGGCTGGACTCTTAATGAGGCTCTGAGGTGCTCCAGCTTGGACAGTGAACCTGTCTAGACAACAGGAATACGCTTTACTCTAATGGAAGATAATGAGTGAGCATGAGGGGAAAAATAATCACCAGGACTTTTATAAGCCTCAGTGTTATAATGAGCTACCTCAAGCATTAAAAAAATAGCAAATTTTCACCTTCAGTTTACTATAGATGCATGTTTGCCTTACCCTGCTTTCAGTTTACATTCCGATATTCAGCGAGACTCTCATCACTGAGGATGTTTGTCATGGAATACATTAGGACTCTCTAATTCAAACTCAGTAGTTCTGCTTGAGGGAGATAAAACACTAAAAGCTAGGACAGGATTCAGTACAGTCTTGGAGAGAAGGCTAGCACTGTGCTTCTGGCTCTTTCTGTTTGTGTAGCAGCTGCTAAAAGGACATGGGGAGCAGCGGTGGTGATGGGATTTGAACTATTCATCGTCCCAGCACCAAAAGGGTACAAAGAGCATACCAGAGCTTGGACTACTAACAGAATCTGCTTTGCTAAGCTAGAGAGGCTGTGTTCAGAGGTCTTTCTGCAGTGCCCAAGCTGTCCAGATTGATGCACATATGCTAAATGAATTAACAGACCAAAACTTCTACACTGTGGCAGCACCCCATTGCTGTGACGTGTGTTTCAGACCATAGTTAAACTGCAGGGCCTGGCAATGGGAATCAGCACAGACTATGAGCCTATCAAGATTGGTTTTCCCCTCAGAAACAAGTCATGGCTGATACTTAAAGCACCAGCACCATAGCACGAGCATCAGGAAGCCAGCACACTGATGAGAGAGGGAACTTCAGCAGCAAATGGAAACAAAAGTGCAGCTGACATTAGTCAGGTCCCAGTCATCTGGTTTGTCCTCTGTATTTTTTCTCTAGCAAAGCTGATTGTCTCTCTGCAAGACTTGTTACCTCACAGAACATTAATCTAGGCTGTAACGATGTAATTTATGGCTGTAATTTGCTTTTGGAAATCCTCTATTACTGAAAAATAGCAGCAGCACGGTTTTACTAATTACGTAGTTGAGTACTGAATGGTGACTGCAACTGCCAGGATTAGTGACTATGTTGTACTCTGCTCTCCAAGACCCTATAGGACCAGAGCTGTGAAGGTTTTGAAGTGATAAAATTAGTATTTTGATTAAACTAAATAAGTGCAAAAAAGTAATTCAAGTTCCCCGGAGAGTTTGAGAAAACGATAGAGGGAAACACTAGCCTTTAAATTCCGTATTGGAAAATCACATCAGTGTGTAACTACACCACATAATGTGCTTACCTGTAGTGTGTTTCTGCAGCATAGCCTGTTTATCTATACCTTCTACCCCAAATTACTTCTCACAGGTCAAACCTTCAGGTTCCTTATTGAGTTCTTCTCTCAATATGCCATTGCAAACAGAACTAATTGATATCTTCTTTTTCATTAATGTGGAAATTTTGTTACCTTGGCATAACACTTTTATTTTCATTTGCACAAATCAGATTTTACCAGGGCTTAGCTGGGGAAAGAGCATGTGGACAAAATCACCTTGTGTGATTTAAAGGTGAATTCCTTTCCTTTTATGTCCTGAAACAGTGCACAGCTGAATGAAATCCAAAAGGCTTGCTATAACCTCTTTGTGATCTTGAGTTCTCATTTTGGAGAGCTAACAGAAGGTAGAAGGCCTCCTGCTGCATATATTATGTCAGTAGAAGAAATGAAAGCGATCAGTCTAAGACCTGGATGTACTTTGGAATCATCTTGTATAGGGTACTACACGTCTGTCTGCCAATACCAAGAAGTTTTTATATGGCTTGAAGCTTCAATTGAGCCAGCAGAGAAGACTATGTTTTAGCTTCTGGATCTGGGACAAAATGTCAATTGCAGGCAATGAAAAGCAGTGACTAACAGTGGAGCTGCCAGCTGGCACGAGGTATCCTGCGGCATATGTTTTAAGAATGCCTGGAAGCTTCAGGAGTGAGCTTCATGTGGTAATAAATAAGTCATTTGAGACTCAGTAATTCCTCCTCACTGCTCTTACCTCATTTAAAATATGGACTGCTCATCAAGGACTGGGAGATTCCAATAGGCAAAAATAGGAATTCTCTGATGGACCAGGAGCCACATGCCTGGAGTTAGTTTCTGCCTCTTTGGAATCTTGGGCAATATTCAGGTCCACAGCAGTTCACTCATCTTTACAATGGACACAGGAGTTAATATTTCATAAGTTATTTGGCTTACACATCATTCTGTGCTGCTGAATATAAAGGACAATTCCCTGCTTAAACGTGAATGCCAGTCTCCTCTACTCAGTACTAGCAATGTTGTTCTAGTCCAGAAGAGTAAAAATGTAAGTGAAGCAAGGTTTGTGGCTAGAGGTGATGTCTTTCATTAGGCCATCCAATAGAGTTAGAAAAAGCAGCCATGCTTTTAAGCACACAGATCTTTTTTGAAGCCCCTTTCAATTTAGTAAGTTGCTGTGAGATGCTCAGATAAAGATAATGTCACTGTGGTTGCTCCAGGTTATACTAACAAATAAAATACTGCTTTAAACAAATGGATTTGATCCCTTTGTCCTTCATATCACTGACTTATACAATGGTCATAATAACCTATTTCAAGGATGTTTCTTCAGCCATGACCCTCTAGCCAGCATGATCTTGCAAAGCAAACCCTGAAGGTAAAACATATTTTTCCTTGAATAAGGAGGAAGTGATTTCATCTGTGATTATATATACCTTATATATTTACTTTGCCTTCATCTAGATATATGCTGGGTTTAGTTCCTTTATATTATAAGGCTCACCAGTCTGTTAGACATGTGTCTGATCAATAATTTAATTTTCCCATGTCACTCTCTCATCTTTTTAACTGTAGTAAGTTTCTGATGTCTGCTCAGCATCTGCTCTCATTAATGTAATAACCTCGTTCCTGCCCTCTATGTGCTTTGCTTATGCAGACCTGCTATGAAGTCAGTGAAATCAATAAGCTATTTGAAAAACAAGAACATTCTAGCAAGGATAGGAAATAATAATGACTATTTTCTGCATTTTTATTACTACTTCTCCATAGCAGACCCTAAGAGTCTTTGTTGTGTCTTTCTTACACATTTTTCTTATCAAAAGTTAAAACTGTACTGCCAGAATAAAAGAGCAAGAAGAAATTTTCTTTGCCTGATTTGAAAGTAGACTAAATTAAATCAAAATAACAGAGCAGAAGCTGCCTGCTTCACTTCCACTATTGTTTAAATAGTTCTGATATCCACAAACTTGAGCCGAGTGCTCATGTGCACTCCACAGCCAAAAGCTGAGGACCTTACAGAACTTGAAGAAGATGAATACTGCCTATTAGAAGGAGAAAGTAACTCATTAATAATCCATGACATATTAATCTACACAAATAAAACAAGTTCACAGCCCTCCAGAGCGGCCATAAAATTCATGCATGTATCATGCACAGTACCCCGCTTACTTAACAAAAAAAAATTGTCCTTGGGACTTAATCCTTGAAGTCCATAAAGCATTTAAAATTGCTTCACCTATAGACTATATAGGTGCATAGACTGCATGCCACCCCACACGGTGAGCAGTACTGTGCCATTCGCTTGAAACAACCAGGCTAGGTAAGATTTTACCTCAATTTTCCAAGGTTTATTCATCATCAGTGTAGGCTTGGAGCACTATATAAAACTCGGCTCATATTTGGTAGAATCTGGGACTCCACCTGAAATTCCAGGAGTCGGCACCATATTTTCCTTGACTCTAAAAGAGTTTCTCCTTCCACTGTAAACAAATGGAGCAAGCACAGTTGCCCTTCTGTAAATGGGGAGCTGAAGCACAAAGAAGGCAGACAGGAAACAAGTTAATCCAAGGAGGAGGAAGAAAGATGTGATCCAAGTGTCTAATTAG
The DNA here is from genome assembly GCF_034315485.1 of Pezoporus occidentalis. Classification (NCBI taxonomy): domain Eukaryota; kingdom Metazoa; phylum Chordata; class Aves; order Psittaciformes; family Psittacidae; genus Pezoporus; species Pezoporus occidentalis. The sequence continues at coordinate 8,697,600 of NW_026915691.1, read as the reverse complement.
ACATATAGGTGTTTAATTCCATTAAAGACACTATAAAGTCTGAGCCATCCATCCAGGACTACCAGGTATGACACAGGACCTACAGAAGACCTATACCCTTACAGAAGAGCATCTGGAGGCCAGGCATGATACCTCAGAGCATGTAAATAGCACTCTGTTCTTAGGCACTTCAATCTTTTCCCAGAGCTGCAAATTGTGAATTGGATCTGTTGGGAAGCACATCCCCAGAAATACACCTCTGTGGATGTCTTTAGCATAGAATTTAATTTATCAAACTGTACTTCCTTGACATCAGTAGCTTTTCCTGCTACTGATGAATAATGCAGGATTACAAACTGAAACAAATAAAAAGCGGACATAAGTATTTGTAAACATCAGACCCTCACTGTAAGGCTTCTTTAAGCTTTTCTTGACTCCCATCATTCAGAAACCACATTAAGATTTCCATCTCAGCTGCCCAGCATGACTTTGTGATACTGCTGTACACTACGTCTTTACAGGCTCCACCAGTGCCAGTGGTGGTGCTGGTTTCATATTGACCACAGTGAACATCTGCAACATGCTAAGGGATAAACAGCAACAGAAGTATTAGTGTGATCCAGATCACCATTAAGTGGTGGAAAACCCTTGGTATCTGTCATATCTTGTTAGCATAACAGCCAATTAAATCAGTCTGTTTTTTCTGAAGATAGAAACGAGTTATATATAAAATTAAAAGTACTGCCCCTGTCTGCGTGTAATCAAATATGTGGCTTATATTAACATGGTATGTCTCCTAATCTCATTTCCACTATCATTGTGGGTGTATTTGTGTGCATATAGATTACTCACATATATACATGTAGTGTGTAATTGTGTGTGCATCCATGCGTGTGCCCTAATATGCTTGTGTATTTTTGATCTGCAACTGTCTATTGATTACAGCTATTACAGCAATATTATTATAGATATATAGCCAACTATATAACAGGGCCGCAGGTTTAATTGAAATGAACATGGGAAGAATTTCAAATTGCTAATGAAAATTGCCTTTTTACTACCAGCTATATTCCCACTGTCATCACAGACAGGAGACATCCCCAGAGCTCTGCTGGTTCTGCCTAATGGTGGAGCAAACCCAATTTAACTGACAGTCCATTTCCAAATAACTTCCTTGGACTCATGAAAAAGGAAAGTAAACGACTGACAGATCTTGAGCCCAAAAAATGCCCTTGAATTGACAAATTTCACATATTAGTCCTTTTGCAACAAAAGCGAGCTGTAAGCCATGAAATTATTTCAGCAAGAAAATACTATACAGCTCCATCCATGGCTGCTTAAGCATCCATGAACTATTCCATTACAAGATCACCAGGTGGCTATTGCCTTTCTCTTCCATTCAGGCTTTACCAATATTCCCACTCCCAGCTGTGATAAACTTAATAGGACCATTCAGCAATGGAGAAAACATGAGAGGTGTTCATCATAGCTGAAGGCTTTCTCAGTCAATGATTCCTTAGATGTTTGAGTAAATGAAAAGCTATTTTTGTGATTACAAAGGATAGAATGTGTTGCAGTTTCTGAGGCCATTTTATTGACATAGCTTTTGGTATCTATAGCAAATATTTATCCTTTCCTGGGAAGGTAGTTAGTGGCTACAGTCACTGAACTTAATATGTTACTCTTGATTTTTCACGTGGCTACTCTTCTAAGAATGCTTGTTAGATAAAAAAACTATTTATATGACTGCGTATTGTAGGTGTTGTCATATGTGTACTATAGATGAAATATGCATAATCTATGCACTACATAAATGTATGAAAACATAAGTTTTCCAGAGAACTTAGGGCAATTTATTTCTTGTCTTCATCAAGTGTAAATGTATTCATAAGTATTTGTAAGTGTACTTATATCCATAAGTAGCAATACTCTGAAGCAACAGTGGCGATGGTTATCAAGTGTGTCTCTCTCAGAATAAGGGCTTTTAACCTGTCACTTTACAGTTTTTCATCTGTTTGCATTTTCTATGCTCAAAATAACTGATAGTGATGCTGGAGTTGGAATATCTCAGGTAATCACTCACATTTCAACCCATAACTACAATTTTTGCTCTTTAGATAATGTATTTCCTATGTAAGTGCTTTCATTTCTAAGTCAATTTAGCAAAATAGTGGAAGTAAGGAATGAAATTTCACCAAGAGGAGCAGGTAGTTTCCTGTGTTACACATACACATATTTTAAAAATATCATTTTTTTTTGTTACATTTATGTCTAAGTATAGAGAAATAAAATGCAGGCTTCTGCTTCCCATCTTCTCCAGTTGCCTTTGTGTCCCTATTCTGCATTCTAAGTGGTTATAGAAAGACGAAATGCAGGCTTCTGCTTCCCATCTCCTGCAGTGGTCCTTAAAACTTTTTCTATGTTTTAAGTGGTTCCAGAATTGTTTCCTTTGAAGTCATTTTCAGTTACAAACTCTTCCTCCACCCAGCAGGAAATACCATCTTTCTTTGAAAATGCATATTGGCCACTGGATCCTGCTCTAATAAACAGGAAATAAAGACAGCTTTAACATAATACTTGAGCTGTTCCTAGTTGAATTTATTGTCACAGCTTCTGGAAAACAGAGAGGCCCCCAGCCAGAGGTTCAGTCACTGTTGATACACATTTATCATGACAGACACTTAAAAAGGACAAACTGCACATTTCCCACTTTTAAGATGGTAGAGGAAGACACAAGCATGAAAACATTCAGTTGATTTTATTTCATGTCCTTATTAATTTGCAGTTTCCATTACCTAGAGGGTTAGATTATATAGTAAGATTTCTTGTTGGAGTAATTTAGGGTGGAACGGATGGTTTGAAGTTATTTCTTGAGGACTTGACTCATTGAAAGCAGTTTTGAATGCAGGTGTAATACATCATCATGCGTGAGCTAAGCATGTTACTCTGCCTGGTTCAAGCAGGGTAACAGTTCTTGTGACAGGTGGAAGAAGGAATTTCAGACACTCTATTTCACTCTATTTGCTGTCTTCAGTCTTGGGGGAATCTGCCTGACATCTCTTTCCTTGCAGAAGGCTTGCTGGTTGTCGCTGCTATAGGGGTGGTAACTATAGTTTAGTTCCTCACATTTTAGGTAGCTGGATCTGCTAAGCTCCTTCGTGGATGCTCTCTGTGGGAAAAGGACCATACATTTCTCATTCCACATTGCTTTATGCTAGGTAAAGACAGGTTTTAAGATAAGACAAAACAAAGGGTTTATATATAAAATAATTAAAACAGCCAAAAGAGATCAAATCAAGACCCATTTAGCCAAAATGGTATTTGAAGGTCCATATTTTATAAATAAAAGTGATTTTTATACATATATATATAACATTGGGACTATATATTTCCCCAAATCTTTTTTGAAAATGAAATAGAAAGAAAACTAGAACACTTCAGTATTTTATGAGTATTTTATTCAGCAAGAAAACCAAACCCAAACTGCGTCAGATGGTGTGGAAATGATTTTTCTCATTCCTAGATCTGTTCAGAAAACAAGAAGAATCAGTTACTCGCCAAGATGTGCTGAGAATCAGTTGATCTGGTTGCTCTTTTTTACTATTTGGCGTAGAAAGAGTCTCTTTTTACAGTCACTGCTCAGCATATTGACATCCAGCTATCACTGGATGGGGTCACTATTATGGAATTAATGAATACAAGTAGCATTAATATTCAGACAGTGGAACCTTACTGGTAGAAGTTTTAATGGAAATGCTTGGATCCTGATTCTGTAAGGGAGAGGATATAAGATTTCTTGGTTAGTCTCAGTGCCTGTGGCAAACTATTACAGCTCCGACATGAAGTTCTGAATTGGTATTATGAACTGCATGTGACAAACTTAGTATGACAAATACAATAAAGGAAATATTCAGTTCAGAAACAATTTTTTTAAAAGAAATACAAATTTGGTTTTCAGTTGGTCAGAAGCAGAAGTGACAGGACCATCGGAGGTGTTACACCGGTCTGGACCTACTAGCTAATAAGGTTTCTTTATTCCAGCTACTTTCAAACCCATAGGAAATTAAGAGACAGAGACTGGTTATCCCTCTTCAGCAGGTCACAGAAAGCTACCTTGTCTGCTAGTATAATTGCGGTTTCCATAAGCTCTGAAGAAAGGGCATTCATTAGCCTGCAGCTTGAAGCAAAATGTCCCTCACTGTCCTTTTGGAGGATTAATCCTTATTATAAATAGGGTATGTCTATTGCTCATTTTTCTGCTAACCAGAATACTGTTCATGGGCTTTGCAAATGGGAACTTTATGCTGCTAAGATTTTACGTTTTTATTCAAAATCACAAGGAATGAGAAGTGATATCCTGTTGCCGTAATTACCTGGGTAGAGTCCAGACCTCTGTACCTGACCTTAAGTCAATGTGGCCTTTGTACCGATACAGAGATCTGAGTAATGGCTTTCTAACATTTTTCTATCATTTTACCTCACTGACTGTAAACAGAGCAAAGCAATTAAAGGCATGGTTAATTCTGTTCAGCTTCTCCTTTTTAAAGAGAGATGCTCACTTTTGAGTGATGATGGAATTACATTTAGCAATACAGCCTTCATCTGTTAATTCAAAGCAATCATTGGCGATGTTCCCTTTTGCACGTTTGAATGCTAGCAGTGTAGATTCACTGCAAGGAAAGTGTGGATTAGTCATCCAAGAATCCAAAGATATTTTTCTGCATCCCTATCCGTTAATATATTCTACGTTCCCCTTTTCTATCCGCAGAGCATAATTTATCAGGACTTAAAAATTCCACTAGCAGGGTATTAGAAAACTGCACAAACAAGGAAGCAAATGGAACAGTTTGTTGCTAATGTAAGGGGCCAGTGAGTAAGATTTATCTCAATATGGAGACTGAACAGAGACAAGATCACTGATTAAAAAGACATTGCATTTGCAGAACTCCGAGTTCCCATTGTGAAGACGCTCAGATCTTTGTCATAAATTACATGGTTCAGAAAAACTACAGAGAAGGTTGTGCTGGGTCCAGGGTATTTCCATGCCAGCTGAGTGCCATTTGCTTTCTCTCCTTCTGGCCCCAGGAATCTGCTGCTGTGATGATGCTCAAAGCCACTCTTCCTGGAGGTGAGAAATACGAGTCTGAATCCCTTCCTTATGTCCTTGTTTCCCCATTTCCTCCATTTACCTTCTTTAAGACTTGTTGAGACCTACAGACATCATGTTGATCAAGGTCTTCAAACAAATGTTGTGCATGCTAAGGACAGAACAATGCCAGTGTCCACCTTTGGGTCTTCCCATGGGTGGTGTTTTATCTGTTTGACTTCTCCATTATTTGCTCCTCAGGGCAGGTATTGTCCTTAATTTTTGTGCCATATACATTGTTGGCCATTTAACAAAGATTTAATAAAGAGAAGATACCTTGCAGTGTTGTCATGTGTTGAAAAGAATTATCATCCAAAAGAAACTTTGAGATCCTTTGTTCTGCTGTCCTCATCAGAAACAAGATTGCAGAAATGGCAGCTTTTATTGAATAAGCCTGTCTCTCATATATATAGATTTTGAATGGCCTAATTTTTCACCACTGTTGATTTGTTCATTAGTTTACATTTTCCCTGGCAATATGAACCTGAGAGTCATGGAGTAACCTGTATTCCATTTAGATTCATATTTGAATACTGAGGGATGTATTAAGTAAGTAGGTTGTTCCCCTTTGTTTTTACTGCTTAATGGCATTACACGATTTCTTTTGCAGTGTGATAGTATTCATGAAATAAAAGTCGCCATGTTATAAACTGGCGAAGGAAGCAGAGCAGGATTTACATGTGATGGGCCAGTAGAAGTGGAGTCATAGAATACTTAGGGTTGGAAAGGACTTTAAGTGAAAGAAAGAGCAAATTGTATTCCCACCAACAGAATTTGCCCTTCCCCACTGCCTGCAATGGAGTGACTGCCTCAGGGGGCTCCTCAATCACGCAGACTCTTAGGTCTGTAGGAACAATCCTGTTCTTCTGAAATGTGTGCTAAGAATTTGAAAACGGAATGTCAGCTTCTTTCCTTTCTTGTATACACTGTCCATGAACGTGGACTTTCAGAAAATCCAGTTGGCAGAAAGCACAATGTATAATTCACTTTTAATCATAGGATTATGTAGATAAACAGTCTGCTGCCTAACAATGTTATTTTGTTAATCAGCTGTAATCTTAGTAGTATTAATAACTCAGATCTGCAACCATTGTGTTATTAGACCCACTGATCAGCATAACAGTTGCCTACAGTGCAGTACAGCCCTGTTCATCGCTCTAACTAGGATGCCCTGGAAACTTGTGGTGCATAACTTAGTGCTCATCAGTAGACTATTTACAGTGTTTGCAGCTGGTGTATATGGAGTTTACTTTCTATCTCGCTCATCTCCATCTTTTTCTCTTGTAACTGTGTTGCCAAGGTGTCACTGTTCATCAAGGGTGATGGGTTGAACAGTAGTTGGAAGCACAGTACAGCTCCTGGAGCTCTCCTGCATAGGCATTGTCTCCACTGATTCAAGTGCTGTCAGCAGCATGCAGGGACTTGCTGCTTCTATCCTTTTTCCCTAAGACAAATATTGGTTTGATTTTAAGGCAGGCAGTGCCCAACTGCCTCTTTTCCACAGACTTTTTCAAGAAACTTTCTTATAAATTAAAACATATTTGGCATAACTGTGTCACTCCTTCAGGTCTACAAGCATAGGTTTGTTACTCATGGGGTGGTATGTTTGCGTGAGGGAGAAATCACAATGCTAAGCTATGATTAACATCATTCTATGAGATTATAGTAGGAGAATTTTCAGCCTGTAAACAGGACCATTCTCATGACCTCGGGCTCCCATGGATTTTTCTTGATAACACCATCTAATCGGATTTACAGTTTAATTAAACAGCTGTCACTTTGCTTCCTCATTCTGCTGCAATTTAATGTTGAATTAGTTCCTAAATTAGTCATGGCTGAATGCTTGCCTTCTTACAACTGAGAGGTTGGATGAACATAAGGTTTATTCTTCAGCTAAATTCTAGCAACTAAGGCTCGTATCCTGTATTCTTACTCTTTGCACAGAGCTCCCACTGACATCAGTGGAAGTTCCTTGATTGTAACAGGGAAGGAGTAAAATGTGAGATTCCTGCAAAGTCAGCTGTAGTATTCCCTAACTTCAAATGACCAGATGTGAGCACACGCTTCTCCTCAGCTCTGTATCGAATACATTAGCTTTATGGATGTTATTTTCCCTTTCAAAAGAGAGCACTGATCTTTATGAAAATCACTTCTGCTGAGTTTTGGGTGAAGTAGCACAATGAGTGCTGCTGTGGAAGAAGATATTTAGACCAATACTACTGCTAGTGGACTTTATCCAAATTAACTCTGATGGAACTCTGATTCCTGTAGAGTGGTGATACTTGCATCAAGTCCTGTTTCAGCTGTCTCACTGAACTCAGGTCTTAGTGTGATATAATGTAGTGTCTGACTCCCTGCCTGACTCTAACCTTACCATTTTAATTTTTAAATGCCAATTAACTCTCTTCCTGATCTACTCAAATGTAATAGCAAGATTTGTAGTGGTGGTAACTTGCTGCAGACATACACATCAGAGTTCCAAGCCACTAGACTGGTAGAACTGTGAACAGTGGAAGTTGCTCCTGCAGTGAACATTGTGTACCAGATTTGCTGTATACATATGCCAGCAGAGAGGCTTTTCTTTATCTGTGGTAGGTATTGGGCTGTGACCTCATGGCTTCATTTCTGAAGCTTGCTGAAGGTTTGTGTAGACAGGTATAATTCTGTGTCCTTGATGCAGAGCCTGATGGTTCAGGACCATTGCACAAGCTGGCATTTTGAGCAAACAAATATAGTGCTGATTTGAGCTAGTACACAATATATTGTCTGGTCTGGGAAAGAGTAGATGTTTTGTTAGTGGGTAATGAAAATGCTATGTTGAGTAAAGACATTTACTCAGTTCTGCTTGTGAGATCTAGCTTGATGTTAAAACTTACCAGGAAACTTTTAAAGTAATTTCTTACACAATTCAATGGATTGTTTTTGAATATCTTCTTTGATTAAAGCCTATGTCTAACTTCTAAAGTTTTCCTCAAACCATTAGAAGAACAAGAAAAAAGGTTCTTTAGTGCTACTGTTTGCTAGTTAAATATGTTTAAATAGTAGTTATTTCCTTCATATGCTTTATTCATTGAAGGGATGCCCTGATAACAAGAGAGAACCATTCTAATCAGGAGTAGGTAGGCCTTCATACAAAAAACCCAACTCTCTGCAATATCAGAGTCAGATGTTGTTGGAATTTGGTCATTATGCTGCAGAGACAGTTTGAGGCTTCCACAGACGTTCAGACCTCAAATCTCCCTTTTATATCAATCAGAATTGTATGTATCGTTCTTCATTTTGACTCTGAAATGGCAGCCCTTGCTTTTTTACAGTTTGTAATATGCTTACAGAAACTTCTTTCCCACTTCGATACTGATGCTTATCACTCATCCTTTTTCTGGTTTTGGTGGCTTTTTTCAATTTACACTGCTTTCCCCATTTTTTAATCTTTTGGAAGCAAGTCCAAGCGTTGCTATCAGATGCTTTCAGTCTTTTGTCACACAAAATAGGTTTGATTTTGAAACTTGAGTTGCTGCTTGCACAGAAAGTAGATTAGCTCTTGGGGGATTTTAAAAATTAAAGAACATGGAAATGGCCGAGATAGTATGATTTTGAAAAGCATCTGCATTTTAAATGAGTTCTTAGTCTCTCCAAATGTTTCTTAGTAATCTTGTTTGTATACTCCCAAATTAGCTTGCAAACAGAATACTATATTGTGTTTAAAAATAGAACATAAATATCACCACCTATATCAGCTGTTGCGTTTCCTGTTCTAATGTGAGAACAACTGTTTTCTTAATGTTGCTTGACATATCCTTAATGATTCAACTATTATTTCTGCTTATCAGTGGATAATCAAGGGTATTCCAGGAAGTGGAGAATGCAAGGGAAATGGGTTCAGTGCTGGATCAGAGCCCTCTTGTCTGTGGTGCACGTTCAGAGAGCTCAGCATTGCAGAGCAGATGGACAGAGTTCTATTTAAGCTTCTTTTATTTTTGACTTTCAGTTCAGCTTTTGAGGAGTCCTGAACCATGGATGCTTTCATACATTATTTAGAGTTTTCTGCCTAACAGCTTGTGTATGGGTGCAGACAATGGGTCAATTCTGTGTTACATTAAAGCCTTTGGCTTTATTGCAGCAATATAAAGGAAACACAGAGGAGGCAGAAGTTGTGCCATAAGGCTATTCCATATACAGGGATATAGGGGACGCATTTTTCTATTTTAGTTCTAATCAAAAAGACAGTAGAATCAGGACTTGGTTCTTTCACTTTTTTTTTTAACTATCACGGTTGAATTGCATGGGGCACTTAGAGACTGAGTAAGGGAAGTGGCAGACTTGGAGGTTGCTTTTAACATAGTGTGCGATATATTAATTGCTTATACTTCAGTATTTCTTAATCTCTGTAGTACTAATGAGTTATGAGCACTTTCAGTGGAGATGAAATATGAAGCTTTCCATCTCTGCTCAAAGCTGTAGCTGAGTGGCTACTGGTGGCTTCCCAGTGCTGAGGATCCCTAATAACTGTGATGGTGCTAGCTATGAGGCCATAGGATAACATCCACAATGTTTCCATCTCCTTTGTGCACATCACGAGTTTGAAATTCCTGAAGTTCATGTTGGGCTACAGAGAAGGGATGTAAAATTACAGTAGCCCTTAATCATGACAGACGATGCCTTTTACAATATTGAGGGAGATGCATTCTGAAGTAATTAATTGAAATAAATTCATTCAAATGCACAGTACTTCCTTTAATGAAACCATTAGCAAGGGGCAGAGGATTGAGGTTTCTAATTGCTGATAATGTGCCAGTAGGCAAATTTTCTGTCTTCTCTCCAGAAGGGTCTTGGGAAATTTGAAAAGGTTTCTTAACCTTTTTAATAATGGCTTTATATCAAAGCCACTTAGAATTCAGATACAGCAATAATGACCTACTGGAAAGAGAGAAACAGAAGTGAGAGACTGTTACTTAACAATTGGTACATCAGCTTTGCTCTATGTAGTGCAGAAAACAGGAATATCAGTGACATTTGCCTGCCAGGCTTTTCCATTTTGAAGATACAGATAATTTTGTCCAGTGAAGAAGGATCATTTTATTTGGGATGAGAGAAGCAGGACAGGGTTGTTTCAAATACAAGATACATAGGTTATTGTGTTATCACTCAGTTTTGGAGAAAAATGAGACTGATATAAAGGGATGGAGGGAACCACAAGAGGTCATCTGCTCCCTTTCCTCTTTTTCGTGACTCAACCTGTGTTATTTCTGAACCATGTCTATAACTAATTCTTCAAAGATATTAGGTTAGTCTGTGCATTTTCTTCTGCCACAGACAGCCTATTTTTGTCAAGTCTCTACCATTTTTATAATAAAGATTGCCTTAATGTCAAACAAATCTTCTTGCAGTTTAAGCCCATTACCTCAGGCCCTGTCCATGAACATGGAAAGTAATTGATTCTTCCTCATTTTTTGAAGACTTTTATGTATGTGGAGACAGTAATCATCTTCCCCCATGATGTTTTCTAAGCTAAACAATCCCTATTCTTTCAGTCATTCCTCATAGATCTTATTTTCTAGTCTTTGATTTATTCTCCTTGTTCTTTTTTAATTCTTTTCACTTGAGAAAGTTTTTCTTGGCAGTAGAGTGCTCAGAATCAGTCTTTTAGCTGCGGCCTTGCTAGTGCTGAGTAGGAGCACCTCACATCTTACAGGTGATGCTCCTCTTTATACAATTTGTCACAGGAGGATTCTTTGGTTGATTTGGTTTTGGGTTTTGATCACAGCAGCATGCAACTGCTCACTTATGTTGACTTTGTGATCTATTACAGGTCCCAAATGCTTATCTGAGAGCCACTTTTCCTGTTGAATCTTTTCTGTCCTGTATTTATCAGATCAGCTGTTCCTACAGAAACAAAGCAATCTGCATTTAACTTTATTGCATCCCATGTTTTTAAACCCTATCTCCAGTACCAGATTTTAATCCTCTGGTGCTCTTGTGGTGCAGGCTAAGAGCTTAGCTGCAGTCTTGGAGCAGCAAACATGATTTAGATGATGCTGCTGGCAGACTTGCCATCGCCCAGGGTGATGCCAGAGCACCATGAGCAGCTGGTCTTATCCTGGTGATACACAGGGCTGGGAAATCCGGAGCACAGGATCATCATGCATGCCAGAGTGCCTTGTGGTCTTCTCTGCTGGGCTTCCCACTTGTCTTCTCTTCTGTATTGCTTAATATTTCACTTCATGTTGAAGCCACTGATTTCTCAGCACTGCAGACATGAGCAAAGCTGAGCTGGAGGGAATTCTAGTGACTCCGAGGCAGTCTGTTGAAAGCTAAACCTGGATGATGAATTTATTCAGCTGCTTGTGACACAGAAGTTCCACCTCATTGCATAATCAGGTCTCTGGTTTTATCCTCTTGGCAGTGGTACAGGGCTTGTTTCTGTTTTTGTGTGTATACGGTTTGCTAATTTGTCTTGAACTTAATAAATTAGCATTAAATTCAGATATAGGTAAATCTCCATGCCACAAGGTAGGTTTTATATCAGAAACTTGTTTCTATTTATAGGATTTCTCTTCCTCTGCACCTGTCCCTTTAAATAAGATTTCTCTATCAGTAATACGTATCAGTTGCTAAGGAAAAACTGAATCTGAATAGAATCGTTTCAAAGCACAGCTAAGATAGCCTGAAAAGCTGCCCTGTCACTTCCACAAACTTCCTTGCTGCTCCTTTGCCCTTGAGTCCTTAGTTCGCAGTGTTTAACACCCAGAGTCACAAAATACAAGGCTTAAAGGGATTGAGGCAGAAGATTAATTGAAAAGGACATACAGCACTTGCAGTAGCCAAATACACAACAGAAAATATCTTTAAACCTGCTTTTGGTGAACTTATGTGGGTTATTCAATGCTTATTGCTTTGGAAGTCTGCAGAGAGAAGAGTAGTTGGGTTTGTGATTGAGTTCATTTCACAAATGTTGAGACCTGGTTCTTTGCATCAGTTTCTGGGCTTATCAAAATGCCAATACATGGAAATAAATACTGGTGGAACAAGCTCCAAAAGCCATGCATTTCACTGCAGTACCCTTGCTCAGAAATGCCATGTACCTGGCAGGATTTGTGTCAGGGGTGGCTGGTGGTAGTCTCCACCTTTGAAAGTGAGGAGTTCCCAAGAATGGCCTTAGGCTTTCCAATTTCCAATAAATCTGGCTCTGATTTACTATGTTGGGTAGCTTTGCTTTCATGCGTGCCATAGGATTTATTTAGAGTTCTCACTTCTCTAACAGGTTTGGAGGTTTTTTTAGGTTTGGTGGGATTTCTTATGAGAGCTGTAGGAGAACTTGGGGAAGACCAAGTTTCCACATGAAAAGAAAATCTGACCAAGATTTTGAACTCACTAAGTTTTAATTGAAAACAGTATCCACAGCATCCATCCCTCATTTTGTTGCTGTTGGCATCAGTGGCTGCAGTCCTCATGGCTTTGGTGCTGAGGATTTTGCTGAATATTTTATACACTTTATAGAATTGGAAGTTGGAGTAAACAGCAAAGTTCTTCCTGCATTGGAATCTTGGGAATACAGCTATGCTGAAACAGTTCAGGAGTTAGAAGAGTTAGCTTAGTTGATGATGCGTTGAAGGGTTTTTATATGCCATGGCCCAAGTTTAAACTTCAGATTTCCTTGTTATTTTCCCTGCAGTTAATAGCATCGCTAACTCCTTCTGGACTCCTTACACTGCTTCATTGGCCATATCAAAGGAAATTAAACAATCTTGAAACAGTTCCAGATATGGAGTTCACAGAGAGGCTTCATTTTTACAGTGGGCTTAGATTCAAAGAGCAATATTACTTTCGAGGCTTTTGTATCGTGTCCCAAACATTGCCAATCAAATCCAGTTTTGTAAACACTCCAAATTCATGTTTTGGAAGGAAATATTGGGAAAAGTCCTACATACTTAAAATGTAGAAGCTACCTGTGCTGTGTGCCTGCCTGGACTGAGTTTAGTTGCAGTCACTTTGCTCACTATTTAACAGTGTGCAATGCAGCTGTGTTTATGTAGCAGATAAAACAGGTTGGGGTTACTACAGTTTACCAAGTTGCACCTATTTGAAGATGAGATTAGATCATTAGCTGCTGAGAAATAATGCATCTTTCTTGAGTATAAGTTCCAGCTGAAGAGCTGACACTTGCCTTTTGGAAATCTCTTTGGCCATCTCTGATCAGTGCTGTGCTTTGTTTTGTGTACAGGACACGGAAATCCTGAACACTGCGATTCTCACAGGGAAAACAGTGGCAGTACCCGTCAAAGTGGTCTCCATTGAGGAGAACAGTGCTGTGACAGACATCTCTGAATCAGTTGAGTGCAAATCCCCTGATGAAGACGTCATTAAAGTAAGTTCATACCATCTATTGGCTTCTGAAATTTCATGTCTTTTTAGACACAAAAGGATAATAGCCTGGGAACAACCACTAATTCAGTGCCTGCAAATTAATTACACTACTGTTTCAAAAAGAGAGGGGTTTTTATGAAGAGAGTTAGGTGCAACAGTACAGCCACCCCACTGAGTTTCAGTAGAATTTATTTTTTGTGTTTATTTTTTGTCTCCTAATTCTAAATTTTGGTAATGTCACCTCCAGTCTTCTGTGCACAGAGTTAATTCATTGCAAAAACAGCTCTGCTGTTAGTTCTGCCTCTCCAGATGTTTCTTATCACCTTTCCAGCTGTGATTATCACCTCCACAGCTGCAGCAGTGGAATGGATTGGATGAGTGTTCCCCAGCAACTGCAATGCAAAGTCATCCTGGTTGACTTCACATTCTGCTGAGAGCTGTTTTGAATTAACAACTTGATTCTGCACAGAAGTGGCTAGAAAGCATTCACGTGGCCGGTCCATCAATTCAGCACCAGCAGCTTAATGTTGCATAGTAACAAACACCAGTGGAGTAGTATTGTCTTAAGGCAACACAGCTCCTTTTCTGCTATGACTGTGTAGTCAAAGACCTCAAGGAAATTCACAGTTTTGCAGGAAATCAGTACAAAGACAATGTTCTTCATGAATCCCCTTGCACTTTTCACACAGGACTTCCATGATACGTGGTCTTTGAGCAAGGATGATTTTACCCTTGGTCTATAAGCTCTTTTGTATAGGGATTTTATTACATTTTTTTACAGCATATAGTGCAGTGGGCTTTGTGATGATATTTTTTAGGTGTCTTTAATATGCTATCAGCTCTCTTGACGTCTAGTATGCAAATACTATTGCAGCAGTGTTATGTATTACAGTCAGTTCGGTTTGTAGGTTCATGGAAAGCAATCAAACTCTGGTCAGTTTGCAGGATCTAACAGTTTGCTGCACTAATGTAGAGTTTATGTAGAAGCATTTTTTATACCAGTAACCAAGTAGGTGGGAAAAATAGTCATACTTTGAACTAATGAAGCCATTATAGAAGACTTTTACAGAAAGCTTTCTGCTTTCAGTGGGTCCTTCAGAGCCAAACAAATCTCTCCAGTTTGCTGGAGCTTGAAGTGCTCCCATCTATCAGCTGCTTTACGGAGCTTTTCATCTCAAACAATTCCCGTTAACCTTTTTCCTAAGGTAGCCACCTAACTACAAATCAAAGCAGAAGCTGAAATTTAGGTTAAGGATCATCCTGATTGTAACGTTATTGGAAACCACCTTCCCGAGGAAGAAAAACTTCAAGATAGCATTCACAAGTTAAAAAAAATAAATACAGAAAAGAGCTACTGTGCTCATCCAGATTAGCCATCTTGCTTAAACAGCTTACAGAAATTCACCAAATAATTCCAGCCCCATGGGGATTTATTCTTTCCAACAGTGAAAATGACCAGCATTAAGTTCTTCCATTCAGGGGGAAAAATATATATCTGGTGGGCATTTGTTACATGTTACCAGATGATGCGTGGAAAACGACAGCACAGTGATTTCCCAAATAAAAATCCCTCAGCAAAAGTGGCTCCTGGGTTTTATAGCTCTGGAGCATATTGATCAAGGAGAAGTGAAATTCCCAAACCTTACAAAGAAAGAGAGCGTTCATGCAGTAATTGAGGTACAGCCTGGACTATTCCAGTTCTCCAACAGTTTGTTTGGAAGGAATGTTTTCTTGAAGCCCTGTGTCCTTTGATTAGCACTTGGGACCCTGCTGTGCTCTTCTCTTATTTTCTACAGAAATAATTTATCTCTGCTAAACAGGTTTCTTAAAATGGAGCCTTTTTGCACTAGTGGAATGCTTTTAAGTGGCTTCTAGAAGCCTCCCTGTCTAGCCACTCTGAAGTGGAAGTGAAACAAATAACTGGAGGCTGACACGCAGTGTTTATTGGAATCAGACAGAGAAATTTTTCAGGTGTCATTTCTTTCTCTTCAGCAATGTTTTGAAATTGCTCAGATAAATAGAGGAACTATCTTCTGTGTATTTAGAACTATATGCAGAATCTCTAGAGGAGTGCATCTGTGATGTGACTGCTAACTGCTATAAAACATACAGCTACTTAAAAAATAGAGTTCAATAAAATGCTTTGAACAAAAAGGTTGTATCATCTCATCATGAAGGAAAAAGGGCTTTTTTTCATCTAGAATGTTCACATTTCCAGGAGATTTCTTTACATGGGGAAATGAAGTTTGGGGTTCAAGTCAAATTGAGATGTTCATAGTGGTTTTGATTTTATAAAGCACTCAGAAAGCCTCAGATGGAACACAAAGGCCTTTCATCCTTAATTCGTTTTGAAATTCCTCATCAAGCTTTTATGTTAAATTCTTTTAATATATATCATCGTCCTTTGTAAAACCTGTTTTAGAGACCTTGTTGGAAGTAACCTTTCTGGTTTTTGATCTGTTTGTTGGGGTTTTTTTTAAGTCCAGTCATCATAGATTATATCTGTTGGGAACAGATCATACTGTGTTAAACTAAGAATGTCCATATGTGTTTCCAGTTCATGTTCCCAAGCATAGCTGTCACAGCAGAACCAAAACATGTTTACAGGTATGAAAACCTGTACAATAATTTAAACCACAAACTAAAAAAATAAAGGAGTTATTGATGAGAGCTATTTAATATTTAGACTCATCACCTAGAGGTTCACACAGATATCTTTGTCAGATTTCAGTTGTGTGGAACTCCTGATAACTTGGGGTTCAGGCAAACATACTAGAATTAGGCTAGAAGTTGAAGATGATTGGTGCCTACTAGCACTTGGCTTGTCATATTTAGTCGAGTAAATAAGTGTCTATTTGTATAGCTCATGTAAAGAGCCTAAAGGTAGTGTTTCTGCCTAGCAGTTTGAATGGCCATTAGATAAAAGCTTATTTATATGAATTTTTAAAGTGCCTTGTTTGGCTGCAATTACATTGATCCCAGTAACAGAGCCCAGTGGAAATCTAAATCTAAGAAATATCTGCAAATAACATGTAATGGTTTCCCCAGTGGTAAGCACAGTCTTGAGGCAGCTGAGTGCATAGTTTGTGTCCTGTCTTAATCTGCTGACTACTACTCCTTTTACTTTTTTATTGTCTCATAGTTTCAGTGCTTTGTTTCCAAATTTACAGTTGATTTCGTGAACTTTAAAAGTCTTTGAATGCTCTAGACCTTCACACAGTGGTCCAACCTTTTAAGAACAGACACATAATTTATTATGGCACTAAAAATGAAACAACAGCCAAATTTTACTTTGCTAAGCTGGAATTTACCAATCGGATCCATATATCTGGATCCATTAATAGCAATTGCAGTTGCCCGCATAGGCTCCTTGTCACCTCCTGGAAGTTCAAGTGGAATGTGACTGCTTTTGCTGGTGCTTTTCTGCAGTTTGCTGAAGCACAAATGCAGCTCCAGCTTCCTGGGTTACGTGGCTTCTAGGACAGATGAGATTTCATGCTCTGAATAAGAGGACAGTTTTAGGAGACTTGCAATACCTTGTGAAGTTGCCAGTTGGAAAACTCTTGCTTATGAACTTGAGAATGACAGTCAGGAATCTTCAATGCTATGTGTATTTCAGAAGCTACTGTAAACATTTTGGGTTTGTATTTCATCATTCTTGTACTAGCTTTTATCCCCTTGCTACATGAGAGGATGCTGTATACATGATAGTGTGTTCTTTTTTGTATTGCTGTTATTTACGATTGGCAAATTAAAAGCTACATACTTAGTCTTAGTGTATTAGCCTTGACCCATACTCTAAAGGCCTCATTTACTAGCTTCTTTTCATTTTAAAATGCATTAACAGCTTTGAGATGCATTCAGATCAAAACATGGATTCAGATAACAGCAGTCTGCCCATGCAGCTGCTGTGGTTGTCACTGGAAACAGAACCTCAAATCTTACCTTTCAGATGTCCCTCAGTAGCTGTTAATGAACAGTGGGATCCTGGTTTCATTAGGACTGATGAGTAAAGGATGACATTAACCGTAGGTAAAGGCCACTGCAAGAATGGTAGGAATTTCTGTGAGGAGCTAAGGTCCAGGACAGAGTGTCACAGCTGACCCTGTCTTATCACAGGAACTTGAAACAAAATCCCAGATCAAAGCAACGGTGAACTGTTGGGGGCTGAAAATCTGCCTAGGGTGTTTTATGGTTGAACACTAGCTTAATAGCTAGAAAAGACTGGAACTACTGCTGGAATCAACACTTCCAAAGCAATAGTGATGGGACTTACAGATACCTGTCAAGGTTACAGATCTTGTTTAAAGAGCCAATCCAGTAATTACTTACACACATGCGTAACTTTACTGTGAATATGACTGATATCAGGGAACATGACCACATGATGGAATAGTCGTTTAGGATTTGCAGCTTTTCAGAGATTTTGCTATTTGTGGTGGAAGCACTTTATGAAATGAAATTAATTTTTAGTAAATAGACACATGCTCATGTTGAAATGTCTGATGTCCATTTGTGAATCTGTTCAGATGGAAGGTCAGTCTGGATGCTGTGTAACGTGATGCAGGAAAGTTGCAGTTTGCCAATAAGGGAGCTAACATATGGACATACAAGAGTTTAATAAATAGTTAAATACTAACAGTAGTAATTTCTTTTTGAAATTGCATTTCTAGAACTATATGACAATACCCTGTTTCCTAAGGAAAAGTAATCAGCACTTCATTATTTACATGCTACTTTGCTATTGTCTTAATATACCCAGTCTTACACAAATAGCTATGCTTCAACCTCTTTGGTTGTTTATTTAACCACAAAGAAATTTCACTGCTCTTCCTTGCTTTCCAATACTTGCAAAACTTAAAATGTGTCTTAAAATTGAATATAGAAGCACTGTTTTCTCTTTGATAGGCAGCATGCATAGGCTGAGTTATGCATTTTTCTGCTGGTAGGTTGAATACAGCTCCAAGCAGAGTTGCTGAGCTACAGGCAGCTATTAAAGAATCGAACTCTTGAGCCTCAGTTCTGCACTCATTAAAGTGCTGCCCTCACTAAAAGCCATCAGGAAAGCTCACCCTGAATTTTTAGTGGTATGGGGAGATTCCCTCAGGCTCCTTGATGTTTCATTATGGATATTCCAGGAAAAAAGCCTTATCAAAAATAAGATCTATGGATGCCCTTTTATCTTATTGTTTAGGCACCAAATAGAAAGATGATGACTCAAATCAGTGTATATACTTGGGCAACATGATCACTTGCTCTTTGGGTATAGGGCTGGATGCCAGACTTTGTAATTCAAAAACAGGTTTGCACCACCAAGGGAAACCATCCTGCCTGTCATTTGTATTAGCCCTGCCTGGAAAAGTGCAGCTATCCCTGCATAAGCCAGGCTGTTAGTGAGAGCAGAGGTCCCCATACTTTGTAAATACATTGACCTGAGTGGGGATCAGCTTCTCCCTGCAGCTGATGGACTGATGGGTGATAATACCCTGCTGCAGGACCAGTTTCTGCTACCTGATCTACTTACTGGAAGGGTTTAACTGGTCCCTGGATCCTTTTGAACTTTCCAAACATGCAACCAAGAGGGAATAAAACAGGTACCGAGGGGATGGTGAGATGGGGACAGGTGATGACAGAAACATCGGCATGATAGAAAGGTGTAAAGTGTTATGTTAAAGAAAGTGCTAGCACCAAAATGCATTGGTCTGTCAAAACCTGTATGAAGATGTATAGGAATCAGGGTGTGACTGTCCTTACCTGGTGTACTGCAGTGCTAAAGAATATGGAAATGCTTGAGATTGCTAAGGAAGGGCCTAAATATCTGGTATGTTGCTCTCCACAAGGCTAATAAAGATCTGGTCATTTTCTTCTCAAAAATAAGGTGTTACATGAGTTGTGCAGAGCTGATCTCATAGAGAATCAATGCTTCTGGTTGTGTCTAAGCTTGGTAGTAATTGTACTTGCTTCAGCAAAACATTGTAAGAGATATGGCCAAATATGAAAAGGACTCTCATAAGTGTCTGTCAGGAAAACTAAGTCTGCTTAAAACAAATCTTCCCATGGCATCTAAGGTTTCTTCCCCGTGCCTTTTTTACCAGCAGCATCTGGAGGTAGAAAATGATGTGGTGGTTTGTGATGAAGTGTGATACAGATGGTGATTTCAAGGGGAAGCAGGGTTTCAGAAGATCTCATCCCATTAGAAACCCTGGCATGCCACAGGGCACATTTCGTTTTCACTCATACCTTTCAACTCCTGCTGCATACGGCAGGGTAAGCGTCCAAACTTGCATCGCATTTCTGCACCTCAGCATGCACATATATTCTTTGTATGGTGCTTTACTGCAAAACCTTCAAAACTCAGAGGATTTAAGGCTTTGCATTATGCTTTTAGTGCCGGCTATAGGAGCAAATAAAAATAAGGGGCTGTCTAGAAAGATCTGGCTGTTTCTACCAGCTATTTTGATCAAAGGAGAAGACTAACTTCCACTAAAAAGCTCCTTTCAGTGAATACAATGCACTTGATTTATTGCTCATTTTTTGGCTTAGGTCGAATAAAACTCTATTTGGAGTTTGTTGTCTAGGTGCAACTGTTGTAGAGATGAGCATGCTGAATAATGAGGAACTGGATAAACTTCCAGTCAAAACCGGTCTCATTCTTAACGCGACCCCCATTGCAAAGCAAAGGGAGAAATGAGAAGTCACACTAGATGGGGTTTCCAGCAATCCAGAGCAGTCTAATAATAGACAGGCCATATTCTGTGCAGTCACTTCAATGTAATGCTCACTTCTGTGGTTTTATGGCAGTCCTGCAAGATTCACTGAGAGCATGAGGGGTCAATCTAAACAACAGCTGCTACTGCCAGTCCTCCTCCACTGTAGTATGCAGGCAGTTACTCATGGAGGGCTGATGCATCTTTCAGGTACTTCAGCCCACATGGTCAGAATTGTAGCAGTGCTCTCATTTTAATAAATAAAGCGGTGTGTAACTTTCTAGAAGGATTGTAGAAAAGTTGGACTACCTGTAAAGTGCCTGTGTGTTCATTCTGAGCTACGCTGCTTTTGGGTCCTGAGCCAGGGTGTCCTCACGGGGCTATAGGGACTCACCAGCAGGCTCAGAACAAGCGTAGGATCTCTGTCACATCTCCTCCATGGTGCAGACACCCCCAGGGCCACCACAAATGACCTTCCTGAAGTTTATATTCAGTAGCCGATGAACTGCAAACACAGTTCCTACTCACAGTACCCTAAATATAGCTTTGAAAGCCCTCAAAAGCAAAAGCTGTATCTCTGTGAGTCCAAACCCTGCAACTTGTTTCTGTGGTGGCTCCTCTTTCCTCTTCTGATTCTGTGGGTTCCTATGGTTTGTGTGAAACTGAAAAGCATTAAAAACTGAAAAGCATTAAAAACAGGAAGGAAAATCACAGCATGGCAATGACATCATGCTGCTGTTCTGAAGGCCTGTGACTTTGTAGGCTTTTCTTCAGGTAAATCTGTTACGTTACCTTCTGAATAGAATTGCAAATAGGAAGTCCACCTCATTGTACTCCTTCATAGTCTTGTGATTTACTGAGATCCATATACATCAGTAGAGAGGAAAAACTTCAGAGGAGCTTTAGGAAATAAAGCTTTAGTGCATGCTTCTGTCAGATGCAAATACAGCACATAGGCCAGTAATACATGGAGCTTTCTTGGAAGATGTATCATTAATGTATACCACTGCTTTCCAAGAAGTCAGCCTTTATGGAAATTGAAACTAGAAATCGACATGGTCTGAGGTACTCAAATTCAGCAATAAAAGTTGTAACTACTTTGCCATCACACAGTAGGCAAAACTTCAAGGGCAGCTAAAGAGACTTCTAAACCATATCCTTGCAGATTTCTTTCCCCATCATCACATGCCTTAGCCAGCTCACTACCTGTGTTACTGATGTCAGTGTGGAGGACCTAGACATCCCAAATGAAAAAACAAAGTGGAGTGGCAAGAACAGTGCCCCTAGTTTCACAGATAGTGTTTCAAAGTCAGTTTCAAAGCTGCAAGATCAAAACTGGGGAAGAAAATGGAAAAAATAACATTGGTCTTATGACAGCTGTAGATAGGTTTGGAAGATAAGCAATGTTATGCAGACCTTTTGAGTAATACAGTCAGAAGAAACAATGATTTGCTTCTCCTTCTCTGCTGAAAGCTGTAATTTACATAGTGTGTATTTGTATATTGTAGATACATATCAAGTTAGAATATTAAAGCATTGGGATGTTCTCAAATGCACAACTACTGTCCAAAGTGGTAGATGGAATTAAAAGTCCCTGCATTCACCCTGTTATCCTGCTTTGCCAAGTAAGGTATTTAGGCCCATGCTCCATATATAGTCTGGCATATCCTTAGTGAGTAGGAGCCAAACTCTCTGTTCAGCCCCATTTTCAGAAATTACTTGACTCAAGAGTGCACAAAACAAGACAGATCTTGGTTTACGTGATAATGCTAGCTGCATAGAGCTCCTGTGCCTCAGTGCAGCTACAGTTCAGCTTCAAAAGCTGGTCATTTGGGAGCAAGTAGATGCCCTCCGGTCTCAGCTGGCATTTTGTGCCCCTTTTACTCTCTCAGTTCTGTTGTAGTGAATGAGATTCAGTCAGTTAAATGTATTGCTTCTGCTCTGTAAAGCTGCCAGCAAAATCCTTGTAATGAGATTAAATAATGTACAGCCTTTTCCCTAAGAAATGCTCTCTAGCTTTGGGGGCTTTCTACTTAGTTTTGCTAATCTGGCTGCTGATACTGAAAATGCAGACCCTTCTCAGCAGAGGGAGGCCAAATTGCTTCTAAACTATGGTCCTGGTTTTACAGAGCTCTCCAGCACTCGGGGCTCAATCCCGATGGTATTAGTGCAGGTTGCTGGGAACTTTGCCTGAGGTCTGATTGCAGGGATTGAAACCACATTTGGAATGTGGCAGCTTTTTACAAGCACAAAGGAACACCAATGCACAAGCTGTGTTATCCATTGAAAACTATGGACAGTTAGTTCTAAGCAAGGCAGAATAAGGCTTAAATCAGTTATTACAGTGCAGTACCTGCTCTACTCCCTTATTACTGCTTCCAGCATGGGAGTAATTATTCCTCAACTATACAAGAAACAAATTCATTCTTTTACTTTTGGTGGGTGATAGGTAAAAACAACTCTCAGGGTTATTCTTGCACATAATGTGAAAAATCAAACCTTTCATTTATGAAGATTACAGTCCTATCAGTGTTAAGTTTGCGTTACTGTATTTACCTTTATGCTCACCCTTGAGGGGGACTTTTGGCTTCACTTTCCAAATCACTGAGTACAGTTCCAGTTGTAGTCAGTGGGAATGAAGGGGTGGCTCTGGCAAGTCAAGTCGCACTAGCAATTAGCAGCTCCTATAATGGATGCTTCCAATTTAAAGGCTGCTCAGACAATGTCACAAAACTGTAAATATAAATTTCAGAGATCCTGGGAGAGCTCAGGTCTGAAGCTTTAATTCTTATAGACTTGATTCAACAGTTTAACATGAAAAAATGAGTAGTGTGGGCCCTGGGACAGCTTCCATTTTCCAGTAGTAGGTTACTGATTATTCAGGCTTATGTAGCCAGGCTTTGAAATCCTTGCCATTGCCTGCTGTTCATGTAGCATGGGATTTCCTTTATACATAAAACCATAGTGTTTAATTGGAATCAAGGCCAGAGAGCTATATAGAGTCTCTCTCAAAACCTCCAGAACTTGATAGAGGATAATTCCCTTTCTACAGAGGATGTTGTTTAAAAAAAATCTTAGAAGAAATTCTATAGCAAGGACATGTATATTACAAAATTCTAAAGGATTGTCCGAAAAGCTTGTGAAATGATTATCACTGTCTAATATTTGCTATATATTGCATGTCAGTATATTCAGTGGGTAAGTCATTCTGGTGCTCTGTATTCCTTAATGGAATGAATGACTTTGTTCACAAATCTTAACCTCCACAAACTTCAACTGCCTTTCTGGTGTGTAAGAATGATGATGCTGAGCTGAAATACTAGTTGTATTTTCCTATTTGAAAAGCTTTGAACATCCCTATTCTTTACTAATTATCCTGTAAAGTTTTTCATTGAAATTGATATTCCTTTAGGAGATACTGGAAAAAAATCCTTTTGCTCCTAGAAAGGCAGCTGTAATTATTTAAACACCTATGTAACCTTTGAATATTTTAGCAGCATTTACATTTCTGTAACAGAAATGAAAAAAAAGAGTTTACACACCAAAATACAAGATTTTGAACATGATGAGTACAAGCAGGACATCTACCATTACCGTGTCTCCTTATTTATGTTCAGTCTCAGGTTTCTGAGACTTTTGAAACCTCAGGGTGTCGAATTAAGGTCGAACCACACAGACTTCTACCTAGGAAATGGACTGATGCCTCACCAATTTTCAGTGTTCATAAACTTGACAGGATTGCCGTATTAAAAACTTCTCTTTCTGTCCTTCTGAACTGTCCTTCAGAGGTTGTCTGGTATCTCCAGAGGTGAAAAACCACCAGGAGAATAAACAAGCTTAGACTAAACCGGGCTCACACAGCCGGTACCACTCATTTATTTTTAGGTCTTATAGTTGTCGGTTTTTCCACTCCTGTGTACAACAGATAGGAAACAGAACAGACAGTGTTTTGAGTTCACCATCTTCTGAAACACAGTCTTAGCTTATATTTGACATGAAATTTGTTTTTTAGAAACTTATCTGCCTTCGCGAGTACCTGAATGAAGATTTTTTAGGAATCTGTTGTAAAATTTAACCCAGCAAAACTGATTCTTAAAGAAGTATCAGCAGCCCTTGGATGGCTGCAGAGTCCATCCTTTGGATGTCACCTCCTTTGTGGTGACCTCATGCAGCTTATAGCCCCTTCTTGCAATTTTGCAATACAGAGGTCATGGTGGGATCAAGACCTTAATCTGAAAGGAGCAAGTAAAGGAAGACCCAGAGATTTTGCTTTAACTGGTATTAATAATCTCCTTAATATTCACTGCAGCTGGTCCATTTGTTACCAGATGGAAAGGTGCATTCACTCCCCAGATCACAAAGTCACATAGTGCCATGGGTAGTGATTCAGGAGCGATTCTTGATTTCCAGGCAGTAGTTTTCTCTGTCAGTTCAATAAAATGTGATTTGTTGCAGAGAGAACCTATCCAAGTCATTTGGAAAGCAATGGCCTTTGTTAAAAAGGGGCACAAAAATATAATGCCAGAAAAAAAAAAAGAAAGACAAAGAAGAAACCTCTAGGGAATTGTGCTTAGTCCTGTCTTTTGCTCTCTAGCTTCTTTATTTTAGTTTTAATCTGGCAAGAGAAGTCAGAAAAGTAGAAAAAAAGGGGGAAAGTAGCTGAATACAGCTTAATAATGAAAGAAACTGCTGAAATAGCAACAGAAAACTCTTTAAAATGCAAAACTTCTTGCTGATCTGCTATGCAGAGTAGAAAAAACCCAACCACTTACAGGTGGTGGCTAAGCAGGCTTTCCCTTCATCTCTCACTTCTTCTGATGCCAAAGATAAACAGCACTTTCACAGGGAAGATGTGTTCATAGTAAAAGCAGAAATACTACAGGAGATGGGAGAGAGATCACTGCTCGCAGTCTCCAGCTCCTATTAGCAACTTCCTTAGAGTACTGCGGGCAGGGCTCACAGATGAGAGCTGGTCACTGGACCTTTGAGAAGCCTGTCAAAACCCTGGAGGAAAACAGAGCTGAGAAATCCTTTTTATTTATTTTGTAAGTGACACCGCGTGAGACAAGGTCAAGGGAAGCAAACCCACATGCACTCATTCTGCTAGCCTGCTATAGCAAACCTTAGCTAAGGTGCATTGCTTACAGAAGCTGTAGACTGTGGAAAAGCTTCAGTTGAATGCTTCTTTAGGAGTATCCTTAATCCTGTAGATATGGAGCACACGCGCACACAGTGTGAATTAGACACTGAGATACTTTCTTCCTTTCATCCCCTGTATAGCACTAGTTAGGAAGTCTGTTGCCTTTCTTTGTCAGAAGCAATCAGTTTTGCTTCAAGAGTGGATACCCAAAAGCACAACAGTTAAAATGCATACAGTGATACAATACACTACAGGCTTTGCTCCTCCTGTACTCTCTGTGTGCTACCTTTTCATCAGAAATTCAGGAACACAAGAAAGAGCGTGTGTAAGGACATTAGCAATGCTTGTACCTTGGGGAAGAGAGTAATGTTTTTCTCAGTGCAACCCATAAGGACCTGCCACTATTGCTGATGCATGTCCAGTAATAAATATTAACCTGTAGCCATTTTAAAGGCTGCATGGTAGCTACAGCAGCCACCTCCTTAGGATGCTGTATATATTGGTTAGCCATTTGTTTGTCGCATGCCCATGAAGGCATATAGCAGCTTTACAAATACAGATGGAGATTGGATCTCAGCCCAGAACCATTTAGGAATTGCAGTTTTACTACTATTGTTACTGTGGGTTTTTTTTCCCTGACAGTTGCATTTGGTCTGTTTCTGACAACACTGGGCTTTAAATAATATTAAATCATACATCTAGACCAGACTTGGCCACTCTGAAGCTGAGTATGTTATTAGAAATCTTTTATCAGCATGTGCCTGTGGTTTACTATGCACATAAATAAGCAACTTGTACAACTACCTCAGAAGGTTTGCTCATTTGTCTTTGGGATGAACTCCATAGAAATGAATGGGATGGACCCCGGTGCAGGATGGCAATGGTTGCTGCTCCAAGCAACAATAGATCTTATTGACAAGCCTCCAAAAAGCTTCTGCTCGCAGGAAGGCAGGGCTAATGAACAAAGAGCCATACCTGAAGCTGCTTTGTTAAATGTTCAGTCACAGGGTCCTTCCCCTAGGCACGCTCACAACCTCCCATTCAGCTCTAGAAGCTGTTCAGTGCTTCAAGTGCAGTGCAGTTCTCTGTTGCTGACCAAGGCTCCCTAGGTTGTGTTATTTACACCAGTGGGGGAAGATGGACAGAGAATTGAATTGTCTTTCGTGAGATTACAGAGCAAGGCAGAAATTAGAGTCTGTGTCAGACAGGACTTCCTTGTACCTGACCTTCGTTGAGGATGTTGTGCCATAGGTAGCATTCATATGTGGTATATTATTTAGATTTGAATTCTTTTTAATTTTAGCCATCTAAGAATTAGGTCTATGGTCTAAGATATTTCATAGGGTTTCCATTTCTGGTAGAGAAACATGGGCAGCTTCAGGGAGAGAAGTAGTAACACTGCCAAGCATCAAGAGAGGAAAATCACCCCCTGGCCATTCCTGTTTCCATGCAACTGAGACAGCAGCAACGCATGTGTTAGACTTCAGCAGCTCAAACACAGGAGCTGAATGCCTCTGATATGTCTTACCAGCTGTATACTGCTGTAGGCAGAAATGTCCCCATGATCAGGAAGCCAAGGTTGTAACTCATGACATGTAGCCCTTGCTTGCCTGTGCAGTTGGAGTTTTCATGAGAAACATATTCATGATGTTTCCTTTCTCAGGGTGAAGCTGATGCAGTGGCAGCATAGAAAGAAAGAGCAACCATCTATGAAACAGTTCTGAATTACTGCATGGTATTATGTTATGGGCCTTTGCTGCATAGTACTTTTAGTTGAGATGAAATGGTCATTCTTAAACAGCCTAGTGTGAAGCAAACCTTTTTCTGTATTGCCATTCAAGTTAATGGATGTAAAAATAGGTCATGCCATTCATACTGATAAAATGAAGAAGTTTCTGCCACATTCAGACATTTGAACCTGTCTTGGATGGTGTGAGGGAGAAACCTAACCAGACAGATGGGTCAGATATTGTAGTGCATAGTACTGCTTTCAGTCAACAGAGCCTAGTTACAGCATAAGCCTCTTAGGGAATGAGTCATAGAAATGTCTGTGTTATGTTCTCTGAAGCTTCCTTTTTGCAATCTCACCACCACATATTTTGCCAGAATGTGAACAGTGCCTAAACCTGACAGAGGATACAAACAGGACTGGGAACAGTTTAGCTTCTGTGTCTGTGGTCACAGAGGACATCCATCTGTTTGATTAGCCTGGGGACATAAGCATTTCCAGCTGATAATCTTCATTTGAATAAAATTATATTGGGAATGGGAGTGGGGATAAAAGGGAGCAGATGATAGTATAAATATATGTTCAAGTGGGGAGATGCATTGCTACCACTAATGATATTCGCTGTGGGTGATGAAACAGAATTCTGACAGGATGGGAGCAAGAGCAGGAGTTGAGATCTGCTGGGTTTACTGTTAATTTCTGCAGACGTACCAGCTCATTTAGTGCTGTTAGAGCTCTCATTGCCCGCCACTTAATGTATGATGAATGTGCTATGGAATTTCCCCAGACATTTATGACACCTTTAGGAATAGATATGACAATGACTTTATAGCATGGAGTCACTTCATACTATCTGCATCTCTCCTAGTGATTTATATATTCACGAGTGATTTTATCACTAGTACTCAGTAACGTAATAAATGAGAAAATTCAATGGTCTGTAAATTACAACATTGATTAAAGAAGTGATTACTGATGTAACTCTTACATGGCTGTCATAATGCTTGCTTATATTTCAGGGCAGCATTTACATGTTAATGATAAATCTACTGCAGTGTTCAGAAATATATTACAGCTTTAATCAAAATGTAAACGTTTATAAACAGATAATGTTTATTGTGGGGGAAATGAGTAGACTTCCCTTACTCTTCAGTGGATGAAATCCACTCCAGAGACAGCTTTGTCTTGATGACTGAACGCATCATCCCCTGATGAAGGTACTCATCAGGGTAGAGCTTTGATTTGTTTCTTGCCTCTGTTGAGACCTATTTTGGTTTATTGGGCTCCTCTTGACCAAGCCACAAAAGAGCCTTGCTGAGTATAAATTCCACAGCACCGTGATCAGATAGTGGCTCACTGCATAACAAACAGAAAATCAACCACCCGCTTCATAAATACTATCCAGTCTTTAGGCATCTCCAGCATAATTATGCCTCCTGAGTCAATGAAGGATTTTTGTGTTCAGCTGCTCCCATTGTAAGAGGCCATCGTTAACAAGCATAAAGAGAAGGGAGCATTTTTTATTTCGTTTGGGTTTTGAGATGCCAGGGTTACACTTTGAGCTTGTTTTGCCACAGTGATTACCCTTTCTTCTTTCCTTCTCTCTTCCCTCTTCCCCCCTTAGGTTTCTGACAGATGTGACTATGTTTTTGTCAATGGCAAAGAAATGAAAGGCAAGGTGAATGCGCTTGTGAACTTCACGTATCAGTATCTGAGTACTCCTCTGCAAATCACAGTCTGGGTTCCACGCCTGCCACTTCAGATCGACATTTCGGACACAGAACTGAGCCAAATAAAAGGCTGGCGAGTCCCAGTTGTTTCCAACAAAAGGTGGGTTTGAGTTGTTAAATTTCTTGGGTGTTTCTGTAAAATGAGTGGAGTTGGTTTTAACTCTCAGCAAACAAGAACAGCTGCAGCATCTGCACCCAAAATGAAGCATCTTCCCCTGAGGAACAGCAGTACTGAATTCCCAGCTTTGCACCAGACATCTGCAGATGATATAAAGCTTTTAAAATCTGTGGGAGTTTTGCTTCTGTGCCTGTGTCTGTCCTGTGCAACAGAGTACAGTGTGGGACTCTGGTAAAGTCCACTTACAGAGTAGTTGTTGTTTGCGTATACCAGTGGTATAGTCCATTTGTATGGTTCTTCATCATGTTAGGTAACCATGAATCAGCAGTGGTCCAAAAAAAAAAACCAGAAGGGAGGCCTGTTATTTAAAGGACACTCCATGAACACTCTTAATGTTAGTTTTCACCGATGTTCTTGAAAACAATTCTTTGTGCTTCATTTTCTTACGAAAACAGACCCACAAGGGACAGTGATGATGAGGATGAAGATGAGCGGAAAGGAAGAGGATGCACTCTGCAGTACCAGCATGCAATGGTGCGAGTCCTCACACAATTTGTAGCTGAGGATTCTAGCCCTTGGGGTCAGCTGAACTACCTGCTGGGCTCGGATTGGCAGTTTGACATTACAGACCTGGTGATGGATTTTATGAAACTGGAAGATCCTCACATTGCCAAGCTGCAGGAAGGCAGGATTTTGATTGGACGGGAAGTGGGAATGACAACTATGCAGGTACGGAGCTCTAGACTGCCATGTTCTGCCATTCCCTTAGAGAACTAGTGTTGGGGGGATATAAATAAATTCAGTAGGGTTCTGCTATCTTGAAAGAGGGTAATTTCCCATTATGTTTCCATGACCTTCTAGAGTGTCACACAGAGCATTATCCAACAACATTGATCCAAACTAGAGGTGCTCCGAAGCATGCAGCATGGCCAGCAGCTGGAAGCCATAGAGCCTTCAGGGATGTTTAGGAGAAGCAGCATTTCCAGGCAGAACTCTTGCCCCACATGGATGCAGGTTACCACCAGTCAGCTGATGGACACCATTTTGACTTTTTGAGACAGAGATCTTTAGATTGTGCCAAGTTACTTTAGATATATTTAAACATTAATTCGGGGGGGGGGAAATTACAACCTACAACCCGCAAAGGCACAAATGGCCAACATCATATCACAGTTCTGCCCCTGCTGGATCCTGACTAAAGCCAATACATAAATGCATAGCTAGTCTAGGCTGTAGATCTGAGATGAGGAAGGTGGAGAAGACAAGAATGTGCATGAAGTGGCTATGTTTAGTTCCCTAAAGACAGCAATATGGCCCATAGTTTCATTAAAGGGAAGAATATCCTACAACCTTGATGGTCCATCAGAAACAGAAAAGACAGTGAAATGAGAATTTCCAAGCAAAGAAGTGAAGGACAAATCCTAGATGTTGCTAACCTCCCTTTGCAGTGATTGGGATGTGTGATGAGCTTAACCATACTGGGACACCGAATAAAAGGGGCAGAAAGTTTTAAGTCAGCTCTTCAAGTGAAGTGGTGAAAATAACACAACTGAGATAGTACAG
The DNA here is from genome assembly GCF_034315485.1 of Pezoporus occidentalis. NCBI lineage: Eukaryota > Metazoa > Chordata > Aves > Psittaciformes > Psittacidae > Pezoporus > Pezoporus occidentalis. Next base: position 8,667,124 of record NW_026915691.1, on the reverse strand, counting down.
CTGTCAGTACTGGATGCAGTGTTCGTGGCCATGACTTCTCTACTGTATGTGTTTCTGACCCTGCTATTGAAATCAGACTGCATTTTCAGTGTGCTCTGCCATTTCATTTCTGTGCATAAAGCTTTGGAGACAAGAAGGGATGATGACCTTAAGAAAGGGGTTTTTAATTTTCCTAAGTTGACTCTTTTGTGTTTCTCCAAAGGTTTTGTCTCCTCTTTCTGACTCCATCCTGGCAGAGAAGACAGTGACTGTGCTAGATGACAAAGTGACCATAACAGACCTTGGAGTACAGATGGTGGCTGGGCTTTCGCTCTTTCTTCAGCCAAGTGCATCAAGTAGCCGGGCTATTGTGGCTACAACTGTTGCCCAAGAGTTGCTTCATACCCCTAAGCAGGTAGTGTATACTCCATATTTACTGTTGTTGCCTTTTGGGATGGGGCAGTGTTTTATCAACATGACGTACAGATGATAATTCATAAGAAGTTTGGAAGTTAGACTTAAAATGTAGGTGTAATACTTGTCCATGTCAATTGCTTTCGTCTGGAGGTACTCTGGAGTTGTCTTCTCATGTCTTCCCTTCAGATATGGATTTAATCTGCAGTAAAATTTCTGGCTATGCCAAAATATATTTTGTATCATTTAAATTTTTAATGCCTTTTCTTTAGATGATGTAACATCTGTTATTTTCACAACACAGGCAGTCTTTGAACAGTGATCCATGTTTGCTATATGAGCATGCCCTTGTTTTCCATGCCAGAGAGCAGAGAGCTCTCTGTGTCACAACAACTTAATATTTTTAAGAGCTATGAAATAGAGGCAGAAGATAACCAAATACATTTCTTTTTTTCCCTCCTGGAGTCACAGCAGATTGCAAGGCTCCTCTGTCTCCTATTTTTTAGATGGTTTTATAGGGGGTTATCATTCAGTTCATGTGCCGATCCTACTTAATTTAAGCCGGCAAATTCCTGTATCTTTAAAGGGAGTCTTTGAAGCAGCATGTTTCAGGTCACAACCCACATGGAAAAGAAGATTGGAGAACACCCCCAGATCAAGGCAAACAGTTGCTCTGGAACAGATTAAAACCCAGGGTCAGTAGCAGTGGAACAAGCTATATGTTCATTGCTCTTTCAGTCAGTTAACTTGAAGAGTGGGACTGGGGACCATGCAGTTAAGTCTGTCCACAGCTTCTCCTCTCACAGAAGATGTATTTTGTCTCGCATAGACAGGGAGAGATCTCAGGTTTTATGACTCATTTCCATTATTATTGCTACCTAATTTTCTGTAACATAAAAATAATTCAGACTCTTTTATGACTTAGTGACAGGAAAACGTCCAAACTAGAAGGACATGCTGCCCATCTGTTCCATTTACTGCATCCTGTAAACATAAGAATCTTATGTAATTAACCCATTTATAACCTTCTCCAGGGCTTAGAAGCCATGTTTGACATATTGTCTTTAGACAAAGACTGTAAAAGCAAAAGCTAAAGCCTGCCTAACCCAATTCTGTTATGTAGGACAGAGCACCATTTGTCCTGCAGCATGATTGGAAGAATCATGGCTTTGATTGCAGATAAAAGAACTTGTGGATCTGGAAAGGTTGTACAGATACATTGTTAGTTTCTTAGATTTATAGACTATCTGTCCAGAGTATGCAAAGATATTCATCAACATCAGGTTATGCCATATTATGACAGGGCGTTTCAGTAGTGCACAACATGACATCTCCTATTGTATTATGATATGGCAATATAATATGACTTGTCATTATATATCAGTACAATTGGCAAGTTATTAAGTCATACAAAAGAGTAAAAATGTGTAAATGTGGTTTGTTTTGGAATTATTTTTCCCAGCATCTGTGTTATGGAACAATTTTAGTGACATATTTTGTTTCACTTGGTACTATTTTGCAAGACAATTTCGTTTTCCTCAGAGTAGCACATTTCTGATACTGAAGTGTCTGGGCATATCAGGCTGTCATTCTGAGACTAGACTTTATTAGAAGGCAGTGGAAAACCTTTTCTACACAAGGATCCGGAGCACCCAGGGAAATCTGATTGCTTAGCATTAGTCCCAGATTAGTCAGTTTTTCCCACTCCTTCAATGCAGGGAGGCTTTTGTCCCAGTTTCCTGCAGACACAGAGCAGTAGCATGATCTTGTGGAATCCCACTTTCTCTGCCTCTCCTTCTAGTTCCTCCTGTCTGGAGCCTGCCCACTCCCATTGCCTGTACTTGTCTTCCTACCACCTCCTCTTCACCTGGAGTAAGGGGAGCATCCTGCCTGCTTCCAAGCTGAAGGCTTTGTTGGGAGCATCACTCCTCATTGTGGGGAATTCGTGAGGATCAGTCCCTGCTCAAGCACTGTGAGTGTTTGCAGTCCTGATCCTGGTTGTGCTGGGTCAGTGTGGATCCTGAGCACAGTCCTAGTTACTGGGGCACTTTGCCAATGCCTTCATCCTGGAGGCTGAACTAATTCCACATAATGTACAATTCACATTTCTTACCTTATTGTAAGACACTCTTTTGTTCTCAGGCCTAAATCTTACCCAGCCTATAGACAGAGCTTGCCCAAGGAAGGGCATTGAAAAGAGACCTTGAGGACTTGCATTTGCACCACTAAAATAAGAAGACAGGAATAGATTTCACAGTGGAAAATGCATCAAAGGAAATAGTGTTAGCACAGGAGTCACTTTTAGAGTCACAAACATCTTTTAATTTGCAGTTTGAATGAAGGGTATAACGTTTAAGTCTCTTGCCCTTAGATTAATTAATGCAAGTGCAGGAATGCTTGTGCCTAAATTTTGCAAGCAGTGACTCATGATTTGGAGTGTATCAGCTGAGATCCTTACGGAGCTGGAATTTCAGAAGGCAAGTGCTGAGTGTTTTCTGAAAATCAAGCCCTTTTGAAAGAGGTTTTTTTTCAGGGGGACAGCCCAGAAGTAAGCATAGACTTGAACGTTGCAAGGGTTTCATTATTTGTGTCTTTTACTCTCAAACAAGTTTATAAAAAGGCCCAAGTAACTCATGCAAACCTTGCTAATGCAACTGAAAAACAGTTCAGATAACAGAAGGTTTTGTTTTTCTCGGGAATGATTGCATACGTCTCAGCACTGCTATATGGAAAAAAAACAGCCAGTGTGTTCTTAGTCAAATGTTTTCCTTGGCTTCACTTTGGCACCTTCAAAGGCCAAGCTTCAATATAGATTAGTGAATGTCCTTGGGTAATTGGAACTCTGCAGGCACAATATTGTCCCTAGCAGATCAAGCAGGACATCGGCAGAGTGCAGTGGAAGGCATAAAGTGTTATACAGGTTGTGCTATTACACATCTTTCAGTATCATAGGAATGAATTCAGTAGTTTTGCTGTGACTTTCTTTCAATGAATTTAATGACTAGATTAGTTCCTTGATTATAAGGACCACACCATGTCTGCATAAGTTAGCTAAGTTTATCTGCAGTTGGGCAACTAATTACCTGAGATGACCTTGAGGGATGCTGAGCCCATACTTCTTTTTCTTTTTGCTTTGACTCAGTTGGCACTGGAAAGTGGATCAATGATTTAGGTACCTAAAAATAAATGCAGGTTGGCCGACTTTTAAATAGCAAAGTTGATGTATCTCTGGAAAATTTGGAATCCATGGCTGTGAGCAGTCTTGTTTATAGTGGCCATCTGCTCAGGTAGGAAGGCTGTTCCATTTGACTTGCTGATGGTTCCTAAAATCAATACTTCCATCCTAAAGACCTCTCCAAAAAGTAAATAAAAGAAAACCTAGAGTGTTTAAGTGTTTTCTGGTCTTAGTGAGCTTCAAGGACTCTCAAATTTCAATCGGCTCTGCAGGGAAACTCAGTCATATCATGGCTTTTTCAACACTGTAGGGTATTACGTGTAGTCAAATGAGCTGATATGGGAGAGTGAAGAAAGAAAAAAACCAAAGCCTTAAATAAACAGCTGTGAGCATTAATGTATCTCCAGTGCTACTGGAAAACTGAAGACCATTTCTCTGGGGGAAAGAGCTATGCTAGTGCTTCCTAAAGGCAAAGTTCTTCCCTTTCACATGTGTAGCTCCTGTTGACATTAGTGGCAAGACCCAACCCTGCAAGGTCATCTGTAACCTCAGGGAGTGTCCTCCAAGAGGTCCATTCTCATTCTGATAGGAGGTGAAGGTGCTCAGCACCACTGCCTGAGTTAAGATGACAAGCTAGAGTTACTTGCATGTCCCTGCCTTTTGGAACAATGCAGTATGTCCTGTTTTAGCTTATGTCCTTCACGCAAACTAGTTCAGTGAGTTCACGGGCATCAGTGAACTTACATCCGTAAGTAACAGATATTATGAGCATTTTTATGGTATGGATTCATTACCACATTCTGGCAGTATAAATTACATTGTATTTATATCTTCTTTAAGCTGACAGAGCGATGTAATGGCTCACAAGGATGACAAAGGAATTAAGCAGCATGGGAAAGGGAGAAAGGATGTATTGTTAGATAAGAATCTGAATTCTTCCCTTGGAAATACAAGCAAATTCCCACTGGAAAGGAATGTCACATTAGCAGATTGGACAAAAAGGAGAGAAAGAAATACACAGTAGGGGAATGCATGGTTTGAATTAAGATCTGAGTCTTGGCTGCCTTTCATTTCCACATCGTAACGATCAAGCCCAATTTTTACTACACAACCCACAAGTTTAGAAATAAATGCACATGTAATACTTTGATATTTCATGTGACAAAATTGTTAGGGAAACCCATTTCAGCATTCAAGTCCCCAGACAGAACAATCAGAGCTGTTCTAATAGAAGCTGCTGAGAACAGTATTCCTTTGCCTTTATTGGAGAGAGGGATGTATTTGTTTTCTGCAGAGCCAGCCATCCAGCCATTTCTTTCCCTCAGTGTCCTGCCTCACTCCAGGACTATTGCAGCTGACCCCAGCAATTGAGGGCTTATTCACAAATACTTTTATTTGTGCTTTACTGAATGGAGACCATTAAAAGGCCTCTTTATTCTGAGCATGGAATAGAATCAAATATACTGATAAGTCCTCACATCTGTGTTTCTAAGCAGCAGAATTCTCTAAAATACAACCAGACCTACACACTTTATTCCCCTATTTTTTGTTTGGAGAACACAAAATAGCATGCCCTGGTGTCAAGCTGACCCCAGCTTTTTTGAGGTATTGAAGGACACTTTGTTACCACTGACTGTGATGTTACACATGGGCTCAGTGGAACATCCTAGGACAAGCAGATTTTCAAATGCTGTATGGTTTAGAAGGCAGAATAATCACCAGTGTGGCTCCCAGATTTCCACAGGTAGCTTGTGTGAGTCCCAGCACAGAGGGACTCATTAGATCTATGTATGACAGGCTTTCTTCTGAGCTTCTAAACCAGCTTTGCTTCCTGCATTCAGGTTGCCTTTTGGAGTGTGAGCCTCCTTGCTTTATCTAGGTGGAACAGACATAGACAGCAAACAATGGTGTTTGCGGTGACTCATACAGCAGGGTTTGAAGTATTCCAGGTCAGGCATCACTGAGTTCCTTGGAGACTGTTGGTTTCGATTAGTGTGCCATGTTACTTCTGTACCCTTGTAATTTCCTCTTTGTTACACCCACCTAAATGTAACAAGTGGATAATGAGGGAGATATTGTTTGCATTTTAACAAAAAGCAAAATGCAGCATCTAAGAAAATTTATCAAGTGGCATATTTGGACTGACAAGCAGCAATATAATTCAAGGCCAGAAAAGGTGGTGGAATTACAACAGATCGAGAACTGGTCAACTTGCTGAAGTTATACCTGGAAGAGAGGAAGGGAGCAGCAAAACCACAAGGGAAAATGTACACAAAATGTGTCTTGCTAAAGAAAGTTTTTTATGTGTATGATATTTGATAATTGACAGTGGTTGTAGGAAGCAGTTTCTTCATCTCCTCTGGACTGGATTTTGCTGTCATTAACGTGATCTAATGCACATTATCTGAACCACGTCACATGACCACAGTCACCATACAAACCATCTGTTCTCTAAGAGACACTGGCACTAATGGGCAATAGTGGTTCTTTTCTTCTGGGAGTGCAACAGTGTGTGTGGGTGTCTGTGTGCACATGTGAAAGAGAGGGAAAGTGGAGGAGAGAAAGACTGGAGAGGCAGAAGTAATTGCCTATGCTTGTTAATTAGTGAACACAAGTATTTGTTACCTCAGTGTTGGGGGCATCAAACTAGGGGCAACAACATTGCAGGTAAGAAGTCTCCAATCCATCTTCATCTGCTGATAGTAATTGGAGGACCTTGTCAGAGATTTAGAGGGGATTTACTGATGCAGTACATAGGATCTGCAGAAACAGCTCTTTGAAGGACATGGTACTAAATCATTTCTTTTTTCTTTACAGCTTTTCAGAATTTATAATCATTTGGGAAATCCACTTCCTTCCCCTGCTTTCAGCTTTCCTTTAGCAATGTGAATGAGAGGAGATGATCTCTTGCCAAATAGAATATTTGGCTGATACAATATACTTTGGCAGGATTTGAAATTCTCTCCCTCTTTCTCTCATTTGTTTTCTTTCCCTTTAATTAATGGTGTCCATAGTATAAGCATGACAATGTTGTGTTGTGTTGTGAAAAAATTGGTTCTTCCTACAAAAAAAAAGGGTCTCTTGGAAATAAAAAATGCCAATGCTGGTTGAAAATAATGACTAAGCTATTGCACACCCCTCTTACCTATAGTAAATCATATGAGTGCCTGCAGATTTCAGCTGACTTGCTGTTTCATTTTTCTGTATTTCTGCTTCATGAAAACCAGGAATGCAGAAGAGTGGAGAAATAGTATGAAAAATAAAAGTTGTTTTGAAGTTGCTTACAACTTCACCAAATTCTAGCCATTTGGGCTGACTTTCTGCATGCTGGCTACCTCTTAACCTAGAAGGTGCCTGGGGGCTGTTAAAGCAGAAAGGCATTGAGCTAAGAAAGCCAATGAGGGATGTAGATATCTTGAAGAAGGCATGAAAGAATATGTGGCTTCTCATACATGTTCCTCTCCAGGGTCTGGATGGGTACCCTGGATTCCTCAGAGATGCTGTCCTACCACCAGTAAAACCTAGTTGCATAGTAAGGGCCATAATCAGATGTGGGGCTTTGCAATGCTAGGTATGCTGTGTTTGGCTATTAAGGAATGCACAAAAGATTTAGTAATGCAAATCCTTTTGTAGAGATGTGGAACTATGGAAGCCCACCCACCCCCCCCCCCCCCCCCCCCCGCTGTGATGGGAGGAGGCACAGGCCTCCATAATTTCCAGTCTTAACTTTTCAGAATTCTGCACTTACCTTTTTCTGCTCTCCAAACGAGAGCAGTGCTAGCAGACAACATCCAGCCAGTTGTGATGTGTGCTTCAGATGATGCTGGTGGTTTTGACTTCCATAGGCTGATGAAAAGCAAGCATTATCTTACACACCTCCCCAGTGGTATGCAAGGCTGTCCTTTTGTTTTAGCCAGAAGGGAGGCAGTTGCCAGAGGAGATGTGTCTCTACACATATCCACTAAAAAACCCTTTACTTTCCCATGACTGGGTTTGCTCTACTATAGATTTCTATGACATAAATCTAAGCTGTGCCCTGCAGCTTTATGTTTCTGTCTCTTCAGCCATTTCAGGGTTTTTCTCTAACGAAAGATCAGCTGTTTTAATTTCCATACACAGTTCACCCTTCCCTTCCCAGCTTCCGAGCTACGCTGGCTCTGTTTCACCTGCTTGAAGTGCATTTGAATCACCAAGAACTTTGCCTTCTTTCCTGTTGTGCCAACTTATTTTTCCTCTTTCAGTCCCTCAAGAACTTGCTGATAGCGCTTTGTAAATTAAATATTTGGTACAGCCCAACCTTCTGCACAGCTAAATGCCCCTTGCTGTTTTCATTGAAGAGCTTTAAATTTAACTAGAAGGGTAGCAATTCCCTTAGTTTATAATCATAGCATAACAAATTGTAGCCAATTGAAAACCATATTAGGTTGTAAATTTGCATTATGACTGGCCATTTGGAAGGTGGCAGTGTTTTTCCCTGATGGTGATTTTCAGCCCAGTTGTTCTGATGTACCCAAGTGTAAAGTTATTAGGGCCATCTGCAGTTTAAGTCTGGGAAGAAAAGAACTTCAGGTTTGTGTGAAGTTGCACTCGGGCAATCTGCCTGCATGTCTGCTGCCTAAACAGGCAAGACATAGAGCAAATGAAACACTAAAGAAATCTCCTGCAAAGAAAGCTACTGAGACGCGGAGAACTAAATATCTGTATCATCTGGATGGGATTTCAAATGGCAAAGAGCTGACCTCTAGCTTTGTGTTTTCTTCTAATGATGACTTCTAACAGTGCTACCTGCAGAGAGCAAAGACAGTCCAATTAAATCCAGGCCATTTGTATTTTTATCATAGACATCATACCAGAAACCCCGGGCTCCTCTCCTTGACACAGAAATGTGGTAGGCTTTTTAATTATCTCAAAGGTAAAGTGTGTTTTACTTAAGATAAACATTTCTCCAGAAAAATAGTAATTCTTCCATGCGTCTTTTTCTTTTCAGTTGAATCTTCTGCTCCAACCATTTCCAAGATACTGTGGTAGCTCCTTATTCCTGCTAAGATATTTATGCCTTGCTTAATTTGACAGCTCCCTGTGACACCTGTACATGGAGAACATGAGGAAAATAAGTGTTCTGTCAAGTGCCTGTAGTAATTTTTCTGGTTTGTCTCAGCTTTTGCATGGCAGGAATGACTTTCTTTATCAATCTTGTAAATTGTAGCTTATTAATGGGTACACTTTGGTACCCATTTCATATTGATTATTTTCTGTGTTCTTTTGCAAAACATTAGCAGGAAGGATAGCAGTGGAACCTTTAGTGAAAAATGTGACCAGTTTTCTGCCCCGTCAGTTGAAGCTTGGTTTGCTTTAAATGCAGTGCAGAGCCATTGTCTTCCATTTTCTCCAGCTGCTGTTCAGAGCTGAGAGATTGATGAGCTGCAATGGTTTGAGCTGTTTTATTTAAGACCCTGTCTTTAACCATATCACTCTCCTTTCAGGAAGCTGTAGTAAGCACCTGGATTCAGTTCAGTGACAGCTCTGTTACTCCGCTGGACATTTATGACTCTAAGGACTTCTCCCTTTCTGCTGTATCATTAGACGAAGCTGTTGTCTCGATCCACCAGAATGCTGCCTTAAAATGGCCAGTTGTGGCAGCAGAAGGTGAAGGTCAAGGCACATTAATCAAGGTGGACATGATGATTTCTGAAGCCTGCCAAAAGTCCAAGAGGAAAAGTGTCCTGGCTGTGGGGAATGGCAACATCAAAGTCAAGTTTGGCCAGAATGATGCAGACTCTGATACAGGTGGAGATTATGATGCTGATGAGATTGAAAACCATGCTAGTGACCGGCGGCACAAAGCATCGGATCAGGAGCGGTATGGCCAGGATGGACGCTATTATGGTAGCTCTTCAGCAGAGCGAGAGGAAGGAGCCATCAGGAAAGTCAGCACCACAGCAAAATCTGTGATAAAAAATAAAGTCATTAAAAACAGTAGGCTGGACGGTGGCAAACTCTCGGATGATAGCCAGCTGCAGAACATTCCTATAGACTTCACCAACTTCCCTGCTCAAGTAGACCTACCAAAAGGCAATGCGGGCATGGAGGAAAACGACCTGGTGCAAACACCCAGGGGCCTTAGTGATTTGGAGATTGGGATGTATGCTCTGCTAGGGGTCTTCTGCCTGGCAATTCTAGTTTTCCTAATAAACTGTGCAACATTTGCACTGAAGTACCGTCACAAGCAGGTTCTGGTGGAAGGACAGGCCACCATGACCCATTCCCATGACTGGGTCTGGCTGGGAAATGAAGCAGAACTGCTGGAGAACACAGCAGATTCATCACCTCAGCAGGATGAGCACACAACTATTATTGATCGAGGCTCGGGTAGCGAGGAGAGCAACCAGCTCCTTAATGGCAGTGCTCAGAAGAACATCCAGAGCCAGGTTCACAGATGCGCTGACTCAGGGGGCAAGCACGGAAAGGAACAGAAATCTGAACCTTTACATTCACCAACATCTAAACGGAAGCGGGTAAAATTCACAACATTCACTACCATCCCCCCTGACGATGGTTGTCCTACTGTCAACTCAATCCTAGGCAGCAATGACGATGACATTAAGTGGGTGTGCCAGGACATGGACCTGGGGGACTCCAAAGAGATACGAAACTACATGGAGAAGTTCAAAGACAAAGTGTAACTCCTTGCTGGTTTTCTGGGTTTAACCACACCTTGATGCCTTCAGTTCTACAGTATATATTGGGACAGAAGATGGGGAGGGGAAGGAATCACCAGGAGAAATGATGAGGCAGTTTTTATAATCAGGGAAAGAATTTTGCCAAACTGTCCATGGTTTGTTTTTAGTTTTTGCTTTGTTCTGTTCTGTTTTGTTTTGTTTTCCAGCAGTTATTCTGCTACTCATGGATTTAGGAAGTGGAATATAAATAGAAAGGAACAAGGAAACGGTATGACCGGTAGGATGAGCTGGGCAAGATGAGGTTGTGAAAAATTGTCTTTTGGGTCATACAGATAATGGTAGTAATGTTTCAAAGTACCAAAAATATTTGTAAAAAGAGAATATAAGAGCATGAAAAGGATGAGCAAGAGACAAACAACAATTTTTCTGTATTTCTAATAAAACATCGTAATTAAGGACATATGACCCACAAGGAGACTGTTTAGATTGCTACTCAAGCTCTTTCTTTTATTTCTTCATTCGAAGAGAAGATGTGTCTTTGGCATTACATATGAAGGAGGAAGAAATTACCAAGCATTTTTATTTTTGCTTTCCTGTTTGTCTTGTACGTTGAAACAGAATAATTTTCCCCCTTGTATTTTTCCTTTAACTATCTTGAAAACAGAAGAATTTTAAATTCACTAAGTTCACAGTGGACCAAGAATATTTTGTTTCTTAGCTATAAATAATCTCCTGTCCTTTAAAGAATTCAGGGGATAAGTATTGACAACTGATTTCCATGTGGTGTCTCTTCTGAAAGTTTAGGCCTCCATTGTTTCCCCCTAGCTAGAAATACGTTCTGTTTGGAAAAAGTACTCATTTTACTTTCAGGTTTGGGTTGTTATTTAGTTGTTTGTTTTAAATTTCCACAACCAAAGTTCCCATGTTTCACCAAGGGAAGAAGGTGCTGTTTTATGTTAGCTTTTAGAAGTAACAATCGATGGGAGTGCCCCAGTGGTGCATTTTCAGTGTACCTGGAACTGAGACCATCACAGGCCAAATACACAGAGCCTGGATTTGGGGGGCTTTTTATTTCTAAGTCCATGAATTCATCATTTTGTGCTGTAATTTTCTGTTTATCCTGATGTCACCAGCTCTCATCAAACTCTGAACGCAAGAGGAAGAATGGACAGAAAGACATTGATTGTCCCCAGACTTTTATTTCCTTTTCCTGGGAGAGCTGGCCTCTGGACAGACTGTTGGGAGGGAAATATTGCAGAAGCAAGATCAAGAAACATCTGGAGCTATTTTATAGATATTTTTCTTTTAGCCATTGGACCAGCTAAGACTGCAAATTTAAGACTAGATTTAAAGCTGATGTTTTGAATGAGCAAATACAAAACCAGTAATAAATCTGAAGCAAACACAAAATACAGACGTAGATCCGTTGTGTAAAGTGGCAGAACTGTGTTGACTCAGGGCCAGTTTACACTAAAGGAGGACACAGATCAAAATCTCTACAAGGAAGCCACTGTCATCCAAAACCTTTTGTAACTAAAAGGAAGATGGTATATCCAGCCTTTTGGAAAGCAGTATTATGTTCTGACTGTTAGCCAGAAGCACTTGCATTGTCCTGTCTTTACCATGTATCTCTTTTTTGTTATTTTTATTACTAAACTCAGTAGTTCGGGTTTTTTTACTTGGACAAAATCAATCCTGCCACCCAGTAACATAGATGGACGTTTTAACAAGATATGCCTAGTATGCATTGTAGACTGAAAGAATGTAATATTTATTTATACATGTTATACAAATTGTAATTAAAATGCTTTACATGGCTTGACAAATGAAGCTCTCTTTTCTGTGGGGCGGGTGCTCCTTCTGTCATTTCTGTGTTGCAGTACTGCATCCACTGCCTAACAGCTGAAACAAAACTTAAGCCACTTTCTGCAGAGAGAATAGAGATGTATGAAGGTTTTTCCCTGCTCTGACCCTTCCTTTGTGAGCCGCTTTCCCTTCCCACCCAACATGCGGTGATGATGATGGATGGCAGGAGAAGACAACAGCCAGGCACAGTTCAGGGCAGTGTCACTATTCATCTTGTTCATCTTCATGCCTACCATCAGCATGAACAACTCCAGGACTCTTGCTTCTGATGTGTGCAACTTTGGTGCAGCCCAGTCATAATTAATTATGTTGCTTCTCTGATTGATACAGTAGGTTCAAATGGAAGCGAGTTTCACTGAATCACAACTGACATATACAAAGCACCCTGTATCCCAGAGGACCCCAAGCTACTTTACAAGCTAAGCACAGTGAGGCATCAGCCACACCTCAGGGATCAGTATATCTTCCTGGGAAAACGCAGGTGTCTCTGAGGTAAAAAAGGCATTTACAGCACGGAGCTGCAAAGTACAACAGCAGAGGAACAAGAAAAATTGTATGGAGCAAAAATAATTCACCGTGGTAGCACAGGATCTAATTGTTTGAAGTGTATTTTTAAGAAAGCAGTAATGTGCTGAACAGACCCTGTTCGAGCACGTGTGAAGAATGGTATCTCCAGTAACTCAGTGCTCCCAAGCACTTTCTGCGATACAGGTACAGCACTGGCTGGAGAGGAAAGGGGTAATTACTACATCAGTGTTGCTAGTCCATACACCCTGACTTCGCTCTTTGCTTTTGGCAGCTGAGGCTTGATAGGATCAGAAGAGAAAAGGGTATCTCTATCTAATACAAAAGTTGGCTACTGAGGAAAAGCCTTGTGAGGAGAATTCATCTTGCTCAGTATTTCCATGATGACATGTGCATGTCTGTCTCCTCTTGCTATCTCACAACATTATCTAAGAAAAGTATTCCACAGTGAATGAAAATGCTATTCCTAATTCACCTCCTCCCCAAAAGTGCTTTTTTCAAAGAAGAAAAATGTGTCTTCATTGAAATTAAAAGTGGAGGAAAATCAAAGTTTCCCATGAGAAACTATTTTGCAATTCCTTTTCAAAAGCAGAGTAAATTTTTGTGGAAAAAATGTAAATTTTTGTGGAAAGACACACTCCTGTATTAATGCAACTCAGATTGGATTCAACATTTCCAAAGAGGAGCAGAGCTCTTCTGTCATGAATAGGAAAGTTATATCTTATTCGTTATTTCAGTATTCATTGGAATGATCACTATTTTTTGCTTTTTATTTGTGGACTGCATGTATAGTTCTCTGTTATATTGACCTTGGCCTATACACTCCTACTGCCTCCTTGGGAGCAATATTTCATTGATGATTAGCCATGTATCAGTTCTCAGTGACAGTATTTTGGCATTATATTTAAGTTGGAAAATATAGTCTCTGTTGAGTCTCTCCAGAGTGGGTGGTTTCAGAGGCTTGCACATGTCCATAGACAGCAGCCTTCAACACTGGGCTGGACACTTGCCATTCATAAATACATACAGCATTTCACACACTCTGTAGGTCACTGTGGACATTTGTTACAGTTCTGACTTACTCTTTATCTTGTCTGTATCATAATAATTACTTTGCAAAAGCTGATAATCACAACTGCCAACATGAGCACACGCATGGCCAAAGGGAGAGGCTTAAGCAGCAGTTTCTTAAATGCTGCAGGACTCGGGGCAGTCAGCGTGGTCACTTGGCCAAAGCAAATTAAACTGCAACGTAACATCCCTGAAGCACATAAAATTGTTTTCTCTGGTGTTTTTTTTTACTAACACATGCCTGTTATTGATGTCTTTTAGTTCCTGAGTTATCAACTAATGGACTTCAGCTAATCTCCACACTGGCAACACGGTGGGGTTTTAAAGCTGTAAGAGGAAGACACCTGACGTACTGCCTATCGTAATATGACATCAAATCATAGAGAAGAAGAAGAACCACTGCTCCAGGTTCTGTACCATATATGTGATAGTAGTTGAGATGTGGAAAAACATGTTCAGACAGGGCATGGTGTCTTTAACAGGCCTACATAATGCAAGGCCTGTGATGGCTGGGGGGAGGAAGGCCTGGGAATCCTTTCCAGTCCCAAGGCTTCAACTGTTCTGTTGGTCACATCTATGGCATTTCTGTCAATATCCACCCCTGTTGTATATCTATGTGGTTTGAAGCCATCTGGTAGAGCCCTGCTGGACTTTTAATATATCTATATGAGAAGTCCCAGACTGTTTAGGAAGAGTTTTAAAGCTGTTTTACTACATGCTAGAATTGAATTTGTGTGCTTCCCAGGATGAGGGGTTGGTTTGCCCCTGCCATGAAAGTAGAAAGAGATAAGGCTATCAGGAGTGCTCGGGAAATCTAAGTGGGATGGGGGCAATGCCTGCCTCTCCTAGCACAGCCTGCTCTCTTCCTCAGCATCAGAAATTGCTTCATGCATCTTGATACTTCCTTTACTAACCCCTGCCAGCCTGGCTGTTCAGGATGTTCCTTCAAACAAGGAGAGCATCTCCTGCTGCTGTAGGTACCTGCTGCCTCAGTCAGGCTGGCTCAGCTGCCAAGGGGCTTGCTGTCTCTCCTGGAAATCTTGGCACTGTGCTTCTCTGTGCTCTTTGTAAGTCTTAAGCCCAGAGGAAGCTCAGAAGAGGCCATTGATTTTGATTCCTGTAAACTTGTGGCTGAACAGGACCATGTCTTCAAAATTGCATGGCCTTTGCAAAGGAAGACAGGCTGTATTTGAAGAGACAACAGAGGGAATTAAAAAAAGGGAAATACTCAGCCCTGCCTTCACATTTAATTTTTCTGAAGCTACAGAATGTGGTGCTTCAGAGACAGAGGCAGGTACTGAGATTTTTCAATTTATCTTCCACTGACCAAATATTCCATCAAAGCCCAATTCGGAGCGAGCCACCACAAATGATCATCTCAGGAGGGAGGAAAGCACCGGGCTGTGAAATATCATTTATTTGAGAAATTCACACTGGGTCAAATGTCAGGATTTACATTTCTTAAGCTTTCCTGTGCTGCAGTTCCAAAGGCAGCGGCATAGGGTGCAGAGAGCTGCTCTGAACGTCACTTGTCAATGCGCCTTATGTGCCAGGTGATGGAATCTATGAGTGCCAGGGGTGCGTGGCTGCAGAGATAACACAGTGCAAGGTACATTCTTCTGTCAAGGAGCCAAGATGGAAAATCATTAATAATAATTTGCACTTAGAGGGGAGCCTTTCATCTGGGAAGCTCAGTGACTTCCAGTTGTCACTAAAGAATGAAAAGGTGAGCAGGCTCGAGTGGTCCTGTTCTCTCAGATGAGACCATGCCAAGTGAACACACTGCCCTTCTCAAGGCTAGGAAGTGGACCTTTGTGAGGGCTGTGTTCTCTGCTGGGGGGGGGAATCAGTGAAATCACCTGGTGCAAGCAGCAACAAGGAGCCTAACCTGTTGGGGAGAGGAGAGCATCTGGGGAAGGTCAAGCTTGGTGTGAAAGCCATGCTTTGGTGGGGTGGTGCTGTGTGTGATGAGAGGCAGCTGTGGATGGGAGATCAATGCTTGCAGGAGGAGGAGGAGGAAGTGGTGAAGGTTAGAGAAGGGAAATGTCTCCTGTTGCTGTGAGGCTGCTGGCATGGAGTGGACCTTGGTGAAAAAGTGAGTTCTGCTTTGTCTAGGTGGTTTTTTATTACTTGGTTGTGTCTGGAGGAGAGGGTAAGTCTTTTTGTTTGTTTGAGTATCTCTGGTTTGGGAATCAGCAAGATAAACTGTGTGTTTATTATGTCTTTGGCAAGGGGAAGGCCACTGCTAAAAGATTAAGATGTAGTTTGCCTGATACATGTGCATGGGAACACCTCAGTGCAAAGTCAACATGGTATATCCTGGATTAGAAACTGGATTATGAATCCTTCTGATATATCTTAATTGCTAGGGAGTCCTTCAACAGGCATGCTGACTTGCCTTCAGCTTCTGGAAATACTTTTATGTTGATTAAATTTGAGAGATTACCTGAAAAAGGCTCTTTCTTTTGGAAAGCAGAGATGCAGTTAGTTCATGGTGCCACACTGAACTTGCTGGTTTGGAAATAGAATAATGACCCCTAATGTTTGCGCTTATATTTCTTCTTTCCAAGCTCCAAGACCAAGTAGACACAGCAGCAAGAGTTTGCTTTGTTTTGAGAGGCTCCTAAGCTGTATTTCAGTGCTTAAAAATAAGCTGTTGGCAAAGATGCAGCAGCAGACAGAGATAATGATGTAAATTACCAAATAACTCTCCCTCTTGATTACTTATTTTGGACAAACTCAGACCCATTCTTTTTATGCTTATGCTAGTGAGGAATTAAAGCTTTTTGTGTGAAGCAACAGTGTCAAAGCCAGTCGGGAGCATCTTGGAGGCAATCTGTCTGATGTTCAGCTGAGCCATATCAAGTTACAAAGATGCTCTGTACTAATCACCCCCTTGGCTGCTGGAGGGGCTGCTCTGTGCACAGACAAGAACGTTAGAGCTAATCATGCATCTTTCTTCAGTAGCATGTCTAAAGATAGGGTTTTTTTCCTCCCTTCATTTTCCTCTTGAGCCTGTGTCTGAAGGTTTTTCAGGTAGCCAGTTTCCAGCATGCTCCATGGATATTTAAGGTGGTGGGTACTGAATTACCTCTGTACTCTGGCTGCTGCAGTAGCTTTTCAACTCTTTTGAGCCTTGTACTGCGATACACAAGGGTCACTTTAACCCCCTGAATTCAAATAGTGTGAATAACAACTGAATTCCTGGAAGCCCCAATTTAGGTTGGAATCCTTCATAAACAGATTGCAGCACCATAATTATCTGGGCACTTCTGTGTGGCTCCAAATGCAGGGTAGGAGAGGGAGTCTTACAGAAGGCTTTTGGTAGTTGTGCTGCTGTCTCACACATGGCCTAGCAGAAGAGGCACCTGGCTGAGAAATGCCTGTTGTGCTGTCAGCTGTATCAAGCTCTGCTCATTCACTGCTTGTTTCTTTCGAGGGTCAATGTTTTAAGCTTCCTGAGATTGCTGATTTAACTTTCAGCATTAATAATGAAAAGCCACTGGTAGGAATTGACATTATTCAGATCTCCTGTGGACTGTGGGGAAAGGGAGGGTAGATGGAGACATGGACAGCTGATGTTGCAGAACTGAACAATGAGAGCAAAGTCCTAGGAGAGGAAAGATGACGACTTCAGTTGTATAAAGGGTAGGATTACTTATTTTAGTTTGTTTCTGTAACATATGTATAATTTCACTGACCGTTGTGGTCTTGGTTTGGGGGTAAGATCTGCACACACCCCCTGAGGCTTCTGGCAACATTGCCTGGCTGGCATTACATGCAGTGGGAGCAGCACAGAGGGTACCAGCACCTCCACTCTGACAATCTGCTGACACCTGAGGATCTATATGATGAACAGTACTGTTGCTAAGGGTTGTCGATATAATTGATAATCTGGCTGTATGTGATAGAGACTTATTCTAGGAGCAGGTCATAATTGTGTGTTTTCTGATGACGGGGAGGATTTTGGTTCCCAAACTGAATTGTAGAGCTTATGAGGCTCTGGTTGGATGGTTTCTGCAGGCAGAAAACTCTGTGTGAGACAGACAAACACCCAAAATGCTGCGTAGCTAGCGATTGTCACTTCAGTGTCATCTAGTAGCAATTGCTATAGAGTAGAATTATCTGGGGACTCTTCTTTGGCTATGATGACACTATACATCTTGCGAAACTGAGCTGAGGTTACCATAATGATGAGACTCTATTAATTTAATTTGATATTGCTACAGGGCCTTTTCATGGATTGTCTGAAAAGATTAATATTCTTTTAACAGAAACACTTTGGCAAATCAAGTCACCATTTCCCATTCTTCCACTCCACCCCTGCATTTTGGGACCTGCCATTTACTTTTTCCATCACGCCTCTAGGTTCGTCGTACTGCATCCATCAGCATGACATGAGTCTTACATCTTTTTTAGAGTGCTCCAAGAACGTCTCCTCTGCTTTGTAGGGCATTGTGTCTTATTTTAAAGCCTACTACTGCAAAAATAATATGCAGTTTCATGTTGGGGGAAGAGGAAAATGAGCGGGTCTGATAACTGACAACTTCAGGGCTTTTTGGAAACCCACCAAGTGGACTAAAATGGAAGTTTTCCCCAAATGTGGAGCAAAAGGGATTTGTTCCCAGCTGGGAAGAGACAACCATTACAAATCCAGCTGGCCTTCCCTGTACAAGATGTGCTGTTCTCCCTTCTGATCTACTGCAACTCTGCAGTGTTATTTTTAGACCTGCACGTTCCCCTGGGTAGTACCAGTGGGACCCAGGTAGCTACAGTCAGGTATGTGTGAGTGAGGGGTTTGTTGCTGTGTGAGTTGCAAGTGTCTCCAAGGAGATGAGGGAGCCTGAATGCCTGTGTCCTGACTTCATGTACCCCTCACGAGGCTGCTCTTGTTCCTGCTCTGAACAAAAGCCTGTGGACTATGGTGATACAAGCTGGCACTGGCCTGACACTTGGGGCTAAAGGGAAAATCCTAGGCATGTGCTGATGAGACAGCAAGCTCATCTCGTGTAGGAAGAAGTTAAAAACGTATAGGATTATGAGCGTGTCACTTGGTAGAAGTGGCTGCAGTGAATAATCACCTGTGATAATGTGCAATTGTGAGCGAATGCTGTGGGTCACGGCAGTGAATGGTTGTGAAATGTGCCATTTCCCATTACATTTTGCAGAGCTTCATGTTTATGCAGGTCTGTGAGTACAGATCTCTTGTAATACAGGTTTTTGGAGAGCCCTCCATATTTCAGGTTCCTTCCTGGCAGGCCTGTCAGCAGCATCATCTGTCCATGTAGTAACTGCTATAATAGGGTTTGTATTTATTCACCTGCTACCTGTAATAGGAGCAGATCAAAACACAGTTTTTCTGTTTAGAAAAAGCTAAAGACACAGGTGTCTTCCCCCCCTCTACCTACAATGGGAATAAGCTGGGCTAGAAAATCTAGTGTAGTTAAACTGAGGTAGTTGGAAGGACAAGGCTAAAGATGGTGGTATTAGCAAATGCAAACTATGGTACTGAGAGCAAAAGCAAGGCCAGATTCAATGGGGCTTAGAGCAACCTGGTCTAGTGGAAGGTGTTCCTGCCTGTGGCAGGGGGTTGGAACAGAATGATCTTTAAGGCCTCTTCCAACCCAAACCAGTCTATGGTTCTATGTTCTGTGCCTCTTCTCGGTGCCATTCTTTTCACCAGAGCTGGTGTGGGGATGTCCCACAGATTTTCAGTGATCTGAGGATTGCCATGGTAGGCTATTCCTGCTACTGCAGCTTCTGAGATGCAGGACCTATGGGGCCAAGGCAATGGCATGGCAGCTCTTCATGTCAGGCATGGCCAGCTGCAGTGTTTATATTCCTGTATTTATCTGGTCCCTAAGTAGGTTGACATAACATTTCCACTTGCATAAGCTACTGTGGAGTAGTGGGGAGGTGAAAGTGTGTGTCGAAAGGGCAGGAGGAGGAGAGAAGTTCTGCTTGTCATGTCTTATTTTAGTTCAGTATTTTTAATACCCTGGCTTAAATTGCCCTTAACCTGGTTCATAAATCCAAAGCTATGCTCTGATAATATAGGCAGGTCGATGTACTTACAGGTTTGATTGTAAAGATGAGCAAATAAATATAAAATGAACAGGCATATTGCTAAACTGATCCAGTACAATTTCACTGAACTACTGGAATAGAATAATGCAGCAATCAAAAGCTGCTATTAAAACTGAATCCATAAATCAGTGGATTCAAATTAACAATTCTCCAAATTAAACCTGCAGGTAATTAAATTCAATTTAGAGTTGATGCTAAGAGGAATTGCTGTGTTGGTCTCATTGGAAAGACACATGGAGAAGCCAAATCCTTTCTGCTGATGACATAAACCAGTGCTTTGGCCAGTACAGGCCTTAAGCTGGTGAATGACATAAGCACATGAGAAGTAGGTACAAAGAGGACATTAAAGCCTTCCCAGGAATGTACTTCAGAGCAGACAAATGCAGAGAATTGATTTATGTATGTATTTTGCATGAAATTATCAGCATCTGCATCAAACGTGTGGTGTCTTTGGGTCTTGTTCTTTTCTCACAGTCCTATTCCCTTACCTTCAGTACCATGGAATCTTCTCCAGGCTTCCTCTGGAGACAGTGGTTGGATTGCAGGCAGCCCAGTTTCTCTTCAGACCTCTTGGTGGCTGAGAAAGGGGGGAATTTCCCAGCCTCATGTTACCTTCTAAGGTATTGTTACTGAGCATACGAATGCCAGTCTCTGCTACAGGTGTATTCATAGCAGAAAGGGGTGTGTATGGGGGAGGGAAGAGAGTCAGAGACCATCATGACCTGGGGTGTCTTCAGGTATCATGGTAATGCTTGGAGAAGTCTGGAGGGAGACAAGGTGGCTATTTCCCACCTCCCCTGCTTCCAGACAGGTGTCTGTGTGAAGTAGGATACCGCGCTGTCAGTGGGATCCTTCCATGGCATAGCAAAGGCAATCATAAATGACCTTTATACTTCACAAAACCTGCTCAGCTAGCATTAAGCATATGTTCTTTCAGAAACACTCTGATAGCAGGATGAGGGCAGAGAGGAGGCGGCCAGCCAGGAAGCTTGATGTCAGCCTTCTAGCTGAGGTAATGGACATAAAAATCTCCATATGCTGAGAAGTCACTTTAAGAAAAAGTATTAACCTAATTAGCCCATTTGTCTCTTCTCTCATCAAGCATCTTTCTAACAACAGTTATTTCCTGCCTTAAACTAGGAAACTAATACAGGTAATACCATTGCTTGTGGTTTGGATTTATTAGAACAAGTTGTCTTGCTCTTTAGAATAAATTCACTTCAATTCTGTCCACTTTGTATCTGTATAGACTAGGGAATTTCATTGCACTAAGCTGCCTTAGTGAATCCTAGAGTCAGAATTGTATCTATGGCCCTTTAGGATAAGGCAACCAAAATAATAATGCAATTCAAAACAGTCTTTATTGGAAAGCAGGAACTCATTTGCAGGTAATGCAGGAATTGCCCCAGGGAGAAGCAGTCACATGGAGGTGGCACACAAGCAGCTGCATTTGTATGTTTAAATGAAAATGGATGGTTGAACAAGGCCTGATGCAATTTTGTTTCTAAAAAGGCTTGCAAATATGCTTGCTAGCAATTCCCCATCAGAGCCCCGTGGCTTAATTAAACAGGTTTAATTAGTTCAGTTCCATGCAGCATTGCTAATCTGCAAGAATAGGAAATTCCTGAATCTCCCCCCTGTATTGGTGGCACAGTGGTTAAAAATGCAATTTGCAGGCTTTTCCAGCTCCAGTTAACACAGAGCTGTAGGAAATGCCTCTCTTCAGCCTTGGGCTGTTAATAAAAGTTTGGGTGCATTAGGAATGCTGCTGAATGCTGTGAGGGCTATTTTAGATGTGGAATCTTTCACTTGCAAGTGACTAAATCCTTTGGTTTAAATGGGAACTTGGTGTTTCTGCATTCAAGGATGTCATCTATTAGAAAATCATTAAAATCATGCCAAGAACCCAGTTCTGAGTCAGTAAAATTCAGTTCCAGAAGAATCTTGATCCTTGAGCTCATCTCTGAGCTCTCCATCTAGCAGAAATATTAGCAATTACCTGGCAGCAAATCTTCAAGCCAAAAGAGCTTGGACTTCTTTGGTGTTGTTCAGTGCCCTGTAGGACTAGGCACTGTCTGTCCTGGGCTTCCATCCAGGGCTTTCATCATTGGGATGTTTATGAACAAGAATTCCAATGCATCTATTATAAGAAAAAGATAGTCCTAAGATTTCAAGGTTAATTAAAATGAGGCTGATAGTGGGGAAGATTGGGAGCTGGTGTATTCCTGAACAGCCAAGAAGATGTTTCTAGGGAATGTAAATGCTAACCTGATACAGTAAAGGGAAAATACCAAGTGCTCACCTAGCAGAAATCTTGGCCAAGTCTTAAAAGGTGATCAGCTGTTTAGCCAGTGTCAAGACATCACTGGTGGCATACAACCGCTCTGTATTATAGATGCAGGCATTGCAGTGCTGTTTGCCAGAAGATGGCACTCCAAGTATGGCATGCTGCGTGTTTCAGAATCCTATCTGCTTGCTCCTGATCTATTGGGTAATAGTTTATGCACTTGCAGACCCAAAGTTGACAGAGTTCTATTTAATCAATACAGCCTAAGGTTTTATAAGCACCTACTACCTTATGCCTCAAAGAGGTCTGTGATCCAGAAAAATGGGGGGGGGAGTTCAGCAAACAAGAAGTCACTGCTGAAACATTTAGGTTGGTGTCTCGCAAGCTCGGTGGAGAGATTTGGTGTTTGCTGCACAATTCTAGCATCACTACATATCTCTTCAGGAGAGGGATATGCCCTTGGATAGCAGGGTTCTACTGCAGTGTAATTCCTGTGTCTGCACATAGGCATACAGTACTGTCAATCTTTATAGCTGCACCTTGAATATAACAGGCATATACAAACTTTGTGACCTGGAATAACTGCAGGGGGAGTGGGCAGGCATAGAGTGTCTGAGTAAATAGTGCAGGGCTGGATGGTACCTTGATGCACTGTGAGTGCTCCTGACAGTGACAGCTCTGTACCATCCTGCTGGGGCAGGGCTGAAGGTAAGCAGTTAAAGGAAAACATTACACAGTGCTTAGGAAATGAGGACTGGATATTGTGCATAGATTTCTGTAGAAAATCTCCTGTTGCTATGTTTCAAGCATGCAATGGAGCAGAGCCTGAAGTTGTGGCTAGGCCATGAGTGTATCAGCGAGTGGTTTTCCATGGCAGTAGAGATCAGGATGTGAAGGATGCACACTCTGCTCAGCAGTGGAGTATCACTTCCCCTCTTTGATCAATAGCTGTGAGCAGTCTAGGAGATGCAGGACCAACTTTCATACCAGGTGTTTTCCCAGGGAATGCTCCAGGAGTAACTGAGCCTTTCTTCTTGGAGACTAAGCAATAGAAGTTCTAACACAGGTGCCTCTTCTCTCCTTGGCAACTCACCTCCCTCCACACTGTTATTCCTTTCCTCTCTTGCATTATGGTCCATTCATGCAGACTTCCCTTAAGCTAAAAGAACATAAAGTTTGTGGGCATGGAAGAGATTTATTTTGCTTTGCAAGTGCGATAAAATCTTTCTTTTTGCCCTTCAGCATCAAGCAGAGTTGTAGTTAAGGGGAATAAGTTAATCTTTTCATATCGGGGCAATAAAGGAACTGTGAACTCGGTCCAGAGCCCATTGGCCATGTGAGTGAGCACAGCCATGCAGTATTTACAACCCAGAAAGTGCCAAATCTGTACTTCTCTCCCTCATACTTTACCAGCAGATGCTTCCATTGTGCATAAGCCCAAATATTAATGATTCTCTTTTTTTTTTTTTCTTTTTCCTTCTTCCTTCAGTGCTTGGGGACATAATCCCATTGTCACAGTGCTGGCATGCTTTAATTTTCCTATGTGGAAACCATTCTTCTGAGGCTGAATTTAAGAAAACAAAATGCCAACCAGTGGCCTCAGTATTGCTAATACTGATTCCATGGATTTCCTTTTATCACACCACAGAGCTAACAGACATTACAGAAAGCTAGTGAGCAGCCTTGGCTCATTCTGATTCCCACATACTCCTCTTGATTACAGAGTAAAGACAGGTCAAGTGGCTCATTTGAATGAGGAGCTGGTGAGGCTGGGACCTATGAAGGACAAAGATCAGCTTAAGCCAAAAGAGGCATTAAGTTCCAAATTATTATTCTGGAAACCCTCTCCAGATCCAAGCACGCCCACTGAAGAATCCCAGGAAGGGTAATCCATCAGAGCAACCAATTCCACCTATTGCAAAGTTAATGTGGGTCTCTGAACGTCAGTTGTGTGTTTTTAACCTGTTATCACTGCTTGGTTTAGCTAAGTGCTGCTCGAGTCCTGATTTCTGCCTTGGATTATACCAAGGGTAAGATATCTTTTGTGCTAGTGTGTGGGGAACAGCCTTGGGTTAAGGTTCACTTCTAGCGCTGCTACGCTTCTCTCCTTAGGGTGCATAATTCTCCTTTTTGTTTTCCCTATATAAACAGCCTGAATGACTACATATAAACACGTGCCTCAACACAAATTCACCCTCTGCCTTCTCAGGAGTGCAAGGGGCAGCACTGAAGAGTCCTGGCAGGCAGAGCTGCCTCCCCAGGCCTGTGGGAGAGCCGGGTTGCTAATTGGAGCATCCTGATGTGGCTGAGTTGCTGGGAATCCCTGGCTGCTCTCCAAGCCACTGCATCAGGATGACAGCTGAAATGCAGATCTCATTTTCCCTTAATTCGTCAGGGAGCCTGCCTCTGATTGTACACCTCAGGGTTCCCTTTATGCTTATGCACTTCCCACAACTTATTAAGCTCTTAATGGATCGCACAGTCATCAAGCTGCAATGTGCCGCCTTATTGGAGTCGTATGTGTTGGCTTCTCATACTGTGGGTTTGAGTGGATTTGGGATAGTTCTGCTGCCTCTGGTGAAGGTTTGGGTGTAGGAAGCTCTGCTGTGGTCCTTGAGGATGAGGAGGTGTGCTCAGGCTCCATGAAACTAATACTGATGTCAGTTATACCTGGATGCTCATGAGCTGGAGAAGTGAGACAGAAACAGTTCCTCCCCCAGTTAGTTCTTTCCGCTCAATTTTGAGCGGACCGAAGTACAACTTACAAACTAAGGTAATGGTAAAACACACTGCTTGGGGTATCAAGGGTTTCTCAGCTTTAGGCTACAGCAGAGTGTGAGCTTCCACCAGACTGTCTGCTTGGTAGAATGGCAGACAGATCTACTCTGTCATTACAGCTGAAGCTGTGTCACTGATGACCCATGGCTTCCCTGCAGTTTCACAGCTACTTAGTCCTTCTTAAACATCTATTTGGTCTAATGGATGGATTTAATTTTTCTGAGAGCATATGTGACTGCGTATTCTGAACTGGGGCAGTGATTTTTCTACAATAATCCACATATCTGGGCAGGCTTTTTCCTTTGGGTACTCTAGCAGCATTCAAGCCTTCGTGGTACCTAAAAAAACAAACTTTGGAACAAATGAAGTGAGAGGCTGTGTTACAGAGGAAGGGAAGATCAAGAATGAGGCAAATTAGGACTGGACAGAGTATGAAATGTAAAAGAAATACCATGACCTTTTCAGGAAGACTGAACTGTGATCAGTCTTCTGAAGTTTGATTGTCGTTTCTGATACTTGTTGATTGCATTTCCTCTTCATGACTTCGTATATGTCCATCATCTGATCTCTGCCCCAGCTGCTAGGATCTCTTTTCTCCTTTTTCCTGACTGAAATCCTAAATAATTTTACCTTCTTATTCTCTTTCTTCCATCAAAACCTTCTGGGGTTTGGTTTTTGAATATAGATGTTGGCTGAAACATTTGGATCCT
Organism: Pezoporus occidentalis; assembly: GCF_034315485.1. Lineage (NCBI taxonomy): Eukaryota > Metazoa > Chordata > Aves > Psittaciformes > Psittacidae > Pezoporus > Pezoporus occidentalis. The sequence goes on along the minus strand of NW_026915691.1, from coordinate 8,641,552 downwards.
GGATGCCGTTTGGGTAGAAGTCCCACCAGTGCCAGTGTTGTCTGTAGCCTCTCTGACACATGCCTCATGAAACCTGCCTTTGAGTTCCAGCCTTGGTGACAGTCCTTGTGATGCTTGGTCACCATTTGAAGCTCATTATGGCGACAGCCACTCTGTCCCCATACTCAGCTCTTAGTTTAATCTTGTCCACAGCATCTCTTGGGGTGTTTCAAAGGGCCTCATAGGCAGGATTATTCAGGCAGTGTCTGTAGATAACAGAACATGAAGGCTGGGACCTGGGCATGGATACATTTGTCTGCCTCCTTCCTTCTACTATAGTCAGGCTCTATTCAGTTACCCTTGTTGCTGTGTTGGTCTCTCCTGTATAGCTCTGCCCTGGACACTGCCTGTAAGTGCTTTCATACAGGGTTCTAACTCTGCATCTGTGCTGTGTTCGGAAAGCTTGCAGTAGGGTAAATAAAACCCATCTACTTCCAGTTCCCTGTTATATGCATGTTTAACTCTGCTGAGCTCAAAGGGTGGCAGAGGCTAAGTGCACCTGCAGTGCTCATCCTACAAGCTCTGTCAATTCTAGGAGAAAGCCATGCATCATGTAGGAGGTGAGGTAATAATTTAAAGTGATCCAGGAGACCATGGTGCAAGAAACATGCCACTGCTTGGAAATACTTCAGAATTTTTCCAGGAATGACTCGGAAATCTTGCTCTGTCCTTCTTGTTGTGTACAAAGTAGCATTAGAATATGGTTTCAGTGACTCTTGCAAGCAGAAATGAGAGTCCTAAATCACTGATCGCTTCCAGATTTACTTGGAAATATGAGAAACCTTTATTTCCATTTTGAGGATCACAACTACAGCACTGCCTTGTGCCATTAATAGGGAAAACTCGCAGGTTTACCAAAACACCCCATGTCTTGCATATGATTTTCACCGATGTCTACTATCACTTACATTTTTATCATCATGTACAATAAATACCAAACTTTGCTGTTGTCTTCACTGCACTGCATTCAAAGGGAAGGCTGAACATGCCGCAGCATAGTGGGGTTCCCCCTTGCCTACCTCATAAAAGCAGAGAACTTGCCAAAACCGAGTAGCCAAACACTGCGGGCATGGAGAGAGAGCTGCTCTTGGAGAGTGATTCTGTTGTGTTTAGTAACCAAGACAGAAAGGGAACAGCCAAATGCTCAGTCCCTCAAATCCCCAAGGTAAATCTGCTGCAGAAAGCTTTGTTCTACAGTTCATTGCCACAACTCTCTGTGTGGCAAATATTATACTGGGGTTTGTTTCCTTTTGTATTACAAATAGCTGTAAAGAAAGAATGGAAAACATTGGCAATTAAAGGAGAAACAACTTTATGGATAAAATAGATGGTGTGTTGTTGGTCATGTTGGTATTAGCCTAATTATTGTGCAAGTCCTTTCTGAAAAGGGTTGTAGAGCAAACTGCTGTCATAAGGAAGATTAATTTCTGTAGTGGCAGTTCTACACAGTCTTTCTTAAATCACTTGTGGTGCGTTAGGTAATAGAAGTAAAGCAATGGTTTGTCTAAAGGTATAATTCTCCTTGATGAAGCTTCCTCAGTAAGTGCCTTTTTGAATCTGGCTTGGCTTGCGTCTAAGATCTTCATGAATGAAAAATGCCTGCCTTGAACCAAAACTTTGAATAAAACAAAAGCTGTTTGGGAAAGTTCTGCTTATTGTAAACCTGGAGGTTTTGAAACTCTCCAGCGTGTAGCAAGTGGCTAGCATGACAGAGTATGGTTTTGGATAGGTTCTGTGCAGCAGGTGAATGCTTTAGGGCTGATTCTGGTTTTATTACTCTATGGGTGTTTTATTTTTTTAGTCTTTAGGGATCTCTGATGGTTCAGGCAGCAAATGTGCTTGTGGAGTCCTTGGGCAACTCTGGCTCATGCTGTTCTACCCTATCATGACTGCTATGCCCAGGAGCCACCGCCTTAGAAAGGATGCTGATGGATGGTTAGGGATACGCATGGGAGGAAAGCTTTTCCCAGAGAGGTTGTTGCTGAATTAAGAAGGCTTGAGGGGAGGCAGGCAGGAAGCTCCCCTGCTGCTTCTCATAATAAAACAAAACACAGAGGAGTAGGAAGGGGTTTTGATCATGTTTTCCTCCTCTGCAGGATTTAAAGGTCCCTAACAAGTTGGCAGATGTTAGTGGAAGTCACTTTCCTGTGGCTTCAGGAAGAATCTAGACCTCCCTGTGAAGTCCTAATCACAGGACTGACCTTCTCAGAGGAAAACAGATACTGTAGAGGGCAGGCAGGGGTATGGGTCTGCCAGCTCTGACCCTTCTTCAGTCTGGTCTCATGCTTTATGCCAAAGACTGTCTATATAACATTCAAACAGTCAAAGATGTGAAAGCTTTGTAATTACATAGGCAGAGCACATCCTCTGGTGAAGAGACTGCCACTTTGCCTGGGATGAGCTACTGTGCTCTTGAGCTGCTGGAGCAGCCAAAGTCACCCATCTGAATGGCGGAGGTGACAAGAGCATTAAATGCTGAGGATAGGTCGTGATCTGTGCCTGCCTGCTCCCCTCTGTACACAACCTCTGCCCAGCCATGGGAGATCACTTGTTCAAATAGGGCAGAGCTACATGGGGTTACTTTGGCTCAATCCCACCAAGGTCAGGAGAGTTTTCTCTTGGCTGATGTGACCCACTACTGTTTTCTGCCCAGTATTCCTCAGCCTCGCTCATGCTCAACTCCCTCTTGGCAGTTGTGAGAACTCTGCCATAGCAAATGAACCACAGATGTGATACCTGAGACCAGGCTTTGCCTTTACTGTGTGCTTATCTCCAGGGTTGTAGCCTTGTGTCATGGTCAGCCTAGTCTCAGTTTCTGCTATGCAGAGATGCTTGTATTAGGGGCTTTAAAACACAGAAATTCATTAAATAGCATAAAAAGCAACTGTTTGTCGTCTTTAAAATGAAGGGAAAGTGAGGCCAAAATACAAAATTACTTTACTCAGCATCAGATGGTCCAGAGCTGCTGCAGGATAAGGGGGTGTGCCTGGTTCCTGTGCCCTCTCCGTATGCTTTGAGCAATGCTGCCTCTGGCTGCAAAAATGTGTTTGGATTCCTGTGGCTGGCCTAGAGCAAAATGCCTTTACAGCATGTGCAGGTGATCCCTATGAATGTATTTTCTCTGAGCAATACCCTCAGGTTCAGCTGCTGAATGGCTCCATCTAATCAGAAGACCTCTTTCTTCTCCTCCCCACCTGAGAGTCTCTTCAGCAAGATTACTGCCACAGCAATTCTGCTTTCTGTCACAGGGGCTTCACTGTGCCATAAAACTGACACCTTCTGTGGTATGTGTGTGTTTCTGACACAGATACTTACTCAGCCCCACAGGGCCAGCCTCATTTCCTAGCTTCAAAGCATCGTCTGCTGTCTCCTTCATACATCATCACCAGCAATGCACAGATATTAATAAAATGCAGACGGACAGAATGATGATCGTTGGTTATGTCGAGTAAATGTAAATGGGTTTCTCTCTTTGGTAAATGACACCCGACAGGCTTATTTCATAACTTATGCTGACTCCCTGGGACTCAAGGTTGTGACTAACAGCTGTTGTTTTTACACAGTGACTCGCCTTGGCTGGAGGAGAACAAAGGCAGATAAATGTAATGTGATTTGTGGAGTCGCCTAGCAGAGCCTTGTCAAATGGGGCCATCTAAATCCCAGTGATAAAAGTGGGCCTTTTGCTGGGTTGTGACCAACAGGAGCTTTTTGTATTGTCAAGCTCAGCTTGTTCTTTGGAGAGAGCAGCGTGTTCATCCAAGAGCACCCTGTATTCCCCCTGTAAGCAGCATCAGAGGCATGTATTGAAATAAACACCAAGGCTTTGATTGAGGAGACAGCTCCGTCTTGGAGGAGATAGCAGACACATTGCAAGTGGCTTGCAGAATGCTGCCTGGTACCGAGTGAGGCAGATTTGTTTGGTGCTTGTCTCAGGAGGCCAAGGAGAGAGGTACTGCAGCTCTGTGCTCTCTGAGCCCACGGGGAGGCCTGTCCTCTGCAGTTGTGTTGGCTGGGTTGGGTGTTTGCATTTGAATTCAATTTTAGGTTGGGTCTTTAAAAAGAAAACCCAAACCTAATGGGTATCCAGGATAATCAGAAGTAAAGCACAACCTTATTCACATGAATAGTCTGCCTGAGTTGTTCTGAGTTCCCAGGAGGTTATTTTTATTGTATTTAACAGAAGAAAATGCAAATTGCAACAAAACCAGCTTTCAGGAACTTGTGTTAAATAATCATTTTGCCTCTTGTCTGAGCATTAAACAAATTCCTTCCCAGAAGCATCCTGCCCTTCTCCATTCCCTCTAAGCATTTCTTGTATTCACTAATAATTGCCCATATTATTTTCCTCTCCTTGGCTGGCATGATGTACAATCATCTTCATTGAGGTACAGTTGTCTTCATTGAGGTCAGCTGTTGACAAGCTCAGAGTATCTTTCGGCTGTGCTGAGCTCGAGGGAGCTCTCATGGCCAGCTGCCTGCTTGGGGAATGCTGCTGGGGTCAGATCTGGGTGCTCAGCTCACTGCCAGTGCTTCAGGTTTGGCAAAGCTTTTGATGCACATTCCTTGCCCAAGGCTTCTCTTTCATGCTTATTTGCCTCAAGCAGCTCTAACAGCACCTGTTGTTCCGCCCCATTGTTTCATTAGGTAGTAACAAGCCATCCAGGCACTTGAGTTGGAGACTTTGACACTCATTGTTTCAGTGGTAACTCTTTCCTGCACAAGAGGCTTGTTGCCATCAAAGCTTCTTGTAAACACTCTTGGTAATTACAGCTGTCTAAAGCTGACTGAATTTTCTGCTTGACATGCTGATGACCTTAAAAATTAGGAAGGAAAACAACTGCTAGAGAGCTAAAAATTTGCTTTCTAAAGCTCTAGCATGTCCTACAGCTGGTTGGTAAGGTTTTGTTAGTAATTCAGTTCTAGTTTTCACTCACTGACCAAACTGAATCGTAAGGTGGCCATCCGTCTCACTAAAAAATGTCTGCTCTAGGTTCAGTATTTGGTCTGTGTTTTGTGGTGCAAAATGCACTATTAAACTTCCTCTTGTTTAAACTAAGAATATTGACAAGCACAACTATTATTTTGATGTAGATTTTGATCCTCAAAACTCTGAATGGCTTTGCCTTTTTTAATGGTATCTGTGGGATGGTGGCTTTCCAGAAGGAGAGGTCTCAAACCTGTAGAGAAGTTGCTTTGCAGAACACGACCTGGCAGATTTCTAGCTTGCAGAAGACCCTTTTCCTCTTGTGCCCCGAGTGAAACCAGGCCTACCTTCTGCTTATAAAGAAAGAGAAATCCCATCCCTCTCCCAGGTCTGCACTTAAAATCACAGTGGATTATTTGCTCTCAGTGAACGTTTAATGTAGAGTTAACTTGATTTGCAGGAAGGAGATCTCAAGGCATAGAGCACCGTGTGTTTAGATGGTGCAGTCATTGCAGCTCTCCTTGAGCACTCAAGCTCCAGAGTACGACACTGCTAACCTTGGAGAGGGATTACATTAAGGCATGTTGCTTTCAGACTGAATACTGTCTTGACAAAAGCATCCTCCGAAAGTAGACAATAGGTGTGTTACATATTCAGGCTTGTAAAGTGGAAGAGGAGGTAAAGAGAACTCTTAACTATTGTGCCTGGGATGAGGGGGAAAAGTGTGGTCTTCCAAGACTGCTCTTGATTAACAGCTCAAACCCAGAGAGCCCCCTCGGAATGTTTGAGTGGTTCCCCTTTTATTTCAGCACCAGCTCCGAGCAGCAGCAATGGAGGCAGTCGAGTGGAAGGCTTAACTGAGCTTTCACTTCTGAGCTGTTCCCCAAGAGGAGAGGAAACTCTCAGCAAGGTGACAGCAGAATGGGAGCTCATGGTGCGGCTGCACATCTCCGTGATTAATAGGGCTCTGCAATTTGAAGAGCTGTCAAGCAAGTGCCTCTTGCCTCTGCTAGAACTCGGTGTTTAAATAGGGCTTCTTGCTGTCAGTGTTCCTGAGCTTATTTGGTATTCAAGGATGCAAAGAGGAACATAAATAATTTGATATTCATACTGACAACTCTAGGCACTGCCATAGCCCCAATTTCAACAATGTAATGGACAGTATGTTATCTCATAATGTGTTTTGAGATCAGAGCTGATTTAAAGGTTATTCATCCTGGGAGAAATTATGCTGTAATTGAATTTATCTTGCATTTATCTATTCAAGGAAACATAACTACAGTTTAAGGGAGAAAAATACATCAAGAACCTAAATTTTTATTACCAGTTTGTATAAAAGATACAAATTATTTCAACATCTTTCCTCCACTGAGCTGTATTATTTGCTTCATAATTGAAGTCCAGACTGGAAAATAGAGACTTCTTTCAGCAGATAAAGCTCTACACCTTTACCTCAAAGGATAGCTGAAGATGATAGTGGGGTGAAGCAGCACAGAACATGGAAATAATCAGGTAAATGTAAAACGAATTAGAAAGTAGCTGCCTAGGGTTTAATGGAAAAAGAAATGTTCAGCTGTGAAACATGAAAGCAGAGCTATAGCATCCCCAGCCTGCGAAATGGGGGTTAAAGCACTTACTGGGGCAAATGGGTACATGATAACTCCTGCCTCTCTTAGTTGGCCAGGGCTCAAAGAAGCTCTTATTCAGATTAACAGATGGTGATAGAGCATGTAAGAAGCCACTGACTTGAGAGCTGTATCCCAGGGCTACTAGTAACCAGCCTGTGCTCCCTCCAGGGTGCGCAGTCTCCCAAGTGTGATGGCCTGGAAATGGAGCAAGAAGGGATGTTGGAGTGTGTTGTCCATCCTTGGCAAGTACAGCAGCACGTGGCAGCAGTGGAGCAAAGCTCTCCCTCTTGGGTATCTTGGAATGCTTCACTGCAATGAGTATAGTGGAGTGAGAGGGGTGAAGTGACAGGACCAGGACCATGTAATAAGTAAGCCTGGGACAAAGCCAAAGCTGGAAGGTAGGAACAGGCAGTACATGCAGTAGTTTTGAGTTGCTGGATTTGCACAGATGTGCCCATGGTTTCCTTCCAGAAGCTTCCCCAAGCCCTGGCTGCGCTGTTTTCTCACAGCGGGCAGACCTCAGCTTGGACCATGGGGCTTCCACTCATGAGCCCTGGCAAGCAGCTCAGGGGATACAGGAGGATGTCCTCCTGGATACAGCACTGTCCTGCAGCTTCTAGGGGGGCTGTTTCAGAGCATCTCGCTTTGAGGCTTCACAGGTGGCACTTCAGAGCATAGACAGATAATGCTGAAAAACACTGTGGATGAATTGGACGTCATTGCCATGTCCAGCGAGCTGTTTTGAAAGGGAAGATTGATTTAGCTGATCAAAACGCTCCTGAATGCGGATCTCTGTATCTTGGTTTCCTTGCCCAAATACCACAGTTTTGGTAAGGGGAAAAGAATTCATTTATCTCGGAGATAACAAATTTTAGGCTAAATTTTAGCCAGATGGTTCAAAAAACAGCTGAGAGATTATAGCCCCCAAACCAGGCTTTTAATAGAAATTGTAAATAGCTATAAAGCTGCCACTAGCACTGTTCTAACAATGGAAGAATTATTTCCCTCATTCATTTTCCTGTTCCTTATTATTTATCTTCCTGTTCTTCATTATCCGTGTTGTTTCACCTCTCCTACTGCTTGGTACATCAAAGGGAAGGATTCGAGCCTTAGGATCCTTAGAGAGCCTCAGGAGCAGCAGAATTTCATGCCTTGCTTGAAAGTTTTCTTCAGAACTCATCTTTAACTTGACAAAAATACTCCGAAGGATGCATCAGCCTGGGATGTTGTGCATCAGATTTGCACCAGTACCAGCAAAAAGGTTCTTTGAACGGTCTTGGTGGCACCAGTCCTGCTCATTGCATTGGAAGTTACTTATTTCTGGAAATCTGCAGCCTTGTGAGTTTACTCTGGCCTCTGGTGTTCTCCTTGCTGGGAGACCAGTCTCCATGTCCCCCATGTCCTGCTCTAAAACTGACCGTGGGATGGTTGGATTCATCTCGAAGGGTTTTTAATAGCTTTTTTTTAAAGCAGCACTGCCGCAAAATATTTATTCTCCGAGAGCTTCCCCAGCCTGAAGTGATTGCACAAGCACCGAGTGTTATTTCAGTGCCACTTGAGCACAGTCAATATTTGGGCTCTCCAAGAAAAAACCCAGCAGCCTGAGCGATGATTACACACAGGTTGGGAAGAGCAAGACTGCTGTTTGTCCTCTGTGTTCAGGGGTGCTCCCTGGTGAGGCTTTTACCTTTAAGGCAGTCACTATGAAAATGAAGTGTCTTGAAAAATCCCAGCTCTGGGAGGCTTTTAGCTCCTCAGAGGTAATAAAAAGACAAATAGATGGCAAAGCAGCCAGCGGTCCTATGAGGAACCTGCCGCTCATTCTGTGTTCCTGGGGCTGAGCCCTGAGAGGGGGACTCAAGGATTCCCTCGGCATAGGCTGGGGATGTGCAGGGGGAGGAGGAAGGGCAGGGAGCACTAAGAAGGGGTATAGGGGAGCTGACTTGAATCATCCATCTTCCTCCTGATTTACCCCCTTGAGTTCTGTATGTGATGTTGATACGGTGTCTGCTGTCTCACAGGCCTGTCTGCATGTGTCTGGTTAGGTTATATGCTTATACAAGGTCAAGAACAGCAGGACCCTTTATTCCTGATCTTAGGCTTGAAGATGGTGATGGGTTGGGGGGGTAGCGAGGTCTTGCTCCACTGCCCCACCAAGCCCTGTTACCTGTTTAGAAATGGTGGTGTTTTGCTAATGTGTGACTTTCCTTGCCAGCTTAGGTTTAACCATGCTCATCCTTGCTGTGATCAGGCTGCCTTTCTTTGTTTTGCTTGTGATACAATCTGTGATTGCAGTGTCATGGCTATAAATGATGCAAGTGGAGTACGCATGGGGGAAGTCTAGGCTTTGCTTTAACGGGGGGGGGAAGAGTCATCTATCTCTTCACTTACATACGTTGATTCAGTTAAAAATTCCAGGATACTGGGAGTCAATCAATTGGCTGAATTGTCCTTGTGCCACTGGTGAAGCTCAGGAGTCCACCAACCTTTATGTGCTGGCAAACAACCTTTCCAATATTACATAAAATAGCTTTCCAATGTAATGCATCATTGCCTCTGGATGACCATGAACTCTGAAAGCACACCCAAAGCCCAGATGATTGTTAATATTTTAACACATGCATTAGTTCCACGAGCATCTGCCCTGTCTGTGTCCCTTCAGGTGACTGCAGCACTCAGCTTTGCTTCATGGTTCTCTCACCTTCACATGAAGCAGTGTAACATAGCTGTCAAGCAAGACGTAGAGAAGCAAATGCATTGACTGATACAGAATAGAGCTGGAAAATCAGCTTGATGGAAAACAGAAGGAGAATACCCCTTGGTATAATAATATTTGCTAGTGGCTAAGCAGCTCTCACCTGAGCTGCCCTGGGGGAAATGAAGTTTGATTTCCCAGCTGGAAAATTTCACTCTAAGGTCAGCAAAGGGAAACAACTGTGAGAAGAGAGAATGTATTTCCTTCAAATGCTTATTAATGTGTGGATAGTGGCCTGACAGCAGTGACTCCTGCTCAGGTTTTTACTTGAATCCTTCATGTGAAGGAATGGATGTTGCTGAAACTCAGTGTCACAGCTGCATCTTGGGCTATGGCTGCTGTGTAACCTTCAGGGACACTGAGACAGAGGCAGTGAGAAAGCAGTTACTTTCTGAATTAGAGTTGAGGTGAGTGGTGAAGTGCTCAGTGGTTCATCATGAAGAAGCTGCAAGATGTCTGTGAATAGATTGAAGCCTTTCTGCAGTGGGGACTGGGGGAGGAAGGAGAATATCCAGCTTATGCTGAGTACAGGCTTTTATGCAATTGTACCACATTGGTACAGGGAGATGAGGCCATTCAATGTCACTCAAATGTGTAGAATTCTGCTAAGCTGGAAACAAGACAAAATACAAATAAAGCAGTGGGTTTGGTCACTCCCAAACCCAGTCTCAGGTTTGAGACTCCTCCATCAGAGATATTGTTTTGAGGAGATCCCTCAGGATGGAATAAGAGTAACAGTTCTCTTCTGTCCTGAAATGCTTCATCTCTCCATGCCACTTAAAATGGGTTGGAAGCAATGGCTGGCTATGGCTGCAGACACCCTGGCCTGGTTCTCCTGCACAGCAATAAGAGCTCTCAAGCAGCAGCCTGCTGGGTCACAACATCAGGTTCATATTCAGTAGACAGGAATTGGTGGCAGTAAGTTAAACTCTCCGGCACCCTGGTGAGGGCCTGCAGGGTGCTGGCTGCATGCAGAGCCACCCGCAGGACTTCAGACTCCTTTTCCTTCCATGCTAGGGTGCTGAAGAGGCTGGGAGGTTGAGCTTGAAATAATGTCACTGCTGACATGAGAATTGGAGTTCAGAGGCAGATTTGCCCAGTGAGAAGGCATCGGCCTGAATAGGTGTTACTTTACCTTGCTTCATTACATGAACAGAATTCAGTTGATTTTATTGAAGAAAAAGCAGTAGTGGAACAAAGGGGCGTTTTCTAATGCCATTTGAACCTGCCTTCTATTTTAATTTCAGCTCATGCCAACATTGATGGCTTAATTGTAACTGTCAGCCTCTCCGCAGCCACTTCACTTTACTCACTATAAACAAATCTATTTTAAATCCTGGCAACTAGGGGCAAACATCTCTAAAATGTCTAGAGCTGGGCAGATGCCTCAGCCAGTCTTTCCCTCCCCTCTGTAAATGGCACTGAGCACAGCTCTGGCTATGCTCAAATCACTTTTGTGCTCTCTTCCCACGGATGCTCTAGTTTTGTTGCTGGCACATACAGGGCTTTTAGTGGGTGTAGGGAAATGTTAATATGAAGTGAAGTGTTTTTCTTTCATGCCTGTCCCTGAGCATCCAACCTCCATCAGAACTGGATGAAAAACGGCTAAAAATGTTCATCTGTCTCCCTTTTCCCCATGTGTTTCCCCACAGTAGATAGGAAGCATTACCAAGACTACTATAACTTCAGCAAAGCTCAAGGGAAAGGAAATCACTGCATTTCTCCAGCACTACCCCATTTCTGGCATTCAGAAAAAATCCCCAAAGCCACCCCAAAACCATTTTCTCATCCCAAAACTTTTTTCCCTTTCTCTGCTTGTACCTTGAGTAACTCAGATCTGCCTACAGCAAAGTGCAGGGACTGCAGCCTAACTCCTGTGAATGAGATGGTGCCTCTGCTTCTTATGGTTCAGTTTGGGTTTTCTGTGGGCACACCTTTTGCTTTGCAGGTACACGAGCAGACAGGCAGTCTCTGAGGCAATTTCCATGTGCCCTCTCACAGAATGGGGAGTAGGGAGGGCTCATGGGCTGGGCGAGCACACACGGGACAGTTAGGGACCATTTACCACTGCCTGTCCTTGACTGCTGGTATCTGCAGTTGGTCTGTATCTTTAGATTTCATTTCACAGGCACATTTTAAATTGCTACATGTCTAAGGAAAGCAGACAAAAGGGTTCTTTGCCTGCCAGAGTCATGAATCACATCAGGAAAGGGAGAATAATAAAATATTGTTTAATATACAGCAATAGACACAGCAGATGTTTAACTTTCAATAAAAATGACCCCGTATCATTTTATTAACTTCAGGGATGCATTAGGCTCCTCTTCAGAAGGCAGAAGAAAATACATCTATTGTACCAAAAATTAAAGAGGAAATTGAAGGAAGATGTCATCATGGCATGTTTTCTCCACTACACAGTCTGGAGGACTGAGTGATGCAGTAGCACAGTTTTAATTAGAGGCAGCTCCTGTCAAGTCTTACTCGTATGTGCAATTTGAACCCCAAATTAGCCATCTCTTCCAAAAACATGAAAATCAGGCTGCTGGATTCTGCAAACATTAACTGCTGAGAAACCATGTGAAATGTCTTAGAAAATCTCTGGTGTACGTGCAGGCAGGCACGCTACGTGCATGGGCATACGTAGTTAAGACCGCATATTCCAGTGATAGCTAAGAGCAGATAAACCTCCACTGACAGCCAGCTGCTGTCTTGAGTGTGGAAATTTGTAAGAGTTAAGACAATGTAGAATCTTCAGTTTATGTCCTGTCTCTTTCTAGTACAGCAGAAGGAGATACTGGACTGCACTGCTTGGTGCTTGAGAGCACTACTTCTTCCCTGCTCAGCTGGGTTCACTGTGTTGGTCAGATAACACTGATTGTGGACATGAACTCCCACTAACATCTGAGGCTTGTTGAAAGAACTGATTAAGGTGGCAGCATCTAGGAAGCCCCAAACGTGGGCTTTGGGGTCACAAGTACCCCTCCTGTAAAAGTTAAGCAAACGCTTGTTTGCAGGATCAGGACCTGGCCTGTCACATCCATAGGGGATAAATGTCTTGCTTTAACTGCATCAACAACAGGCTTCTGCTTCAGAAAGCTTCAAGCTGAAGATGAGCTGAAATTATTTTTTCAAGCTATTCCAAGTGCTTTTCTCAGGCTTTGGAGTGTGTTTTGATGTTTTCTGCTTTCACTTCAAAAGGCTTTTTGACCACATTCCAGCTTGACATCCTTATACAAATATGTGAAGTGTTTCAGCAATATGAGCCCTTTGTGAAGCTATTTTAAATTGTCGTAGGACTTCATGCTTTTATATTGATTTGGGACAGTTTTGGGTCACGTAGAATGATTTCATAACTCAGAGATCATCAGATTTGATAAGCTGCAATTTAGCAATGATGAGCATTGTGGACATGCATAATATGATTTTGGAAATTATTAGACTTCTTAAAACCTGCAATAGCATCACTGACAGGCTTTGCCCATTGCCCTCCACTGTTCCTGGGCTACATTAGTAGCTGCAAATGATATTAAACCACTACCCAACTGAAGTGTGGGCTACCAAAGACAGCAAAGAGGGGAGAGTTATAAAGGTTAAACTACCGCAATTCAAGTCTATCGAAACAGAACTTGAGTGCTTCTCTAGACTTCTGGCAGCTGTTTGGTTTCCCTAGACTGCAGAAGTGCTTTAAAATTCATGGTTTTGCTTATTTTCTGGTGTACTCACTTGCTACATTGACCCTTTCAGTTCAGAGGCAAGACTGAACTGCAGCACAAAGCAGGTTACTACCTGTCTGTTGAGCTCTTGTCAGTAGTTACAGGAGGGCTCTCAGCCTGTCCTCCATGTGATTGGATGCAGTGAAAAGAATACTTGTAGTGCAAGGGAAAAGTTTGTGTTCAGTTACATTGTTTCACAATTGGGAGATTAAAATGCAATTAGCAGGGGCTCAGTTGGTGATCACCGGGTTGACAGAGGTAGCTCTAAGTTCTCCTTCTCTCCTTCATACTAAAATGCTTTTCTCAATTAAATTTATACCAGAATGCTTTCCTCATTTAAATTAATCCAGTTTAAAACTTGTAAAACTGGTAGTCCATACGGAATAAGTATCAATAGGAGGAGTTAACATAAAACAGCTACTGCCAGACTAATCCTCTATATGTGTGCCTAGATACTGGCCATTGTAGGCAGTCCCCAGCACAATCTCCTACTCCATCTTTCAGGACTACTCCCTCTACTTCTTTCTTCTAGTCTGATTTAGACGAGGTCTTCAGGCATTGATTTGAGTACTGTGCTCAGCTCTACTGCTAAATTGTCACAGAGAACCTCTGCAGCGTCATATCCAAACAACCTCCTAAGTAATTTTTCATTGTAGTTTGCCCTTTGAAGGATGGGACAGAGCAGAGGTATAACCCAATGGCCTCTGATTCCCATCACTATGTAACTTACAAAGCTAAGGTTCTATATTGGAATAGAGTTATTTTTATGATCTGTGTTGCCGAGACTCTACATAAATAATTACCATAACAAGGAGTTGTGTAATCTACAGCAGTAAGAGAAGGCAGTATAACTAATAGTGTAACACAGCCACTGCAGGATTATACCTCATTGGTAGCACCAATTTAAACTAAACCAAAGCATGGCCAGTCATTTGTGCACCTTTTGCAGTGCAGCCCTGTGGAAGTATCTCCAAAGGACTTTAATGCAGCAACAGTGACAAACGCAGAAGATGCAGTAATACTCATTAATTTTAAAGCCACTCACCTTTTAATTAAGTATGCTGTTGTAAAAGCTTGGGTTCCAGCAGAGATCGCCTCTGCTGCTTTTGTTTTACCTTTTTTTCTGCCATTTTAAGGAATTTTCCTTGTGCTGTATTTACAAGCAGAGGAACACCTGGTTCCGTTTCAGTTATGCCTTTGAGGTGAAATGTCTGCTGTTTGACAGTAATCATCTGCTTCCAGCCCTAACTATTCCATGATTCTATGATTCCCTTTAGTCCTTCAGGCTTTTACACAGAAACATTTGGGTTGTTTTGAACTCAGTTCTAGATGAATCAAGATTAAATTTATCAGCTCTTAAACTGAAGGCTGCAGCATCTAGAAGCTTCTTTTCTATGCAAAACAGATGAAATACACAAGCAGCTTATTTCATCCAGACCAGTCTGCAGGGTTTCAGGCCTTCAGAAATTCAACCTTTTGAAATACCTTCGTCAGGTTTTTACGCTTCAGGACAGATGTCTCAAAACATATTTGCACAAGATGCCAAACAAACAAAAAGCATTTGTCTGAGTGAGCCCAAATGGCTATCCTAGGGTCTTGTTCCAACTAACCCTACAAACGGAGCCCACCCAGAGGATCGCTTGTCCAATCAGAGAACTCTCTAATTACTTGGAAGAGAAGGGGAAGGGCGCACTCCCTGCTTTATCCCAGGAACTCTAGTCTCAAACCCAGGCTATTACCTTTAGTCATAAACTGCCTGCCCTAACACTGTACTGCTTCCAAGGGCAGTGCCAGCTGATGGGTAGAGAGCAGAAACCCACATCAGTGATTTCTGTAAAGTAAGTTAATTGAATTCCTTTCATCAGTGACTTCTGATACAGTACTAAATTCTGCATCAAAACTCTAGGAAATTTTGCGACTCTTACCAAAACCCACATTTCTTTTAATTGTAATGAGCTGACAGATATTTAGACAATATGGAGGTTATCATCAGTAATGTCTTAAGAAACAAGCAGAAAAATTGCTGATGCTTAACATAAGAGCAATACTGGGATTTGCTGAAGTCAATGAGGGCATTTGCATTTATCCAGCCAAGTGCTCAATGTCGGGTGTATTTGTTATTGTGAAAGCATACTAAGTCATCAAGCTGTCAAGGAGCTTCGCTGACATTGTTACATTGGAATAGTCATTTAAAAGAAATAACTATAATTTCACTAATAGAAATGTGTTATTAGCACAGCTTTACTTTTTAAGCCTCCAAATAAGATAGCCAAGACAGTGCTCTGCACTCATCCCCCGCCTTCAGGTAATTTTCTAATGCAACAGAAAAAAGCACCTCTCCCAAATGTATGGACAAAGCCAGAAAGGGAAGTACAGGTTCTGTTGTAACAGGCCATGAAGGATGCTTGACACCATCTTTTGACAGACTGCATTGTGTTTTCTGACCACCACCCTTCTCCCCAGAGGTGGCAGTGTCAGGAACTGAGGGGACAGAGCTCACCAAATGCTTGGGACATCCTCCAAAGGAAAAACCAAGGATTTCAATGTAAAGTTGCTCTTCACCAGGAGTTGCTAGGATCTCACTCCTGTTCCTTGGCTCCAGAATTACTGCAATTGCATTATCCTCTGCCTAGCTACAAGCAGGATGAAAGCTCGCTTCAACGTCTACCAACGTGTCATTTTAATTACTTCACTGTAGGTCCTTAATCCAGATTTTCCTGCGCAGGGTATTGATTTGCTAGACAGCATTAGGAAGTTGTGCTTTAATTCTGGATCACTTTAAGTTCTAAAATGTGAAATTAATTAGTGGCAATCCTTCCCCGCGTTTTAATTATTGCACTGTCGGCATAGCAATTTGCCTAAACCCTGGGGCTATACAGCAGCCCTTAGCATCTTCTCCCTCAAGCCCCTTCATCCTCTGAGGAGAGCACTGCTCTTCACAGATGTTTAGTTTGCAGACTAGCAGTTTATAGCATCTTTGCCTAGCAGTCACTTGTCATTATGATCAAGTTAATAGTTATCACTGTTTAAATACGCTAGTCATTTTGTGTTGATACATGGTATTGACTGGTTTCCACAGCTACAGCAGACAGACCTTGGGGTCTCCTGAGAGTTCAGAGAAAACTATTCTTGAAAAGGTGATGGGATAGGTAGGGATTATGATGTACAGCATTAGATGTGGAGAAATAGTCATGTCTGTCTCACAGCTTTCAGAAACATGTTATCTGTTTGAAGTTCTATCTTCAAAAGCCTAAGCAATATTTACCTTGTTTTTCCTTGTTCAGTAAAGTGTTCTGTTCCCTGCCAAAAGTGATCTATGGACTCGGTTGTATCACTGAGTCTCATAGCTAATGCTTCTTAGTAAGGGGGATGAGAAATCTTACCGGTCAAATATGGTAGCTGTGCAGCAGAGGAGGAGTACAGCCCTGAAGTGTCTACCCTGCAGTCTCAAAGTGCCTGTAGTTTGCACAGACTAGACCTAAGACTGCTGTTTGGATGCTGATAACATGTACTGTTATCTGCTCTGCAGCCACAAAGCCAGCCAAGGTTCACCTGTACCAACCTGTGCTGTAGCTCTTCGTCTGTATCTAGCTAGCTCAGGACTGTCTATGGCAAATGCAGTCACAGCTCTTCCACTAAAGGGCATTAGTTAATGTTATGTACATATTTTGAATTTACTGTAGGAGAATGTCCTGATAAAGAAAGCATGTTTAAGAAAGATGAAAAAAAAATACATATAAGGGAGTATAGAATCAAAGAATGGAAACAAAATCAAATTTTCATCACTCAGGGTATAAAGCAGCCACTTAAACTTTCTATTTCTTCCATTCTGATAATTCCTCAATATGCTAGGTTATTTTACCTCCTTTTTCAAGCATTACTACAGCCACTGGCAGACTGAAGTTAGTGGGACGGATTGTAACTAATTTCCAATTCCATTCTTGTAAAAATGTAAAGTTTTTCATCCCTTTTTATGATCTTCTAAGTCCAACAGACTGTAGGTTAGAGATCACTAGTCATGTCGTAAGGCTCGTTTGCAAAGCACTGTAATCCAATTACTATGTAACTAGGTTTTGACAACTCTTCTTTCCACTGACTTACAGAACAAAACCTATGTTGTGAATACTGTAATGGAACAGTTAATTCCAATATGGAGATGCCTATTAAACCAGGCTGTGTGTATGACATGAAAAAACAGCCAACAGCCACCTTGCATGAGCTGTCACTAGACAACGTTGACTGAAAGTACTGTTTATCGCTGTTCTGAACTTAGTGCTACTTGGAGCAAAGTGTCTATTTACATCCTTATTGTTGTGTAGCTTCTGACCTTAGTTCTCCTCTCTGTTCTTTCACTGCAGTTACATCGCTGTTCTGGAAGGCCGGCAGGTGCCATGCTCTCAGGTACGTGCATTATTCCTCCAGCAGCACTGAGTTTTGTCTACAAATTCTCTGCTTCCTCAGAAATGAATCTGCATCTCAAACTATTGACTGTTCAGATGGAAAGCATTGTAGTCTGTTTCCCCAGAGGGCTTGTCTGCAGTAGCTTAACTTGCCCTGCACATAACCAAAATCACTAGGATACCATTTTTCAAAAAGCAATTTAAAAACACACGCAAAATGTTAAGAACTCCATGCATCTTTTAATACAGGTTTATTGTTAAGCTGAATCCTTGTGTGACAAGTGTCAGCCCTGAGCAACTTTGGGTGAAAAACCCAAAACACCCAAACAAAACAAAAAAGACTTACAGAGTTGACTACAGACTTCTAAGGGAAATACTGATGGATGCCTCAACTAAAGTAATTAAACTCACTCTGGAGATTTACATAAGCAGAATAAATGAAAAAGCCTCCCTTTTTCTGAGGAGGGCTATTCAGTACAGGCTGTAGCCACAAAGGCATGAGAAGCCAGGGTTTGCTGTACTCTTGAAAGATCTGCAATTACACAAATAATGCCTCCACCTTACAATCTCAAATGAAACACAGGGACCCAGGCATCTGATCTTCATGCATGATTAGATTATAGCTGGCATAGGCTTTGTAAGGTACACACTTATTTTCGTCATAATTCTTTATGACTAAAAGTAATGAATTTGAATCAGATACCTGCTCTCAGGTGACGAGTACTTCCTTTCCACTGTGTGTTTTGAATTTAACATGCCTGGAAAGACAGTGGGGTGAAATGTCCAGTGGGGTGACTCCTGTCACAACATTCTGTTACACTGGAACAATCTTAGGAAGTGAATGTAACTAAATTCAACCTATACACTTCAAGGTATTTTATCAATAAGGTGCAGTGCTCAGTCACAAAGTTAATTGATTAGTCCTATTTCTGTGACTGGAGCAGAAACACTAAAAGACAAGACAAGGAAGAAGAATCCGCCAAGCCTTTGAGTCACAAAAACGCCTTATCCTTTTGATGCAAGTGTCAGATTAATCTTCGTAAATGGTCATAACTGCTTGTGCCTGGAGCTCAGCCATGTCGTTCCAAAGAAAAGTTATACAACTGGTTGCATGTGCTGTCTCATCTCCAGAGTGTTAGAACCACCAACAGAAACATACAGACATTTACTGTATGCTTGTAACAGGGTAAAAGATACTTGCCCAAATGTTGAGTGGACTAACAGAGTATTAGTTTTTTCCTTTAATAGTTTCACTAAAGTTTGCCTGCACAGACTGCCACGGCTGCTGTTAGACACCTCATTTCTTGCAGTCATGTGCAGATTACTCTCCATTCTTCATTAAATTCACTTTTAACTATAATAGGCAGACACAGCTCAGATGGAAAATCTATTAATTTTGCTGAAAAATGTTGGATCTTGGGGGGGGGGGGAATAGTGCAATAAATTAAGTTCAGTTACCACAACAGGGATAAGTAAACAGGGACCAGAGGTGGTAACTTCTAAGACCAGAAGCAAAATTACTCCTGGAGGTTCCTTCCTGCTAAGGCAAGGATGCTTTTAAAAGCAAGATCTTTATACAACTAAGTAGAATAACTTTATGGACACAACCCAATTCCCTCATGTGATTATATATGCCTTAGAAGTGAATTAAATAAACATGAAACACTACAGATTCATCCCTGTATCGTAAGTGCCTGATTGAAAAAGCATACATAGAAATTATTTTGTCCCTGTATGTTCCTTATGCAGCTTATACAATCTTAATATTTTTAGCTGGATATAAATGGAATACTCCAGAAATATAGCAGATGGAGCTCTTAAAGTTAGAAAAGGAAATCAGCTTTTCCTCATATGAGATACTACTTACTTACTTCTTTATATAGTATGATTTAAAACTGGAATAACTGAAAAAATGCAATCTCTAAATAGCATCTACACTGATTTACCTTGGTAAAGACAGGACAGCTTGCATTCAGCTAAGTTATCTGACAAAACTAATAGGATGCCAGTGTACACTTACAAATCTAATAGCATTCCACTATATATTTAGGAAATAAAGGCTAAAGAAGTAAATAATTGTAATGTAATTTTATCCCCCTAGAAACAAAAGGTCAAAAGTCACAGCATGGAACTTCATTTTATTTTGTAAACTCATTAAAAAGATGTCCATGTACAAAACCAGGATATTTTAACAACATAAATGCAGACAAAGGAAATGATAAAAATTCAACACGTTAATAAAAAGTTGAGTTTTTATTTTCTTTCTGCATAATTCCCTGTATCATCCATACCATCTGCACACAATCTTAACTACAATTGTTAGAATCATTAAAATTCAGGAGGCTGAACATAAAAACCATTTGCTCTGCTATAGGAATGTGTTGCTGAAGGATACAAACCCTGTAGCATGTTAGCTAGAAGAAAGACACAAGACTGAAGAACTGGCTGAAAGGCTTCTAAATTGTTACTGTGTATTCATCTTCTGAGAATTCAATCTGTTTTCTTCTGAAAATATTTATATATTCCTTAGGGAAATAACAGCATTAGATTGAACAGGGTTTTTCAAAAGATGTTTGTTTCCATATTATCCTAATACATCTACTGCAGCTCCAAAAAATAAAAGTATTTCTGAAGTAAAACCATTTCAGTCCAAACAAGTGTTTCATTGTGCACCAAAAGTCACAGCCAGTTATATGACAAGCTACTGTGACATATAATTCAGGCTTCAGTATTGGATATTGCGACTGCAAGTTTGGACTTAAATCCTTGAGACACTGCCAGTGAAAGGTCAATTATAAAACTTAATTTCTTTTTAATCTGCAACTTAATTTGTCCCTGTTTCTCCTCCAAAAATGACTCTCAGGATTGAAAACTTATTCTTGTAACCACTTCTTGAGGTTTATTAAAACGCTTTCTTTCTTGTGTCCTCAAATGTAGGCTTGAGACTCTTGAGCATTTACTCTAGATCCACTCTTCTTCACTAAGCAGAGTTTTTCAGTCAGGAAAAATTCATATCATGAATCCTTCTACTCCATTTCCATTGTAAGTGTCCTGGCTTCCAGGAGTTTAGTAATCTCACGATTAACAAAGAGCAACTTGAATGCCTAGGCTAGAGTAAATACACTTCCGAGATCTGTATTTGTCCTCTGCCAGGACATAGTAGTAGTGCAAGAAACCAGCCCCGCCAACATAAGGCACTTACTGACATTACATGAGAGGGGGGCAAGGGAGAGAACTCTTGTAACATGCAAGTCTAGTAAGAGTCTCACTGGAGAAAACCTTGATATTGCAGACGTAGGGTGCACTGCCACTTCACCGTGAGCTGCTGTAATAGTCTGCTCTGTAACAGGTATCAGATCCTCCCATTGGCAGCCACTTCATTAATCTTTGTTTTTTGGTGATCATATTTCACAGAAACAATAAGGAAAAGCAAGAGGGTTGCTCCTTGGATAGCAGCCAGCAAAAAAAAGTAATAGTTTAATTGGCAGCCATTAATATTACCTAGAAAGAAAAAGATTGATACAGATTACATGAATTAAAATGTCACTCCCTTCAAGCCTAACTAGTGAAGACTTCTGGCAAAACCAAACCAAATCACATCTCCATCTGGCAGCACAGTTTAATTTTTAATTATCCAGAGCAAAAGATGGACCTTCTGAGGAAGATGTGCACAGTACAAGGATTGCTTGCATTTGTGCTTCAATGCCTCAAACCAGGCAGTGTCCCTGAAGACGCTGATATGCTGTTACTGCAGTATTTCTTACAATAAATAGCTGGAAGCTTCTCCTACCACTGTAAGACCTTTGTGCAAACAAAGACTACATACATACAACAGTGGGCATGCTTCATGAAAGTCAACAATTTTAAGGGCTAAGAGGTTAATAATCTTTCTTCCCCCTCCGTCATGTTTTTAAGTCTGGTTTCTTATGCTGCAAACTTGCAATGCCTTGACTTCAGATAAACCTCAGTGTGTATTTTCATGTATGATTTACTTCATAATGGTAAGCAGTAAAGATCACTCCTCAATTTTTGAGGAGATGCCCGATTTCAAGTGCAGAAAGAAAGAAAACATCCCTGTGCCATGGCCAAATGGACTAGAAAAAAATTGCTGTAAATAAAGCTCTGGATCCAAGATGGAAGCAAAATTACACTGATAGACGTTAGTAATGTAAAGCCTTTACCATCTTTTCTAGATGTGCTTTTAAGGAGCCTGGAGAAAACAGTGCTGCGATACAGCTTTAATGAAGACAAAAAAGGAAGTATTTCATGTTTTACAGTTTAACTGAAACAGGTAAATATATGATTTCTTTTTTTGTACTATGTATACTAGAGTCTCCTCCAGCACCCTTTTCACCCCTACTATATGGCCTTTCTGCATCTGGAGGCCTGTACCTCCCTTCTCTGCTAACTCAAAGATAAAATAAGAAGAAAAAGATGAATGTTTTTGAAGGGAAAAAAGTTTGGCAACTCTGTAGATATAAAGAAAGTGATTACTCAGATGTCTAAGCCTTTTTTTAGGACAAAGTTTACAATTCATGAAAACATACATGGCTTTTTTTTTGGCTCAATTCACCTTTGACACTCCCTCAAAGTTGTTACAGTGATTTGTACCGGATTAAATAATGTTAAATTAAGAAAGCTCATTGCTAAAATATTATTCCCCTATTAGGCAATATGCATTAACTATTGCTGTACTTCCAAGAACAATGTATTGTGGCTCATTTCCAACATGCACATAAGCCACAGCCAGTTGGACCATTATGATTATCAAAAAGGTTAGAGTAAAAACAGTGAAGTATACATCGATCCTAACAAGCTGTTCATGCAGCATGCCTATAACTGTTAAGATTAAATTACTTTAATTACTGAAACTTAAGATCCAATTAAATGAACTTATAATAAAACGCAGTAAAATTAAACAGTCTTTCCTTGACATTTAAAATACAATATACACGTGAATCTCCATCTCAATAGCAGACGCGTTTAAAGAGTAGTAATTATCCTTTATGGGATGGGATATTAAGCCCATGCAATCTCAGTTTTTGTCAGAGAAATAACAGTCATTTCAATGGCAGCAACCAACACAGCAGTGCCAGCAGAGAGTGAACTTTCTCAGCAGAGGTGAGGCAGGCAGTTACCTCTCATATGGTATCACAAGTTAGTATAAAAAGCAGAAACTTGGTGCATGTGACTATAGTTATTATACAGCATCTAATGTGTCCTGGGTTCAGCTGTAGCAGTTGTTGTTCTTCTTACTAGCTGGTGCAGTGCTGTGTTTTTGACTTTAGCTTGAGAAGGATGCTGATAACACACCCAATGTTTTTAGTTGTTGCTAAGTAATGTTTGCTCTGATCAAGGACTTTTTCAATCTCATGCTCTGCCAGTGAGGATGGGCACAGGAAGCGGGGAGGAAGCAGAGACAGGAGACCTGATCCAAACTAGCCAAAGGGGTGTTCCATACCACAGCACATCATGCCCAGTATATAAACTGAATTTGATAACTTTCAATAATGTTCTACCAAATGAAAAATTAGTGATTAACAGTTAAACCAGTAGCTACTATGGATACTACAGATCAAAATCACCCACTGAGTTCTTCAGCCTTGAGCCAGATGAATATAGCTGCTGAGAGGGCTCGATTGTATGCCGAGTCTTTGCACTTTTGAAGGGAGAAATGTCCAGTTCTGACAGCTGTCCAAAGGACAATCCACTGAGCTTACTCAAAACAGATGACCAGCAAGTCATGAAAGGTAACATCTTCCAGCTCTAGCCAAATCTGGATATATTTACCACAATCTAAATATCTTATAGAGAAAACATTCGGTACTGTCTTCTCTTAGGTTGCTTCAGAAAACAAAGGCAAAAGGCTAAAAAAGCAACAAGTATCACACTTATTAATTTGTATGAAATTCTAGCCTCCTATTGAGCCCTTATTAACTGAATTATCTATACAGAATTGCAGAAAAAGATGCTCCTCTGATTTTGGAATTGACTGGGAATTTGGGAAAAAAAGTCTCTATGTGATTTTCATTTGGTGAGGGCACTTCCATAAAGTTAAGGCTACCTGTGACCTTTTGCAGGTTTTCTTAAAGAGTAACATACAAACAAAAGATGACAATTTGAGGCATGTGTACTGTTCCAGACAACTTTACTTTGTGGCAGCATGCAAACTGGGTTTAAATGGCAAATTCTCTCATGACAGATTTAAAGCAAGCTTCGGCTGCACTTTTAAGCCCTGTATATACAATAGGTCTAGCATACATTTTAAGAACTTTTCACACTCCTTCTGTTGGAACTAATTAGCCCAATGAGGATGGGATTTTTCTGGAATTCCCGAGGTGCCACCTACTGGTGCCAATAATTATTTTTAACTTTAACTGGCAATACAAAGCAGATTGGACTTTTTTAAGACTACAAATAGCTAGCAGACAGAATGACCTCATGGTAAGTTTGATGAAGTCTCCTGAAACTAGGAAGCTGAATAATCACTAAGAGAGATGGATACATTTTACTCCCTATAACTGCAGAAAGTAATTTCAGGACTTTCTAGAATCATAGAACAGTTAGGGTTGGAAAGGACCTTAAGATCATCTAGTTCCAACCTCCCTGCCATGGGCAGGGACACCTCACACTAAAGCATCTCACCCAAGACTTTGTCCAACCTGGCCTTGAACACTGCCAGGGATGGAGCATTCTCAACCTCCCTGGGCAACCCATTCCAGTGCCTCACCACCCTAACAGGAAAGAATTTCCCCTTTAGATCTAATCTAAACTTCCCCTGTTTAAGTTTTAACCTGTTACCCCTTGTCCTATATTCTATCAAATATATTCTTCTTCCACACAGATATTAAGTATTTTTTACTAAAATACAAAAGTTTCTAAGTCATTTCTAGTGATGAGATGCAGTAACAGCTGAGCAGGTAATTGACAGGCCTTACCAAGGCAAAATACTTTATGCATCTTTCCCATGCTTTCATGAGGGCAATGTGGCATTTGGCATAGTCACAATTACTTCACACTTATATGTAAAATGAAATTTTATCTTTAACAAAATAGTAAATTTATTTATTTTTTAATAAGCACTGTGCCAAGACTCAACAGTTCCACACGCTTGATGCTTAACTGCTTGTGAAGGAAGCCTTCTACTTGATAGACTATGAATCCACTGAAAATAACTTACCAAAGTCTGTGTGATTACTCATCCAGCCAATTTCTTTAATAGACACTAGCGCCAACAAGCCAGAGCCAACAAATGATCCAATCCCCGAGAAGAAAAAAAACAGCCCCATGATGGCACTCTGCATAGATTTGGGAGCAGCTGAATATGCAAATTCTAGACCTGTATTAAAAGATAAAAAATGCTATTAGAAGATCTAAGAAATGATAGTGACTTGTTCTCATTTAATGCCACAGAAATTGCAGCTGTATACTACTTGTGGTATGTTAATGACCTAAAACCAACCTTGGATATCAGGAGACAGGGAATTGAGGTAGTGAATCCCTATCAATCCCCTCTAATTGTTTTATGAACCCTGTTAAAGGTCATCAGTGTATCAACCTCTTAAGCAGACAACATTTAAGACATTCACTTTGATTTTATTAGATGTGTAAAATCAAAAAAATCTTCTGAGGCAACATATTCTTTTTTCCCCATCCAAAACTATCCTCAGATTCATGACACTAACTCTAACCTGGCAAATTCCATGTTCCCCATTTCACTTATTTCTATACTGCCCATATGATGTGCAGTATTTACAAAGCACACGACATCCCCTGCTGAGAACAAAGTACTCAGGAATTGAAAGGTCACTCTTGCATTGACCACAAGCATTTATTTCTCACAGACTCAGTGTCTGTATCTCTGAATGTGCAGACAGAAATTAAACATAGCTGGAAAAGCAGCAATTAGTTTTAATTTAATTTCCCTGTAGAACTCTCCAAGCTCATTGCTCGCTACCCTGTTCTTTTTAAGGCTTGTAGATATGGGACTTCAACATTAAATTGTCCTTATTCAAATTTCAACCAAGAAAACCAAGAAAAACAGACCAGTGACATCAATGTGAAAAATCTGAGCTACTGAATTTGAGTACCAACAGAACGCACTGGGTTAGGCTCTGCCTTGCAAAGACTAATGCCCATGATTAACTCTCCTTCTTAGAGTAATACTCCTGTCAAAACTCAAATGGGATTATTCGCAAGAGACAATCATACACATTCTTTGCAGAGCCTTTTCTGACAGGTGAAATGCTTGTTTCAAAACAGTCTGCTTCATACTGAAAATTAATGCTACCCCATAATCATTTTTCTTGCCAAAGAGAGCATTATAGACCTGAAAATGGCACAAACCTTATGTCTTGCATAATAAAAGTATGCTTTATCTACATCATTACTAGTATTTGACTTCTACTACTCCAGACAGAGTTTAATAGAAATACAGTAGCATTTCCTTCTAAGAAAAGGCCTGACATTTCAAGATAGTGCCTGTTATGAGGGAGGAGCTTTGTTCTTCTAAAAGAAACGGAACTATGTTCTCACTTATTCTGCACTGACACCTGAGAAATCTCCGATAACCAACACCCTGCTTCTCTTCTCTTTTGCAAAACATGTTATCATGGGCCAACAGCAACCTGCCTGTGATTCTAGAAGGGAACTGAAACATTCTTCATGCAACTCAGTTGTGTGGGTTCCTGTAAATTCAAACCATAACAAGAGAATCGCTACAGTGATGGAGAGACATCTGCAAACGGAACATGGGGGAGGGCAAAACTACACTTATTTGGGGAATTAAAAACTCAAGGTTTTCTTTCTAAGCTTTGCCACTAATCTAACAATGCAGATTTTTCAAGGCTAACCTCACTTAAAGAAAAAAACAAGTCTACTACTTTCCAGACACAGTAACTTGGTATTTAACCTCTTGTTAAGCTACCACAGCTGCCCCAAGTCTCCAAAGGATCAGTCATGTTTTGGTCATCAGGCTTTTATACAGTCTGTACACGTTATCTCAAGTGTATCACATAAAAGGATCTGGCCCATTTCTTCTCTTATTTCACACATCTACTGGATGCAAATGTTACTGCTAGAAAAAGATCTTAAGACACAAAACCAAACCAGAATGGGTGTAACACTATGCACTTTTTGCAACAAAATAAGGCACGTTTCTAAACCTGAATAATGTTTCCAGCAACCCTAATATTTAATCTGGCAAAAGGAACATAAAATCTTTTCTTTGCCATCAGAGCTATTTTTGCCTGCTGGCAGCCATTGATAATGATTTCATGCTACCTCAAACAAGCAGTTTTGCAATGAAACCCTCCAGTTGGTGTTGTCATGTGTGATTACAATTCCCAGTTAAATAAGGATCCTTTAAGAGGATTGACAGAAAAATACAAAAGATTAATGCAATGTGTGTCATCTTTTTAAAGAAGGTACCTCAAGTGTAACTAATGTGGCTTAATAAGAATATGCTTAGGCTTGCAGTAAACAAGTGATATTTAGTCCCTTTTTATTGACGATAAACATTTCCAAATTACTGTAGTTTTGTTACCATTAACACTTTGCTTATTTTGAAGCTGAATTTCATAGCACAACAGATACCTTTATCAACTTTTTAGTATCAACTTGTTAAAGTATACTCCGAGGTCTTGAGAGGCATGCTTAAAGATACTAAGAATTCAGTTTAGATAATAATCAGAAAGCAGGTAAGAAAAAGCTTTGTAAAACAAATCAAATGAAAGAATAATAAAGCAATTAAGATCTGCATAGAATGGCTGGTTTAATGAAAAAGAGAAGCATTTGCATTTCCTATCATTGGCCAACAGGTTTTGAAATTAAAAAACTCCTGGTACAGAGCCAGCAAATACATAACAGCAGTGTTCACCTAGAATAGTGAGAGCCTTAAACACTTCTCATGGAGAAGTCCACTAAAGCAGCTGAAAAAATAAAAACCAACCCTTGATTTGGGGTTCAACAAGCAGGAACTGCATCAAGTCCTTGACCCTTCCACAACCTGCAGACAGGTTTGTCATATTCTCCTTGCAAACACCTATGAACTAGTAACAGTGCCCGACAGAGAAACTAAAATACATATCCTCTGTTAAAGGATATGTGTTGACTGCACTGCTAAAGCATACTATCTATTGAAGAATCTAAAGTGTGTAGCATCTTGAGTCATAATGTGCTTTAGAGATCATGAACTACCCCCTCTATCTTTAAAGATAAATCTATCTAAAGATATCTCTTTATTTTTTAAGGATAATGAACGAATGATAGGTGTTTACTGAAACAAATTAATTCAATGACTTGTCTATACATCACTGGCAGGGGGTGGAGAGTGGTGGAAACCAGAGACCTTTATCAGAGATCAGATTCTTACCTCAAACCTTCAGCCATTTGGCACTTACCCATTCATATACAATACTGACTACTGCAGAACAAGAAATGAAGAACTAGACTGCAGTTGGTGCAATCCAGTTAAGACCCTTATGTCCAAATCTTATGTTTACTATCATTAGACAGTTTGTGTGAGATGCTGGTTTCCAGGTACATGCTATGTGCAAGCAGAGAGCTAACTGCATTCACATTGTAAATGGGACACTCCCAAGACCAATCTGGTGGGAGACATCAGCCTACCGTTCACCAGAAAGGAAAGAGGACGCTAGTAATGCATTTGAATGCATATCACAAAACTACAAATACACACAAGGCAAAGCCATATCACAAAATAATTCCTCCAACATACTAAATAACTAAGGTGGAGTTTAATATGTGATAGATATGTCTGACTCTTCCCATCACACGAAATCACAGGCCAGACAGCTGGTAGAGAAGCTCAGAGCTTTTTTTTTTTGTTTCCTTAGATAGGAAAGGAAACCAAGCCCACACTTTTACTTGCTGAGCAATCCAACCACCTTGTTTTATTTCCTAACAACTGTGATGAGAGTAGAACATGTGTAACCAGAAACCTGGTGGAGTGGAGGTTCTCTGTTCCACTAAGAGGGGAACAAATGGGCCATGTGACAGCTGGGGCTACCGCCAGCAAGAGCTTACAGAATTAGAGAATCTCATTTTAACCCACTGTACTTGCCCAGTGTGAGGAATGAAAGTAACCTCCTGCAGGAGAAATGAAACCAAGAAATGCTGTCCTAAGGAATCAAAGAAAAAGAGCTATAAGGAATGCCAGTTTGAACTGACGATATTCAAAGTTCAATACTCTCAACACATTAATAACTAACTATAGTTAAGCAAATACTAAATGATTTTTAAAATCAAGACTCTGGAAGAGTTCCAGTATATTACATCAGGAAGCTCTGCAAATCTCTAAGTAGTATCAGAATAGCTACTTCTATGATCATGAAAGGTTTCTGTTACTGCTAACCAAGCATTGCTTCCAAGCACTAGATACAGAAACACTGTGCTAAGAGATTCACAGTAGATTTTCACTCGTTTAACTACAAGTAAACAAGTGTTAGGCATACCACAATGACAAGAGATATGTTGCGTGTGCTTTCCTCCTCTAATGAGCCCTGCATGTATATGAAACAGAGCAGAAAATAAGATTTTATAGTCCTCTTCACCCTCTCCTCCCACTTCACTTTCAGTTTAAAAAAAAAAAAAAATAAATCAATATGATCACACAGCTGTTCACTGCATCACACAGAAGAGTATTAAGAAATCTAAGTTTTCTTGCATTTGTTCAGGAAAGGGAGGATTTGAACAGTGCTTCAGTTTGCCCAGTGTCACACTGAAGTACTAAAACAACTACAGAAAAAACTTATCTCACCAAAAAACTTTAGAGAGGAGTTATGTAACACTCAATTAGAGATGTAAAAAGTCAAGTAACATGAATTTAAGCTGGCAATAAGCCTTTCCAAAGATGGCTTATTTCTTCCTTTTTCCCCTCAGAAAGGTGTTCCCACTTACTGATTGTCTTTCTGAAGGGTGAGCTCAGCTTTAAGCCAAAAGCATTACAAAGCACAAATTTTATTTGCAACAGAAGAAGATTCAGAGGAGACAATACTGCATTGAAATTATTCTTTCAAATACGATGTTGGAAGAGTATATTGTTTTATATTGTTTGCAAATACCTTGTGCTAACTGGATGACAAATGAATATTGTAAGTGTTGCTCTTCTTGAAATTCAGCCTTGATAACATACTCTCATAAAAGCTAATTTTCAAATGTGAAAGACAATAGTTTGCTTTGACACTTATATTAAGTTATATTGTATAATATTGTATTTGGGAACATTAGAGCTTATTTATAATGATTTGAGAAGGAAATATTTATTTTCTAAGAATCCATCATTTATGATAGATATGAAAGCAGCTTTAAACCACACAAAGACTCTTACCTGCTATACTTGCAAATATTTCACTGAATCCAATCAGCACATATTGAGGAATCTGCCACCATATTGGCATATCTGCAGCATGGTATGTAACATTTCCAATTGTCTGATTAATTGTTTTAACCTTTACCATTTTCAGTCTGTTGCCTTCCAGAATTCCTACATGAAAGGGGGGGGAGAAAATAATGACCTAAGACACAAACATTGTTTCTTCATATTAAGAACTAAATGAGGATTCAGCCCTGCACTGCAATTACAAGTTATAAAATAGGAATATGTATTTCCTTATATCCTAACATAAAGCATTTCAGACTATTTTTGCTGTTGTTTTTCCAAAACATACAGTTGTTCTGCCACAGAATTGGTGATTATATCATTACTCAGTAGGGATAATTATACAAATACTTAACCCCTTTCCAGATGCATTAGCTGAGAGCTCTCTCATATGAGCTACATTGGGTTTTTTAAAGGCAATTTCATTTTCACAAACTACTACTTTGCAGTGTTGAACCATTGCTTCTGCCACTATAGTATTAATAATTTAGAAACCATTTCAGTTACCTAAATAGCTACACTAGTTCTGTAGAACTACGGAAACCCTCTACGAATATGACCATGACATTTATATGACAGTTACCATCCCAAGTGATCCAAAAGCTCATTAAAGCTTGATTTACAAGCAGTTCTTTGCATAGGAAGTACTTCATGCAAAATGAAAAGAGGTACTATAGATGGTAAAATATCACCACTTTTAGCTCACAACAGTTTAGAGTAGAAAGTATCAAATAATGCTGTAGGGGTTTTGTTGAAGTTGCCCACATTAAGGGATCTGCCTCACTGTTACACAAAATGCACAGAAACTTCCTGCTTCACCCCAAAAGAAGGTCTATAAAAGAACTTTCAATATCCTTGGAAATAAGGTGGATTTATTCATTACCAATTCAGAGGAGCAACACTGAGTCAATGAAACTACTTCCTACAGAACCTGTTACACACATGGACTCCTATTTAGTGCCTGTCAGTTTTGGTCTCTTTTTACTCGTTGAGCCAAGAGCTGACCTAATCCTGGGCCACAAAATATCACTCCTGTTACCAAAATAAAATCCACTACCACTGTACAAGGCTTAGATGACAGACACACTGCTTCATGGGTATCATACCATGTACAACTGATTATATCTGCTTCCTCACTTCTAGCTTTTCTTTCCTAGAAGCAGCCAAAGGATGACATAGATATTTAGTGTGATGTTGGCTGAACCTATTGACAGCACTTTTCATATAAACAAGCACAATCAATTTCTAACACACAACATAACATCTGTTTTCCTGTTTATTCTCAAGTCTGTGACATACAAACTTTGAGGGGGCCAACCAGATCACTGTCTCCCTGCTAAGTGCCAGTGTTTCAAGGGAAATGGCTAATACTTGCAAAAACCACCTCATACCATGACATGAAGTTTCTTCATTAGCCCTGGTCATGGCAAGAGATCCAAGCTTGGAAGAAAGCATGAGGCAAGCCCCCTATAGCTCCCATGTGTAGTCTGTAGGTGAGGCCATAACTAAACAAGAAGTTCTAGAAATCGTATGCTTAAGGATAACATTGTATTTCATCATTTTAGGGAGCTGGAGTCAGAGCTCTGAAAACCAGTGAGGAAGCACACATTAAAAAGGGTCTTAAGAGTTCTTTGAAAAAGATGGAAGGCTGCATTTTATAACTCATGTTTGTTCATTCATAGCAGTTCAGAATTGATTCAGCTTGAAATCTCACAACAGCTCTACAGTCTGATCTTCTGAAACCCAAGAGCTGTACAGGGAAAATATGTTAGGCTGACTCAAGTTTGTTTAAATATTACCTTGAGGCCCTTAAGGAGTGTTTTCTTAACAAGTGTTTTTCAGGTAAAGACTGTTCTAAACTTAATACCTCAGTGCCAGGCCACCACTTTTTCCTCTACCTTCCTCACTTTTTCGGTGACCACTTACCCATCTTAAGTATCTTTTAGTTCTTCAGCCACCTCTGTGCCCTCTGGACTATGAGGAGCTAATTTAATTAAAGCTGGTTTTCTTTATGTTTTGGTTTTAATACAGCTGCCAAACATTTCAGAATGGACCTTAATTAAAATGTAACCAAAGCAATGCAGTCAGCTAAGAACTTGGATGTAATTCCATTCATACGTATTCAACACACAAAAAATCACTGCATCTCAAAATGATCCTTAATGTGTTTGATACTCTTCACAACACATGCAGATTTAGGAGGTATTTAGCCACATATGAGCATAACTACGCAATACCAAATTTTGCCATAAATTATCTTCAAAGTTGAGTACTTTGGAATCCAGAATCTATTGATTCTCACACTTTGACAGACGAACTTCAAATTTAATCTTATGGTTTTAGTAGTTAAAGGGATTTTAAGGTCTTGCTATAATTGTTTAAACTCTAATAATGAAGTAGATTTTCCAGTTGAATAACCTTAAATACTGCTGCTTAGAATTTACGATTAAATGCATGGAGCACTGGCAGATGTTCATTAAATCTAATCACTTTTATTCTCACAGTTTAGAAGATACTTAAAATAATCTAAACAACCTAATAGGCAGCCTAGGTAGCGTCCACAATTAATGTCAGTTAAGATAAGCAAGTTAAAATGGAAATATGGCACAAACAAATTAAGATACTTCCAAGATTGCAAGTTAAGATATTAACATCTTCATGCGTTTACAATTTTAATCAGTATCTCTCTCCAAGGCAAAAATGGTTGGAAGTGATGTTTTATTTTATGCATACGAATATATGGCTTCTATAAATACACTTATAAAAATTTTATGAAACACAAACCAACAGAAGTGTTCCACCCTGCTAGAAATAAAAAGAGTTTCCTAGGCCCCAAATTTGTCACAACTGAAGCTCTTAAACTGCTGTTATGATGAAGGGATGTTAAGTTACTCCAAAAGGTTAAACTTTCCAACCAAACTGCAGGTAACCACCCAAAGAATTCATCTTCTTAAGAACAGTCAGGAGAGGATGAAACCAACAAAGCCATGAGTTACATTTGTAGGTGAGTAGAAAACAAGGTGGCATTTCAAATTTTGAAGAATTCTGCTATATGAACACATTCCTCAAATCAGCAATCATAGCTTCATATGCTTTTCTTCCCCAGTACTAGTAAAGACAGATACTGCTGGTTGTGCATTCGCTTATATGTGAGCCAGCAGGTTCTATTTAAGGAGCTGACATTTAACTGTTTTACATCATCTTCTTTTGCTGGTAGCAGTGTCCTAAGTAATATGGAATAAGAGAAACATTCCTATTTTAAAGTTTAAATGACTTTGCTTTAAGAACTTTCCTTGCCTACATAGAAAGTGACCTTGGCCTAATAAGATAATTATCTCTCTTATTGAGAGAAATCTTAATAGCCGTATAAAATGTCCCCTTCTCTAAAATATAGGAGATTACAAGTGCTGAAATTAATTTATTTAATGCTATAATGCTTTATCAATATGTTCATTACAGTGATACTAGGTGAAGGCTATAGGTTCTATGAAGCATTGCTCAGTTCCACATCAGCAGTGCTTAACAAGTTTAAATCATCTCAAAAGCAGCCGATTTATGGTTTGAACAGAGTTGCCATCTTTTTCCTCTCATGCTATAGCTAAGCTATTTTACACTACAGTAATTCCTAAACATTAGGGAACATTAAAGTAGGGGAGAAAAAAACTAAAGTGTAAGGAAACTCTTGTTCAGCCATAATCTAACTTTATTATTTCAGATACAGGGAAAGGATTTTAGGTAAAACTTCACTTTTTTAATACTCGGAAGTCAGACTGTATGAAGGAACATAATTATTTCTGAACTGTTTTTCAGATTAAATAAATTTTCAACTTAACGATAAATTGTTGATAAATCAGACAACATGGACCTCCACAATACCATAAAGTTTAATTTAAGGTGACTAACAGCCTTATAAACACTGGACACTTTGCTCAGGCACTGAACACGAAGCTAAGGATTTGTTGAGAAAACATGGTCAGAAACCAAACAGTTCTTTTCTACCAAGCATACCAGAAAGTAACACTGTATGTGAAAACCTTACCTAACAAGTTGGCTTTAAAAGGTATGCTCAAAGTCTGTTTCAGGCAGGAAAAGTGGTCCAATTATCACAAACATTCAAAACAGTTCAGTAAGTCCTTGGGTAAAATCTCTTTCATTGTGAGAAATATATCCATGCAGTTCCATTTAACTATCCCATGAAAAAGAATTCTGAATAATCTTAAAGATTCACAAAGGTTTTTTAAAAATACTCTTGCAAATAGCTGAAAAAATAACGATGTAAGTAGATCTCTAAAATTGTTTTCTTACCTGCAGCAAATGCAGAACACATTACAAAGAACATTCCAACTGCAATCCTCTTCAGTGAGGATGGAAGCAAGCCATTTCTCTTTAAAATGGGGTCCACCAGTTTGTCTTTTAAGGGTATTAGGATGAGAATAAGCACTGCATCAAACATAGTCAACCAGGCTGCTGGAAACTGAAAGAATAGATGACTTAAGTTAGCATTATCATACTTCAAGGATTGATTTTTTACTATTATTTTTTACAAAAGAAAAATATTTTTGATGGAACACTGAGAGCCAAAATAACCTGCAGATATAGACACTGTGAAAAGAAAAATAAATGTGTGTAAAAGCTGAGGAAAACAATCAGTTATACAGGTTTTCATTTAATTTGGCAGGTCATGATTCTGCTAGCTCAGAAGCAGAAATGATTCCTCACCATAGTAACTCCAACAGTACTGCATAGTCTTGCTTCCAGCTGTGCTGAGGTGGGTGGGTGTTGGGGCTGTTGTTTTGGGTTTGGGGTCTTTTTTGGTGGGGGGGAGGAAAGGTGCAGGGGTGTAGGAGCTTTCCACTAGAACTGAACAACATCAGCTATTCAGAGTGAAAAGGTTCTTTTTACAAATGCAAATAATACTGCACATCGCAAAATGAGGAATAAGAAAAGGACTCAGCAGACGAAGAGTACTCTAAGAAAACAAAATGTAGAACTCAAAGATTTTTGCAAAGGATTTTTTTGTAAGATTTCTAAGCTTCAGAGGGTCCATATTTTACAACCTTACTCTTAATTTTTGTTAAAGCAAAAGTTAACTAAAACTATATGAATTCCTTTTGAAAGAAGAGGTGGCCATTAGCATTGCTGCAACATCCAAGATTTTCTGCATGCATCCTGAAATACATTTAATGGAAAAAAAACAAAAAAAAAACACTATCCTTTGGGAGCTTTTCTGCCATTAAGCCTTTTTTTTAGCCATAGAAAACCTGTCTGAGGAATGGCTGATTGTGCTACTCAAATCTAGTAAACAAAATTGTGCAATTATTTAAATGAATACACCCCAAGATACATCTTTAAAAGCATTCAAAGTCAGCATTAATGGCGCACAAGTCAGGAACTGATTTAATGCAATTAAATAGTCCCTACTGTTTTGCTTCCAGTGATAGACTCCAATTTGACAGAATTAAACTTTTTTTCTACTTCAGTCATGAGAAATATTTAATAGCTAGGTTCTGTAGATCTATTATTAGGCTTAGAACTTTCAGAAATATGCCACAGAGTAGTGGAAACAGAGTTTTACTAATGGAATACAAAACTCAATTAAAATTAAATTACACTTGTCAAATGAACAAATAGTATGGTGGAATACATGCATTTCTCATTTGCAAGAGTCAGTAACTGACAGTAAGATTCCCGTCTGTATGAATGAGACAATTTCTACCAAGCTTAATAATATTTAGCATCTGTTCAGACATAACAAACAGACAGCACAGGAAGATTTATAAACATGTTCTGGTTTGGGGGTATTTTTTATATTGCATTTAGAACAGTGTGATACTGTACTATGCATCGCACTGACTCTGTGACCCAAAATACAAGCACTGCTTGATCTATGTGTTTCAGATGCATTCGGTTTTTGGTACTAAACTGTTTCTGTGGGTACGGAAGCACAAGGTTAAAATAGATAAATATTTTTCTAGAGATTATCCAGGATGACCAAGGGGCCTGTGGCCCTCAAAGCTACAGCCAGAGTGCCAGCCACATTCCCTTAAGGCTGCAAATCTCAGCCACTGCAAGTATCTCAGAAACCCAAGCCCTCAGCCCTCTAACACAGTGTGGGCATGTATCGTTCACTGGAGATTAGAACCCTATTTCACTGAGTGGTTGTAGTCACTCCAGCATGGCTGACAAGATGACAAACTGCAAAAACATGAGTTAGCAAAATGTGAACCTTTAGATCTTCATAAGCTAAGCATGACTTGGCACTTTCACAGGAGTCTGCACCAAGAGCACCAAGTCTTTGACTGACATCAAGCCATGTCCATATTCAGCTCTGTCAAAAGCTCCAACTAGCATTAGAGCATATATGAGGACATTTTTAGCACCCTCTCCATGTAGACACGTTGCAACAGCCACTAAACATACTACTGCCTTCTTGCTCTGCATTACAGTTGTCATTGCAGTTCTCCAAGGCACCCAGACAAATGCTTTCTGGTTCATAGTCTGCAATCCCCAAGAAGTGGGTGATGATGGTAGAATATGAATTGATGAATGGTACAATTATGATGTTAGAACTGAATTCATCCTAAGCTCTTTAATGTTTTCCAGGCATTTCAAGATCATGCACTTGAAAATGGGAGTAATAAGCTCATTTGGCTATATAAAAATATTCAGTAGTTTGCTACACAAGGTGACATACATTGCTTAGCCATCTTCACTCACTTTGGAAAATGCACAGTGAATTCTGCTTAGTTAGTCAAGTTCTTGCTTATTTTAAAATATTCAGCAAAACTTCAAACCTGTCAATTTCCCTCCCTCTCCCATTCACCTTTTTGTTTGCTTCAAATACCACACTAACCTTAACCTCTGTAACAGTTTGTACAAAGACTGATTTGTGTAATAAGAGTCAAGGATGTAGGAATTTTTTGCCCTTGCTGAATCTGTTAAGAAAGAAGAGAAATACCAAATGCCTCTGGCACTGCTGCATTTCATACAATCGATCACTTGGGTTTGGGGTTCTTTGGTGGTTTGGAGTTCTTTTTTTGTTTAAAAATCTACGTTTTTCCATTTTCTACTCTATCACGAGCCTGCAAATTAAAAGGGCATACACATATATCACTCTTTTCATAGCAAGAGGAAATATATTAGTAAATACACTTGATTAGTATTGGGCAGAGGTACCTAAAAGAGCTTAAAGAAAGCCTAGACCTGATAAGGTACAAAGCTACTAAGGTAAAACATTATATTACCACTCGTTTATTATCTCCAAACACTTCCATTTGGAGAAACCAAACTAGTCAGAATTGCTTTCAAAGAAACTGCCTACATAATATAGGCTGCAGGTCAGCATCCTTCAAGTAGACCACACACCAAGGAAGGCAGCAAAAATCAAATTAACTTATTATTGACTTCTACTGTTAATGCTGTTAAACCACAGGAAAGTATTTCAAAATAAACCAAGAAGAGCAACATAACTGATGCACTGCAGAAAAAGGAGCCAGTCACTCTTATGCAAGATAGAAAATCCTGGTTTAGAAGTATCAAGACAGACCAGGATTATTGTTCCATTACCTTGTATTGAATTCTGCATACTCTAAGTAAACACTAAAACCAGGTAACTAACTTTTAAAGCCATACTTTCAAGTTAGAAAAAGTGGCTACACGTCATGAGTGGTGTTTTAGTCTTGTCAGCAAAACCCATAAAAGCCATTATTTTTCTGAACTAATTCCAACATAATACTCTCCTTACAACTTGAAAACAATTCTAATGCCCAAAAAGGTGATGGGAAAGGCTCAGTTTGATAACCAAAGCTCCACGTTCATTTCTATACTATAAATATTCAGACTGACAATGGGACTCTGAAGTCCTGTGTACACTTTGTTACAAGAAAGAAAAGCCACTTCTCTAGTCAAACTGACAGTGTTTCAACAAGACAGTCACATGTTTCATAATAACAGAAAAAAATCCAGAGAGTTCTCTTAAATGCAAGCAATAAATAAATATGAAAAGCTCAATGAAAAGAACAAAATGGGTTACATATCAAAATGTAAATGTGCCAACCTGTACTGAAGAATTAGTAGTATACTAAAAAATAGCAATTACCTTGAATGTAATCCACAAAATTGATGCAACTAAAGCAGAAGCCTCAGATTAATCAGGGTTTTTTTTAAACAAGAAAATATCTTATGTTTAAATAAACATGCAACTCAAACACACCAAAACTTAACCTTGAAGGGAAGGTGGCCATGGTGTTCTGTGCCCAAATGCTATGCAACAAAAATTACACAAACTGAGAACTCAGCTGAAGAAACTGACCTTAGATCCTTTTGTTGATGCATTTAACTGAAGAAGTGTCAGACTACTCTTTCTTTATTTTTTTTTAACTATGTAAAAGTAACTAACTAGCACTGGGTTGGTTTAGAAGTCTTACTTGACCACTTACTTAACCACTAACTTCCATTAAGCCTTCAGCTATGATTCAAAGCAGTTCAGTTTTCAAGCAAGTTCAAACAAAAATAAAGCACAAGCATTTTTTTTGATCTCTAAGAAGACTGAAGCTATTCTGTATTATTGATATTAATTTAAAATAAAAGAAACTGATCTTTAAGGTCAGTTCAGCCCAAACTCTTCTGTGATTCTAAACTTAATTTTAAAAGAGTTTCCAGTAAGCCTGTTAATACAGTCATACTTTCTGTTTTTAATTCTCAGTACCATTTCTGCAATTACGTGATGCCAGCCTTTCTTGAAATACAGTGATTGAACAACTACCTCCAGTATGCTCAACTGATCCAAGGTAAAGTGAATAAATATTAACTGAACAGTATGAAGTTACAAATGCATTCAGTTCTGAATTTGCAAATAATAATGTTACAGTTAACTATGGGTATTCCTACTGAGTCTGTACGAATGTTGTTGTGCTACTAGCAACTGTGAAAACTTAGGGCATGTGAATTTAAAAGCTTTCTTCAGAGATCATACTTTGTTTACTGAAGGATAAAGATACTCTTAATTGAAGCAGTGAAAGCAGTCTGAATACATACAAAACAGGATGGTGTGAACTTCATATACTGGTAGGTATGCCAAAATCTCTGGACTATGCGTCATGTTTCTAAATACCCAGTATCTGTGGTCATTGATTCTCCTTAGTCACTACCTTAACTTCATGGAATTTTTGTACAATACTGTTTTGCACTTCAACTAAAGAAGCTTCTCACCGTTTTGCCAGCTTACCGTATGAATAGAGTTGGTGTCATTTGATATTTCAGGAATTTTCAGGTGGAGACTTTGCAATACATATGTTGTCTGCATCTAGTAGTAGGAAAGATGAGATTACTTGGAGGAGGACTACTGAGAGCAGGATATTTTTACATTTTAATCATTAACAAAGATGATAACAGAGGTAAAGTGCTACTATAGCAAAACAAAAAGAATTAGTGTCAGAACCTTGCAAGATTTTTTAACCCCTACATTTATTTTTACTAAAAGCAAAGAATCATTCATGTCACCTTAAAAACAACTTCTGTGTATTTTTCTACCAAAACGTATTTGCTATCCCAACTTCTCTTCCCAAGACAGAAGAGCCAGAAAGGAATTAATCAAAATGAAATCTGAACCACTTACCCTGACCTATCTGAATCAACTACAAGATGAAACATAGCTCAAATATTTGAGATGTTAAATTGCACAACTGTGTTTTAACTATCATTTTCTTTTCTTTTTTATTAGCAAGTAAAAATACTATTTGAAAGGATTCTTCGCAGCCATTTTTCATCTCTCAAGTTCAGGATGAGTTTCATATTTATGAGAGTCCTCAGAGAGACGTGAAATTAGATGCTTTGGCGTACTGGTAAGCTAATATAGCTTTCCACAATTTTATCTAGCAAATAAAAAAAAATCAGAAGCTATCATCACATAGCATTAGTTTTGCTAATATAACATTATTAAAATGACTCCTGAGATGCAACCCCAGATGTGTGAAAGACAAGTAGTTAACATTATTGAACACACGGGTGTTAAACAGGTCAAACTGCCAATACCAGAGTACCAAAAAAATCTTCTTCGATACTCATCTTTAGAATCACTGCTACTGAATGCCAAGTGTAAATAAACCTTACAGAACAGCTTCCCCACAAAAGCTTTTGTGCGTTTCCTCCAGGTAACTGCTCAGGGGGGTAATTTTCAGAGAGGAGTTAGATTTATAACACAGACTCAGAACTGCAACTGCCAAGAGATCTTTCAAATGCAACTGGGAGGAGGAAGTTATGGCCCTTAAATTATGGTTTTAGACATGTAAAATAAAAATGTAATTATTTGGAACTACTCACTTGAAAATATACTGTCCAGTAAGGTATTAAAGCCAAAAAGACAGGGATAATCTTGACAAGAGCCTTCACATCTTCTACTTTATCTTCTCTGAATGGGCCCCCACGAGACAGCTTGGCCATCTCAAACAGGCTTTGCTTGCGAGGTTGCTGAAGTACTCCCTGGCTTTCGCTTTTGAAAAGAATTTGAAATGTTCAGTAAAGCAGCAACAAAACCTCAATATCTCATTATAAAAAGGTCACACATTTCCAAAAAATGTTACTTGTGTAAGTTGCATCAGAACAACTAGATCAGGATGGATCATCAGCAGGTGAAAGCATCAGCTGAAAACTTCTATTATAAAGGTTTCTTTATTTCCCATCCTCACACCACCATGCATGAATAACTGGCACTGCAAACTCAGAACTTAAGAAGAGGATCACAAAATACAGATTATTCTTATTAATTGAATTGTTTTGTAATATGAATACATAGAAGGCCAACAGTATTCCACGGCCTTCTTAAGAGTGGGGTAACCATTTGGGAAGCAAAACATCAGCAGACATTTTAGCTGTGCATCAAGCCACTCTGAATATTAAATGCAGATTATAGTGTCTTTCAAATCAGAACTCATCCTATAAACATATCTAAGCAGAGAAGAAAGTTAACTAATGCTTTAAAGGCAGCTCGCTTAGGTTACATTACGCTTTCAGAATGATCTGGCAAGCCACAGCATTCAATCAAAACCAGCAGACTTGACCTTGCAGCAAGCAGACCCAGTGATTTCAAGATGTGCCCCTCTCTCACTCCAGAAAGTATCTCCAGGACTAAAATTTTCCAGTTCTCAAAGCAAAATTGTATCTCCCAGTGTATTCCCTGGTGTGACTTCCTGCCATCTAGTTTGAACTAACTAGTTCCAACTCTTATCACCGAATCCAGACTATATAAAAGATCAATACACACCTGTTAGCTGAATGTTCCACGTGTCTCTTTCTTGAACAACAAGAATACGCGAGGATTTTAAACATGTCTGTGAAGGCACTACCATCAGGTGGTTTTGTGATGAAGAAACTCTGACCACATAAAAAAACCATGAATGAAATCCCAATGCAAACTGTTGGGATGCTGTAGCCAATAACAAAGCTCACGTTCTGTTGAATGTATGCAATGCCTCCCAGAGACAGAATAGCTCCCAAATTAATGCTCCAGTAAAACCAATTAAAAAATCTTCTTGTGGCTTCTGGACCCCGGTCTTTGACCTGGAAAGGATTAAAAAACAAGTCACTCCCTTTCTGAAGAAAATGAAGCCTGTTTATTGGATTCCATCAAGTTCAAGGCACGGAAGAGTTCAGGTTTAGAGTCATACTGAAATCATTGAAGTGTTTCGGGCTTAGCATGATATTTGATGAAATGACACCTTACTGAGCTACCCCATTATATCAGTAACCTACTGCTACAAGTTTAGGATAGGGATAAAATAAGCCATACAATGCTGTAGCTTCCCCATTAAGGACATCATTATTTCTACTGCATTGTCTCTCGTTTGGTCATTTCTCTAGACAAAGCTCACTCAGACTAACATCCCATAGTCCACAGAAGTTGAAATAACTATCTTTTTTGGTAAACAAAGTTAACCTACTTAAAAATTAATTATTAGCATTGTAACTAATTGCTTCTTAACTTGTCATAACCGATAACCATATTCCATTTTCTAAGCCTCAAATGACTGCTTGGTAATTAAAGCACAAATTTAAACTCTAGCACAGTCCTA
The DNA here is from genome assembly GCF_034315485.1 of Pezoporus occidentalis. Taxonomy (NCBI): domain Eukaryota; kingdom Metazoa; phylum Chordata; class Aves; order Psittaciformes; family Psittacidae; genus Pezoporus; species Pezoporus occidentalis. The sequence continues at coordinate 8,599,625 of NW_026915691.1, read as the reverse complement.
ATGCCTCTCAACATAAACTGAAGACTTGCCCCTCCAACATTTAAAAACTGAATAAATAAATTTGGATTGCTTGAGGTGTCACAAAATCCCAGTAAATATTTATTCTTCTATTAAGGCAGCACTGTTCCTAGTGCTGTCTTCCTGCTTGGAGCTCTCAATGTCTCTCAAGTGAAAGTAAAGACAACCCTGGTTTATAAAACTATCCTGTAGTGTTCATTATCACTCTTTATTCTGTAGTGCCTACTGTAAGTCACCTATGTTTTGTAATTAAGTCACGGGAACCTAACATCACTCATAAGATGCGGTGTAAGAGGAATCATGCAAGTTACAATTTGAAAGACATCAAAAAGAGCAACTAGTCTGTAGAAGAATTCATAATACTCTATTTGTCACTATTTTATGACTGAAAGGCCATTAATAGTGACCAGCAAGTCAGTGCTATGCACCAGTCCTTCTGAGTCAGGTTCTTGATTTCTAATTGCAAGTTTCCCTTCCTCATTTGCAGGATCTTCAAAAGACCTGTGTTTAGTTTGCAATATGAAAAGCAGGCTATGCCTTGAAATAGGTTTTTAATGTTGTCAGTTCTGATTTACAGCTTCAAGTTTCTCAGTGGTACATAAACTCATCTGTATCATTTAACCATGCCTAACAAAAGAAACATTAAAGCATCTACTCCTGTGCATAGTTAATAGCATCGTTAGGCATTCAGATAGGCCTGCTAGCATGTCAGATACAATCTTGGAGCCTCAATCCAAGAAATTCTGCCTTTCCAATTTCAACTTGGTACTCGCCTCCTAATTTTAACAGTCAGCACCTGCAGTAGTGTATCAAACTAGGAATTCCTTCCGACCCCCAGATATTAGAAAACAATTACATTGTAAGCACAGTGCTCTAAGTTACATAGAGTTAACAATCTACTTTATGAAGTTTCCATTTCTTCACCATAAAAATCTCAGTTCTCTTATAATTTCTGCAAGGAGGATGACTTCCCCCCTCTCTCTTACAAATGACCTTGCTCACATCTATGGAAAGAAAAGCTATGAGATGGTAAGAATAGGACAAGTACAGCATGATGCTTCCATCAAGTTTTATCCCTGCCTCCAAACATTAGCTTATGAGAAACTTCCTGAACCAAAGACAGCTTCTATTACATAACAAATGCAGCAGATCACCTCTCCATGAATTTACCCATCCCACCTCTGAACCCAGGTCAGCACGTAATACCCTGTGGTAAAAAGTTCCCCAGCTAGTTACACAGTGAGAAGAACCACCTCCATTTGTGTGTTTTGAACCTGCCTTGTACTAGCCTCACTCATTTTACCTAGTTCCAGGAAACAACAAAAGACAGCTGAGCTTTATCCCATCCCTGACCCATTTCTGCCTTTCCCCCTGATCATTATTTCCACAAGCCACTGTCACATCTTTCTTCTAGCTGCCTTTTCAGAGATAGAAAGTTGTAGAGTGTTTCATGATTCCTTGCATGGAAACTAATGACCATGTGTGTGGCCATTCTGTGAAGCTTTCTTCTCCATGTCCAGTATCCTTTTTGAAACGGAGTGACCAAAAAAGTAATGCGATGCTCAAAGGACAGACACATTGTCTGTCTTTCTTACAAAGAACAGAATCCATTTTCTGCTTCCTTATCAAAGTATATATACACACTAAAAACCACACCATAGCCACATCTGAAATGCCACTATGGTATTTCATTGACAAACATTACTAAATTAATAAAACTTACCATGAATTAGCCAGTGGAATATCCTGTCAAAGTGGTAGAACTATGAAGAAGTCTTACCAAAACCAAAAGACACGGTAGAGTTAAAAGGCAATCCTTGTAGCTCCTTCCAAATATCACATGAGCCACATAAAATAGGAGCTGTATTGCATTTACAGTGAACTACTCAAAATTTCCCCCTCTGGGCTATTACTTGAGCTGTGTGACAGCACAAAATAGATCAGTCTACTCTTCATAAATAGACACTATATTCTAATAAGGGACCAAGAAGAAAACAATGCCACAGTTTTATTATTTTATCAAGGATAAGTATTTTTCACAAAACAGCAGGAATTCTCCTTTTCCCCCTTATGCTTGCACTGTTTTCAATCACTCAAGCACAAAGAAAAATCTATTGCTCCCTCTGCTCAATTTCATGTGTGCTCAAGCACAGCAGCACTCACATTGTGGTACCAGCATCACTAGCTTCATTGTTTTCTTAATATCCTACCAGCAACTGCAGTAGGAAAATGATGCACATTAATGGCATAAGTATGGTTTGGGTCCTGGATCAAATCTGTCCTGTAGGCTAAGGGTTCCACATCCCTATACTGAAAGTCAAAATAGGTATGTTTGAAAGATTCTGTACCCATCGCAACCCAAAGGTATGGAAAAGGTTACCTTCTTAGATTTACCATGTTTCAGTCAAACTCCTTACAACAGGAAAACACAAATATTAGCCAAAAGCCATGGCTAGAGTGCAAGGTCTATCACAGCACAAAAACACTGCAGTAAAACTTTTCAAAGGTGCCCTGAAATGAACATTAGCACATACCTAATACACACAATTTATTTGTTCCAGGTAACATATGGCTTTGCAAATGAGCTGATATTCAGACATTTTCCACAGAATTTACCAGTGATGGACAGCTGTCACTTATTTAATCAACTCCCACTGCATAATACCCAGCCCCAAGTCTCCAGTTCACTGTTCTGCATTCTTCAAACCTTACACAGCTGTTTTCCCTAGTAAATGGGATAGCATGTCATTCCCCAAGAACAATAAGAAACAATCCAGTAGTGCTTCTGCTTCAATAAAAATACAGAATGACCTATTGTACTATACAAGGAGCATTCCAATTGCCCTAATTTTTCCTTAGGCCAAATTTTAATTATTAAAAAAAATCACCTCCCAAACTCTTCCAAAAATTAAACAAAAAACTCACACCAAAAAACTCCAACAACAAAGAAATGAAGGAAATGAGCAGCTCTAAGCAGTCTGGCCACAGCTGCTCTGTTGGTCTTTGGCCATGTCAATGCTGCCTGCATTCAGGTGGGCCTCTAAAGAGGAAGTAATCCTGCTACTTTCAAGACATCTAACATAACTTTTGCAAAAGAAAAATCTAACCTCTTATTTTTCTACAGTCAAAAATGTGTTTTATTTGATATATATGAGAACTATCCTTCACATGTAGTTAATCCAACTGTAGAAAGAAAAGCACAATGACGTTCTTAGTTTTGTAACTGGGACCTATGCAGCACTGCATTTCAAAATAGTAAAGAAATAGTTCTCAGAATAAAAATTTCTAACACATAACATATATCAGACTGATTATGGCCAGATAAGAGGTAATTTCAACCACGGTTTTCATGATAAAGAATCCTAAGTGCCTGGAACACTGTTATGGGAATTGTGTAGTCATTAGGTTATTTACAGCCACTTTCAGCAGAGGACACATCAGCTGCATACCTCTGCACTGCAGCACTGAACTCATTTAGGATACAAGGTTAACATCTTACAATCAGAACAAAATTTTAAATGCAACTAGAGCAACAAGAGAGGAATTAGATCTTTAGTTCTGACACCTGATGAAAGGTCATTACAGATACCTAACCAATGGCAAGTTCCATAGCACAGCTGTCCCTGAGGTTAATACTTAGACCTCATTCTGACTTAGAAGAAAGATGACCCCTTGCTGAATTATTCCTCCCCTGGAATTTTAAACAGCAATGTCTTTCTTAGGAGATGATCAAAAGCAGTTTGTACAGCTTGAAACCAAAAATATTATAAAGCTCAAACATTAAGATTCTGTTCGATTCTCCTGATTTTTATGTAAAGAGGCATGCATCTATGAGCACCATGTCTTCTCCATAGCTCCCATTAGATGCTTTGCTTTGTCACAAAGTAATTTCCTAGCTTTCTAAGGCAGTTTCAAAGAAAAGGTCATCCACAGGATTTCTTATTTTTGCCACAGCTAGTGGCTATCTGGTGCCTACCATTCCACTGCTTCATCTGATTTGGCGTCATCTGCTAATGATCTCAAGTATTTCCTAAACCACAACATTTCAGAGTTCCAGTATGTCATAATCTTCCCTCTCTCCCTCTTCACATCACAACAAATCCAAAGCTACGACCTCCTGTTTGACTCACATAAAAGGAAAAAGATTAGAAGTTACTGACATTAGCAGTTTCTGCAATCAACTGACAGTCACAAGTGACAAATGTAACAAAAAACCCCAAACTTATCCCGGCCAACTATGTGAACAGCCACACAACGGAGCAAGGGTGAAAACACAGAAGCTTGCTCTTGTCCTTAGCACACAAAAGAACGAACAATAACAGTTTTCCACAGTCAAATTCACAGTTAGAGAATTTCTGACCACCTAATCCATCATTACAGACACCGGTTAGTCTTCGAGAGTCTCTGGAGAGAGCGCAGTACCAGAGCTGCTACATAATTTCAGATTTTTATACTAAAATTTGGCTAGTCCACATTTCAAGTCCGCTTCCTCTCACTAATGTCACATGTCTTCTGCTTCTGCTGGAAACAAGACACAAATTAGTACTGCCCATGTGAGTGTCACAACTGCAGTTTTTAAACTGTTATCTGCAGTCTTAGATGGTTGCAGTCGAAAGTTCAACAACAAAGTAACTTGCAGTTAGTGATGTTCAGTTCTTTATACATGGTCCTGCATCCTTCCCCAGAGGCTGGCAAATCTAAGCTCTACAAGTAAATGCTGAAAAAAAAAAAAAAGATCACTCTAAAGCCATCTTTCCACCAGCAACTTCCAATAGCACTCTGTGTCTGATGATGCTACTGCAACAATGATTTTAGCAAAGATAGATTTTTGAAGATTACAGACTGATAGATCAGTGAATGTGGTTCAAGTCATAAAGAAGATATAATGTGGTTTAAAACTAGCATCTCTAATCACCATCACCCCAAAACAGATTTATTTATAATTACTCCTGATCTAGCTGATACTAGATCAGAAGCCTACTACTACTGTCGGCTTCAGTGCTGAAGCTAAACCAGCTTTCACAATGATGAGGGAAAATCATATTGTTTCCTAAGTACAGAAAGTCACAAACTGCTGCGTAGAACAGGAAGTGACAGCAGAACACTGGCACTTAAAAGGGGAACTGGAAAGTGCCAGGTTATACACATCACATGATTACAAACACTATTCTGAGAACCATCAGTTCAGATTTAGACCAGTATGACAGATCAATCTGAATTTCTAGAAAAAAGGCTCTTATTTATAAACACAGTTAAAGTAAAGCTGGTCTGTGCCTAGTTTGCAGTCACTGTTTTTGTGCTAACCTGACTGGGAAAAGTTACTCTATACTAAGCCTACTTAGCCACTTGTAAGAGCAGTTCTAAAAGTATCCATGTAACAGAAGTTAAGAAACTATTTTAGAGGAAAATAAATACTAGAATTCAGTTCCAAATTTCCACAAAGTGATTCTTTTCTTCTAAAGAAAAACATCCTCATTATATTTGGGCTCAAATTACAGATCATACATTAAAACTAAAAAAAAATCCATTGTAATTTTTAAGAGATGTTCAAACAGTATAATTTACAATATCTAAAAGTTGGTTCATACCAGCTAAACAACATTATATACAATTCATATTTTCTTTTGGTATTTAAGGGAAAGAGGACAAATCTCGTCAGCATGTGTCCAGCCAAAACACATTTGCATTGTATTCTGGCCTCCCAAGAATGTGACTCTGGAAGACAGACTTTGTTCTCAGCAATACATATCCATTTACCCAGCGGTTTGCTGCATTTCGATGCATGAAGAAGGCACCCAAGAGGGCCCAAAACTGCACAACAATGTAAGTGGTATGCTGTAACATATTTAATAATAGATAAGTCAGAAAACCAGAGAAGGGCAAAAATTCAGTACTTGGCAGAGCTCTACTGATTATTATGAACCAGAAAGGAGTATTTCTTTTGCTTCACCCTACATAAATCACTCTGAATTATCTGCAACCCTATCCAAAACCTGCTTTCTGTGAAATCCTGGGGGGAAAGCCTTTAGAAAATCCAGCTACAACAGCTATGCTTCCATTGGCAATGGTTCTTCTTTTGCTCTGTTCCTGCCATTATTTATCTCTTATATTTAATGTTCATAAAGTGTTCTGGGGATAAGCAGGCAGCTTTGAAAAACACCTTACAAGATAAAGTCATATTAAAGCTATTTCACTTGATGGGCTCATGCTGGCTTAAACAGAACCAGTACACTGGGGACACGCAATCCTAGGCTATAATAATGTTTTACATTTATATACTGCCTTTCACCCAGAACTCCAGAATTTATAATGTAGCAAATGCAAAGAATTACAGATGTAAACTACAAATTAGATAACAGAGGTATGTTTGGCAAAGATCCTGTGGTAGATTCTACCTCTCACAAAGACTTTCATGGCATTTCTGATACCTGCTCTAACCAGAACTTAATGAGCCACTAAACACACCCACAACTGTATAAAGGTATTTTCCTTGCCTTGTCACCAAGAACAATGGTTAGAAAAGCTGTTCATAGCCAACCATCTGAAATTCTCCATTTGTAAAGCTGAAATTATACTCCAATATCCATTACCTTAGCAGAAGATTATAAAATGAATAAGTTTATATATATATATATGCACAACAGTGCATTCCAATAGACATTTAATTATAAGCTGTCTCTCAAATGTTTTCTGTAAAGCCACTTGGTTCTGCAGTGATGATCCAATGAATGACATCACTGAAATGATGATGTGAACAAGGTCGTTTGACAGGACATGTCCTTATGAGAAAAGCTCAGGTAATGTTTACCATGTTGAGAGCACCTTCCCATCCACCATGTGGTGCAGCATTATCCTGCACAAAAATATCACTCAAGGGCAGTGCAGTAGACAGAGAATGTCTAAAGCATAAAAAACTGTTCTCTAGCCTTCACTTACAGAGGATGATTGCTTATCAAGATATCTGCCCACTGCCATACAAGGCGTGTGTTATCCTTGTCAAACCTAAAATATGTATCAGATATTCCACCTGATGAGATCCAAGATCAAATTAAATCCACAGTGCAGGATGCAGACAATCCACTTAATGGCCATTAAGCATTCAACCCAACTCTTCAAGACAGCGATGGCTTAACCAAACCAGGTACCACAAGTAAGGCAGGGCTACGAGGAAACCAGGAGTCATAAGAGATCAGACACCACAGACACTAAAAATGTATCAAACAGGGTACAACTTAACAACTTACGTTACACAGAGAACAAAACTGCATGATCTGATTCCTTCTGAGACTTAACACCTACTGTGATGTGCATCAATAGGCACACCATCCACCCCACCAAGGTAAGCCCATCTACATGACGCACACCTGTCTCCTGGTTCAGATCTGCACCCACACACAATTTGGCAGCTGCCAAATAATACTTGACCTGGTCTGCCCCGAAAGGGGTGATGTTGGCCTTGACTGACCCGACGCCCAGCCCCACGAGTACGAGTCCGATGAAGGTGGCTGTGGCACAGTAGCGGGTGGCTCCCACCTGGGAGCAAGGCGTCATGGTGGCGTTGGCGGCCGGAGAGGAGCAGTTCTCTACAGGGAACAGGGGGATGTCCCCACAGAGGCCCTGGCGGGTGTGCGGTGCAGCGATGACAGGGAAGGCCAGCATGCCCAGCAGGTAGAGTGCCATGCTGAGCAGGATGGTGCCAAACTTGCCTAGGAGGGCGTCAGCCAACCAGCCACCGAAAGGTGACACCAGGTAGGTGATGCCCATGAAAAGCAGCAGGGCCTGGCTGGCCTGGGCACCCTCCCAGCCGTAGGGAGGCCCGTTGAGGAACAGCACCAGGTTGGAGGTGATGCCGTAGAAGGCCACTCGCTCCAGCAGCTCGGCCAGCAGCACGGCAGCGCAGGCCAAGCGCCGCCCATGAAAGGCGCTGCTCGCCGCCCGGCCGCGCTCCGCGCTGCTCAGCAAAGGGCTACGCTCGCTCGGCTCCTCCATAGCAGCGCCTCCGTCCCGACCCCGCCGCGCACCCACCGAGGGCCCCGGCCCGCCCCGAGGGAACTTCACCGCGGCCGCACGGCGGGGCCCGGCGAGGCCCATACGCGCGGGGAACAGCGCGCCGCCATTGGCTGAGGGCTCCGTCACTCTGCTGGCAGCGCCGTCACGTGGGCGGCTGGGCTGCACGGAGTGGCTGATGAGTTGAAAAGGGGCGGGGCTAGCTGGGAGTGGGGGGGGGGGCGGGATGGTGAGGACCGGAAGTTGTGGGGTGGCTCCGCCCGGAGTTACCGGCGGGGGGGAATCCCGGCTCGGGGCTTGGTGAGCGGCGGTCCCATCGCGGGGCCGGGCATTGGTTACAGCTGTGGTGCGCGGAGCTGCAGGGTTCCCCTCGCCGCTTGCATTAGGTGGTAAAGAGGGCGGGGCGGGGAGAGGAAGCATTTTACGGTTATTTCCTGTGTTAGTTCAGGCTGGGAATGGCATTTTAGGCGTTAACTGGAGCTGGGTGAGGCGCTGTGAATGGCACGGGTTCAGTGCTGGCTTCCGTGAGAGCCCTACTTTTCTGCTTAGGTTTATCCAGCAATAACAATGACAGCGAAAGTACAGCGCGGTTTGTTGCCCTACTTTGCTTCTCAGTCGGAAAAGCAAAAGCGAGGAGCGTGCCTTTAAAACGTCCATCCTGCAGAAAACCCGCAAATGTGCCTTGTTAATGACTCTTTTGGCCGTCTTACACTGCCCCTGATAAATGAATCATGCACACCTGTGCCTGGAGCTGCTCTGTGGATACTTGTCCCACTAGACAGGAGAGCGCCAGCTGGATGTGTGTCCTACATTTGGTGTGAGGTCGAGCTGCTGGAGTGAGGTTTATCTGAGGTGTACCTGCAGTAATAGTACGTCATAAGTACATGTGGAGAATGAAGACTGATTTGAATGGAACAAAGGGCATGATTAAAATGAGAAAACATAAATTAGTGGTTGCACAATCAAGGCACTAAGTGTTCCTTCTGCGCCACCATCACATATGTTGAGGTAAAGGTCATGGAAGTACATAATTGTCTTCAACAGCGGATCATAAAGTCATATTTTGGCCAGAACAAAGTGGGAAAGATACTCTTGGTTGTGTGTTTTCAGTGAAAAAAAAGTAAATTGATTGCCATCATATAGTTACACCCAACATGTGCATATGACAACATTTTTGGAGCAGCGTTGGTAATTGAGCAAGCAATGCTTGTAAAAGTAAATATTAATTTAATGATGGGCCTTCCTAAATAACATATGCCATTAAAATGACTCATTAAATATATTTACTCTCAAGTAGTTAAATTTTGTGACATAGGACAATAAGGAAAATGCAGCTAGCTGTAGAGATCACATTTTGTGAACTCCTGTAACATGACCGATTCTGTCATTTAAAAGAGTATGTGTCAGCTTTGCCTAGCTTAATGCAGTATATCAGTTGAGCTTACATTTTCTAAGGGGTCTAATAGTATTTGCTACAGACTACAGAGTAATTTGGCACACTTTGTATTATTGTGTGTTTCAATATGTGCAGATACCACATTCTAGAGGCCCTTCATAATTTGTGACTAGAGCGAGATTTTTATATTGGACTACCCAACAACTGTTACAAACACCTAGCAATGCTGAGTAGTATTTGAAACGTACATTATAAAATGTTATTTAAATCTTCAGGTACTGAGAAAGTAGGTGTTCTCACTGAAATTCACAAGCTACTGTTAGAACCCAGACATTATTTCTGGACGTACAGCAGCTTCAGGAAGGTGGGTTTAAATTTTCCTCTAAACAAGAACACTTAGCTACAGTATATGTAAAACTTACTCATCAAGATATATCCGTGACTCTTTGAATACAATGAATACACTTATGTCTATATAGTGATGCATTAGTGCATATACGTGTTTCCAGAGACACAACAATAATTAATGCTGCAAAGCATTTTTACCTTTTTTCAGTCAAGGTCTATATAGCATGAAAACCAGAGTCACCATAAATAGTGATAAAATGTTAAGACCTCTTTGAATGTTTCCCTTACTTTCTCTTTATTTCCCAGATGACTGGTTAAGTTTCCTCATATGTCTCATGGAGCAGGCCTTGTTTTACTTTTGCATTTTTGTCTTTTTTGTGTTACACACTAAATGTGCTGGATAGCTGTTGTCTGGTTTTACAGCTAGCAGTGGTGAAAAGTTACAACGGCCAAGCTCTCTGTAATTAGGTCTCTCTTGCAGATATCAAAACCGCAGCTTCCTTTTAACACAAAACGCGTCTTTCTGAGCATCATCACATATCCTGCTTTAGGATGCAGCTAGGAAATATCCCTGTTTTGGATGATGTAGGCTGTTTTAGGTACAGGGCAAGATATGTTTCTTGGTTGGCATGCACGCTGCCAACTTTGGTGCCATGCAGCCGGATGGTAGCTGGATGAGCTACATCGTGTGTGTGAGATCTTAGAACCAGAAGGAGCATCTGTTGGGATAGGATTTAGAGTAGCAGTGTACCAGGAGACCGAAAGCTGCATAAGCTTCATGCAGTAGTGTGATACGTTACAGTTCTGTTAAACTGACAGTTGTGCAGCAGTGATGACTGGTGCTAGATTTGAGGGTGGTAAGTGCTCTCAAAAGCTCAAACATGCTTCCTATAGCCTGCTTCCAGTGAAACAAAAAGCTAGAATCCTGACTGGATTCACAAAAGCTCCCTGAACTTCAACTGAGCTGGGATTTCATGCCAGTAATGCTTTTGAAAATGGACATTAAAATAGCTTGTCCCTTTAAATTAGTATTTATACAAGATTTGTTGCTCCTTTAAGTTGTAACCATTCTTTTTAGCTTGGGTGGAGTTTCAGATAGTCTGAACAATGTCGTGCTGGATTATTTCTAAGTGATAACTCAGTGAGATGCAGATAGTTGAACATAGCTCCGCAGCATGAAGACCCATTAGCAAAACATGGGCCAGTGTACCAAAATGCTTACAATTTGCCAGAATATACTCAAATATATATCTTTATCACTTCTAAACCCTCAATTCCTGCAATTATTCTCAGAGATCCACGTGAGTTATTTAAAGAAGTACTGTTTTAAAACTTACTATCTTTAAAAGCCTTTCTCTGTATCTGGCATATTTTTCTCCCTCTACCTGATACTGAGACTTGGAGGAATGACTTAAGCCACAGTACACAGGCAGTGCAGTTTGTAGACCTCCCTTCCTACAGCCTTGGGGAAACATAAGCATCCATGTGGCCCTGTAGTGAATTCCACCAGGAAACTAGACCAGGTTATGAGTATACAGGCAAAAAAAGTGAGTTTTCTGTCAGATCACGCCCTCCTTCTCATCTGTCTCCCGGCCACAAATGTCCTGCTTGTTCTCTCAATGTTTTCACAAGATACTGACCCAAATTCAAGACCATATCTAAAGTCAGCCGCCTGGCCCCTATCAGTCTCCCAACAGACTCCCTCAACTCAGTGTTGGTGCCTGCTGCGCCACTCATCTGGTCTTTGCTGCTCGCTGTGCTCCCAATTGGGGTTTATCCTGAAGACTGGCTTGGTGATTTGGATACAGCTTTTCCCCTCCTGAGTTTAGGCTCTTCCTTTTTGTCTTCCCTGCTTTGTTGAATCTTCGGGTTCTGCCTGCTGCTATGGAAGCTGAGGTTCTTCACCAAACCTCTCCCCTGGACGTACACACCTTTGGCTCTTCATTATATGGCCTTCCTGACGTTCAATGTGGTCTTTGACCATCCCACTGCCTTGTTCTTTAGACGAGCCCATTCCTCTGGCTTTTCTACTTGTTGGCATCTTACCCACAATTAGTATTTTCCCCATTCCTGCACATAATATGAACCACCTCCATCTTGGGAGACACATGGCAACGGCAGTGTAGCCTGAGGAGACGGTGGCTGAGACCGACCTTCTCCTCATGTTCTCTTTGAAGACCTTTAATTTAGGGCTCCCCCGAAGCCATGCTGTGAGCCCATCGTCTTTGTGCCGCTGAATGAAAACACACGGCGCTATTTACAGGTGAGGGGCTGGCACAGGACCGGTCAGGACAAGGCCATCCCCTCCCCAGAGGGGTCCCGCCACCCTCAGGGCGGTCCGGGGGCTGCAGCAGGTGCCACCCCGGCCCCGCGCCGCGTTTCCGGGAGGCTGCGGGGCCGCGTCCGGGCCGCCGGCAGGTGAGGGGGCGGCGGCGGCGCTGCCCATCACTGAGGTGGCTCCCGCCGCGCGGACAGGAGGGGCCGCTATGAGGCTGCTCTTGCTGGCGTGCCTCCGAGCGCGGACCGGCAACGCGACCACCGCGGCCCGGATACAGTAAGTGTCGTCCGTCCCCCGCCCGCGATGCGATGGGATCGGGGATCCCGCTACCTGCTCTTACCCTTGGAATCCCCGCCACTGCTCCCGCCTGCGCTGCCCGCTCCTCAGCGAGCCGGCGGGCAGGCATGGGGGTGGTTCCCCCGCACGCTGAAGCTGCCGCAGCCCTCCCTGGCGGGCAGAGGGGGCTCCGGGCTGGGGCTGGGGTCCGCGGGTAGCGGGGGTCACGCGTCCGCCATTGGCTGCCCCCGCTGGCGCACGGAGGCCGCGTCTCTCTCGCCTCAGCTGTGGGGATGGCCGCCGGGGGTCTGTGAGAGGGCCGCCGCCGGGCGCTGAAGCAGGGCCCCTCCAATAACGCCGGCCGGGGCCTGCAGGCTGGAGGGGTGTCGGGGGCGGCCCCAGGTGAGTCTTTGCGGCGGCTCAGCCAGGGCAAGGTGTCCCCCTTTGCCCCGTTACTGGGGGGTAGGGGAGAGGGGGAGCTGAGGGGTTGCCCCACAGAAAATACCCCAGAACCAAACCGAAGTTGATTCTGCTCAGGGCAGGTTTTGGGCACAGGAGCCGGTTGCATTTGCAGGGTGACCCAGGCTCACAATCCAGGAGCAGTTCCCCTCACTGGCCGCCCTATAGAGCCCCTGTAGAGTCGGTGTTAGTGGAGCAGCGGGTTTTTCCAAGAGGTGCCCGCTTTGGGGAATACCCAGGATGAGATGAGAAGTCAATGCGAAGAACAGGAGGCTGTAGGAGCTGTGATGAGGGTCTGAACCGAAGCCATCCCGCAGCAGTAGTTGTACAAGAGCTACTCCAGTCAGTGCCCTTGCTGTGGGGATTCCACATGCGGCTCCATTGGGGATTATGGACACGAATCTGTAGTGCTTTGGAATAGTCTGGACTAACAGAACTGCATAAATATGCTTAATGTCCCTGTTTAACTTTTTCTATGACACCTGGGAAAGGGATGTGGCTGACAGCATTTCCAAGGGCTTTGCTGTGCATGGGAGTGGTGTTTAAAAGAAATACAATGAAAATTAAAATGTTTCAGAATGGTTTTTGCCTTCTGAGTAATGAAATAAGGACTTGGTTGCTTTTTACCTGTTTGAGTCATCCACAGTTTAGTTATTTCTCTTAGGATGCATCTTCTAGGGTAGCCTTCTTGTAGTAAAGTTTTCCCTGACCTCAGTCTGCATAGTGTCATGTTTTTAATGTTGTGCATTCAAAATAGTCCTGTGACACTCAGTTTTTGCACTAGCTGTGTCATACCAAGTTCAGACTTGGATTTGTGCAAAGCTTTGTATAAGCTAATGGTAGAACATATCTGCTGCTTCATGTCGGTCACACAGGTGTTGAAGGTTTAAAGCAAACAGAGCATAAAGACCCGATAAACCTGAAGTTTTCTGAATTTTACAGTTAGCAAATAAGTATTAATGAACAATAAGTATTAATAAGATGTTGAGATAAAACAAGTATGTCGTGTTTATAACACATTTTTATACTTGTGCATACCAGCACAGAGTTCTGTGGCGTGGTTTGTGTGGTATTCTGCATTTCCTTTCATCTCTTACTTTTTGCTCTCACTGGATAATACAAAAGTAGTTATTCTTGGGGACATCAATCCTCGTTCTTCCTCCGTAAGGTTATTTCTTATACCTTTACAGATTAAATATTCACTTAACTTCATCTCCCACTTGAACTTTGTGGAAAGTCAGACAAACATTTAGACTTGTGGAGCCGTTCAGAGATCATCTAGGGGAAAGTAGCTTTTGCATTATTTCTAGTTAAGCTAAGCCTGAGTAACACAGAAAACAAATGTCCACGTATTTCAAATTGTTTTTCAATTACACTGAAGTGGATTGTGATCATGTAAGCATACTCTATCAAGACATAGTGGTTTAGCAAGGTGCCCTGATGTGAATCATAGTAATGAGCACTTTTGGTTAACCTTCTCCAGCTGTGACTCCTGCATTGTGGCCTGAGATAATGTGTTTTAGTATGAAAGATTTGGTGAGATGCAACAGCTCAGTTGGCAGATGGTTTAACATATTATCATGTTAATGCAATCATTTGCAGCTATGTGAACACATCTGCAGTGATCTGTGTAGAGTGCATCAACTTGCTGTAGCATCCTCTTGCTTTATAGGCATACTGGGTATGAAAGTGGATGCTGCTTTCACGTACACCTTCAAACAGAAAGAAAACGAGTGAAAAGTCAGTTTAATTCATGTTCACAATAAAGGTGGATAAAGGATTCTACCAGAAATAGTGTTTGAAAGTCAGTAATTTGTCATGTTCAGTTGCTGTTTTATCACCTACCATAAATACTGTTTGTCATAATAATATAAATGTGCCTCTTCAGGAAAAAGAAAAAAGTCTGATAAGGCAAGCAAGTAAAGAGGCTAGTCAAGTCACAGCTATCACTAAAACTATCCAACTCAGATACTTCCATCCTAATACTGGTTTTCTTATGACTTTATGCCATTTAAAAATAATAAATAAATTTACATAAGATTCTGTATAAGGCCAAAGGCCTGGGGAATGTCACTTCCTACACTAATCTGCCTTGCCTAAGGTTTATGTGGCAACCTTTGTAGCATATGTGATAGTGCATTGAAAATACATATTTCAGTTAATATTGGGCTTCAGTTGTATCCGAGTACATGCTTATGAATGTGTTTGTTCACCTTTTTTTTTAGCTTTGGTTAAGTATAAATGAAACAATGAAGGTGTCTTCAGGTTGGGCATTTGCCAGCATAAATTTGTGGTTTAATATCACTGGGTGTACCATGTTTATGATATTATAGCTGTTCCTATAACTGCTTCATCTTTTCATAAAGAAAATACTAATTTCCTGAGTTCAAATTAACTGGTGACAAAACTGACCAGAATCTAATTTGGCTAGAAATCAGCTTGCTAAAACAAGTGATATAATGAATGCACTGTGGGCTTTATTCCTGTGTTGGTGTGCATAATCTTTAATCACCTTAAAAACTATGAGCAATGAGTAGAGGATAAAACACTAAGCAAAAGTCTTTGGTTAGGCTGTCATTCTTCAGCCTTAGAAATAAGATCAAAGAAGGTGTTAGGAAAGAAAGTAAATGAATCTTCTCTGCCCCTTGAAATGTTCTGTTCATCTTCTATTATTTGCTAGTAAGGAGGAATAGAAATCTTGAATTAATTGGTTAATGAGAAAGATTTAGATTAAGCACTTTGTCAATAATTAAATATTTTTTGGAGAGAGAAAGATGGTTTCAGTTCACATTTGAAATGGGAGAGCTGAGAGAGCCATTCGGTAAATCTCCAGGTAATCAACTGCAAAAGAATTAAACCCGCAAATTCAGTAATGCTCTTTGCAATTATTTTTCTCCTTAGACATTTATTGGAGTAATTCTGAGCAGCAGCTTTTCTTCTGTTTAGTCTTACCCTATCTGCCACCATTAAAATCATACAGAAGAGTGCTTGTACAGCAGGAGATCCTCCTCTCTTCGTGGTAGATCACAAGAGGTGTTTCATCTACTTACGTCAGTTTGCATAGGTGCTGTGCAAGTTTAACCCTGCTGTTGTTTGCATGGCCATTCCCAGAGCAGGCAGCTGCAAGGCAGGCATTCATCCTCCACCTTTGGAACTGAGATGCACTCATTTACGTGGCCTGCACTTGATGTATGTTGCATCCCAAAATGTTTTACATGGCTAGACCTATTTATAAGGCAGGAATAAACTTTGCAGAGTTATTTAGTCCTTCCAAAGGGCAGTTACTGACTTCAGAAGGATTCTCTTCCCATTTTCACTTGTATTTTAATTTCTGTTCTTATTCATGGTGGATTTTATTCATACTTCATTCATGCCAACACAATTTCTCTGTGTTGTTTAAGGGAGAAATTTGAGAGAGAAATAAAATGAAGAATGCTTTGCTTTAACAAGTAAAAAAGAATTTGCAATACAAACAGGGAAGATTGAGCAGGGTTTCAAGGTTTTCTTGCAATTTGATCAACTTCAGTGGGAATTGTAAGTATTCAGCTATGGCTGAGTTTCAGAAAGGCAGTGGAAGTGACTCTGCTCACTTAGTAAGTTTTGAATTGGGCTCTATAGATTAACAGTAGTTGATGCATAGCTGCTTTACAGAATAGGCAGCCTAGGGGAAAGAGATAATTAAATATTTTTGGATTAAGCCTATTCTCTGCCATTCAAGATGTGTCAGTGTATCTGCCTACCAGGAACTTTTTGGAAATCAAACATTCTTTGTCTGCAAGTAATTCCATTGAAATACTGGTTGAAAATTAGAACATAAATGTTTTTGAGAGGAACACATAACAGAAAATGAAGCAAGTTTCAAAACTACAGTACTTTAGAAGTAAACATACTTCTTGCTCATTTGTGTCTTAGCTTTGGCCATGCTATGTTTGGAACTATAAAACTGTTTCTGTATATGAAGACCTGTGAACTGCAGATTCAGGTTGAAGTTTGGTTATAAAACATCATGTGGTGTTTCATAGTCGTGTTAGAGAAAAATGTTTTTCTATAAAAATCTTTAATGAAGTGAAAACATGTCAGAAAATGGTTGTACCTTTTGGCAATATCTCTCTGCAGATGGTATAGATCCAGAGCAGACAGAAGTTTCACTGACAAGCCTCGTGGTTTCCAAGAGTTTAAAAAATAAAACAAAATATATTGATTCCATGAAAATTAAAATCCCTGGAGGTGGGAAATATTTTGTTCATTGTGCAAATATGTGTATGTATCGCAGTGTAAGCAGTGACTAATATAATGTACTCTAAGAAATGACCTTTCAAACTTACTGAATGACTGAAATTTTCCCTGTTTGGTTACTTCCTAGTATAACACCCAAAATCTGGAACTTCATTTTAGAAACGTTAATATCCCTAAGCAGTGCTATTGGCTTCCATGAGAGTTTCAGTAGAAAGATAAGGCAGAGCAAGGCAAATTCTGTATCAAGCAATAATCAGTGGTTGGTAAGACACTTGGAAATTTATCTACCATGTACAAAAACTGTGACAGAGATAAAATGTGGCCATGAGATTTAGCATTCTCAGTGTTATCTTAGATTCACAGACAGCAGGAGACTGTGAATGTTCATTTTTATTTTTCGTTCAGAAAGTATTTGTTTATGAAATGGCAAAATAATGTGAATACACAGTTGCCAGGAGGAGAAAGGATGGGTAATGTATCTCTTATGTCTTGGCTTGATTCAGGGACATCTGTGACTTTGCAGACAGATCAGCCTTCAAAAAAAGTCTGCAGTAACTTTGCAGCACCCTCTTATCATGTTTCTTGATAACAGCATATGTGTGAAAATCTGCTTTTTTTATTATAAAGATGAAAAGTCATTTAGCAAATACAAAAATATCACTGCAAATTTCAGTATTTAAATACTGCCCAATATCTCTGCTTCCATGCACATATATTTCCATATATGCATAATCCGAAGCCTGTGACTAATCATGTTGAGCTCAATAGTATGTTTATGAGATTAAAGCCTCTTTACATCTGGGAATTTGAATGTTTCTGGGAATAATTTGATTTTTTTTTCCTTGTTAAGCTATATGCAAATTTTTTACATGCTCTTGAGTCATTATGCATAGAAAAAAAAAGTTGAAATAATAGAGGTAAAACACAATTTGTGAGCCTTGGAATACTTGAGGGAGTCCCCTTCTATTTACTGCAGAAACAGCTGCCATTCAGCTGTGAGATTTGGAGCTGTGGAGACTGTGGAGGAAAGAAGTAGTATTCCTTCCTAGTGTATTAAAAAAGATGCTTTAGATCAACATTCCTAACTGAGTTTCTTGATTCCCGATGTCCTGAGAGAGTTATTTTCAAATTAATTGTAATATGCAAACATATTGCTTGTACATGATAGTGATTTATGGTAATTGCAATACTGATGGGGAAAGGAATCTTTCAGACTACTTAATGAGCACCTGTGAAATTATGGAATACAGGCATGAGCATCCCAACTATTTGCCCAAGAGAGTTTCTTTCCACAGCTGTGAGATTTGGGCATCATTATTTAGTTATAAATTGAGAGCCTCTTCCAAAAAGCAAGCAGGTACTTGGAACAAGTTCATGGGACAGCTGATGTAAGTAATTGCTCAACAGTGTAAATAAGGAGCTTACAATCTGGCTGTACTTTATTATTTACTAGTACTTATTGCAGTTTATTGGTCTTGTTTCAAATGGTGAAGTTAAAAGTAAAATGAGTTTCTTTTTAGAATAAGGAAGAAATACAGCACCATATGTTGTGCCAATGGAGCTCTGTCTGATATAGTGCTAATACATTCCTTCCAAGGCCTCTAGACATTTTACAACATTTTTAGCACCAATTTCTGCAGTAATGACTAACTTCTTCAGGACAGAAAATTACATTCCTTGGGAGGATATGAAATGATCAAGAAACGAAACAGCGACATTATCCAAGAAGCCATTGAGTTAGGATTTTAATGCCAGAGCAATTAATACGCTATGAGAAATAAATCAACTGGAACAATATGTGATAAGCAGAAAGCATTCTTGTGGTCTTTTTATAATACTGAAAATGTAAACAGTACATGTCAGCAGATACAATGTGCTAGTTTTTATCAAAATATGGATTTTCTCAGAAACGTGGGTTTGATCAATGGAAACATTGATAAATGACTCTGGTTTCCGTGGGAAGAATTGTGAGCCTGAGTATAAAAGAAAAGGCTAAAACAAAGCTCACCGAAATGCCTAAAGTAAAGCTCCCTGTAGTCAATCAGTTTCTTGACTTTGGCAGTCTTTCAATCAATGTTTTAATATTAGGAACCATAAGGATGAATAGGTAAGCTAAGGAGGTGTGGGGGTGTTGTGGTGTTGGTTTGGGTGTTCGTTTTGTTTTGTTTTATGTTTTCTCTTTGTTAGAAATTGAGATGTTTAAAAAAGACTGTGAAAATGTGTAATTAACTTTTATGGTTTTTTTTTCTTATACTTCAATTATCCTGTGCCTTTTTTACAAATGTGTAAACTAAGACAAGAAGCAATTAAAGCCACAATCAAACAAAAAGGGGATACAATTTTAACTCTCCAGTTTTATTTAGGTATTCATTTATTTGCATATTCTGTGTTTTTGGTAGCATTGATCAGCTGGATGTATTTGTGCTGTTTTCACTCAGTGGCCTTTCTACAAAATAAGAATCGAAGAAACTCTAAGATAAAGATCTAACACAGTCAATTCAAAAGGAGTCTTTTCAGCATATTAAGCAGAAGCTCAATCAGGAAAGATCCTGATTGTGCTTCATTTCTGCTGATTTCCAGAGGTGATGCTGTAGGCTTGGGCTTTAAAATGGATGCAGGTTTTGTTGCTTGGAAGTGTGCCTGTGGCTTCACAGTGCTGAAGGTAATAAATGTTTTCCAGTAAAAAAACCACAACCTTGTGAATAGCTCCATGGTTGCTTGAACAAAATGAGCATAAATGTGAATATCACCAAAATTATTAAGGAAAAACATTTTTATTAGGCTTATTTTATGTATTAGCATGACTACAATGTTAATAGTGTATTTTTTTTGTTCTTTTTGTATTTGTTCTGATAATGAAGGAATCATCTACATGCTGCAGGTCACATCTGTGTTCTTAAAGATGCTTTCATGTATGAAAGTCAAACTGAAATAGCAAACCTAATCTCCACAGACAAGTTTGATGGAGCCCTGGCCATTCATCTTTATAAAGGAGGCAGACTTCTGCAAGGTAATCCTCTTTCTATTTTGCAATAAAAATACCTCTTAAGAAGGTACTGAAAGAGAAGAAAATGAATAGTTATAAATGTATAAACCCACACATACTGTAGTTATTCTGTTTATCCATTTAAACAAATGTTCAGAAATGCTGAAAATCTTTCTCTGTGGGAGATCTAATCCAGGGAGGAGAGAACTAAATAAATGTACTTTTAAAGCACATAATGCATTTTATGATTAAGTACTTTAACTACATTAAGATAAGAGAATTATATTAACATTAAGATATTTTCAGCAAATGTGTTCCTTCAGAGGATAATGCCTTGGCTAAGTATAGCTGAGGTCAAATAGAAAGAATAGAGGCTAATTTGATTTTTCTGCTCAAAAAAGAGTCAGGGTTTTTTGGACATTAAATAACTTTAAGATGTTGTTCATGCCAGCTAAACTATAGGAGACAGGGTATTACCAGAAAACTAATAAAATTTTCTGTTGTATCTAGCCACATAGCACAAAATTTAGCCTGACATTAATGATACACTAGAAGCCCTGACTTTCAAAATTACAGGCAGTCACCTTCTGAAATTGCAGGTGTGGATCCATTTCTGTGTTGTACAAATCTATTCACTTGGACAAAGACAAGTAATTTGATACTTTCATCAGATCTCAGTATAAGTTCTTTTGTGCTGGTTTTCAGACTTAAGAAGTCCCCCTGCAATTTGTTCTGGTGGGTTTTTAGAAAGCCTGAATTATTACATCTGGCATGCTTGTGTATCTTGTGTTACAATGAAGCTCTGATTCTGGTAGGGACCCTAGAATAAAAATAAAGTAAGTAATTCTCCAAGATGATCTCTGCTAACGTATGTATTAAGATTTCTCTTGTTGGAATATAGAGATGATTGGTTTTGTGACAAGATCAAGAATTCTTTTGGAAGATGCTTATGGAAGGTCTGAGGACTATCTCTTTTTTTGCTAAGGAATAAAAAAGAAGGTTGGATTTAAAATGTTTACTCTAAAACTGTGTTGTAGTTTTGACATGCATAGCATTGCCCAAGTGCTGTTGCTGTTAGCTTTTCAAAATTGCAAGTAACCTGCAGAGCTTGATACTTGAATGATTTACAAAAGCTCAGTAATTTAAATAAATCACAGTCACACTGTTCCAAAAAGCATTTGCAATAATTGAAAGAAAAATAAAAGAAATCTGAAAAGCAAGGCAGTAAATAATATGATAGCTGGGATGATCCTAATAAAAGTTATTGTAGACTGCTTGGAGGGAAAAAGTGATTTGAAGGACATTCCTGTTTCATGGAATATGTGTTCTTCCATACCCTCTATATGATGAATTAGCATAAAGAAATCCAGTGATTAGAACCATACTGCCATTACTACCATACTACCAATCTTTTGGGCCTTATTCTGGAAACTTTGTTTACATGATTGGGGATGTATGATCAACACATGTAATGGATGACAGTAGTTATTTACTTGTTTTATTTATTAGACAAATTATTGCAGAAAGTCAGCCTCTTGAAGACTAATGCTGTGGTGCTTTGCTGCAAACCTTAAATTAAACCTAAAAGCTCTATATACTTAGAGTATAATATCTAAAAATGCCGAAGAAAGTCTTCTAAGTAGCCAGAATGGCAATTAGTCTTTCATTCTTTTTGTTTCTTTCATTTAGTAATGAAGCAATTAGCAATGCTAGTAAATCCTCATCTTAAAGCTCACTTAATTTTCAAATATAAATGGAAAACATAGAGTACCTTTTCTATTTTTATCAACATATTTATTATGTTCCTCATTTGCTTTAAGATTTCTTTATATGCTTGATTTTTAACCATTAATTTTAATCATGAATTATAAGAGCTCATTGAATTTAACCTGTCATTTCTCTCCAACCCCTTAAGACACTGGATATTTACAGAAAGTGTCACTGATAGTTTCCACAGTCATGAACATTCAAGGTCATTTATGTTATCTCCTAAAAGGAAGAACCTGCACCAACACAGCAACACCTCATGCCTGGTTGGTGGTCCACTGCTGAGGATAGTGTTGTCTACGGAGTCCCTCATCCCTCTCCCCTTCCATCCGATAGCAAAAGTGAAAAAACAAAGCACATTTTGTGCCTTTCTTGATACACAGTTTGTAGTGGCAGTATGACCTAACTGCCTGTTCTTGTTCCCAATCAGAAGGAAACCTTGGCTTCATCTGTAAAAACTAAGAGGTCTGCAAAATCCACAAAACTGGTCATCTTAATGGCAGGTTTTGTAGGCTGCCTTACTGGAGACTGCTTCCTTTGCAAGACTGCAGTCCTGTTTGGAATTTAAAACAATGTTCTGCATGTAGTAATTAGCCACCAGGAGGCTGTTATTTGTTAGCTTAATGTGGTGTAAAACTGACCGCTTAATTGGTTTCAGTGCTGCAACAATCAACAGTAAACATTATTGTCTGCTATCTTGATTAGTTTAAGGGGAGAACATTACTGGTGCCTTGTCAGTTACTAAAAATTACTTGACTTGAAAAGAAATACTATTAGAAAGGAGTATCTTGCACTACTATTGGCTTTTCTGTTTTCCTCTTAAGTGATCTTTGACCATTTCCATGTAAGTCTAGCAACTGTTAGCATAGAAGTGCTACACTTACCTGTTCTGGTGGCTTTACCCTTTCACAAATACGAATTTATTCTGATGCCATATATCAAAACTAGGCTTTTACCAGAGAGCATACACCACAAGGATATGTATGGTTTTGTTGATACTCTAAAATTTGAATGATGATAAGGTCTTGTGCAGAATGTCTCATAGCCAACATGACTTCCGCTGCTCATACTCTTCTGAGCACTGTAAGGCATTGTAAAACAACTTCCTAACTTGGATGATCACAGAGGGTCTTAGAACAACCAGTTATAAGCACAGATTCATCTTCTGGGATAGAATTAGAAAAAACAGTGGGTTTGTTGCAGGTTCACATATACTGCCTTATTTAATTTGGTGGCCTTTTCCAGTGGTGCAGATCCATCTATATTTTTTGTAGCAGTAAAACTGGCTTCAGAAGTCAATATTTAAAAAATCAGTAACCAGCTTTGCAGGATGGTTACCCAAGCCCCTCTGTGTTGGAATGCTTGAGGAGGCAGTGAGTGAGTGGCTGAGGCTAAATACCTGTGACCAAACCTTGCAATACTTTATCTTATTAAATGTGAATGGCATTTGAAATATATAGGCTGTTTGGTGGGCTGCCAAGAAACTGATTGGTTTTACTGAACATGGAAAAGGCAAAGAAGTGTCTTATAGAGACACAGCAGATAACATGCTATGGAAGTGCGTAATTACTGTATGGGGTGTTTTCAGTGCCCACGTCATGAAAGTTCAAGTTTCTCCGTTTCCTTTTCAAAGGCTTTTGCTTACATAAGTGATACAGTATTATCAGTATACTCTTATACTTCTAATGTTCCTGTCTAATCATTGCCACTACATAATCTTAAGTCCTTTCCAACACTAACCATTGTATGATTATATGTTTCTATGTTGGTCAACTTTACATTATAGTCATTGCTTTGCAGGTAGCAAAATTCCTTTTGGAATCATCTTTGGTGGGACAGATGTAAATGAAGATGTCAAATGTGAAGAGAAACATCGGGTAATGGGAGCAGTGCTAGAAGAAGCCAGGTAAAACCATGTGTGGAGGGTTTATGACAAGAAATTGCATTTTTGTAATGGCAGATCTTTTTCTTCATAAAACATAGTCTGAATGCAGTCTGTTCATTTTATATTTCCTCGTATTTGTCCGTGTAAGAGTTGATGGAGATACTGCTGAAACTTGGTCTCTTGGGTTGTGAATTTTCAGAGACTCAAATCCCATTAAAAGCTAATGAAATATGTACTCTTACTAACTAATCCTGTGCTTTGCCTACTGAATTCTGTTTTGTGGAATAATAGAACTATGCATGTGATGAGGATATAAAATTCTAAGGCAGGTGAAAGAAACGAGAGTAATAGCAGGAGTACTTAACCTGGGATTTGGTAGCATGTCGCTCTGTGGAATAATCTGCTTTATGGGTAGAAGTTATAAAGGCAGCCTTTGATGGTTAGTATAACTCAACACTATAGCAGCTTGATTGTGGCTTATTTGACATGTTTGTAATGGATACAATTTTATGAAATCAAGTTTAGATTTCTTACCAAAATTATTTTAGACTATTTATATTTGCAGAGATTTAGGTAAAGAAATGCACATCTAAGTATCTGAAAAAATATCCATACAGTTCTCATTTGTGCAGAACTATCCTGGCCATGAAGTGGCTGATATTTGGTATTTAAATAGTGAATCTTTAGTAGTGGAGGTGGATAATGGTGAGTTAGTGGTGGAGGTCTGATTATTTAAATTGCAAATATTTATTAGTGGTGGAGGTCTGAATATTCTCATTAAATCTTCTTGTAGTAATAGAAGCATAAATGAGGTAGGACTCTGTTTGCAAAGGCCCTGTGCCAGAAGAACTAAATGTTGCACCAAGTTGTTTCTTTTTCTTTTTAAACTTTTGCTTCTTAGTAAATTCTGGTTTATATTACATATATTCAAACACATAAAACATTCTGTATTGGAATTAACATTTCATTCACGTACAGACGAAGGTGCTCAGCACACTTAAGTGAGATAACAACTAAAAATAACTGGTGTTTGTCCTGTTCATCACAGAATCGGACCTCTTTCTTGGAGGCGTGGCTTTTAGCTTGTTGACAGAATTCTTGATAAAAATGCAGATGACTCGCATGCAAAGATTTTGTTCTCCTCCCCCCCCCCCCCCCCCCCCCCCCCCATAATGTGATCCTTTCTCTAGGTACGTGAACAAAGAAACAGGCTGAAAAATGTCTTTAATTTCAATGTCAATTTCAGTTTCAATTTTTTAGGTGACTTGACAAGGGAGTATTTACAGGGTGTTTTAAAGTCCATAAAATTCCTAGTAACATGTCAGTGTAGTCATTTAATGTAGTTCAAGAAATCAGAGAAAGTGACTAAGAACCAAAAAGCATTACTCATTGTTTCAACATCTCCAGAAAAGAAGTGTCCTTTTGCTTGCCTTCAGCAGTGTTTGATCATTTCCATGTTTGGCCAATAAGCCCTTTTCTTATTGGAAACTAAAGCATTTTACGGATCTAGAGATTCCAGTGGATGACATTAAGCAATAGTTTAAGTTTTACTGAGATTGAGGCTAATGTTACCATTTTATGTGTAGCCAGCATAATAGCTCACCGATGGCAGGGATGGCACTACTGCTACCTCTCTTGCGCTCCTTTTCCTTTCTCTTGCTTGTGGCTGTGTGATCCACTCTTCCTTGTGCCAGGACTGGACTGCTTTATGAGCAGGTTTAACTCACTAAATGGTGTAAAATTGGCTTCTTTTTTTTTTCCGGGTTAGTTTTCTACCCCTTTAATAAGAAAAGTCAGCTTGTGGAAGGATACAAGAAAGGATGTCTTCTTGGTGGCAGTAAGTTGCTATAGCAGGTCACTCAGCTTCATGCACTATACTGTGCCTGAGCCTCTGATGACTTGAGTATTCTGAAGAGTCATCACTCCAGAATTGAGCCCTACATAAGTGAAGGGGTCCCTGAGTGTACAAGGTGAGATAAAATGTTCCAGATGCTTAAATTTTATCAAATCCAGCGGTACTGCTTGCATATTTACTTTAGGAGAGCTTAACTACTTTGCTGAACAGCGCTTGATCAGGATACTGTCTCTGTTCATTCTAGGTAAGACAGATAATTACAGTGGGACACATGCAGCAGTATGGATTTCAGTTCATGTTAGCAATGAGGAAATGCATACTGAATCTGCAGGAGGCTTGTATCTCGTAGTTTTACCTTTGCCAATAGCACTATATGTTCTAGCTGTTATTAGCTAGCTTAACACTGGCATAGATATGGTCTTCTGTCTATTGTGCCCTATAAAATGTGGTAGGTAAACAGATTTTAAAGACAGCACTTAATCATGTTTATTGAGAAATCATTAGGGCATGTTCTTGCGCCTTAGTGTGACTTGTAGTTGGAAAACAGCTTAAGGACCCATTCAAGACAAAGTTTATATACTTGTTTGCTTTTGTTATCAGATAATCAGAAGTTATTCTTTAAACAGGTCTGAAGGAAGAGAAAAAAAGGTATCTAATGTGTCAGCTAAATTTCAGCACTGTGCAAAACGAAAAGTATATAAAACCAGAATCTCTGAGTGCCTATTTGATCCAATTCTGTGTTTAAAATATGATCTATCACAAGCATAACTAATATACCTGTGCAAAAACTGCTTTACTGAATGTTTGGGTTTTTTTAATGATGATTAAGTTAGGAACTTGAAGTATAGCTTAGTAGCAGGGATTGCCCATGATGTTTCAGAATATGTTACTGCATCTTTATTCAGTTGATAATATTTTCTCTGCTACAGGAAAAGTAATTCAGTTTTCTAGAACTTACTCTGATTGCATCTCTTACCCAGTATTATCACTAGTATTATTCATTGCATAGCTACTAAATGAAACATTGATTTTATTGTTTTTTTTTCTTTATTGATTGCAGGGTTCTAAGCAGAAAGTATCATGAATTGTAGATTACTTGTCCAGTACAATATAGCATCACATTCCATAAAACAAAGTATTGAACATTGTCTAGCTTTATGAGTGTTTCATTTTTAATCAAATTTCTCTAAATGGTAGTTGTACTCCTCTAGGGTAATTTTTTCTGTGGAACAGTTTCGTAGACTTAGGAGCAACAGAGTTTTTTCTGCTTGTTAATGCAGTGTATTGAAAGTGTAATTGCAAAAACTGGAAGAGGAGCATGTACAACTTGACAAAACAAGCATTTGCAACGGCTTTAATAACCTTAAAGCTGTCAAGTTGTATATATGAAATTCATTGTAATACCATAAAGCAGATACTACGAAACAAATGTATGGGAATAAGGTCTGGAATAAGGTTTGTTTCAACAAACAAAAGCAGGAGTTATAATTCAGCATTTATGTGACTTCTAATGAATGTGATTTCATGTGCCCAAATTATAATGTCTCCAATAGGAAAGCACTGTTCTGGTTGTGACTCGGCAATGTGCTTCATCTCCAACCATTGAGGTGTCATAGGGTCATAGTCATAGGGTCGGCTCAGGACAGAAACGTTATGTCTATGAAAAACAAACACCAAATCAGAAGTGTAATATGTGATAACCTCTTTTTTATATTCAATATCTATAAAAGCAGTAAAAAAAAAAAAAGAAACTTCGCTTAGCAGGCATTTTGTGTCTCATATGAAGGAGGCATTCAAAGATTTCTATTCCACAGTACTGATAGTCTTCAAAAATGGTCCCATTTGTGGTTCCAGTTAACACTAAAATACCATTTGAGTAAAGTCAAAGTATGTGTTTATATTTCATCACAACTTAAAAGCTACATTAAAGCCCAGCATGTTCGTAAGATCTCTTCTGAACAGGGATTCTTTATTAACTCTGACTCCATAAAAGTATCTTGTGTGACTTTTTGGAATTAGATCAAGCTCCCATTAAGCATAACTTGTTTATCTAGATTGCTTAAAAATCTGACTTTTGTGGCGAAAGTCTCTCTGTGCTGAGAAACCCAAAAATAAAAACTGCTGCTTTTAAATGTTCTCTGATGTAACTTTTCCATTATGTGAAATGACAGTGTGCTACATCCATTTCATAAAGGCACGTAAGTAGGAGTCCAGCTGAGCCATTATAAACAGCCATAAGAGAAAAAGTGGAGGTAAGGCTGGGAATTAAAATTCTCTTTTTTGCTGCCAGATGACAACTCTAGTCATTAAGTTATTCAAGTATACTTTGGTTTGCTTGTTCATATTTTGGTATTATCATTTATATATTATTGTAAAGGAGGCATAGATGGTGTTAGTATACTATTACAGTTCTTTCATTTAAAGGCCCTTCTCATATCAAACAAGAGTCTTAAGGTGAGAACAAAGTGCCCTTCTATAAGTATTGTGTCTGGCTAGGTTAACGGTCTCTTTGCTTGAGATGATGACTGTGGTAACTCTAATTTCTGGACACTGAATTCTTCCCTATTTATTATAGAGGAATATCAGGCATTTAACTCAGCACTGCAAATTTCATCTGCACTGCAGGTGCATAACATTCAGAGCTAGATCTGAGTGTCCCAGGCCCGTGAGATTTTGGAGCTGAAGTCAAATCACTGGGTCATCTTTCTTCTTTTTTAGTTTAATTAATTCTGGTATTTTTCCTGAAGAATAACAGTTTTGTCTCTCAAATGTTTGTTACTCATTGACAGCTTTGACTACTTCGAAGGAGAGAACACTGAGGAAAGGTTTAAAAAAAAGTTCATCTACTCATTTGAATTAAACTCAGTTGGAGTGAGTTGCAAACAGTGGGGCTGGGTATTGTCAAACAATAGTAGTATGAAGGTTACTGGACTTAAGATCCCTTCTTACCTAGCTTCCTGATTAGGAAGAGGGCTAGTGCAGCTTGTAATGATGTAGAAACAGGAAATGCTAGCTCACTACTGCAGCTGTACATATTAATCAAATAAATGGGGGTATTTTCCTATTAAATGGGTTTTCTCTTACTTTAAGAAATCCTCACTTTAACTCCCAAGAGCTCTAAGTTGGAAAGCCTGAAGAGGTACCGTTTGTTTCACCAGTATTTTCTGGTAAAACAAATAGAAAGCCTGCTTTCTGTTTTTCATCTATAATAATGCTCTTTGTTCTTACAAAGATTTTTTCTGAAGTACTTTCCTGGTTTTATGTTTAAACACTTTAAGCAGATGTTCCCTACTATTTTTGTCCATTTAACTAGGTTTGCAGTGGCTTTCACGGTGAAAATGAAGGAACTGGCAGCAGCAGAGTGGGTATGTTTACATGATGATGGTGATGCTTATAGTAACTATGCATTCTCCTAAAATGTTTTCTAAATAATGCTAGAGAATTGCAATAATCTTCATATTCTTTATTCCTGTTTTTCCTTTCAGAGAAAGCATTTCGTATTTATGTACTTCAACAGGTCAAATAGATCTGGCATTTAGAAGCTGTTTAGCATTTGAAAAGAGTATACAGCAGTTTAGGAAATGTTTCTCTCTAACATTTAAAACTAATCATTGCTGCTGTTATCGAGATTCTCCTGATGCCATCCATATGCATGTATTGTTTCTTTTTGCATCATTTAATAAACTCTGTGTTGCTAAAATTGCAGTAAACAGCTTTACTTACAAGAAAGACTTAGGAAGAATAATTTGAAAATACTTGTTTTGTCAACACTGGAAATAGAATGAACATTTTAAAGTGAAATCCAGAGGTAAAACTGAAGTTGTGCTAAGCCCAGCAATATGTGATATACAGCCCTGTTGACCATGCCTTGAGGAATATGTAGCACATAAATAGCAGTTAACTTTGTTGAAACTCATCTCTCCTTCTGAAAAGTGAATGAAATACACTGTGCTGAATGATGTATGGGAAAAACACTGTATAAAATT
The DNA here is from genome assembly GCF_034315485.1 of Pezoporus occidentalis. Taxonomy (NCBI): domain Eukaryota; kingdom Metazoa; phylum Chordata; class Aves; order Psittaciformes; family Psittacidae; genus Pezoporus; species Pezoporus occidentalis. Next base: position 8,570,128 of record NW_026915691.1, on the reverse strand, counting down.
ATTTTCATCCAGTAGTATAGTGGTTAAATGCATATGGCAATGTTTTTGGAGGATATAATTTAGCCAGGAAAGGACTGAGAATAATAATGGTTTGTTCAGTTTCTCTTCATTTAGTTGGTACCATTACATCTGCTGTATTGCAAGTCTACTTCGGAGATTCAGTGCAATTATTTTAGCATCTGATGCTCCTGCGTGAAAACAGACTGGGTCAACATTTTCACCTCTGCATGGTTAAGCTGATGGCAGACTTCCAGTGGAGAAAATTGAGACAAAGCCTTGAAGTAGACAGTGCTCAGTCCTAGTTTCTGGTTTCTGAAGACAGTAGTGTCAGGCTGCACTAGTGACCTGTGAAAAACTCCACATGAGGCCGCAGGGCTTGCTGATTTTCTGTGCAGGGTTAGCTTTCTAACTAACTTCTTAGCTAAAAACTTGAACTGGTTCATAGAGAACTTCACTGAGCACCAGATCCAGTGCAGGGCGAGCAGTAACTATTTGGCTGACAGTAAGGGGCAACACACTGGGATAAAAACAACAAAGCAGGACCACCCTCTTGCAAGCTGCCACCAGTTGTTAGCTCCACTCACCTCATCTTATGAAACAGCAGCTGAAGCTGAACAATAAATGCAAGAAGTAGAAACTAACTGCTTGGTATCTCTTCAGTTCTGACTGTTGCCTAAAAAAAAAAAATCAGAGTGGAGCTTGTACAACAGTTCAAATTAATTTTCAATACTTTGTTTCAGCATGAGTTGATTATTATTTTTTTAGTCTGTTTGCATTAGAAGGATACCTGAGCAGGCACAGGATCTGGTATTTACATTACAAATGTAACTTGGTTTTAATAATTGCTAACATTAACTTCATGATGGGTAAACATGAAAGGCTCAGGTTCCGTCATAGGTCTTATGCCAGAAAAAGACAAAGTAACAGAGTATGAGGAGGAAAAACAAACTTGGATTTTGAGATTCCTTTGAATCAGCACCTCAAATGTTTTTAAGTACTTTGATTGTTTTTTACCTAAACACCATTGTGCTCTGGGCCTATTCTCGGTGTTTTGGAGAAGGTCTGTAGGTGACTGACAATTGGAGGCAAGTCTGTCAAGTCCTAAATTGACATACCAACTGCTGATCTGTGTCTTAAATGCTGAGGTTTGTGTTGTTTTTCTAGCTGTTATCTTCATGTAAAGGGTGAAAGCAAATGCCACACATTTACTTTCAAACAGTGAATAAGAATGCATCTTTCCATACTGAGGTCACAGAATATTAACAGTTTTTATATATTAACTCACACTAATGTGAACTGCATTATTCCTTTAATGTGTGCTTTATTTGTTAGATGGTCAATTAAGAATTTAAATTATGAACATGTAAGCAATTTCACTGTGCTCAAGGGCTATATCTTCTGACAAATCCTTTTCTATTACATTGAATAAATTATCTTTAATTATGAACTACATAATGCAGTATTTATGATGTTCTTTGTTCCAGGTAAGTTTGAAATACTGTAAAAGACCTTGTGCTTACAGTCAGTGTTTTATTTCAGTAGTGGGAAACTGGTGCATAAGGATTGAAAGGTTCAATATAATTAAAAAAAAATGAAGCAATAGCATTAATTGAAATTCTTACAAGAATATAGTTCAAAACTGAAACATTCAAGGTTATATTGAGCAAATCTGTTGGAGATTACACCAGTTGAGTAATACCTTAGCATACTCCTTTACAGGCATTGCAACCAGTGCTTTTTAGAGCAACTAGCACAAAGCTTTGCCCAAATACTGTGAGCTCAAAAAACCTCTGCTTGTTTGCTGGGGAGCGTTGGGTTTTTGGTTTTGGATTTGTTGTGGTTTTGTTATCATATGTAGAACATTCTCAAGAATACTTTGATGTTTTTGTGGAAAAAATGTATTCCCAAATTCATGATTTGAGTTGTAGAAAGAGACTGAAATAGGAACTTGCTTATTTAATCACTTAAATGAAATAACTAGCTTAGTAGCACTTTGGGAGTAGCTTTGGAAGTTGTAAGTAATTACTTTTTAAAAATAGCTATTTTCAAATAATTTCTTATGCAATTTTTATTTGGGGATATTCTGCAATAACTACTGTTGGACAGTTTTCCTGTGTGAACAAGTCCATCAGCAATTTCTGAAAAGGTTCGAGGTAAATGTGGTTTGTTTCATGCCCAATGTGTATAAAATTCTATTATGGATAAATATAGACTGTGGTTTCAAAACCAGCTATAGTTTTCCTCTCAAGATATAACATTTTTGGGGAAGTAGGGCTGTTCTGTAGTTGCAAATCTTTCTATTCTAGGGCGATATTTTAATTTCCTATGCAATAAGCAGTTAATGATTTTGATGAAGGATACAGAGATAAATTAAAAATACATTTGCACAACTTTGTAATTGTGTTAATTGCAAAATTGATTCATTGATACTGTAAATGTTCACTGTAAATGTAATCTGCATTGCTGGGTTTTGGTGTACATTAAGTGTATCTCTCCAGTTGTCTATTTTGATTTTTAATAGTCAAAAGAAAACCACACTGATGTGCATTGTGTTAGACCAGTTGGGGTTTTTTGAAGGTTGATATTTTATAGTGAACTAAGAAAGTTACTTTTCTTCTCCTTCTCTTTAAAGCCAGATGCTAGGAAGAAAATATATGTCCAGACTCAAGGTGAGAGTTTTGAAATATTGACTAAGGCATTCAGTTTGTTAGTTTATTTTTACACAGGAAATATTTTGCTGAAATGGGTATGGGATTTGAAGTCCTGATTCCACTGAAGTTGAGCTTTTTGCCATTTACATTAATTGGGGCAGTATTGCAGTCTCTTAGCCTAAATTTTCAGCTTTTTGTTCTTTTCAAAAAAAGCTTCCTCAGATTCCTTACAGTAGCAATCTGAAAGATAAGGTCATATCTAGGGGAGCACCGAACTTTCTTCAAAGTATATGGAAGTTTTGATGCAGTATGATTATTCTCTGAAACTAAATTCCTTTTAATGCGTGGAGTTCCCAGCATAATGATGCCCAACAAGTATCTTATCCAAAGTACTTGAGTAGTCTCGGGACACTCAACTCAGCATTTTAGATGTGATTGCTTAAGCTACAGCTCCCGATTGATCTACAGATTCCAAAGCTCATTTGGTATATTTAATTTTCAAAGAAAATAAAATTGTTTTCAGAACTACTATGTTGAAAAGCTCATTATGAGGTCTGTTTAGTCCATATTTAGTCTATATTTAAGACCATTGGGAGGCAATAGCTAAGATATTTAAAAAATAATAGTTTCATTAGTAAAATAATTGATCTTAAGGTCCTTTCCAACCCTAATTATTCTATGATTCTATGAGGCAAACCAAATAAATTAACATTCAGTTTAAATTAATATTTATGTAATTTTATATAATTTTAATTTGCTATCTTTGCCTTATGTTAAGGACTTAGAATCATAGAATAGTTAGGGTTGGAAAGGACCTTAAGATCATCTAGTTCCAACCTCCCTGCCACGAGCAGGGACACCTCACACTAAACCATGTCACCCAAGGTTCTGTCCAGCCTGGCCTTGAACACCGCCAGGGATGGAGCATTCACAACCTCCCTGGGCAACCCATTCCAGTGCCTCACCACCCTAATAGGAAAGAATTTCCTCCTTAAACAGGGGAAGTTTAGATTGGATCTAAGTTTTAACGCGTTACCCATTGTCCTGTCACTACAGTCCCTAATGAAGAGTCTATCTCAGCTGACCTGTATCTGTTTTGGAATATGTCCCCTTAGATAATACTATCCCCTGTATAGATTTTAAAAGGCCAAATACTAGCGAGGTATAAGTGAGCTTAATTCCCTGGATTGCTAAAGAATTTCATGTGTTGTGTGATTGGGCAAAATTTTCAATTGAATTTCAGTTTGATGACTACAGAAGCATTGTGCAGGCAACGTGACCCTGTTGGGATGGGGAAAGTTTGAGATGAGAACAGCTGTGTATGGAATTCAGTGTGCTTGACAGAAATACTGTTTTCTCAGGGCAACACTTCAAGAGCCATAGTTCAGCCATCCAGGGACCAATTAAACATGTTGTGTTTCTCATTTTGTCTACACAGGAATTAAGACTACACCCAAGGAAACATTTGACTGGTATAGACTTCTACAAAATGCAGGTAAAACTCATTTTTTTTTCTGTGCTCATTATATTTATTCTCGGTAGATGCCAATGATGAAAGAATTTTACAATGTGAAGGGCAACTGATTAGGTTGTAAAATGACTTAATGATAAGAAAAGTGAAAAAAATCTTCCATTAGATTCAGGCAGAATATCAATCGGATTAGTCTGGTTAGTAAACTACATGGGCTGTCTCCACATTTCTGGTCTGAATAGCACCAAAAGATAAAATCATCATGACCTATGGGTCACTGTCTCTTAGAAAGTAAGTTAGACCGAAGCACCAGCACCTGAGCACACTGTGCATTAAAGTTGTGTGATAGAAACTCTGGATGTCTTTTGCAGAAGAGCTGGTGAGGCGAAGAAGTGATGAAGAAAGGAAATACGTGTTGATGTTTTAATATATGGTCTTGACCTAGAGCCCTTTTCAGTTTTCACCAAAGTAACAGCATGTAAGGTAGATGACCTAATTTAAAGACACCTGGTCTTGGCAATGCTTTAATCGTTCCAGCTGCCTTTTCCCTAAAGAAGAATTCGTAGGCATTTTACTGTGGTAAAAATATTTCAATATTATGTTCATCAGTCTGATCTCTGATAGTACAGCTGTTCCCTCTGTTACAAATGAATCCTTACTTGTCAATTGCTTTATCACATCAGTAAATGTGTGCCATTATTCAAAACTGGTGCCCAATTTTAAACTCAGCTTTGTGACATTATTTTGTTCTCAGTAAATCATGGCACGCAAGCACAGCACCAAGATTAATAATTTTCTGAAGTGAAAAGATTTGTCACTTGCTAGCACAGCCTCAGTGTTGATTGGATCTCGTGTCCAACCACTTTATGATTAAAATATCAGTCAACAGATTGAAGAGGGGGAAGCTCCCCCTAAAGTGCATTTCATCTAATGTATTAGAGACAGTATTTTGCCTAATGTGTACTAATGCAAAAGTGCAAAATAATTCATAATGTACATGAAAAGCAAACTAAAATGTGACTCTGACATCTGTGCCTGTTAAGTAATAACTTGAAAACTGGAATTAGATTTTTCAGTATTATTTTTTTATGACTGTTTCATCCCATCAGTTTTGTCTCTGTATCCATGTGGCAGCCTACAATTTCCACTTCTTTTAATTTTGCCCAAGGAGGTAGGTTTTTTGGCTGTACCAGTTAGGAGCCAGAGTGGATGACTCCTAATTGGAGTTTATAAGGATTTCCCATTGAATTGCTTTTCTGGGTATTTCCAGTTTCAAAGTCTTAAAAATTCTACTAAACTTGGAGAAATCAGGAAAAAAACATCAAAAATAGAAGGCGGTTTTGCTCAGAAGAATATGATTTTGATAGTGTAGGTTTGCACAATGAAGTGCACTTGAAAAGATTCCTAGCTTTCATGCAGATAAAGCTGTCCGATCTCGTTCACCTTTTGGCTTTTATGATTTTTTTTAAGGTTTTTTTGATGAAGTTCTGTTCCATATTTAAAAGACATTTAATGATTTTTGTGGGAAATATTTAACCAGATAATTCTTGCCTGTATCTTTAGTAGTGTCCTTGGAAATTTTTCAAATTCAGGATTCCCAAGACTGAATGTAAAGAAACAGGACATGCCCTACAGTGCAAATTATAATACATTTGAGGCATGAGTGTTAAACATCCTTGGTGGTCAGACCATACATTGTCAGGTTATTCTTTAAAATAAAATAGGCTGTTCAGAATATTTCAAGACCTTCTTCATAGAACAGACTTCTTATGAATATTCTTTGTACTGATTTATATTTTTTTTTAGTCATAGAAAAGCCTTATCATCTGACTCATGTTAAATATACCCAGTACATAAATAGTCTCCAAGTCAGTGTAATGGCTTCAGAAAGAATTTAATGGTAAATTTAAGTGAATGGCAGACTACATCAAATACATTTCATTGTGGGAGGCTTCCCCCCACCTCCAGCCCCCAAATGTGAATGGTACTAAACAAAAAGCTAAGAAATCTCAGCTTTTTGGACATTTAATCTCATCGTTTGGGTTGCTAACGTAAATAGCAGTAGCCTAAGAGAAACTGAAAGAGTGCTGTGAAATGTTATTGTTATGGGTACAGTACAATCTTAGTACAAAAATCCTGGAATTAGTATTTCTTCGCAGCCTCATTAGCAGACTTGAGAGTTGCACAGGTGATGTTTGTGTAGTGTGCATGTGTTAGCTTCTAGCTGCAGTATTTTCAGTGGCTGGCTGTTAAAATATTTATTGACTAAATCTACAAAAAACAGTGTTTAAAGTTAATCTGCATTCTGATTCTGCATTCTGATTAACAGCCAGCTTCACAGTTTGTCCTATGAGGATGAGAGACTGTAGTCAAACCCAGAAGTTGAACCAAGCACAGATTTCAACACAGACTTCCAAGAAGACAATGTTTTCAGTATATTTAGTAACTCAGGCTGTTTAGGGTAGTGTTGCAGCCTGTGTCAGTCTGGAGGTCAGACCACATGATCAAAATGTTTTTCTCTGACCTTGTAATACAGGAGTCTGTAATAGAACACCATCAGTTTTCTTAGCCATTTTAGAAGCCTGTTTAGACTTGAGAGAGACAATGAAAGTTCAGGCTTTTGCTGTAAATTGATTGACAAAAAATTACAAGACAGTCTAAGTAAACACTAAAACCGGGACTGATCTTGTCTTAACAATTTAGCTTAGGGATTGAGCATAGCTAGTTAGGATCACAGGCAGGCTTGATGTCATCATACTGTGATGAAAGGCTCCTTTTGATTTCAGTGGAATGTGGCTGAAGCTCGTGAGATGTAAAACCTAATAAACACTTAAGACATCATGTGATTAGAAGATGTAGATAGCTAATAACATCTATGCTAATGAACTGAGAAAGCTCTTTTACCCAACAGATAAGACTAAAAACTGGTTTCCTGGAAGATGACATAGAATCACAGGATCAGATGCTTACTGCACTGTCAAATAAGACATGCAATATACTTTTGTAGTTTGATTTTTCTACTCTCAGATAATATCTGCTTCCTAGCATGGCTATTTTCAGAGTTTGAAAAGTTTACATAACCTGTAATAATACGGACAGGGTTTTACAGAGCCGTTATGTTTTCCTAAAGTTATGCTGGAAATAACCACATAAGAAAAATTAAATAGTAAAGGTTTGTGCAGATATATAGTTGACCATAGAAATAATATCATAGCAGCAGTAAGCTGTGTTCCCCAGCAGATCTGAAAGCATAGAGCATTTTTGTTGTCTGATCTGTTAGAAGTAATGAGAAACAGGGGAGAAGAAGGATTTCTGGAGAATTTTGCAATCTGATTTCTCTGCATTAGTAGCCTGCTCCTGGAAGTTAACAGGTTCATATAATTTCTGTTGTCTTCAGAACCATCTCAGCAATTCTAGCAGTTATTCATTGTTGAATGTGAATGGCAGGATAAATGCTTTAGATACAGTTATTACCTTCACTTCTCCTTAATTTCTATGAAACAAATTGCTTTGTAAAATAAAAGCTCAACTTCATAAAATGGTAATAAATGTTCAAGATCTGCAGGTGGCTAAGTGTATTTCTGAAATAAGACCTAATTAGGCTAATAATTGTTGAAGTTCTGTGTCATCAGTAACTTCAATTAAGGAAACCATGTCAAACAAGCTGGAAAACTTGGCTGGTCTGGGCAGCTTGTTTTTAATAGTTGGCTTGTGAAAGAGACACAAGGTCAAACTCTTGATGCCAAGAGACTTGAAGTGCGAGTGATGGTATTTCTGCTGTGTGTAGGGAGGTGAACGTGAAGCATAACTGTGAATGGAAAGATTTAGAGTATCAAAAATACATGCCAGGTTCTTTACCTCTCAGCAAGGTAATGGTTGATATTTCTCACTTAGAGGCTTGCAGCTTTTCAGGAAGATTAAGGATTTGCAGTAATGTATTTATTTTTACTGTACATCTGTGATTACTACATTTTTTTCCCTGATAGTACCACGGGGAGTGGAGTTAAATGAATTTAGTCTTTCAGAATCTGGTTAGATAACACTGCTACTTATTCTTGCCTTTCTTAGAAAAACAGTGTCCTTCCTAATGTTGCAGAAATGATTTGGGGTTTTCCGTTACTTGTGTTCATGTTTTGCTATCCTGGCATCAAAGTACAGATTTTAATAAAGGCCAAAGTATAAACTATCATAGTGTGTCATGGTAGTAAAATAGTTGATGTGACAAACAGTTAAACAGTTTCAGATAAGGCACAAACTAGGAGACAGTGAAATCTTAAAACAGCCAACTGCTTATTTCCAGTGTTGCATTATGAAAATGTTTACCATGTTTCACATACTCCATTCTCTCATTCTGTCCTGCAACTGAAGACCTGAAAACAGTTTGCTAAAAATTAAACCCAGTGCTGTTACTGCATGCTTGCAGATGATGGGTAAGTCTAGATTTGACAAACTTCTGGGCCATGCCATGACTCAGTCATAGCCAGCAGGAGAACATGAATCCTGAGTATTAATCACATTTTGTCTATTCACCAGTATATTTTGTGCCAGGTTCCAGTACTATCAACAAATACATTGGAACAGCACTGGGATACCCTTTTGATCATGCAATTCCTCTCTGAAATTTGACGTGCTAAATTGCTGTGTTTCAATTTTGAGCAGCATAATACCACCTCTGCTCCATCATGAAAAAGGAGTTGCATGACCGTGGGAGTTCCGTGTCAATTTTAATCTTCCACTGTGCCTGTCTCATTTCAGCTCACCTGCAGTTTATTTGTTACCATCCCCATAGTTCTGTATGGCATATGAGGCCAGCATAACATCAAGTTGATGAGAGGAATGAGTTTTCGTAACCCCATTGATCTCTGTTCTTGTTTTGACCTTTCACATATTGCTAAACAGGTGCCCTGCAGGCTCAAGACTAGCTGTGGCCAATGTGCAGCTGGTTTTTATAGATAAAGCCAATGTAACAAATCAGACTACAGCAATAGACAAGTACTGACAATGTATGTGTAAAGGAACATCTCTTACCAGCATTAAACAATTGGTTTTGACACTGAAGGAGATGTTGATTACAGTGGCAAGACTTGATTTGCATTTAGTGTGTAGTGATTCTGAAGGGTGGCTGGAGAACATGTACCATGCAGTCTTTCTCTTTTTTATAGCCAGTGATTATGTACAGATCTTTCCATTTTGTATTTTCTTTGCAAAGCACGCGGAAGGATGTATGAACTACGAGAAAATTAAGCACAGTGTGGGGTTTCAAATCTCTGCTTTTGTAACACTAACAGAAATAGGAGAAACAGACACAAGCTGCTTTTTTTTTTTTTGTTATTTGGGTGTTTGCATGTCAGACAAGATGGAGTCATAGTGAATGTGTCAGAAGAACGAACCCCTTGATTGTGCCGTATTCATGTATTTCCATTTCAGAACTGAATCACACAAGGCAGTAGTGTATGAAGTAGCCTATCTGGGAAAGGCAGAATGACAGTAAAAATTCACATATCAAAAGTCTTGTAAGCTCTAGGAAAAAGAAGAACTGTCTTCTCCAGTTTTCATCCAGCTGATGGCTGTAGTTGGTAGAGGCAACTACTGCAGTTATTCTCTTTGTATGTTCCCCTTGTCAGTGTTCTTGTGAGGAAAAAGCATACTAAAATGATTGTTCTCTTGTACAAATGATGTGTCTTTTTTTTCACAGCAGGTGTGCTAGCAAGGCTTGAGAAAGCAATAGGTTGGGAAACAAGGCATTGTCTTGATGCATGCATTTAACCATTTTCAGTAAATGAGCAGAAAGCTAATAAGATATGCAAGTGCTGCTGAAGTTTGATCTTAAGTAGACAGAGAATGAGTAAACTCCCAGCACTAAGCAGTGGCAGTGATGTGCTGGGAAGGCAGTCTTCTCAGGAATGTCTTTATAAGCTTCTAAGTGGATGGAGTGGGGAAAGTCTGCCTGCAAAAATGAACTAGGTGATGACTAAGATGTAAAACATACAGTAAAATAAAACCACCTGATTCGTACTTCACTAAATTGGATTGCAAAAGCAAACCTAGCCCTTTTATGATAGGCTTTAGAAATGCCATGTAGAATCCAGTCTCTAGAACAGTGTATCCAGTATCTGCTATTTTGGAGAAAAGTACACAGAGTTTTGTGATACGGTAGTGCTTTGTAAAGTTGCATGAAGGGGGTGGTCTGCGGTGAGAGTTCCAGGTTGTGAATGTATTTTCAAAATAACTGTCAGATGAGTGGACTATTTTCATTAATAACTAATATTTTAGGTAATTTCACTAGTGAAATAATAGGATTCTTGCTGATGAGATGCTTGGGAGAAGTACCTATAAATGCCACATGAACTGAATGGCAATATCCCAATTACAAAGTACAATTGCCATCTGTGGGGCCAGTTGCTGGTTTCTGTTTTGGGTTAAGGTTTTTGTACAGGGAGCAGAATGGCAGTCAGTACTGCCCAGAATTGGTCTCTTAGGGCTTTTCATTGTCACAACACTTTTAACCCTCATCTAATAAGATGAAGAGACTGAAAGCCGTAAGACAGAAACAAAATGATGTTAAGGGAGAAGAAAGTTTATTTCAGGTGTATTTAATGTTGATTAGGTGTCCCTGCCTGTAGCAGGACACTTGGAACTAGATGATCTTTAAGGTCCCTTACAACCCAAACCTGCTTATGATTCTGTGATTCTGTGGTTAGGGTACTGTCGTATTGAGAGAGCAGTAATCCTATAGTCTGTGTGAGAACAGGAAGACGTGTTTTCTCACTACTTTCTGACTACCTTTTCGGTGCTAACTGTAAGGTTGTTCCAAAACAGCCAGAGCAGAACATTGATAGATGGGAGTTCATGGTGTAAAATGAATATTTGTACCATATGGATAGATAAAACGTGATCTGAATTTTGATGACACTTTCTAGTAATTTGTTTTGTGTGATTTATGTTGTAAATTGAAACCAGTGCCCCATGTCTTAAAAACAAACTGTTAATGGTCCATTGCACCAGAAGAATGCCTTTTTTAATCCAGATGTTTGTGTATTAGAAATTACAAATTATTTCTTGGTCCAATAGCCAGAAAAGTATTACTTACCATGTCTGCTGCAGCCGCTCTCAACGACTCAAGCTGTTTAAGTTAAATGAAATAGACTCAGTAATGAACCCTGTGACAGGGAGCATTTAGAAGTCCCTGAAATGAATTTTAATTTTAAAAGCAATAACGTTTGAGTATGTAATGAGTTTTTTGATTCTCCCTCTCCCACAAAATACAGGTTTGATGCAGAACTCCTGTTAATACAATTCCTTGACATGAGGGGAGATACTCCTGGCATGTCTTCCAGGGCTGACCCTGTCATTAAGTTACACAACACCATAAGGAAACATAAGATGCTACGAAGTTTGAGTGATCTTAAATTACAAACTGCATCAGTTCAGTGATGCTGTGTAAGCAGCTGAGTTATTCCTGCAGCTGCTGAAAAGTGGAAGGGAAAGGGAGGAGGAGACCTCAGGGAAGGGAGCTTTGCAGTGTTCAGCAGCAGCAGGTCACTGTGCCACCACAGTTGTCCTTGTGGCCTTCCTGGTGATCATAAATCTCACAGACAGTCATTCCGACCATACAGCATAGCCCTCCTGATACCTGTGTGACATCTCCCTGTATGGGACCGATGCATTAATGTCCCACAAACAGCCTGCTGCTGATGAGCAGCAGTTTTCTGCTCCTTGTTGAACTGCCTAATGTTAGATAATAAGTGTCATCTATCCTTGCCATGAGCTCAATAAATAGGTGAACTGAAGGACAGCAAACTGATTTGTGCAGTACAGTAAATCAAATGTGAACATTCCAGCCTTCTAGTGTTTATTAAATTATGTTGTTGTTATGTGTGTTCATTCAGCAATTTGTGGATTATGTTGGGTTATTATAAGCACATTTTAGAAGTCCATCACATAGTGACCCTTCTCCAGAAGTGTGTTCTGAATTAATTGTGCTGTCATAGAGCCCATGGCAACTGCAGTATCATACATCAGACCTTTTTCTAATATAGCCTACAAAATTATTTTTTGTGGGTTGTTGCTGTGTATTTACAAGATTTTTAACATTAAAAACTTGTATGTTGAGGTTTTTTTCCCCCAAAATAATTTTTCATTTGTGTTTCATAGCAATGAGGTTAGTATAAATGCTTTCCAATAATGTAAATTATCGTTAACTATTCTGTTTTCTGCATAGGTTTATATTAGGGATAGATACCTATGGGACATTTACCTGATCTTCTATAATAAAAAGTGTCAGATTACCAGCTCTAATCCCTGCAGCCATTGATTAACTAAACCTCACAATATCCTTGAAATAGGTGCTGAGTTATATGGATGCAGTTTTACACTTCTTATGGGTAGAAATACTGAGAAACACACGGATTTGTACAGTTAACCTAGTCAGTCAAAGCTGGGTTCTGGTATTCCAGAATAACAGCCATCATTTTTTTTTGTCCAAATCCTGCACGTTGCCTCTGGAAGTAAACTCGTGTGCCCTGTAAAATGATACGCATGATTAAGTTCTCCACTGAGTTGATCTGAGGATTGATGCAACAGCATGAAACAGAGGGAATAATAAGGAAGATTTTTCAGAATGCACCCTGTTATGGTTTTTACTGTGGTATGTGCTCATTCATGAAACAGTTTGGAGTGTTCAGCTTTTTTATCTGCATTTGGACTATTAAAGTTATTTGTTGCAGGTATTCCTACAGATACAGACAGTTTACATGTTTTTCTCTTGATATGTGGACTTCGAAGAGTCAAAGACCCCCTGTATTTAGTAGATGTCTTTTCGGGTAGGTACCAGCTATTTGAATACCCTTGTTTTGTTACTGGATTCAGATGTGTTTCTTCTAATGTTTATCAGCTTGGCATAAGTTGTTTTATTCGTTGCAGAAAACGTAGTAATATATTTGCATTTAAAAAAAGAAATGCTCATGTAACCATTGATGTGTTCAACACATTATTTCTGTAGTGCATCTTTTCCAGCCTGCTGGGAATAACAAAGCATCAAAATCAAAGCAATACTTGATGATTGTACTTGTTGGGAAAAGGGGTTTGCTGTTACATATAATATTAATGGAAAACAAAAGATGAGTTCATCTCCTTCAAAATAACTTCTTTATCTTCCTGTCACATGGCTGTTACACTGATTTGCATGTGTGCTAATTAGTATCACTAAAGTTACAAGCAAATTTTACCACCCATCGTTATGACTCCACACTGTAAATTAGGCTGGAGTTTTCTCATAGTCACATAGATGAATGTTCTGCCAGGTTCTGTTTGTCTGTAAAAGGTTCAGATATTCCAAGCCAGAAATTCAGCCTCCACTATTCAGCTTGCTTTTATAAGCCTTTAGCACCTTGTGGCACTTACTTAGGAACAAATTACGGTTTATTAAAGTAATTGGATTTGTTCTATTTTGGTATCGAAAAAGCAGCAGATTTCTCTTTTGCATATAACTGAGTATTAATTGTAATGGTTGGAGTTGCTTCTACATGTACCTTTACATAGGAGAAAATTCAAATAATTTTTGTCTCAGCAGCCACAGCCACTGCATTATTTAGAGCATTGTTCTCTCGAGATGATTCAGATTTAATATCTGAGCTTATTTAAATGACCCTTGAATCACAAGAGATTGCATGAAGTAGAAATGCTAAATACTAACTTTTCATTGGAATTCTGAGGAGTAATATGAGGGCTGAGTGTGAGCATGGCACACATTCAGTCTTTTAAGGAGTAATAGAATATTTGCCTAATTCTTTGGTATTCATGCAGCTGTTTGCATTGATTTCAGAGAAAGAATTAAACATTAATAATTTTGATTAATAAATTTTCTTCTTCTGGTTTAGATTGGCACAGAAAGGAACCCAGCATCCATCTGGGCATAATTGGACCTGCAGTAAGTTGCTGTAATTTTTATTTATTTGTCTTTTTATCCCTAAATACCTCTGTTTACTCACATCTGAGATACTGCAATACTTCTTTCCAAACCGCAGTAATTCTTTCCAAACTGAACCTAAGGCAGAGGCCTTCTAACTGTTGCAGAGATAAGAAAGTACAAACCTAGCACTTGTAAAGGCTAATCACAACAGGTCTGAACTATAGAAACAGAAGAAATTCCAGTGCTTGGACTTGCCAGGTTCAGAGTTCTGCTATCAGCTAATAGGCTCCCTCACTCAGCATCTGCATTGCAAAAGGGAAAGCAGCCAAGAGGATTTTTCTAAGGGGATACACAGTGAGGTAGCCCAACTCCATTCAGGTAGGTTTTTATTAATGCAGACTGTTACCAGGAGCTCTAAAAGAGTTTACAGCAGGTGTAGATTTTGTTTACACACACTGATTTTATTTTTTGTTTGTTTAGAAGGCTTGGGCTAATTTTGTAAAAAGCATTTGCAACTGGATTACTGCAGTTTTATGTCTAGCTCACGCATGTGACTTCATAATGCCGTTAGTCTATTATGGTCTCTTAGAACAAAATGTTTTGTGTTCCATTTGACTACAGAAAGAACTTTCGTAGGTAAAAGGTATCAAAATATTTGGATTCTAATACTGGTGTGGGTTTATATACGTGTGGGATAGTACAAAATTGTTTAGTGTAACAGAAAGTACTAAAAATGTGAACTCTTTCAAATAAAATAATAGTCTTATTTCAATATGAATAATTTATAAATGAGCCTATCAAATATTTTGAAAGGCAACAGTTGTCGAAGATTTTTTAGCAGGTATTGTTAATGAGGAATTGTAATGCTCTGAAGGTGCTATCAGATGTTCATTATCCCTGTTCTTACATCTTTCATTCACATGGAGGATTGCATCTTTGTTCTGTTCCATTTAGATTTTGATGGCATTTCTGGTAGTCTCAGTTTGTACACAGTTAACAGTTGTCAGCAGGTGCAAAATGATCTTAGGTTTCTGTCTGACACCAGAGAGCAAGAACAGAGCTTGGGCTGACAAATAGAATTAGAACCTGAGTGCATTAAGGCCTGGTTTACATATACCTGAGAGGGAAGGTGGTGCTGACTAAAATAAATAAAATTAGAAACTGGGTTGTTCTTGTATATTCACATCTCAGATTAAGCTTAGAGTTGGTAGCATTCCTTCAAATGAATTATATGTATCTTAGTAAAAGTGCTGGCCAATATTAATGTGAGACTTCACTTTTTCCCAGCAAGTCACAGAGCTCTTGTTTAACAAATCTAGAAGTTACAAATTCTAATTCTCTCTTTTCACGGTCGGTCAGTTAAGTGGCAGCTCCTCTGTGATTGCGAACTCCCTTTAGATAAAGCGCACAGTTGGGCTGCTGCCTCAAAATGCTGTCATGAATTTCTCAGCAATGGTTTGCTTTTCGTGATGCACTAGTGCCTAAAAGGGTTTATAATGATGACCATCGCAGTCATTATTATGAATTAATCTGTAAATTGGTGAGGGAGAGGAGGAAAGATGCCTCAGAGCCACCAAAGTGCTTCTCCTAATTCTGTGCTTAAATCACGTTCATTCCCACAGCTTCCCATAGCCTGGCAGAGGGACCAGGTGGAGCTGCAGGGAGACTGTCCTGCTGTTTCTGCTTCTAGTGTGTTGCCTATGCCAAGAGAGCATACTTTAAACTAAGAAAACTAATGGCAGCACTTCTCAAAAGAAATATACATGTACTAAATACATAGCCATAGCAGAAGTCTTGAGAAGGCAGCCTGTAGCCTTAATTTAACCAGCGGAAAGGTATGAGTAGGCAGCAGTGTCATACCAGACAAACTCTAGCTGATGCTAAAAGGGTACTAAAAGCTTCACTGTTGCATCTGGGTAATGTGTTCGTGTCCCTCTGAGTCTCCTCTCTGATTCGTCTTCACATGAGCCTGTAAACTTGTAGGCAGTCTGTTTTGTGGGAAAATAAATAGAATCTGAATTGGCAAATAAGAACTGTTTTTCTATTTTCTCGTTCAGTTTTGTTCTTTGTATATTTGGGGACATATTTTTTTCTTTTTAAAAGCTGTTTTTTGCATTTTTGTCTGCATTTTTTTTTCCATGCTAAAACGCAAGATGATGTGGAAGTGAACTGGTGTGGAAGGCAAATCTAGAGCAGGTGTAATGAAGCTGTGCTTTAAATCAAAAGATGCGCTTGCTGCCTCCAGTGAGGATTTTAAACATTTTGGTCGTCTTTTTACATTTGCTTCACTTCTTCATAAGCTAACATCTTTACAGTAAGCCACCAGAAATAACCCTGTAGCAGTGCATAGGACTGAACCTCCTCAAAACAGTTTATAACATATTTCTGCCATAGTACTAAAATATTGCTGAAGGACAAAAATAACTCTCAGCTCTGTTGGTATTTATCTGTACTCTTCTTATTCATGTTGCTGCTCAAATACAAAACCTTAAAACTACCAGTACCATTATCTGTGAAGCAAGTTACATTTATTGCGGATATGAAAAAAAATTAAGATTATAATAATTAAGAATATAAAGAACAAAGGAGCACGCACTGTTCTGTGCTTTGCTTTCATAAGATTATATAGCCTTTCAGTGCATTTACCATGCACAGTTGTCACAAATGGTGCAATCTAAATCATGTTGCAGGGTTGGCTCCTGTATGGTGTAAAATTTTTAGCATTTTTCTTCCAGTTTTCTTTTTATTAATTTCTATAATGAAATTCAAAACAGTGGCTAATTTTCAGCAGCTCCATATTCCAAGAATAGAATCTTATGAAACTTTAAGGCCACAAAACTTCCCTTCAGCATGCAACCTCTGGAAGGCCACTTTGTACTCACTTTGTAATTCTTAACCACTCTTGTGGATAGTACAGAATATTGCTATGTTTGTAATGATACTGTATTCCATTGACAGCTGTTTTTCCTCTGTCCAACTTCTTTTCATACCTACTGAGACAGTTTTAGTTGAATAACTTGCCTCCACAGATAGTGGGACCTATCTCTTTATAGTGGATTGCTGTTACCTATTCTGTTTTGTGGGCTAGTTCTAAAATGAACCAGCTGTTGAACACAACTTACCTAAGCAACTAGAGGAAGTCTAATAATAACCTGCTTCAGAATATCCTCAAGCACAATAACTGAGAAAACCAGCTAGGAGACAAAGATACAATTTCAGATTCTTTAGCCTGCTGAGGACTATGAAATTCTGCCAGGTACATCCTGCCTTAAGTGTCCTACTCACAGATGTTTTAAAAGGTAAGATGACAACTCTTCTAACCCTTTGTTTGCTCGTTCTGCAAGAAAAGCTTCCTGAAAATGACAGGTTTGTTAGAAATGGTGAAATGAGCTGTTCCAGTATCTTAAAGAGGTTGTATATTTTTCTTTTAGACCCAAAGTTTTGTTTATTTAGATCCTAGATCCCAGATGTTTTGGCTGAATTAAAATGGGGGGGGGGGGGGGGAAGCAAGCCAGAAGACAGTGAATTTCCTTAAGCATTTGGTGTATGGAAAAGATGATGTAGAATGGTTGAGTTTAGTGTGTTTGCAAGGATCTTACATTTCTGGTGCAATCACTGCAGCCAGATTGCGTTGCGTCGCAGACAGTGCTTGTGTTTTCAGTTGTAGGCAAAGCTTGGTCTTGCTGAGCCTATTCAAGTAATCAGTCAGATAAGAATTGTAATGTGGTGTCTGTCACCTGCTGCTGTGAATAAAGTGTTTCCTTTCACAGTGACGCTGTCAAAACCTCACAGTCCGGAGCAATTGAGCAAATTCTTCCTATCTGTATTGAATATGGTTGCAGATACAGCTTTTCATTCTTTAGTGCTCTGGATGATATTCTGACAGAACTTTAAATGTACTAATACCTGGTTTTCCCTTCAAAGTCTAGAGTCATCCCAGCATTCTAATGAATATGTTTCTGGACCATTGCTTCTGTCTGAGTTAATTCTTACATGGCAGCAATTTAATATAGTGTGTTTATAGAAGATTTCCTAGATTTTGATAATGGTAGGCTCTGTGCTTAACAGGCACCTTCATCTTTGTGCAGGGTTTTGATTTGTGACTTTCTGCACTATCAGACACGTCTCAGATATTTCTTTGCCTGTCAGCAGAGTAGAACTTCTCTAGCAGTGCATCTGGTCCTGCTAGGTATGGTTTCTTGCCATGTGCCCACTCCCCTTTCCATGTGTCAGTTTACCTCATCTGCTCTGATATTCGTACACGCAAGTTGCTTTCCTCTGATCTCTGCTAAACTGATGAAATTTGCAGCTCCTTAAAGGCTCTTCCTCTGGATGGATGGTATCTTAACAAAAGTCGATATCTGCCTGCTACATGGACAGGTAATAACATAAAATGTGCCAACAAACACTCTACCTGTAGAAGAACTGGATCATGGAGACGTTTTGGGTGAAAGTAATATTCTTTTAGTTCCAGTACCTTTTTCTGAGACTATGCTAAGTTCCTAGGCATCCTGCCATAGTGTGTTGGCTTTGCAAGCATTCACATCTTTTAAGTGCATTTCCAACTTACCGAACAGCTTATGTTGCATCTAATTTCTGTTATATTGAGCCTGTGGTTGGATAACTGTGCCCCCTCAAGTTCCTAAATGTAGCTCAGGGGATCACTTCTCTTAAGTCATTGCTACACCCATCCTGAAAGTAATACTTTATCTGAATTCTCATATTCAGGCCTGGCTTCTTGGAATATTTACCTATAGAAGAATACAGCTTAAAGGACTGTTCTGTGTATGAGGCAGATGGCAATTTCTTGGCTTCCACTGAAGTAGATGGGATAGAAATTAATATCTTGCAATATTAATATCACAGGCTGTAGTTTTCCTTGTCCTTTTAAAGGTAGAAGAGCAAAGGACCACTGCTCATTATATCACTTGCAAGTATTCCATTGATTTTAATGGAAACAGAGTATAGGCTCTCATGAGAGGACCTCAGCATCACAACAGCACTTTGGGGAAAACGCTGAAAAGGTATTTGTACAGAAATTAAGTTCAATGTGAAATATCCAAGGAACCTGTGACATGACATCCTGGTTTAATGGATAGATCTGTATCATGCCCTGTCATCAGTATCAGCAAAGAGCACTTGATTTTCTCCCCTGCTGTTACCAAAACTACTTTCCTAAGTAGTAATGCAGGCCTTTTATTTCTTGCATTCGTTAGTGCAAGAGTGATTCACTTGAATCATTTCATTTATAAAGCCTTGAAATAATTGATGTTGTGTTCAAAAAACACAATCATGGTTATAACAAACTCTGACTTTTTCCAGTTGTTTTCTAAAATGCTTTGATAGTGTTCTTTATATTGGAACGTGGAAAAAAACCCAAACAAAATGTAAGCATGCATTAAAAACCCCAAGCCGCGTTGTTCCCAGTGCTTACAACTGCTGTATGCTGTGTAAGCTACCATAAGTTAATCTAATATAGTCAGCCTTAAAAGTAAAAAAAAAATCCCTTTCTGTTCTTCATGTCTAGTTAAGGGTTTTCAACTTCTGTTTATTTCTTTTAATTGTTAAATGATAATCGCAGCCATAGCTAAGCTTTGCAAATAAACTGCTGGAGCTAATTGCTCAGCTTAGACAACATTTTAATAACTCTGACATACCGTCATGTTAGACTGTATTTTAGAGTTTTGTGTTTGTTCATTCTCAAACAAGCGGTTCTGTCAGTGCATAACATCTCTCTGCCTGTCCCAGTTTACATGCGGATTGCTTCCTGTATTAACTAAAGCCTGAAGAATTCCTGTTCTTCCTCGCATTGCTTACTCCATACACAAAGTGCCAAAGAATTGCTTACACATCAGTGCGTTGTTCCTCACTTAGACAGTAAGTTGTCAAATCGGTCATTTGAGTACTGTTAGCCTTAGCAGAGTCATCTGAAAACAGTCATTCATGTTAAATAGATCTAGCACTAATTAGAACCTGCAGCCAGAGAGATGTCAAGGGAGAAGAAAGGGAACCTCCTCTTCTGACAGCAGCCCAAAGCTATGCTGCATTAGAGGAGTCATTTAAAGGTTTAGAGTGGAGTAGTCAATTCATGCTCTGCTATGCTGTGCACTCAACCCCCCTAGCTGGGTATTCTGAGTGTCAATCACTCACAAGAGTGCTTGTCTGAAGGGTCAAATGTAAACACCATCGTGGTAGGATTTCAAAGCTCAGCACATTCATGTCTTTATTTTAGTAAAAAATGTGCTAAAATTTATTTTTCTTTTCTGGGTATTCAAACATGCTGTAGTGCTAAAGTAGTGCCATATACCTTTGTGTGTATTCCTTCCTAGGTTGATCCCCTTTTTACCAGTGAAGTTAAGGAAAAAGTTAAAAGGTAAGAAGTTAATGCTAAGCCTTCTGTCTGCTCCAAGTGAAGGCACTTGGCTGACTAGCTTTTTAATCATGTGCTTAAATGCTCTTTCATAAATACAAACGAACATATATGCACAACTCTATGGCTAATGAATTGTTCTAATTTCTTGGCATGTAATGTTCTCATACTAGATATTCCATACATTTTAAATTTCAGAATACCCAGTAGATCTCATGCTTTGTGTGGTTTAGTGTGATTTATGTTTGTTATGCTTTTAAGTCTTCTCCTTTCTTCCATCCTGGCTTCTGCAAGATTTTGCATGCTTGCTGTTGGTGGGTGAATGAGTAGCTGGACAAGATAACCCTGTACAGCTTTTATTCTGTCCCTAGTTTATATGCTTCCTGATTGAAGGATATAAATGTTAGAGAAATTGGATCTTTGTGTGTGTCTGCAGAATTGAGAATTGTCAGAGTTGAACAGAACCACCATGTAATAGCTGATACTATCTGATAATAAAATGTGCGTAAGGGGCGTGGTTTTCCATTCCATTGAAGCCAGTATAATGATCTTTGTTTTCTATCAGGTTATTCATGGGAAACATGACTCCTGCCATCATGCATTTGTACTCCAGTTGATACAGTTATTTATCTCTATAGAAGCTGGTTGTTAAAATACAATCAGAAAAGCAATGTTTAACAAAGTCTGCTTGACAGGGAGCTAGCCTTAATGTCAAATGCACTTGTGTTTCTATCTGGCTTAGTGATCTCATGTTGAGAGCCATGCAGGAGCAGGCTCATCAACTGGAGGAGATGCTGGCTTTTCAAACACGATCACCAGTCTGAAAGATCTGAGACTGCACCCATAGTTTCCATCTTTTTTAACACTTCACCCTTGATTCAGTTGGCCTTGATTAATCAGAGGAAGATGAAACAGGAGAAATTTAACCAATCAGAATAGAAAAGTACTTATAATGAAAGAGGAACCAGAAGAGATCTTTCAGAACCACATTCCATCCCCCAAAACCAGCAGCTGAAAAGTCAGCATCTCCTGCAGTTGACCATTCTGATTGTGCTCCATTTCTTAAGTACTTAAACTGTGTATAAGTATTGAAGTCTCTGCATGCATCCTTCCTATATTGCATAAATTCTTTAAGGGAAAATCACACCCCTATCCGTTGAACTCAGCTGCTTCATTTAAGTACTTACAGTGATTAACAGAGCAAGGTGTAATTGATCAAAACTAAAACTCAAGAACAACAGGCTTATAGCAGTGACTGATAGCAACTGATAGTGACTGACAGCAGTGTATACTGTACTGAATTTATAACCACATTTATCAACAGAAAGCTAACCAGAACACGGTGAAGTGGCAAGTGAATCTTAACACCAGAACCAAGCCTGAGTTGCTTTGACCACCTTCCTTCAGTGCCATAAGTTTTAGGAAAAATTGTTGGAGCAGGTTCTTATCAGGAGCCCTATTTGTGTGCATTTTATTTCTAGGGCACCTGGGGTACACTTATTACAGGAGATGCCCCAAGATGATCTTCATGCTGCTATGAAAAGGTGCTTTGCTGTGGTGAACAGCTCCATTTCAGAGGGGATGTCTGCTGCAATTCTGGAGGTAATTGCATCTTGGCGGTAAGGTTTTCCTGTGAGGTTACAGTGAATCTGAAATCGCCTTTTATTACTGGAAATGTGTGTCAACATTTTATGTCCATGTTTGAAAGCTAGTGAACACAAGCCTAAAATATCTATTTCTTCAAGTGTTAGTAATTAAAGTTTTCTTCTCTTGAACTGACAGGGGTTTTTGCTTTATTTATTTTTTTAAACGGCAATGTAATTTTATTAATCCTGTTAAATTAACAAGACAGACCTGAGATTGAAGAACCATTCTGATCTACTGGGGTTGTCAGTCATTATTCTTGACTCCACATACACTTCCTTGTAATGGTGCTAGAACAGACTTTCATTTATTCTTACATCCTTTCAAAAAAGCAATCTAAGATAAGATCTGTGTTTGGTTATTTAATTCTGAAATGATTAATGAATGAATGACACGTTCAATTTTTTTGCCATCAGTAATGAAAATTAATAACAGGTTTATTTCATACCTGCCAAAGTAGGGTGCTGCTTAGTATCAAATGCTTCCTAGGAAAAAAATAAATGTACTGGAAATGGAAGTTATTTGGGCAGACACCTTTTACTATTCCATTTTTTCTGGTGGCTGCAGAATGTTCGTTTGTGATGATCTCAGAAGATCATAGAAACTACTACATGATTTGTATTAATGACTCTCTTTTCCTATTTCTAGTAAGTACTTACATATTACATTTCCAGCATGCTTTTCTTCCATGTCTGAAAGTCCTCAGAAGTAAGACCTAAGTGAGCATTGTAAGAATTAACTCGTAACTTGGAATTTATCATGGAAGTTGTGTAATGGGGATAAAACAGCTGGTATGCTTTCAGAAGCGTGAGCATGTTAGTTCAGGTGCACATGGGCTACAAGCAAATGAGTTACCAATTGCAGGTGCAAACTGAAATCTTGCATTATAGTAAGGGCAGTTCAGCAGACGTGGCATAGGTGTTGTGAGACAACAGCTTCAGTCCCAGCTGAGTCAGGATATTCTACAAGCAGAATCAGGTCTTCAGTTACTACTTGAGAGACTACCTAAAGCTTGTGTTTTTTAGTACCTCAGACCTGTCTGATTTCTTCTGAAGTTACAAGGGTTTTGGTATTGTATGTCTGTTTACTAGACAGTTGTACAGTGGGATTTGATGACATGCTTATAAAATACCCTACTGTAAAAATCCCTCTCTCAAAGGAAGTGTCAGTCTAAGTCCCTGCTTGAGATGGCCAGCACTAGGGAGAGCCATCTGTTAAGTTCTTATACACTGTTTTCTGCCTTATTAATTTAACAAGAAGACTTCTGGTCCTAGGCTGGAAATAACATCTTGCTTGAATTTGGAAATGCAACTTTAATTCTCCTGAAAGTTCAAAATTTAACAAGGTCATGAATCTGTAAACAACAGTATTTTAGTATGAGATAAATATATAATAGATAAAAGAGATAAATACATAATCATATCTATTTCAACCTGCCTTAAGGTATGAAATCACTAGAAGCCATAACTAATTACTTTGTCATCTAGTACTGAGATTTTGCCGTAACTGATCTGTTTTCTGTTTGGCATTTGAAGAAGAGAACACAAACATTATAGCAAGTATTTAAAATGTATCTCTTCCTCAGAAAGCTCAGGAGTTCTGCATGTTCCTGGGCATGTGATGGTGAAAAAGGCATTACTACTGGAAAAGCTTGTATGTTCTCTATCTAGTTGGTAAGAACAAGATTTAGATTCCAGCACCGTTTCATTGGAGTACTTTTCCTGTGCTCTAAAGACTATTCCAACTGTTATAAAAACTATCACATTGTTAGGCTTTTACAAAGGAAAAAAAGAAAGGCCAATTAGAGAAAATAATCATAGAAAAGGAAGATGGCCAGACTTTATTCTGCTGTAGGGCAAAATCCAGTCTTAGACATCATGTGAAGTTCAGGCCTAGTAGTTTGGAATATAAGCTGTAGCACACTATAAAGAGAAATGAAGGGATTTTATAGAGCAGTAAAATTGAAGAGGGGCCAACAAAAAGATGTGTAGGCTAGGAGGAAGGGAATGAGGGACAGTCCAGACAAAATAGTAAATAAAACCTGTCTTTACTCTATAAGCTTTATACTGCTGTTTAGAAATGCTTCCAAAGCTGAAATTTACATCCTGCGTCCTTCTGAAACAGCATTAAAACACATTTGCAGTCAGAATAATGTAACAAAACAGATGGCCAATGGACTAAATTGTTATTTTATGCTATTATTTGTGGAACCTAGGTCAGTAAATTATACATATTTTCAACAATGTAAATTATTTTTTTTTATTGCTTAAAAATAGACTATCTAAATTAAATTTTAAGCCACTTCATGCAGTAATTATTTACAGCCCAATCCATTTGTTTAAAGCTCGCTGTTATAAAGGCAGCCCCTCATCTCATGTATTTGGCCATCTGTTCTGTCTTTCAGAAGCTATAATTCATTGGTACCTATGTGTTTTGGGACCTGAAAGCTTCCTTATGAAGCAGTTACCGCCCTCCAACTCTATGAGACAGAACAAACGTCTTTCCCTTTAGATTTCAGAAACTACAAAAAATTAAATATAAACTTAGTGATCAACTCTAATGAATCATCAACTATTTAGCATTCAGAAATAGATGTGAATGAACATATCTTGAAGAGATCTATTTTAAGTGTGTGCTACAGTCCAATCTAAACTTCACTACAGCAATACTGTGCCAGCCTATGCAATCACACTGTTAGGTACAGTCCAACACAGAACTGCCTCAGGCCATTCACACACATACTTGATGTTCACTGTCTATGTGCACAGTGTCCACTATCCACTGACATGCTGAATCCAAACTCCCGTCTGTCTTGCCGGTAACTGTTCTTGGGGATAGTAGCACTTTAGCCATCAGTCCTCACGTGGTTGTGCTGCGGTTTTCATGTTGTCTTCCTTTCCTTCCTTCCTTCTTCCTGGTGCTCTTTCCCTTGAGTGGACAATCGCTTGTTTGGAAAGTAGTCAGACTTGAAATACTCTTACAGTTTTGTAAAAGGAGAGATCCAGAGGTGAGGAGAAGGCCTCAGGCAGGTGACAGTGACCACTGCCACTGTCAAGCTCTTCATTTTCAGTTCACACGGTCAAAAAAATGTCTACGCTCCCAGGTCACTGAACATCTATGAATGAAGTCAAGAGCCAGCAGACTGAACACAAGGGCATTTAAGCCTGTCAACAGAAAGGTCTGAAAAACAGCTGACTCAGCCATTCTCTTTTAGAAGATGTTGATGCTTCTGAGGTAACCCTGTGTTAGGGCCGTGGTTGGGTAATTAGAGCCAAAAGCCATGTCCTTGATCTGCAGACTGAAAACCTGTCAGACGGAGTGGCGCACCGATCTGTTTCATTTCCTGGGTGAACTTCAAAGTTCTGTGAACTTTACTGATAAGTACATACTGTCATCATATCGTTTTTGCAAATCTACCTTTGGAAGACAGATTTGTTTAACAGTGAAGTCAGAGCAAATGACAAAATTATTGCATTTCCTCTCACAAAAAGACTTTTTAGTTTTAAAAACCCTGCACCTCAACAACTCCAGACACTTAAATTCAGAAATCTGTAGTTTTTACATTTCTCATTTATTTAATCTGGGCTGTGTTCACTTAGTTAATCTATTTGTCTGAATTACCTCCAGCTGACCCAGTAGTTTCTGATACAAAGAGTAGAAGACGTTATTTCGAGTGTTGTTATTTTTAGTGCCAACTAGTGCAAAGCAGATGTTTGTTCCAGAAGGACTATAGAATTTCCATGTCCAGCGTATATTCACCTGCAGTGGTGATTTAAGCAGCATTTCTCTTAGATATTTTAAGCTATTAAGACCTGTTGCTATGTCTCAGAAGTCCCTCACTGTTCTAGACATAATTGGTTCTATATCAGCCAGGATCTTTTTGTCTTCAGTTTTGTCTGAGCTATAAAATACCATGGTTCTCCTTGCAGTTCTGTTTTCTTACTATGTAGACTGAAGGAAAATTGCTAGCCATCCAGGAGTGTAATGACAGTAATTAAAAATGCATTCACTTTGAAGTGACAGGGGATCGGTATGAAACAGATTGAAGGTTTGGGGGAGTGAATTCGTTTCTCGTTTGACACCGTGATAATTGTAAGAGATGAGTTTTTGCGGTTTTACAGTCAGTGCATCTCAAGACATCCGAATTCATCAATAGTAATTAAAGTTTCAGATCAGGATATGCATGAGTAACGGAGCTGAATGGCCAGGGTTTGCACACCAGTTACTGCAAAATCTAAGCTGTATATTTTAAAGTTGCCAGGCATTAGGGCGCTTGGAAGTGGTTTATTAGCTGTGCTACCTCTCTGCTCCTGATTCTGCAGGCAACCTGGAATGCTACCATGTTAAGACCCCACACTTCTTTTCCTTTTTTTATGCATATGCATAAATGCACACATACATATGCATAGAAATAAATGAGTAAACACATCAAGCAACCGCCCTATAATTTCTGTGGACTCAAATCCTGCTTCTTCAGATGTATTCCTTGGTCTGTGAGGAGTCCCATAGCAATAGCTTTGTAGGTAATATGTTTTGAAAGCGTAATGTGTTCTGAAAGCATAACCTTTTCTCTCCTCTCCTTGGTATAGTTCAGTCAGAAGCTGCATCACTGCATACTTCTGTGCAGCCCCTGAATGCCCAAAGTCCAAGACAGCCTATAGTCACAGATGCTGTCAAAAGACAAACTCCTTCCACAGTCCTATATGACCCCTAGGAATCAGAGCTGAGAAGGAGCCAAGCAATTTACACGGTCACCTTCACTGTCGTTGAGCTGCCCACCTCTGTCCAGTTCTGCACATGTTACAGAAAGTCTGTGGAAAAAAATAAAGTGGTTTAATGGAACAAAGGAACAGATACTTTGGTGGGGAGAAGTGGCTTTTTGTGCTATGAACTAATCTTCTCATCTGTGCATAATAACAGTAGGAGTTACAGTGACAACCTTTCATCTGAACTTTAATTTTATCCTCTTCAAGCCTGTAACATGTCAGGAGCTTCCTTCCAATGGGAAACAAACTGCATACTTTCAGATGGAAAAGCATAAACAATGAAGCAGCTATTTGTTAAAGTTCTGGATTGATAATATGTTCTAAGTTACAGTACTAACAAAAGGATAAACAAAATATTTCAGAGAAGTTCCATATAGGAGATCACCTTCGACGTGGTAGCTTTCAACTAAAAATCTGGAGAGATGGGAAAGAAAGTCTGGTTTGTTGTTTCTGCCTTTCATTTTAAAGTTGTCATCATTTACATCTCAAAATCCCTGAATCCTAATAAACTGTTGTTTCCTCTTTCTGCGTTCCTCTAGGCAATGGATTTAAACATTCCAGTGCTGGCAAGGAACATTCCTGGGAATGCAGCAATAATAAAACATAAGGAAACAGGACTGCTATTTTCAAATCCTCAGGTAAGAAAACAACAGATCTTAGACCTTTCCCTTCCAAAGCCTAGGTTCATTTTCCATGTTTGTGTTTGCAAACTTGGCTTTTCCTCTCAGCAGCTTTTTCTCAGATTCTCCTACAATCCTGTGTTTTAGACTGCCTTTCTTTGCATTCACTTTGCAGTTCACTAAACTCTGACTAGGTGTCAGCCTTGCTGAATGTTTGCCTTGCCTGTGCTGCTGTACAGCGTGCCATCTGAGTGGCGCACTTCAGGTTTGAAGGCTCCATAAGCCTTCCAACTCTGGAAGAGATGCTATACTTGTGTCACAGTTCCCCTTAAGTAGTAACTGAAATACAAACTCATATTTGACAAGGAGTTTCTAACCAAAAGAACTAAGAGTCTGAAATTTTAGATAATACGTTATCTCTAATTTCTAGCAGTAAGTGTTAATATAAAGCACTATCAGGTTCAAGATATTGCTCAGTCAGAAAATAATTAATGATTAAAATTAAGCAAAGGGTTAGAATGGAGTTTCTGTGAAGAGAAGTGAGAGTGGGGACAGGGAACACTACCTGTATTTAAATGCTAGAAATTTTCATTTTATTTTCCTGCATTACGGCTTTGCTGTTACACATGCGTTTTTATCCAGCTCAAGACTAAAAAAGCCCTTACTAGAATAGTCCATTTGTAAAGTAGAAAATGTATCATATTTATTTACTTTATGGAGTGTGTGTGTGTGGTTAATGCCTCCTGTTAAGTTGTACTTCAGGAAGGCAAATTCTCTCATTTAATTCTGGGGGCTTTTTAATAGAAAAATTCTATTGTTTGCTTGTTTTTTTTTTTTTGTTTTTTGTTTTATGGGATATGCAATGTTTCCAATAGCTTCTATGGAGAAAAAATTCTTCATTAACATCTGAATTTTGTTCTCTTCTTGCAATATCCTTTGGAAATGGGATACTTCCAGGCTAGTGGAGGCTGAGATATAAAGCTGTTTATAAAATCCTTTGTATTCCCTGCAAAAGCCCATTGACTTCCATATGCTTCCAGAACTTGACGGATATATGATCATGTTGAACACACAGATAGATAGCTTCCTTGCTATGAATTCTCATACGTTCTGTTGGTTCCCTCAATATGCTGCTTACATTTGGCTTGTAATTCAAATACATTATTCATTCCATACCCAATTAGCTTCATCATACATCCTTGTAAGAAGCCTCTTTTGCAATCTCCAAGCGTCCTACATTCCGAGTGTTTCCTTGGAATCCAAGATCAATTAAAAATACGCTATATATTTCCTTACTTGGAGGAAAGTGCAAATTTAAATACAGAATTAGGCCCAGTGACATCAGTGGCTCTGTACAAATGGCTAAGGACTTCCTTTTATGTCAGAACTGGAGTCACAGGCTGTAAATATGTCTAGAACACTGTAAGCTTAGTTTATATAAACCCCTTCTGCCCGAGATCCCTTCTCTGCAACATGCTATAGCAAAGATCAGAAACTCCCCTATTCTGCTTTTTGACCCCCCTTTTGCAGTTACTCTAGCTCAGAAGTCCACAGAATCTCTTTGACATGAAGATGGTGACTTGCATTACCATATTCATACTCATAGGTAATATTTGTATTGGAATCACTAATGTTTGTGCAGATAGATAACCTATCTTAGAAAGGAAGGTAATAGTCCTTCTTTTCTGTAAAACATCAATTGTATCTCATTTAGTAAAAGCCCTTTTATCCTGTCACTGTTGTCAAATACAGTATAAACTATCAAAGTTTGGAAATGGGTCAGGAAAGTACTTGTTTACAAGGGTAATACTCTTAACTCCACTGCAGTTGTTGAAAACTTTCTTCATGAGCTCAGAATGCCAGTCATCATCGCTCATGGCTTTAACGTAACCATTTACTCTTGTTCCTTATCTCCCCAAACCATATCAAATACAATTTTTAAACCACTGTACATAGTCTATCATGGGTTGAAAGTTATATTAGACCAAAGAAATGTGATTAAGTTAAAACACAGTTTCAAAGTAGGTTTCATATTTTTATTGTTGTAAGAAGGAACAGTTTGCCCATGGCAGTTTGGATACTGCCTTAGAAGATTCAGTTGACAACAGGGAGCAGAAAACATCTTCTGGTAAGAAGTTTTGTGGGGTCTGTTACTCTGATTATTTTGACCTCTTAAGTATCTGGTATTTTGTGCCGCAACCTCAATTGCATCAGGTTAGTTAGGGAAAAAGCCTTTAATCATATAGGGAGATTACTGCTGTGTTCAGGTGTTTGTGAAAGTCTCCTGCCTTGAAGAATCCAGACCACCAAGGATTAGAAAATGTCAAAGATATTTTCATTGCTACGCAAGTTTAGTGGATCCTGTCTGGTTGTGATGATACAGACTGTATCACAGCTCAAGAGTAGAAGGCACTGCTTATTTTCAAGTTGTTACTGATCTGGGGAGGGAAAGCTTTACAATAAAGTTACCTTAGATACGAGCAGTTGTGTATGGTCTGCGGACTATCTTATCTTTTGAAAGCTAAATAAGAGGGATATAGAATTACCATTATACAATGAGAATTGTTTTAAATTGTGAATGCTGATGGTTTTCTTCTTTTGTTCTTGCTGAAAGTGAGCCTTTGCAGCTTACAGGGAAGTAGGAAATTCTGTGCATGACTGTAGTTATCGTTATCCATTTGCATTTATGCTGAGACTACTTGACTGGAAATAGAGAAAGCCTTGCCAGTCACTGAAGACAATACTTGCATAGAAACAGTTAATGGAGAAGTGAAAGCTATGAAACGTTTTGTCCTTGATACTACCTCACTACTTTTAAATCATAGTTTGATCCTGCCATTACTTGAATTTGCAAGTTTATGGAATATTTCACACTGACTTAATAGGACCTGAAATAAAAAAATAAGTAATAGATAAGAATAGGGCAATAAATAATGCAAAACCACGCTGAAAGGGAAGACAGTTATTCAGCATTCTGAGTTTCAAAATTACATGTTCAGCATCTGTAAAAGCTCACAGAAGGAGCTAAATAAACAGGAGGAGGTAAATAAACTTCAAAGCCAGTAAGAGAGGCCAAGCACCAACCAAGTTTGAGAGAGAGTGGGTCCTGGAAAGACTTGTGTTAGCAGAGACAACTTTTGAAGTGGTGAGAGGGAAACACAGCTCAGCTGAGAACAGGCACGAATACACTGAACATACATTACTCTCCTCTGCCAGACGTGGGTCAGCACCACTGCCAGCAGGGCTTCAAGCCAGAATATTGCCCAAGTTTTCAGAGCTTTCAACCTTCACACTGACCAGACTAATTTGCAGTTTCTGGCACTGCCAGCAGTCACTGTTTATACTCCCCTAGAAATATTGGCCCGTTGCCCTGTGAAGTACACAGATGGGCCAGCTGACTTCTGAGCTGTGCCCGCCACTGGGTTGATCTGTCGCTATTCTGAATTTACATCTGGCACTCGCCTTCCCTTGGGTGATTCTCTGTTGTTTAAGAATCATGTTCCTTTATCTGCTGAAGCTGATATGAAATGGTTTAATTGCACAGTTACTTTCATTACATAAATAATATATTAACCATGCATCTTATTTTCATTATGTGTGAGCTGCAGTTCCGATGTAGTTCTCATGGTAGTTGAAGGAATAGTCATTCTTTTTACTCAGTGCACTCACTTTCTAGCTTTATTTCCCAGATACCTGCATATCTGCGTCTCTGCAAACTATTATACAGAATTTCTTTTAGGTACTATATAGAGAAGCTGATGTTTTCTTTAAAGATGGTCGGTCAGTTCACCGGGAAAAAAAAGTGTTAGGGATGCTGCTGTTGAAAAATGCTTGTGTCTGAAGTGAAGTACTATCCATAGAAAGGGCACATGAAGTATCTGTTCTGGAGGTACACGAGATGATCTTCTCTCCTGTTTGTTCTGGGTAATGGCTAACTACTGAGGTTCAGCTTTTACAGTGTTTTTCTGTCACATGTAATAATACTGATTTCTGTATGTGAATAAAAGGCTTACTACAAATATGGATGTCCCCCAATAGTAAGTTAGCATGCGCATCTCCTCCTTCATTCTGGCTGCTGAAGTGCATACCCTTATGTTTGGTAATTGGTAAGTCATTGATGAATTTTTCCCCTCCTTCAGCAGGAGTGAAGGTTACTTCACATCTACAACAAAATATGAGAATGCACAAAACCGTGTGCAGTATCACTTGCACGAATTCAGCGGAACAGCTGACAGAGCCATGTTACCACACTGTAAATAGCTTGTGTATCATCAGCTTCTAGAACAGAAAAATTGAATGTTCAATTTTCTGAAAAAGCTCCGAGTTCTGAATGTCTGCATTCTGCACGTGGGAGCTTCAGACTTACCACAAAACTGTGACTGAAATGCAAGTCAGTTTAGTTAAGTGAGACACCTGAAAAATGAAGTTATTGCTTTCTAAAGCTGAGCATCCAAGACAAGCTAAGCCAGCTGTTCAAAGGGTATGAGGCAAAACCCAGATAAGTCATAGTGAATCTTCCCACTGGCTTCCAGTCAGATTGCAGGTGACTTGTAGGTGGTCATATTTGATTAGTAGAAGTAAAGATAAAACTAAGAAGTCCTTATTCTCTGCTTCCTGGTATTTTTCCATTTGCTTTTTCTCCCTCCTGCAGTTTCTCAGCTTTATGCTTTGGAGTCAGTTTGGCATTTTCCTGAAATTATCTCCAGCACTAAATATTGTAACTGTGAATAAGGATCTAATTTCTTCTATCATTTACATGTTTCCAAGTTTTTGTCCTCTATATCCACATTTTAAAAGAATGCTAATAGGAGTACCTGTCAAGAAATGTTACATTGCTGCTTCTGTTCTTAGGTAATTTACATAAATTATTTTTAAACATTACATAAAATCCTCCACAGGAACATAAAATTAAAGTTGGAATGTAGTTCAGTGTGAACAGTATTTATTACTGTGATTATATAGGCAACTGGATGAAGCCACCATAAGTCATGTAAGTCTTTCCCACCTTGCCTGCTCTGTATTCTTGGCAGATATTGAGGAAGGAAAGGAGGAAAAGAACGTGGCTCTAAAGCTGGAGTCAGTGGCTGTATCTGCACTGTCTGAGAGAAGCAGCCTCAGGGTACTTCCTGGACCAACCTTACTTAGTATTTTTAGGATGAGAATCACAGGAAACCAGATAACTCCCTCTTTGGGCCATGTGAGTTCCAAGGGAAAAACTGATATACTGATAAAATGAGCACATACCTGAACACCAAGGTAGCTGTGGATGGAAAATGGGCTGGAGGTGAAGCATGTGGTCCTCCTGGCTAGTCCAAAGGCTGATTTGTCAGTGCTGTGTGGACAGAGCAAAAACTACAGTACTGTAAAATAAGGGGTTGTTAATACACATGTATGAAAATCTTTCTATTACCTAGTTACAAACCTTTCTGACTATTCAAATTTGATGCCAGTGATGCATATATTGATAGTTTATCTTGTCAGTGAGAGCCAAAGCAGTGATTATAACATGTTTAATGTGATTTAACATACCAGCGTTTCCCAGGGGTCACTTTATAGCTATGTATTATGCATACCCATCACTTGCATTACAACAGGGAAACTGATTCCGTGGTAACCAAAGATTTTCTATCCATGTATGTATTTATATACACTGTGTACTTAGATTTTCAAGTATAGCTTAGTAGTCAGCCTAGTGTTCATAAAAATTCTGGTCTTGTTTGTGATAATGCCTTTCACAGCCGATAGACTGTGTAAATAACATATCTCTGTCTCCCATCCTTTTTGTCCCCCGCATCCCTATGCACTGATCTTCACTACCACTTGTGTAGTAGTGCAGTATCTTAATTTTCCATTGACACAATAGCAGTCTGCTTTTCTGAGCTGAACCAAGACGCAAAGATCTGAGCACATTTATAATCGAGCTAAAGTATTGGAAGTTGTCTCCTGATAGAAAATTAGACCAGCTGCTCCGAACAGATTAGTTCAGACATCAGATCTCCTTTCACATGTTGGAAGTTCACAGTTTCTCTTCCTTAGAACTAAATAAATTAGAGTGGCAGAGGAGCAGGCAAAGGAAGAGCTGTATTTTGGCCAGTACAGTTAAAGGAAATTAATATGTTTTATTGCAGAGCTTGTTTTGCTAACACTGCTGTGTCTGTAAGTGCCCAGATGCATCTGCTCCAGAAGAGCCTGTTGCTGCCTGCCTGTGCTTATCTTCATACTGTAACTGTTTATGTTGGTTTTTAGTCTTACCATAAAACTAGCTAAAGATGTCACAGTAGCAGTGAGATACAAGTTTAGCTGAGCTGAGATCAAAAGCCTGTTGCCAGTTGTCCTCCATGCAGGCGACCAGATGAATTATTTAATTTATAATCAGCCTGGTTTTCTAACACTTGGGCAGGCAAACAATTTTTGAGTCATTAAATTTGTTGCTCTTATTTGTCTTAATGCTCATGGGATTGTCTGTGATTTTAAATGTCTTAGTTGGCGGGCTGTGTAAAATGATATACAGAATAATTATTTATTGATCACTGTTTATAAATAAACTATGATACTTGACCTTGAAAAATTCATTTGAATGACTTCATGTATTGGCTCACAGTTGAAGAGCTTTACTGAAATCACAGCCGATATGGGTACAAGCTAGTTCAGTATCATTAGAACTTTCTTTATCTTTTTTAGGAGTTTGTT
The DNA here is from genome assembly GCF_034315485.1 of Pezoporus occidentalis. Lineage (NCBI taxonomy): Eukaryota > Metazoa > Chordata > Aves > Psittaciformes > Psittacidae > Pezoporus > Pezoporus occidentalis. The sequence goes on along the minus strand of NW_026915691.1, from coordinate 8,536,006 downwards.
GTGCTGTCCAAGAGTTTGATGAATGACCCCATTATGGAAAAAGAAATTGTAACAAAAGCCAAAGACTACATGAAGAAACATCATTCATGGGAAAGTGAAAGAAAAGCCTATGAGAACCTTGTCCTAAGACTCCAGTGAATTGCAAGACCACAACTGATACCCACCAGTCTATGTAAAGCACTGTAATGGAGGATGTACAGTTAGATTTGGGTTTCTCTTGGTTTCTGTTTTGAAGAGATATTAAGACATGCATTAATATTCTGTTCAAACATACCAACATCACAGGAGTTGTCTGCTATTCAAACTCAGATTTTATCTAATTCAGCACACTGTCTCTAGTGTACCAGTTCATCACAGACCAGTATCATTTTGTAAGATCACATAGGAGAAATACACTCTTTGAACGCAGTTTTCATTGTTGTAAGGCCTCAAAGGGAGGATTTCTTGTATGCAGTGGAGCACACCACTACATAGAGCCCACATGACTGTTGTAATCATACTGCATCCTAACCAAACTGCAGTTATACCAATCTGAATGTATTTAGGTACATTTGACATGCACATACATGTTCAGAAAGCCAGGATTAGGTATATAAGCAGAGTATAAAATTATCAGGATGGAAGCTTTCTTAAGCCTGGAAGATCAACATTTCTATTGACTGAATAATGACCTACAGTTATATAATAACTGCATAATTGCCAAAAAGCAAACAAGAGTGTTGCTGCTTGAGAAGAGTGAGGAGTATAGGGCATGTTTTGTACTGCCCTCTGGGTACCTGAACTGCTCTCAGGTTAGCTGATGTGACCAAACTATCCTGTGCCTGCTTTTTTTCTTGGGACCAGAACAGGAAGGCTGGCACAGCACCTGCAGCCGTACATGGCTTCAGATTCCTGAACTGCACAGCACTGCCTACAGCAGCAAGACGTGCTCGCAGACAGAGATGCTTTGTTACATGAACTACCTCTTAGTTTGCCAGTTTTGTTGGTACCTCTGTGATTTATTTATTTACTAAAAGACTTATGAGAGCTGTGAAAAGGGAATAGGGGGTGGGTGTATTTTCAATTTACTAAGTATTTTGGTACTGTTTGTTCTCATCTGTGGCTTTCAGGATATATTGCAATATATTGTAGCAGGCTGTTCTAAAGTGAGACTTACCTGGGTTTGAAGTCCATACTAATCATTCCTTCCAGCTTGGTGCTTCTGGACAGATCTTTGAATCTGTAACTGGTCAAAGGATTTACATTTGCAGAAAACAAACAGCAAAGGTCATATTTTTAACTACTTGTTATTAGGAAACTATTTGCTTTTTTGTATAGGCTTGATCCTGCCAATGAAAACCAGTGAGATGTTTCCTGTTGATGTAATGGCTGTTTTATCAGACTTTTCTTTGCAATAATGAAGTCCACTGTATATTTGAAGCTTTCCTCTTTATTTTTGATGTTTTGCAACTGTTGGGACAGTAAAAAAAAAAAATAGGCAATTTGAATGCTGTATATTGACTTCTCCAAAATCTCCCCCACCTTTTATTGTAACGGGCTTATGCTCAGCATTGCCTTCAATAACACAGTCCCTCAAGGGCAAATCTGGTCTGGCTTGAAGTCCAAGCATTGCTACATTCCCTTTTGAACACAATTTTCCTAAACATTTCTGGTGTATCCTTTGGCATGCTGGGATGTAAGAACCTGTGCACTAGTTCTCAGGTTAAAAGCCAGCAGCCAACATGTACCATTGAACAACTGCTAAGCCTGCAGCTGAATCAGCCTGTTGGGTTTTCCCTGTTGTCTCAGGAGGCACTGTGTTTCTTTGGACATCTCCATTACCAGTGACTATTGAGGCCTCTTGTGTCAAGACACATACCACTGTGTATTGAGGCAGTGTCTCAGTTGGCCACTATATACTGAAGGAGGAACCTCAATAATATGGATTTTCAGCATGATGTATGTCGTGTAGAACTGTAACAAGCAATAAAAAAAAAAACAAACAACCCTATTTAGAGCCAACTGAGCTGACCAGGAGTCCTGTTCCTCTCAAAACATCTCTCAGAAGATCTCTGCCACTGTATCTCTGATATCGGCTTTGATCCTTCCACCCAGAAGACAATCAAGTATTGGATGTCTTCTGAGAACTACAAATTGTTAAAAAAACCCAAATCAAATACATAATGTGTGACAGAAGTCTAAGCATTGAAATAGCGGTAAATTATTAGTCACAGTAATGATCAGAAAGCTTTTTCTAAAGCATGATACATTTATAACCAGCCATCAAGCAATTCAATACATTGATCTGGAATTTGTGCTATTTCTAGCAAAACAAAACATGTTCAAGTGAGAAATTCTGCTACACCCTCAGAATGTAATTAACATATGATTTTTCAGGCTGTATTTCATCTATAAATACAAAATCTGCATCTGGGAAACAGCATGCTCATTTGCATGTGATAACCATCACAGAAGCACAAACAACCCTTCTGCAATATATGCATTAAGGGGAAAAAAAATACAAAACAACCAAAATAGTGGTGAGCTCAGCCCTCAGGACTGTTTTATAGTCATCAAATGAGGCAGCGTTCATCAATCAAGGGCATTCAGCTTTGATATCATTTATCACTGGGCTTGTGTTCTGCAACGTGAAGCCTGTCTATTAAGGCTAAGAGGTTGGGGCAACAACTGCTAGGGAATTTCATTGCAATAAATTGCTATTGAATTTATGTTTTAAATTTCATCCACTCTTATGTTCCAGGTCCATAAATATTCAATGAGATTTGCAAGTCCTTGTAAAGAAAGTATTAGACCCATACAAGCAATTTTAGGTATATCTTTCAAGCAACTTCACTCAAATACTTTTATATGTAAGAATAATCCTTTCATTGTCCTGCAGCCCTAATTATGGTATTTATCCTCCCCCCTTCAAAGCCCCGTTTCTTACCCTAGCAGCTTTTTAAGCAAGGCACAGCTTGATGAGCTACAGATCCAAAAATAGCACTTGGTCTGTTTACAGGAAAAACCTGCATTGTGCATTTACCCCATGGCTAATTCTGTATTTCAGGACCTTAAAATGTAAGGTTAATTAATCCAATTACATGGATTTTATTTCGCAATTAATTCTGCCACTGAATTCGGAGGAACTAAATGAAAGCAGTGGACCTGTACAATGGGTACTACTATGCTGTTCCCTTTCTTGGCACAAGTACTTCAGAAGTGGAGACAATTTGGTAGTGTATGGCAAAACCCAGCTAGAGCCTGGGGAGTGTGGAACGATAGCTTCCTGAAGGGGGATTTCATTTTAATTAGCCCTAAAGCAGATACAGTCCAGGTTTTGGAGGTTGTTTCTACATTCCCAATGCAGCCATAACCAGCATGTGTGCTAGTTATACTGATACTGTGTTAAGTCTTCCCATTTCAGCCTGCTCCCAGGCAAAAAGTTGCTGTTGGCTTAAACCAGCAAGGATTTACCAGCTACCAGCTCCACAGCCTTGGCTCTGCTGTTCTCCCTTCCTTGGCTTCTGCACTAACAGGCAACTGCTCTTACTCATTACAGAGGGCCTCGGTGGGAAGCAAAAAGCACCAGAGGAAGGAACCTGAGTATGACCGTGGCTGTGAAGATATTACTATTTCAGTGTTCTAGAAAAGCCTATATCAGAGCAGTCCGAGCTCCAAAAATAATTCAGGTGACGTGGCATTTTAAGCATCAAATTTTAAATTCATCTGTAAGCACAACAAGAGTTCACTTACCACAGTTACTGGGGGTGCCAAGGATTGCAGGACTCCTCCCTGTTCAGCCGTGGTCAGTTTGGTAGCTCAGCTCAGTCAACAGCTTAATTCGTCCTTCTGGGATGCCACCTGCAATCTGACCACTGTGATTTCATTTTAACAGAACCTCAGTGCTCCAGATCAGCAAAGGCAGTTGTTTGGTAATCTCAGGCAAACTGGTTTTCATGTTTTGCTATTAACTTTCTTGACATAGCAGGACTTAAAACAACTGTCAAAAGAAAATGTTAAATAATATATTGGAAGATTTCAAAGTATTTGTGCTCCTTCTGAAAATCATTTACCATCAACTCTTCCTGAGTATTAAGAAATCCAAACATCTACAAATGGTACCTTTATGTTTAATGAATACACAAGTAGCTCAGTCTGCTGTTTTCAATGTATTTTCTCCTGTCTGTTGGGCTCATAACCCATTCTGTCCCTTTCTTCCCTCGGTCTTTTTAATCCTTCGGTCAACAACCATTCCACATGGAAATAAAGGGAAAGTTTTGTCAAAGGCTTCTTGGAGATGGGTGCTTCCATGTGGAAATCAATCATTTGGTGGCTCAGTGGGATCTGAGCTGTTTTCTTTTTTTCATTAAGTTGTCTAAAGTGATTTCATCACTCCACAATTTATTTCACTTCCACTTCCACTCTCTGGTTGGTCCAAGTCGAGTTGCTTTAATGTTTGAAACTTAAACCCCATATAAGAGCAGGTCTCTGCAGCCCTGCACATGCCCCAGTGTTCTTGGAGGCCACAGGTAGCTTTAATTCTGCCTGACATAGTCAAAGGAAAGCGTTGATCTTCCAAACTCTTAATTACATTTAGAATTTTAGAGTAAAGGGTGTATTATTAAAACAAAGGCCACCAACAGAAGAGCAAATTATAAGATACAAAAACCAATTACATTCTCTAAAGGGGTGGGTAACTTTTATGTGCACTTTAATCCTCTTTAAATGAACTGTATTTTCATCAAGTAACTATTCCATGTCATTCCTATGATATCTAATTCCAGGTATTAAATACTGAGGGTACTTGAAACTTCTCATCCTTTCCAACAATGTAGGGCAGCATTTGTTTTGTCCAGTGCCTGAAATACGATTCTAGAAATTCATTTCCCCTAGAGCATTACCAATAAGCTAATTTAAACCATTTTGTTTAAACAATACATTTCGTTACCAACAGCAAAAAACATCTACTTACTGAGAAATCATCGATGCGGACCCTGGCCTGAAACACCCCCACAGCACCCTTTAACCCTTCCTACTCCAGGGGCAAGTCGCATCACCTCTTCCATGACAGTTTAGCATTCTTCTCACATTGCAATTTCCATTCTTGTGTACTTCAGCACAAATCTCCTTTTAAGTCCAGCTACAACTATAACCTTGCTAGATAGAGGTCACTTATTTCATTTGTCTGATTCAATCAAGTTACATCAGGCACTGAAACAAAATGCCCCTGTGCTGCTTCAAAAATTAATCCCTGCCGTTGAGACGCTGCACTGTTATTTTAGTGGCTTTAATGAAGTGAAATGAGTTAGGGAATCTTTAATTTAACTGGAGTAATATATCAAAAGCTTATATGCTTGGAGCGTGGCCTTTGCCAGCCCTTACAGCCACCTAGGTTCTTTCCACGTTTTTTCTTTAAAAGACACATTTAAGTATGCAGTCACCTGAAGCCACATCTGCAATGTATGATTTCCTGCTTAACGTGTACAAGTGTTTGCTCCTTGCAGCACGCACTACGATGTACGCCCAGGTTAATCCCTATGCTTACCCACACTTGTCAGCGCCAGTACTCTGTGTTTAGAGGAGGGAGGAGGCTGCAGGCTCTCTCTATGGCTTTTAGGCACAAGGCTGTTCTGGTCTGCCAATACCATTGGTAGGAACGATTGGCTCTACAGCCCCTGTTTACATACCCGTTATAATCCAGCAATGACACCAGTTATTTGAAGAGCAAGGTAAGGCTGTAAAGGTAACACACTCTAACAAAGTAGCAATGTTTTCAAATATTGGTATAAAATATTAGCACTTCAGTCCCTATGTAGAAATCGACCACTGAATTCAAACTGTGACACTGATGTGGCACTACCTCTCACTCCTCAAACAGCATCAGCAGCTGTTAGGTTACAAGGTGCTATCTGACATGAATAAAGGCATTAAAGGCTGTCTCACACTTCATAATGTGGTTTAAAATAAGTTTGTCTTGGCCAGGTATTAGTGACAATATGGCTATTTACGAGCTGCACTGCAAGCCAGGCAAAAGCAACAGCATCTTTTTCTGTATGGAAGTAGAGCAAAGTAAGGCAATGGGAAATTTAATAACCATTTTCTGGAATAGGGGAACATTAGTATTACATGTTCTGAATATTCATCATCTTTGAATACCATTTCACTCTCTTTTTGATCTCAGTATGACCCTAGTAATGATTCTACTCTGAACAGGTTTAGTATCTTTCACAAAGTCTGTAGCTCATCTTCAGTTTTGTATTTACTGTTTCTTACTGATTACATCTCTTCTTGTAGCCTTGAGAAATGCTCTGAGGTGTCACCAGAGTATTGTGCATCTAGTTACCTAGTGCAGCTTCCATCCTTTTTAGTTACTTTTCTGTAGCTTAATGAGATCATTCTTCTATCCCCTCCACTCTTAAAACATTTGTCCCTGCATGTTATTTCTTTGAATAAGACATCAGGATGTGTTTAAGGAGAAGTCTTCCAGCCATCACTGTTAAGTAACAGTGTTCTACACTGAAGCCACCTCTGTCCTTTCATCCTACAGCCTGCTGAGCTCTGATTTTGCCAGGAGGCAGCTCTATAGCAGGATGGAGTCACCCGACTCAGCTCGAATGTGGGATACCCTTTGCAGGAGCAGCCCAGTACACAGGGCACTGTGCACTGCTGAGACACAGGAGCTGTAGATGTGCCTGTGGACATACAGGGAAAACCGTGAGTGAAATGGGAAAGTCAGCACAGCAGAAACAGAAGTGTGTCCTGGGGTCTCCTGATGCCTGATGTGCCAGTGATGGACACACACAGCAGCTCAGCTGAAGGAAGAGAGACAAATGCTTACCCTGCCTACAAAGAAATGAGCGGAGGTAATCTTGGATCCATGGAAAAGAAATGATTACTCAGCAGGGGAATTTCTGCATGAAGATAAATAGTCAGGAACTGATTTCCTCTAAGCTACTTTATGGTTAGCAAGATTAATCTCCCCTTCACATGAGGATCTCATAAATATAGAAAACTATTTTTCCACATTTCCTTTATGGTCAGTGGAGAGTCCAGGCCTCATCAAAACTATAGTTCATCAACATAGCCTTAGGTGAGGGTGATTCGCCTAGAGCAGATATGTGTCTCCATTGGGTGAGACCTTTTTAACACCCCCAGCTCAGTAAGGTAAAATCCACCCCAAATTCAGGTGCCAACTTTCTGACAAGGGGTTGGCACTGGAGGACAGCATCTTTTTAGAAAAACACCTGAAAGAGCCACAAGAAACAGATACCATGGAAGGGAGGAAGCTCTTGAAGATGTGTGAACTCTGCAGGTGACAGCAGCATCCCACCCATGTGGTGTGGGCAAGGTTGCTGGCAGATGGGACATGCTATCCATTAGGACAGCAGTGAAACTGGCTACAAACATCTCTGAGCTTCCCTTGATCACCCTGTTACACCTGGGTAGGGTGTAACACAGGGGAACAGCTGTTCTGATGACAGATCTACCTGGAAGAGCATCCGTCCAGTGCACACAGCTATAGACAACAAGCAGAACAAGTGTTCCCCAGGATGTATTCACTGCCTAATTTGCTGTTTTGCCCTCAGCAGTGTTTTGGGTTTTTGACACTAATTTTTCTGTATTTAAATACATCTAAAACTACTAATAAATGTATCAGTTCTGCTATAACATTTGGGGAAGGAAATGTAATTATTTTCTAAAAGTAAACAACAGGTAACTTTCCTTTAATTGAAGGAAAGGCTGGTTCCTGAATCACAGCAAACTTGGTTCCTGCTTTAAGCAAAGACACCACAATGGCTTGATCTCAAATCCCACAGAAACCTGCATCCACTGTTAGCTTTGTGCACTGCAGGTGTGTAAGAGTCAGAACAGGTCTACACCTTCCTAAGGTGTCGCACTGATGTAAAACGTGTTCCAGCGCCACCACAAATGTCACACAAATAACATGCATACAAGGACTTCCAATCATGTGTCTTAGTACTGGAGGATTTCCAGAAAGACAGAAACTTAATCACAGGAAGCAAAAAAAGCCCAGAAAGCCTTTGGATGTAGCAGGTACTTTTGTGATGCTCTTTCAGAAGCTGTCACATAATATAGATGCTGTTCTCCCCAGCATCTTTGTAGTTTTGCCTGTAAATTATGTTTCCCCGTTCCCATCTATTTTTGGTAAGGCCAGAAGTCCCCCAGAGCACTAAAATTACCTCTGTCAGAAATGTCAGAAGAGTTTACAGCTGAAGTAGGTGTTTGCCTGGAACACGAGAACCAGGTACACCTCATGTGTGCTGGGGAGATACTAAAGTCAAGTTGCTGCCACACCGCCTTCAGGGGAAGACTTGGGAATGTGGCTGTACTGGAAGCAGAGACTTCTGTAGCGTGTCTGCTTTGGAAGATCAGAGAAAATAAGTCATATTATCCCTCTGGGCTTGAACTGTGAGCCACTAAAGACTGAGCAAGATTAAATTATTTTAAATAAAACCTTCTTGCTTCATCTGTTGGGAGGAAAAAAAAACAGAAGAGCCCCTTAATACAAATGCAATAATTGAGGATACACTGGTGATGCTTTCCCTGCTTTCCCCCTTCGTATATTGTCAGTTCTCCCTACAACATTCCAGGGTTAGAACCTCTCTGCCTAGTAGTGCGAAATAAGTGAGCTCTTACTTTTAAGAGGAAAAGTCAAATTCTGTTGTGGCAGTGTTAAAATTCAGTTGCATCAAGCTTTATGTGTAACTGAGCATCCATCCACCTAAGCAGTGAAAACTACATTTTCAACAACACATCAATTGGCAGGATCTTATTAAGAAATGTAAAACCACCCAAAACATGTTATTAGAGAGAGTAAGCCTTGCAAAGACTTTTTAGAAGGACACTAATGGCTTAGACCTTGAGTTCAGATTTGGGGAATGCAGAATATCAAATAGACACTAAAAGCAGCTTTTGTGTGTGTCTTTGCTCCGAGGCACCAGGGCCTCGGGGCATTCCCATCTCCCACTGATGCTATTAAGAATATTGGCTGTGCAGTACACCTCAGAAGTCAGACCTTTGTGTCATAAACTGGGCACTCAACTCTCTCTACCACTTTAAAACTGGGGATTTTAACTGTTCCATCTCTCTAGGTTCCCTGTAGTTTTCAGGCCAACAGAAAATACGAAGAAATCCAGATTTTGCAGGGAAAAAAACAGCTATGACAAGTGCATTGTCATGTACTTGTGACAACTGTCAGCACATAACCTCAGAGCAAAAGACGCCATCTCTGGCCATGGATACCCCAACTTCCTCTGTGGAACAGGGGATAGCTGTGGGCTGATACAAAAGCTGCCAGTACCCATTCACAGGGGAAGCAGATTAATACCCTAAACCCCCAAACCACCTTTGTGTATATATATGCAACTGCGTGAGCAAAAGACCCGTGTTTTCCTGCACATTATGCTCCATTATTTTTGAAGACAATGGTTTCCCTTGGCATTAGTACTCAATGAATGGTAAGTTGATTTCAGCTGAAAGACTAAACAAACAAGCACTAACAATGAGAATAAATCAGATTGCAGCAGCACTTTCAAGTAGCTGGTAAAAATAGTATTTTAATCAAATAACTCAGCTGTAACTGCCATGAACTGCTGGGGAGGTTAAGGCTCTAGCTCAGTATCCTAGTGAGAAAACACACAGAATTATTCAAACCACATGATTTCATTGCCACTGCTTGACTTGGATTTAAAGCAGAAGATGGCAGGCCGAGTTCCCATCCCCACTGCCAAGTTGAAGCCACCAACAGAACAAAGGTTAATGCAATATTCTGAAAGATGAGAATTTAACAGAGAATTGCAATGTGTATAGCAATTCCTGTGGCCAGGCTGGAGTGGATACCTTCAAAATAAAGGATTTGGGGGGTGGGTTTGGTGTCTTCCAAAATGAGGCATTAGGCCACAGGACTCTAGACTAGTGCTTGTGAGATGAGAGTTTAGCATGCAGTGGCCACGCTTGCACAGGAGGCGACTGCTCCTATATTGTGGGAATACTGAGAGATGAGTAATGGGAAAGTCCAAGCTGCTCAAACAGAGCGATGCTGAAGATCAAAGCGAACGCTGCAGGTGACGCCATTCGGGTGTGCTCTGGTGTGGCTGAAGTTAGAATGTGGCTCTGAAGGATTTAGCACTCAGTGGACGCTGTGGGAACCCCACTTCAGCAAACTGTCAGGCCTCTTCATGGGCAACAAGCAATGTACAGTTTGAAACGTATTCTCAGTTAACATCAGTGAAATGAGACATAACATGACTGCAGTCTGTGCGCCTGTGTCAGATTAAAACCAGCCCTTAGCTTGCCTTAGAACATAGTTCATGTTAAACGGAATTAGAGCTGAACAGAGCTGAGAACATTATTTTTAACCTTTTTTTCTACAGAGGGCCTTACCCAGGGACTGCCAGATTATGTTTTGAGAGCAAAAGACAGTCATCTTATTCAAGCTTAGGCACAGACCTTCCGCGTTCCCACATCCAGCCCAGCAGCAGCACCCAAACCAGAACAGCACTTCCAGAAAAGCATCTAAAAAACCAGCATAAACCTGCTGGGATCCTGGGTGACCTGGTCCCTCACTGCAAGAAGCTCGTTTCTGGTTCTACACTTATACAGCTACAGCTCCGTACCCTGACGGTCACGTCTCTGCCTATGGATTAAAGACTCTCTTCAAATTTATGTTCACCGCCTAAGTACTTTGGCGTTATGATCAAAGCACCACATAAGCTCCCTTTGATACATGGCATGGATTGCGCTCCTTGACTCTCTCTCTTGCTCTAAGGACTTTTTCAACCTTTTAATATTCCCCTCTCTGAATCCTCTCCAGTTCTCAGTGGCTGAAGTGAAGAGGAAGATCAAGTCCCACACTTGTGAACATGTTCCACTTCTCTTTTTTGCTGCCCAATACTAACACAGGGGTGCTGTCAGAGGCCTCTTAAACCTAGCAGCCTGAACTCTTTACTAGAAAACATGATGTCAACTTAGACTAAAACCAAACTTACCAAAAGGATATGCTTAATAAAACCTACTTTGATTGTGGATGTCAGCATAGAGTTAGAGGTTGATAACAGTGACAACAGCTCTGGCTTCAGAGGTAAAAAGGACTAAACCATCAACTGTCTCAGTAGTCATAAAAAAGAAAGAAAAGGACACACTAATGCAGTAGAGTTTGCTCTATAGAGAGCAGTTGAAAGTGTTGCACTTTTCTGTAATACTGAAAGAGAATATTCCTCAAATCCAACTGCCCTGCAACTGAAGCAGGTATTTGTAATGAAACAAAACACTCAGCAGGAAGCCTATCACCACTGCTGCACGGCTGCTTTCCTACACCACTGCTTGCTCTGCCCACCCTCACCAGAGGGCCCTGCCTGGGCTGGGGTTAGGCTGTGCTCCACACACTGCCCCAGCCCCTGCTCCTGCTCCCCTGTTCTGTCTCTCACAGCCCAACCTGGAATAAAGATCATCCCTGCTTTCCTCTCTCTGCCTCCACAGGCCAGTTTGTCACAGCCCAGCGCAGCAGGGTCGGGAGCTGCGGGAACAGATGTGTGCTGCACCAGTGCCTTGAAGCAGGCGGCTGGATGAGAGATGCTCCCGGCATAAATCAGCATGATCACAGCTCGGTGAGGATGAGCACAGCATCTGCAGCTGCACTGGCTCAGGAAAGCCATGGAGCCCAGAGAAAGGTGTAAGAAAACAGGCTCATCCCTGTGGAGCTGACACCTTCCTCACTGTGCTGGCACTCACCCTGTGCCCAGCTCTGATGGCTGCACTGAAACTGTGTGTGATGGGGGTTTGCATGTTTGCTTCCTGCAGTGATAAGTACTGCTGGGGAGAAGGGTATACGCCCATGATATTACTGTTTCCCTGCCTTTTGTCCCATTAGGAACCTATAGGTCTTGCTTGGAAGTGGGTGTGCACATCAGTACAGCCGGTGCCAGGCTGAGATGTGACATGACGCCAGCCATGATACAGCTCAATGGGTTTAATAATCCAAGTGGTTGCTGTATGGTAATATTGTATATACCAAAAATTAGAATTCATCTGTCCCCGGAGTAATTAAAATAATTGCCACCAGAGGAAAAAGCTCTGTGGACTATTGCTCCATATTGACTTTGATGGGAAACTACTTCTGTGACTGATAAATCAGGAGCAGACATTTGTGCCATGAACCTCTGCTTTCCAGTAAGATCGTTAATTGACTTCTCCATAAAGATTATGAATGACTCGAAAACTGGTTTATGCTGCAGCCAGTGGTCTTTTACTCTTCCACACCAAGTATTTAAATGTCAATCTATCAACAAGTTGTCCACTGGGAACAAGGCTGCCCTTGGAGGCTGGGAGCTCAGGCTGTGTTCCTTATTAGCCCTTTCCTAGACCCTCTATAGTAATTTAACCTAAAGTAAACCAACATGTGATTAATTCACTTACAAAAAGCACATCACCGTAGTTTTGATTACCCACCTCTATTATTTCCTCCAGAAAAACTTAATTTGAACAGTTGCAAATGAAGCCTTTTGAGTCCAGTTTTACCTAATTAAGGTTATTTAAAAGGCAAAAAACCTACAACCCTCCAAAATGTTATGGAACAATTCCCATAAGACTTCCCCCCAAAATAAGCATTTTACTTTATATTGAATATTCATTTCCATATGGAAAAAATTAAGGAAAACCAACCCCAACGCAAGACTTCATGAGCTGAAGCTTCCCCTGCTTTGTGTGTAGCTGTATCAGCAGCTGGGCCAGCCTGCCTCCTGCATTTTGATGCCTCATGCAGCTCCTGAGCCCACTCACATCTGATAGCAACAGATATGGTTAAAGGAAGGAACAAAAAAAACAGGTGGAAATTATTACTGCCTTGCTCTGCCTTGGCACCACATGTAAAAGCAATTGTGATCATGTCAGATTTCCCTGAATACACAGCACAGAGCCCGAAACATCTCCGTTAAGAGAAGTGAAATGCAACAGCAACCTCCAAAACAATGGAAGAGAAACCCTAAGATGCTTTTCTGTACTGTCACATGCTAGTTAGAGGTCCTAACGTGATCAGGGCCCCCCTCTCCAGCCCTGCAAGGGGACAGTCTCTAGTACATATCATCCACACTGCCAACCCTGAGCTGAACCCAAACAGAGCTGCCACTGACCACCAAGCCACCAGGGCCATCCAGCCAGGCACAACTTCCAGAGGACTGTAGGGCAAGGCAAGCCCAGGCCCTTCCTGCCAGCTGACAGAAACCTCACACCACCAAGATGACAAATAACCAACAATAACCTCTGACAGGAGCTGCTGGTAATGACTTGTTTCCTGTCTCTTGTTTCCTAAAAAGCTCTCCCAGACTCTTGACTAAATGAAATCAGTGAATCAACACACAAGGTCCAGGTATCAACTGTGCTCTACATTTAGGGGCAAATATAGTCTAAACAGCCAAATAATCATGCTCCTCTCTCAATACATACAGAATTTATGGTCACTGCAATATTTCAGCAAGGTACTTTCTGAAGGAGGAGCGGGCTGCAGAGCAATTAGGATGAAAAAGAGTTCTGGCTGCCTTTAGCTCCATGGCTCTCATCTGTCACAGAAGGAAATATATGCTGCTGCAGAAAGCCTGCATTAAAAGGCTGGGAGGAGAACATGCACCCCCAGCTGCTGGGTGTTGCAGTGGCCACAAGCTTCTCTGCAGCGCCAAAACCACATGTATGGAAATGACAGGCTTTTATTAGTGCTGCTACGACAGTAACAATCAAGTCTTTACCTTGCCCATCACATTTGGTTCTGTCTGCCTCACATTTACAGAAGTTGTTCCAAAGGCTCTGAAGTACACTGCATGAAGCAGTTCCTTCTGGTCTGGCCTAAGATTTCCTCACCTCTGTGGCTCCTGTTTGAGACCTACTGGCTTAACTGCTACAGGAGTACAGAGTCTGACTCCTCTACTGCAGCTCTTCACATCCAGGGATAGTCCAAGAAAGCCTATTCTCCAGCTGTAAAATGATAGCTACTTGTTTCTAACTCACCCAGATCTAAAGTTACCTCCAGATTACTATTTATTTTCCACTGCAAACAAATACATACCTTTCCTTGGGTATTTTGGCTTTGGATGATTAACAGCAAAGACAAATAGAAGGACAAACAGGTGAAACCTAGTATCTGTTTACATATAAGGGGTAAACACAGAACTAGTTCTGTTCCTCCAATAAACTTAACTGTGTACCTAAAATAGAAAGCAGATGTGGTTGCAGAGCCAGAGCCTAATCTGGAGCCATAGCTCACTCCTGAGTGTCCTGGCCAAGACAACCCTCACAGCACCACCACAGGATCCATGGACCCAATATGTATTTGTTTGCTGCAGGTGTTTTTTTATTCACTTTTTATTTGGACAACCATGCACAGAAGTGAGACTCCAATTCCCTGCAGAAGGTAGCAAGTTTCCCCTTTCAGAATAACTGCTGGGGCAGCTGGAGACCACTGCCTTTGCTGTGCTTTAATGACAAGGTGAATAGGGAGAGCTTGGAGGAGAGGGAAGAACACAGATAATCAAGTAAAGCTGCTCAAAATGTAGTCAAACAGTAAGTGCAGGGGAGCCCTTATGCCTTTGAAAGTTAAGCATTGCATGGGCTGTTCTTACGAGAAGGCAGGACAGAAACCCCTGCTGAAAAATGACCTGGGAAGAATTGCAGCTCCATTGTACAAAACTCATTTCTCCAACATCCATCCTGCTCACTGCAAACCTGGAACTGCTGAGCCAAACTCTACCCTTTCCCTGGAGCAATCTGCACACCACAGCTGGGAGGAAAGCTCCCCAGCATCCCTGGAAGCCCCCACAAACCCTGCAGTGCCAGGATAACAGCAGGCCAAGTGACCGGGAAGGCCAGCTTCCACCAGTCCCGCCTCTGCTACAAGCACTCGGAACACTGAAAGGAACGAAAGACCTCATGAGACTGATCTCTTACCTCTATGACAACAGAGTGATGAGAGAGACTGCAGTTCTCCTTTCAGTGCTAGTAAACAGGTGTGTATATATCCTGTCTTCCTCTGCATATCCACATATCTGTCTGTAAAGCTATGTGTTTTTTTCTTTGTCCAACTTTATCCTGAGTATTTACTGCCCATATCTACTACCCACAAATGATGTGTTTCAAGCTAGTTGTACTCTTTGGGGGGAGGAAAGGAGAAGAGAGGGGATCCCGAGATCAATAAGTCAGGTTAAGTAATTCACAGCTATCCCTTTTTATAGAAAACAAGTCTATTCCCCACCTCCCCACACCCCATATCATTGTTGCTACATTATCTGTATGAGCCAGGCATTGGCAAGGAGGCTGGGAGAAAAAACTGACAGGACATTGTAAGAGAATTTAATGAAGTGGCTTCAAATATTGTATCAAAATAAATGAAGTGAATAATGCAAGAGCTCATTCCAGGTCCCTTCTACAACAATAACTATTGTGCGAGCAGCACATCTGAGGAGATGGGGATGGATGGATGAATACAAAGGTGCCACTCCAGCGCATTACAGAGCAGGGAACAATAGACAGCCTGAATTGTGATATTTAATTTCGGTAATTCTTTGAGTCCAGACACTCAGGGAGAAAACAGCAGGTGGTAAAGGAGGAGGAGGAGGAGGAATTATCAGCCTTTCTGATCTTACTTAACTATTTTGCTTCTGCTTAGGATGGAGGAAGAGGGCTGATTGCACGCCTGCCTCTTTGAACCCCCATGCGAGGCTATTGTATGTCAAGCAGCTTGGTGACAGCCATCAGCAAGCAGAGCTGCTGGCTTCCCATGAGGAGGACACTAGCTTGGCACTTCCACTCAAATTATCTGCCTTTTATTAAGCATATATGCAACAGCATGCAATAGGAATGGCCCAGAGCCAGGACACTTGGTCCCAGCTCCAGCAGCAACTACTGGCCTTGTCTTCAGCCCTGATCCTGCTGTGGATTCAGTTTAGTGCATCTTCTGGGCTTGCCAGCACCTGCAGCTGCACTCAGCAGACACCTTGGAACTTGGCATGGAAAAGCCCTGCTAGGACCCTGCTTTTGCAAATGTGGCTGCTTATTCACATCCACCTGATGGTACAGGGGGAACAATCCCCTTTGGTATGTGTACTTGTGAGGAAGGGACCTCTATTTGGACTCAGAAGCAAGGACAAGGATTCAGACATTGGCAGATTGCCTATTCCCAAATTACTGTGCTTCCCTGTCACTGTCAATAGCGAGGGAACACTTGATATTCTCTGGCTGTTTGCAAAATACCTTTTTATTTCCTCTCTTTACATGAAAAATCCTTCACACTGGTACGACCTTCCTGGGACTGGCACTGAGCACTCAGGTAATGAACAGTGCTGTCAGTAACGCTCTCATTCAAGCTTCGTCTAAACCCTGTCCCTGCACTCTAACACTGGCTCTGCAAGAGGCTCCCCACTGTTCTCATCTGGGTGCAGGGGTGCAGTCAGCAACACAGCAACACCTTTCTGCAGAGGTCATGGGAGCACCACACTGCTAGCAACCAGGAGCATCGCACTCCTACCAGCAGTGACAGCAGAGACCCATTGGGGAATCAGCAGCAAAAGCCATTACAACTGTTACCTTTGCTTGTAAACACTCCCTGTGCCTCTGCTCTCATTTTGTCTGACTATTCCCTGTAGGTCTGGCAGAGAGAAAGCAAACAGCCGGCACCTACCCCTTCCTCCCCTCCAGCTCTGCCACCCACAGCATCCTTCCCTCCTGGGTTAGACAGATCCTGCACCCATCAGTGCTGTCCATCAAGCCTCTCCTAACCCAATTGCAATTCACTGACAGCTTTACTTGCAAATTCCCTCTCTGCACAGCTCATGCTAAGAACCTTAATATTCCTGGAGATTCAGGAAGGGGATTTCCAACAAGCATTAGGAAAATTAAACTTCTCAAGAGCTGTCTCAATCTGACAAGCTATTTCTAGCTCTTCAAAGTACGGTAAGTGAAAAATATTAAAATGGAGGATGGGGAAGTGGTAGTAAGCAATTGATGAATTACAGCTAGAAACGAGGGCAGCATTAAGTCTGTTTCACACATATATGGATACACACACACACACACACAAATACATGAATACGCATTAAGGCTTCCTGCTACCTTATAACAGAAAATTATCTCCCACCCTTTCTTCCACACAAAGCAGCAGATAACACTACTGTGCGGGGCATTCGCAGGCTGTTTACACCTCATCAAGCGCAGAAATGGCAGTTTTTATTGCTGTTCT
The DNA here is from genome assembly GCF_034315485.1 of Pezoporus occidentalis. NCBI lineage: Eukaryota > Metazoa > Chordata > Aves > Psittaciformes > Psittacidae > Pezoporus > Pezoporus occidentalis. The sequence continues at coordinate 8,518,788 of NW_026915691.1, read as the reverse complement.
CTTCCCAGCAAAATACACACCATGTCCCAGCTAAGTCCCCTTTGCTCCTTTTTCCCCCCTCCCTTCCCCTTTCTCTTTTCCATCCCCTACAGAGCTTTCAAACCTACACCCCAAACAGAGAAGCTGTTTATAGCCCAGGCCATTGCTGGGTGAGAAGCTGAACCAGGTTTTCAAGATGTAAGGGTGTGACTCTGAAGGAGGAGAGGGTGATGCTATGTTTTTAGGAGGAATAAAGCAGCATAATTTAGCTGGTACCAAATTTTTCTGCACCCTGGAATGGCTCTGGCTCAAAACCTTGACATTTCCCATGGTTTAAGGCCTGATTTGAGTCAAGGTACTTAGCTTGTCTGTCTGTCTGCTCTCCCTCTCTGCTGCCACTTTGCAGCAATCACCCAAGTAGCCTCACAAATCACATTAAAATTGGGCTAGAAGAGCATCCTCTTCAATTACAGCCCCTCATTACGGGTGCTTTAGGAGTAGGGGACACAGGTTCTGTACTAGACCAGGGGACAAAGCAATTAGAAAAGCTGATTAAAATCCTATTGCTCTTCGGGGGCTGGTGTGATTGTGTGAGGGCTGTGCCATGTGATGGAAAAAACCTTTCTGAGCTCACAGCCTGCCAAAAATGCCGCTTCAGCTCTATGAACTGGTCTTGCAAAAGACACATTATTGAGCGCTGTGTTAAAGCTACAGTCAAGCATATGCAGAGAGCTGGGTACAGAGCTAGATCTGATCAAGACTTGGGATTTTTCAGCATTACAAAATATTTTGCATTAAGACATGCAGCCTGATACTATGTAAAGGAGAAACACAAAACGGACTTATGTGACCTTGGTATCCTGCCTGGCGGAGCAGAAGGGAATGCCAAACGCTAAGAGCAATGCTATTGATTAGACCTGAGAGGGAGAAGTGGTGGAAGAAAACTAAGTTATTAATGGCAGAGAGGAGCACAGTGATTTGGGTTTTTGGCTTGCTGACAACAGGATAGCAAATGGGTGCCCCCAGTCAGTGAGACAAAGGATTTGCTTGAGAAACAGGGAGGCTTGAGATGCATCTGTACTGGTGGGAGAATCCCACCAGGAGCAGAGCACAGGGATACAGATTATCCTGGGCAAAGAAGCAACCCAGGAGCATCTGGGGCACCAGCAACGTTGCCCTCCCCCAAAGAGCACAGCCCCATTGTGCAGCAGTGCAGGCAGGGCATGGTCCTGCAGCCTTCAAGCAAGCAATCCAGAAGGTGCAACAGAAAAGCAGAGGCACATCGATTATCAGTACAAGAAGAACTAAAGCTCTTGGGGACCTGTCTAGAGCCTGCTGTTAAGCTCACACTTCTCTACTGATAGCCAGTGAGATACCCAACAACTTGGGCAGCCACAGGCAAAGGTGGTAGTGATACCTATCAGATCTCTAATGGAACCTCATGGCACAGCACAGGGTAGAAGAAGGGATCATCAGAGAAACTTCTGACTTTGATGGCTGCCTGAAGGGAAGTTGCTCTGTACTTGGCTGCTGAGCAACACCATGCAGGGATGAAGCTGAGGCTCTCAGGACCAGCTCCTCACACTGGCCTCTAAAAGAAGGCTGAGACACAAACAAGAGCAGATGGAGAATAAGCTGCAGTGAAAATCTGCCACTGGACAGCCTTCTGCTGAAGGCAGCTGGCCACATCCAGTGTGTGCTAAGATAAGCACTGCTCATGGAGAACACAGTCCCTTTATTCCCATCCTTATTTCTCCTCCACTCTGTTCATCTGTGCTTACAGAGTTCAATAAAATGTTGAAAATGGGACTCTTAGTCATCATTGCATGCTTCTATCACCAAGGCTGAGCAGTAAAGCTCTTTGGACTGTTTTTAGGTCGTTAATATGTTAACTGACTGTAGTAAGCTCTAATTTAATTATTAGGAATGAAAGTCTGAACATGAATAACCGAATTCCTCATTACACTTAAAAATTGCAGCTTTCTTTTGCTGGTAATATTGGTTTGAGTACTCAGGTACCAAATATCGAGCCACTGTTAGCGTGCCAACACAGCATCAATCCGAGTTAGAGAGAAGCATCTGTGACTGCAGAAGGGGAATGCAACAGGAGGCCTCATTTGCACCCACTGAAACAAGGAACAAGTTAAGTTCTGGAAGACATTGCAAACAACTGTGGTTCAGTACTGAACGTGTGCCTCCAGGCTCCAGGGGCTGTTTTAAGGAGGCAGATGCAGAAACTTGTCGTATGTAATCTACCAGCCACCTTTATAATGTGACAGGAATTCCTTAATGAGCATTGGCAGTACATACAAACAGAGCAGCAGTGCTGCTTCTCCAGCCATTAATGTTACATACGTGGGCTGCTTAATTTGCTGCTTCTCACAGAGCTGTCGCAGGAAGCCTGCATAATGAAGGATTTGTTGACAGAGGTCTTCATATCAAATCGGCAAAAAGGTAGAAAATGATCCAGTTTTAGGCATACTTGCTTGACTCATGTAACCTTGGCCCTCCTAACACTCCTGATTATGGGCATGATGTACCAGGCGTTCTGCTTTTCTCAGGCCCTTATTGCTGCAACTTTTGAACTTCATCTGCTAAAGCTTTCACCAAGAAGCCAAGCAGCATACTCACTAATTTCACAGGAAAGAGGCATTATCTGTGCCTGAGGAAGATGACGGCTGTTGGAGACCAAACACACATTCAGAAAGGTGTTTAAACATGTGCCTGTTGCCAAGTGCTCAAGCAGACCATTCTGAGAGTATTCTAACAGTAAGAAGTGAACTGGAAACAGAACAGAAATCCTATCTCCTCAGCACTTTGTAAGTGATATCCTGACTTGTTTTAGACCTCTCTTCTACCTGTCCCCAAGAGGCAGCTCATTCTGGGGCCAGACATGGCAGTGAAGAATAGACAGTCCTACTACTCCTGCGCGGGAAGCTCAGGTTGGCATTAACCCTCCTGTAAGACACAGGCCTCTCCTACTTCAAACAGGTACATTATCTTGTGTGTTTCTGATAGTATGGGATGGGAGTATCATAGAACTGATTTTGTATAGTAGCTGTACTACAGGTAGCATCACTGCAGTACTCTAATGCTGTGCATGGACAGGATACGGTACTACAATAACCACATAGAAATATGTGACAGAGCTCCTGGGCTTTCAAGGACTAAATACACTCATCTCAGAGGCTTTTTTTTATGTTTGAGGCATTGTCTAAATGCATCATTTGACAGCAATAGCTCCTTGCCCGAGTTAATTCCTCAGTGATGCTTACTGGACTTTGCTTGATTAATACATACAGGAGTCCAACCAACAATCTCTTAAATGACACATGAAAAACTCCTCTAAGTTATAGTACATGAGTCCTTCAGCTCCAAATAAGGATCTTCCACAATGAAGCAGTCCCACAGACCACAGGGGAATGACAGCAGAGAGTCTTGGAGAAGCTGAATATATAGAACCAAATCAAAGAGTCTCCTGTGTGCTCATTTCATTTACATCTCATTCATTATGGAAACAATGTGTGAAAGTAGTTTCTAGAGCTAATGAATGCAGGCTGCACATCGATTTAATACCTATTTCGCTTTTTCAAGTCACTTACCTCCATAGAACTCTAGTTCCAAAGTAATTATTTAGCTACATTGCTCAGACTTTGAATTCACTGGTGTATTAATGCAGCTTGCTCTAAACCACTATATATTTAAGACTGCTGAAGGGGAAGCTCTTAAAATGAAGGAAGACAGGAAAGAACCAGCTTACCTGATTTATAGGACAATTGAGTTTCTACTCCAGATTGTATTCATGCATAACATCTCTAAAACAAAACAGCCAAATTGCATCAGATACACTTGCTGTTGTTAACATGCCTGTATCAGTCTATCTACTCACACGGAAAGAGACTCAAACATGAAAATAAAGAGACAACTGCAAAAAGAAAAAGTAATTAATAACACTTACAGGAGACTTCTTGCTGTCAGCAGGGCTCCTTATCAGGCTCAAGAGTTTGCTCATGGGAACCACAGCTGCAAACTGTTACATGTAAGCACCACCTAACCACCATCACTGCTTTTATAATGGGAGAACAGAAATTAGCCTCCTTTATTTGCCAATGGAATTCTTTGTCTGAAACACAACCTTTTCTTTCTTGAGATGCCCCTGAAGGTCTCACTTACAAGTATGCACCCTGTACTGTAACAAAACTGAATATATGCAAACACCCCCTATCAACAGATGATAGGTAGATGATACACACATACAAAAATCTCTATAGGAAGTTGATTTATTCTGCTATTAGCAGATTGATTAAAAGTGTTTGCTGGCATACAGATGGCCACAATCCACTCTGGCTTCTCCTTGAGTAGAGCTCAGGATCCTGTTCAGTGACTGATACATTAAAGGGTGTGGGGGGAGCGATGCCTCTTCCTAGTTTTGTCAGAGATTGCCTATGATACTTTGAGCAAATCACTTAACCTTTGTGTTCTCTGTGCCAATAAGGAATCTGCCCTGCTCAGAGCACTCTGAGATCTATGGACAAAGAGCACTGTAAATACTATGTATTATTTATAGTATTGCCCTATGGATAATAGCAAGCTACAGCTGCTAGAGACAGCAGGGACCTCTGAGCAAGCAAAAAGGCATAAATCTGAATGTCAGTATCCTTAGCATTGTAGCTGGCGGCTGTTTTGTCCTAGGAAAACATTTTGGTGGTTTGTGCTACCAGATGAACTTGCTGTTAGTTCCTCATGTTCCCCAGCGGCAGCTAACACAGAAATCTGGATTTACCATAGCAGCTCATTGGTAAAGCAATTCTGACAGCCTGCTCCCAGTGTGGCTTGTACCTGCTCTTTCCAAAGGAGAAAGATTGGCCATGCAGTGATGCTTCTGCAAGACAACCTTGCACGCACGCATCAGACTGCCAGCTGAGATTTGGCCACTTCTACCCTGACCTCCACATTGCTTAGGGGAAGTCTCTGTGGACACAATGTAGTGATGTGTAAAAAGCACCCAAAATAGCTCTGGAATCGGAGGCAAGTGGGCTGGAATACTGCTGAACCTGCTGGGAGGCTGCAGTGCTTTGCTCCAGCACTAAGGCTGCTTCCCTCACCTGAGAGCTCATCCAGAGCTAGAGTGGGCCCTGCACTGTGCTGTCCTCACTGCCGCATTTTGTCCTTGAGCTTGCATAGCACCGAGTAATCCAGGCCTTGGTGAGAGGTGCTGAAAGAAAGCAAAGACCATCTGACGTACAAGTACTGATCTCCAAACTTTTGTGCACATTTGCCCTATTTATACCAACTTACTCCGTTAAATTTGTCATCAAAGACATTTAGCCAAATGTGGATCTTCCCAATAGCACCAAACCCAGAAACTCACATATCAGGCTTTCAGGCTACAAATATGCATGTGGATTTATTTGCACATAGTTTCAAATCTTGGAAGGGTGACTCAGTGCAAATACATTTGTAGCACAACATGTTGTTCAAGTTATACCTTCTCCCCCCAACACTGCACAATGTAAAACATTGTGACTAGATTGTGCCATGAACCTTAATTCACCGATTCATCAAAGGACAAGTCTCCATACTGCTGCCAGTCTTTCACGGTAAATGTTCTGACAGTGAAAAGTAAGAGATGTTCAGAATAGGAAAAAAAAATGAAGCCACTAAAATGCAAATTTTATTCACAGTTGGCATGTTTATAAATATATATATATATTACATTCTTACAATCTACAGTACATTCTATATATAGAGGGATTCAATCTAAGTGTTTGTGGGAGGGTGGGTGTGTATTAAACTGAGCAACCTAGATTCAATGACAGGAGATTTAATAATAAAAGGAGGGCAAGGGCTCACTCTGGAAAATAAAGGGAATCTTCATTTTAGTTAGTGCTTTGGCACTTTGCCACTGGTCACTGGAGACTGCTTTTGGACCTCACAAAAATGTCATGGTTTTAGGGCTGGAGGGCACATCGGATTCAAAGAGTAATCACTGAAATCCCACCATATGTACATCCTTATCAGAGGAAAGCAAGAGATAATCATCACCTCTGGGAGAAACAAATGTTATCTACCAAGTTTAGCTGTTCAGGCTTCAGTGTTGAATGTGCAGCACTCCTCTGTGACCTTCAAGTGCCCTCTAAATGTGCTGAGCAGGGGTCTAAAGAAGCATGAACAGAGGGAACAGAACTACCTGACCTCTCCCAGGGAAGGGGGTGGACAACGAGGCAACTGGTGTTGGTGTCCGAGTTCAGCACAAGCTACATTTACCCAAGATAGTGGCCAACTCGTACATGACAGCATGTAAAGCAAGTAGCAGAGTGGTACCAAGATGTCTGTGCTTGGCAAGAGCACATTGTGGAGACGCGAGTGTGCACGGAAGGGAAGGAGGAAACCACGTGGTTCCAAAGTTGACTGATGCTAGTAAGTGCCCTCAGGATAACAGATGGGGAGCGCTCCAGGGAAATGGCTGGGAATACAAATTTGAAATAGGACAATCAAATAAAGTGGGCTTCTAAAAATAGCTTGTTCTCTCAAACTTCCCAAAACAGACCTTCCTTTATATGAGTGATATTCTGAGTATAGATAACAACTTCTATTTTACAAATTAAGAAATACTGAAAATTGGCTGGCAAAGTTTATTACCTTGGCATCTACTTAAAAAGAGAGTTTCAGTTTTAACTGTATATGTGTATCCATTCTCAGTGCTCGGGAGGCAAACCTGCTGGTTTGTAAACAGCCCAGTTATTCCTTTTCCCCCTCCAGATTCTTTGGAAACTCCTGACTTGTCAGCTCTGGGAGCTGCTCTGCTCACACTGGTGTTTTTTTGTCAGCTTTAAATTCATGTTCATGGATGGCCATTCTCCGCATGTGGCTTGACTGATACGCTCTCTTTGTGGATCTATTTATTCTGAGACCAATTTTTTGCTTTTAACCAAAGCTTGCAATATTGAACAGCAGACCTGTGTGAACTGGAGTTTGTTATATTTATTGATTTCCTGGGAAAGCTCAGAGAATGAGACCGTATTCTTTTGCTAAGGTTTTGTTTTTTCATGTTACCATGCATCAAAAACCCTCACACATCTCTCACTTCCATCTCTGAGCACAGAGAAGGCTTGCATTTTAAGAGCTGTCCAACTCTCCCAGTTGCTTTTGGGTGGCTTCTTGGGGCTCCATTGAGTTATTATCCACCAGCTGATTCATGTTATCAATACAACATTTTGCCCCACTACCCAAAATTAAAGGCAGAAGGTGAGTGAAAAACAAACAAACAAACAAACCAAACAAAAAGAGTCTTTTGTGTCTCACTACACGTTTTCATGTAATCTCTCCATATAGTTTTTAAGTTCTTTGCACTCCCCCAGGTCCATATCCTGGCAGACCCATTTAATGTCATCCTCACTGCTCATCAAGACTGAGTTGACAGTTGGACACCCATCATCAGAGGAGATGGTGGTAAAGGTGGTGAATTTAACCCGTTTCCTCTTAGAGGTAGGAGAAGTAGTTGGTTCACTTTTCTGTTCTTTCCCTTCAGTGAATGTGGACTCAGTAGACCTGAAAGACTGTCCATTAATATTTTTGGTGGCATTTGTGTTGAGGAGATATTTGCTCTCTTCATAGTCCACTCCTCTGTCAATGGCTGTGATACGTTCATCTTGTTGGGATGAGAAATTTATGTGGTTCTCCAGAAGTTCTGTCCTGTTGCTCAGCCCAACCCAGTCATGAGAGTGGCTCATGCCTTCTTGCTCTTCAAAGGGAACTTGTTTGTTTCTGTACTTCAAAGCAAAAGTGACACAATTGATAAGGAAAACCAGAATTGCCAGGCAAAAGACTCCCAGGAGAGCATACATCCCTATCTCCAGGTCACTGAGACCCCTAGGTGTCTGGACTAGGTCATTCTCTTCCAAGTCTCCATTGCTTCGTGGCAAATCCACCTGTGCAGGGAAGCTCGTGAAGTCTATTGGGATGTTCTGCAGATGGCTGTCATCATCCAGGAGGCTTTCTCTGTCTTCTTTTTTACTTAGAATAGACCTTTGAGTGGTGGTTCCTTTGCCTTGCTCATGGCCCATTGAGGAGCTGTAATACTGGCCATCTCGCTCCTGAGAAGTAGTTTTCTGACGCCGGTCACTGGCATGATTTTCTAGGTGGACACCAGCACCTCTGTGTTTACTGTCACTGATGTTAGGGTTGGCATCACTCTGCCCAAACTTGACTTTAATGCTACCACTTCCAACAGCTAGGATGCTCTTTCTTTTGGATTTCTGGCACGATTCACTGATCACCATCTCTACCTTCACCAGTGTCCCCTGGCCTTCTGTCTCAGCAGCAATCACAGGCCACTTGAATTTGGGGTCATGGTGAACGGAGACCACCTTCTCATCCAGAGATGTAGCTGACAAGGAGAAGTCTTTGGAGTCATAAATATCCAGGGGCATGACAGATCCATCACTGAACTGGATCCAGCAGCTGATGGCTGCTTCCTATAATATATAAAACAAATACATGCATACCCAGAATAAATATCGAGGGAAATATGTTCTGTCCTGGTCTATTCCCTCCTCCTCTCAAGATCCATATACCACTTATAACCAGAAAAGAAATAAAAAGGGAGAGCAGCAAAATTAATATCTTGCCAAGATGTGAAAAGAAATGCTAGCTTAAAACACTCATTGATAATAAGATTTGTCTCCCCAAAGGTGCTTAAAGGAGCTGTATCCCCTGGGCTCTGAAGAATCTACTTCAGCACCATAATAAATTGCATGTCAGAAAGCATTACCAGTGACTGAGATCATTTACTATTGTATATTCAAATGAAAAAAAAAATTACATTATTTCTAAACTGCTTAAAATACAAAGTCTCCTCTTATTACACACAACACATGTTAAAAAATACCTAATACAGCCAGTAGGTCCATGCATGACTCCATACCTGCAGTACTTGATTTTTGTCTCTTGAATTAAATAAGCCTTTTGTACAAGCAGAGGAAACCAATCTTTGGGAAATAGCCAGGGTAATTTTCACACTTGTTAGCAATTAAAAGCAATACAATAATGAGGTTTAATCTCGTGTCACACCAATGCAGGCTGTGTATTTCAGAGTGCGTGGAGGCTTACTGAGTCTAAGTGGGTCAAACCTGAGTACTAATTGCCTATTGCACGTGTATAATGGCGCAGCATTCCTGGGAAACTTGACTTTTGGTTGCTAACTTGAAACATTTTGAAGTATTCTTAGATCTCAGAAAACAAGTGCTCACCCATTTCTGAAAATCAGGTCCCATAAGGACTCTCAAATGGCCATCAAAATGACAATTCAAAATTGACATATATACAGAGAACAAATATATAGTATTGTCTTTTAAATTGTTTCTAGCACATAGTCATTCACCTGTTCAGATCATGGAGAATAAGCCTCCAGTCTTTTGGGATTGTATTGTGCATAATCTATTGGCCTGATTCTGAAATCCTTACAGCTACAAAGCTCCCCAAGCTTCAATGGGAGATTTGCTTCTGTCTCTGTTTCAGGACAGAGCCCTAAGACTTTGCTGACACTGTTATAAATCCCAGCTTTGTGTTTATTAATCTTTGGATGTTTCTTGCAGGCTGCAGAGAATTTGTGTCATCAACTTTCATCCTCCCACTGTGTTGCTTAAACCTGCATAATCATTTAATAATTTTGCTTTGCTTTGGTTATAGGGATTGTGCTTGGAAAATCATTTACTAAGCAATGGAATGAATCACATGCCTTTCAAAATGAAGTCGGTCCCTGAAGGGTGTAAGGTGTACATCTTCCTCACTGGTGTAATTCTGATCCAATGTTGTTCTGAGTGTACCCCTGCATCCAGAGAGGGATTCATCTACGCTCCATTTCTGGGAACTGAAATGTCAGTGCTGGGCAGCTTACTGGGACTAAATGCCATCAACCCCAGCTTTTGGGCTGATTTCAAGGTATTTTGTTTAACTCCCCCATGTCAGCAATGGATTAGCTCACTCATCTTATTTCTAGCTGCCTGGCATTGATTTTTTAACTCCCTGGAAGACTATGGGAGCCTGATTTTTATCACCCTATAAAGACAGGAGCTCTGCATTATTTCTCACCCTGCTTCCCAAGGATAAGACCCTATGATGAATTAAAGCATCTCAACACTTGGCCAGATTTCAAATGTGCATGTCATGACCATTTACCTTTAAAGCTCAGAACATGTTTAAGTGCTAAGACCCCAGTGCATCCTTGAGGTACATCCCAGACTGATGGATTTAGGTTGGAAAAAAAGTTAAAATTTCAAATGTAGACAGAAGTACAAATACCAAGCAGGGATCGATGGGGACATTTCAAAGTCCAAAAGCCCTTGGTGACTGTTGGCTCCCTAGTACAGGAACTAAGAATAACATGGGGAAAAAAATTAGTTTATGAAATCACAAATCAGGAAATGAGTCGATGCTGATTCATATTCTAGTAATGGGTTGGAATGAAAGGGATGTTCCCCAACTTCGTAAAATGCTCACAAAAAGTAACTAATGGAGTTTGCCATAAGGCATTACACTTCCTCACTTAAAGATGGACTTAAAGGATTGATTTGGTTACCTGTGGTGGGAGGCTGAATTTGTCAACCTAGCTGCCTGTATGTCATGTGATCTAGTAGATACTGGAAGGGACAGAAGGGGTGTGTGTGTGTGTGTGTAAGGAGACTGCTGTTGCTTAATTATGACACATCATTCAGTTTCATGTGTTATTTATAGGATGCAGCCATGACAGATGGGGGATGCCTGTTTGTTGACTGGGGTTGTTTAGACATAGTGCCATTTTTCTGAGATCTTTGTTTTTCTGTAAGGGCACCTGGTGGCCTTAAATAAAAAGTGCCCATAAGGAAAATGTTTTATTAGCACAGTATCAATAAAAATCTGCTTGATTTCATCAGCTTGTAATGTCAGATATATTGAATCACAGCGGTGTCCTCCCACAATACAATACATGTGGGCAATAGTACCTGCTTTGGAGACTGGAGCAGCTCTTGTGCTACTGCAGTAGCAAAGATGGCCTTATTGCTTCCTGGACTGAGCTGCAGAGAAAGTGACAATCCAGTCACCAGCTGCACTCCCAGGTCAGTTATTGTCACCTTCTCATCCAGAACTGTCACTGTCTTCTCAGCCAAGATAGCATCTGAAAGGGGGGACAGTATCTGAAAAGAAGAATCAAAGTTAGCAACAGCCATTTTGCATAGCACCAAGCAAACCAGCTACACAGAACTTCTGTAATACATGTAACTGGTATTTATGTTAATGGGCAGAATTACTCTTAGCAGACAGACATTATTAAAATATGATTAAAAAATTACTAGTCACATTTTGTAACTCTTCTGCAATAATAGGGTGCTTATAACAGCTTTTACCAGCTTAATTGTAATCAGCTATTCCATTCGCCTCTGCAATATGCTAACCACATCTGCTTCAGATGTATTAACTATTTGTAAATGTAATCTTTATATGAAATGCAATTATTTTGTAAGTGATTGACAGCACATATATAATGCAATCTACAGTTTTCTATAAAATCCATTGAATAAATGACATTTATTTCCATCCTATAGAAATAAAGGCTAATCTATTGCTACAATAACCACTCATGGTATTGTAATCAAAATTGACACAGAAAACTTGTCTTGGTTAAAAAAAATGTGCACGGAGGTCAGTGCACTGATACCTGACATCCAAAGATGCTCACCAGGAAGCAAGTTGAATTTAATGATCCATACAGGGTACCACGCATATTCGAAGCAGTTTACAAAAAGCATTCTTTGAACATAACTTGCATTCAGTTTTTTTTCCCCTCAGATTTTTCTCTCCACAGCTTTATGTGCATCTGCTGGAGCACTGAAGTCCCAGAGCTTTAGAAAGTCATTCAGAAAATCTTAATAGATTTTGCAGGAAGTCAAAAATCTCAAATCCCATTTCTCCAGCCCTGATAACCTCTGTTATTGACGGTGTAGTGGTTGTTTTCTGGTTTGATGGTCGGAGATGATGAGCACGTTTGGAGAGTTAGATTTTTTACCCTGTTTCAGTGCTTGTTAACATGTTTTCTAATTTGTAACCTCTCTCTTATTTTTAATTAATCTCTCTTACTTTTTCCTTCTCTTCGGGGACTCCCTTTTCTAGGCTGCTATTTCTTTCCACAGCATGTGAAAAGCTGCCAATGAGATGATGCATAGGTGAGTTACTATGCATCATAGTAACTCACTATGGGTGTTAACTTCAGACATAACACCCATATGTTACTCCAGAGTGAGTTACTCCAGAGTGGGGACACTAAGGTACAGCCACATATACAGTGGTACTTACAGGCCACAGTCTTAGCCATATTGGCTGAAACTGATGAAGCTAAATCTGCACCCCTGGAGAACATAACGTAGTTGTCTCTCTCAGTCAGTGTTCTGAACATCATTCTAGAAGTGCCAATGATTATTATTGCTTTGTGCATATTCTGAATTATGCCCCAACATTTACATTCTGTAACACATGCCTTGAGCTTGCCAGGTATGCAGGGATTTGATCTGAGGGGACTTATATTCCAGTCTCAGATCCTCAACCAGCACTAGTTAATTTTTACTTTACCTTTGCTCTGTCGATGAAGGCTTTGAGAAAACTGAGCTGTTTCACCAGCTGCACTGTGATAGCCCGTATGCTAGCTCCAGGTTCAGAAACACCCTCAGACAAAATTAACCAGAACTTCAATCTACATTACTTTGGGGCACAAGATAAATGAAAACCATCTCTTTGTGTCCCAGTCCTTGCTGCAATTCTGCTTCATCCTGTTGCTAATGCAAGAAGCTGCTGTACACCTCAGCTCCCAAGGTGGTGGGTTAATGGAGGAAAAGGGATAAGTAATTAATTTTCCCTACCTGAATCGTTGTCATTCCAAGCTCCTGCCCAATCAAAACCTGTCCGTCCTTCAGCTTAGCGATTCTTGGCTCTTCCACCTGCATGAAGTCACTCACCAGGTCAGTGATGTCAATCTGCCAGTCAGAACCCAGTAAATAGTTCAGCTGGCCACCAGGGTCTGAGGCTTCAGCTACAAACTGTGTGAGGACTCGCACCATTGCATGTTGGTACTGAAGAGCACAGCCTCTTCCCTTGCGTTCATCCTCTTCCTCATCATCGCTGTCCCTGGCTGGCCTGGTAGGACACCACAAATGAAAAAGTAATTTAAACTGGTTGCTTCAACAAGGGACCCTTTGCCCCCTTCGGTTGCTCTGCTGAAGCTGCTTCCTTCAGTGCATTTCTGAAGTCAGCCAGGTTCCCCCACTTTAATCCTATTTTCCTTGTTCATAACTGAGACCTCCAGGCTGCCCAGATCTCCAAAACAGCTGCTGAAATCAGCAACTGGCCTGCTAACTTTGGTACCATACTGTCCTCTCCTAATATCTCTCAGTATTTTCCATGTTAAGTCCTCACTTTGAGGACCTTCCCACTTTTTTTCTTTCTGGATCTTTTCATAAACATCTTAGTGTTGCCATGGGAATCTCCTCTTCCTGTGTGCCATTCATACTGAAATCATGTCTCCATCAAGATCCCCGTCTCTTTGCTGTTATATTAACAAAACCCTGGTAATAAATGATGCCTTACAGGTAGGTGGGAATAGCAAGTACCTACTTTATCAATTTGTTCTTAAAACACTGACAACAGACGTAAACAATCCAGATCTGCCTACGTCCATCCTCTGCCTTGTCATTCACAAACCACTGACCTGTGGGCATGAACAGAATCTTTAGAGCTCTAGTTACCAGTGTCCTGACTCTGAGACACTGAGCAGTGCCACTGGACCCTACAGTGATATAAAACAAGTATGTACCAGTTGTGATCATTGACAATGAATAAATTAACTGGCAGGACCTGTGAACCAGGCTGCAGAATGACCAGCCTTGCCAGAGCTGGTCCTTGTTGATGTCCTCCTGCTGCCCGATGGCCAATCCTGCCTAACTTGACCAATTGGCTCTTCCCATCCTAATCACTAACACTACACAAGGAAATTGATTTGCAGTGTAGGATCATGCAACCTGCATCTTCATTTCCCGCATAAGTCCACTGCAGGAGCCTATTGAATAAATGTCTGCTTGACCTTCAAATTTACACCGGAATTGCATTAACGTCAAATAAGCATGCTCAGATCCACTGGCCCTGACAGGACTTTGGCACGTACACATCCCAGAATGAACATCCTCTAATGAAACCCACCTCTTATTAGAGATGATGGGGACTCTCCACCCCTTGATCTGATTTAGTTCTGTGTCAGAGACCTCTATCTGCAGTGGGAGACGAGGAACCCAGACTGTCATTTCTAAAGGGGCACTCAGATGCTGGTAAGTGAAATTAACTATGACATTCACTTTGCCTTTCATTTCCTTCCCGTTGACAAAGACATAGTCACATCTGTCAGAAACCTGAAGAAAGGAGAAAGAACAAGAAATTAGTGAGTTTCTTCACAAATTATAAAGTACACCACATGCTGGAAAAGTGAGTGGGAGAAAGAGAAAGGATATAGGTTTAAAGTAGTTCCAAGTTCAGAGGACATCTAGGAAAAACAAAAAACGTGACTGGCATGACCCCTTAACAGCCTGTATAATCTGGCATCATTTTAAAAGGCAGGCTTTTTCTGCTATAAACATTTTCTAGTTTAATTTAAGATAAAAGAACAGCTTCATTCTGTTCTTAATTCCCACTCTAACACGAGGATAGTCCTCTCTCCATGGCTCAGTCAGACTCTGCTACCCTCCATCTCCTCTGCTTTGTGTGTAGCCCAAAGAATACCACATACCCGTGAGGAGGAACAGGTAACTGCCCGTATACAAAACTGAGTAAGGAACAGATTTTTCTAGTCAACCCCAAACTGGGACAAAAGGTTCTTCAGGAGTCCCATTACCTGTGCCAGGGCATGAGCTGGTCACATCAACTAAAAACCAGTCACAGGGAAGAACTCACTGATGCCCAGTGGTGTTCCCTGGTGCCAAACACCACCTCAGCTGCAAGGCTGACACAAGTCTTACACAGTGTTCTGCTCAAGCTGGTCCTGATGTCATTTTATTTATTACCTGCAGTTTTGGACATCAATATTGCCAAGAGTTACTAAATCTCACTCAAGCAATTTAGCAGCTATTGCAAGGATCTAGGTGAGCTGACAGGACCTGTTCATTACAGCTGGTTAAAATATACGAGTAAATGTACACGTCTAATAATTTATTAACTACCACTTTACCGTGCTGATGATCTGAAGGAACGATCTATTAAAAGTCTGAACTCTTTTCACAATCCATTACCATCCAGACCTTCCATTCCATTCTGTAAATGTATTTAATATTTCTAACTCCAGAATGCAGTTTCATCCCCATCAGAATTTAATGGCATTTTCTCCTTTTCTGTTTGAATGCTAAATGAATTTAAATCATATTTAAATATCACCAGCTTTCATAGGATAATTTGCATTCCTAATATTATTATCTTTAAACAACAACAACCCCCCTTACAGACAGATCCACAGCAAATCCATTTCCCTCCTTGCTTGTCTGAGCACAAGCTATGTTCCAAAAAGGGTTATCATGACCCTTGCAATGGCTCTGTTGCAAGTAATAGCTGTTCTAAGGTCAACATCTTATAGTAGCCATTGGTTTCAGCAGGAAGGTATTTATTCACAGGCAGAATTATGGTTTGGGGGATTTTCTCACATTTAGCATGTTTTACATTAGCTCTTAACAGCTCCTGTGAGGATCCAATCTCATTGTGTTGCACAGAAATAAAACCTAGCTGCTGTCAAAAAAGCCCCAGAGCATGGGGCTGTGCAATGCAGGGAAAGGACCTCACAGCAGGCAGCTGAGGACAGACAAATCCTGCTCCAGCTGGGGCCTGTGGCACTCCTGTAATATCCACTTCATCATAGTGTTCATCCAAACTGGCCTGAGCTGAGGAAGAAGAAACTCTGCAAAACTCCAGGAGAAGCTTCACAAGCATAAGGCATAAGCATATTTCCCTTCTGGGAGCAGCATGCCTGGGCAGCAGCAAGAGAGCAGACGTTATTCATGCATCCTTGCAGAAGGCACACTAATTTAAGTGTAGGCTTTTCAGGGTGAGAACTACATCATACTTCCCACCTGCAAGGTCTAACTCTCTAATGGGCAGGAAGTCAGAAGCCCTTCAGCCAGTACCTGGTACATTTTCTCCTTCTCCCACCCCATGGGGTACCTTGGTAAGTGGAAATCGTCTATTTCTTGCTGGCACTGCATTTATCCCTGTTGCCTTTTTGTATTTCAAGTGCTCTCCTCAGACCAGACAACTCCCCAATGTACCAAGAACCCCTGTCTACTGCTTCTGACCTCTCCTGTTTCACTGGGATGCCAGTGAGAATTAAAACAGGGCAGAGCCTCAAAGTGCTGATTCCCACCTGAGAGGCAACAGATCAAACCTGCAGGCAAAGTGACCCTGAGGAAAACATTCTGCCTGGGAGCTGATTGCCCTGAGGTCCTTCACCTGTCTCTGTGCTCTGCAAGCTGCACCATACCCACAAGTGAATGGCCTGAAAACAGGGATTAACTTTAGTGGTGCATGGGGCCAGGTAACAGCTTTCACTGTGACTTCCTCATTGCCTCTGCTTCCAGCTAGCAACATCTCATATTCTTGAATATTAGCTAGTTAATGCATCAGGCAATTAAATGTCTCCATGGGTGATCAACCTAGGACTGAAACCATCTCTTAGAGATCTGAGGTAACAGGTAAACTGTCTTGCAGTATGAAAACCAGTTGGGGGATATTTCCAAACATTACAGAGAAGAGAGCTGAGCCCTGGGAGCCCTCTCCCAAGCAGACCCCTTCAGCCTCCCCTGCAAGTCTCTGCTCTGCACTGAGCAGCAGCTTTTAAAGCATCCATAGATAGCACAGGGGGGATTTGGCTGCTGTTTTTATTAGACTCTGTATGTGTGTGAAGAGCAGCACACAGGGACTGGAAAAAGGCTGAGACTCTCCCATGTAACAGAGGTAATTGCTGTATTATGCTAGCAAGAGATGGGAATCAGACTCTCAGATTTTAAATTCATTAAAGTTCAAGCAATAGCAAGAGAAAGAAAATTTGGCAGGCAAACAGATCTCAGTTCCAATTTTATCAGGGTATACTACAGAAAAAGAGAGTTAAAAAAAGAATCCACCCCTGAAAACCTACTATATGAATGATTCAATAAATACCATGACCTTGTGCTTTCAGGATTATGATTTATAAAACAAACTGATGGTCAGGAAAAGAATGACTATACTTGGGATACCCATTTGTGCTGTTTTCCTTTCTGTAAGTGGAGATGGCAACAACTATGAGCTCATTCGGTTCCCAGCCAGCCCTTCACTCTTTGAATGAATAAGCATCACTGTTCACTGCAGTTTGCATGCAGTCCTAACAGAGGAACAGCAAAACATGGTGCAGAGTACAGTACATTCTTGTAAATCAGGCCAGGACGTTCAGAAACAGGTCATCAATAGAAAGGCAGATTAGCCATGTCCGCGTTACTACAGACACATCCAAACAATCCACCTTCCAGCACAAGGGAAAGACTAAGATGTAGAGAAAGAAAAACTGAGTTTCTCCATCTCCTTTGAGTTTTCTAAGCTGTTTGTTGGAAATGAGTGAATATTTAGTGAAATGATTTTGGTGGGACTCAGATGAGCCTCTGCAGGATGGATCTGCACGTGAGCACAGACCATCCATCCAGCTCAGCAGCTGGCAACCTCTGGGCAGTCCTCAGGGCTGACACAGGCGAAGAGAGTGATGGGTTCCCCTTCGCACACCTTCTCCATGTTAATGCTGACAGGGGCAGCACAGAGAAGCTTCTGCTGCCACTGCCTTTTCTGAGCCCATGTCTCGTTTTCAACCTGTAATGGATTTCAATTCCTTGCTATGTCAAGCAGTTCCTTTTCTTTGGTGTTAATTCTCATAAACAGCCTTTAAGTACCAGCCCTCCTCTCTGCTCTCCAGTCCTGGCTTTCCACGACTCACCACACACAACAGCAATGGCTGTGGTTCAACTTTATTAAACACATGAATGGAGCCACTGCACATACCCTTGGATGCGTGTGCGAGCCAAAGAGAGGGCCTGCACTAAATCAACAACAGCTCCCCGACAGTGAGCTATTAAGGGAATTATGGGGTTGCAAAAGCTTGGTCTCCACAGTGACAGATTTCAGAAAACTATTAAACGCATTATAAAATGCAAGAGGGGAACTACAAAGGGCTGGAGCAAGGTGGGCGATCTGTGGGGAAAACCAATTTGTTTTCTTTCCAAAGTCCAGCAATCCCACCTATATCTCCTTTTCCTTTCCCCCTTTGAGTATTGGTATGTCAGGAATGGCAACTCAGTTTTCAGTGAAGGTGACAAGGGTTCAAGAGCGAAAGAGTAGATTTTCCTTTACTGCTAATGTAGTGCTGGGATACACCTCTCTGTGTTGTGACCACTATAATTCAAGGGCATTATAATGCCATTAAGCCCTTCTGGTGCTGTGCTCCCTTGCTGAAGCCTTTCTGGGCTTTCTGTCGCTGGAGCTTTTCACACAACCACGCTGAGCTGACTGCCATTAATTAAGGGAAGCTGTACTTAGTGCTCACAAGATGCTCCAGAAATCCTCTCAATACAGGGGACTTTTATCTCTCGAGGGAACTGGGATTTGAATGGCTTTTTTTGGCCATGAACTTGGTAGGTTACAGAAGTGCTTTGGGTTTCGTTTGGCTCCTGCAGCTCCACCTCTTTTTCGGTGAACAAGTCAGACAACTTTCTCTGAGTCACATACATATCTCATCTCCCTGCACCAGGGCAGCAGAGGGCAGAGGCCCATTCCTTGCTGCCAGCACAGCACAGAATTAGGAATTAGATTTCTAAGTGCACCATGTCTGTACCAAACATGTGGCTTCTGGCAAGCTGGGTGTCGAGTTCAATCATCACTACTATAGAACGTGCAAGGTGGTGTATTTCAAATGAGCTCAGCATTGCATTTAATTCAAACCCTTAGTCCTGTTGTCAGAAAGGGGAATAGAGTTAAGTCACTGCTGCCTCCTTCCCCAAAATCCTCGCTGTAAATTCCTTCAGCAACTTTCTACACGGGGTACCCCAAAACTGGGCCCAAAACTCAGCTGATCACCCCGCAACTGTGAAAATGATGCGGCTGTGTCACTTTAATTCAGGATTGTTTCCTTGGCAAATACTGACCAGAAAAGAAGGGGGGCATTGCTGGTCCAAGGCATATTTTTATAATATAAAACTTTTTTGATAATAAAATACTTTTTTATTAAAGCCTGTTTGTGTTCTTTGAAAAGAAGTCAGCTTTGTCCTTTAAAGCACCCCCATTCTGTACGTTCTTCAGGTGTGATCACAAGCAAGAGAAATTAGTTTTTATTGATTTCTCTTATTTTATTTCACTGTTTGCTAGACTATCTGTGGAACAAAACGCTAAATGCTCTGAAGTCTTGTATTAGCAGGACTTCAGCCAGCCTAGGAAAAAAATGGAAAGAAGCAATAAAGCCCCTCATAAATCACACACAATCCATATCCCACTGACCTCCTGGCATCCAGTTCTCCAGTGAACATTATTCCCATCCCTTTCCTAAAAGATTTTACTGCTCTTCCCATTACCCTTTTGCAGAGGCTGTATATGGTAGATATGAATCTGTGTGGCTGACTATTCCTTTGGTCCCGTAAACCCATGTTAGCTCTGGGCTGAATAGAATCCAAAGATCTAATGGGAGGGAGGGTACATCGTAACTCCCAGAAGAGGTACCCAGCATTTCACTGTTAGCTCTCAGAAATAGCTTTAATAGTCTTTTCACACCAAATTATCATCATTAAATTCCCACAGGATAATGGTAAAACCCTCACAGGAAACTGCTTTTCTGCTACAGTAATTCTGTAGAACTCTTACAAAGTCACAGCTAATAAGTCTTTGAAAATGAGATGCACCTAGAGCAGTTCTGGTTTAGGCATTTCAAGGGTGGCCTATTAGGAAAGTGTCTGACATTTCCATGTAAAACCTGTATTTCAGAAACACTCTGGGACTCTGGTCCCCTGTGCATGTTCTGTAAGTGATCCTTCCCTCATACAAGCATTCTTCTTTTATAATATATGCTTCAAACAAAGCCCTGCCACCTTGGCAAGCTCATGGGATCTCCTCTGATTTAGCACTGCGCACATTTTCCTTGGTCTACCAGCATAAATGGCGATATTTAGTAACGTAAGTTATGTTAATGAGCCCTGCCTAAATCACTGCTGTCAGAAGAAGAGTGGGGGAGTCTCTAACAACCATTAAAATTGAATGAGGAGGGAAATAAATAAGCAAAACCAGCTCATTTGAGCTATAAAAGACTCCAGAACACAAGCTGTGTACCAAGGTACAAAAGGATGAGGCCATTATTAGCTCTATAAGTCACTTATAAATGACTCGGGGGAGGCGGAGTCACCTTTAATCACCTGCTCTTAACCCGCAGTGCTGGAGTGAGATACGTTACTGTGATAACTGAATCCAGCCTGAAATGATGCAACGCAGAGATAAATTACTATAACAAAGAAGCAATGCAGGTGGTAGGTCAGCTCTAAGCGCACTGTGCGTCCCAAAAAGTGACCTCAGATTCTGTGAGGACCCCAAGTTTGAGAAATCTCTGTCCTCAGACTTGATAGCATCAGCAGAGCCATTAACTACCCTGGATGCTGCTGGAATTAGGAACAACCACTGAACAGCTGCTCTTAAGGAATAATTAAAGCACCTCCTGTGCTGCAGAGAAAAGAAGATTTTTATTCCCACCCCCCAGGAAGAAACAGTAAATGGATATAGCATCAAGTTTAGGGATGCTCTTCCCATTCCTCAGTCAGTGACTTGTTATGTTCAGCAGGGTGAACATCTCAAGCCAGGCTGCTCCACAGCTGCTGAAAGGAGAATGACTTGTCTTGAACCCTAACGACTGGATTCCAGACACACTTTAAATCTAGCATCACCTTGACAGCTTTCCCCATGTGGGGGGATGTACACTGCGTAAGGTCTTCTTAATTTTAAATATTTTGAATTTTGACTGTAAGTATTGAAGTATCTGCCAAAATAGCTGCCAAATGATGAGCTGTGTTCACAAGGCTTTATACCTCATCATCCCTTTATACTGGTTCTCTGCTCTGTGCAGAAAGGTTGTGCCTGCTTTAGAGGTGACAAGTGACACACCTGAACTCTACAGAGTCAGGAAAACCAGAGGGTGCTCTCAGATTTGAAAGTCCTCACCTTCAAAGCGTCCACACTTTCCTGCAGTGTTTTTCCTAATGCATCATGACACCAAAAAATGCTGCGATCTGATACCAAAAAAGCTATATCTGCTTTTTGATCCAGAGACAAACATCTCCCTTAGTTTCTAAGGGTCTTTAGAGCTTATCTCCTGTCAGGCATTTTCATAGTGTCATCACAGAAACATACCTAGCACTGCTCCAGAGGAAGTTCAGCAATAAATAGATATTAGCAGAGACCTGTGCAAATGAAAAATGTTTTTTTTCACTGCACTCATCCACCTGAAGCACATCACAGTGGATACTGATTAAGAGAACTCTGATACAAATTAATTTATATTAAATTCTTTGGTTTGTTCTATAGCTTTGTGGCAAACATCAATATATTACCCTCAGCAAAATGCACCTGAGTGCAATATGCAATGGCACGTTTTAAAAGGACTTACAGTTCTGGGCAAACATTTAATTCTAGCTGCGAGTTGTAAGTATTAAACTTGTGAAGTTACGGATCTGACACAATGTTTGCCGTTTGCTGGTGTTATCAGCTGAGAAATCCCCTCATTGAAAGTTTCCCCTCAGGAATCACCTTTTGTTTTTTTTTAGATTGAGATTTGGTGCATAAGATTTTGGTGGATTTTTCCCTTCCATATGGCTTTTGCACTCATTTCCACAGTAAGAACAGTTAAATTTATTTCTATGCAGTGGATCTGCACAGAATCCATACACTTGTCAAGGATGTAGTAAGAGAAGAGCAGCTGCCACGCAGTCATTTACAGACACATCATTAAACCCCCTTACACACCATGCCCAAGTACCTGCCTAAGGAATAACTGCAGTCTGGAAAGAGCTTCATCCTTGTCCTCAATTTGCCACAATGCACAGGACAGCCAGGAGCCACCTTGGATGACACGCTCCCAGAGCACATGGGACTCTCCTATGGGACAGGCAGTAGATGAGGAGGATGAATGCTTCATCTCATGAGGGCTTTCAAGACACCTACATTTGGTTTCATTTCTGGGTCACGAAATGAGTTTTCATTTCAATTTCAAATGATTAAAATTATGTAAAGATACCGTAACATCAAGAAAAAATGTTATTTTAAAATGAAAAATCAAAACATTTCATTTTGGAAATGTCAAAACAAGATGTTTCTTTGACACAACAGGAACCTGCTAGCATCCTTTTCTTCCCTTTTCTGTCAGAGATTAAATTCCTGGGAAATCAGCATAATTTCATGAAGCTGTTTTACAGAGCTACAAATCTGACTGAATATATTGTGCCAAATTTTCCCCAAGAAGCCATAATCAACTGGGGCCACAAATCAAAACAAAACCTTCACAATGAAACTCTGCTCAATTAAAATCCAATCATATGAAATCTGAAGTACCTTTAGCGCAATGAATAGTGCTATTCTCATCTGCAGAAAGGAAAGTAAAGGCACAGAACAGACTTTCTCAAAGCCTGGGATTAATTCCCAGCTCCATCACACACTTACTAGATGACTGTGTGTAATGTATTGAGATCCATATTCTCAAGGATATTGAAGTGTTATCTCTCACTAAACTCAAGGGGAGTTTGGTGGCTAAATCTCTTTAAGAATCTGGGCTTTAATCTCCCTTTGATGTATTTGTAAAATGAGGATACTATCCCCTTGTTTTACAGGGATTTTGCAAAGCTTAATCTAAAGGAAACAAGAGCGAGCTCAGGTGTGAGGGTTACACAAGTACATCTTTCTCTTGCTTGGAATTTGTCTGTACTTAGAGGACAGTCCTTCCCTTTTTTCACCTGCACCAGCACACACCCACACCAAGGGCACAATACAGTTCTATGGGACGTAGTGTTAAGGGTGAAGTTGTGTCCCTGGCAAGCAGGCGATGCAAGGAGAAATCAAATGGCTCCATTCACCCCTGCGGTTCTCCACTCCTTTTGCTGCTATGGCCATCCCTCATTTGCTGTTGGCTAGGCTGCAATTCCTGCTTTCCAGCTGGAAAAGGAAGGTGGTGACTTCCTGTCCACCTGCTGCTCTTGATATTCAGCAAGCGGTGTTCCTGCCAGCACAGGATAAGCAAAAGAATGAGAGATGGCTTTGGTGTCTGTGCCTCTAAATCGGTGGGACATGGAAATAGGCAAGTACTGTCTGACAACTAACCAGAAAGCTGCTGGACTCGACCCACCACCTCATGCTTTAGATTTTAGAAGCCACAATTGTTTGTAATGAATGTGTCAACACTTTCTTGCTGAGGATAATTAAGCTACATCTCCCTGTTTCTCTCTTGATCAGAAAACCACATGCACTCTATAACACTCACTGTATCACTCACTGCTGGCATCCAAGCAAAGAGGGAGAAGAATGATGAACACATCCAGTACCCCAAGCTTTTTATTACTAAACTAAGAATGGCATTTCTCCCCTCCTTTCAGGAAAGCTTAAAGAGGAGTAACAACAATAGAACAACTCTGCCTCACACTCAAGAAAAGACAGGAGACACACAGGCTGCTTGTCTGTGGGTAATAAATACCTGACTTCCAAGTGAAGCAGAGCAGATCAATAATATGACAAATCAGACAGACTAAACACTGTAACCACGCTGCAAAGGGGATGGTCAGTCTTCCTTATTTGTCAGAACCAGTGAGTGAAGCAATGCTGGAGAGAGAAAGGTAATTGAGAGCACACAGCTTGAAACAGCCTATTCCAAGGGCTGCTCATACTGTATGCCAAACCCACACCTTTGGGAGCAGCTGGGAGGAAAACAGAGAGAACTGTGTGCACCACGAATCTGACCGAACACACAGGAAGGCAAGGTACTTTATGGAATTCCTGTATTCTTCCAGGGCAGCTGAAGGACCTCAAGAAATGCTGAATCTCCCCAGATGCAAAAAGGACTGGCAAAGGAATGCTGGCAGTCCCACCGTGAAGCAGTCCCACTGTTCCCCAGCATTCCCAGCACGCTGGAACACTCCAGAATGAAAACACTGATGTCAGACCCACACTGTGAAATGAAAGAACCAGCAGCATTAACCTGCAGTCAGTAACTTTGGTTTTGTCTATAATTACCATGACAGTAAAACTAGGTGTGCAAAGAACCTATTTGTCTTATCTAGGACACTTGATACTCCCCTTGTCTACAGGAAACCAGAATCCCTGCCAACTCCTTTCTGTTCCACAAGCGATCCCACCTGCAATTCAGCTGAAGTCATCAAATCTCATTCACAAATGGCCAAAAATATTTCTGTTGGCTACCATAATACTGATTTTACACTGCTTTGTCCTATATTAAGCAACAAATCTGTACTTGGATGAATTTACCAGGTACGTGTTTTACTCCCTCATATGCTGATCACAGAAGGTATGTGTGTAATTCTCTCTGGCATACACCAAGTTATTCCTCACTGAGGCATGGTTTCAGCAATGTGGAGATCACTCTGTTTTGATAATCACCAAATCCAGCATACTGTAGCAACACTCTACAGTCAGAGACGAGACCCCTTGTACCCAGCGATGTTCCCTTCATACAGCTCCTACGACATCTAACCAAGGCAGGGAATCAGACTTCTATTTATTGTTTGAGATAGAGAGCTGAATCACACAGAGGTCAGAACACATGCCCAAGTTTTCCCAGTACATGTGTGACCCAGCCCAGAAACGATTCCCAAAATCCTGGGCTCTCCTACCACAGTGCCCTGTTACTCCAAACCAGGGCAGACTCTGCTGTGTTAGTGAAGAGTTCCCCTGACCCCACTACCTGTGGGAGCTCCACACTTCTGCTATTGGCACACACACTGCTGTCACCCTTTTGGCATTTTCCTGGTGCTCAGCATCTGTGGTACCTTTTATCTTTTGGGGTGATACCCTTGCAGGATCATCACATAAGCAGATGGAAGGATTGGACTGTCTGAATCTCAGCAGTATTTGCTTAATACAGTATTTCCATTGGCTATGTTGAATTTTCTTTTTTGGCACTGCCATCACATACATTACAATTATGTTAACAAGCCTGTCTTTCTAAAGAACTCCTGGTTTTCTCTTCATTACCCTGAAACACATTTCCAGTCATTTCTCATCCATCCTTACCAGGTCACTTTTGATATATTGTACAAGTGCAAAGGAGAGCTCTCCTTCACCAGGAATTCAAATGACTATGACATATACGCTGCTTTTGAGGGTGTAGGTGGGATGGAAGTGAAGTATGCATGATGTGCTGAGTAGTGGGTACCACAGCTCCTCCACACGGCCTGCTGCACAGTGTAAGATCCCATGGCTCGGCAAGCTCTGTGCTTCAGCTCCCCTTTCAGACTGGGCTCCTAACTCAGGAGGTCCCCAGCTCAATTTCCGAATCTGAGCACTAAAGGCCATTGAAAGTCACTTATCACCTACAAAACATTCACATCTTATTCTGAGATTTGTATCTGTTACTCAGAATTGAGAACACGGCATGATCTAACACTGACTCCAATTAAATGCATTTTCTCTCTGTTAGAAAAAAATAAGATCCTCTTTTACAGGGTTTTCATAATTTTATGGAAAACTACTAAAAAATGAATAAAATACAGAAGTTCTTTTTGATCAACTGAAGCAAAATGAAACTACCACCCTTATTGTGGTTTTAAGCATACTGCTACAAAACTTGATACTAGTTTGGTCCAGCAAAGAGAAGAGACATAAAGAAGCCAGCTTAAAATACATTTTCTTTAAGGCTATAAGAGAAATGTAAATCTTTACAGACCATTTTTGACTTCTAAACTAGTTAGAAAAAGGCACTGGGCTGATACATTCTCTGCCTCCTTGGATTCACTCATCTTTCATCTCCATCACTGCACTGCAGGCTGGAAGCACTGCTTTTTTTTTTCTTTTTGACAACATTCTCATTTTTCCAGTTTCCAAGAAATCTCTAGACAGGGATTGTCAGTTCTAATTACGCAGCTCGTGGTGCAGCGACAGGTGGTTACTGAAGGCTCAGAAATGACACTGACACTTGCAAATGGATTAGAAAGTTTGGCCTGTGCTCTCGACAAAAACAGCCATAAAGGAAGGACAGCAGGAGAGTGGTGAAGGCTACTGCATGGGACTGGGAAGACCTGTTTTTTTGGTTCCTCTACCAATACCACATGTGCAAGGTGCACCTGCACTACGACGTGCCAGTCCTCAAGCTTGGAGATCTACAGAGATTTACAACGTATCTAACCAGCTAAGCACTAAAAGCAATATAAATGTATGCACAGTGCTGTGGCCATGATTTATCTCTGTACCTTGTCCCACAGAGTACAGCACCAGGGAGACTCACTAGCTTGGGCATCTCTGTGCCATAGGCCATGGCATGCCATAGACATTGCAGGCATGTCATGTCTCTAGCCCTCCAGCAACAAATTGGATGCGTGGTCAAGGATCCAGTCTTTAGTAGAGTCATTTACCATCCATCAAGGGAAGACAACAGCACTTTTCTATTTCACAGGACAATCTTTGTGTTTGGAGCATTAAGGATGCAAGATTTCTGCCCAAGGATTTCATCCAAACCTCAGACTTTTCTCTGACTCTGGTAAGCTTTCATTCTGCCAGAAAAGGGCCCGGACTTCTGCCCTCAGACAAGAAGTGTCCTGCTTGTCTAATTTCTTTCCAAGAGAGTTATGGGTTATACATAAATTTTAATTAGGGACACCACTGAGAACTGATCTGACCTAAGCCATGTATGAGACCAGACCTCTGCAGACTTGAAGGAGGTGAGAGCACGAAAAAGAAGTGCGTGAAAAGACCCTGCAGTGAGAAGGGAATACCAAGATGAAAGGAGAGGAATTTGAACTCTTCAGTGCTCTCACACTTCAGTGTCCCACAAGTACAGATCTGCAGGCAACTCCTTCAGTTTAGCCATGTCTCAGCTAGTACTTAATAGAACAATGAACTATTGCTGCTGAAATTACCTGTGTAACTTAGACATCATCCTGAGCAAGGGCACTGCATTTCAGTCACTCCAATGCAGGGAAAAGGAGATTACATGTGTTTAGTAATGGCAGGCTTTAGAGCTACAGAACAAAGAGATTTCAATCTTGGTAACAGGATGACTTCAAAGAGTCTTAAAGATCCAGTTCTCTTTCTGATACTGAGTTTGTACAGGCAAAGCCTAGTTCTGTTCCTCTGGCAAGTATTCAGACATCCACCATTACCACTTAGAGGAAAAAGGAGAAATCTGCTGCAATATACATACACTCATGCATGCATGCCAGGCTCTGGAAAGTTGGCCAGCACCTTGCAGTGACTGGAGAAAATAACGAAATAGCAAAGCATGAAAAATTTCTCAAAGAGACCTAAGCCTTTTTAAGCCAAAAATCAGCTGCAGAGAAGCATATATCTAAGCAGACTGTGCCACAACAGCAGAGCGGCAGCCATAATAAACAAATGCCAGATGAAAGCTGGCATCAAGCAACATGGACAGGCCACAATGCCAGGAAACGTTTTCCAAACAACACTTGCTGTCACAGTGACTGCAAAGTTTGTACTGGAACAGGAACATCCTTCCCAACTGGAGCAGTGGGCTGAGGTGCGGAGCAATGAGGGGATTTCTGTCCTCACTTGACTCACTAACACAACCATCTCTTTCTGCAGTTTCCTATTTCTGGAGAACTGAAAATAAATGAGTTCCCAAGCTGGACTGCAGAATGGCACATGGCCGTGAGCTCGTCACCCCTCACGCTACTACGCTGTGACACATGGAGGTCAGACTGTGACCATACTTGCATGAGTTGCAGCAGACTGGCATGGCTAGGGGGGTCACTGCCTGATAGACTTGCTTTTAACAAACTCCTCTCCGCACCTTGCTTGTTACCAACCAAGATCCAGACAGGGCATTCTGTCCTTTCCCCCTCTGCTAGGGACTTGCTCTCCTTGCACTCATTTAAGGAAGATTTCAAGCTCTCAACGCCTTCTGATTTCCTTTTAATGGGGAAACAGCAGTGAATCAAGCGGTGCATGCCTATGTGTGTGCAGGCACGTGTGCGTGCATATGTACACAAGGCCAAAGCTGGGAACAGGACGGGTGTGATCCTGGCATTCCCAAGTATTCCACAGACTGGGTAGCAGTGCCCTTTCTGTCAGGATAAAAGGAAAGTATCACCTTCATCATTCTAACATGTCTCCCACCATCTGCAAACACCACTGCTACTGACGCTTACCTTTCATTTTACATCTCTAAACAAGCCCCTCGTGATGGCGCAGATCTAAACCCATGCTCCTCCAGTGTCTCTCTGGGGATAGAAATAATCCAAAACCACTTGCTCCCCACTGTGAACAAAGGTCGTTATTTTGACAAATTAGTTAAATCTCTCTCAGTCAGCAATGACGACCCTGAATTATTCAGCATGCATCTGTCTTCTTGCTTATAAAAACGACCTGTAAAGCAGAAAGTGTATTTCCCTTGAACCACTTCTTAAAGATGTAAGACAGTCTGGAGTCACTCCAATGCCCCTTGAAGTCAATGGGAGCCTTTGAGTTAATTTTCATTTAATTAATTTAATTAAATTTACAGATGATGCCAAGCTGGGAGGGGCTGCAAGTACACTGGAGAACATCTTTAGAATTCAAAATGATCTTAATAGAGTAGAAAATGGTTTGAAATAAATAGATGCAATTCAAAGAAGGTAAGAGCAAATTGTAAAGCTGGAATAAAAAAACTGAATAAAATACAGGATGGGGAAATATGGGAGAAAGGAAACACGTTATTTCATCTTTGTCTCCGATTCAATATTGATCACAAAACCAAAAATAAGTCCTGTTATACTGGAAAATATATTTTGCACACTAACAGACAGAACAATGCAACCCATGTGAAAACCACCACTGAAAGCTCCTCTGAACTTCTAGACAGGAGACAACTTGACTGCGGTGTTCAGCACACTTCCTGATGACCTGGAGTGAACTACGGTCTTTGTAGCAACGTTAATTTATGTTGCTAGAATGCAATTAAATGAGTTTGCAGTGCACAAAGTAAACTTTTTTTGTACTGTCTTCTTTCAAGATGTGATAAAATGCTAATATATTATCCTCACCTGTATTTACAGCAACAATGGTGATAATTTACGTCACTTTGTGAAGTGTTCTGATGTGCAAGACAAGCCATTGCCTAAAAATTGATTGCATTTCATTAAACCCAGAAAATTCAAGGAAAACACATATTAAAAAGATGGGACAAAGCCATTCTGCTTTCCTCATATAGCTAAACAAAAGGCTGATTTAGGACCAGTTAAATTACTACAGCTCAACTGTTTCATTTCCGTGTTCCTTTTTTTGTACAGTCAAATAAAATAACAATGGTGATAATGATGAACATTTTATATTCAAACTCTTACTATTATCTAATACTGTCTCAGCATTTGCAAAGAATGTATCTCCCAGTAACACACTGTAAAGCATACCACTGTGAAGTCTCAGTGCCTCTGTATGCACTTTTTTCATAAAACTACTTGTTTCCATAGTATAGCTATTATTATCCTCTTTGTGCAAAAGAAGGAATGAAATGTTTACAAAGTTTTCTCCTGCTCACAGAGTGCTGGGGAATCTGCAAATGTTATCTGGGGCTAGAAATGAAGTCTCATTACTCTGAAGTTTAATAATAATCAACCAAACCACAAAAATATAGAATCATAGGATAGTTACGGTTGGAAAGGACCTCCAGATCATCTAGTTCCAAGCCCCCTGCCATGGGCAGGGACAACTCACACTAAACCATGTCACCCAAGGCTCTGTTCAATCTGGCCTTGGACACTGCCAGGGATGGAGCATTCACAACTTCCCTGGGCAACCCATTCCAGTGCTCACCACCCTAACAGGAAAGAATTTCCTTCTTATATCCAATCTAAACCTCCCCTGTTTAAGTTTTAACCCGTTACCCCTTGTCCTATCACTACAGTCTCTAATGAAGAGTCCTCCCCAGCATCCCTATAGGCCCCCTTCAGATACCGGAAGGCTGCTATGAGGTCTCCACGCAGCCTTCTCTTCTCCAGGCTGAACAGCCCCAACTTCCTCAGCCTGTCCTCATACAGGAGGTGCTCCAGTCCCTGATCATCCTCATGGCCCTTCTCTGGACTTGTTCCAACAGTTCCATGTCCTTTTTATGTTAAGGACACCAGAACTGCACACAATACTCCAGGTGAGGTCTCACAAGAGCAGAGTAGAGGGGCAGGATCACCTCCTTCGACCTGCTGGTCACACTCCTTTTGATGCAGCCCAGGATACGGTTGGCTTTCTGGGCTGCAAGCACACACTGAAGCCAGCTCATGTTCATTTTCTCATCAACCAACACCCCCAAATCCTTCTCCACAGGGCTGCTTTGAATCTCTTTTTTGCCCAACCTGCAGCTGTGCCTGGGATTGCTCTGACCCAGGTGTAGGACCTTGCACTTGGCATGGTTAAACTTCATAAGGTTGGCATCAGCCCATCTCACAAGCGTGTCAAGGCCTCTCTGGATGGCATTCCTTCCCTCCAGCGTATCAACCAAACCACAACTTGGCATGAATAGAAAAGCCAGGCCTGAAACTATTCCCTCTCACAGACATATTCTAGAAAAAGTAGTGACACAAAAAGCACACTCATTGAATGGATACAAGTCTAGGGGAGGACTGAAAAATGCAGTTTCTGCTTCACCTCTGCCATTTGACCTCATGAAAGGTTTGTCTTCTCATTTTGTTCATTCAATGGTGTTTTATTCACAGCTGTTCAGACTGTGAAATGACAGACTCTGATAGGGAACTGGAGCTCCTGGTCATTGAGACTCCATGCTCTTGGGAGATGTAGGTGTTGTCATAATAGAAATGTACTAAAAGAGACAATAATAAACATGGAAAGAGCAATTGTCTGTCTTGTGTGTATAGCCCTTACAATGAAGAAGAGAACAGACACGTAAGATTTAGGCTATGATGTGCCTGGGGCTAATAGCAAAGTAAAGTCAGTTCTTAAAACATACTCGGGGTCAGCATATGATTAGAAAAACTTCAGCTTTTCCCACCATAACAAAAGAGAAAGCCAAATTGTGCTCTAGCTCTCAACCTGTCAGCCCCATTGCAGCTAATGGGGTTACATGGCAGAGCAGCCTAGGTGCCATTTGGCCTGTAAGTGAAAAGCACTTGATCTTGCTGCTAACCTGAGACGACAGTTCCTCCGAGCTTCCTTCCACTTTCAAAGAAATGACAAGAGAAACACATTCAATAAAACATTTCAAGAGCTAGTTTCAGTGAGGATGGGAAATCAAAGGTGGAGGATAATTTGAAAGCATTTTGTAAGATTTTAGCTGCTTGTTCCCCATTGACTCTGATGGGAGTCATGCTGCTTTGATCTTCCAAATGCTTTCACACTCTCTCCATCTGACAAGCACCCACACCATCTATCTGTTTACTGTTAAATCAAGGTGAGCCCCGAACTTTGATTTCAGAACTATCTTCAAACAGAAAAGAAGAAAGAATAGCCAGATTATGGAAGAGACCCCATCTGAAACTATATAACCCTGTTGTATTGACGCATCTTGCATATTCTCAGTTTTTAGCAATTGATGATGTTAATAACAAAGCTACATAACTGATCCAG
This sequence comes from Pezoporus occidentalis, assembly GCF_034315485.1. Lineage (NCBI taxonomy): Eukaryota > Metazoa > Chordata > Aves > Psittaciformes > Psittacidae > Pezoporus > Pezoporus occidentalis. Next base: position 8,486,976 of record NW_026915691.1, on the reverse strand, counting down.
AAGCTCCTGTGAAGCTTCATTTCATGTGAGGACACTAGGGTATAGAAGCTACAGGAAAGAGCAGACATGGGTCTGTGTACTCCGTACCTGGATTTCTTCCAGCAAACTCCTATTTAAAGCCTATGATGAACTCTGGACAGTTAAGGGAAGAACTGTACCAATCAGCAGCTTGTCTCTCCCAGCACAGTTTGAAAGAAGTAGAACAGCTCCATGCATGCATTCTCCATGCATACATACAGCAAAGACATGAAGAGGAAAACAGAGGAAGCTATGACGAAGTCTTTAACCTGGATTTGGCCTTGCAATTGAACAATGGTGTAATTAGTTAGCAAAATCTTCCAAATTCACCTAACAGTGCTTGGATTTCAAGGACACTAGACAGACTTCGGTGCTGAGGTCCCAAATGATCAGCTACGGATATCAAATTCTGCTAGTTCATGCTGAAAATCCCTCTCTGGAAATCAGGCTTACACTACAAAGGATGGATGACTACTCACATGCCTAATTCATTACAGATTTTAAACTCAGAGGCATAAGTGAGGCACTTCAAAACACCAGGATTTGCACCGAGTTCTGCAGTACCCTGGATTGACCTGCAGCTCCTTTCAACAGATATATCCACCTCCAGAGGAACATTTATGAAAACATGGAGCAGAATTGTCGAGCAGCTGCTTCACTTGCTCTTGCAGTGCTTAGAGACATGTTACACCTTCACTAGTCCCTGAAAGAGTACCTGCTGTTACTCACACAGGAGCTGGCAGAAATGAACCCTCTAAAATAAAAGATCTCCTGAAAATAGCACATAGGGGAGTGGAAAGGGGAATCAGCAGAGTCTGACAGTCGGTTATTGTTATTTATTTGAATGAGGCAGGTGATGGAGCCTTAGTCCTGGACTGTCTCTCATTCTGCTACAAATCACACAAATACACAGCCACAAGCCTAAGACCACTCAAAATATACAACAAAGCTGAGGCGCCAACTCCTCTTTCTTGACTCTCATGCCTAAGTAAGCTCAGAATCAGGCCAGACCCATCAGACCAGGGTATGCTGACTGTTCCCAAAAGCAGTGCTTTCAGAAGTACTACCACAGCACCAGCTAAGCATCAGCACTTACCTTTGCAGATACTGCTGTCAGGGGAGGAATAAAGCTTGCAAGAAAGTGCATCTCAAGAGGCTGGTGCTTTTTAGCTCGGCAACAAGTGCCTACATTTGTGAACTGTGTTAGAGGTTAGACTTCCTCACACAGACCTACATGGAAGAGCAGAGCTGTTCTGCTGACATTTTAGCGGGATGCTAAGATGACTTTTTTTCTTAAGCTTAAGAAATCCACCAGGAGGATGAGTGGAGCAGTTTTTATAACAAGGCTCTTCAGGAATTCCAGTTAGGTGGATATGTGTTTCACTTCTTTACAGGGTATGCAAGTGGTAAGACGGTGCAGCCTGTCAGATCTCTGCCATTTCACAGCCACGCTTGCTCTTTTATAAAGACCTCATGGCCAAAACCCAGCAACACTCATGTACTTAGTGTCGCTGCTGTGCCAGATATACTCAAGTCTTTAGTGCTTCACTTATGCTAATCTGCAAGTCCCCTGCATAAACATGCCCTGTCCCATCTTGCAGGCACCTAGAGCAGCCAGGCAGCTGCACCCTCTCCTCTTGGTTTCCAGACAATGTGAACAAACTGGACAGCTCAACTGTATGGAAAGTTCCTTGGAAAAATGTACATAATTAATGCCAAGCTCTCAGCACAGCAAGCTGGCAGGAGCTCGCTCTGGTTTTATCCCTCATACTCACCAGTGGGATGAGAAGACAGCTGATGACAAGGGCTAAATATTGCTGCGATTGAGCTCAACCTGGTGCATTATTCTGGCTGCTTGTAAACTTACATGTTTTATTTAGAACAGACTGGGCTCATTTGGTACCCTGTGCTTGCTAATCATGCACTTGTCACTGCGGCTTCAAAGCAGCAGATTGCAAGGTTCACTGGTGTCCCGTCACTCTCTTCCTATTTCCTGCTGGAAGCCCAACTGTGCCATCACTCAGCGCACCCAACTTCAAGACCTACCATGTATCTGATGACTGACACTCATCCATTCCCAGGCACAGTAAGACTGGGAAAGAGGGAGCAGTTTGTGTGGTATAGCACTTAATGGGCTGCACAAAGCCTTCTGAACTTCCCCAAGAATTACCTGTTGTGAGATTTTCAGGTGACTTATTAAATTCCTTATTTCCCCTCAGGTCAATAAGGGTTGTCTGCCTTAGGAAGATGTTACAAGGCACTTGCTAAGATTATCCTCACCATGCAAAATCATGCTACAGAAAGAGAAAAGCTGATTACAGGATATGTACAGTTCCTCCTTGGGCTCTTCCCTGCTGTGTCTCACCCAATCTCTGTGTATGTGTGTGTGCATTTCAGTGGGTTGAGATACAGCAGTTAAGAAGAGGCTCCCTAATCCTTTTCATTTGTTTGAAAAGCAGGACTGCATATAATGGAGGCAGAAGGAAAATGAAGTGCGATTATTTCCAGCACAACTATGATTGATGCAAAATCTCAGTGTACAGTTATTCATGCCTATAGGATTGCTTGGGATGAAGTTGCATTTCAAAGTTGTTGGTTCCACAGGTTTTTTTGCATAAAGCAGTACTAAAAAAAAGTTGTTCTATCACCCTCAGAAACTGAGAGGAGATCTTAGCACAGTTTCATCTGGATCTTTGAGCCTTCTTCCCTCAGACATGTGCAGACAAGGGAGATTTTAGGGTTTTTTGCACTTATAGATGGATATGTGTGAAACCTGAAAGGCTTTCACAAGCTAAAATAAATCTTGCCACATTAGCAGACACTTAGATGGAGACATCACTCACATGGCATCTGTGTCTGTCCTACCTGCTTTTTATGTACAAAAACACATCCACAGAATTAGCCTGGCCAACTCATTTCACAGAGAGTGCTTTCTTCCAGATACTTATAGCTGGCTAGCATGTAAATGTTGCTGTCTAGGCTCTCTGGATTAAAACAATTTTTCTCATTCCCATACCTACTTGTAAATCTTCTGACAAAATTTCCAATGGACCAATGTAAGCTTCTTCCTCTTTTGCACAGCTTCTTAATAGACTGTGTGTACTGCAGCTGCACGTTCCCTTGTAATACGTTACTCCTCATGCAATTTTAAAGTTCATCTACTTTTAGTAAATCTGGCTGTTTCAGCTAACAGTTGTGTAGCCTTACGGATTTTTATCAGACAAGCAGATCATCTTTTTAACACCTTGAGTTTCTGGCTTTCATATCTTTCATTAAATCTATCTCCCTTTCATGATTTATATTTATGCCAATGCCCAATTCTATTACAACTCTCTCTTCTGCTTTTTCAATTTTGTCTATTATTCTTTTTGGGTCTATAATATAATTTCAGTGGCTAACACATGGACTGTCACTTCACATTTATGATCTGAAACATGAATGCGCCTTATTACTTTATCTTTATGAAAATCCATGATAACTAATGCACTGATTAAATTTCTACCAAGCAGCTTTATGTTCAGTTTCATGATATCTGGCCTCTAACCTCCTTCTCTCCAAACAAACTTTTACATCCATATTTACATATTGAGATCATTACAGTTCTTTTATCTCCCTGTCCCAATGAATTCAGAAGCTTATAATGGATTTAGGCGGGAGCTTAATTAGAAACTGCTCTTTTCTGCATTTCAGGCTACATTTCAAGTGAAAGAGAAAAACATGACTCTAACAAATGAAACACTTGATGTAACTTCCCAAAAGGCCACAGCTAGCTAGGTAAGTATTTAGTGGAACAGACAAGTATACAGTGGGAGATCACGGTGGTGCCCCATTCCCTAGGAAGCTGCCATTCATTTTATACTGGTGTATGTCTTTGTAAGAAAACCACTCTCAGCAGTTTCCCTCTGGTTAACAAGGACACCAGTGCAGGCAGAATGGGATCATTTTCAGGAGGGTTTTTCCCTTATTTTTCTTCTTTCATGAGCAGGGAGGACCTCCAGGTATCACTGGAGAGATACACTCTTTGGCCTGCTGCACTCCTGTCTTGCTATCAAGAGGAAAGAAAACATATGAGGCTTTTCTACTTACGCGTAACTAGACTGCTCACCGCAGTGTCAGCTTCTGATGGAAGAGCCAAGCTGGGGTTGTTCCCAGAATGAGAAAACGTACCAAACTCCAAAAAAGCTTGCCTGAGTGATCATCTCATTATGACTTAGCTCATTAAAACTCCTTAAAACTTAGGGCAGCCCTGAAGCAACCATAAAATCTGCTAGCAGCAAACTGGTCTGCAAAGGGACTAGATTCCATAACACATAAACATGCTTCTCAGTTCCAGCTTTTGTGCTGCAGGTACTAGGCGGGTCTGAACAGAAGGCTTTGCATCTAAAGGGAAATGCAGTGATAGCTGAGTAATAAGTCTGATTATTCAGCAAAATTTTCTATACTTACTGCAGCTGGCTGGTGGATGAGAGTGTTTCTGCTTTTGGGTTGGTGGACATCACCTGCTTACTGTCAGACCTTGCCAGAGGTAGTTCAGATTTCACCCTAATCATGCACTTAAACTCATCTTTTGAACTATATTTTCCAATGAAACCTGAAGTTGAGTGCTCAACTCCCATTAGACTACACCAGGTCAGTGACCTTAAATCACACTGAAAACCTCAGCCTTACAATCAAGTTGTTTTTCTAATCCTTTCACTAAACAAAAAATAAATGACTGACCAGACAAAGCTAAATATTACTAAATCTGGGGACAGCCATTGTAAAATAAGGAACGCCTTATGGCTCTAAAGGATTGACATCACCTTGACATCAATCTCTGGCAAAAGTATATGATTAAAAATACTTGTTTGAACTAGAAGCTTGTAAATCACTTCACCCTTGACAGTGTGTAAAGCAGGTAACTCACCTTTTGCTGATGTCTGAGTGGGAAAGAGTCCAAGACTCCTTCCACGATGTATCCTCCCTCCAACAGCACAATACCAGATTATTTCTGTATTTGTTTCCTGTGCTGTTGAGTGAAGGAATTTCTTGCCCAGTTAATGTGCTTCTGGGATCATCTTCAAATGTGCCCCAGCAATTTCTGATTTATCTTTTCTTCAGTTTTTCTGTGTTGGGCACACTTTATGACATTTAATGTCTCATTTTATGCACTCAGTTTTCTCAGAGCCTCAACAGCAACAGAACAACCAATCAGTCCATGAAGAAAACTCTTGCCAGCAATTAGCCCTGCTGGAGATCAGACGGTAACTGTCAGATCTGGAGACTAAGAACTACAGGATGAGGTTACTCATACCTATGTACAGCCTTCCTTGCAGCCTGAGCTCCAAAGACATAAATATCAGTGAAGGCAGCCCAGTTTAATCTATTTAGAACACAGCAGGAGATGAGATTAGACACACACATTGTTTAACCTGGGAACAAAGGGCAGAATTTGGAAAGCTACTTGTCAAGGTGTCTTCAAAAATTAGTGTAGTTCATGCAACTGTATTGCCAGAGGGACTGTTTCTTCTCCTGTCTGCAGGCCTGTGTGAAATCCTTGTGATGAAATTCTCAGCCCTAGGGAAACAGTTGCTTTCAAGATTTGTTACAAGCTTGAAACTCAGCTCAGCATCATCAAAACGTGTGAAGAACTTTCAAGGAAACATGGGCTGACTTATGGCTATGGCACTGAAACAGCTAAAATTGGCTCTGGCTGATCTTTGCTTTCAGCATCAAGCTGATGCCAAACCAAACCATCCAGGGACAGTGAGAGCTGTGCTTAGACACAAAAAAATTTCCCAATAAGGAACAGACTTTCTGTTCTCTTCATCAAATAAAGTGCACAGCAATCCCATTAACTGCACTGGGTTAACTCTGGATTCTCAGCAGTAGGAATCAGATCTAATCATTACAAAAATTGTATGTGTGCATGTGAGACTGGGCCTGATTTCTTCCGTTAGTGACAGTCAAGTGCAATTAATCCAGTGCTTACAGATGATGCCTAAAATGTAGTTCAGTACACATTCATTGTGCCTTTAGATGTTAAGTCACCAGGGCAAATGATACTTTCCTTCATTACTGAAGTTTCACTCTTCCCTCTCCGACTGTTAGTGGAATGAAATGGAGCATGTAATGGAACGTCATGTTCATAGGTTTCATCTTGGCATCAGCTCCAGGTCTGCACAAAATCTCAAACCCTACAACAGCTTTTCTCATACTCAGAAATGCTGAAAAAAATTGCTGAATCCTGAAGTCTAAAGAAGGTGCCCTAAATTTACTCAAACAAAACCCTTTACAGTTGCAAAATAAATACCTGCTTGCAAATAATCTGGTTATTTTAATAGTTATTATATGGAAGAGATTATATAAATTGAGAGAAAATATCAGCTTTCTATAATACCCACCTGCTCTAAATACACACACCTTTAACTAAAATTGAAGAGCCATTAAGGCCAGTTTTTATAGGTGCTTAGGTTTCTAATTCCCAATTAAATTAGTTGGATTTGAATGCCTAAATAGCTTCAGAAATCAGGCTTATCATCCAATAACCAGTTAAACAAGACAATGCTGCAAAACAAGGTTGAAACAGGAAAGTTGATCAGCATTCCTGGAGTAGCTGATGTGGGAAAAATAATAGCACTAATGTTTCCTACAAACAGATATAATACCCCAGCCCCAGCCTTAGAAAAGGAAGAAGACCAGATCCTGTCGCGTGTGTACAGTGTGAGAACTATTATAGATAACTATTTTGGATAATAAACTGGACTCAGGTAACTCTTTGCATTCTGACATCTCAAAGCACTTTTCAGATGTGTTTTATTTGTTTATCTTCTTATGTTCTTGGAAATCCTTCAGAAGTATTACATCAGTTTTGCAAGTAACAGCAGGGAGAGCAAGTAAATGGGTAGCCAAAAGTCATCATGGAAACCAGGGAAGTGCTGAGAGCACGAGTCAGGACTACACTGCACTTGACAGAACAAAACAACACAAAAACATCTGCCTCCAAACATGCTCACTCTGAGTTATTTAAGGATAGCGATTTTTAAGATTTAATTATGCCACACCAAAAACATCTCTGGAAAAGAATAAATTGGTCTCTTATGAGATATATTTGTTTTGCCCAAGCTTACCTAGCTCTGCAAGTGGAAGCTGAGCACTTCTGCAAATGTTAAATGAGGAACTGTAGGATCTGGACATGCCGTAAATGGTGCTTACGAGACATTAGGGTACCACTAGATATTTTGTTGTCTCAAAGCTTTCAGAAAAGATTAAAAATGGGGCTGATATTAGAAGACTAAAAACTGGCAACTCAAAGGGTAAGTAAGGGCAGAAACACAGAGAAAAATATATAAGATGCAGCAAGCACAGAAAAATAGCAAGAGCAGCAGCAACAGTGGCACAGCTGGAGAGCCACTACAGAAGAACTGCAGGAGGACTGAGAGATGAGGCTGAGTTGAAATGATGGGTGGGTGTCATTAGCTGAATGTTAGCAACAACAGGAGCAACAGAGAAGATGGAGAGAAGCCTATCCAAAGATGGACAAATCATCTCCCATGTACTGCCTTTACATTCATTTTCCTGCACATATATGGACGGGAAGAGAGACATGAAAACCTGCTCTGTGGATAGAGATGTTTCACCTTAGGACTGTAGCAGGACATTAATGTATAATGCCTGAATTTAGAAATGCTCTGGACTGCAGAAATTCAAGTATCACTCTCCATGGTTTCAAAGGGAACTGTTCACCCTCTAGATCTGTCTCTGCACTTCTTTACTCCTATTAATTAATGCTTGGCCTGGTAAACAGTAAGCATGATTACCTGCCTAAAGCTGAACAGAAAAGTATTTGTGATTCAACCACAAAGGTCTGAAACTTACCTTGCCTAAGTCAATTCATTTAGCCTGTGGCCTGATGCACAAAGTTCTTGCCATTTAAGCTTCAGGCAAAGAGGATTACATGCTTGCCTCAACATGGGCCTAGAAAGTAATGCAATATGGTTCAGACAGTGGATGAAAGGGAAGAAACCTTCAGTCAGCAGACCTGCACAGACTCTTTTACATAAGAAATCTGGAAATATTTCTAAGTCCTTACTCAGCCACTAATATTTTATCATGACAGTAATTTTTATGTGCTGTGATTAAGTTAAATTTAACAGGAGTGCTTCCTTAAGAGTCTGTCTCTGTCCTAGTTAATGTATATTAGTAACAATCATAATGCTGATAGCACATTTTATATAAAGATCTCAAAGCATTTTTCAAGGATTTAGTATTAATGTTCTTTATCTGTCAAGGTAATTCAGAACCGTTATACATCTTTTTGTATATGTCTATGCTGAGACAGATCAAGCAAATGACATGCCAATATTCACAATAGCACACCGATGTCACAGCTGAAAGCATACGCCAGAGCCCCCACTATAACCAGCACATTTCAGTGCAGCATCTGAAAACCCATCCAACAAGTTATCCAACTGTTCTCCTATTTAATTAAGGCAGAGGCAAATGAAATGAAAATCAAGTGTCACACACTGTATGCAGACTGAGCCCTTATTATGATCTGTAATGCCCAAATCCCAACCCAGATTTAACCACTAGACCATACCTCCTCTCTTCATCACCACTGAAGAAGAGAGAACAGGCCATGATTACAGTCATGGGAACTAAGTGTATTTAAATCAGCTGAAAATACATTGTCACATATATTTTTGTTTTAATAAGACCATTCCCTTCCATAGGTAATACAATATTGGGACAGTCTTCCAAATGATAAGCAAAAGCAAAGTCATTTTGTGGCTGCGATATCCAGAATGACATCCATCTGTACCTCAGGCATCCAGAAAAATCCTAAATTGGGTTGAGAAGACAGTAATTTATATGGCATATTGTAACTTTTCACTGCATGGTAACAAAGCAACACAGAATTTTATGTCATGATCTGGAGGCTGGCTTACAGCAGGCACAAAGAGCTATAAATACCACATCTTCTAAAAGGAAGTGGCAGACGGTCACTGGAACTGAAGAACCCAAAGAGTTTTAAAGCTGAAGGGATCTTCTGAAGAGAAATAATCACAACTTACAATGATTAATGCAAGTTTCGGAGACAGGTGCTATTGGATGATGTGAGCCCAATTTAGCTTTCATTTCTATCAGTGTGACATCATGTGTTTCAATAATGCACTGCTGGCTTAGCCCAGTGGAAGAAAGAACTAATTTCCCTTTATATTCAGCTTGTCTATTCCTTACCTCCTTGGCACATTTTTTTCTAGCAATCAACCAATCTCTTTTCTTTGAGATGATGGAGCACTTCTCAACACTGGCAGTAAAACTCCTAATCCCCCTTGGAAGGCAAGGTGGTTTTGACATTCCTACATGGGTATCTTTCACTGTACAAATCTGACGCTCAGAAACAGGGTGAGGCACTTAGAATATCTTCACAACAGCTCCTGAGCATCTTCACTGGGGAGATTCAGAGCCACGGGGCCAGGTAAGACTTTTACATGGATGGTAATGATGTGACAGCATGAGAATGCCTGCGCAAAACCGTAATTAACACGTCATTTAAGCAAATACATAAGAGAAAGAAGCACTCCTGACCATCTCTCACCCTTAGCTACTGATTCCTACTCCAATGTCACTTCTTTCCCAGTGCTGGCACAAGCATTGTGAGCATGTGAAATGAATTCAGTGAGGGAGCAGGGAGCTGAGCAGGCAGACAGCTCATCCACAGGAAAAAAGAAGCAGTAGCAAAAGGAAAGATTAATTTTCACTCAGTTGCACTCACGGCCAGCAGAAAGACAGGGGCGGCAGCTCCATGTTAGTTCCTTTGAAACAGTCATAGATTTGCACCTTAGCAATGGTTTAACACATTAGGTACATTCATCAGTCCCTTTTGGGTTCATCAAATGATTAAATCTGCCCACTCAGATCTCCTTTGGCATTAGTGACTGGATAGTCTTTAGATTTTGCCTTATTCTTTTTATGAATATAGACATATTCTTCCTAATAAAGGAACAGAAATACCCAAAGAAAAAAGAGATTATCATCCCTGCCTCTACAAGAACACATATTCTTTCCCATTAAGTACAAAGAGACAGATTTCTGGGTATCTTCTGTATAATTTTGAGGAAGCCTTCAATCAGGAATTACTTGGATTTTTTCTGTTACAGAGAGGTTCTGTATCTTATAAGCTTATAGGCTTGCATAAATACAAAGAAACTGTAGACAGCAGTAACTGTAGCAGTCACACTGGGATTTACAGTATGGATGATTACAAAAAGGCAAACAACTCCACAAAACCTTGTTTCTTGCCAAGATTCACATCCAAATTGTGAATAAGCAGTACGGAAAAGGGACAAACCCGGTAACTTCAACAGCTTTAGGTGAGTTTCCGTCGATTCCTGGGACATGTGGGACTGTTATATCAGTTCTACATTCAGAACTCTCCTTTGCTATATCTGCTGTTCATATCAGAAAGAGAATAAAACTGGTCCCGCTCCCTTTATAACCAACACTAACAGCACATGCACTGACAATTACTATTACAACTTTTAATTTAGATACCACATTTTTTCTGAGTTTTTGCTGTCTCCTGATTGCTAGGGCAGTTGGAAGAAGGATTTTGTTCTTCACAGTTGTTTCATTGTAAGGTGAAAAGTTCAGAAAGATTCTGATGTCAGGAATACTGAAACTGAGTTGAAATGACAGGACATGATTTCATCATTTTCTATCAGAATGAAATGTTTGGACATTGCAGAAAATAAAAACATCCATTTGCTGACTTAAATCAAATGCGTGTTTCAAGACCGATCAAAATTATTTGGGATGGAACAAGGCAGTTCAGCTGGTGAGAGAAAACACATTATAATGTGGAAAAACATGGCACGAACTTGATCTTCACCGAGCCCTCAAGGCAGAGATTTATTTTCCCATTACAAAATTCAGCCCTACCCAACCACACTCTAGGCAAGTGTTCAATCCTGACAAAATACTATTTGCTGATGGGAAACTATTTTCTTTGATAGCATTCATCAAACTATGCTGATTACATCTGGCTTTTCCTTCTATTTGTATCTTCCGAACCCTGAGTAACCAAAACCCATGTGACAACTTCACTTGAATGTGATGTTGCACATTCTGGTCAGCTGGTTTAATAAGATTACTGCTTCTGAAACAGGGGCTTGCTCTTACTCACTCTTGTCTCCCACTTTGCTTTGCTCCACTGCAGGATGCTTTCTCCTCCTTCCTTCTCCCTCCACCAAATCACTACAGAAAGCACCAGGGAAGGGTGACTACTTGGCTTCCCTCTTTGACTACCTGAGCTGCTCAACTCCATCAGGCCATAACATACACCTCCAAATACCCTCAGCTGGGCTTAAACTCCAGAGATCACAGGAAAACTGTGATTCTCCATACTCTCTTGTGTGCCTTTGCAGTACTTCCTTTTCGGGGCCCTATGCCTTAGACCTGCCACAAGGGTTTTCTTTTCCAGTTAAAAGCCGCAACTGAAAACCTGTGTAATCACACGCACCTAAGAATGTGTTGTAAAAAGAATATCAGATGGACTGCCACTAGCAATATGGCTGTGAAATCGGCAGCACTGGAACTGTCAAGGCTAAACTAAGGAGCAGATAAAATCCTGGACTCAATTATCTCCTCCTTTTGATTTTTCACTCTGTCACTCCACTAACTGTAGGATTCAACTTTTCCCTGAAGTGTAAGTAAGAAAAGAAACCAGTGTAAGGAAGAAAAGAAACAGCTACTAAAAGTTTAACATTTTAAAACACTGTCTGCTTCAGGCTATTTTAAATGCTCTGACACTTCAGTTTCTGTAAAGTCTGTCACTTGTTTAAAAAGAAGGCATTTTGCCACTGATAAAACCACACTAAGTGTTACTGAAAGATTTATTAGCCTGCAGTAATATTTTACAAGTTTCCAGGCGCATTGTTATCCCCTCTAATAGAGTCCAAAGCAAACAGAACAAAGTGGGTAACAACCCTTCGCTCTATCAGCAGTAGCTTCCTATCATGTAGGCGCAATCTGGCTTTGCAACTCTACAGCTGCTTGATAAACAGCAAGCAGGGATAAAACATCACTGCTTCACTCCTCACGCAAAGCCAGAAAGATGAGATGCTGCAGAGGACAAGCAAAAATGCCTGACAATTTTCCCAGAGCCAGAACTGGTTGTAGAGCTTTGGGAAATGGGAATTCAGAAGGAGAAGCCATACCATAACATCCTGCACAACCCCACGGCTTGCCAGGTTGTGCAAGTGATACCAGAAGTCGTAACCCTCCTTTCACTCCTTCTGTCCCAGGAGTTTGCTTGTAATATAGACAGAAGTTAGTACGTCTTTATCTAAGAAAGCAACAAGATGCTCTAGAAGGACATAAGCTACAGGTAGTTTGTTAGAAAATTACAGAGTTTTGGAAAACACACAGATTTTGAATGGAATCCTCTACAAGTTACACAGTGTATTACATAAAAGAGACAGAGAAACTGTATTCCATTCCCAGTGTTGGCACCATTCACTATGTTACTTCTGGCAAGTGGCTTCTGGACAGAGCTGAGAATAATTGGAATTTTTAGTTAACTGATAAACAAAATGAACCTAAAGGAGTTTTCATTTCAGGGCAACCAAAATGCAGATTTTCAATTGACTTATCAAATTGGAAACCCAAAGCATTGGAAAGTGTTGCTTTGGAGACTTTTAGGCTTGGTTGAGCCTTGAAAACAAAGGCCATTTTGAAACGGGAATGTCTTTTCAAAATGACAGAAGATGTTGATTTTTCCTCTCTCCTCATTTTTTATTCAAATCATCTTGAGAATTTGATCCATATTAACAATTCAGCAAAAAAGTCTGCTCACCAATCTCTTTTCCATGAAGTCAGTAGGAGTTCTACAATGTACTTTAATGTTCAGAATCCCTTCACAGCACTTTGAAATCCTCACTTTAACCTTCCTGTGTCTCAGATTCCTCATTTGTGAAACCGAGCCCACAACATGCCTCCATGTTATTTTTGGTGTGGTTACTCTGTCATGATGGACCAAATAATTTCAGGTAATGATCTGTCAATAAAAATACTGTTTCAATGGACTAAATTCCATCCTGACTTCTTCAACCAAGTCTGGCAGGAAACAAGTTAGTGCAGAATTTGGTCCAGCTCTTTAAAGATCTTGGAAGTCTCAGATGAAAGAACTGAGTAATAAATGTGGTCCCTGAAACAAAAAGAAAAATGAGGTATCCTCATTCTGCAAGGAAAATGAGCTTAAACTCATCATTAATCAACACCAAGGAAACAGGAATAAAAGCTAAGCCACGAAGACATAATCAATCTGCTAGATGCGACATGACAGATGCACTGAAAAACAGCAATGGGAAAGACACAAAGAAATTTAATCTTTCTTTATATTTCAAGGGGCATCTTAAGCAGACTTTTTCTTCCATTTTCTATTCACTACTCTAATGTCCAGAGAACAGAAACTCTAATTACTGTTGCATGCTGAAGGCTGGCCAGTAATTATGTATCTTTATCTTCATTAGATGTCTGTGAATAAGGCTTGAAGTGAAACCAAGCAGGTAAACTGGAAACTCTGAGACACGTTTTCAATTAAGAGCTCCCTTTAAACTCAAGTTAATGCTGCTCAAACCTGCCTTCCTGCTGCAGAGCAGTGAACTCTAGGGGTTGTTTGCAGAAGCCCAGAACATCTTGATCTCTGACTACTGATAGGGCCTATCATTAGCGTCATTGTGCAATGATAAGCACACAAGCCCTTACTGGTATATTCGTGGACTTACAACCAATGTTAGCTATTCACTTCAGCAGTATTACAACTTCAATTTCTTTGCCAGGGTTAGAGTTGAGCATATTTATCCTACAGATTGTTGTAGATTTGTATCAGACAAAACCGTTGCACAAACATCCGATGAACATGCCAAATAATTCTGATAAAACTCCAGAAAACAAAACTGATTTTAAAAATATTGTCCAAATGATGCATTTGCTTTCAAATTCTTTTTATACAGTTAAAAAGTTAGCTAATGAGTGAGTTAGTGAGTGAAGACTTAGTCTATTAACTTCCACAGGGAAGACAAGGACCCCAATTAATTTCTTTCTGCTTTTGAACCTAGATTCAATCTAAGAGTTTGCTATACTTGGCTGATTTATCAGGTTCAGAAGGGCTTCATAGAAGCAAAAAAAATTGTCTCTTTTAAGACAGCCAGACAGACACATTTAATCAGAAAATACCAACATGGTGCCTGTTCACAGAAATAGAAACCCTGAGTAGATTCTAAAAGGGAAAAATAAAAAAATGCTGGACTTTGAAATTGCTTGGGTTCATCTTGTGTATAAGAAATTATCATGAAGAAATTACTTGAAGCAAGTCCAGTGAGCGTAAAAAATTATGTTTCAGAAAAAAAAAAACCTCTGTATAGAGAGTGCAAGAAAGATCATTTAAACCTGTACTGTGCTCTATTCTTCAATTACCCTGCTCAAAGTTATCACTCCTTCTGTGACATGAAGTTACTAAACCTGCACATATGTCTTTACTCCCCAACAGGTTCCCATATGACAGTAACAACCAAGCACCTACACCCATCTTTGCCTATAAAGGCAAAAAATGGTCACTAGGAAGAATCACTTTCAGGTGATGGGGCCCAGAGAGGCTTGCTTTGAAGCTGAACACTACCCTTGGCTGTCTGAATTCAAATTAAAATGAACTACCGTAACAGGCAGAAAGCTTAGCAATCCAGTCAGCTTCAGGGTAAGGCAAATTTCACAAAGGCCAAGTCCTCGATATGGTGCAGTTCACAAAAACTAGGGGTATAACAGGGATTCCAAGCAGCTGCAGGGGCAGCCTGTAGTATTTGTAATGGCTTTGCAACATGCTGGTTATGTTAAAAAACATTCAATTTTAACTTTTATTTGTAGCCATGTCTCTCACTTCCTCTTCTCAAGTGACAGCCACAGATGAGTTTGTGAAAAGATAAAAGCTGCTGTAGACAAGCCAACGTTTCTGTCACTATGCTGGAATACTTTCTACCACGTCTCCCACAATCACCGATGCTGACCATGTCCTTCCACTACCATTAAGGTGTGTTAACCATTAACCAAGCTGAGTAGGAATATGTAGGACTTCTTACAAGCTTTTAGTAGCAATATTGGTACAAGCTGAAAGTTCCAAGAAGCAGCGATCTTCCTGCGGATCAAGTCTGACCATATGATTCCAGTAATGAAAAAGCTCTTAAACACACTCTTGCAGGCTCTCTCCTCACCACTGACTAGGAATGTACATACTCTGAGTCAGAACTAAGATCAGCAATATCTTATTGTCTTGCCATTTATATTTCAAGGAGGTTTAGGCTACAGTGCTGTTGTACAGAGTAAATCTGCTGGTCAAATGTCTTATCCAGCAGTTTCCAGTCCATGACTGACAGTCAACATGTCTCCTGTGCCACACCCTAGTAGCAACTGTGACGAAAGAAAATTCCAAATTGAAGTTAATGTTGCTTTCAACACATTGATGGGTAACAACCAAGAAAAGACCCAAACTTTGAGCCATACAATTCCTGTTCCAATGGGGCAAAGCAACCTCAGAGGAACTACCTCCTTCTCTAGAACATCAGCTGACAACATTCCTACACAGCCCATATAGCTGAAAACTAAAAGGCAAAGGTAGAGTGAACTCCAAAAATACTTTAAAAGTGGGAAGTGACAGACAATTCCAAGTATTTGACATGCAGGATGAAAAATGTGTGATTTTGTGTTTGCTTTATTGCTCCACCAAACCAATCTGTACCTAACAGTGATAATAAACCTTCATCTTCCAGGGGTAGAACAGTTAGGAAGATGAAAGAATTTGTTATATTAGAGAACAGCACCAGTTTGCAGGGCCTCTGTCTTCGTGTAATGGAGCAGAGCAGTATGATCCTACCTTAATGACATCTTCATCTGATGATCTGCACTCCACAGATTCCAGAAGATCAGTCACAGTGCCATCATCTTCCACGGAGATCACTTTGACAGGGACAGCCACTGTTTTTCCAGTCAGAATAGCTGTGTTCAGGATCTCTGCTTCCTAGGAAACAAGAATAAAAGTCTCTTTGGTTAATATTGGTTGCTATCAATTCACTAGTACCACCTAGATTCAAATTCACTTTAATTTCTAATGGCTATGCCAAACACTGTTCCAAGTGCAGCAGGCAGGAAAGAAAAATTTCCTCCCTTCAATCCCTGAACCAAACTCCCAGTTCTGATTCAGGCCTGTTAAGGTATTTGTCATGCCCTAATTGCTATTTCATGAATGCTCCTCAAGTAACAGAGAAACCAAACACTGGAGGAATGACGCTGCACCACATAAACAAGATGTACCTTGCATCTAGCAACAGTGAAATCTCCATCCTGAGCAGCTCACTAATAACCTCAATGAGCACACAAAACTCATGTCTTAAGTCTTGCTGTTTTACCCACAAAACTGTTTTCCGAAAAGTTTTCTACAAATACTGAAATTCTGTGACACTATTGGACACATAATGTTAACGTTTAGACCAAAGAAATCCTGTATAATTGTTAGGGAACAAGTTCGGTTTGGGAATTAGGGCATTAGTTTAAGACTGCCACCGTTTCAGTTAAATGGGAATCAGGTCCTGATCAGGTTTTCTAGGATTATCCTGGCTCTTGTCAGCTAATGGTGGGCAAGCACTTGTTCACAACCGTTTTTCTTTAGCTGTAAATGACTCTTGTGCAAAACCATTCTCTCCAAAAAAGGAAGGATGCTGAGAATCATTTAAACAAAGTGAGCTCTGCTGTGACCTGTATTTCTGGTACATCACTGCTGTGAAGGTTATTGCAAAATACATTCCTTCTATTTGATTTATCACTTCTAACTTAAAAGCACTGAGCTCTGATTGTATGAAGATCATGAGACTGAACAGTGCTCTCAGTTACCTGGGTGGCACATCAGTCTCACACAGCAGATACCACTGGCTTGTGCCAAGATACACGGAGTACACAAACTGGTGCCTGAATTCTTCGGCTCCTAATTGCAAGATACTGCTCATTCCTGGAAGGGTCTCTGAGCTACTCAGATCCGTGCCTGTGAACCGCAAACTATCCCATAGAACAAGAGGCTCTTGACTTCAGTTGGTTCTTGTGAAATAAAAGCTTCCAAAGCCCCCCAAGTGCTAACTCCTCATTATCTAAATAGCTCACACTATGAGCTCTGAGGCTGACCTGATTTTACTTGTGGAAGACAACAAAGGGGGAGATTGAAACCAAGTTACCAGAAGACAACTCCCCCTACTGCCTCATGGGCTAAAGAGAAGCCGAGATTTCCCTCGTGGAAGGGACGCAGATCAAAAAGACCTTTTTCCTATTACTTAAAGTAACAGAGGCACTTTATTCAGACTCAAAGCAATACTAAAAAAAAAAAAAGGAAAAAAGGTCTTTTGATAGCTGCTTTGCTAAAGTTGCCCCATCCTCAACATGATTTTTAGGGGAGGGTGAAATAAGTTTTCACAAAAAAGAGAGCATAAGAAGAAAATCCTCTCCCTCTGTCAGCACAAAAGCCCTTCATATATTTGGATATCATAATTCATACAAAGGTGAGAATATCTGCCTGTACCATAAGGCCCTTCTGTCTTGAGTGCACCTTTGTTCCCAGTAGAGATTATATTATTCAGGCAACTGAGATCTCAGAAAAATTTGCAATTAAGTTTCCAGGTTCTTTTATTTGTTTCTCAACTGGGCTTTGCAGCGGTTACTGCATGCAGGTTATTTAGATACTTCTGCCACTCTCCTTCAGGCTCCACAGAGCTGCAAATGGGAGCAGCTTCGGCTTAACAAGTGCTATTATGCATTCACTGTAATTACAGAATCCTAGCATTAGGTCCTGATTTTGATGACATCTGGGCATGAATTTCATTTCATTGGGACTATCTGAGGCCATACCACATGCCTAGCTACTAACATCTTGTACTAAGCTGAAAAAACCTGCTCTGCCATGCAGGAACAGCTTTCTTCCTCCACTGACACATTACAGTATGACCCTTGCAATTATTTTATAATGCAATGGGAAGTTTAATAATCAAGCCTTTGAAACAGTGTGATTAATGAGGTCTGCTTACCAAAGGCAAATGTAATTTCCCCTGGTAAGAGCTAGTAACTGAGAACGGCTCTCACAAGCTCCATGAATTTCTTTCAAGTTTCTGAATTTTCCAAGTGCTAGTTTTGGATATTCATAACACAGACTGCAGTCTAACATACCAGTTTCCTGCCATTTTATGGCAACACATGCAGATGGCTACTTAGGCCATCTGCTGCTTCACCACCACTACCCTGCTTTCCTTCTCTGCTACCTTCTAAAAGCATGTGCACAGCACATCTAATCTGCAGGCAATTCTGCATGTCCAGACTCACAGCTGGCTTCAAAGCTCAGTAACATGGTCTCAGGTCCTGCCTCAGAGCTTTCTCTCTGGGCTGCAGTCTGGCAGATCTGTGCTTTACCCAATTGTGTGAGTAATCCCAATGACTTTAATAACAGTACTTACATGCAAGGAGATGAGTGTATTCATACTTGATTCTAAGGCAAGGCAGCAAATTTATACATTGCTTCTATCCAAAGTCAAAGGTTCCAAATTTGTAGTTTTTTGTCTGTTCTAGATCTACGTTCAGAAGCAGAGTGCTGCCAGAACTGTGCACAGTCCTTATCACATGTGGCAGCATTGCTGATTCTTAGGCAGCCATAAAATTCTCCAAACCAGGCTTTGTCCCCTCTGTCCCCAAAAGAAATGAGGGCGGTGCTGGGCAAGAATGCCTGGAGGTCATACAAATTTCCTGACTTCCTATCAGCAAGTACTTGCTCAGTCTTAGGAAAACAAATCCACCCAATACCTCTTTACAGTAAAAGAAGGGAAAAGCGAGCTGGTGATGGTCCGAAGGTGTGTTAACCTACACAACAATAACTGAGCTGTGCATTCTGTTTGCAGTACCTCTGCATCTACAGATGTGGAGGATGATTTCTTTAGGCACCTGGTTTGCATCCCACCCTTCAATATCGAGGCATAATAACCATTTACACCTATTTACACAGCAGGAGCAGAGTAACACACTTCTTCAGCCATTTGTTTAATGGCTAGAAAGGGCTTAGTGTTCCCCTGCTGAATCCATATAAAAATTATTTCATTTTCAGGGAACAAACATGATACTTATTTAGCTACTCAGAGATTTATAGTTCAGAATCTCAGCATGTAAATGCCATAAATCTATACAGTTACTAATTTAAAAGTGTTGCTTTTTTGCTGCTTAAGAGATAAAGGAATCTTCTGAAGAAATATTATGTTCTTTATCCATAACTAACACAGATTATAGGAGATAGGATGTCAGGGCACTGCAAGATGGGAATAGCTATGCTTTTGCAAAGCTATAGCCAAATATTCTATCAGCCACAAGCTGATTCCCTGAGCAGTTATTAAAAAGATGCTGAACTTTCTCTAACTACTATGTAGCATATCTCTGTAATTTGATCCTCCCAAGTACTAAAATGAAATAAGAATCAGAGAAAAACATTTTTCTCCATGTAACAGAAATGGAAGCTCGGGTAATATTTATTCTCATATTGCTACCGCGTTGAAAAAATAGTAATAGTTTAAAGAAGATTCTGGAGAGAGTGTTCCTTACCTACTGAAGAGATTCGTATTAAATAACTGAGCATATTAAGCCCTCCAGCAGAAACATATTCAGAAGATGTACACAGTAAGCATCCATTTAAGTAGAAATGCAGAAGTGAATACCTATTATTTTTTTTCAATTTTAATTTGTAGCTTCCCTGCAATTTAATTTCCCTTTGGACATATTTTGCCTTATAATTCCTGCGGTGAAAGAAAGGACTTTAACAATATCTTTACAAATCTTAAGGAATTTCTTTTTCTCCCCTTAGTTCTCTCTGTATTTACACAATATTTCCTAATGTTTGTATTAATAATGACATTTAAAAGAAATAAATACATGACTAACTCATGCTTAGCTCTGGGGCCCCAAAGACACAGAAAAGTTTAGTACTAGCTGTTTGCACCCTTTTCCAAAAGCATTTTAGCATGATTCCACATCAGATAATTGGTAAATGAATTAGGAATAAGAATACTGAAACTTTGAAACCTTAGACAAGTGATGCAAAGGATTAACTGCCCATTTATAATCCTTTAGACATAAACCACTGACCGAGTCTGCACCTAAATTCACCTCTGAGAAGGAGTTCAGAACACAAGGGGTCTTTCCTGAACCTCATGACTCAACGGGAGGGTGTCCCTGACAGTTTTGCCTGGCCTTGCTCTCTATGCAGTCAATACTTAAGTGTACTTTGCTGTTGGACCTTGTTAAACCACTCTTGAATTTACCATTGAACTTTGTTGTCTCACTGTCTTATCTCAATAAAGTACATTTCTGCTTCTTTCTTGCGAGTGAAGTGCATCACTCCATCTGCAACTCACACCCTTCAGAAGAAGTATTTGTCCTACTACAACACACAAGGAAAACGTATTAAAGAGTCCCCACAACACTGCAATACATGTTCTGTAGCACAGAGATCTCAAGTTACATTTTTTATTGCAGTAGTGGAATGTATTTTGCAGGCAAAATATCTAACTTGTAAAATCAAGCACGTTACTTGTTTTCAATAGAAATATGGCTTTTGGGTTTACTGTGCACAGGCCGCATTGGGAAGAGAATAAAATGCTCACTGAAATCTCCTGAAATCCAGGGCATGCCATCAAATGGGAATGAATGGCTGCTTGAAAATCCATCCCATTTGGCAGTCATTAATATGTTCCATTTTACTATTTTTTTTCTTTTCTATTAATCAGTCTGTAGAGCATTATTCCAGAGCACCACCTTGAATCCTTCTACTATTTATTTTTAAAAGACCCAGATTTTCTTCCCCCTCAGCTAGCAGCCATCTTATTTATATCAGAGAATCCATGCTTCAGCCTTGCATAACTAATTTCAAATCTTATTTAGCATCAAGTCTCAGAATTAAGAAGCTAAGTGACAGCTGTTTAATTAACTCCTTAAGCTGATTAGAAAGCATTACAGAAATCCCCCCAAGGAAGACTTTATAACTGTCAAGGGAGACTAAGGCCATGTTAATGCTTCTGTTTAAATTTAGTAAGCTTCTAAACCAATAAAGTCTAAATGCTTGACATCCTCATGGATGTGGTCAAATTCAGCTTTTTCCCTCATGTTGCCACTGCAAGGACAAGAAACAAAAATAACAACATAGAAGGGATTTGAAAAGGCAGAAAGCAGCAGCTGAACAATAAAGCAAGTAGATGCATCTCTGAAGGAAGCTGTTGTGAGTTCACACCATCTTGACACTCGGTTATACTGGATTAGTATCCAACGCTGGAGTAAAGCTGAGCTTGCACCTTAAATGCAGAGTCATCTCCTAGCTTCTGGTTGCGAGTACAAGGGTTTGTTCATGAGTTCTTTAAACTTAAATCCACCTTTAATGATAGGATTATGGCAGCTGAAATACAAGCTAGCTGGTGGGGCTAGATACATGGTGGTCCAGAGAAGCTGAAAATGCTCCAAAGCAGATTTCCTTGTTCGTAGAACATTATTGTCAGCTCTGAGCTTGCAAACAGCTTGAAATAAATAAAATTTAATTGTAATTTCTTTATTTGCCCTGTGGTTTCCAAGCCTTTAGGATGCCCTAAAAAAAAAAAAAAAAAAAAAGAGAAACAAAAAATTGTCTGCAATTCTTCTGTGTCTAGAAGAATAAAGGAACTGTGGCCAGAAATAACACAAAATAATTTGTGAGGCCTTTAACATAGACAGAAGAATTGCAAGTACAAGCTGAAATACTGCAGAAGTAAGAGAAATGATGGCAAAGCCTTAATGCAAAAATGCGAAAAGACAGACATGAACTTCAAAGTTAGGTGTTCAACGCGTGCACCTTCAACTGTGCAGAGTGAAATGTGAAGTCACTGGGAATGGGAGAGAGGAGAGAGATGAAAGCAAATTAATTACGCTTAAATTAAGCACTTGATACGTGATATCAGTTTCCTGATACTTGATCAGTTTCCTTTCTCCTTGGTACAGGCAAGAGAGCTCCACAATCAGATGTGCTGACACAGGGTTAAAAAGGACCATCAACTGAACCCCAAATGTGTGATTCTCTGCATAGACCTACCTGCTGACTCCTAGTCTTCCACATAGCTTGTAGGCAGGCAAAACTTGATTTAATAGCAAAATGTGATTGCAAACCCATTGTTTAGAAAGTAATGGGTGGCACAATAAGTGTCTCAATACATATCTATCTTTCTTCTTCAGTCTGGTATTCCATGGCAGCTCAGGCTGCCACGGAATAGGGGGAACTTAACCTCCAGCCACGCTCTTGCTCCTCCTCCACTGGGGCACAGTCAGTGCTTATGGAGTGAGCAGATTTGGCAAGGGTGAGCAGGGAAACGAAAGCACATGCACAGACAAAGCACAGCAATCACAAATTTCCAGTTAAAACCAGAGAAAAGCCAATGGCTGTATTTTGCTGTAAGGAAAAAGCAACATGGGACAATCACAGTGACTGTCTGCTCCTCCTACTGTCACACATGAGGCATTTAGGAAAAAATACCTAATTATATTTTATCTGAGAGTTAACTTTTGCAAAGCCTTTTAGCTATTTTATATTTTTACTAATGAACTTTCATCTCTGTATACATAGAACCTAGCACTGCTAAGTCTGAGGAGGAGGAAAGAGCCAACTATGTAAGACATTGCTGCATGTAGTAAATAGGGGAGAAGGCACAAATAACAGGTAGGTGTTGCAAAGGAAAAATGGGATCATTAATAAGTTGACCAGCAGTGAGAGGTCTCTCATTACACAGACAGTGATAGTCAGTATAAAGCTCTAGAAGGAAAGAAACACATCTTAGAAGCAACATCGAGGTGCTGCTGTATCTGCCTCAGTGAAGTAAGGCTGCGGCTCAGGCTTGTTTCACATCTGTATGGTGTTACAACTGGCAATCCTGGCTTGCAGACACCACCTGTTATTGTGGTCCACATCTTTAAGTGGTGACAAAGCCAGGAAATAAATCACCTCCAAGGGAGAGAAAAACATCTTTGCTTGTTGTGCCTCTTTTCCCAGCCTTTGTCTGTCTCATGTATCCGGACTGGCATTGCTCAAAACAGGGATCTTTTGGGGGCATTTGTGCAATGTCCAGTTCACAACTCAGAGCTGAGCTCCAGCTGCTGGACCAGCTAACAAGAGGTAATGGTTTTCTTTAAGGTGAAACAGCAAACACACAACAAATGCAAGAGCAACGTCGGAGTGGTAGGACATTGCCCCTGTTTTCAGTGCTAGCTGTTCTTTACAGCCCTGCTGCTGGGATAATGGCACATGAGGTTTTAACGTTTTCTGCAGTGACTTCCCGTAATTTTAAGCCTGTACTTTCTTCTAAGGATTTCTGGGCATCAGCACCACACACACAAACTATCTAGAGAGGGTAATGAGCTATTTAGCAATGGGCAGTTTGTAACATTACCAGTAAGCTCCCCAAGCCATACTGGATTTCCTTGATGCTCAGAGAGCTGAGGAACCAAGTCCTCTCATGGGAGTTCACTTTTTTCTAGCTGTAGAGTCAATGCAAATTCTAATTTGTCTCAGGTTTAAAGTCCCTTTAATGCTTTGATGTCTAACA
This sequence comes from Pezoporus occidentalis, assembly GCF_034315485.1. NCBI lineage: Eukaryota > Metazoa > Chordata > Aves > Psittaciformes > Psittacidae > Pezoporus > Pezoporus occidentalis. The sequence goes on along the minus strand of NW_026915691.1, from coordinate 8,463,292 downwards.
TTTAGGAGTTGTGTTAGCATACTTTCGGCAAGTCCTTTAATGCTTTGATGTCTAACATTTAGGAGTTGTGTTAGCATACTTTTGGCAAGTTCTCCTTTGGTGCTTTGGTGGTTTGCAGCACTAAGTAGGCTACCATGATCCCAGGAAGCTGTCATGTACGTTCTCAATTTATCAAAGTCAGAGAGCTATAAGTCTGTGAATTGTCAGGCTGTGGTTCTTCAGAGAAATTGCTAATTAATTCACAGGCTCCAAACTGTAACTCCATGAAGCTGCGCGTGCATACGTGATTTTGGTCTCCAGACAAACTGCTTTAGCTGATAATCAACAAGGTTTGCTCTTAAAGGCAAACAAACAAACAAACTTGTGGAAGAGTTCTTTGCTTTTTCTAAGCAGGCTGCTTTTAGACATCGTTGCAGGAGGGAAAGGCATGCCTGATTGTCAAAGGAAGACCTTTCAGAGAAGCAGAGACAGGAGATCTGGCCTAAGGTACACGGATATGCTGTGTCTGATGCTGCTGAACTGCTGAGACTGGAGAGACTGGTAGGGACATGTCATGCAAAATTAGCTAAACCCAATCAGAATTTCACACATGCAGTCAGTCTCTCAGCTCCCGGATTGATGTGCCAGCGTGAAGGCTCTTTTGATTCTCAGGCCTGCAGTTAGAAAGCCTAATGCAGAGGTTTGGTGCCTGCAGGGGTTGTGGAGCTCTGTAAGGGGTGGACTATGGGATGGGATGTAGGAATTTCCAGCAACAAAATGAAAGCTCTAGGATACCACTTCAAAGAAAAGATACCAACGAGACTCTAGCAATGCAATTTAGCAGAGCAAATATTTGGTGCAACGTGTAGCAGAACTAGAATGAGTGGGGTCAAAGTGACTGAAACAGCTTTGCTTTCATGGATACAAGTATGAAAAATCCCAAAACAAATCAGTGCCTTGCATAATACATTGGGGTTTGAATTCTTTTTCTTTCTGCTGTCACTCCCAGGCGCTACTATGAGCTGCACATGAATCCTCCCCATCTTCCACATCATGCTGTGAGCTCAGTGGTCTAAAGGGAATACTAAGGGACACGGGCAGGGAACCCTGTCCCCATCTGCCATACAGCTCCTTGGGGCCTGGCCAACACGGAGCAGATTAGAGCAACCCTTGGGATGCAGAAGTATCCAGCAGAGACATTTGACAGGGTTTTTTTCTGTCATTCTCTGCTTCCCAGAGCCAGACAGCAATGAAATCTGCATTCTTTCCTGCCTGCACACCCTGCTCCTCTCGCCTCCTGCAGACACTGATGCCCCTAGGGTGGATGACCAGCAGGGCTCTGTGCCACCAGGCCCTCCCTTCTGCCCCAGTCCTCACTGTCTGCTCTGGCCACAATCACAGTTCAGCACTGTTACAGCCAATAAGTGACAAGATGAAAGAGAGCAGAGTCTGGGAAGGGTGGGAGATAGGACTGGGAAGGAATCTGAGACAGGTAATGGGGAAAGGGGTAAGAAAGGAGGGGGACTCACAGTTTCCCCAGGGCAGGTTGACTGCTGACTAAAAAAAATACAGGTAAAGCACTGTGCGCCTTGTTAAAGGGCTTTGCAAAATAAAGTACATGCAGTCAGTGTTGCAATGGATGCTAGGCACAGCTGAAGAGTGAAGCTGTTTTAGCAGAGACCTCCCTGCTCACACACTGCTGCTCTCATACTCTGTTATCTGCTCCCTTCCTCCACATAATCACACACGGGATGAAGCCTGTTTCTGCACTGGCTGGAAGTACTGATACTCTAGATTAGGAATGCGTAAGTGACTCAATGACCACAGCAGCTACAGCAGCTTACTTGGAAAAATATTTCTTAGTACATATCACAGAGGTGTAAATGATGTGTCTTTATGGTACTGGGGAACAAGCTTTCTGTAAAAGGCTGTGTGGGAATCAGGCCCCACCAGAATCACATGAAATAAGCAAACCAGACTGAATAAAAGGAGAGCCCATGTTTTATTTTCTGATTGAGTTTAGATTTTCTACTGTTTTACTATCAAACAAATTGACACCTGAAAACAACTTCAGTATCATCCTGTAATGCGTGATGATGCACCTGCTGAGGTCTGCCTGACAGTGCTTTGTGCAGTTTTGTTCCCATATTGAAGCCCTCCTGTGAAATATTCCATTATATTCACACATCAAACTACCCCCAGGGCCTGTCTTGGTGACTCCCGTTTCCTTTATTGGCCACATGTTTGCACTGACCCATCTGAAGCAGGGCAGATGTGGACATAGGTGCAGATGCAGCCATCCTTATTCTGGATCTCAACAGAAGCATCCCCTCCTCCTCTGCTGCTTGCCAAGCACCAAGCACACAGCATCTTCACAGTCTTTTGGACTTGAGGATCTCCACAACTCAGGCACACAATGCAGATACATCATTTTCACCTCAAAGCCCGTGACATTTTTGCCCCATCCTCACTATATGCTTTGTTATCTCCAACAATTTTCCCAGCTTCTAATGTCAACCAGCCAGCTCTGTCACCAGCACATCTGTACTTTTTCCCAGCACACCTGCAGAGCTAGTTACTTCACAACCTTCTTTAATATTCAGCTCTCCCACAGGGACTACAGGATGTTGCAAGTCTTGAACAGACACGTTTGTTCTTCTCCTCCCATCTCTCACAAGTTTGGTTTAATCCTGTGAGGTCAAGCAAGACCTGTCAGTAAAACAGGTAAATCAAGATGCACATATGGCGTTTATAAATTTATATAGAGATCCAGGTCCCTCCACATCTACAAAGTACTTCTCTGACAGGAAAGCCATTTAGCACTGTCTACCACAGCAACAATCCTAACACATTTATCAACTCTGACTTGATTTCCCCATCATTTTAAAAGTTCTGCTGTCACCCCTGCAGTTTTCCAGAGGCAAAGCCTCAGGAACAGTAAGGTTAGGAGATCTGCCCAAGCCACCACAGTGCCAGCTGTGCAAAGCCAGGAGCATCTCTGGAGCTCTGCCATCCCATTCCCTTTGCTGCATATGGAAAACCCTGATAGTAACATAGATGATGCACCAAGGACAGTGGGCAGACAAAGAGAAAACGATGCAGTGACAGTGAGAAAAAAAGCAGATCTGCAAGGATGAAATCTGTCCCAATGTGGTAATTACTGTAAGCTCCCATGGCAGAGACAGAGAGCAAGGACCAACCTATTTTTTCAGACTTCTAAAGAAATAAAGAGGTTTGTAAGGAATAAGAGCAGCCACGTTCTCCTGGTCACTGTGTGGAGGAGAAGCTATTAAGTTGCCTATTCCAAAGTTTTCTTCCAGATTGGCCTTGGTAGTTTTCGTAGCACATTCATATTTAGTAATGTCAAGCAATAAGCAGTCTGAGCTAAATTGGGATCATCGCAGGGGCCTGGAAACCTGCCCCAGAACCAAAAATTCATTCATGAGCAGACTAAGGGCGAGCAGCAGGGAAGCCTGCAGCCATCGGGCTCTGCTGGGTCAGTAATTAGCTCTTCATTTGAACTTCAAACAGGAACACAAAAATAAACACGAGGGACGTTCAGAAAAAATATGATGTTCCAGCTCCCATATGGCAAATGGGGCCAAAGTCTGCTCTGATACATGTGATCACGACCTTTATGAGGACGTCATGATGCCCAGGACAGGATTTGGGTCACAGTATGTCCTTAGAAAAAATCCCTGACAGGGACTTGGTGAGGATGCTGGTCCCTGCCTGCAGCACCTGCAGAGGCTGCACCCTCCTGCTACTGTGGGTACGCTCATCCCTTCGCTGGGTCACACCATGTGTTGACACTGCAATTCTAGGAGCAAAAGTAAGCAAGTGTGCCTTTTATCCACACGTACCTTTGGTTATAACACTGCCATGTCTACAGGTGAGGAGCCCAAAAACTGCCTTTGCTTTTTATCTTGGTAAAGAGAGATCCTTATATATTCATATGACACAGCAACCACACTTTTATTTCCAAACCCTTCCCCTGTTACAAGTTCCATGCCCATAAAGGTATTTGGTGCCTGGATTTTAGTGGCACTACTGATTTAAAACTTTTTCTGTGTGATTAGCCTGTGACAACTGCTGCCAGACCCTTTGCAGATATAAATGGGTGCAATTTTGCTGATCTTATACATACTGACCCATACATTCATTTTCCTTGCCATATACAGAGGCTATAGTATAGGGAACCACAAGAATCTGAACGAAGACAGAATACTTTTAGGCCTGATGAAGTAGGCAGAGATACAAAGTAGTGAGCCCGCAAGCTCTGCTTTGATCATTTACCCTTCACAGATTTGTGACAAATTGTTTTTTCTGCATGAATCTGAACTGATACAGATTTACATGAGTAGTTAAAAAGTAATACCAACTGGGAAATAAAATCCCTAACAGCACGACAGGAAAGCAATAAACTTAAGAAGTGGTTAGACAAGACAGAAGAGTGATCAGAAATGCTTTGCAATAGAAAAGAATTAATAACAGGGAAAAGGAGCGGTCGGACACTTGTAAAGCTGGTTGTGTCAGGCTGAAAGCAGAAAATCCAAAAAGCCATTAGAAAAAAGACATGAAGAGTCTTGTAATAATATCCTGGGGAACATGCATGCTGTTGATTCGATGCCTTTAAGACTATGTTGTACATTCTGCAACTGTTGCTTAATGACTAATCCTTCTGGGATGATTGGTAGAGAACTTATGTTAGTGACAGTCCAATGTCCTCAAGGAAATAAATCTGAACTTGACATCAAATTACATATTTTGTACCCAGGACATCTGAAGTATTTTCCTAATCCGATGTATGCAGAGATCTGTATTCAGTAATTCTTCTGATGTTACTCCCAGAGTAACAGCTTTCTTTTCTTCCTTCAGCTTCTTCTCATTTCAAGTATGAGAAAAAAAATCATACGAATGAAGTGCTAGTCACTCTACCATGATTATGAAGTTGTGAACCTGAACAGTTCTAGGCTGCAACACCCACACTGACAATAAAGGCTGTTATTTGTAGTGCTAGATAACGGCACAGGAGGCTGTTTTCAGGGTCAGGCATCTAGAAGGGACTGGGACTCATATTGTAGTTGGTGATTTCAATAGCAAAATTCTCAGTGGTTTTAATGAGTGTAACCCTGATGACTAACAGATCATCTGTCTTACTGTGATACAATATTCCAAAATCTTAACCAAATGCAACTACAAGTATCTCAAGGTTCTGGCCTTTTTGTGCGAATCTGAAAATTAAGAAAGAGATGCATGAGGAAGGAGTGTTTTCCAGATAACTTGTTCAGAGGCAAGCTTACTGTTAGGAAGGAAGGGGAGGGTACACAGCCTTTTAAGATTATAAAGCCCTTGTCTGATAAATAACTGCCTCCAGATACCAACACTGAGCCTGGTGTGACCATTTATCACCTGTTACCAGCTATACAGGCTGCCTCCAGACACTGGCTCCTGCAGGAGCCATGCTGATAAACGGCTGCAGTAGGCTCAGTACTAGCCTGTGACAACCTTATTTATTGGGTTAAAAAAGAAGAAGAAAATCTTTAGATGACAGCAATAAAAGCCTGGTTCTTCTTCAAGGTGCCGCCAGACACATGGGACTGAAACAATCTGACTTTTGCTTTCATTTGCTTAGGTTTTCCTGTTTGTTTGGAATTTACTACAAGCCGGGGCCCTGCAGCCAAAAGCTGTACAAAGCTCCTGACCTACCTTGATAAAATGACAGTTTTGCTCAACAAAAGCCTGTTTCCAAGAATCAGAATTCCTGTGATGACTTGCAGTGACTTCAGTGAGATCTAGTCTGAGCTGCATTCATCGCTTATCAGCGGTTAGATGGTAACCACAATATCGTCATCATTCAATGCTTCTTTTATGTGTTTCTGCTTTCTACATTAGGAATTTCCCTCACTGTCCCCTGCATTTCAATTCCCTCTTCAAAAAAGCAAATCATCCTTTTTGCTTCCCCTCTCTAACCTTTAATTTTTTGCTGTTCATGTCTAGGACAACTGAAAAGGGCCCTAAAAGGGCTAAAAAGGTAATACAAGAAAAAAGGCTACAGGTGAGATCCATGAGATGAGCAGTGGTCTGGTGAAAGGGAGCCAAGACTGGAGAATCATAGTCTTGCATCACAAAAGAGGAACATTACCAGATGGCAGAGCTCAAAACAAACAGAAGATGATTTTTTTCCCACATAATGTAGCTAATAATGAAATTCCTTGCCACGGAAAATGGGAATGTTTGAATGCGTTAAGCTCCACTGCAATTTAAAAGCAATCAAATAAATTAAAGAAAGAAATAGATCACACTTCCAAATCACAAACATGCTGAGCTACACACCCTTGAAAGCAGCTTCCTTTGCTCTTACATTGTTCCCATGGCATTTGCTATCAGCCCCCGTTGGATATGGGGAAATGGATCAGAAAAATCTTTGTCTTTAGCCAGTGTGATTCTCTAGACAGAAAGAGTACTCTATTTACTGCAACTGAAGTTTAAAAGCAGAATTAAATTCCCAGATACACAGATTTGTTCACCATTGTCCTGCTTTCAGGGACTCATTTTACAGATAGACTTGAAGAACTGTATTGGTTAATGGAACAGATTTTGGCATTAGTGGAAAATACAAGTCCTCAATATCAAATATTAAATTATTCCTGATTAATTCTTTTATAGGCTTGGACTTGCAACTGATTTAATACTCCTGAATAATTACTTCTATTATAACTGTGGCTTTGATTTTTAATTAACTGTACAAAGTTTCTCATTCAGATCTAATATTACCTCTGTTAACACCGTCAACTCCCCGTTTAGAGATTTTGTTCATATTAAACTCTGATGCTCAGTCCTTAAAGTCTGCTCTTCCACAACTCTGTGAACAGATTCCATATGAACCTTATTTATTCTACATCATCATCTACAAAAATGCTGTCTCCAGTATCCTGAACACTGTTGTCTGACAAGTAACTCCATTCTCTTAGTACTACTGCTCACATCACCTCATCTAACTCACATGATTCCCCAATACTAATTTGATGGTCATTTTTCATCTCCTGATTTTCAGCTACTTCACTGAAACTACTGACAATGTTTAAGTTAGGACATGCACAGAGCTTCATCTTTTACTGGGACAAGAACTTCATTTCTCTTCCTGACTAATGAAAATCTGGAATAGCTATCTCTACAGTACTTTATGATTATGCTGAGATAATGAATGATGCTGATACAGTGTATGATGACTGCATGTGTAGGATGACTTTATTTTTGTTCTCTCTGGCCAGAGAGAAGCCTCTCCTGCAAGAAGCTTTATGATTAAAAATACCAATAACCTGTTAACTATGTCTCTTTGGGAGCAGATGAGTGTTCAACCACACTGTGTCTGCAGCAGCATCACACACTTGTTGCAAGGTTACTGGACAAGGCAAAGCACAACATTCTCAAACTTGTGTGCCATTACTCACCTAAATCCATATTTACAGACCTAATTAAGTGACTTTATTCCATTAAAATTCAATGCAAGTGAGCTGTCTTGGAATTGTATGCTGACGACTTCCAGTGACCAGGCTCCTTATAATTCAGAGTCTGGGTATGAATTTAGATGGCGTATTTGAACCATTTACATCGTAATTTGATCCCTGCTTTGAAAATGTCAGTTTCTACTTTACCTTCCTTGTAATTAGATTCACATTTTCCTATGGAGAGAGGATACAGACAGTACTCACAAACACCCTTTAAATCTTTCTTTGGATAAAGGGGTGAGACATAGTATGTAAAATGAAAAGTGCCAGCATCACTTTGCAAACTATCACATTGTGACAAATAGATGTAAACCTGCATTTTTAAACCCATGCCCTTGTTGTGTTTTAGGGATCCCTTGAAGTCTCTGTTATTTTGTGCATTTTCTGCCTGCCTACAGTCAGTGTGACCGTAGCATTTCTGCCAGCCATCGCTGTTATTTCTCAAATAGCTTGCAGGGTGACCCCGAGCTCTTTTATCTTGGGGGTCAAGCACACCCCTCAGTGCTCCCAATCACAACAGGCCAGTAATGAGGATCTGAACTGAGTCTCGGATGATCATCAGCCATCTGACAATTTGTTTCACTGCAGCATGACCAGAGTGGCTATACAAGAGGCACATGTCTCTCTCCAACACATGTGGGTCTTGCAACACCCTATGCACCTGCTCTGACACAGGCTACCATCTCTTCCAGCCAGAACTAAATAGTCCCTGCAGAATTCCAAAAGCTGGTGATAGTCAGTTGTCACAGATGCTAAAGAATTTCTAAGAACACATGAAGATCTGGCAAGATTTCTAGAGATTTTGAAGCTTTCAACTATTTTTCCATTAGGATTCCTGAAGGAGTTCTACTGAGAACCAAAAGCTTTGCAGGAAAACATTTTAAAACAAAAATGAACACAGAATAACTTGCTGCTGCTCTACTGGCTGGCACCTCAGTGAACTAAGATGGGGAACATCAGTTCTCAAGCTGTGCCCTGGTTCTGCCCAGTCACTGAGCTGCCTCTGCACCTGCCTGCACCCAGAGAAAAGATGCTATAACTTATTTCAATTTATGTTAACTTCCAATTACGTTAACAAACACAAGAAAATGCAGCCTAAGAACTCAATTATGTTGTGCTTGAGGAAATATGGAAATAACCATGAACTGCTGCATTTAACAGACTTTTTGATATGAAATTATTTGTATTCAAATCTGTGCAAAACCAATGATCATTTCTAGTTTTGATCAACTCAGCCTGTTCTTTGGGGAAATTAATTCAATGCTCTGGGTGTAAACATTCTTTCAAAGTGCTTACCGTAGAGCACTGTTTTCCTCCTGCTCTCCTTCGCACCAGAGCAATTTTCAAACCATTCCCGTTGATAACACAAATGAAACAGAAAGACCACTTCATCAGGAGAACCAGAAATTGCAATCAGAGAAGTAATACTTAACATAGAATTTAATCTGTATTCACATCATCTCCTGGTCTTTTCCAGGGCATGTGTGGGTGGCATGCAGAGACTTTAAGCAGGAACAGGTATATTTATGATTGCTAAAGAATACAAGTAGAAGTGCAGCAGCTTTAGACAAAAAGTGGTTTGTTAAGCTACATCACCAGACCAAAGAGAAAGCAAAGATCAGTGCGAGAAGCTTGGTCACAGTGAACAGATACCAGCTATTTCTTATTAAGTCACAGTGACAAAGCATTTAAAATCTACTAATACTGGTACCATCCTACCAGAACCTTGTACCAGGTCAAGATGCCCTCTCAGGGAGTGCTGTCCAAAGAGGAGGGGACCTTCATATTGGAAATGGATGTCTCTGAAAGCTGGCCATGATGAATGCTGGAGCTGAGCTTTGCTTCCTTGCAAGTAGAATGAATCTCACAAAATATTTCCATGTACTGCAATGTGCAGAAGTGACAGCTGTAGTTAGAGCAGCATCATGCCAGAGGGTTAGATGGGGCATTTTGTTCATGACTCCAGCCCCAGCATGCTGACAAGAACATTCCATCAGGTCCATGGCAATTCAGAGGATGGGGGGCATGAAAACCTCGCGGTTTGTGATTTAGACAAGAAGCCATGAATCTGATAATCCCTGCTGGGAAAGGGAGAAACATGAGCCAAGGATGGATGGCAGTGAATGAGCAGGCGGAGCTGAAGCCTGGGAGCACTTTTTCAGCAGAAGCTACAGGATCACAGTTTTATGTTATTGACTGTGAAACAGGAACACAACACACCTTCCCTGAGGAATGCAAACCCTGGCTGCCACAGCCCTCCCCTCTCCTGCTTCTCAGCCCGTGCTGATCGTTTTTGTCCTGCTAAGACAGCAGAGAGTTAAGTGCATTTTAAGGGACTAATTTTCTGCTGACTTAGCTGAAATGGCTCAGCTTTGAGTTTGATGAGTGCTGAGCCACCAGACAGGACAGGATGGGATGGAGATTCCTCATCAAGATGGCCAGGGAGGCACTGAGCAGTTAAATGAGAAGAGCAGCTTGCAGAGAAATAGGAAGGGACACCCGAGCACTCGTATGACCTCTGAAGTGCTCACCACCAGCACAGCACACCCCCATCTCCAAAACAGGTTCAGGATTGCCCAGCTCTTCCCTTTGCCAGATGAGGGCTCTAAGGAGGATGAAACAGGCCATTTCCTGTCCATCTTTAATTTCCAGAAAAGATGACACAGAGTGGAATCTGAACTTCAGCCTCTCCCATGTATCACAGGAGGACTTAATTTCCTTCCTAGCTGGTCTCTGATGCCCTGAATTATCAGTGTCAATATCCCCGTTCATCTTCCTTCATTTTCCTTCCATTCTTTCTGTAATTGCTTGGGAATATGAAGTGCTGCCAACATGGGGATCACTATTAACCCTAGGCAAAATGTACGCTGGAAGACCACAAATCTTAATTCTTCTCTTGTTACCATAGCTATACCTAAGAGGCGACACTTGAATACTGCCTTCAAGATCTAAGTAAATGATGACTGATGAAGAATGAGAGAATCAGAAGGAAATGACAGCATTTGAAGAAGGGCAAGCACATTCACGGTACAAACTTCAGAAATTAAGGTCTCACTATCTATTTCTACAAACAACTTGTCATCACCCTGTCTAAACAGATCTGTATGAGAGTATGGGTTTTCTGAACTGGTGGAGTAGGATTTTCAGAGCTCCTCATTTTGAGAAGAAAACCAGTACAGAACAGTTTTCCCTCATGCACTTGAAATTTTATTAATTCCACAAGAAACACTGACCCAATTCTGACACTTATTTCCACAGTGATAATAATGTACACTAAGGGTGTTTTTCTTCATGTGTACAGTCTTCTACCTCTGTTACGGTAAGAGATCTAAGATTTTAGATTAGTGAGTAGAGCTTGCTTTACAAATCCACAGGTCTTCAAACCCATCTCTAAAAGTCATTGAAAGGTATTAATCCTCTTGATTTTCACTAAAATGGAAATAAACTGCAAGGAATGTGCCTTAGTGACAAAACACATAATATCTGTGCTGTGATTTTTTACAGCTGGTGGAGAAGGGTGCTAAGGTTGACAAAGATTTTTTTTCTTCAGTGTTTCACAGTTGAATTAAATGAGTGTTAACTAAAGCATGCCAGAACCAGGACTTAGATTAATCTGAGCACAACCACTGCCACTCAGTCCGCACACCTCTTTTTAGGTGTGACATATGTCACTTCTCTATTGTCATGGAGCGTTTCAAGCTAGACTACACCCGAATTTCTAAAAATGAATAGGAAAGAAACTTTGAAATCAGATACACTATTTAAAATATATTCCTAGCATGGAATATATGACCAGGCTCTGAGAGAAGGACTCACAAAGTCACTATTCAGAAGATGGAAGCTGCTGGATTATCTTTGTTTGAATGACATTTTTTTTCTGTCCTTTTTCTTTAGTTTTTTTAAATTAAAGCCAATGAAAAACAATGAATGTATCAGGAAAGTATGTCTCCTTTCACCTAACATTACCCTTCCTTTTGATGTTCCCAATTTCCCTGTCTCCTCTCTTCTCCCCACACAAACCAACCAGTCTCCTGGGTTTCTGAGGTGCATCTCGGTCTCTCACTTCAAGATTTTAACATTCAAAAAGATGAGCAGGAAGAACTGACTCGAGTCCCGGGTAAATCAGTCTGGAAGCCATGCGACCCTACTAATTAGAGAGTCCACCTTGTATGCTGAAGGAGGTTATATCTGCATCCTAGGAAGTTTGTATTCTGCACAGATTCACATTCCATTACTGAGTAGGTCTTTTACACCGTCTTACAGGAAAAAACATGGATGCAAAAGATCTGAAAAGCCAACCTGTCAATCTAGGCCCAGGGTGTTCATTTTTTTGGATAGCTTTCAAGGACATTTACTATAAATCTGTGAAAAGAGAGCTACTTACAGGTCTGGGATTTATAGAAAGTGCTGCCTATTTGTGCTCCGTCTTTTGTCAATAGCGTTGAGATTTGCAGTTTGCACTGAATTATCCAATGACCTAAATCCTAGCAAGCTATCAAAATCTGTTTCCCAGATAAAGTCATAATAGAGTTTGATACATTTATCAGTGCCAGGCACACAGCAGCTCTTACACGCATGGCTATTTCTCAAGTCTTCTTCAACAGCAGACAAAAGGGAGGTACAAATGAATTAAAACCTATCCACTCCAATGGTTTAAAATAATTATTAACCATTGGAAACACAGCAACACAATTCCTGCCTCTTGATTTCACACAAACTCCTGATAATGAGACACTATTTACCTAAGGTAAAGCAACCATGTTTTATGCTGACAACTCCAGAATGATTTATTGTGTTCCTTTATCCTAAATACTTGGGATAGATAATACTTCATTAAACAAAATATAATCCATTGCCATTCAGCTGAATAAGACTTGATATGGGAGAGGCAGGGGGTTTGCTAATTGTCAATATAACTTTATGGTGACATATTCTTTCAGCATCAGGGCTGAAATCTTTGACACGGGAAACTTATCTGTCTTTACTCCTCTCCAGCATCAGAAGAATCTTCCTGAAGCCCCAGAAAAGTTAAGTGGGAGCTGGAAGCAGCACTTGAGTTTTTAAGTTTATACAGCTCCTTTCTAACCTGAAGTGCTCTACAGGTTATAGCCCTGATCTCTCAGGAGGCTTTCAGGAAAAACACCTACCAGTCATCTCCTGTTAGGCAGGCTGCCCTGCCAGAATAAGGACCAGAGTATTGGGACTTCAACAAATGGATCAACTGGGCAGAGAATTTTTTCATATTCCCCAATTGCAATTTATTCTGGGATAAACTTTGCTTTCCGTTATTTTCTAAACTGGCAGAGGAATGTGTGTGAGGGTTGCTATCATAACCAACAAAATTGCTAGTGAACTGTAGATCTACACTAGAAACTACAGCCATGGTCCCTAACACCAGCACCAACAGACTTCTATCATGTATAGGTCAGGCTCAGTAGACATCTACTACACATTCACCAGTAGACTGCACAACAGGGTGGAGGACTTGGCTCACCTTGTAACAATGGCAAGGGAGAATAAGGTCTCCTCTCCTGAACCTCCAGTTTACAACCTCTTTAAATTCACCAGAAGTTTGAATCCTGTCTGAGACAGTCTATACCCACACCTAAGGTTTCTTATACATAGTGTAATGGCTTCATTTTATATCCAACTGCTTTCACGCAGTCTGCCCTCAAAATTAAACAGTAAAGACATACCAGTGGAGTGACAGATTGTATCTATGGATAGTGAGCAAGGCACAAACTTCAGAGCTCAGTTTGGAGTTATGGAAGCAAAGAAACAGAAATGGCTTTAGCATGCATGAGAAAGGGAAAGCCAAAATGAGACAGACACATCTCTGTTGTGATATTAAGAGGCTCCTCATATATTTTTCTCCTTCTGGCCAAATGCAATCTGTATTACAAAAGGCTCCCAACAATCTGAGGCCCTGGGAATGTCCATCTGGTAGCAATGCAGGCACCACTGAGCAGAGACAGCATTATTAAAGCCTTCAACAGATATAGCCTATTAAAGCAAAGCCACCAAAACTCCACCCAGGCTTCCTGAGAGACATCAGACCAAAGGCTGCTGCTTACTCTGGGACTCATATGTAGGGCTTAAGGCTTTCACAAAGGTTGAATAGCAAAGCTTCAAGTTGTAAAAATACCCATCTCACGGCTGCCCCAGGGAAGGACTGTCACCCGGGTAGAGGAAATAGAGAAAAAGGAAGAGATTTCACTAGAAAACAAATCCTGCACTCAGAATTTAAGGGTTTTAAGTGCCTGTGAGAGATTCTGAACAGCATTTGGAGCTTTCAAAACTCTAAAGTCTGCCTTAAGCTAGGTTTATGTTGCATAAATATTTGCTTTCAAATTCATTACTATTATGGAAGATACAACATGAACATAATAAATGATTGTGGTATTAAAGCACATTTTACAGCATCATCTTGAGTGCTGTTTTTTTTTTATGCTCTGCTTACATGACATGGAGGGATTTGCTCTGAAACTGCATTATGATGCAGAAAATTCAGTACTATAGCCCATAATATTTTTTTCTCTTATCTCTAAACAATTCCTAAAAGACAAAATACTGTGAAGAACACAGCTTCAGTTCTGAAATAGAGACATGTGTCTTGCTACTTGGCAGAAAGGTGTTTTGAACTGGGGGGGATCTGGTACTAAAGATCCTAGCTGTACTTTTATGTCCATGTCCTTTGGCTCATGCCTGAAATAGTTCACTTACAGAGCCAAAGCAGAAGCAGCATAGGCTAAGAAGTGGGCAAAAAGGTACTGAAGAGAAGAGGATCTCTATATAGTGGGAAATAAATTAATAAACTGGAGCTTGGCCAGAAGACTCCTTTGGATCCAAGATCCTGTCACTCCTCGGCTTTGTACATTTAGAGCAGCAGGAGCTGGGGCTGGCTGTGTTCCCTGCTAAGGGCTGTGCTGGGCTTCTCAGACTGTCCCCTGGATGTGGCTGCTGTAAGCTACTGAATCTATCAGTTGTCATTTCAGCTGTGATCCCTGTAACAGCATATTTAGCACAGAGCCAAAATAGGGCTCATGCTGCACTGTTTGTTTAGCAGCCTTATAAAATGTAATTAGTTAAACTTCTCAGTACTCCTGAGATGGAACGGCATTATGATTTCCTTTGTCAGTACTGGTCGCATTTTCCTATTGAATCGAGAGAAAACCTTTCTTAAGGAGATCACAGTTAGGAGGAAGAAACCTTTCAGCTCACATGAATGTAGACTTCAAATTGTATTCAAATGGATGGCTCTTGAAAGTACCAAGCAGAATTCTGCTGTCCAAAGATATTACATTTATTTTGATTCTTACTGTCCTCTATTTTTTCATCTTTTTTTTTTTTCTTTTCATTTTAATAATAGGAAAAGAGAATACAATTTTCTAGGAATAGCTTTATGAAATTATGCAGCATGCCCATAATGTGCAATAATAATACACAACATCAGATAGCAGAAAGACTGAGTAGTACATGTTGCTACACACTCCCCGCTTCCCCCTGCTCCTCCCCCTAGTTAATCTGCCTCTGATTACTGTAATGGTCCCTAGAGACAGGCAAATTATTTTGGTTAACTTACAGCATGTATATTATTTTTTCATTTGTGGCTGTTTCAATTAGCAATGTCATCTATTTCCTAAAGCATTTTACTTTTAAATAATTAGGGCTCACCAAAGAGGTTAGCACAAAAAAAGTATTTGAAATGCTAATCCAGTATCACAGTCAAAACTGTTCAATCAAATTTAAATCCTGTTGTTTCCTAAATATATTGTAAAATATGACAGTGTCCACCAAATACTGATAACCTCTGTGCAACACAAAAAGGTAGAGGCCAATGTATTACATATGACGGTTATTAAATGGAAATGCTGACAGACCCTTAAATAAGCTGAGACCGGGCACAGTGATTTAATGAGAGCGATAACGGGCAGGTGGGCTGAGCATCCCTGCTAAGATTAGACCCAGAGCAGCAAACGTGTCTTTTGAAACTGTTTCTTAACACAATCTGTACACAGGACCAGACTGTGCATTATAGGAAAAAGTGTCTTCTTTTTATGCTAACTTTATCAGCCAGGCCTCTTACAACCTTGTTACTGACACTGACACACACACACACACACATATATATATATAAAATGCCATAGTGATTAGATTTTTTTTTTTAGAGTGTCTTTCTTTTTCTAGTTACATTCAAAATCAGAAAATAGGATGAAACCTGTTGCTTTGGTGCAGACTATGTCTTATCTCTGGGGTTAAATGCTTTTGCTCTTTTTCTTCATCTATTTCATGCATTTGGGCCTAACTCTGTAAATCAAAGCTCAGCCTGAACAGCTACAGCCACTGAAAATTTGCTAAAATAAAGCAGCCATGTTAAGGCTTTATTCTATGCCCCATGCCTAGTGGCTATTGTGCTTTTTGCCAAAATTTAATTAAGAAGATACACTTTATATGATTCTATGGCTCATTCCCTTGGATAGCAGCAAGTCCATGGGTTACTCTTCTGCTACTCCCAGGAAGGCACCTTGTGGTGCAGGTGCCAATTTCAAAGGCTTGAGCCGGCAGCCAGATGGAAACACAACTTTACTTGTCCCCAGTGTTTTCCCTGTTTCCGAACCCACAAGAAGTTTTGTTTCCACACAGTGAAATGAGCAAGAGAGATTTCATCTCATCCATTCCACTGCTCTTAGACAGCGTAAAACTTGATACCTGTCTTGTACTTGGGAATGATTACAGTGCCCATCACAAGGTGTTCTTTTTGTCACCTACAGGTTCCTTGGGATTTTACCTATGGATTCAACCTGAGTCCAAATAGGATCTTATCTTCATATACACATTTCCCAGTAGGTGTTTGTGCTAGGTTAGCACCGTAATCCCCTCCTCTTCTGAAACACACAGGTCTTAATATGCCTTTTTTCCCCTATCCTATTTTCTCAGCTACATTAGAAGCCAGACTTTGCTCCCACTCCTCAGCCTATTGGATACTCCTACACAACCCGAAGAGAAGGCAATTGAAGGAAAGCATTAAATGAGATACATCCCTCCTGGCCTTTTCACATTTAACTCAACTATTAATCATTGTTGCACCGATTACACTGTGATGACCCATCTGCAGCTCACTTATATAAAACAGCCTGAAATCAGACCCTTGGTTGATTACAGCAGGCAATTAGCAGGCTGGTCCAAGACCAGCCTCTTGGCCTGAGTTAAACTCAACTAACTTATCTCAAGAGATTCCAAGCTTTACTCACTGTGATAATCATCCAGGGCAAAAGAGACCTGAAAGTATGTTGAGAAGGAAAAGTTTATCAATAAAAGACACTTTTGCATTCATGATAGTTCTGTGATTATTATTGTTTTCTTGCCCTAAAGGCAGGTGACGGATGTGGAACTATTCTAAATGCCAAAACCAAGGACACATTGTAAGTTCACTCTGAATACTGGTTTCATCCACATTCTGCATAATTTACCAAACTCTGTTCTTGGGTACGTAAAGAACAGCAAGCCCCCAGTTTGATCACTTTCCATAGGGCTAGAATAACTGCTGCAGTGGGGCACTCAGCTCTGCAGAAGCAGAGGTTGGTGAAGGTGACCATTTGTGGCAACTGTCTTATGCTGCTTCTGCGGTCTCTGGTGGAAAATGAAGTTAAATTGCTGAGCTTTTCACTGTGGAAACATCCAATCTCTTCTAAAGGCATGTTTTTCTATAAGAACCAGTACATTTTGCTGTCATAATACAGTACTACTTGAGTTTATCTCCCTCTGCACACCTGGCATGCCTTCATTCTATCCCACTTATTTTTAGTGTTACACAGGGAGGTTACTGATGTAGAAAGGTGCTCCCAATAGAGGGCAAAGCAAAGCTATAATCACATCGTGGCCTCTCTTCATCACCATGGTTATTATTGTTTCACATTTGCAGGTGCTAAAGGTTTGTCCATGGGGGATATAGAAGAACTGAAAAACAACAGCGAAACACTTGACTTCCACAGACATGCTTCAGGATCAGATTGTGACTTGTGCAATCAGAACAAAAAATGAAGCATCAATGAGTCCCTCCTGGAAAAGATGAAGATTTCAGAGGTCTGCTTTGCCACTTTTTGTTTTGGGAATGTGTTCTTGGGGTGGGTTGATGGAAGGTGAAGGGAGCTTCATTATCTCGCTGTAATACCATTTATGGAGATACATGTCCAACAACTAGCTCAGGGTGTGGGTAAAACACTGCCAACAGCAGTAGCAATCAGAGTAACTGCTAGAAAGAACCTGGAACAGTAATTGATTAGGAATTTATTTCTTATTTACATTCTAGCATTTTCCACAGCAGGCAGCCAGTCTCTCAGTGCTAGACCCAAATAATGGGGGGGGGGAAACGACGTGTTGTTCAGGGGCCCAGAGAGGACTGTAATAGAAGTCTTAGGATTATAGTGGGTGATGGAAAATGTAAATTAAATGCAGGGAAATGTTTCCTAACAAGCACCTGACTGAAAATTCCAGTGAAAGCAGAGAAGTCCCAGTCAGCATGGACTAGATATTTAAATCAGAGTAGAGAATGTCCTTTAAGGCTCTCGTCCACTGTATCTCTGAAATGGTCTTACTTATAGGTGGCTAAGGCACTAAAATATGCCCCAAATGTATTGCCAATGATTCCATAATTGTGCTACAATGGATGGAACAGGTACTGTTGGCATTTTTGGGGGAAAAAAACTCAGATACAACTGCACAGCTGTAGTCTTTGAAGATAACATAGCTGATGGAAAGAAAGTCCAACTAAAAAAGGTTTTCTGGCTATCGTTCACAGGTGGAGGGATGTAAACCTTGGCAAGTTTATGAGCAACAGCTGCTCTGAAATGCTTTTCACATTCTGTCCTTTTCACAAAGTGCACACACGTAAATACAATCCCATTTATCAAGCACACCCACAACCAAACCACATGACTTCATAAAGGACACGTTAGAGTTATCTTCTGTCATCAGATCGTTTCACTGTATTTGAAGTTAAGTAAATTAATGTATCTTGAATTAATTTTCTTAGTGTTAAAGTGCAAACTGGGCTAATAAAAGTGACACATTGACTTTTTCCAGAAAATGATGTTCAGCTTATGGAGAACGGCAGCATAAATGAAAATTAGCCTCAAGACAATGTTAATTACATTTTATCCATTAGGAGGAGGGTAATTGAACCACTCATTTTCACTGCAAAGAAAACCCTTCTGGCTTCATAAAGGGAAACTATGTACCTAATGCACTAATTAAAGTCTAAAAATGTAAAAAAAATGCAATATAAAGAAAAGCATAATGCAGGTAATGTGTATCTGTAGTGTACTGAATTACCATCTTGGACATAATATATGTGACCATCTTGGACACAATATGTGTTATTGCTCTCTTGCTGTGCTGAGAGGGCCTTCAAAATACACATGATGCAGAACTCAAGCCTCTGAAGCAGTCACAGAATACTGACATGAACATGATATATCGAGATGTGTATTCAAAATAAAACAAAGGCTTCATATAACCAAGCAAACACTATACATACACCTGATAGCAACAGTACTATTAGAACTAATATTACTAATACTCATAATACCAATTACAGAAAGTGGTCTCTGCCAATTGCAAAACTTTGCCACTCATTTCTATTAGATTTATATGTGTCTGAAAGGCTGCTATTTACTTAGATGGAAAATACCTCCAAACCAGCAAAGGCATATAGGTAAAGGCTGGCCAATCTCTTGAAATAAGTAGGATACCCGTTCTTTTTCAGTAGCTATCTGGTATCTATGAATAGTTACATTAATGATTTTATCTTTTATAAACACTGAATACATTAATAAAAGGACTTTTTGATTGCTGGACTGCTGGAAAGATCTTGCAGTATACCTATATGCTATGATATCCTACTACTTTTGGACCTCCCATGGTTAAACAGAAAGATTCTGAGTTCTGAATATTAAACTGTTTTATAAAATTCATATTGCTCTATCAACAATCTCCGGCTTCTTTCCAATACTGCATACTATCTATTCTGGGCTTCACTGAGATACTAGAGAAAGAGAAAATTTATTTCTTGAATTTCTTTTTAAAGGAAAGAAGTAAAATAAATAAATTAGGGAAGTGCAACCAGTCTTGGGCTGATTAAATCTGTTTGTGCACAAATTCCATAAAGAAATGCCACAGGAACCATACTATCATTTTCAGCAACCAGAAAAAAGTGTAGGGGGGACAAGATCCAGTTGCAGATAATGTTATGGAGTATCTGCCTACTGGGCTCAACAGAATCTGTATCACATCCTTGAACTTACTGACCCAGGAGCAGCATCTCGGTAGACTTACAGTGAATTCAGAATACTTGCTTCTATGAAAGCCAAAAATACCTTTCCCTAATCAAAAATAATAATTTTTAGATCAACCTTTATCATAATATTACCATGAGCATTGAAAAGGATTATCTTATTACAAAAATGAAATGACTTAAATTTACCCTCATCATTGTTTCAGAGGAAAAAGAGGCTTTTTTTTTTTATTTCATTGTGGATGAAGCTGCTATTTGCATTTAAATGAAGGCATCTGAAGAAGAGGAGCTAGAAAGTTAGGGGTTTTTCCTTCTGAGGATGAGATTTCATTTCATTTCATTTCAGTATTCTCCTATAATGCAAACCTAACTCCACTTGCTGCTTCATTAAAGAGTCAATCAGAAGCTGCTTTCCAAAAACTGTCATAGAGAGTTAGACACCCTGATTATTCCCAGTTGAGGCTTTGTAATGATGCTAACCATACCGTGTTGGCACCCCCTAAATATCAGCAAATAAATGAGGCACTTCCCCATTTGCTGTATAGCATGGAATTTTTTTGACTTACTGTAACAGACCCATTTAAACAATCTGCTTTCTTAATATTCTGATCAGAAACAGGCTTTTGTCAAAGGAATCATTTACAACCTGTTCCAACATAAACATTCTGAAAAGTACATAAACACATAAATATTTGTCCCAATGTTATAGATGATATTACAGAAATCAAGTAGAGTTCCCAACACTGCACCAATGTCATCTGCTGGATACCTGAATTTCCCTAAATGGGAAAGAAGATGCCATGGAACGGGATTTTCCCTCCTGCATTAAAAATTCATACCAAATTCCATTCCATTTTGAGCATTCATATCTAGCTCCATACACAGGGGAGAAAACACACCACTTTCAGACATTTCACCTTTCATAGGCAAAGTTGATTTTGCTGACTAACAGGTACTGAAAAAGCCAAGGACACTGCAATGTCTGCTTCATCCCTGGAAGCATTCAAGGCCAGGTTGGATGGGGCTCTGAACAACCTGGTCTAGCGGAAGGTGTCCCTGGCCACAGCATGGCGTTGGAACTGGATGAGCTTTACAGCTCCTTTCAACCCAAACCATTCAGTGATTCTATGTCATCTGCCATTTTCATTGTTGCCTACAGCTAAAAGCAGAGGTTAAGTTTTAGCAGGGAAAGAAAAGAAACATTGAAAGGTGAGGTTAAGAGAAAAGGTTAACAGTGAGCAGTAATATAGAAAGCAAAGTAAGGGCTGGTTTTTGAGTCAGCCTGGATGGGCAATAATTTAAGTCTCCAACAGAAATGCTAAAACATTAGCTGAAACTCGGATTGGAAACATCTCCTTTCCTTTTCTCCTCTCCTCACACTGAAATGGGAGGCAGGACTGGTGACAAAATATTTTTTGTATTACAAGTCCTTTAATTTTCTGAGTTTAAATGATGTACTTTAGAGACTGGTCATTAGAAACAATCATCTTTGCAAGATAAGATTACCTTATCTCACCCAGAGAGATGAACATTAATGCAAGAGGGATGCTGGAGAGGGACTCTTCATTAGAGACTGTAGTAACAGGACAAGGGGTAACGGGTTAAAACTTAAACAGGGGAAGTTTAGGTTGGATATAAGAAGGAAATTCCTTCCTGTTAAGGTGGTGAGGCACTGGAATGGGTTGCCCAGGGAGGTTGTGAATGCTCCATCCCTGGCAGTGTTCAAGACCAGGTTGAACGAGGCCTTGGGTGATATGATTTAGCATAAGGTGTCCCTGCCCACGGCAGGGGGGTTGGAAGTAGATGATCTTAAGGTCCTTTCCAACCCTAACGATTCTATGATATGATTCTAAGATGACAGCTTCACAGCCTAATGTGTCATAGGGAAGACCTCTGCTTACCCAATTATACCCTTAAGAGAAGAACTGGGCAGCTCACTCACCTGGCCATCTTACAGAATAAGAAAGATGGTTTGAGATAGGCACTGGGACTGGCAGCGGTAGGGCAGCAGTTGTTGATTGAAATGTTCATCAAACTGAACAAGTCTAACAAGATCTCAAGCCTCGCTGGAGGTGGGGTTGCATCAAATCACACCAGAGGGAGTCAGTGGTTTAAAAAAAATCAATCTCTTAGTCTGCCACCTGGCTCCAGCTGATTTGTTTCACTCAAGCATCAGGCTCTTTCTCATTAGCTGAGTAGAGCCTAATATACAGATCCAGTGCCCAACAAAGATAAAAGGTTGATGCCCAATTAATACATGGAACTCCTGCTTATTGTTAGAGATTTTAGGCAGGTTACCTATACTCAATGTCCATGTTCAGAAAAACACAATGTTCCTTTCAGTTGTAACTATACACGGCAGTTTCTTAAGCTACCGTGTCAGCTACCTGCTGAATACACAGGCGTAAAATGAAAAGATTTATTATGGTAGGCATCTCATTTAAGCAATTTTCAAGAATAATAATTTTAAACTAAGCCATAAATTCTCCCAAGAAAATGCCTTTTAATGCAGCAATGCAGGAATATTTCCATTAGCTAAACCAAGAGAAGAAAAAATGTGAAAGCCAAGCAAGAAGCTGCAGAAAAGAAAGGGAATTCTAAGGATGAAATTCTTTTGTCAAATGTATTCATGCACAGCCCATCAAAGTCAATGGCAATTCTGTGTGCATATTCAAGGACAGAATTTATTCTAAAGGGGTAAATTTTCAAAAGACGCTGATTTTTTTTTTCCTTCACACCCAGCATTTGCATAGACTCATTAGTATTTGTGAAATGGGTACCTGCGCCCTTAAACAGGCACTGCAGAGTGTAATTACCTATTCTGCCTGCATAAATGTAGGGGTTCGTTGGTGCAGTCTTTCACCATGGTCCATTTAAAGAACAGTGAGGAAAAACAGTGTATTTATGGATATATTCTAGAAATGGGTTTTCACATTCAGGTGCTCTGAATCTTCCGATCTATTCTCCAGCTATGCTCAGGAAGAACATTCCACACATGTATTTTTGCTTTTTAAAATAAATGATGCAAAGAGGTATATTTAAGCAATAAGGATGTTTTCAGGTCACAGTTCATGCCCTCCAAGTCTTCAATAGTGCATTCAGTTTTGCATATGCCACACAGCACTGACTGGCTGTACTAAACTCTGCTTCACTAATCAAATTCTTTGCAGCCAAACTGAACTTGTAACCCTTGAATGACATCCCACAAGGACTGTTACAGAAACCTCATCTACAAAACGCTCATCCCAGGGGATGGGTTACAAGTGCTGACTACCAGTACCTGAAAACATAAGTAAAGCTGATTATAAAAATAATGCATGCACTAGGATTGTTTTATAACTGAAAACACATAATAATGATCCAAAGTTTTAAGGACATGAGAAGGAAAACTCTACAATACAAAACAATATTGATATGATGAGATATTTAGCAGGCAAGGCTGGGAGCAGTAAAACTCAAACTCGTACAAGAGGAAGACTGTATTAAATACCTCGCTAGTGCACGAATAGTCCAGTAATGAGTGGTGTCCCTCAGTGATCAGTGTTGGGACCGGTCTTGTTTAACATCTTTGTTGCTGACATGGACAGTGGGATTGAGTGCGCCCTCAGCAAGTTTGCCGATGACACCAAGCTGTGTGGTTCGGTTGATACGCTGGAGGGAAGGAATGCCATCCAGAGGGACCTCAACACGCTTGTGAGATGGGCTGATGCCAACCTCATGAAATTTAACTATGACAAGTGCAAGGTCCTACGTCTGGGTCAGAGCAATCCCAGGCACAGCTACAGGTTGGGCAAAAAAGAGATTCAGAGCAGGACTTCTCCCTGAGGAGAAGGACTTGGGGGTGTTGGCTGATGAGAAAATGAACATGAGCTGGCTTCAGTGTGTGCTTGCAGCCCAGAAAGCCAACCGTATCCTGGGCTGCATCAAAAGCAGCGTGACCAGCAGGTCGAAGGAGGTGATCCTGCCCCTCTACTCTGCTCTTGTGAGACCTCACCTGGAGTATTGTGTGCAGTTCTGGTGTCCTCAACATAAAAAGGACATGGAACTGTTGGAACAAGTCCAGAGAAGGGCCACGAGGATGATCAGGGGACTGGAGCACCTCCTGTATGAAGACAGGCTGAGGAAGTTGGGGCTGTTCAGCCTGGAGAAGAGAAGGCTGCGTGGAGATCTCCTAGCAGCCTTCCAGTATCTGAAGGGGGCCTATAGGGATGCTGGGGAAGGACTCTTCAATAGGGACTGTAGTGACAGGACAAGGGGTAACGGGTTAAAATTAAACAGGGGAAGTTTAGGTTGGATATAAGAAGGAAATTCTTTCCTGTTAGGGTGGTGAGGCACTGGAATGGGTTGCCCAGAGAGGCTGTGAATGCTCCATCCCTGGCAGTGTTCAAGACCAGGTTGGACAGAGCCTTGGGTGACATGATTTAGTGTGAGGTGTCCCCTGCCTACGGCAGGGAGGTTGGAACTAGACAATCTTAAGATCCTTTCCAACCCTAACTGTTCTATGATTCTATGAATAGTGTATAAGCATTTTAACGGACGATGCACTAACAGCAGTTTTGCCTCTGGTGAGCAGTTAAAGCCAGAGCTACCAAGATATCACTCATATATATATATGACTTTCTTTTTATTCCCTTTTCTACTCTCTGGCCCTCTCTGGATACACCTGTATGAAACTCACAGGTGACTGTATGCCTTCTCCCTTTGCTGTATCCTTTGCATCTCTCAGTGTCCCTGGATGCAAATGCATTCCTTTCCTTGGCCATTCTCTTTCCTCCTTTACTTGGGACTCAAGCAAACTTTCCTCAAACCAAGACTGGATCACAATATTTGTGCTTTGCAGACATATTGAGAGAAATAATAAGCACTACTATTTCTCCTGGTTTTGTCTAAGAAATAGTAATAAAATTGCAACAAGCATAGACAAACTTCTGAAGCTGAATTCATGTTTTCATATGGAATGCCACTGGCAAGAAACAATATAAATAACACTCCCAGGAGAAGAAAAATACACCTTCAATCTCTTAAAATAATTTTCTTCTCCCATCAAACACATTCAGCCTCTACTAATTATATAGCTACCATTTTCTTGCACACTAGAAACTGCATTTTTACCCAGTTACTGAGTTTTACAGATAAAGGCAATGGAAAAGCTGTGGTCATTACCTCTCAATTCAGATGTCTTTAACAACAGTTTTCATCAGATTCAGTGATGCTCACCGGAGATACGGTTACAAAAATCAAGCTATACAATCCTCTTAAAGTGCTAAAGAATAGACCACTTCTGTTAGGGAAATAAAAGCCACATATATTTGTAATTTCCATGTTCCACATTAAATGCCATGATTCTTAAGTGCTTTTTCTGGTCCTGCTTCTTACCTTGAAAATCTGAATCCGGCAAAATCTAACTATACAAATATATACCTCTTAAACAGAGTAAAGCAGAACAAAATACTGCGGTTGAAAGGGACCTACAACAATCATCTATTCCAAATAAAACATTCCTTATTGAGAGCTATAAAGAAGTTCTGCAGAATATATAATATGGCTTCTTAATGTACTTTTTAGGAAGCCAAGTAACTTTTCCATAGTGAGTCAGCGGAAGATGGAGGGAATTTGCCATCCCTTTAGAATAACCTGTTTTCCCAGCAACAGAGGCTTTTGATCACTACACCCATATGTGAGTCAGGCACATCTGAAAGCAGAAAATTCACACCTGAAGAAATGAAGGAATGGAATGATCTGTTGAGGGTGTGGCACCTGTGAGGATTTGGTGATGTGAGAGAGGACTGACTGATCTAGGCTGAGCTGAAATGGGGGTCCTGTGGCCATGGGTGTGAGGGGAATCCCCAGGTAACACCAGTTAGACATGTTACTACCCCCAAGGTCTTAACAGACAGTCCCATTTGGCTCTTCTGCAGAGTAAAGAGTACCAAGAAATTAAAAGAATAAAGCAACACAGAAGAAGGTGAGCCCGCTTTCCCAGGTTTGGGCAGTTCCTGGAAGACTGTTTATTAACCACCTATAGTTGTACAAGCACAGGCACATCCTTCCTGGGGCTGGTTGGTGCAGAAAGGCAACAAATAGCTTGCAGCTCTGCAGAGGCACAAGGGGCAGTTCAGGGGAGTACTAAACACTGCCGGTTCCAATTAATTTCTTCAGTGCCGATGACTGACAAATGGAAAAGTATTTCTGATTAAAGATCACCTGATTATCTTTTTGTATCTGTCTACACCCATATCTAGGGCAGAAGCAGGGCATTATCTTCTTCACATAAACACGAAATGGGAACTATTCCGACTTCAGTATAAGCGAGACAAAAAGCAAGCTGATAGTTCACTTACAGATATGTTCATGTGGAAGAACAAGTCAATAGGCCTGTGGCTCACCGCTCTTATACTGATACCTTCATTAATAAACTCATTTTCATTTCTTTCCAGTGAATTCTGAAAATCAATCCTTTAATGCCTCGTGAACAGCTTAGAGGAGGGCAGCTGCAAGTAATTTGTGCAGCCATAAAGAACTGTAGTCACATAGTAGTACAGCTCCCGTGGATCTCTTCTTACATAAATAATTACATTTGCTCAATGGTAGGGGGTTTTCCAACAATATGAACCATTTATGCAAGCACAGTGTGAAATGTTCACTTTGGCTTTCTCTCCTGAGTTCCAATCAAAAGGCAGAAACCTTATGTAGAAAGAGAATCAGACATACCTAAAAAGAAGCAACAAAACAAAAGCTGCTCTTTGGCCATAAAGATATCTACCTTTCTTTAAATAAAGCCAATTGGAGCTTTAACTTACATTATGTTTAATAGAGTATTTAAGTTAACATACAGTTACATACATTAACATAGAGTTTTCTTCTTTCACAGGTTTGAAAGGTGCAGTGACAAGGTGAAGTGCTTGCATTAGGTACAGCTGGAGTAACACTTGTTTTCCACAGCAGTTTCTCTTAAGTTGACATTTGAAGTTATTTGTCAAATGCCTCAAGTAAAACATGAAACTGTAGACGAAACCAAAGCTACTGGTTTGAAATCTTCCATGCACTTAGAAAGCCACTGTCAGAGGAGGAATTAAAACTACCTCCTTCTGAGTCTATACCTAATGTTATCAAGATGTGCTTCCGTACCAATGCTTTTCCCTTCCATTAACTAACTGGTCTTGCCTAAAACCTGTGACAACCAGAAGTTTCAGGTAGTTTCTCAATGATAATGTGCTGCTTTTTTTACACTATCAAATCCATGTCACCTGTTATTTGAGTTTTCTATGTCACAGTTGTGACTGCATATAAATATCCTGGCTATTTTAAGGATAAATCTGTTGCTACTTTCTCTAAAACTGTGCAGTACCAGGGTTATGAAGGACAGACCCATACAACACTCTTCTGCCAGATATGCTGCTCAACAGTATGAAAAGTAGCAAGAAGATCCTAGTGCAGCTCTACCAGAAGAAACCATGGCTGTGTTTATGCATTTTTTTAATGGAGCATTTACTTACCTATAGACATAAACAAATAGCCTGTGAATCTACAAATATTTTGCCACAATGTAATATTGGCCTACTAACAGTTGGCATGTTCTTAAGTCTTTATATAGAAGATTCATGTTTACTGCTTTCAGACATCATCAACATGAATTTTTACAATTAAGATCTGCCCAACAAAGCCCTCACTGGAAACAGAACAAAACCTTGATCATAAACTCACTGAAGTTTTAAGTGCCTCCACACCAGACACTCCAGAAAGTAACAAGAAATTCTGTAAATCCAAACAGGTTATAAACAGAAAATGAGCACAGGATCAGAGCATCACCACCTCCATGTACACTGAAGACAGCAAGGTGGGTGACCTTGCTCTTCACAGTACTGGATCTAGCCCAGCTCACAAAGGCGCAAGGGCACTTCTTGGCCAGCCAGATGCTGCAGCAGTGCTAATTGTCCAGCTGTTTACACATGCATGCAGGACCATTCTGCGCAGCAATCATATGAAGGGGTGGTTTGCTGGCAATACAAAAGCAGAAAAAACCTGGCTATCAGGCAGAACAATGCCCAGAGGGAATTTATTACACCGATGAAATCAGGTCAGCTCTCAAGGTCCCTGGAAAAGTGCTGGCTTCTGTTTTGTTCAGACTCTGCTTGCAACAGGACTGGAAAAGGTGATAGAGCTCCAGACAGAAACCTCAATGCCCATGATAAATGGCCAATGCAAGAAAAATAATTTCGATTCTCCCATTACTCTAGTTCCTCTGCAGATTACATTCTTCACTGATGTCCCTGTGCAATTTTATCAGGAGAAACAGGAAAGCATATCCTCTTACCTTAATCTTTGAAGTCTTGTGGACTATGACAATCCCTAAGAGGCATGTACAAGGCAGTAAAAGCTGCCTCCGCAATCTCCTAAAAGATCCCTGATGATGCTTCCTCCTATTTTGTTAATCTGGATTATTGAATGTATCAAAGTGAAAGGAAGATTTTGTGCAGGGGTTTCCCAATCTTTTCCAGTTATGAGCCTAGTTCTTTATGACTTACAGTCCAAAACATTGAAAAAACCTCATTTTCTAGAGGGCTTAACCTATTCTTGGCTGCTAGGATGCCAGCAACTGGCATCTCAGTCTGCTCTGTAGAACCACTGCTTTCCTCTGCCTACGGTCATTTGGCTGTGCTTATCCTGGAAGAAGAATCACTTCTTCCAGCTGCAAACCCTCTCTCTTTTTGTATTGTACTGCACTTTTAAATAGAAATGTCACAAAACCAGGCTAACTTGGCAGATCTCCCTTGTAGAATGAAAACGGTAAAATTCATGTCTGACAACTCATCACGTTATGTTTTCCTTTCATAGTACAGATACTAGCAGACAACAGAGAAGAGCCTTGCGTTGGACCAGCATAAGGGCAACCAAAGCAACCTGAGTACATGGGTTTTTCAAAAGCAAAACAAATGAAAAAGGTCAGACTGGATTCTGCCACATTTCCATGGCAGACAAAGAGAAAAAGCCAGATCTATTTTCAAGGATGGAAGGTTCTGGCTTTTTGTTTTTTCCCTGCATATAAGTTAATTTCTCAGAATCCCAGGGACATGTTCTGCGCACCAGGGCTCAATCACAGGGCCCTAAATTACATCTTCAATCCCCCATGGAAAAACTGAGGAGGCAAACAACCTCCATTACTTGAGCTTGCTCATATATTGTTCTTAGCATTATATTGCAACCCAGCATATCCAACTGAAATCAGAGCCATGCTGTTATGCACACTATATATACATAATGTATTTAAAGCAGTTGCTGCCTCAGAAAGCATACTACTTAATAAGGCTGTGGAGACACACAGAAAGGAAAACAAACAAGGAAAGGCAACACCTTCAAACTCACAGAATAGTCCACCTATTTTCTGGCTAAATACCAAATACACTTTCTCATTCTTTATGTATGTCTTCCCAGTTTAATGCGGAAAAGTTACATTAGAAAGTAAGATAACTGCAACTGTACTTTTTCTTTCTATTGAAAACCTTCCACTCATTCTAGAGAAGCCAGAAGAACACAGACTGGGGCTGGGACAGCAAGCTGAGAATTGCTTCAGAAAGCAAAGTTTTAAAGAAAAATAAAGTTTTTCAGAATAAAGAATGAATAAATCATTTAACAGACTACAGAACAAAATGTGCCTCTAAACTACAACGTTTGACACTAGCTCTTACTGCATCTGCTCAATCAAGTCCCCAAAGTAGGAGAGCATTGGCTTTCTTGGATGCCAGCTACAATACAGATCTATTCTTTTCTGGTTTTGTTTATGACAAAATTAGATACATACTTTTACATATTTTTACATATGTTCATTTTTTTCTCTCTGTTTTAAATGTTGAAATGCTTTGTTTTTCCCGTCATATCTACGCTTTTTACTTTTTATAATGGTTCTTGTTATCACCACATCAGCAAAGAGCTATATACATATATTAGCTTGTACCCAGTTATGACAAGGAAACTTAACTCTGTTTTCTGACATCTTTTTAAGATCAAAGAGAAAATACATACCTGAAAACAACACACCTTTATTCCACTGAAACGGGCAGAATTATTTTTAAATTCAAGGGTAATTTGCCTCACAAATATTACAAGCAGAATTTGGGATTTTTTTGTATGAATGACAATGAAAAGACTTATCACTGTGGTGTACTGCTGTTCTTTGTGAAGCTGCACTACTCTTCTAGATATTTTAACACTTATTGTTTTTTACTCTTGGGTTGAACATTTGAAAGTCCTGCAATCTATTTTCAAATTGTCAGGACTGATTCTCATGCAAGGTATGGAGTGGCTTACTTACTTACTTTGTTTGGAGCTGAGGGGTTTAGGAAATAGAAGTTTAGCAGTGCAGAAAAAAGTCACTTTGAACTGCAACTACTGTATCTCCAGGGTAGTAATTTTGCAAAATCCCACTCCAGGGTAGCAATTCTGCTATTTTATGATAGAGCTACTAGTAAGTGGTATGAAAAAAAGAACCAGATTTTTAATTTCACATTTACATTTCTTATATGCCTACAGTTTAGTCTCTTTAAATGTCAAGCTTTTTTAAATGAAAGTTTTTCACATTTTGATGTTGTTGGTTTTTTTGTATTCTTCCCACAATTAGGAATGACATCAGTGATTATAAAACAACATCAGGTACTCTGAAATCTCAGCTACACAGATTTCCTGTTTTACTTTTTCCCCTCATCCCTTCTCTGACGGTCACAATAAAAATGAAACAAACGTCCTCTTACAAATTTATTTCTCTACATTCAGTAAACATTAAATTCTGAGATCTTCATTCTGGGTGATTTGGGTCCATGTCATCTATCTTTAGGTAAGTCTCTACTGTTCTTCTTCCACACTGAAAAGGACCACTCTTGTGGATGCCATGCGTTCGTACTGTTCCTCCCGACAACCCTTAGTAACACGTAAAAATACACCTCTGCACAGCCCACAGTTTAAATTTCTCTTTAGACACAGTATAAGGTGCCTTATACCAGGAAGAGCCTTGGGAGGTACGATGAATGACTCAGACATCCATCTGAATCACAGCTGTCTGCTTTGCTTTATTCTTTCCTGTCTAAACAAAATTATTTCCCCCTCAGAGCCCCTCCTTTGCTGTTTGCTGTCCCACACAGAAAGCCATCCCAACAGCCAATGTGAAAGAAAGGAGGCAAAGGAGCTATAAGACTGAAGCTTATACAAATGCTTTCAGGTTCAGAAACATCCTGCACATAAATCCAGACTGTCAAATTTGTTTTGCACTGCCCCAAAATCTCCACCAAGGCAACAGCTCCATTCCCTGTTCTTGGAGAGGACTGGTCCCAATCCCTGCTCTTGGAGAGGACTGGCCAGAACCAAGTGCTTTTCCACCCTGTTCAGCTGTCCATGCCCTACTGATGTAAGACAAAGGATCAAGCTTCCCTTCAGACCTTCTAGGCTATTTGCTAGCATTTGTTCCTGAAGCTGTCAGTTCAGCAGCCATGCTGCCTGAAGTGGCCTCTGCCTATGATTTTTAAGCTGTTCTTTTGATTGTGCCACTGTTCCTTTTGTATGCACAGGTGATGAAGCAAACTGCAGAACTGAGCTGGGTTCAGAATGACCCAAAGCCACCCAGAATGGTTATTTTTAGCCAAGCTCAGGTCCTCAGCCCAGCTCTGCAGCAGCTGCACAGGCGCTTGTACCAACCCAGCCGGGAGTGTTGGTGGGGAGGGGTAAGTGTTGCTTGACTTAGCAATGCTGAAGAAAAGCATCATCCTCATCTGACCAGGAACCTGTCCTCTGCTGTCTGCCTCCAATGAACCAGCAGCTTTCAGGTCAAATGGGTAACGAATCCCTCGTAAAGTGAGGCAAAGTCACACACAGAGCTGGTGGTCATTTCTTCTGATACCTGGCCCAGTGTTTAATTCACTGTCCCTCATCCTCTTTCTGGCATCCTGCCTCTGAGTTCATCTCACATAGAAAAAGGAATTCTCACTACCACTGGCTGGCAATTAAAGGAAGGATGGAAAAGTCAGAGAATAATTCTCTTAATTGACTATTTTTCTTACTACTTGTAATCTAGAGGAAATCTAATTAATTCTACATGAAGAATGACTATTCTGCAGCGAAGTGTAATTCCTGATCTCTGGGGCTTCAGCTTACCAGTTGTCAAATTATCCAATTACACACTTGTTAAAATCCATTTTGGGGAGATTTTCATGGCTCATAAATAAATAATTTCAAAAGCTTTAATCCTCAAAAGAAAAAAAAAAGAAAGAAAAAAGGGAAGCTCCTGACCCCCAAATGGTACCTCAGAATCAAAAAACTCATCTAAAAATAATGGCAAGAAGCTGAGAAGAGTGATCCGCACCTGGTTTGCAGCACCGCAGTGGTGATGATCTATTTCAGTAGGAAGAAATTTGCTGCTTCTTTTTCAGCTATGCTTTATTCAAATAACTAATCTGAAGGGAACCAATTAAGGCAGCATCCCTTTCATTGTGCCAAAAGGGAAAAATCTTTTCATAACCACATCAATTAAGAGGTGGGAAGCCAAGGGAGGCAGTAGCTCAAGCCAAGGGTATTGACGTACTTGAAGCAAGGCCAGCATGGAGCCACCAACCTGGTTGGGGGCTGGAGCACAGAATGTTCACAAACAGTGAGATGGAGAGAGCTGGGCCTTAGGAAGAGAAGGCAAATGGGAGGTCTTACTGCTTTCTACAGCTACCCCATCAGAGGATACACAGAAGATGAAGCCAACCTGTCCTCAGGCCTGTATGGCAATAGGATGGGAGGCACAAGACACAAGTTAGGACATGGCAAATTCCATTTAGATGCATAGAAAAAAAACAAATAACCATGAGGCTGAATCCAATACTGCAACAGTTTTCCAGAGAGACTGTGGGCTCTCCATCTTCGGAAGCATTCAAGACTGAAGTAGACACAGCCCAGAGCCACAGGCTCTTTGAGCACAGCATGGGACTAGCTGGAGCTCTCTTCAATCTTGGCTGCTCTGTGACTTAACAACTCTTACAGATTCCCTGATTGAAGAGGGAAGGACACACAACACTTCCATCAGTATATGTTTGAAGGAATATTCTTAAATCAGTGTAAACTCTGGATCCTGATGCGACCAAAATTGCCAAATCAGAGCACAGAGGAAGACTCTCTGTGGTCTTTTGTATGCCAGTGAAAACAATTTAGCAGTCAGAATTAAAGATTGTTTCGCAATATTTACTTCTGTGCTGTATGGCAGCATTGTGTTACAAAATCCTGCGAGTGAAACTTGACATGAAACAACAGAGGAACAGAAGGCAGTAATCCGTTTTCTATAAACCCAGTCTCACTGGATTTCAATACAAGTAAGCAAACACCATCCCTGATTTTTGTATTTCAGCAAAAAAAAACTTTTGCAATGTGTTTACAATTGAGTCTGATTAACTGAAAGATATAAAGGTATTGGAAAAATAATCCAAATTAGGTGGTGCAATAACTGTAGTGATTACTGGTGCTTCTGGGCATCAATGTGAGACATCATGACTTTAAAGGCATTCAAAGCACTTGCCAACTGAGGACAAGGTCCTTTTGAGCTGGCTGAAACTGGCTGCACAAAAATCATCAAATTATCAATTATTTATGGGACCTTTATTCTGAAAACTCAATTCACCAGCAATTTTTTCTGTTTTAAACCCGTAACGTTTTTAGTACCTGTGGCTTTACAGCAGTGTGAAAACAGGCCAGCATTTCTAAATCTTGTGTCCACTGAGGCACGTACAAGTTCTAAGTGAAAGCTTGCTCTAAGTTCAGATCTGCCATGCTTCCCTGAGTCTTCTACATTTCATACATCATGTAGCTTCAGAGCAACACAGAAAGAGTGTCAGGGCTGAAGGATTGGGCTTGTTTCAACCCAGTTCAACTGCATGTGTCTAATCAAGAAAAACATATGTAACGCACACTTAAGGAAGAACAGCAGCTGTTATGCAAAGCCATTTTTCTTAGGCTTTAATGCATAAGAAAAATATCCTTGTGTTTGTTCCTGCCTCCCTAGGGAACCCAATTTTCAATGCTCCACAGTAAATTGTGTGGCTGCAGCAGCTTTGCCAGCAGCCAGTCCAAACCTTCATTATTCACTGCCCCACTCAGACAAAAACTGGGTGACTGTTGCTTTCTGTTATTACAGGTGATTGTGGCATTAGTCAGCCAGCAACTGCAGCTCCAGATACAACAACGTTTCTATCCTTTTGTCTTCAACAACATCATCAAGATCTTTTTCCATAAGCCTCTAGTAACCTATGGCAGAACAAGAATTGGATTAAACTGGAAGATCTGCTTGATGGTTTTCACTGCTTGGGAATTTAAGTAGCAAAATGTCTGCATTGATGTTGCAATGAACAGAGTTACCGTTTCACTGCATGCTTCACAGGTCAACAATTGTAAAGGGAAAGAGCTATTGCTTGTTGTTTCAAATGTTAAGAACCCCAGGGTTGTCATTAATTCTGGAAGGAAAAATCCAAAGAATATGGCATTTTCTGGATTCTAGAGATTGCCAAGTCTTGTATTATTTTCTCATTTCATTCCCTGTATACAAAACAAAATGCTATGTGCTAGTGACTCACGAATCTGTCAGTTTGGTAGTAGTTACACAACAAAGCCTGCCAGAGTAAGGCCAATGTTTAGCATAACAGTGATAATAGCTGAAGACCAAACCAAGCCTCTTTTAACAGTCAATTCTAATTGGAAAATAAATGAACCCTACACATTAGCTCTGTACAATTGAGTATATTCACTTGTGGAACCCACTCATGTAGGAGTATCAGAACGGTCACACCTGATGGGACTACTCAGCTGCCTGGTCCATCATTTGGGTACAGACAGATGCCAAAGTCTCATGCTCTGAAAAAGCATAAATATTTGACATCTACACATGGGAAAGTAGTTTCAGATACCCGTGATTCAATTAGTTTCTGAACCATAACTGATTATGTGTTTACTGCATGAAACATTTTCTTCTATTAGCTGCACAGGCTCATCACAGTTACTAGAATGTGAAATAGAATCTGACTCATGCACTGCATAAAGGCTGATTAATGAGCTTCAGAATACAAAGTCCATGCTGTTGAAGTTGCCTGAACCACACAGAACCAATCCAATAGTTTGGGTCCAGGCACAGCTGTGAGATCAGCAGTCAGTAAGACTGGTACAGCAACAGTTCAGAATTAGCCTAGGGTCAATAATGACCCAGGAACAAGAAGAAACAGAGTACTACTAAACTTTGCCAATAGCTTCAGTTTGGGTGGCATGGTCAACACCAAAGTTTGAACTTAAATAAGCAGCACCAGATAAACCCAAGGATTCAGGAAGAAAAAAAAAAAAAGGAATGAAATGCAGCCCCACACAGTGCAAAGTTTAATCATGGGGACCAACAGCAAGAATTTCAGACAACAGGTAAGATGTATTCAACCTGAAACAACAGAGCAAAAGAAAGATCTGTATGTAATATTCAGTCACTGGATGAATGTATGCCACTGTTAAAACAAACCCCGACCAACCAATCAAAAACCCCCAACAACCAGAGCCAAAACCATGCATAATATCATTTCATATGGAGAAAAACAATATATGTCCAGACAGCAATGGTAAGGGGACATTATCTGGTATCCTGTAGTCATCTTGGCTACCTATTTTCAAGAAAGATGAATTAAAATCAGATCTGGTAGTGCCAAGAGATCACAGAATCACAGAATACCAGGCTGGAAGGGACCTCAAGGATTATCCAGTCCAACCTTTCTTAGCAGAAGCACAGTCCAGACAAGATGGCCCAGCACCCTGTCCAGCTGGACTAGAAATGTTCAAGAAACTGTAAGGCCTTCTATGATAAATTGTATGACAAGAAATTGTAAGACCTTGATCTACCTGATTTTAGGAAGCAATAGGATATACTTGTGAAAAGAAACTAGTTGCTTGCAATACCACAGAAATCCAAAGGTTTCTCTCTTTCCCATAAGCAGATTTCATCTGTGATTCACTAATCATTTTGATTTAAAAGGTCCCTCTTCAGAAATGGGTAACATTTTAATTAAATATTTGAAAACTTGCCGAATTATTGTAACTGCAATTTAAAAGCTATGAATTAGGAAGGTAAAAGCTTTTAACTACTCTCTAGACATCTTTTCCTTTTTCATAAAGCTGACTGTCAGTGAAGTGTTTAGCAATATTCCCTCGTTAAAGTTGAGTAGTGCAGCTGATTCTGGCTGATGTGATCCAGCATGTCTCAGCTGCCAGGCAGAACACAGGCCAGTGACAGCCAAAAGCAGATCCTCCCTGTAATCAATTTGTTCATCTATACTACACACACGGATGGAGATTCACACTTCAGCTCTCCCACAGAAAAGCATTAATTTAATCCAAAAGCATTCTAATCGTCAGCTTAGATGTTAAATTGCAGAGAGAAGGCTGCAACAGCCTCCAATACTCCATTCCACAGCCCCAGCATGGATCCCCACTGTATTCCTGAGCAGCTCCCAATAGAAAACAGCAGCACTCTGACAACCTGAGAGGTAGCAAAGCACTGGAGCAGAAGAAAGGGCTTAAGGAAAAGGCAGGGAAAGCCATGATGTCTTTAGAGCTATGTGCGGGTGTAAACTTCAACAGTGACAGCACTTCCACAGCTAGGTCTGCATTCCCAGACCATGATCCACCCATTCCACCCACTGTAATGGGAAAAAGAGCCAAACTGAAACCTTGGTCTCGGAGAAGGCAGTCTGTGGACTTCAGGAGGAACTTGAGTGCACTGCCCATCCCCATCTCTTCTTCTGTAGGAAGGGACTAGTATTTTCTTTCTGTTTTTTATCATTAGTCTGCTCTGGCTTCTAAGTTTTTCAGGGTAAGGTTATAATTAAATGCAGCACTGAGCACCCTGGTTGCTAACTCTGAGCTGTCTATCCAGTCTCCAACAGAACATAAATAGCACTAGCTAAACAATTAATGTTTCAGATACATGTATTTTTAAGGGCATTAATACCCTCAGCATTTTTAAAATCCAGCAATGACTGGCACTGCCATGACAGCTGATTCCTGTAATTATTAGAAATAATTTTGATACAGAAAAGCTTCCTATATAATAGATAGACTCTTTGCTGCAGCAATTGATTTTATTTATTTATCTGATCTATTTATCCAGCTTCTTACACTGATGGTATGTAGAACAGTTTACTTTCTGTCAACATTTTCATTACACTTTTATGAAGAACATCAGGAGCAAGTTGAAACAATAAATTATCTAAAAGGTATAATGTTAAACTGGTGTTCAGGTTTGGGATATTTATAAATATTATTTAATATGACTGCCATAAATACAACTTCTCACCAACCAAAACAGCTCTAATGGCTCTGAGGACAAGATCATCTCCCATCTGCAATGGGAGAACTGCTTTACAGGCCATGTTGCTTTGGTAACTTTGCTAGGATGTACCAAAACAGAGCTTCTAACAAAATATCATCTTAAACATGAAGTTTCCTATATGCTTAGCAATATAAAATATTTCTCTTCAACAAATAAAGACATTTCTTTTTTACAGCTAGTTTATTAACCTGACCTTGTAAAATAAACGCTCCACATGTGTTTTGTACAATAGCAGCTACGGAGACAAAAACACTGCAAAAATGATCATGCTGGTTTAGAATGTTTTTTAGCTCCACTGCTACCAGTGACCCTTTCCTGGGGGGTACTAACCTTGTAAGTCACCTGAGATGAAGGATAACGTGATCTTTCTTTCTAACAGCTCACCTGAGTTTGTTTAAATGACCTTCACTTGCAGCTTGAAAAAAGGTCAATTTGCTCTTCACCAAAGCAGCTTTTCTCTGCAAGAACCCTCCTGAGTACTTCTGAGAGCAAGGACAGCTCAACAAGTTGGGACTCACTGGTAGGGTCAAATGAGTAGGAGTAATTCTTTGCCTTCACTACAACATGTTTGTTGCAAAGTAATGAGCTGGACTTTGGTCACTGACTCTGTTTAAGCCTGTCATAAATCAGGAGTCTCTTCTCAAGAGTTTTCGCCTACATGTGATTTAAATCTGCCTCACACCCTATCTGAGTGTCTTGGAGGCCAATGTTGCACTGCTTGAGGATAATAAATAATGGACCAAAACCAGAGAGATAATGGCAGCTCAGTTGCTGATACAAGTTTGCAATTCACTGTAATTCACATGTTCACTACCTCCTTTGCCTACTAAAACATCACTGGGAGGAATGGAAAGCTGTCTTTGAAGATGTTTCCCCTGCCAAGCAGACTGCAACCTCAACACTGTACCATTAATCAAGTTTCAAATCCCATCTTTTCTTCCTGCCCATTTCATTTCTCCAATGATTTTTTAGTTATTTGTTAGGTTGATGCTGACTAGATTATAAACATATCCAAGGGCTGTCCCACTGTATTCAGTAAGATGGAACAACAGGCTCTCCACAGGTATATGGGCATAAAACTCACCAGGGCCCAAACTGAAGCCAAGTTTGATAAATACTGTAGGGATTCTGTCCTGCTTGGCCCTGGCAAGGTGAGACATGCTAATTCAGCCCTAGTCCTGCCTGCCAGCAAGTCTGAGATTCTCTGGGCAGCAAGACAGCTCAACTACCAACCTCAAAATATCAATACTATGATTAGTATGAGGTAATCCTGGGCTACTCAGCCACTGCTACCACGACTCTGCTGTATTCAAGGATTCCTGCTCTGGAAGGCAAAACTTTTCTGCTGTTTCCCAGTTGCACAGATCATACAAGGCA
Source organism: Pezoporus occidentalis (assembly GCF_034315485.1). Taxonomy (NCBI): domain Eukaryota; kingdom Metazoa; phylum Chordata; class Aves; order Psittaciformes; family Psittacidae; genus Pezoporus; species Pezoporus occidentalis. Next base: position 8,424,759 of record NW_026915691.1, on the reverse strand, counting down.
GTCTATTACATTAAGATCAATTCATCTGACAGGGCTGGGAGTCTCTTGAGAAAGCAATCCAGATGCATAAGCTCTTTATACACAAGGGTGCTCATCATCCAGTTGCCGGGCTTCTGCATCATCTTCATATGTCCTACCACTACCTGAAACATCTGGTCCATGTTGGTACCTTTAAACCTAATAATGCCTTGAATATCAGGGCAACTACATTTGTGTGAGCCAGGCTGACTCTAATATTAACCTGTTGATTCATAAATTTAAAATACAACCTTTAATTTTAAACCTGCAACCTTTTCAAAGAATTTCTGAAGGCACACAGCATCCTGCAGATAGTTTTTTCTGTATTCTAGGAGAAGGGAAGTTAACACAGTGCATTTTCTAGTCAAAGGACTACTTTAATAATGGATTTATCAACATTGGGACCAACATCTCCCCCATGAGATTTGCAAAACAGGTGTTTTGCCCTGATTCCGTATCAGATTATTAACTAAATGGAGGGCACAGACAGAATAGGTTTAAGGCATATACACAGCAAGACAAGTGATTTCCAGATTCAGAGCTGGTTCAGTTAACAACCAGCCAGGTATTTTATTATTCACCATTTTTACTACTATTATTTGCAGAAGAGATTTCAACTGATCCATTTACCAGCATGTCATATCTGCCCTCTGTCTTTCTCAGTAGGAATTATCTTGTATGTGCACAGTTGGCTACAGAGCTTGTCTGTATCTCATCTTCACCTAATCATTAAGGCTCAACAAAAGGTGAACACTGTAATTATGGAAGAGCTGACAGAATGTTTGAAAAGCAACAATAATCAATAGCAGCAAGTGTACAATTTGAGTGATTAAAACTGTGCCATTCATCACCTAACAAAATGAGAGTGAAGTAAAATAGGGAAGAAACACATGAAAGAAGTCAAACAGGAATTGGAAGCTGATTCTTTGGGATGCTAATAAAAATAATTCATATTCTAGAAGATTCAGGCATATTACTCTCACTGACACTCACACTACACTGCAAGTCCTCAACTCAAAAAGCCTCAGCATTTTTGCATGTTCAAGACAGCTAATGAACAAAAGGACCATGTGCCTTTTTAATATCATATTTCAAAAGTCTGAACTCAAGGGGTGATGGTTTTCTGTCTCAAGGGATACCTTGTTCAAGGTGAATGTTAAGAGAATGATGGTTAAAGAGAATTACAACGCATGTTAGTTGACAACAAAGAACACCACAGAAGGCTTCTGCTTCTTCACTGTTTACTTGTGATTACACCCACCCTCCCACCAAAGTACCAGTTTTTCAGTAATTACCATGGAGTAGTCATCTGGCATTCCTTATCCAGAGTTCTCCACCTAGAATAAAGCCCTCTCTGTTTCTATAACCCCTGTACCAATCAAGGAATTATTAAAACCCCTCTTCTCCGGTTCCCCAGCCACACATTACCTGGAGACACAGACCTTGAAGGAAAAAACTGGCAGGGAAATGGGAAGAGTTTTGAAGAAATGCACAAATTACAGTGTGAAACTGTGCTGGTGAAGAACTTTATACCATACAAATATCTGCCTCTTCCATGGGGTTTAGTGGATGGTTTAGTTTCTGTCAACAAGGCAAGACACTGCTGTGTGGCTATAAAAGCCACTGCAAAGCAATCATGGTAAAAGGCTAATCATTTTTTATAACCCTGGATAAACATTTCTGCCTGTATTTCACCAGGCTTAAGGGAAAGGATCATACATTGCAAATATCCAAACAGGAGCTCACAGTTCTTACAATGCTCCCATATTAAATATCTTCTCCCATGCTGTTCCCACTCCCCTATCAAAGGCTGGCTGGGGTCCCATGTACAGCTTACCAAGACAGGTTCTGTTACACTTTACAATTAGAAAAGGTATTATTGAAGTATGAGGAGTATCAGCCTTTATGGTACCCATACAGCCATAAAACACACCCTACAGCCTTTCTCATCAATATCCTTGAGTGCCCCACTGTGACTTGTGTTGCCATTATTGGTGTAGGGCCCTTCAGGGGGCTCAAAAGCTGGAATGTTAATATGCCATAGGGAAAACCAAGAACAGAAGAGAGCACTGAAGAAAGGTAAGGTGAGTGCAGCAAGTGCCCTAATAACTTCAGCAGAAGGCAGGCAATTCCAGAATGTCCTGATGCTGATACATACACTTAAGTCTTTCCACTGCAGTGTTTTGTAACTCATAAAAGGAAAAAAGTTAGCTCTAAATTGGCCAATCTTCTGCTTTGCAATTTACAAATCCATAACAGCTAGTAGAAAAGACTGTGGAAAACAAGGATGGTGCAGAGGTGGTATGTGCTAGTCTATTAAAAAATCAAAGCTCTGCCTAAAGTTAAAGCAGTAAAATTGTTGTTTTGAAAAATTAACCTGTAATTGAAATATTCAACATCATTTCTGTTTGGTGCTTCTAAACATGAAATTACATGTTCTGCTAAGAAGCCTAGGAAAATTGACCCATATTAGCCCCAGAATCAGGGAAATAATATAACACTTTGTTTTCACTGTGGTTCTTCCTAAATGGAAGAGTAGAATTAATTTTTTTTTTAAATTTTTAAATTACAAACTGGCTTTGCTAAGACCCCAGGGAAAGCTGAAGCACCAAGCTAATCTAAGTTAGACATCTTGAAAGGTCTGCACCTGAATCATAATTTCCTAAGCACAAAATGAAGTACGTCAAAGATCTGGAGATTTGTGATACCTCAGAGCTGCTTCCCTGACACTCCAGTTAATGCAAAGAAGGTTAAAACTATTCCCAGTCTGTCAGTAATTAGGGGACCCCTGTCATTTATCTTTGCTTTCTCTCTTACCCATATCCCAAATCTGTTGCCTCCTAAATGCCATATACTAATAACTTTATAGACTTCATGTGACTTTTGAGCACAGAACTTTGAGCTTCTGGAAAATGACCTTCTTTTTTGTATTTAATGGAAATGAAGAGAGTGAGTTGATTTGTAGCAACTGCCCAAGAATCTTTGTTCTTATGAACTCGTTTTTTGCCACTTATACCACTTGGTATACCACTAAAGGAATAATGGACATATATGAGAAGAACTAGCATTTTCTGCAGCGACTGGAACTACTAGAAATGAAATCTTTTATCTTCCCATTAAGGGATGGAACAAGTAAGCCCCCTACATTTCTCATGACGTAAATCAGATCACTTCTACAGCCTTAACCCTCAACACTCCATAACTCAAGTGACTGTGCATTAGGGTCCCATCTGCAGACCTGAAAGCCTCTTCTCTATCAGCAAACCAGCAGAGATGACCCAGCAGGAACTCGCCCATGAAAAGAGTCATGCAAAACAAAGGGATTAGTCACACCACCTGGATTTGTATGATGGCCACCGTACCAGTTGGAAAGAGCTATTTCAACTGTGACATACACCTTGGTAATGAAGCATGAACCATTAGAAACGAAATATTTTTGGTGAAATAATCACTACAGCTGAGTGGTTCTGAAGTCGGTAAATAAAAGTAATAGCCAGCTCTGTGAGTTTGGAAGTGCAAAGAACACCTTCAGCCTTCTACAATGGCACAATTAACAGGCTCTCACTAGGGAAACATCCAGGTTACGTTTTTTTAAATGCTCTGAGACTGATTTCTGTTTTTTCTTTCAGAGTTAAATAATAGTGTGACAATATTTTCTAATAGATTGTCTAAGGATGAAAACGGGGCCCAGCCAGACCTTGGACAAGTACACTTCATCCCTAATGATGAAGAAATGTGAAGGGGAGAGAATCACAGGATCACAGAATCCCAAGGGTTGGAAGGGACCTCAAAAGATCATCTAGTCCAACCCTCCTGCAAGAGCAGGGTAACCTAGAGTACATCACACAGGAACTTGTCCAGGCAGGCCTTGAATATCTCCAATGTAGGAGACTCCACAACCCCCCTGGGCAACCTGTTCCAGTGATCTGTCACTCTCACAGTAAAGAAATTTTTCCTGATGTTCACATAGAAGCTGAAAGAAAATTTCTGTTTGTACTTAGAATTTGAGTATCCAACAGGTGTTTTAGGTAAGAACAAGGCTAAAGGATCAAGCCCTGTAGTTTGCACACTGTGACTTTAGTTCTCACTCTCAAAGGAATACAGAGTCAGAATTAAAAAACTGTGATTCAGGAAGTCCTTAAAAACTAGACCAAATGTAAGAGTACCTGTGATTCAAGTAAGGCATATACCACACTGGACTGCATGTCCAAGATTACCACTTCATTTAACAAGAAGAGAGAGTTCTGAATGCTGGAAATCGCATTTCTGTCTCCAAGTCAAAGACAGCACAACTGTGCCTGCCATGGGAAGCTGTGGTCACTCCTCATGTGGTTTCACTGCTGAATGAAGTCAGCATCTATTTTTCAAGAGGAAACATTCTGTTCCTCCCTCCCCTGTCAGCAGATTATTTGCATCTGTCAGACACTCAAGTTGGAAAGCAGTATTGAAAACTTGCAGAATGTGAGACAATTTCTTACCATAGCCAAAGGGAGAACTCCTACAAGGTCCTTCTGGCTTACGTAGATCTTGGAGATTCCTAGATCAGATGTTGTATCTCCAGGATATTCTACCTGCCATGTGATGAACTGGGTCCCAGGTAGGTCAGTTAGGTCTTCAATTTCAAAGTCAATCTGCATGATTTCAGAGGAAGGACCATCCGCACTGCAAGAAAGAAAGAATAAGAAATGTTCCATTCACATGACTGATAAGGCAGCAATATAATTACTTTTGTATTAATAAAACAGTGGATTAAAGCTCTTCCAAAGAGAAGATTTGGTGGGATGATGGATTTTATAATGAATAAATCATTTGCACTTAAGTTTTCAGGGCATTTTTCACACATTCAAGTGACTTAGTAACACTATGACATGGATAGTGTTCACAGGTGGATAAACAAAAACAAATCAAGGTAAAGCTAAGGCTAAAGCTACAGCCTAAAACTCCTGATTCCAAGGCTTTCCTTTAACAAGCACATTGTATGTTAAAGCAACACATGAGCAAATCTAAAGGGAGTCACTCCTTCAAATGGGAAATCACTGCACTGAAAGCATTTTCTGCTTTTTAAAGAGAGACGCAGAAGAGAGGTCAAAGCTCAGGATGGGGTCCGTGAACCAGGGCAGCAGGCAGCAGAGGACTGGAAAACTTGGCATTAATTTTTGGCTCTACTGCTACCCTGCTGTGAATGTTTGTCTGAAGCTCCTTTTGTCCTTTGCTAAACTAGGAGTTACAGATAATTGAGCCTGTTGCAGGACAGGAGAGTTACAAAACTGGATTATTTAATATTGGCCAATACTGCCAGGATCCTTGAGTAAAAAACATTAGAAAAGAACAAAGAGTTATGAGATGTGATTCCCCAAGATACTCTGGCAACATCAGGGTAACTAATACCTTATCAATGCTACTTTGTCTTTACATGCTGTCCTTCCTAAGGATACATGGTTCACATAAGTGAATATGAGAAAGCAGAAATGTAAAGAGGGAAAATTGGAATGAGGTTTATTGGTACAATTCCTGCAAAGCTTGTTATAAAATCAGCTACTGTACAGAAAGCAACGCAGTGACGTTTCTGCTGTGTATCTTGGCAAGGTGAGCTCCATAGTCTAGTGGCATTTACAGAGAAAAGAAAATACTCAATTTACTGCAAAGCTGTTGAGGAATGCAGAATTTTGTAGCAGTACAGAAATCCAGGGGACACTGAGAATGACAGTGCATTTACCTGTGAAGCACTGAAGGGAACAGATCTTCAGTGTCTGTGTGGAGGGGAAAGAGCAGAATTTCTTTCCGGGGGCTAATACTGATGGGGAGAAAGGACAGCACAGCACTGAAGGGTCACAGGCCACTTGTGTTGGAGAGTGCCACTAGAAGAATTAAGAATTACAGCAACTGATTGAAGAATCCCAGAATGTACTCCAAATCCAGCAGGTTTCCCAGCTGTTGTGGAACAAGAGCTAAAACTGGGCATATCTTTTTATGAAGAGCAGTTATGACAACAGCCCTGGTTTGGGATTCTTTCCAAAATACTCAGAAATTTTTATCATGCTGGCTAAATGCAATGCTTTGTCCAAAGCTACTGCTTGAAGGATTTTAATCCAATCGTCTTTAAGGTTCAGGTTTTAATGGATGCAGTAAGATCTTGCTATCCTGGATGGAATTTCAAAGGAGACTCTGTGTTTCCAAAATGGAACACATTGTGCTCACTTTCTCATTTCTTCATGTCAGAAAGATCAAAAAACCAAAAGAGCACAACTTCTAATCTAGCAGTGAATGCAGTCTTAGCTCACACTGACCTAGGTAGGATCAGAAAGCTGTTTTATGCAGCTGTGACAATTGAAACTCAGTTGCTTTAATTGTACAAGCAGGAATGGGCAATGCAATACCTATAAATAGCTGACAGTGATCCTGGTTTGTACAGTATGCTCTATCACATTTTCTGTGTTGAAAAAACTAACTGAATCTTCATATAATGAACCTTGGGTTTGTGATTCTATTCAGGGTGCCTTTCTTTATTGTTGCATAGTCTACTACTACCAGTCACTGGCTTTGCAGGATTGGTGCTGTCACCAGGAGACTGTGGCAGCAGCAAGGGACTGCTGCACAGGATGGGGCTGCAGGGCAGAATACCATGGAAAAACAAATGGTTGTCAAAAAAGGCAACCAGCTTCATCTCTTCCAAGGATGCTGGTGATTAGGAGAAAAGGCATAAAGTGATTAGGGCACAAGGAAAAAAAGGCGGCAGTGAAAGGCACTGGAAATGGGGAGAGAGGAGCGAAGCACGGTCCTTACGTTCTTGGCACAAATACAGTAACCCTGAAAGAATGGAAATATTTCTTAATTTCTCCTTCAAAGCAGGTATTTTCATGTAGCATTTCTTGAAGCAAGAAAACCCGACACTTTGCTACAAATGTGTTCTTGACAGAAATTATTTGAACTACTTCTTAGAAATACCAAATACCTCCAAATGACAAGATTACAAAGTACCTCAAAACCCAGTAATAATCTTACTGTTTTTACTAAAGATGTATTAAAAACTTCTGAAAGCATTGCATGACCTATTACCAGACCCAGGCTGTCAGCACCAGGTTAGGAACTTTTGTGTAATTAGTTTAGTCATCACTTACTATGATGATCCTTCCATGTGCAAGTCCTATGAAACTATCCCCAATTTACAGCCTTCCTAAGTAGTATTTAGCAGTTGAAGTATTTCAACAGAGAAGTTAAGTGTGAAAGTTACCCTTCAGAAAACAGTTTAAAAATGTAAATGGAGAAACTCGGACACCGAGTATTCATTACTGGAGTTCAGTCACAAACAATATTTGTGCCTCTTATTCCAAAGTCAAGGCTAATGGTGCAACAGGAATATTTCTATCGGGTCGCCAGCCACTGATACTTGAAATGATGCACTGCCTAGTCCTCCTCAAGGTAGGCATATGCTTTATGCTCACTGTAATGCAACAGCATGTCCCCATTACCATTTTGCTAATGGTAAAACTATGTTTGCTATTCTGAACACCGCAACAGTGTCACTTACAAAATGGGAGGCTTCATGATTAGAACGTGTAGGATGGACAAACTCACAGGTTCACAACAAGCTGAGCTGAACAGTGGTCAAAGCAAAATGATTTTTGTTACTAATTTAAAGTCAAATCCTTCACACAGAGCTTTGCTGTTCGTAAACTGTAGCGGAATTCACTGCGGTGCCAATAAACTCTCCTTGTGAACACAGCCCTGCTGAGCTGTGTACACACATTTTTAACGGGTTTCAGCCCAACCTGAAGACAGGGAAGACAGAAAACAAGGAAAACTTCATTGGAACAGAGTAGCCCAGCCTTTCCTCCTGTCAGCCAGGACAGCGCAGCCATGTTCCTACTGTATTTCTTAATCTGCTTTTTATTTCTTGTCTAACAAAAGATCAAGCAGCTTTGACAAATTAAGAACAATGGGAAACTCTCTCTTTTCCCTAGGGGAGTGTTTCCGGCCTCCCAGAGCCACTCTGCACTGGGTTCTTCTGACACAGCCCTGACTGAGGCAAATGATTTTGGTTTCCAATTTCTCTTCTGCCCTTTCAGCCCAGGAGTCCCTCCAAATGCAAGAGGCTGGTAGCGAAGCCCTTGGCCAACTGCTAACACCTCTGCCAGTGGTGAGAAACCTTCTAGAGAAAGAACCAGCCACTCTCTGGGTCTCTACGGATGCTGTGCCCTGCAAGACACAGTTTTTGAGAGGAGACCCTGTAAAACCAAGAGAAGCTACTGGATGTTGGCAGTGTTAGTCCATCCAAGTATCCCATTCCTGATTTCACTCACTGTGGTATCGGCTTTGATCTTTATACAATAAGATTCTTTCTGAACCTCCTAAAACGACTGGGCGTGTAATGTTTCTCATAATATGATGTATAAAGTTTTATCACTGTCTTTAGAAGGCTGTATCAGACACAAGAAGCCTGAAGCCATGAATATGCTAAATGAGACATATCCTAGGAATGTTAATGAAAGAGCCTTCAGAAGAAGAGAGCAAGAAAGTAATCTTTATTCTTTTTTAGCTCCACATACATAACCAGGTCTCTAGTACATCTCCTGTATCAAAGGAGTCTGTGGCCTGAGATGCTGCGCAGGCCAGGCTAAGAGGTAGATCAGTAGTGCTCAGAAAAGGGGGAAATGTTTCCAGGAATAACTGGAAAAGCTTTCCAGCATGAGAGAGGGGAGACAGCAGCACCCCATGAGGCCTGAGGGAGGTTGTGAAAACTGTTATCCGCATTTTATGGGAGAGAAAATTAAACTGAAAATGACTTCCGCGTAAAAAGAGGGATAAGATGATTTATACATCACAAAGTGGCATTTCAGAAAGGAATTCATTTAAAAGTAAGTAAAAATCTTGGAGCACATAGGTGCTTTGTGAGAAACACCTAAAAATGCAGATGAAAGGGAAAGGAAGCCAGTGTAGACAATAGCCAAAAGGGAAAACACAGTTTCAAACCGCCTTCTCGGTTGAGTCAGTCTTTCCACTTGTATTTAAAGTAGGCAGGAAAGGATCTTGATAACCTTTCAGTTTATTTTCACCAAGAAAAGGTTGCCCGCTACTCTTTGCTGAATCCTTAACAAATACCCACAACTCCTGTTTCACATAATTCTGTGAGGGTTTTTTGTTTCAAGAAGCCTTTACATGAGAGTCAACCTGTTGTGGCAGGGGGACACATTTGCATTCCTCTCCATATTTGCCAGAGACAGTGATGACATCTCTTCTGCATAAACAGGTACTTGCAATGCAATAAACTACTTCTGCTTGGCATGTTTGCCAGCACCCTAGAAATTAAATGTATGGGTTATGTTAACTAAAAAGTGTGGGATCACAGACAAGGAGACTATACTACTGACATGTGAGGAATAAAAAGCTCAGAATGAGAAAAGAACACTGTGTTATGCCAGGCTAATTTATTTTGGCTTTTCTTTGGTGCTCATCACTACACAATAAGCCATTGCTTTGGAAATGCTGGTAACTTCTTCCAGTTCAGCCAGTGGTCAGTTAAAAATACCTTTGCAAGAGATGATGACGGGTGTACACCTCACGTGCACATTTCATCTCCTTTTTACGTGGTGGGTTTTTTTGGTGTATTTTATCTTTAGAAATCAAAATGTGCTCCCTTTTGGTTTCCTACCCTTAAACCAATGCACACAAACATGTCTGCTTCAGGCAGGATTTGAACTCCCCAATACAACGTAGGAGGACAAACCTGGGAAAAGGGGTCCACTACCGACTGCAGTTCTTGGAAGCTTTATGTCTCTCTTGTACCCATAAGCTAAAGGCCCTCAAATTAACCCTACATGCAAAGAGACATCCTTTATTTTAATGAATCTGTTTGACTTTTCCCTCTGGCTTCTGAGCAAGAGTACACCCAATTAATATTTTCCACCTTTTTTTTTTTTTTTTTTTGGAAAAGCTTTTATACAGGATAAAAGTTGCAGAATTTCAGTGAACTATTTTATTCCCACAACTAGGAATTACGGAAAAAATCAAATATGACAAGATTTGACATTAAGTATAATAAGTTAGCAGCATGATACTGCCTTTCACCAGTTGAGGAGCTGGCTCGGCTCCCAAATGTGAGCTCAACACATCCAGCGCTCAATCTCCCGCATCCATTCAGTAGGCATGGATCTAGCTGGCAAGGCCAGCAGGTTTTCCACCCCTCCTTTGAATTCAAAAATAAAATGCTTAATTCTACACCAAAAGTTAGAAATTTATTAAAACAAAACCAAAGAATATGGCACGATACCTGCACCATGTGTTGCCAATGAACTAGTATATACACACTCTGCACACCAGTCCCTGGTCCTAGTCTAAGCAAATAATCAAAAGGAAGAAATACTGTGTACAAGATGAGGCATGAAGCGTGGGTCTCTGACTTTTCTTCCAAGGTCAGAAAGAGTATTCAATCAAATCAGTACCTACAGAACCTAACCCACTGCATTACAGCAAAGATCATTATTCACCATTGATATATCAAGATAAGGTGATACATACAGCAGTACATTAAAATATAACTTTATTCATTGTCATCTTACTATTAAAAATTCAGCGATGGGTAGGCTAAAAAGTAATTTTTCTTCAGGAATCAGCGTATGAAGAGAACCAACTAGCAAGAAAAATCACAAAAAATGACTCTGCTAATCACGTAATAAGATTATTTTTAAGAACGGCTCCATCTCTCTGTATCATGACATCAGCAGTGCTGGTCGAGAAATATTCACTGAATTATTTATTTGACTTTTTTTTGCTATTTTCAAATGAATTATTCACTATACAATTTTCCAGCTGTTGATAGCACTTTTCCTAAATAACTCAAACCATTCTAAAGTGGGTAAGAATTAGCAAACCTTTTAATATAATATAAATTTAAAACATAATTTCCCACCAAGTGAGCATTTGAGTTCAGAGCTATGACTCTGAGCATCTCTTAACATAGTAAATCCACTGATCATTTACCACATCATGCTAAGAGAATGGTAAATTAACACTGACTTTATTACATCGAATCTAATCATCATTCACTAAATTATTCAACACAGTAGTGAGTAACCATCAAGTACTTTTGAAGCGGCCCAATCATGAGGCAACAGAAGAAAAACCACAGTTACTATGCAGGTGGGATTGAATTGCAGGGCTAAGAAAACACTTCTACTGACAGTAAGAAATCTAATAAACCACTGCAAATACACTGTCAATCTGGGCTTCTCTACCTGCTGGTTTTATTGTCCTCAGCATAAAAATAACAATAAATATAACATTAGGCACATGTAAGTGTGATAAGACAGCGAAAGAGGAAACCAGGCATACAGCCACAAAGGACCATTATCAATTGATAAAGTTTCTACAGAATCCATCTAAAGCTCAGGCTACACTGAAGGAGACAACTGCAGAATGTGATGGCTGTTTTCTTAACTGACAAAAGCAAACAACTGAAGAAGGATCACATAGTAAGTCATTTTACACCTTGAAAAACCCAAGTATAAAGGCTTCAATTAAATAAAACTTCATGGAAACAATGGGTTGACTCCACACCCTTGGTTTGCCCAGGGTTGTCAGCACTATAGGAATTTGACTCTTACATCATGACCCTCAGATCTAAGCCTTTAGATCAATTCCGGAGTGTTCCTTAAAAAAGCCTTAGATATTTCATTCACATTATGATTTCCCAGACAGCTAACACTGTCACTATTGCTTTACTGTCACCATCTCCTGAAAATGAAAGAAATCTTTTGCTGAGTGGGATGAGTCATGCAAGCATAACACTGATTAGGAGGGAGTAAGACCCACTATTTTAATACTAAAATATTACAGGGCCAGTGCGGTATTTGTTATTGAGTAATCCCAGTGTACTAAATCTTGAGATAAAGCACTGCACTCAGTGCACTACCCTGCAGCAAAATCCAGTCCTCATATATTTATCTACCAAAACCCCTTATGTATGTGAACAGAACATTTACACTTGTGCATAAATGTATGTGGGATTAGACTTGCTAAATTCAGGTTAAGTCTTTTGTTTAGGAATTATTTATCCCTGAAAGGCAACCATGTAGATGAAAGTTATCTGCATGCATGCTATACAAGCAAGCTTCCCCTGAGTTCAGGAATCCCGTTTAACAAAGGCTATTTGTTCCCATGCTTACCATACACAAGCCCAAAGGGAGTCCTTGGCTCATGTGAATGGATGTGCCCATGCAGGAGGCACTTGCTGAGTCTGAGACTTAACACCTTGCTGTGAAACTCGTCTATTATGGTGAGGCAAAATTGAGGTGAACAAAGAAGTAATCCAGTTGTTGACTCTGGTCCTATGAAATCCACTCCCTGCAACAGGGAACACGCAGAATATGTATGAACAGCCTCAATTCTCTATAGAGTGCCCATCTGTCCAGGGTCCACAGCAACATTTTCCAAGAAGTATCATAGGCCAGGGTAAAAGCAACTGAAGGGGCTATGAGGTGCTAAAAGGTAAAAATCTTACTCCTCTACCTCCACCTGTTTCCTTTCATGATTTCATGCTCTCACCCATCTTCTGAAATGCACACATAATAGATCACTTATATAAACTTATCATGGCTACCTCTGATAGAGTGCTGATGTTTATTTTTACATTTAAAAGGCTCAAGCAAGGAATCGCCAGCCTGAAAACATTGAGAAACTGCTTTAAAAGTGAGTTCTAGAGCAAGTCTCCCTGAGAAGTGGTAATTTACCACAGTAAGTTACTATTTTTGCATTCACATCAAAGACACAGAATTTTGCTGCTTTATTCCATGCTCCAGACATCAGCCGCTCTCCTTAATGCCCATGTTGGTCATTTAACTTTGGAATAAAGATGAGTTAAAAATTATGTCTCCTACCCATTTTTAAACAAATTTAACTGTAGTCTTAAAACCAGAGTGGGAGATCCAGTATCTTAGCATGTAGCTCCACTCATGCCTCCAAGGTGAGATCTGTAACATACCTTTTATAGGCCTTGCTTATTAGTGTCCACACTGGTTCAACAAATACAATTACATCAACATTACAGTCCACTAGATGCAAGGCCTTAATACATTTCAAAATCAGTGGTTTCTTTGGAGACATCTGCCAAGGCATATCCAATATCTGAGATAAGTATCCTCAACTATAGGAACTTCCTCTGCTGTGAACTATTCAGCAAGTATTTTTGCTGAACTCGTACATCTTGCAAAAACATAAAGTTCTTTTCAAATTGAAAAAAAGAGAGAAGTTTTCTTTACCCATATGTTCAGTATCTGCCAAGTCAAGAATTAAACCAGAAAAACCTTCCAGCTTCCTTAATAGCAAAATAAAAGAAGCTTCCAGAATCACTTTTCTTTCTTATTTTTAAGCAACAACATGAAAAATCAACTAAAGAGAGGAAAGGGGAATACACACCCTGGCTCTCACACCCCTCCCAGGTTTGTGAAAGAGCTTTAGGCTTAAATATATTTTTAAATCACAGAATTACAGGGTAATCATGGTTGGAAAGGACCTCTGAAAGCCATCTAATCTAATGCCTTCGTCAAAGCAGGGCCAATTTCAGTGGATAAAGCGTGAATGGTTTAAATTTTCTCCCTTTTTGTTTCCAGAGGTGTATAATTTAGAGTCTTTTTTGTGATCCTATGGAAATGCTGGGATAGCCTGAGCGCTTACACTGTCAACTCATACACTAACACCAATGTGTAAGGGAGACAGGCATAAGGAGAGTCTTCTATCAGCTTCTGAAGATCTGAAACTTGGCCATGACCAAGTAACCAGAAGTTCTTTTGATCTCTGTGAGGCTTCTGTTCTCTTCCACCACAACTGATTTCACAAACTATTCTGTCAAAGTTAATTTTAAGGCACTGTTAATAAGCAATGATAAGAAAGCTCCTTTCACAAATTCTTATGGTGAAAATAATGGATCTGGAAGCACGCTAAAAAAGGGGATGACAGGAGGCTACATTTACTAAAACCTGAAAATTAAATTATACCACGCTTTGCCAGGCTATTTCCTAGACTGTCCTACAGCAAAGCAGTATCTGATCACCAGCTCTAACTGCCATCCCCGCTTTCATACAAGCACCTTCCCAAACCCATTTGCCAGCTGCACAGCACTTGGGAGCTTCAGCACAACCAAGCCGCTTGAAATGCAGCATCTGTTTCAGCCATGTTATCAGTCTCTGCTGTGCTGTAAGGAGAAACAAGACCCTAATCAAAAAAGCATACAAAACACAAAAGGTTGATAACATAAATATCAGAAGTTTAGTGAAATATAACTATTTTGGGAATTACATGGACATAGAGAAAGCCATGTTGCTCTCTATCAGTTTTTGTTAATTGAAGACATGGAAATGTTGATCTCTGCTTTATATACTATACATGTTTGGCAGTAAGGAACAGATATCTCTGGGTATCCACTGCACTATGTACATTTGTTTTGCTTTATCCACGTATTTGAACCTTGACCTGGTGGGGTAAGAGGTACACTCATTAAATTACTTTGGCTGTAAAGATCAAGGCACAGTACACCTTCCCCGCTCCAGCTGCAGTACAGTTTTAGTATCTAAGCAGATGTTTCCCCTCTGTACACCTTGGGATAATCTGATAGCCATGATGAAATCATACAGACAGGATGATGATACAGGTCTGCAGCTGAGTCTAGGTCCTGTCGCATCAAATCATAGTTTTTGATGTACTTGTGACATTAAAAATTGTGTGAGTTCAAAAGCTCACAGAACTCATGTTCTCACTGGCATGAACTGTTCCATTCAGGCAAGAAGTGTCATCAGTTTGGGTATGACTACATCCAGCACTGATGCACCTGACTTTTCACCACTGTGAGCCTAAGGCTGAGGTACACTTGAGCTCAGGACTGGTGTCCTGGCAATCCTTGGGTACTGAGAAATTGCAATGAAGAAAATAGTATGGGCAATTATTATGCTGCAGAGAATTATCAAATAGAAGGTGTACTGAGACCAGCAATGTATAACACTGTAGATAGTAGCAATCTGCAGTGATGTATGAGTACAGTCAGTCCCTTGGTGAGGTCTAGCTTTTCTATCTGACCATCAAGCAATCGCTTATCAAACAATCTTAATCTTATTTATGCAAATGGTCCAGGAGCTACTAATGCAAACACAAACTGTTCATATGAAAACTACGATCATTCATTCTAGATGAAAAAAAATCAGCACAGGAAGGAAGGCAGAGCTGCATTTATGTGCTGGTCTGGACAGGAAGAGATCTTGGTCCATATGGATAGCTCCCTGTTACAGCAACCACCACATCATGTAAGCTCTTCATAAACTTATAAAATCCCATTTTAAAAGCACTTAGGGATTTTAAATCCCTATTCCCCTGAAAGGCTGTTCCAGAACCTGATTATTCTAATGGTTAAAGCAGTCTGAGGAGCCACCCTGGCTGGAACTGAAGCCTTCTATGAGCCATTGCTCAAAGGGACTGGACCATAGCACACTTCTGGCATTGAAATGGATACCATGGCCCAATGCAGCTTCACTTCCCACAACAAGTGCTCATAGCAAAATATTAAGTAACTCTGCAGACCTTCTGGAAGCATGTAATGGCAGATAATAGCTCCCTCATTTAAAATTATTCTTTCCATGCTTCTGTGCCCTCAAATCACCCCCAGACAAACAACTCCTTCCCTACCCCAATACAGCTGTAAACAAAAGAATTACATTACTGCAGACAAATTTAAGTGGACTTTAAATATTCACCAATCTAAGTCAGCAAGCTAAGAAATGGTAGGTTCTCACTACCGTATCTCCATACACCGTCAGAATATGAATACAGTTGTTTGTCATTTCCAAAAGTAAAGAAATCTTTCAGTAAAAGTAATATTCTCAAACTTATAAACTAGAAAACTGGAGAAGAGAGGTAAACAGGCATGGCATGAATTAGGGAAATGCTTCATGAATACTAAAGACATAAACTGGCATGAGTAAGAAATATCACCTAACATGAGTGATGCTCTCACTGTCACCAGCTTACGTGATGGACCTACCACATCACAAACTTCCTTACTATGTGGCAAACTTCCATGTAATGCAATTTGGTCTTTAAAGCTACTTTTATTGATATGTTTAAAGATAGCAATATTGGAACTTAAAAGAAGATTCTGTGGAAAACAAACCACCAACTCTAGGGCTGAGCAGTCGCACAAACTGCACTGCTTCTACTTGTACAAATCTCAGGACAGTACTTAGAAATCTTTGTAATTGACTGTGGAAAGATGTACATCTAGCCCTTTAAAAAGACATATTGACTTTATTGAACTGGAGGCAAGGTAATAGAGACCCTAATTATTGTAATTATGAATTCAGTAATGCTAGTAATCATTAATAGTTTCAACAGCTTCATAAATCATTCACATAACAGGGAAAAGCAGTAAGTGAAGATCAATTTCTACTCAAGCAGGATTCCGTCTCATGACAGGCACCTAAATATCAGATAGCTTGAATTACTGACTTTTCTTTGGTTTATACTTACTGCTATTGCACTCCAGTTTCATAATATGATTTTTAGCCTTAATGACTTAATTTAATGTAAACTCTCTTTATTTTCAAGGCAAACCTGAAACCACTGCAAATATACACACTATTCTTCTTTCATTGCAAAGGAAAATCCTCAAGGGTGTACTAAATGGAAGACACAATCACCAAAAAATGTAGTCATAAATATCTTCTCCAAGCAAGCAAGATGGAAAATTCAGAGAGGCAACGTACTTCGAACCTCACAACTAGGAATGTGTGTGGAGAAATCCAACAGGCGGCTGTTATGAGTAATAAAAGCAACCAAACAACATGCAAAATTAAAACACAGCACTGCCAAAATTATCACTATGGTCTATGAATATAAACAGATTTTTAGGCATGGCTTTCCATTCAAGCTGCTTGCCTTCAGTAATGCTTTCATTGCACAGCAGGATAAAGTACAAATAAGAGCCACAATGATGGAGGGAAATGGACAAGTTATTCTAAAAACAGTAAAAGAAATAATCTGCTAGATTTTCAGAGGGCCTCAATGTGCAATACCTGAAGTAAGATCAAGAAGAGGAGAAGGTAGGTTGGTGATTTGCTGTAAAAAACAGTAGGTGAGGTTTAAAATGCAGAAGAAACAGAAAGTGCTAACTTTCCACAAATATTTCAAGGATTTAAGCATCAAGGAGAGAAAATTGCTAGAGCAGGTAGGCAGGAGAGTATAATTAGAAACAACAGGAAACACAGACCAAATTCAAAGCAAAAGGACAGTGGGAGAGTCGCAAAAGGAAATGGTAGAAAAAATAACTGGAAACATTTAAAATTAGATAGAATAAAATGCTTAGAAATAAATATTTGTTTGCAGTGGCAGCTATGGCTGTAACAAGCCTTTTCCAGTTTTTGCCTAGTTCCTGAATAAAGGATTATGCAATCAGTGCGTCTGTGTTTCTGTCATTCCCTCCAGTAACACTAGACTAATTTCAACAAAACCAGGCAGGGGATAGAGGCTAAGAATTATTAAGCTTTTTCAAAGCAGGCAGACAGCAGAGGAGAAGAGATTGAGCGATTAACCCCTATGCCAGAAAAGATGCAGTATATTCCCTATGAATCCAGGTACACACTCATTCCTAAGAAGCAAGCACACAGAAACCAGGCTTCTATCTTTTGGCTGCTCACCGAAATACTCCTCCAGTTTTATGGCTTCCCGATTTTCTTTAAAGTTCCAGTTCAGAAGCTGACCCCTGCTCAGCGAAGCACTGAAGCAGGCTCCTTCAGTCTTCTGGGACTCAATCTCATTTTATAAGTTAAGCATATGTGTAAGTACTCTGCTAAATAGAAATGAATTTAAATACTCTGCTGAGCTAGGCTCTCATTTATCAGCAAAATCACCAGTTCAACTCAATAAATTCACCAAATTATATGTGGAGAGAATTACTCCTGACCCTTGTTCAATGCTGTATGAAAATGACCCCTGTAGGAATATAGAATCCCTGAACCAGGTCTCCCACATAATTAAGAGCACGACCTACACTTCTGCTCCAGACATCCTGAATAAAGCAGTAAACCAAAATTCATAATGTTATCGTGAACAAATGAGTCTTAGTCTCACTTACTAAGCTTCCCAGCATTGAGTACACTTGGTATCTGCTAGGGTGCTTATGATCAGTAGCACAGATTATTATCTATGTCACAGCATCCTAGGACATACAATGAGCAACAGTAACTCTGAAACGTAAGGAAGGGAAAAGAATCAACTATTTTTCATGCTAAAACCATGCAGCAACATGAATGAATAATATTTCTCTTTGACAATTCCAAAGGAAAAGAGCTACCAAATATGTCTCTCTCTTATTTCCATATTTAAGAATTTAGAACTCTATTGTTCACAAAAGAACCATCATGCTCTGCAAAATCTATGCAGATATAAAACAAGAAGCAACAAATTCATATCTAAATCTCTGGTGCACACTTTTCTAATGCTAAGGAACAAAATATTCTCAGATATGAAAGTCTAGGATTGATGACAAAGTTTTTACATAAATGTGAGAAGTGGGCAGATGAACTGTGTGGAGAAAAGATGAAACAACTTGGAAACCATTTCTATAAGAAAGGGAAATGAAGAGGATTGAAGCACTTAGCGGTTCCATAGGAGATATTTCTTCCATAGGTATGGAAAAAGTGACATCTCCATCAGTACTGATGAGGGGAAATTAAATGTGCTTCTCTTTTCAGAAAGTCGTACGTTGAAAATATGCTGATCCTTTGCTCTTCTCATCTATCTCATAAATTCATTGCTGGTGGAGGGAGAAACTTCCACTTATCCTATGCTACTGCTGAAGTTCCAGGCAGTACATGCGTCAGAGTGGACTACCTCGAACAATGGTAAGTTTTTCCGTATCGTACCTTTCTAGTCTCCATGAGCTGCAAAGCCCATGGTAGTCCCTGAAGAAAGAGATGAAGAGTTACATTTCAAAACCTGAGTTCTTTTCTAGCTAGATTATTCCACTCCATTGCATTCAAATGTGTAATTTGTCACTGGAAAAATGGCCTTCTTGTCAGTCTTTCAAATAAAGATATTAAATCCTTCATTAGCTTGTTTTGAAGCCCTTCAAACCTGGGGGCTGTTTAGGTGGCAATACACCAGTGCAGTGATTCCACAAGATTCAGCAGGGAAAGATGAAAAATAAAAGCAGTAACTGAAACAGTTTTCTAAATGAGCAGAGATCTAAGATGTCTATTTAAAGAAGTAAAGTTCAGTGGCGTATCACTTTGTAATTAGATTAGGTCAGTAGCACCAATGTACAGTACCAGCTACCCCAGCTCCCCCTAAAACTACAACAGAGAGAATTTTTTGCTGTGCTTTGCATTCCTAGACAATATAAAGCCCCGAGTGCTATGAATGCTGCTGGCTTTATGAAGATATACATCATTTTGATGTGGCTAAAGCAACCCCAGCGAGGAGCCTGTGCCAATTTGACGTCCTTTCCTTCCTTCAGTTAACATCCATCACTCACAGAGGCACACTGTAACACACAGTGACACACACACAACAGAAAGAGCAGAAGAAAGCTTTCAAAGCATTTAAGTTCCTCTTTTACGAAGCGTAAACACAACACAGGACACTGAATTCGGTCACAGCAGAGTTTCCAATGTTTGACAACAGAATCCACTCTCTGCAATTGAAATATTTATTCAGGCACAATTACCATACAAGATTAATATTTAAATCAAGGGTAATCTGCTTTCATTATTGCTCTTATTTCTTTTTAAACAGTTAAGATTCTAAACTGAATTGAATGATTTATTCTTAAAGCGGATCTTTAACATTCTGCATTTATTAACACCAGTCTGAAATGCTCAGTCATTGATCAAACTCAGTATGTTCCAGAGTGATGGCTTGACAAAACAACCCTAGCCCCTGAGCTCTGGATTTTACAGCCATTACTGTCAATTATACACCCCACTGCAGGAGCAAAAGAAATCTTCATACATGCCAGCTGCAGCCTTATCCCCGAATTTTGCAGAGTTGATTATTATTTCAAACACTGAAGGGGGGAGAGAGAGAAAAGGAAAAAAAACCCAAGAAGCTAGCTGTAATGCAGGTAATTGAGATTCTACCCATACACTGGAAGACCTTGGCATATGAGTCTGAAATTTCTTTGGAGAGAATACATTTTGATAGTCATAATAGTAACCATAACACTGAGGTCTCTCTAGTCTCTTTCATGCAGAGATCTTCAATCAGTTCGTGAAGATGCCGGAATAGCAACAGGCATTTCACACAGAAATTACAGAAAGCACAAAACCCAGAACCGCAGCAACACCAACAAGATGATCTGGGGAGCTCTGCGTGGAGCAAGGTGCAGCACTGACACCCCTGGGCTGCTGGGCCTGTCTGCCTCCAAGGGCAGAGGTCCACAGGGCATCCCTGCCTGGCACCTCACTAATGTCATGTTTTACTCTGAAGACAGGAGTTAGTAGCTCCTCATGGTGTTGTGCTGATCTGTCAGCGTGACTGCTGCTGGCCTGGCAGCCTGCACAGCAATCCATTTGATGGAATGGAGGTGCCAGAGTAGATTACTAGAAGAGCAAGGAAAAGAGGTAAAACCCAGTCCCTGGCTGAAATAAATGGAGATTTTACCATTTCAGTGAGGAACACACTTTCCACTGTAATAGTCTTGACTACCTGGACTATTGTCATATCCATCAGACCACACTGCAGAGGCTGTCAGGATGAAGTTTGAACTCACTGTCACCCTAAAGAAAAGCAAGTCTCATGTCTCATGATTCCATATGAGCTCTTCACATCCTGACCCAATATTTTTGGGTCATTTCCAGACATAAAAAACACATCATCACAATTCCATATATCTCTTCCCTTTGCCTTCTCTCCTTGTACCTCAATGTTACTTAGCAAAAACATGCATCACTTCAAACAAGAGAAAAAATGGCTGCAAGTCTGCCTGCCTGCTGCAATTGAGGAAGGGGCCCACTGGAAATACTCTTGAATAAAGCTGAATAAAGCTGTAGGGACTTACATCTAAGATTATCCTTTCCCCTGCCACTGACTCCTCTCCCCTTTCCTTATGTGTTTTCTGACAAGAAGCTTTTGCGTGATTATGAAGCGAGTTTTTGTCCAAGTGGAAGAATGGATAATCAGAAACCTCCTTGGACCTCCTGAACCCCATTAGATTTGCATTAATTCCAGCCATCACTTCCAAATGCTGCAGGGCTCACTGCCCAGGCTGGGAAACTATCAGCCAGACTCTTTGTTCTAGAGCCCTAAGATGATGGAAATACCTCAGTGACTGCATTAAGATGATGATCTCTGACACAACTTACCTCCAATTATCTGCTGAAAGCAGAAGAGATACAGCTTGAAAGACCAGGGATAAAAAAGGCAGAAATTAATACTTCAAGGTGTCTATTACAATATCAGCTGTTATGTCACATCTCCTAGGTTTGTGTACTGAAATAGCGATGTTTCTTTCCAATTCCTCATATACAAGATTTTAAAGAATGCATGGCTTGCATACATATATATATATGTCTTTAACTTCAATTTTTAATATAACTTCATGATAAGAAATACTCCAGAATTTATTAACATTCTTCCCTTTCCTTTTCTGTTTTTCTCTTGTAAATTACAACAATTCTAAAACCATCCAGGTATAACAAGTTTCCTGCGTTTCAGTTTCAAGGCTTGGTTTTTGTGCGTTCTTAGCTTCCCAAGAGCTATTGCAAAACTCTTGGAGGCTCTTTAATCCCCCTCAGAGCTGCTGGTGAGAACAGATGAGAGTTAAATCTGAATGCCTTTAAAACACTGTGTGTGGGTGCACAAGAAGGAATTCCATCACAGGCCTTGAGGGTCATATGCCTGCTACATGCTTATGTGTGCTCTTCCCTGTACTTAGTATTTTGTTGTTGCCTCCCAAAGAATTGGAGGAGAAAAGGAAACAGAAGCCTTATAATTTATAGGAAATGTATATACTACATGTTGCTAGCAGGAAATGTCAAGAGAGAAAAATAAATGCTTTCTGACAATTGCTAGTCATTTTGTGCCAGCAGCTAAACAACATGAGAGCTCCGCTTTCCCTTCTCCAACACAAGAGCACACTGCAGATGAATCACTCCACTGAATTATCACTTTCCATAATTTGTGGTGGTAAATTGTCACTGACATCACAAAAACAACATGTAAACTTCAGATTTTATTAACAGATAGTGAAACATTGCTGAACCGCACTGTGCTAAAGAGCATCCTATGTAAAGCTCAGCTGGCCTCTCAGCATATGTCAAACCACAAACACTGAGCTGAACTCACAGTCTCTTAAGATTCACTTCTTTTTATAAAATACATGATTTTTTTATTCCTAGCACAACATGAAACGTCGCTGTAAATTATGTGAACTAAATGGCAACCAGGAAAATATCAGCACATGAGACCTTTACGTGGCACTGCCTTTGCTTGGTTTATATGCATGTTTGGTAATCTGTTCACCTGTTTGCAACAGGCTTATGCAAGATTTGCCCCAGGTATTCAGAGCTGCTAAACCTCAGTGAGGCACCGACACCTACAGGGTGCTCCATGTCACACCAGCGTGCACTCAGCATGGGTCAGAGATGTTCTCTGGACGCAGAAATCTGCCCCTCTAGAACCTGCATTGTGTCCTGCCACTGCTCCCTCACAAGCACTAAGAGAAGCCAAAAGCCTCTCCATGGAGAACAAAGTATTCTATGATTGACAAAGTCCTTTGTTGAGCTGTCAACCCTTTTGTGAGGCAGTCCTGTCACATATAGGGACCTTCAACATCACTGAGCTTCTAAAACTAATCGTTCTAGGCCCAGCAGATGTGTGGGTGTTTCATTTTCCAAGCACTTTCAGGGAGACTGAAATCAAAGTACAAGCTCCTGATAGTGAGGTAATTTTATTTACTTATAAGAAAAAATAACCCAGATTCACTGTCAAGTGCATCATCTCAAAAAACAGTCTCATAGCTTGAAGAATGATGGAGAAGAAATCACGTAAAAGCAAAGAGCAACATAACATTTAGGCACGCAAAATGTTTCATACCATGCTCCACACTGGGATGCTTTTTTGCCATATCCTGAAAAAAATTGTGATATTTACCACAGACTAGACTAGAAGCTTCTGTTAGTCATGTTGATCTTTCTTTAAGACATGATCGATTCCTGGAAGATCCACAGCAGGTATGCCAGCCTGCAGATGGTTTGCTTGTGGGGCACACACCTCTTTTTTTCTGCCCTGTCTCTTTAATAAACTACGTTAACAAACCCTGGGGTATGAGTAGGGCAAGTTCTATTTTCAATGACAATTAAGCAGCATGAGCACACCCATGCACAGAAGGAATGCAGATTCCTTTATAAGCAACCCTATTGTGGAGTTGTCTTTATAAGAGGAATTACTTTCACCTTGTGGGTGAAGCTTGAGATCGATCTTCCTCAAGCCTCTTTTAAAATAACACCACCACATGTGGCACGTTCCCTGCTGTGTAACTGTTTTCTTTCCTATAGCCCTGCGAAGAAGCAATGTGATGCTGTTAAACAGACTGCTGAGACTACCCAGAGGGAACATTCTCAGTGCGTAACTGTTGAGGAAAATATCCCCAAAAGAGACACTGCTCTCGGTTAGTCACAGAATGAAACTTCTAAAACAATCACCAGGAGACTGAAATGGACAGTAGAAATCCAGGATGGTAGCAGGTAACACACAACCCCAATGAATCCTTCTCCAAAGCTGGGCTTTCGCAGAGTTCACACGTAACCAGGGCACAGTCAGAAGAGCAGCAGCGTGCCTTCTCTCAAAGCAGCACAGACTACAGACACTAGGCAACAAACTGGTAAATGACACAGCCCTGTAGATCACCACCTCATTTTTGTGTCCGAAATGCAATTACACATTACTACCTAGTGCAAGGTGGACTACTAAGACGGATTATTGCAACCTGAGATCCCTTCTTTCTCATGAACCACAAAGAAAGGTGAACTGGTCACCAGCTCCAGAGGTATTTTTAATTTTGCATATTTCCCTCAATAAAATATGCTGTGGTTTTGGTTTTGTTCATGGAGGGGTTTTTGTAGGCTTTTCTGGGGGGTTTACTCTCCAGAGCAACAACAGCCGAATACCAAACCTACAAGAGAAACCACTCTTTCCTTAGCACAGTAGTGCTGTATGAGACTTGATTTTTATGACATTTTATACAAGCAAAGCCTTTACCTAAGCACAGTTAAGCTTTCAAAAAAATGTTTTTTCAATATAGCGATTTCACTGTGTGAACAGTTTTAAGCCACTAGGGACAAAGCATTCTGTCTACTTAACCTGCATCAACATCTGCAGTGCAACATGGGCCTCAGGTGCTAAGGTCCAGGAACATTTCAGGTCAGGAACTGAAAGGAAGAGGCTAAAAAGAAATGATCAAATGGAGGAGAATTTTCTGCCTCCCAGCAAGACCTCAGCACCTGTCAGAGCAAAGCGAAGCCTAAAGTGCCTACAGGTCTATGCCAATTGTCATTGTTGTAAAAAAGAAGTTTGATTAGTAACACTCTCTGGAAGGAGGCTGATTGTTCACTGTTTTTAGACTTGTGCGTGTGCCAGTGAAGGGGAAGCCTAAGCACTCTGCAGTGATGAGGTGCCAAGTTTGCTTTTGCCTCCATAAGGAAGGGGAAATCATGTCTAAGTAGAGGAATGCGAGTCAGCAGAAAGGGGTTCTGATCCATTCCCTGCCACCTTCCTGCATCACCTTCAACCTATGACCTGATGCCAAATTCTCTCCCACTTGCTATACAGAAAAGCATAAAGATAGCAAAGATTTTCAGCAAGTATTTAAGCCCTGTAAATCATTTCAACTTAAGATGACATTAATGCACAAAGTAGTTTAAAATTACATCCTTAAACCTATCTCCACTTGGAAAAACACCTTCCTATGGTTAAGACCATTTTCATGTTGGAGCTGTGCATAACAAGCCTAAGCGTGTGACTGCACTGAAGCGAGGCTGAGCCTGCTGCAGTCAAAAAGGACTTACATGATTAGGTACAGCAACTAGTGAACTTTCCTCATCTCAGTATTTCTATGCACAACACAAGGCAATGTCTAATTTGTATCAGGGATTAGCCAAAATCTCAGCTGTACTGAAACAATAGTGTCAGGTATACAGTCTTTACCAGAATATACAAGTAAATTAAAAAGTGCCCACATCAATTGCACTGCAATCAGAGGGAAGAGAAGAAAGCACAGAAAAATACCTTTCAAACTCATAAGGGTAAACAGATGTAGACTGGAGAAAATCTATCTTCATAAGCAGCAAACCCCATCATGATAGAAACAGGGCATCACCAGAGACAGCTCCTGCCAGCTGAGAGGACTGGGTGCTGAAAATGCAATGAGTACCACATAATCATATTTTCACAAACAATACGTAGGAAGTTTGCAGAGTAGTTTACAGCTCTTCACTTCCGCAACAGATGTACACTAGAGGGAACCAAGCCTCTTATTTTCCCATTTGCCGCAGCCCAGTAGGATCATGGAGGAATGAGACAAATTGAGCACATAAAATGGAGACTCCAGTGGAACATACAACTCCATGATACCCAAAGATATTCCTGTAATTACTCTCTGATAGCATTATAAGCATATCTTTTCTAGACGGCTACATTTAAAGTAGTTTAAAAATCACATGCTTGATTTCTTGTCCACAATTGCAAAATATAGTTGGTTAATCTATTGCATTATGCATTTGATCTTTCACAGTGGGCCACTGCCTTGCACTTCAAAAACCATTTCTGTCCTTGAAAATGGAGTCAGTAACTGAACACTACATACGGATTCTTGAAAATCTAGTACTAGAGGGTCAGTATTAAAAGCTGAAGCGTTTTAGAAGGGGCATTAAATCTAGGAATCTTTAGATCAGCAATCCTGGGGTCTGCTGTAAGTCACTGCATCATTCTGTTACTAAATCAATAAAACCAAGATTTCCTGTGACAGTGGACAAATCATGGAGTCTTTCTGGGCCTCATCTCCCCATTTCTGCTTCCCTACCTGACAAGGATGTTACAGTGATAACCACATGAAACATTATGTGCTGCTCTGATAATCTGATAATAAGGAAAATAGAGTGTGTGCAAAAAAGAAAAACTTTAGTACAGGAAACTCACTGTTTTAACTGAAATGCAAACATATGATGGGAAACCAGAAAGACTAACTAGCATCACACTGCCACATTTACATTGCTTCGGGCCCCAGCATTAACCCATTCAACACTAACTCAAATATCTTGCAATCTCAAGGGACAATTATGCCATCTGTGATTGAGCCAGAGTACGCTCTATCTTCCATAGGGGTCCTTCACAATTAAGTACCAAGTTGAACCCCCAAATCCTTACAGCGACAGTGATGGGGGAAGCTGGATCCTCTTCCAACATTCTCATTTCAAGGATGTTTAAAATCCAATATTGTACCTGAACAATATTTTCAATGTACCCTTGTCAGCTGTTCTTTAGCATCACTATGCCACTGCTGTAATATTGTGTAAAATGCCCTCGTGACCTTCTTTACTTTTTGTCTGGTTTCAATCTTCTTTGGAATTACTAAAGATCACTTTTGAGCTCCTTATCTTTTAAAGGATTTATGATAAAAACTGTTTCCATCAACACACAGAAACATAAGAGTAAGTAAAGCCCAGCAAGAAATATTGAGAGTATCAGGAGAGAGAGAGATGGAGCAGATGGCTGAGCACAAGCATTCGAATTTCTACTTAAGACAATGGGAATTTATGCTTATGGCAGATGAGACATTTTATAGTACTGTTTTTACATATTTCAGATATTAATATCTCTTTTGTCAGGGTCAAGGTCCGAGTGGTGGGATGGGAAGCGTGTATTAGCACAGACAGTTATTCAGGATGCTGAAGCTGCAGACAGGAGTCGAGGGGTACAACAGTAGACAGGCAGGCTCCTCACCTAACTCCCACTGACATGTACCAAGGACAGGAATTAAGAGAGCTCAGGGACGATTTTTAAGCCTTCTAAGATAAAGGCTATGTACCTGAGAGCCTGACAGTAAAGCAGGAGAGGAGCAGATTACTCTCCAGGTGTCTTTGGTGGAGATGCCTTGGAATTTCACTGTTACTTTCCAAGCACAGAATCACTACAAATTATATCGGCAGGTGGAATGTATTCATCCGTAGGTTTTTTGGCTTTCTCAGGCCGTAAGTCAATCTCAACAAAGTATCTTTGTTTGCTTTTCTATTTTGATTGGTTAGCAGATCAAAAGCACATCTTGTAAGTAAAAATACTACAATGGTCTAGAAATGGCCTGAACTGGATGAGATTCATATCTGGTTGTAATCAGTTGCTAGAAGCTAAGTTACATCTTTGCCCATAGAAGACATTCACATACAGGAAAAAAGTTCCTACATAATTACAATTATTTAAAATTAAGACTTTGATTTAACTTAAACTGGTTAAAAACATATTCTTAAAACAATCCACATAAATACTACAGCACAGCAGATAGAAATAAACATGTCTGCGTGATGCCATATACTAAAAATTGAACAGATGAGGCTGCAAAAATAGCAAATAACCATGAAGTGCATAAACCAGCGATGACTTCCACTGTCTGAAGCAAATATTTTGCTCTGCAGAAAAGGACTGCAAACTGCTGCAAAAAGTGTTCAGAATCACTGCAATATATATGTCAAGAAATAAATTACTCTGGAGTTTGCTGCCCTGCCCTGGTTTAAAGAGTTACATAAATCGGCAAATTTCTCACTTCCACTAAAATACTAATTAAAATAAAGCACGAAGAACATTACCATTTTCTATGGAAAACTTGCCCTGGCCCCAGAGGGTTGCAATATTTCAGAAAGCACAGTGACAACACATACTGGAATTCACCAAAGCAATAAAATAAGGTACTACAGCTGTTCTCAAACAGGAAAGCTATCCAACCTTCAGAATGCCTGCTCACTGGTGGACATCTCTATGCACTAAGGGGTAAAATAGCCTTTTGCCATTGAAGATACTCTTTACTTGGCTTTTCCCATGTTTAAAGTCAATCTTCCAAACCAATTAATTATTACAGAGAATTGCTATACGAACTGGCACAGCTCAGATGGCATGAACAGATACACACAGGTAGGTGTGAAGTGCTCACATCATGGCTCAAAGGTGTCCTAAGGAATCTGAGAGCAACCATCACCAAGTCAAAAGTCTTGGCTGTGCTGAGCTGGGACTTGTTTTCAAGTTGAAGTACATTACAGGTTTGATCCAAACTCCTCTGGGTTTAAGGAAAGACATCAGTGGACTTTTCCTCAGGGTTGTGAAGGTTAAGGAGTAGTAGAAAAACACACGGAAATACCTTCTGCTTCCTTTGCAGGATTGAAATCTCTTCCTGTCTTATCTGGTAGAGATGTCCCTTATGTCACTGCCAAAACGCTCCATTACCTTTTCCTTTCCTGACCTACTTTGCATTCCTTTCTGGTTCATCTTTGACTCTTACAATGAAGTTTATTCCTATCTATCACCACATTCATTTGCAAAAAAATCTGCAAAATGTCAGAAGTCAAGGAAATGTAAAAACATGAACTCAAAGGAGAGGAAGAAAATCGATGCTTCTGTGTCAAATGTCAACTTGCCCATTTCAAAAAGTACTCCACTGGATTTTACACTTTGAAAGAGCTGTGGCCCTCAGCTCACACATGCACTCAGATCTCCTGGAATCTCCACTGCTGAAACAACACAAAATCAACAATATGGAACATTCAGCTACAGCACTTCTGCTCTGGGGCTCAGGAACCTGTTGGGACCCCGGCGAAGTTTCCCAGTCTGCAAAAGCTCTCACTATTTGATATAGAAAAGCTGTAAATCTCTGAAATCTCTCTTTAAAGCAGGGTTTTAAATGTGAAAGGGTAGGAAAAGCTCAGCACAGACATACACACATAAACCACTACACTGAAACTAATGAGCCACAGAAGCTACATATGCTGTGTATGTTCACATTATACACACCAGCTGACCAAAGTTGTACTTTACATATCACATAAGAGTAACAGCTTGCAGATCACAGGTGTGCTACAGCATCTGGCATGTATTTTTTGACTCACAGGAAGAATATGGATGATCCAATCTAAAGGGAATGTATAAAGCCTAAATTCATTTTGAAGATACGCTATAATGACTGATGTAAAAGAAAAATCAGGTATTCTGGCAAACTAGGAATCATACCAAATCATTCCAAGAGCTAACCACACTGCTTGATACCATTAACTCAATGCCATCCGTAAAGAGATTTGAGGCTCCTGAGTCACAGTTTGCTGAACAGAAGCAGCAGCTCTGCTTCTACCAAGACCTCTTTTGAGTTGTACTGTACCCACTTAATGAAGCACACATTTTAATTTAGTCTGACACTTGGATATATTTTTAGATTTGATTTTTGCACCTTTTGTACACAACTTGAGATGTGTTGCAGGGTGCTAAAGCATGCATATTAAAAACCACTTGCTTACACAGACCGCTGCAGCACATGTATAGAAGTTCATCCAGAGGCAGAGGTCATTAGCACAGAAAACTGGTCTACCTATGGATGCAAAGATGACTTTAAACAGAAAATCTGCCAGTTCTTCATTGACACAGGCATTTGCCAAAAGCTATGTATTGTAATGGTAAGATTTTCAAGGTTACCGGTGTCTGTCTGCTGCATTCACATCTGAGGTTCATCAATCTTTGAGCATTACATGGAGTATTTGGACAGTACAACTTTATTATGAAGTTATCTGGAAATGATTGAAGTACTCTGATCATAAATATGCAGCAGCAGCACAGGCAGCCAAGAGTTCGCTTGGAAAGTAGTAAGTATCATTTGGGAGACAGACTTTCGGATAATTCATATACTGTTTTCCTTGGTCCCTACACAGCTTCACGGTAAAGGGAAGACAGACACATAGGATGGAGTGGACAATAAATATTGCTGTAGTTTACGAACCTAGCTTGTCCTCTGCAGCACTTAATTTCCACATCATTTATTTTAAGGTAAGTAATGACCTAGTAAGTGATGGATGAATATGATAAAGCCAAAGGTAAATTAACACCAAATACTGTCATTCATGACACCAAGATTAGAAGCAGTGCAAACCATCTGATGAATGTTGCTCATAAAATTTTTCTCATCAATACACCCTCCCAGGAGGATGCCCAAGGGATGGAGTTAACACAGTTCTGCACTCCTGGACACACACATACTTAATTATTCCTTTTTTCAGCAGAGGTCATGCAGAACATAATACAGAAAACAGACTCTAGTACTTGTGGGAACAAACACAGCACAAAAGATGGCTCCTGACCGCAGAAGACTGCAACGTGATTATAGAAGAACAGAGTAAGACTGTACACAGACACCTAGAGAAGCACAGGGATGATACAAGGTGTGGGCCTAGACATCCCAAAGCAGATCAGGGTAAAACAAGTATGGGAGTATCTTTTAAAACACTGATTTAGCACGTATGAATAAACAGGTTCTGAGTCCATTTGAAACTTTAGGTCTTTGAAATAGCATCACACTGAATAATGTTCCAGTAATAAAATACTGTAGTGATAGAACAAGGGGTAATGGGTTAAAACTTAAACAGGGGAAGTTTAGATTGGATATAAGGAGGAAATTCTTTCCTGTTAGGGTGGTGAGGCACTGGAATAGGTTGCCCAGGGAGGTTGTGAATGCTCCATCCCTGGCAGTGCTCAAGACCAGGTTGGGTGATATGGTTTAGTGGGAGGTGTCCCTGCCCATGGCAGGGGGGTTGGAACTTGATGATCTTAAGGTCCTTTCCAACCCTAACTATTCTATGATTCTATACTTGGAAAATCTCAGATTAAAAGTGCTACAAATGGGTTCAGAATTAATATTGTTGTGCAATTAACTTAGTTCCCATTAGTAATACGATAAGGATTAACTAAATGATGCCTGATGTCTAATTCAGCTCAAGGTATGGACACAAAGTACCCTTTCATCTCTGGACTGTGAAAGTCAACTCCAGCATTCATATCTTGCCTTTCCATTCCCATGCTTAGTCACTCTGGTTGATGCTGGTGTCCTTCAGAGCTCAGCCTGGAGGCTTGGGACTATTTTTGTAGAGACAGTGTGGATCAGGGTTTGGCAATACACACCAAGCAGCAGATCACATGCGAAGTAATGAAGGATGAAAATTATGAAGCTTCCACTGGGAAATCTACAATACAAGTAAGACTGGAAAAGCTGAGTCAATCAGCCCGTTAGAAGGTCTAGAATAAACGTGCCGTAGGATTATTTTATTGCAACTGTGGCATGGCACTCTTCACAGACTCTCCATCCTCTTCTAATAACATTTTGCATTAAGTTAACCTCTGCACGTTCCTAATTTCCGGGCACTCAGGTAAATGATGGGTATTGAATATATTACCAGTATTATTGTTTTATATGTTACAGTGGTGGCAAAAGCTGAGCACCAGTGATTAAGCGTAGGAAATTAAAAACTGCTGTCAACAGTTTCTTTCTCTCTCTAAGGGTTTTATTTCTTCACCATTCTTGCTCTTGTTGCTTTAAGTAGGGAAAATGCTGTGGTAGTGATTTCTTTATTAGAAATGTCAATAGGGTCTGCCAAACTTTAATCAGCTCACTTGGCTATTAGACCAGACTGACATAAGCTTTCTTTATGAAATAAATGACTGCCTTATTGAGCTTACTATTAAAATACTGCAAATACCACCAATATGTTGAATGAAGCATTATCTAACTATCAATCTCAAATATGTTAATCCCCAGAGATGGCGAACCACTGCTGTCAAAGATTTCAGCCAGTGAGCAAGATGTTTTCCCCCTTCTATGTTTATATATTTAAAGCTCCTATGTCCACTAATTCAAAACCACCTGCAGGTAACCTGACAATCAGTAACCTCTGACAACTGCTAAGAAAGCTGTCCATTCACAACTTTGAAGTTGACTGATCCGCTTTCTTAGTGTGAACCCAGCGGTATTAAGTCCTCAGTGAGAAACTCTGGCACAATAGTCCGGCCTAAAAATTGGCAGATTTATCTCCTATTGGTCACTTTGGAGCCAGATAAGAAACAGGCAGAAAAATTTCTTCTCTTTGTTCTGTACCAGCACTGCTGAACAGCAGTGAAAGGAGAAACTGAAGAAAGCTTAGAAAAAAGGGAGAAAGATTTTAATTCCATTTGGTCAAGATTGTTCAAGAAATAATGATGTATGCGCCTGACTGGGAATACTGTGACTGAATTTGTTATCCCTGGCTCTGAAGATAGTATTGAAACATTTCTGGAAATCAAATCTCGGTTCAGTTTCTAATTTGCAAATTTCAAATTTGATGCAGTCAAAATCAGAACTCACTTTAGAATACCTTTGTCTTGTTTATTACAAAGACCCTGCATTATTATAATGCTCCAGGCCTATCTATCAAAATGGCACTGGTCTTAAGAGCAGCCCAACCCAAAGCATGTGTAAGTCCAGAGGAACCCACTGACATAGCTGGTATTTTATCCAGCCTTTTCTATAAATTAGCGTTACCCTATTAAGCAATGGATGTCCAATGTCTTACCCTAGCTAAAGATCATTACCACTATCTCTTGTCATAAAGTCCTAATAGCCAGGATTCCATAGCTTGCATTTCATACTTGTTCTTTATTCAATTTGCCTCCATTTTGAAACATACTCTTAAATCCATCCCACCAATGGATTAATTTAAAATAAATATTTCAAGAAAGTACCACTGCTGAATTTCAAGCAAGTGTTCAGGTCTCGCTGATGCCAGTAAAATTTAAGACTAGACTTCAATAGTTCAGTGAATCAAGAGCTGGGGAAGGAGTATAGTGTGTGTTGTAGGTCAGCCTTACAGAGGTAGGTTACCAAGGTGTGAAGATAGCAGCATAGTAACCCCACACTTCTAAATCTTCCTGTAGAGCAAAACGAGGTCTCTCTTCTTGGCTAACCCTACCAGACTGTGGTGCTCTGTGAAGGGCATTCACTTTTCTTTATTTAGCTTTACCACAGTTTTATCTATTGCCTACAAGATGAACATTAGTTACACTGACTGACCTCCCACCTTTTCTTGTGTTGTAGCAAGAGTAATCAAGAGGAGACTAAGTATGTGCATACTAATGAAGTGCAAGTAAATAAATAGTGCCAATGCTAACTGAAGTGATACGTTTTCCTATCCAAAGCCAAAAAAGAACAGAAGCCCCAAAAGCTTATGGGACTTTAAAACAAAACAACAGGGGCAAAGAGAAGGAAGTTGTGAAATTCACCGTATCAGCTTTATTGTCTGAGACTGGGCTCTTTGAGGTCTTGCTAAAAGAAGGAAATGCCGTCTTTCAGCCTGGGTATATTCTTCCTAGCTACTCATTTCCTCCAAGACACTAAGAAGGAATCATGACAGATGACTCCTCTGCACTATCCATTTGCCCCAGTTTTACAGCAGAGATCAGAAAATTTATTGGATTTTGCCTGAGAAAGAGACAGCGTGTAATAACCCTTGTCTAGGGAGGATAAATAACATGCTGAATGGAGGTAGAAAAGCATCTTATCTGTTAATTGCAAGGAAAACTGTAAAATCAATATAGATATAACAAACCAGTCAAAGCAAGTTTCAAATTTCTGTTCAGGTGTGAGCAAAGAAACAGTGCCCGTTTCCAAGAAAGAGATCACTCCTGTCACATTCCACGGCGACAGCGAACTGCTGGTTAGTCCTCTCTCCTACCTTTTCATTCTGTGGCTAATCTGTGCAATGACTTTTCTCTACTGTCAGCAGTGGTACCAGCTACAGCATCTCAGGTGTGTTGATTCCAGGTTCCCTGGCATTCACCACCATACTGGGTTACATACGTCTTAGTACATCAGTTTTACTCATACACAGAGAGAACTATTTCTTGTTTCAGGCAGCCAGTTCAGTGTATTTCTTCAGAAGAAGAAATAAAAAAGAAGCATCTATATTCTTATAAAAAACCTTAGTCTCTTAATTCGAAGCAACCAAAACAGTAACAGCTCCGTACCTCCACTGTTTCACTCTCTCCCCAAAGAACCACCAAACTCCAATGCAACCGGATAACTGTGTTCCAAAACTCTCAGATTTAAGCGCACTTCTTGTCTCCACTGCTCAAGACTACATTTAGCAATTTCCACAGCAGGGAAGTAGCGTAGTTCCTTTATGCAACACTGCTAGACCTAAGGCAAAGGAACTGCTATTGGCGGCCCCCAGAAAAGAGATGATCTGGGAGTGAACTTACTGCCCAAGGGATAGGTAGAATCGCATTCAACATACCTTTCATATCATGTTACAAATTGACACTTGTGGCTCATTCAAGTACTAAGCTCTGTAAAGCAGGTAGAGAACAGGAGAACACATGAATATACCATCAGAGCCATTAAAGAGCTTCCAACGCATATAGGAACGTGACAACATAAGCACCTACATCAGCAGCACATTTCCATTACAGGCCTTGAAAAAGCTCTTGCAATTTTGGACAAGCAGAAAACGAGCACAAAGCTCCCATTGAGAATACATGCGCTGAATTAGCTCATTAAATGTTGTTTCCCTGACCAAAAAAAATGTTCAAATTTAATCTAATGCATCTAATATAGTTAATTACCTGACAAGGAATTTAGATACTGCCCCAAGAGAAGAGGAAATAGAATGTTCTAAATAAAACACGAGTATAAATGGGGTGGAAATCACAACTTTCCCTAGATATAAGAGATGTTTCCTTCGCTAGGATTTGTCTAAGAGAAGTGGGAAATTGTATAAATTCTAAATTAAGCACCGGAGGCTATTCACAGGGTCCTTTACATAAACACCCACTCACAGCTTTAGCAAACAAATTAATGTTACAAGTGAACACAGAAGTGGTTTTTTAAGAGCTCTGCGTCTTGATCTACACAGAAGAAGGGGGGCTGGTTGGGTCTGGGGTGGACACACAACTTCTTTGTACTCAGAAATCACAATTAAAAAAGAAGTAAGCTAGACCAGCCAAGGTTTTCCGGGGTTTTTTAGCTTTAAGAGTACATTCCATGCCAATCTGCCCCACCAACATTTAACAGTTTAGCACAGAAAGCCACACAGGGAGCTGATTGCATGTACATTTTCCCAGGTGCAGTTTCCATTTTCAAACTAGGCTAATCACAAATATCAAAGCAACTGGACTACCAGTGATCCAAAGTGCCAAAACTGAACTGCCATTAATATAGTCACAGTGAGGATTAAGTAAAGAAAACATGTTAACTATTCTGTTTACTCAATCATTCTGGGATGTAAAGCTGACCAAAGATAAAACTTATTAATTTAACAACAGCAGTAATTATTCTTTTTGAAATGGAAAATTCCCGCATACACAACAGTCTTCAAAATGAAATTACTTAATTCCCACTAACTATGAGGTGGCACAAAATAATTCCTTTGACCCAGCTGCTGTTATTTAAATTAATTACACATCTAATTTCTATTAAAAGAAGTTAGGGAAGAATAAACAGATTTAATGTGATTACCCTAGCAAATAAAACACCTCTAAAAATGCAGGTGTGGTTTTCAGCCTCTGGGCAATAAAGGAGTTTGAAATTGTTGAATGCACAATTTGCCCCTAAGTTTGAGCCATGTCTTGATGCCGTCCATTATAGGGTGAAAGCAATACAGAACAGGATCCATGAGAGACAAAAATACTTGTTACTAAATTATTCCATGCAAATGAAGAAACTCAAGGAATCTGCTGTTGGCTTGACTCTAGTGAACAAAAAAAAAATTAAGAACCAAGGGAAACCAGTTAGATTTCCCACACAGACCATGACAAGAAAAATGCTGCCCTGGCTGCTGGGACACATTAACAATTATCCAAACCAACTAGTTTTTTGGTAGTGCCAGCAACTATATCATAAATTGTCCTTTCTCTCATTTAAAGTTTGCTGTTTCATAAACCAAAATTCAGTGATGTAATTTCTTTTTTAAATTCATTTTTCATTGTTACAAGTCAATCTTCCATTTATTTGCCTAAATTAAGATTGCCTCTACTTAAACACTCTCTCCAGATAACAAGTGCTAATCATTTTTGTTAGGTAATGTTCTCCCTTTGTTTCAGACCTTTTCCATCTGTTTAGCTGTTTATTGACAGAGGAAACCAATTTCAAGGCAGACAGCAATACTGAATATATTTCTGCATTCTGTGTGTGTTTTTTCTCTTCCATGTCTTCCCCAAATTATGTATTTGTTCAGCTATGGTCTAAATGTAGCAAGAGGGCAGGGCCTTCTGTTATTATGTGAATATTATTCAGAAAGTAGTTTAAACCTTTTTTAATATAGAAACCTTTGGCAGAACTCCATCACAAAGTAATAAGATTTAGTCTCTCAATTCAAGTAAATTCATAATCAGACCCAAAGAGAACAAGACAGCAGTCTGTCATACTTCATACCTAACTGCCTCCTGTTTGTTCAATAAATGAGGACTCCAAAGTCAGCAAGGTAGCATCCATACTAATAATAGAAGGACTTGTCTGTACAAACATCTCAATCACCTATTCTGACTTCTGCTTCTCTTTTTTCCCTCTTAGCCTCCTAAATGCATAGACCTCTTAAGCTCCATTTATTTATAGCATTGCCCACTATCAGCTAGGGGGGACTCGATAAACTTTGCAAATCATAAAGAACAAGAACAGCCAGATGGTTCTGCTCTATTTTAACCTGATTTTTCCATGGAAATCATCAGACAGGGGCAAATTATTTGTCCATTTACCTGTCAGGCCCATCCTGTTAATTTGACAAGAGATGCTGCCCACTTATTTTGCTTGCAATGAGGGAACATGGGAAGGAGCTGGGAATTCCTGAAGGAGGAGGATATTTGCAATATACAATACTAGCAGCACTGCCAAAGAGTATGAAGATGAAAAACCGTAAGACAAACCTATAACAAACCAAGTTTCTGAAGTTCTGCTGCTTCCAGAAAAAACAGTTTACTTTTCCCAGGGAGAATAAACCACTATGCGGTCACACTTCTGACCTTAAAATATTATGTGTGAATCATTCTACAGGATGAAATTCTTGAGATGGAACGACTCAAAATAGTGTGTTTTCAACCCCAGAACCTACATTAGTACGCATTTTTGCTAATATCATGCAAAACATGATTTTTGGATGTCACCAATATGCTACTTCTGCAGTCATCTGGGAATAAAAAGTTACAAAGTTCATTCTTTCCTGCTGTCCATTTTGCATTTAACCAGTAATGTGATTTTCATTTCCCTCCAGTAATGCTTTATCATCTGTTTTTTCCTCTTCTCCAAATGACTGAAAAATAGCACTGAACCAAATTTAGTAGCTATCAACAAAAACAAGTTTGCTATCCCATTTGGGGGAATACTTTTCGTGCAGTTCTCTTTCTCACTCTTCCCTTCCTAAGGCGTTTGGGAAAGCTTATTTTATAGGCTTCTTTGCCAGCCAGACATCTTAATCACATGGAATGTCTCAATTTCTGTGGGATTTTATTTAGTTTTTATGATCCTCTAACCAAATTTGAATGTTACCTTGTAAAACAAGAATTCCTTATTGCCAGGATGGGTACCATACTTTCTGGCTCATGCATTCTGGTAGAAATCTGACAAAGGCACAGACAATATATATCAAGTTCTATTCCATTAACCCATTAAAAATAGTACAGGAAATTTCCTCTTAATCTCATATCCAAACCATTTTACAAAGTATTTGTGCAAAATGCTTTACCGTTCAACTTGCCATGTTGACATCTGTGCAGCATTTTAACCAGAACAACTTCTGATCTCTGCCTTTCAACCTGCGATCGGAAATATTTCCCACTCCCACCCCTGTCTGCAGGCTCGGTCTCCATGGAGACCAGAGGACTATCACTTCTTTCTCTTTTTTTTTAATTAACGCCATGGCCATGTGCCACTTGAGTGCAAATGCAGTGAAATTTTCATGGGCTTTCCACTCCATTTCAGGAGGATTATAGGTCAGTGAACCTTGAACAGGGAGAGCTAAACACGGTGCTTCCTGATAGACTATGAAAGCAAAGTTAATGTGCCTAAGGAAAAGATTCAGTGAAAGCCAATCCTTATTGGAAGGACTTTTCAAATGATGTTCACTCTCTCTATATATTTGTTTTTTATAAGCTTTCCATCCAAGGTTTTCAAAACGTTTTATATACACTAAGCATGTAATGCTTAATATTATCACCTCAGTCTTCGGATCTAGACAGTATTGTCCCTACTATCACATGTGAAAAAACTAAGCCATAAATGTATTATCACTAGTCTAAGGTCACCCTGAGAGTGGTGCTGCTGCTGGGCTGTACCTGCTGACTTGCCGTGTTCCCTGGGACTTTCAATAAGCCATTTCAGGGGACTAACTTTATGTTTCTATAGCACTGGCTATAGAAACTGTAACTGTATAAACCCTGTAAGGTCAGATCACAAAGGAGAAGCAACATACAAATACAGCAGTACTTACAGTTGGTAATTGAATATATACCAAAAAATAGCTCAGCCACTAATTTTTTTCTCCATTGGAAAGCATTATGTCCAGCAAACTCTCTCACAACAGTGTATGTAAGGACTCCATTTTCCTGTAAAACAATCTGCCTTCTCCGATCGGTGCAACGGGAGCAGCCCATGACACTGGCTCCTGGCCTAAAGTGCCTCATCAGATTCCACAACTGCAGTGGGCCAGCAGTATTTTGTTATCTCACACTCTTCTTTTCCCCATCTTCGTTTAAAAAAAAACAAAACAATAAAAGAAAACACGGAGGAGTGACAGTTAACAGCATTGGCTCAATACCTTTTGTTTAAGGAGCCAAGAAAAGTTTGGAATTGAAATCAGATTTTTCTACCAGGGAAAGGCCCCAACACCAAAACTTGTTCCTCCCCTCTGCCCTTCGTAACATCAATTGGGGTTGTACTCTCAAGTGCTTGCAGAAATGCACAGGGAAAAAGCTATTGACTATATGATTTTGAAGAGGGATGAGGTGATAGTGTTTTGCTTTGTATACTGTATGTGAATCAACCCAAGATCTATACAGCAGAAGCAGCGGGGCTGATCAATCTTTATTCGTAGGCAATCAAGCAAAGCTGCATCTTCAAGTCCCTTTACTGACAGCTCATAAAATGATGGTATTGATCACAATGCCTGAATTTGTAGTTTTAACAATAAAAGCAATTTGTTTAGGGAGGAAAGTAGCTCTACGAGGTGAACGCCTGTGGTTTATTAACTTTAAAAAATAATTCCGAGCAATAATGTGAAAGGTTAGACAGAACTTTTTAACCTTGAAGATTTGACTTCCATTTTCCCTACTAAGATATTTTCCGCTTGAGAAAATTTATAGTTTAGATTTTGGAGTCAAGAGAGATGTAGCAGGGTGTGCCTCCATGCCACAGCTCCTGTCTGATGCTCTTCAAAGTGAATGCTGCTACATTCAGCACAGCTCAGGTGAAACCGCAGGGTTCAGGCAATAGTAACTTCTGAAGGGCTCATTCTGCTTGTCCTTTCTCTTGCTGTCAGGCAGAATGAAGTACAGTTGTTAGAACCAAAAGGCACTTAACCAACCCCGTTCTTCTCAAACTCCAGATACATCACCCTGCTTTCACATCCTCCTGAGAAACTGAGGAAGCAGCAAACAGAGGTGTAAGCATGAAACTTGCTCACCTGAGAGGAACAGGGAATAGCAATCACCACTGCTTGTCCTAACCCCATACACTTCCTCTGCCCTGAACCTCTTCACCCAGGGTCTTTTCTCAGTAGGATTATACTGAACCATGTTTTACCAGCTCTCAGCCGTGAGTGTGCTACAAGGAGACATGCATTTATAAATAAGTCTAATTAATGGGAAAATGAAGAAATGATAAAAAAGGCAGCTGCACAGTGGAGATACCTCCCTTGCATTCCAGTGAAACAGAACTCTTACATCTGGCTTCCAGAGCCATGGCATTTAGCTTTTTCCCAGTCCCTCCTCCTGTACAGCGTATCTCACGGACTGGAATGACAGATCTGTGGTCACAGGTCTCAGCTAAGACACAGCTCTGAAGAGGGGCTACAGTGTGCTATGTCTGTGTGGAGCCTGCCGTGACAAGGTGGATCTCTGGACGCCCGTACAACACACAGCAGCAGCTTCCAGGGCACACACCTCCCTGTGCTCCCATAGGCATCTGGTGCCTGCTTCTGTGACTGTTCCCTACCCAATTTCTTGTCTCCAGCATTCCCAGCTGTGCTTGGAAAAGATAACGCACTGCAGGATTCACTGGGACTGTTAGCATCCCAGCAGAGATGACCCAGCTCAGGAAGAGAACCTGGTGTCAAAAAGTCTGGGAGATTTGGGAGTACCTAAATTGAAACACAATTGTAATTACTATTGCTGTAGGTCAAAGACTCCACTCAAATACAAAAGCTTTACACCGTTACCATTTTGGTTTGGCATTTTAGGCTAACTCCCCCTTCCTCCTTTTAGGATACATCAAAGTGGAATTTTTACTCAACTCCAAATCCAGCCTATCTTATTTTCAACAAAGGGCCCTTTCAACATTACAACACACTGTCAGTTGTTATACACTGAAGCCAGGTCTGCACTACAGAGGCAAGATTTTCTGGAAATTACATAAGCATGAATAAGAAGCTCCATAAGGATGAAGTTTCCTACAGAGATCTGTCTCACAGTTGATTGACTCTCGTGTCCAAGAAAGTACAAGCTCTTATTGAAGATCTTGCCGTAACGGGCTATAAGAATTCAGCTGCCTGGGGATTCTCTAATGTCTTTTTTTCTTCTACGGCCTGCATATTTTCATGCAATGTGTAAGAGTATAACCATCTCTGAGCCAGCTCTGCTGCTGTCAAATTTCAAACACACATGCATAGGCAGCATTATAACATAAGGCTTATTTCCTTGGAAAGCCTGGATAAAGTCCTCCTTTTTCCCTCAAAGAAAAAACAATGAAACTCAGGAGAAATTGACCCAGCTGTAGTTACTTGCTTTATTTACTTCATTAAAAATGATGAATGTAGTCTTGAGTTTGCCCATGTATAGTACTGCTAGCTGGATTTATGACATAAATAAGCATAAATTCTATATGCTGGAAAAAAGCATCATACACCTATTATTAGTGATGGATCTGCACAGCATGCTAAAGTACTTGAATATATGTATTTGCCTGTTGACATCTTTCTAAAATAGAAGGAATATTATAATCTTAAAAATAGAAAGCATGAATATCGTTGACGTATAAACAAAAACGTAATATCCAGAGAGCAGAAGCAGTATGTAAATTAACATCTAATGCAACTACAGAAAAAAAACAGGGATTTTAGGCGACGAAAGCTTGAAAATTCAATTTGACATCTTTATGCACATTCACTGAGATGTGGTTAGCAGAGCACAATTTTCAGGTAAATTTAATCTGCGATATATGGAAACTGCAATCACCTAATAACGCATACATATATGTAACTAAATTGGAATT
This sequence comes from Pezoporus occidentalis, assembly GCF_034315485.1. Classification (NCBI taxonomy): domain Eukaryota; kingdom Metazoa; phylum Chordata; class Aves; order Psittaciformes; family Psittacidae; genus Pezoporus; species Pezoporus occidentalis. The sequence goes on along the minus strand of NW_026915691.1, from coordinate 8,383,247 downwards.
ATTTATTAGCCACAGAAATAATTTGTAAGGCTTGATATGCAGCTGTACTACTTTCTTTTTAAATTGCTACCCAGGCCCTTGGGGGTAAAACCCAGCAGAAGCTGTGCGCACTTTTTGGCAGCTAAGTCACGTTTTTTCCATCAAAGTTTTTGAAGCTTTCCAAATCCTCACTTCTCCAGCCTCAAGTTTTGTGGAAGACTATGGGAATTCAAGCTGCTTATAGTCAGCACCTTCACATCTACTTAATACCTCCCTGAGCAACCCTTTGCAATGACATTCGCTTCTACTATAAGAAAAACCATACAGATTCTCACATACCTACACTAATGTTAAATCCTTCCCAAGTACTATCCATACAAAATCAAAAGTATTACATGATTGTCTTTTTTCTAGGTCCATACTACATGAAAGACCTCCCTCTGCATTCCTGTTCTCCAGTAGCACCTTCCTCTACAGTAACAGCACCTTTTACGAGAGCACACGACTCTGTTAACTTTAATGTCTTAGTTTTGTGGCAATTAAGGAAAAGATATTCAACAGAATAAATTAAAACCTGACACAGTAGACTGAAATGGCTTTTATCTTCTGGATGATTTTAAAAGTTGAGCTGGTTATTTCATTTAGAGATCAGACCAAGGCAACTCTCTCTTCCCCCTCCTCTTTTTCCTCTTGTAAAATAACTGTGACAGCCTGGAGAAATATTGTCTATCTTGGTTCCAGCCACTGCCCTGAAGGTGTAAAGCCATAGATGAGCTCAATACAGCTCGTTTCATTGCTAATTTCAGAGGGCATGTAGAGCTTCTTGTATCCCTAGCTTAACAGACAAATTGACTTTCTAATTTTAGACCAGGAGAGTTCTGCACACTCAAAGACCAAAAATGCTACTTTTCTGAAGGAATTAAGTACAAATTTTTGCTACTGAAAACCAGAGCATCTGAGTGACTTTCATCTTGCCATGAAAAACGGTATTTAGGAATGTTGCCCAACAGGCAGATGTTTAAAAACAAGCTTCAGATTGCTTGTTCCTTGGGAGGTGACTGTTTAAAACAGCTCTGGGTAACCTTCCCCACAGCACGCCACACTACAGCGGGTAATTGCCCTGGTTTTAGAGGAAGGCAGCAGGCAGTTCATCACAGCTGATGTGCTGTCACCAGGACACCAGTGCTCACAGCTTGGCCAGGAGGGTCAGGCATGCTTTGGTATTGAACCAACACCTGACCTGAACACCCCTTGTGCCATCAGAAAGGCAGTGTTCCCTTCCCTTTACTGCTTAGTTTCCCTCTTCTGCAGTGTTCTGGCAATGCCTTGTTAGCACCCAGCACACAGCTGCTCTGATAGTGTCCCACCTCTGGCTCAGCTCTGCAGAAAAGGTAAATACAGAAAAAGAGAAACAGAGGCTCAGACATACACAGTTCTGCACTGCCTACACAAGTGAATGCCCACATATCTGCCTTGGTTCTCGGGAATCCCTCTCTGGCACTTCAGCTTCAAGAGCCTTCTTCAGGAGGAAGACTCCTGAAGAGTAGGAAGGGCAGAGCATCCATAGCTCCTCAGAAGTGGGCAACCTGGTCAAACACCACAGCATGAATATCCATCAGCGAAGTGCTGCAACAGTTATTACCACACCTTTAAGTAGGATTTACAGACTAATCTAACCGGCAATATAGAAAAACAAATGCATTTATTAAAACTATATTAAAAGGATGCCAGCTTGGCAAATGAAGCAATGTAATTTAGTCCTTCCTGTGTTAGCATTGCAATGATCTTCATAATACACATACTGCTTTTTCTTGTAGTCTTCATTTAAATATTCGTTTTCTTTACTGTGGCCCCTAACATAATTCTTCCTTCCTTGCTTTCAAAAGTTCCATTTATTGTATTATTTCTTATGGAAAAATAAATCCTCAGTCTCTCAAGAGAAAGGGGGACACAAGCATCATCTTCCACCCCAGCTGGCCAGCAGATCCAGACACACAGTACTGTGCTTACCAGTAATTCCCCTAAGAGTTTTCACCTGCCTGGTAATTGCACATTCCTTTGTAACTTAATTCTTCTGATGGAAGCATCTGGATTATCATTAGCAGCTTGTTAGGACTTTCTCAACATGTTTGCAGGTAGCGATTACAATTGCAGAGTAAAATCTTTATTTGTGATTTATCCAAGGAGCAGAAGCAGCATTTCTTTTCATACACAAGACTAATCCCTTAAACACCTAAACAGGAGATATTTTACTAGTGAGTTACATAAGCATGATGAGAGTGCCAAAACTAGAAACCTAAAGAGCAAAAAACTGCTTTTACAAAACAATTGCCAATTCCCATCATCTCAAAGGCTTGATCGAAGGCTGCATTTTCTGGACCTGCACATTTATCCCCATGCACTAGAGCCAGATAAATCCTTGATCATCTGCTGCTTAGAGCTGCTGCAAACAAGATTTAGATTCATGTCATTTATGAGAAAAGTCTTGATTTTTTAATAAATGGTAATTTTTCAGCAAGACATTGTAATTCTCTTTGAGACTCTTAAGGACTAAGTCAAGGGTTAATCTCAATACATAAACCAAATACAGAACACACACCCACAACCCCTCTCTTCCAGAGTTCTTGGTATTGAATGTGCATAAAATCAGACCTGATTCAATCTATTAGAACTGAAAAAAGAATTGCAATGTAGACAGGATGTCTGCACCACTGCGTGTGTATGTGTACCTCTAACATAAAGATCTTAGTGAGAGTATGGGAATGCATCATTTGTGGGTTTGATAGATACAAATGCAACTAAGACCACTCAAAATTATTTGGTGTGCAGTTCTGACAATCTTGCCAAAAACGAAGCTACTCAGATATAAATTTTTGTATCAGGGGTATGTCTTGATTGAAACTTCTGGGGAAAACCAAGCTAACATTGTAGCCATTTCGACATGTGCAGCAGGGTTCAGGAGAATGGCATTGCCTGTTCATATTAAATGTTTAGAATTGCAAATAAGCATTTCAAAAATAACAGAACATTGCGATGTTTCTTATGCTTTCAAGTGAGGACTTAAAATCTGGCAACGGACGTATTGTTTGGATATTTGGATGAACTTTGGATTTTGCATCCAAGATGTAAAACTGCATTTTGTTTTCACTATAAAAATCTTCCCACATTCTTCCAAACTGAAAGTCTCAGTGGGTGACAGGGTGGGGGGAGACAATCTTGACAAATACAACATAGAGAGACTTGTCAGAGTTTGTCTGCCAAATTCTCCTCTGCCCATAATCCCATGGGAGAAGTACCATGTGTTCTTGCGAGAAAGACCGGTTTTAATGAATATGCATGACAGATTAATTCTAAGATGTCCTAATTTCTGCTTTGGAATTTTAAAAGCTTCTCAATTATGGATGCTGACAAAAGTATAACGTATGTACAACATATATAACACACTGCACATACATTATATTTATTAATTCTTCGTTAGTATTTTATTATTGCCTTTTGTTCTCTTGTATGCCTTTTGCTTTTCTTGCCTTCACTACTTCATGCAAAGATCTGCACACGTCTGTAAGAAAATTAATTGCTTCAAGAATTAACAGGAAAATGTATCTCGGAGGAAACACTTCATAATCGATCTGTTTCCAGGTACAATATTTGCCACTTAGGAATAGATTAATTGGATTGAAAATTATTCAGTCTAATTATTTGCTTTCCAGTATAAATTAAATGTAAGAGTCAAACAAACTAAAAATGAAGAAGTTCCACTCAGTACTTTAGATTCTCATGAGCTCACAGCGCTCATGAGATACATAGGCCTGTTTTCTATGAGGCTGCACCGTGTCACAGTCAAGTTGGCACATTTATCTTCACATGGCATTACTCTGTGCCACATAGACTTCCATTTCTTAGTCTCTTGGTATGATGACTTCATCTTTAATATGGGGTAAGACCACATCTGCACTTGCCAGTGTTGTTATAAACAAACCTATGGAGACTCTGGTGCATTAAGGTATAGCTAAAAAGCGAATTATGTAAATACCAGAATCAGACGTTTTGGGATTGATTTTACAGTTGATTTAGAAACGCAGCGTAAGAAGATGAAAGTAATACAGTCTCACTTTCAGTGGTATATATTGAATAGCTATCCTGCTCCACAGACCCCTTGCTGAAGTTCACAAAACTTGGACTTAGGAAAGCTTCCAGAGCATCAAGACTTTAAAAAATACAGTATCTTGTTAATATTGAAGGTATTCTACGAGCATCTCAGTTAAAGCTGAGGAAAAGGCAGGCACGTGCTCTTGCAAGATTCCAGAGAAAAAATTATGTCAAGAAAGGATGGAGATAGCAGTCATCTGTTCAACTAATTGCGCATTTGAATATTAGCTTCAGGTGATCCCTGAAACAAGGAATAATATTAACACATTTACATAAGTCCAGGCAGTCCCTCAACTACCACCCTGACAATGAATTTCAACTACAGAGACATCACAGCAAACTGATCCCTTTGTCTTTCTGTACCATCAACAGGAGTGCACAGTAAGTGCTAGACGGGCTCTGTATCAGCTACATCAAGACCAGCCAAGGCTGGACCTGTATCAAAGGCAAAACAGCAGAGCTGTCACTTACTCAGATTTTAAAGTGCACAATGTATGAAGTCATATTTGTGCTTCTTGCATGGAAAAGCTCTCAGGGTTCCTGAGTAACAAATGGAAATGTAGCCTGTAATAGTCCCTGTATTCTTCCAAAGAATTGCGCAACAAGCCAGGCTTGCTGGCTCCCTTATTTGCCGTAGAAGATACGGCCTGGCTCCCCACTCCTACACACTCTGAAATGCAGTTTTGTCTAACATCTTACATAACATCTTTTCTATGCATTCCTATGCTCACTTCTGTGTCAAGCTATCATGCATAAAACACATGATTCATAAACTTACACAGTGAGGATGGATTTCAAATTGAAAGATTCAGAGACGCAAATTGAAAGTGTACTGAACATTAAAACAGCTCTATAGAACACTAAAAATTTATACTCCAGATTACATCCTAGGTTGGAAAACGTTTGCAGAAGGAGGAGTGTGTTGGCAGAGGTGGAAGTACTGCTTGTTGTTGCAGACTGCCATGCAGAGGGAGGAATGAATCACATTACGCACTCCTTCTGTGTAACCCAAAATATCCAGTGATCACACGGACAGCTCTGCCTATGGAATCTTACACCTCAGTTTTCAGTCCTGTTGCTGATTTTTATATATGTCTGTGTGTATGTATGGTGGAATCAATGCTGCCCACAAAGACAAGGCATCCTACTATCCCAACAAAGTCCAATTTCTTCTATTGGTATGGAAGCCAACAGAAAGTCTTCAAAAAGAAGTCTAACTCAGACTATCAGCTCCTGATAGTAGACTGGGAAGGAAGGCTTTCCCTGACTAGAAAACAAGCAAGCAGCCTTTGGTGCTAGTTGACTCTCAAGGGACTAGTTAGCACATGAAAAGACACAATTCCCATGTGACATGAGTTATTAGGGCTCATGCAGTTACAAGGGGTCATAAAACAACCCACCGCTGACTTCTGCATTGTCTTCGTGACAGCTCAGAGCAGCTCCTGCTATGTCAACCCACTTCACTGCATGCACATAGACATTAACAGACGTCAGTACACAGCCTGAAAGTTTAGCCCATATCCCCTCTGCACCTTTAAGATGGGGCAGCAGCACTTTCTTACCTCATTAGAGGTGATTGAAAGGCCAAGAGCTGACTAAGGCAAAATAATTAGAGGATAAATTATATCTGCATCATCAGTTTGTATAAATCAACCATAGATTTTTAATACTGCAATCCTGACTTGTCCATGTCATCAATATATCTATACATTAAGCCATAAAATAACTCAAATGCCCACTGAACTTCAGCTTTGTACTTGCAGAAGTAATTTAGTTAGGATTAGTTTTACTATTTGCATGGATGCTAAATTGTATAACATCATTCTGTTAACCTTCCAATCCACACTTTGATGTCTGTTGACTTGTATGTGTTAGCTGGATTTAATTACCTTTTTCATCCAAAACAAGGGAACCCTCATGCCTCAACAGCAACAGGCGTATTTTCAGGCTCAGCTCATATTTAAAGTCATCCGCTCACTTTCTCACTCTCTCAGTAATTTGTATTACTTGTTACAAGATTTCCTCCAAGGAAAAGAATATCAACAGCACCATCAGATACTTTCACAGGACACGCTTTTGCATTTAATATTAGATTTTTAATAAACAGGAGATTACTCACCTGTGATCTATTTTGTGACAGGTAGCAAACTGGTTTTGTCCCACTGGAATCGTTAGTTTGAGCTTTGGGACTACTAAAGTTTAAGGACCACAAACACAGAGCAAGCATGATGATGAATCCTTAAGATTCTTAGGGGAAATCATTGCTCTTCAAGTTTGATATTATGTTTATCACATTGGATCACACGAGGATAAAAATAAATACAGATTAAAGGGCATCTCCTCTACAATGCAGGTGGCAGAAATACCCATAAAACACCTGCACATCACCAATGACAGAGAAGAGAGGACAAAACCACCCCAACATGTCTGTGAATGATCAGCTCACTGTGACTTCTGTCAGCAAAGTACTTCGGCTTAGGTTGTTTCTCCCAAATTATTTCATTCCCAGTTCTGCACTTCAAGAACTCTCAATGAATGGGGATTAAGCTCCTAAAATCATTTATTGTTTGCAGATTTTGGAGGCAGACTACTTAATCTGAACAGTAACTTCAGAAGGCTGCCTCTAGACAACTCCTTTGAGCACAGTGATGATACTCAGTCCTGTTGCGAACAGTTAAGACAGTAACGAGTGGCGCCCCCCAGGGATCGGTGTTGGGACCGGTCTTGTTTGACATCTTTGTTGCTGACATGGACAGTGGGATTGAGTGCGCCCTCAGCAAATTTGCCGATGACACCAAGCTGTGTGGTTTGGTTGATATGCTGGAGGGAAGGAATGCCATCCAGAGGGACCTTGACATGCTTGTGAGGTGGGCTGATGACAAACACATGAAGTTTAACCATGCCAAGTGCAAGGTCCTACACCTGGGTCAGAGCAATCCCAGGCACAGCTGCAGGTTGGGCAAAAAAGAGATTCAGAGCAGGACTTCTCCCTGAGGAGAAGGACTTGGGGGTGTTGGTTGATGAGAAAATGAACATGGGCTGTCTTCAGTGTGCGCTTGCAGCCCAGAAAGCCAACCGTATCCTGGGCTGCATCAAAAGGAGCGTGACCAGCAGGTTGAAGGAGGTGATCCTGCCCCTCTACTCTGCTCTTGTGAGACCTCACCTGGAGTATTGTGTGCAGTTCTGGTGTCTTCAACATAAAAAGGACATGGAACTGTTGGAACATGTTCAGAGGAGGGCCACGAGGATGATCAGGGACTGGAGCACCTCCTGTATGAAGACAGGCTGAGGAAGTTGGAACTGTTCAGCCTGGAGAAGAGAAGGCTGCGTGGAGACCTCATAGCAACCTTCCAGTATCTGAAGGGGGCCTATAGGGATGCTGGGGAGGGACTCTTCATTAGAGACTGTAGTGATAGGACAAGGGGTATTGGGTTAAAACTTAAACAGGGGAGGTTTAGGTTGGATATAAGGAGGAAATTCCTGTTAGGGTGGTGAGGCACTGGAATGGGTTGCCCAGGGAGCTTGTGAATGCTCCATCCCTGGCAGTGTTCAAGACCAGGTTGGACAGAGCCTTGGGTGAGATGGTTTAGTGTGAGGTGTCCCTGCCCATGGCAGGGAGGTTGGAACTGGATGATCTTAAGGTCCTTTCCAAACCTAACGATTCTATGATTCTATGACATACCGAGTTACTTTTCAGGGGTATTTCCCTTTAACCACTTTCATTAAGATGGTATGCATGTAGCAGTGATGTAGCCCTGAGCATCACTAACTGCAAGCCAACAGGAGATGGTAAATGCTGTCTTAACTGTACATCGGTATTTCTAAAGGATAATCCCCAAATGAGGGAATTATTACTTTATTTTTAACTGCTTCAAAAGGCAGCATCAGCAAGTCAATGCTAATTGTCACTTTTCCCATTTCCAGCAACATGCTCACAAAGAAAAGAACACAGGAATAGCCTTGTTCTCTAAGGAGAGCCCTAAAATTCAGCTGAGATAAAAGGCAATCTTCTTCACAATGACAGCTGAATTGCCCTGTGGCATCTCCTTCGCATAAATGTCAGAGACAGAGGAGCAGAGTCCACCCTTAAGGTGCCAGACGGCTATCAGCATGTCTTTGAAGTGCCTTCCTGCAAGCCTTTTGTTTTTAAATGAATTGAATCTCTTTCAAACAGGTGGAAAAGTTGGCTAATAATACCTTTATCTAATAGTTGTTGGTTAATATTTCATCTCTTTTCTTTTGATTTGCTTCAAGATGATAACCATGAACCTTTTTTCTTGTCTATTAGCATTGAGTAGGATGGTTTCAAGAGAGATTCTGCATTTCTTGATAAATAAAATAGTTCTCTTCTTAAAAAAAAAAATGAAAAAAGTGGGTCAGCATGTAAAAGAATGATGCACTGATGCTTGGCTCACACCAATTTACTTTCCCTCAAGATCTCAAAGGGTTCTCTCTCAGAGAGCACATTTAAGTTTTAAAATGAGAAACAAGAAATGGAAGTTTGTGACTAATTACTTTCAAACAGTGGGATGTAAACATGACTTCTGAGATGTTTACTACTTTCACATCACCATAACATATCAACTCTTAGAACCTGAGAGGTTTCAAATAGCACAAGAAAAACCTGTGAAAGAAAAATCCAAATGGCACACAGTATAAAACACTAAAGCTACCCAGGATAAATAAATCTGCATCTGATCATTATCCATATGCCTTGGAAGTATCAGCCTAACCCAACCCTCCACCCCCTCTGCCTGTCCAGCCTTTTGATATCATACTTGAGTATATCCTACTAGAAAGCATGTATGATGTCTACAGTCTTTTTCTTGCTTTTGTATCATCATGATAAACTGAAGCTCATGGGAATCACACATGATGTGATGGGACAAACGACACTGGGAAATATTTTTGCTACATCATATACCTTTCCTGTAATTCCATCAAGCAGAAAATTATCTTTCCCAGCAATAACATACCTCTAGTTGCTAAAGTCACGTGAGCACAGAAATAGCAAGGGAAAAAATTAATGGTGATCTAAACCATAAAACTATTTTTATGAAGCATTTTGATGAACAGCAGCAAGAGACATAATGTAATTATTGTGGCTATTAGGCTGTTATTTATGTCAAATTTGTTGCTTTTGTTGTTTCAGAAGCGTTTTAGGATTATAGCACTCTTGAGAGTCTATTAAATGTACTGGCAGACACAACAAGTAAGAGAATGAGGCAGTAGCTCACTGCTGTTACAACATGAAAACTAAATGTTAAATAACTAGGTTTGAAAATGAGAAATATAGGGCACTAAGGATAATGTTATAAATGTAATAAAAAGAATGTATTATGTAGGAAAATCAAAGGCAATGCTGTCACAGGTTTTCCTGCCCCTGTTATTATCTAATATTAAGTCCTTGTATCATAAAACTGTTAAGAAAATTAGGCATTAAAATACTGTATCATAAAAAATGAGACACAGAGGAACAATGAGGGATACAGCCCAGAAAATACTGTCATTGCCTCTTACTGTGTCAATATTGTCACAGACCGATTCAGCCACTCGTAGTTCAAAATGAAAATAAGTTTCTCTGCAAACAGCAGGACCAGCATCTGATTTCAGGCAGCATAAGCCAGTAACTCCTTCAATGCTATTAGAACTGCAACGCAAAAGTCAAGTGGGAAAGTATCAGAAGAAATGCTACCTTGGTAACATTTCCAACAACGAGCATAGGGAAAAGGAAATTGCCAAGCAAAGCTTATCCATCACATAATTCAAATACATCTGGAGATGAAGCAGTAAACGGTCACATCCAGACATTAAGGTTCTACCTAGAGATGGCCAAGTTTTGTCTAGAATTATTTTGCACTTGCTTGGATCAATGGCCTCATTCCTGCCTTAAGCACAGAAAACAATAATGTATTCTTTAATGGAGTAACAAACTTTTTCACACAAAAATATAAACATGAATAAAGTATTTCAAGAGGATCATGACCACATTAGTATCATATCAGAACAGAATAGTATCACATCAGAATAGATCCGGTATATCTGCGTCTTTAGCCACCTCAGTTCATTTTCCAAACCTATCCCACCTGGGCTGCTTCCCATCCAACAGGAAACACAGGATCCCAGATCTTCCACTTTCGTCTGTTCTCAATCATCACTAGTGCAGCAGAGATGCTCCATTTCAGGTACAAAGAGAAAAAGCACCAATCCAAGAAAACATTCAGAAAGTGCAGGACTACTTTAATCGCATCTTTCTAAGACATTCACCTCTTTACATGCAGAATTAAGAAAGGTCAGCCAACTTCCAAAGGGAGTAAGTGGCACATATCAGGATGTATCTCCCTGATTCACTGTTCAGTGTTTCTGAGCCACTGGTTAATTTCCATCATATCTTTTTCTATTTGGGTTTTTTTGGTCATTTGCACGAAAACAGCAGGATGGAAGAGAGATCCTTCATTTAGGAGTAGCACTGTACAGATGCGACAAGAAGTAAGCCCATCTAATGATCTCATGGGTCAGGATTCAGAGTGTTACAAAATGATTACTGCCTGTGAATGAAACCAGAAGAACTGGGGAGAACTTTATAATTGCTTCACCATTAATCTGGAACACTGTTGCAAGCCCATAATAAGCAAGGCACTGAGAACTTCAAATCATATTTGACAGATGGGCTTAATTAGTTATTCTCACACAGACTCACAATATTTGCTGTTAATATTCATTCTAAAACACCCTGCTGGCTGTGCTAATATTTGTATAGTAATCCTGTTACGATAAGCTTGTGGTGCCAAAACCTCAACAATCAAAATGACGGATATATTTCAAACTCCGATAGAGAAATGCTCAGGCATCTTGGTTGACTTTGTCACTTGCACAAGTGCCTCCTTAATCCATGAAATTACACCTGTCACAGTAAGTTAGCTTTATTAACACTATCTTCTGATCCATGTCGAATTATCAGAAGCACGAAGGTATCGAATCTTTACTTAATTAACATTGCCCCCTTTTCATTCACATGATCAGATCGCTTGATTTTTAGGAGTAATTAAACAACATACAGACAGAGTTTGTCAAGTTCCTAATTGAACTATGGAAGCAAACAATTCGGTAAGGGACATCAATATTTAGCTGTCATTCATTGTGCAAATATAGTGACGAACAACACATCTAGATAAGGAAAAAGAAGTTTTCTCCAAAGCACTTAGCACATTCCCCTTCCCCGTATCATGCTTCATCTTCTTACAAGGAATAGCAAAACAGATGCAACTAAATTTGATGAGGAAAACAAAATACTGAATAACACAGTAGAAATATTTATGTTTGTTTACAAACAACGAGGAAGAAGTTCTTGAATGTGAGAAAACCACAAATCTCAACTCGAAACTCAGATGGAATAAGTCAAACCAGAATTCCCACACATACCTTGTCTTCATCCAATTTTCTTTCCAGTAAAATCTTATATGAATATATATTTCTTTCAATGAACCTGAAGCAATGCTCATACTCAGCACGTGAAAGTACAGAATCCACAAATACTGCATGACAGGTGACATCATAATTTACTTTTTTGTGTACAAGGAAACATTTTGAAGACTTGCCACTGAACGCTGAATATTGAAGGGAACTAAGTTTTCAAGCTTCAATTCACCCACGAGGCTGCACTGTATTTTCCTGATGAGGAAGGAAAATCAGGCAAATGCACTGCATGGACCCAACAAGATAAAGCGTGATGGAAAACTCATTGTTGAAATAATCTTTGGGCTTGATCCAATGTCCATTGCAGTCAATGAAAATATTCACACTGTCTTCAGATAGCTTTGAACTGGGATTTTAAAGAATCTGTCTGACAGATTGTGCTAGACAGCAGGAAGCTCTGACCTTGGCACTGCTTCATTGACCAATAAAATTCAGTCAGGTATGAGACAATATATGGCTTAGATTGGAAAATACAGGATACTATAGCAGAAAAATGTGTAGAATCTGAGTTATAATGAGGCAAAAGTGATTAATGTCACGGTTATGAAGGGAAATACTTCCCTTCCTCTTTTTCCCATATACCCAGATTGCAAAGACATGAAACTTCCTAGTTATTAGGCTCAGAGGGTATTTGTTTAAAAACTCTAAACCACATAATAAATCCACAAGGCCTCTCAGATTTTGTCAAATTTCAGAAGTAAATCACAGCACAAAACTCCATGTTATATGCAAGTTTTCTAACAGCAATGCCAAACACAATACATAGGCAGGCAGGCAGAGCCTTATAAATATGCACTTGACATACAGTTCCAGAAACAATGAACAAGAAGCAGCAAACGATATAGAAATGCATTCATTAAAGCAATCAGTTGTGACTGGAGAAGGAACATCCACCTGTCAGATGAAGGTTGTTTAAGACAGGTCAGTGTCCTACCTAAGCTGTGGCACAATGGAAATGGAAAATCTATTCCTTTCTGCAGATTAGAAGTTCCTATCAAACTCATCATCAAGGGTTTGATACTTGGAGTACATTTTAGTTTCCTCTAGATTAGAAAAAACAGACAAAAAACCCCAAGCCAAAACAAAACAAAATCCATTCTGTAACTCTGTGACCCCCAAATATTCCAAGCAAGAACTACAAAAAAAACCCAAACCCAAAATAAAAAACCCCACCAAAACCAGCCCTATATAATTACCCCTTGCTATAATGCAAATCATTAGAAGATGTTAAACCCATCACAACCAAATTCTAAGATATGAAATACTCTCTGGAAACAATATCTCCTGCTAGCTTTAACTTGCTTTGAATATTAGGATGGAATAACATTTTTTTTTGTGAAGTGTATGTGGTAGAATTAGCAATGCATTCCAAGATACAAACACAGCTTTTACAAAAGCATTTTCGGCATGCATTATAATAAAACTTATTCAAATCATGGCAAAACACTCTGAATAGGAAAATCAGCCGCTGGGTTGGTAAAAGATAGGCTGCTGTGACCTACCTGTTTTCAGAGGCAGCAGATTTCCTCTGGCAAACAATAACAGCTGGTGCGTATTTCCCAGTATAATCCACACTCTCTCTGATGTCCCACAAGTACGGGCTGCTGGCTCTTACACTGAAAATGTTCACACCTTTCTTCACCTTTGCCCTGGGAGGAATGAGAGGATATTTCACCAATCAGATACAGAATGTCAGCTCAATCTGTTACTTACTTCTTCATTATTTTCTCATTACTGCCCCACAGAAAATGCTACCACCCATTAGAGTTCAACAGTGTTACAAGGAAAAGAGATGAGAGAATTAATTAAGAATTCCATATTTTGAAGAAATGTTATCAAGATAGAAATCTTACTGAACTACGGTAATTACAGCTTTAGTCATAGCTAAATTAAGGAGTAGATAAGTTCTGGAGCACGCTCCTCACTCCTGTGCTTCCATACTGTGTGCACCACTGGACACGTTTCAGCTCTCCCTTAACTAGAAGCTATTGTATTGGAGATGGAAGTACCATTTTTGTCATGAAAGAAGTCAGGTTGTTGCTGGGTCATAAATCTGGATTAAGGAGTCATTGCTAGGTCTCACATTACAAGCAAAATTTGCCTTTTCTTCTCTCCCTCCCTGGATTACATGAAGATGACATTTCATATCTTTGCTCCATCTTTCATCATCTGAGTCCACAACATCTTCATTTCCTTTTAATACTGTTGGGTTTAGCTGTTCTATCAGCACTGATCCTAAAAATACGCAGAAATATCCTGATTTTTTCCAAAGGCAACTGGTTTTCTCAGAAGTCTGTTTCTATGGATGAGGTTAAACAACAGGAAAAGCTGTGTGACAAAATGTTACAGTCAGGACAACTAAAGTGGCTCCTACCGAGAAGTATTTTTTGGTTCTCATGTGTCAGCACAGTGCTTCTGGGTTCAAATGGAGAAGATGGAACTATACATATATACACATATATATATTTAAATGTGTTTTATTTACTCTCAAGCAGGTGTTGCATTCCTTAATTCTTTTCCTTTCTCTCCCTTTCTTTAACTATATATCTAAATCTGTATCTTAAGGCACTACTGAGTTAGTCCACAGCTATTTACCACTGGCCACCTTACTGAATTAGGAGAGTTTCTGGTGGCGTTAACTTTTGGGTTGTGAATGTGTTTACAAAAACAAAAAGTCCATTGTGGTCAAACAGCCTCATATATGAGCTGTCAGGAAATGACAGTTTAATTATATTTGCTTAAAATCTCATACACAAAATCCATTCGGTGTTATGGCAAGTTCTCAATTCTGAGCAAAAAAAACAAGAAGGTATGTGATTTTTTTGTATAAACAGCTGCTGCCATGCAGAGATGCTAATATCAGTAAAACAAGCACTATCAGCTCTGCCTCCGCATGAAATTACTTGAGAAATCTTTGAAGGACAACATCCACACAGATGTTTTCAGAATAAAAAGCCAAAAGGATTCTTTTCAACTGTCTTGGACAAAAAGGGTTACATCTCATTTCTCCTACCACTAACTCAACAGCGGTGGCTGCAATTTCCTTCACACACCTGGAAGGATTAATACATGAAGGCTGCCAATTTGTGCTCAAGTTCCTCTTTGCTGATTTCACAAAATGTACTTGAAGCAGGTGCAGCTACTGCTGCCACACCACAAACATCCCTCAGGACCGGAGATCAACAGCTGAAGAAGAGTGGAAATTAAACTGCATTCCTGGCATCTTGGAGAAGGAGAGGGACACAGAAAAAGGCTAGACCATATATGTGAAATGTTTATTGGTATATGTCTTTTGCTATTCCCAGTGACCAGCATCCAGCCCCACCTTTCTGTCCACCTCAAGAAAGGAAAACTGCTGTGTGTCAACCAAGACCAATGACAGAAAAATCACTCCCATTCACAGGGAAATGAGGGTGGCTCAGATCTTTGCAAATTAAGCTGGCCATGATTAAGAAACTTATATCCACCCTTCAAGCTCTCTAATGCGGTCACTGTCTAGCAGTTAATCATGGCTGATGAGAAGGTGCCATGTGGGATTTGGGTCACCTAGCTGAGCTTATGTGTTTGAGAAGGCAGCTGTCTCAATGGAGCCAAGTCACTGTGCTAAGCACAGGACAGCAACCAAATTGCTCAAAGCCAGTGATGGGTTGCAAGAGAACAGCTGATTTCATTTCACAAAGCCATATATGCCTGGAGCTTGTGCTGTAGGGTTGGCTCTTCAGGTTTTGTCCAGGACTTCCAAGTCCCAGATGAAGACATTTGTCCCTTGAATTCTCCTGGACAAGACTTGAGGGCAGGAGGGGGTAAAGAGTACGCATCCTAGAAAACCCAAGCAGGCAGTAGCCTTACATAAAAGTAACCATTTTCCCATGATTGGAGCTTAAAAGCAATTAGTATATTACAATTCCTACCTAAGAACACACAGCAGATTGCATTGACTATACAACAGTTATGTGCTTTATTAACAGAACTGGTGGGGAATTAAGAAAAAAGCAGCCTTAGACCATAGCACAGTCTACCATGCTCTGCTGGCACATATGTAACAGCTTTACTGTGACAGAAAGCTGTGCAGGGTCTCAGTACTGCTACATAGACAGCCACACACTGAAAATTTAGCAAATTTCTCACTTACGTTTTAAACAGCATTAAAAACCAGATTAAAACAAGTGTACAAACACAGACACAAAACTGAAAGCATCCCCTTATTTTCTGTCTGGGTTTCTTTAAGTTCCAGAGTGATGAGGTAAAACAGAAAAAAAGAACACAAAACCGGTGAGGCAAACTGAGGTTTTTTTATTCCTGACGTTCACTTTATCCAACAACAAACTGCCATCCTGCACTGACTTCTGATGTTTCCAAACAAATGCAGATTCTTGTATACACTCCTTGGGGTAATTGCAGTCTATGGATCAGGACTTCTTAGAAGAGCTTTTGATAAGGTCTAATTTAGTCATCTATTAAAAGCCCCAAACCCCTAATTTTCCTGAAAACAGTAACGTGACACGATTGTTGTTTTCTACAGAATTAAGAGGTTAGGAACTGTTTTTGAAGAATCAGTTAAATATACTTCTATAATTAGCACAAAAGCTTCAACTCCACTATCCCAGGAAATCCTTTTTCCTTTAGTGTACATAGAAGCTGTGTTGGCCACTGTAAGGGAACAGTAGAATTTTATTCACATCAATTACAATGGCAGCAGCACCTCACAATGACCTGGATGAAACAGGGTTAATAATAACTGCAGGCATGTTATTTGTCAACAGGTAAACCTGAAGATCCCCAAGGTGAACACACTATGGCTGCTGTCAGGGCTCAATTACTTCTTGCAAATCTGCTTTACTGAACTGCCTGGCTGTCACAGGGCAAGGTTCACCTTCAGCCCTTAAGCTGCTCCAGAGTGCTCCTGAGACAGCCCCTCGGTTCAGCCACAGTTCAGCCTACTGAGATTTCTCAACTGCAATACACCAAAAGGCATATGCCAAAGCCTCTCCATACATTTGCTCAGTTAACAGGCTAAGACGACCAGATTGTACCTTTGCTTAAAACACTGTGCCTGGGCCACAAGTGAAGTTGTTTGAGCATTTTGGGCCCATCGCTTCACTTTGGGCCAGATTCTACTTTGGAAAAGAATGAGGAGAAAAAGGCCTTATTAAACATTTCAATCGTGGTTTAGTTTGGGTTTTTCAAAGAAGGAGCCAATCCAACTGAACACTTCCATAATTATTTCTAGAAGCTGTTACTTGCCCCTGGATCACTGCTCATAGTGCAGCACATCAGTTACTAGACTCGTAAGTAGCTCATCCCTTGCACCAAATCAATCATGGCAAACAAAGCACTCGGGAGTCTTCAGTTCCTGAAAACCCATCAGTGCTGACAGGGTACAAATCAAGGAAGGGAGAAAGAAAAATATCATAGAAGGAACTCCTAGAATCAATACATCACATCTGAAATCAAGGAAATACATTTCCTAAGTGCAAAAAGATAGTGATTCCCAATTCTATCCCAGGACCCACTAAACACTGTGTTTACTCTGATGATAAAAGAGGCTTCAACATGACCAATTAAGATGCAGGCAACATCCTCTCTCATTTATCAAAGTGTCTGGTTTAGCATCTCCCAGGTTTTGCAGTTTACAACCAGCCAGCACTCAGCTTTCAGCCCATGTCATTACTGCAGGCTGGTAATGGCTGTGAAATCGTTACTTAAGTGTTGTATAAAGTGGAACAGCTGGCTGGTGAGAAATAACAGCATTACAGCACGTGCGCTGCTAAGTGCTGTGGTACAATGTCAACAGAGTGTCTGGTTTAACACTGCAGGGAAGGCAAAGACAGAGAGAGAGAGCAAGTGCAAATTCACCCTTAGGATGTGCACGAGATCAAAGGGAAGGAGTGTGCAGACCTGCAGATAACCTGCCACAGGCAGGGCTCCCCACATAGCGTTTTACTCCTTACAGTGTCCTGAATGCAGCATACAAATACCACCCATCCCTGCATTCCAAAGCAAACTGCAAATAAACAGGTATCTAACCCTAAACAGCTCCAAATAAAGATGTTTTAAACCCGTGACATTGCATCTAGTTTTTTATTGCTGTGAGTGCTGAGGGCAAGGATCTGTAGGCACTTTTCATGCTACTTCCGAACAAGTGAGCTCCTTTCAACATCAAAGGAATGACAAGCAAAGGGAGGCTGTTAACACAGGTGCTACCATGGTTATCATCTTGTTACCAGCGGTGACTAGAAGGTGCCAGATTATGTGCAGAGGGGTGGGCACATTTTTGAGAGCTTCCGGGCATGTAACAGGCATGGCAGTGGAATATGAACTTGCCTTGCCATTGCATCTCCCCAAAGCACATCATAAATAACTCGAGGAGGTTGCTATTCCTGTTTCATGCTTTTTCCTAACCAGGGCCTAATCTTAACCCTGCAATGGAGAGAGACCACAGCAGTGTTTATCTGTACAGGATGGCAGTCTTCACTAACATTCCCCACCTGTGGACAGCAGTGACAAGAGTGGGAGAGGCTTTTGTGCCACCGGTTCATTGCAAGCCAATGACAAGCAAAATGCGAGTGAAAATGGCTCCTCAAGTCATAAGATAAAGAAATCGGGCGCCCATTTCCATCCACTGGAAAGTTTAATGCACTGACAACAGCAGCAAAGTGCTCCCTCCAAGAAACCTTGAAAAGTATTCCTGGTCCCAACCTGCTGGAGGTGGAAATATCCAGTCTGTGCTCCACTGATGGTAGCTTTGAAGAGGCTGAAGAGCTACAACAGCCAACCTCCAGACAGAGCGGACAGACCTCATCAGGGGTTTTCTAAAGACCAGAATTAAATGTCACAGCTTGAGAACCAGGTAGTAGGGAACTGGATGTTCTCATGGGATCTAAAACACAGGCAGCAGTTTTGGCATGACTAAGCTGCTGATCTATTCAAAGGATTCCCAGGTAGCTGTCTCTTGCTGGTGAGTCACTAAGAGCACTAAGATCACTGTCTCAAAAGCTAACACTTTGAGTATATTAAGAGTCATCCTCTGCAGTATCTTGAGGTCACTTTGTTGCTGCATGTTGCATAAATGAGACCATTTTGACACCACAACACTTCAGTAAGACATTTGCATCCTGATGTTCCATCCCCTGCAAACAATCCCAGTTTGTAAATGCCAGAAAAGCTAGCAAGCTAACAAATAGCACTGGAATAAGAATTAAGTACGTTAGCTAGAGAGCACACCAGACATAACGAAAGTAAAAGAGGAGCAGAGCAAGCTTCCCAGTGAGAGCAAAAACCAGTGGTAATTCAGTGGTCATCAGGCTCTTACTTGGGGCATGCTCTCCACCTGTTTGATAAACCCTCAATGAATTTGAGACTCTTGGTAACACTTCTTCCACCCCAGTGGAAGTGGTGTTACTGTGGGGCGGTGAGGAGTAAGAGCAAATGAGGAATCAGAATAAACACTTTCATCAGAAGCATCCCAGTCCCTTTCTTTTGCAAAAGCCTTTTTATCCTATTGGCTTCTACCAGAGCTGATCAAATTAACCACTCCACAGTGCAAGGAGGACTGGTTGGAATTTGCCTTCCCAGCATTTCCACCTCTAGTTTTATGTACGACATTAGGGTGATGCTAAATCCATACACTTTAAGGCCATACCCTTCTTTTGCCTCCCTCTGCAGTTTCATTTCTTTTTATGGCTGGAGCTAATATAGGAGAGAATTTGAGCCTGAAAGAGATTTATCTCTTTGAACATCAGTCAAAAATAAACTGTGCCTGTCACTGAGAAAACAGGCAGAACTCGGCCTGCTTTTGTTAGACTTAAGGCTTATTTGCAGCAAGCTGATGAAAACCAAGTGTACAGAGGCTTTCTGGATTTATACCTATCACAACCCCTGAAGAAATAAAGATCATTAACAGGAATAAAACTTCACATTTGAAACTCTTTCAGTGGAAGGGACTGTAGCTGAGAGGGGCCCATTTAAACAAACTGATTTAGAACTGACTAAACAAAATCAACCAGATGATCTTTCAGGTCCCTTCCAACCAAAACCACTCAATGATTCTAAAACTGCAGGCTTCTCAGGCCACAGGAATGACCTATCACAAAGTTAAGTCATTTAGTGAGACAATTCAACGTAACCATCTCAATGTCTGGCTTTTAATATCATGAGCAATTCTGGCATGGCTTATAAAAGGTAGGATTTGGATACTAGGATTTTATGTGCAGAGCTGGCTTCTGTAAGCCTTTTTTTTTTTGTTCTGTTTTCCCCATTGAATACGTGCTGTACAAACCAGTGTTGTCAGTTGTGTTAAGAGAAGATGCCTCGAAGTTTCTTCAGATTACACTAATAGTTTCACTGATTGAAAATCCACAGCAGAAGAGAATCGGGACTCCCTGAGATACTGATGGAGTTAGAATAATTTATGGAGAACGGTCTAGCACAACATAAGCTATTTAAAGCTGTATAATATACCCACAAACTCTTATTAAGGTCTGTGGTTTTCAGCCCTGTGAGACAGAAACCAGTTATCATTATGCATCACCATGAAAGCAGATTAAAATTAAATCAATCTGTTTATCTATGGGCTTGCAACGCAGCTTTTCCAAAGCATAACATGTTCTCCATCTAATTAACATTTCAGGAGGAAAACCCATTCCACCCAGACACTAAACCAACCTCATTCAAATGGAGAGAGTACAGAAACACAGCCCAGGTGGATTTATAACAAAATTTAATTAGCGAAAGGGCGCAAGACCTATTTAAGCTTCAAAAGTGGAATTGTGCATAACAGGAGTTAAATAAAATAGATCCCTTTGTAATATGCATCTCTCAGACCTGCCCAACTGCCTATTGTGCTTACAGTTTATGTGCATGCAAGCAGTTGCGCATATATATATATATACACATGCAATCATTACACACAGATTTAGATCATATTCCTGTGGCTTTCAAAAAGAAAGTCCATATGAAAAATATGTTTTGCAAGATGTAAACTGCACAAGTCCCTGGAGAACTGAAAGAATGCGCACAAATCAATTCAAAGCAGAAACAAACACAGAGTTTGCAATTCTGACCTCTATTCACTTACTAAACAAACCATGAGAGTGCCCAATCCTCAGTGGGATCCAGAACCCTTTGTGGCTTCAGAACTGCATCTTCTGGATTTAGAAAGCCCCTAAATTATTGCTCAGGAAACAAACCGTGGGATTTACATGGATAATAAGAATAGCACTGTGCCTACCCAGGGACCCAGCAGCAGTCATCCTGGGACTCTCAACATGATGGGAAAGTCAGAAACAGGTCTTTCATCAACACTGTGTCTGTGTCAGCCAGCAGCCTGGCTGGTGCACCCTCCTAATTTCATCATGTGGACTGTACGTGATATCAAATAAGTGGCAAAGTAGTGAAGAAGAGGAAGACAGCAGCATTATAACCTGAAGTGGCACTATAGAAATGTGCACTACTAGCTGGTAAAATCTCAGTAAGATGACAGGTAAGACACCACTGTTACAACTGACAAGGTTACTATTTGCTTTGCTCAAAGGAGGTATTATTGTGTTAAGGACAGGGGCTGGTATTCCTGCACATAGCCATATCTCAACAGGAGTTATGAAACAAGCACAGAGATGCTTAAGAGGAAATACAGTCACAAGGTTGGTAGCTGGAGGTCAAGGTGAGGAGGTAACCCATCATCTCTTCTTACCCTGCACTACTCAGCAAAGGCAGTGCTGTGACCTAACACTGACTTGCTGTCACCTCTCCCAGCTGCAGGTCACTCTCTCCTACAGGAATGGATCATCAGGCAATAATGAGCAACAATACTAAACAAAACAAAATATTTATGTATTCAAGGATGTGAAGGAAGGTGTTTGTTTACTGCAATGAAAGACAAAGACAAATAGCGCTGCCTGCTGATTTAAAGTGGTTGGGAGCCCTGCGGACTGTTTTCAGCTACTGTTTCCAAATTAAATGCAAAAATATGATGTAGGGTCTGAAATGTATCTTTCTAAAGTGCTTTTAAAAAGAAAACAATGGAACACATCCCTTCCCGTCCTGCCCAAACATCAGCAAAGCCACTAACAGCACAGCCTGTGCAACCAGCAATTTTTTCAAATTAGATCTAAGAAATGGTAGAAAAAACAAAGCTCAATATTGGGGACTCTGTGCAGAGAAAATAAAGTGCTGTTTGCCCCATTTCACAGATGAAAAACATGGTAGGAAACAGCTGCCACACTTGAAGCATGTGAGAGTACTTGGTTGTGAGCAACCCCCAGAGAACCATCTAGACTACAAGGTAAGGGTAATGAAGGATTCCCCAGTTACCCGTTGCAGATGGAGTAAAACAGAACATAGAACAATGAAACAGTTTTTAAGTGCTGTAGGGACGTTTGTAAGTGTGTGTTTGCATACGTGTACATGTATTTTTATGCTGAATGGGCAAGCAACAAGTGGAGGAATTCTGGATTCACTTAAATTGGCTGCGAACATTAGATCAGTCAACAAAGACGACAAGGCTGGTGAACCGTGCAGTACAAGTCTTCCAAAACAAAGAGTTGCTGACATAGGAATAGAGCTATATATTCTCTATAATACCAAGAAACACTCTTGGGGAAGGGTTTGCTCCTTGGAGGTGATCTAACAAAGGTTCTTTGGCAGAAAGTTTATTTCAAATTCCATGAGCAGGACGCTGCTGAGGTATTTCAAAATCACATCTTAATGCAAAATGAAATGGCAGTATCACTGAGCAACAGTGATATAACAGAAGAGAATATTACCTTGACAGTGCTAACAAAGACCTATCAGTGAAAATGAGTTAGCACTGTTCCCTAGCAACTTCTCACAGCTGCAGATAAAATCATTTTCTGGACATCACAGAAATCGTGAATACTTAGTTCTCTTACACAGGAATTCTCTCATCCATTGCCTATATGCAGCCCCCTCTAGGAGGTAACACAGGAGGAATTTACAGCAAGCTGTACCATTACCTTCACTTGTCCAAAAATTTAGTAAAAGACCCATGGGTCCATGTGGACTGTGTTTGTCCTTCATTCAATGACATGTATGTCAGATGTTCAAAGAATAGCGTTAGAGAGACAGAAACACAACATCTAACAGTCTTCACTGCAAATATCCAGAGCCTGCAAACCCTTTTACACAAAGGTGTTTTCTCACTCCTGGGAGCAATTCCACTGCTTCCTGATGACATTACTTAAAGTTTACAGAATCAGGCCTACAGTAAAGAAAATCTAAGGAAGTGTATAAATAAAGGGTTTGGGTTCTTTAAAGGAAAAAAAGCATCGCTCCAGAAAGCTGCTATTGGCATAAAATAGATACTCACTAAGCAATTCAAATACCTATTTCTGGTCTATACAAAGAATCTCAGGCTGAACACTATACCCCTATGCTGACATATTTAACCACCTTTCTGTCATCTGCACGAGCGGCTACCAAAGCAACATTTGCTAAATAGCAGCAATGGTGTCTGCGGCAGGCAAACCCTAACAGCGCAGTGAAGCCACTGATGCAGAAGGGAGTTCAATTAATACAAAAATGACACTGCCCAAAATTATTCTGTGTCCTTAATGTAGGGTACACGCAACGCTGCCCATGTCCAGCTGCAGCAGTTAACCCTTGTGCATGTCAGAGTGCACATATGGTTATGGCTTTAATACTGGAAAAGCTATAGAAGAGGGCCTGGCTGATCCAAGCAAGCAGAAGCAGAGAGCACTTGGAATTACACAAAACCCTCCCTGTCGATTGCTCTCCAAGACAGCTATTTTGCAGGGAACACAAAGGCAGCTGGTAATCCTCTCCACACAGAAATCCTGAAAAAACAGTAATTTCATCTCCTCTCAGCCTCAAATTTCATGCATATCCTTGGACTGTTTTATTGTATTTGTGAGTTTTAATATCAGAAAGATAAGCAGGAGTTAGAGAATTCTCCTCACAGCATACAATTGTTCCGACTATCCTACTGTGGAATTCAAACGTTTGAGAACCCCCTATTGCCCACCAATTGGTGGCCAAAGTTAAATATCATAAAACAGACTATGGGAACTTGTAATATAGACTGAGCAAGAATTAGAAACCTTTATAGCTTTAGGCATCAGATTTAAAGTGTCACATCTTTTGGAAGCAGATTGCTCTTTTGAAAAGAGAGGGGGTTTAAAAGTTTTAATGAACTGACATACAGAAATCTTACTTGTGGCAATGGTAATTTTTCCGTCTGCAGCAAAAGCCCAGCAGCAATCAGCCAAAAGCATTAACACTAAATTATTTACCACTTTTTAGGCAGAGGTGACCATAAGGCAGTTGATTATGAAAGTAGTGTCCTTGGCTACCAGCTGGTAGGAGAAAACCTGCTATGAGTTGGTTTATCAGGCACCAAAAGAATCAACGCGCTGGATGAAATGGCTAGATGATTAAGTGCTGAGAGTGATGGACTATATGTAGGCTGGAGAAATCATGATGGAGAGAGAAAAATTGCAGAAAAGCAGCCCAGCAAAATAACTTAAACCGTAAGTTTATCAGACATTGACTTTCCCTCATTCTTTAAACTACGAGAAATGTGAGCTATCATTTCAGGAAACCCCATGCCCCTGTTACACAGTAAGGATTTTACAACACAGCATCACGCTACCATTCAGCATGGAAACCCACACAGTTGTAGTAAGAAGGAAATTAATAGTCTGCCCAGGGATTAGTGCATTGCTTGGACTCAGTGAAATCCCAGCGCCTTTTTGCTGGGCTTTGCCTCACAGCAATGAACTCTTTTTGTTCTTGACAAGTGGATGTGCACTCACAAACTCAAACCTGTTTTTTGTGGGGGTTGACAGTGCTGGTAAGACTTGTGGTCACAGTTAACATTCAAATAAGATTCACTATTCCAGCCACACACAGCAGTCCTCTCCTGATTGTGCACTGAAGCAAGGCTGTGTCACGCACTGTCACCTCCGAACCTGGGTATGGAGACCAGATAGGAGCCTCAGCACAATCCAGTTACAGACCTCAGCAAGCACAGGTCATCAGCATGAACATTACATCTACTGCTGGTGTAAACCTGGCACCCAGGCTCAAGCAACTTGCTGTTCTGGTGTGGGGCTGCTGCAACCCTCAAGCACACAGAGATGCTGCAGCTTGCCTGTTTGCAGCTTGCCTGAGTTACAGCAGACCCTGCAGGCTTTCCTGTGGGCTTCAGCACTGAGGATAGACTTCACTCCTTTCACACATGCCATGCACCGCCTTTAGTATCAGAGGCTATAAGGGAGCCTTGGAGAGGTGTCCATAATGCAAGAGGAGACTATGTACAGAATGAAACAATACAGAGGACACCATGTCATAGAATCATAGAGTCAAAGAATAGTAAGTGTTGGAAAGGACCTTAAGGTGATCAAGTTCCAATCCCCGTGCCATGGGCAGGGACACCACACACTAAACCATCTCACCCAAGGCTCTGCCCAACCTGGCCTTGAACACTGCCAGGAATAGAGCATTCACAACTTCCCTGGGCAACCCATTCCAGTGCCTTAACAACCTTCACAGTAAAGAATTTCTTCCTTGCATCTAACCTAAACTTCACCTGTCTATGCTACAGAAGACTGAGTGGCTGTACCTGCTGCTGTCCCAGCCTGGTTTTGTGGTTTGATATTCCTTTAGCTGATGGAGTGTGTTAGGTGACTACACCTTCTGGTTTAGCTTCCTTGAGAAGTAATCTAACTTGTGTACTTCACAACTGCTCTGTATTATAAATCAAAGCACAGTAGGTGAGGACAAGTAAGAGACTCTAAAAGTATGCTTAGGATGCAAACTGAACAGTAATGTTTACATTCCAACTGACACTGCAGGATGGAAGAGAGAAAAATCTGTCACCAAAACCTGAATGTGACTGAGTATCATCCTCTAAAAATCCTCATTTTCCAAATAAGATGCCAGTAGCAGCAGAGGGTGAACACCCCACCCTCCCTTCCTGAGCCATGGTCTTCTTTTGAGTATCTGTCTTCATAGTAACTGCTTTGAGACATTCAGACGGTTCTGTTCCCATGAAAGGCACTGTAGAATCCACAACCTAGCTTTATGACCCACTGATATACCACAGGCAACTGAGGTTGGCAGAATAGAATACATGTTGGTAGATAACTGGGTTAAATGTTTCAGTATTGAGAAACCTGCAAAACCTACTTGAGCTTTCTAACACAATAGACAGAAGTTAACAGTAGGTAAAATCCCATAGATGACAATGGGGCAAGAGAGCCATGCTGGTTTGAAAGGGAAGTAGCCTCACCCATAGGAACCCTGGTACAACACAAATCTCTGAAAATTTCTAGTACAAGAGCAGAGCTGCCCCATCCCTGCTCAGCTTTTAGATGAAGGTATTTTGTCATGGTTTGACCTCAGCTGACAACTCAGCCCCACTCAGCTGATCGCTCACTCCCTCCCAGTGGGATGGGGGAAAGAACTGGAAAAAAGAGAAAGCTCATGGGTTAAGAAAAAGGCATTTTAATAGGTAAAGCAAAAGCCACTCACAAGCAAAGCAAGGAATTCCCTCACCACTTCCCACAGGCAGGCAGGTATTCAGCCATCTCCAGGAAGGCTCCATCAATTATAACAGTAAGTTGGGAAGACAAACACCATCACTCTAAATGTCCCTTCCTTCCTCTTCCCCAGCTTCACTGAGCATGACATCATATGATCTGGAGCATCCCTGGGGTCAGTTGGGGTCAGCTGTCCCAGCTATGTCATCCCCACCCCCCAGCTCCTTGTGCACCCCATCCTCCTCGCTGCTGGGGTGGGGTGAGAGGCAGAAAAGGCCTTGGCTCTGTGTAAGTGCTGCTCAGCAGTAATGAAAGCATCCCTGTGTGATCACCTGTTACCAGCACAAATCCCAAACACAGCCCCACAGCAGCTACTATGGAAAAAATTAACTCTGCCTGAGCCCAAACCAGCACACGTTTCTTGGCAACTGGTGAAAAAAAAGTCACAGATCCCACTCTCACCTTTTAGATTGCTTTAGGGACTCTGTGTGTGTGTGTGTGTGTGTGTGTGTGTGTGTGTGTGTGTGTGTGTTAATGAGTTTAAGACAAGGTAAAGGCAGACATCTGTTTCATAAAGAACATTTTTCCAGCCATAGCTCGAATGTCTCCTGCACACAGTGCTGTTGTTCTGAGAATCACACTGTTTTATTCCCAAATTGCAGAGAGGTAAATGATGAATCAATAAACATGGCAATGAAGAATTCAGTCCACGGTTCGTTCAACTGCATTGAAATTAGCACTTCATGAGCTATTTTGCACACAGATTCTTTATACAGAAAAGTTTTCTTTGAAGACCTATTTCAAGCCCACAGTAAAGGTAGCTCTGCATGTGTCACACTCTACTGCACGTCCCTTTGAACAACTGCCTGCACAACTGGAGGCAGTTTGTAGAGACTAATTAAACAGCAGCCCCTGCCATCACAGGCCCTGCTGCGAGGACACTGGTGATGCCATGACGCATGTGCTGCAAGCAAAGGGCACAGCTGAAGCATCTAAATAACCATGCATGCCAAAGGGGCAGGGGGAGTAGGAGCAGTTGATTTAAGCATTTAAATCCATTTTTTATCAGTGTGTGGCAGTGGGAGTGTATAAAGAGCCCTGAGACCAAGGACTCCAAGGTGACTATGCAGAATTGCAGAAGGTCAGTGTGGGGCTGGGGAAATAAAGATGTTGCAGCACAGTTAGTTATAAAAAGACAGATGTAAAACCCACTCCTCCTATAGTTACAAAGGTTCCCCTGGAACTGCCTTTCTCAGCCAGAAAATAGGGGAAGACAAGTATAACATATTATTTAAAAAAAACAACCCTTCCTGTTGGCTGAAGAGCTGGCTGCTGATAACAGATTGAAAATCTCTGGTTTTCTGTTGATATATTGCTTTTGCTTAAAAGATAGGAAACAAATGCATTAAAAAAGAAAGATGCCGGGGGTAAATATTTTAGTAATCTGAGTCACAAACCTGTCGTATTATAAGGATTACAGTCCATTAGGATTTTATAAAATACATGGCAAAGCTTATAATGCAGCTATATCTCAATGACAAAAGCCTCCTATTGTGTTTTAGGAATCACTAGTATCGAAAACATTACCAAGAGCTACTTGTTGTAACAGAGCTAGTTTGGGGAAGATGGCATAAATGCAGCAGTCACCACACGTAACATCTCACTCTGCCCCATCCATGGGGGTGAGTAGCCTGTGAGTAGCCTCCTTGGGAAAGGCTGTTTCCTGAGCAAAAAGCCCTGATGTGGCATTTGCTTTGGAAGTTCCTTGCTCTAATGTTGAAAAACAGATGTTGGGATCAGCTAGAACAGCAGCTGTCATGGGCACACCAGGTCCCCTGTGCAAGACCTGGCATACAGCCCTATTCCTTGCACAGAACCTAGTCAAGTAGAGACACAGTTGTTGGTACAAGGGGCAATAAATAAGTCCCAAGGTTTTGCTAAATAAGGAATTTTTTCCTCTTCCAAAAATACCCGCCTGGAAGTCAGGGAGTGACTGCTGGAGGAGATGTACTAAAATGGTACGTGCTAAAAAAAAATAACATAAAATAGAGAAATCTGACAGGCCCTTCTGAAGGCTAATTTGAAGACCTTCCCTCTAGGAAACTGTTTCTGACAGAGCTATCACTATATATATGTATGTACTGCAACAGTGTAGAGGGTATGCTAATTAACTTTCACCCCACCTAGCCAAAAAATACTATTCTGAAGAGAAGCAAAGCCACGAACAACGTTGGAGAGTCAAATACTAGGTAGTGCTGTTAGCAAACTATTTGCATCAGCAGGTAGGCAATAGCTCTGGTATATACAGTTAGAATGCATTACCTGATGTCAAATGTACATTAAGTTTGTCCTTGAAGCAGAGCAAAGTTAGACTGAAATATGGAAACTGGGTCACTCAGGATGATATCAGAAGCATTATCCTACTTGGTTATGCGTTGACTGATCAGTGCCATAACACTGTCTTGAGACGTGCTCTGCTTGGAATAATGGATTAATTAGAATAGAAACTAAATGCTACTGATACTGGTGATGCAGGAAAAGACTATTACCTGGTGAAAAACAAAGAGAGCTAAATGCTACATTAGACAAAACACAAACTCCTAGTAAAATACCAGTTAAAGAAACAGAATCCAATTTTAAATGCGACTTTAGCCCATTATTTCAACAATTCATATTCATCTCTTTCACAGGTAAAAACAAACATGGTCTTTAAAATGTTATTTGCAATACATACTCAAACTAATGATAGTACAGCAACATTTTGAGATGCTCATCAATTTCCCAGCACTGCTGAGAAGCACACCTATTTACCCCATGATCCAGAGGGATATTTTCCGTTCTGAATAATTGGACTCGAGCAAACAAGAGAGACAGAAAGAACTATGCTCAGAGACTGAGGACACAGACTCCATGTGGATTTTAAAAACTCTTCTACATACCCTTTCCAAATTGCCATGTCTATGTAAATTGCCGGCTCTCATCTGCACTGATTTGAATCAAATTGGCTCTAAGTCAGTTCAGAATTAATTCGAGCAAGATATTAGAAATGTTCTTACTAGTTTCATGTTCTGCGAAGTCACTTTGAAAGCAGAGAAGCTACAAGTCCCATCAGGGTACTGTACTTCCAAAGGTCAAAAAAGAAGTTTCATCAAGCCAATAGTAACAGAAAGAAAACTCATCAGCCTTAGGTGGGTAGTTTAGAGCTAGGTGGCCTTCCTTTTGACTCACTCACACTGTCTTGGCTCCTGCAACCACTTCACCCTGCAGTCATGACACTGTTTTTTTAATGGCATCATAGCAGAGAATTTCCCCTCAACTAGAACAGAGGAAGGAGAGAAAATGAGCTCTGCTGTCCTCAGTATGCCATGTTCCTGCAACAATATTATCACTTGCTTTGGGGAGATAAACAGAAACTGCGATCACCTCACCATAGCCCACAGTATGCCAAGTAAGTGACTATTACAGTGACATAAGGCAGGATGCCAGCAAGGCTCCAAGAAAAATGACATTTCTGTACTTCTCCTTGGAATGAAATATTTACAGGAAATATATATACATACATATATATATATTAGCTGTACCATCCTGTGCAAAGCAAGTGCCAAAGGAGGTTTGGGTGAGACCATGCACCAGAAACGGAGATCAGTCACTAGCGGTCTCCTATCCTGTCACATACTTTACAGGAAAAAAGTGGAGTCAGTCAAGTTGGACTACAGTGTTCTGGTGTTTAACATCCAGGAATGGCATTTTCTTCAAAAGCTGCTACGAACTACAACTCCAGACTTGTCTTTCACAGAAATACACTCCAAAATGAGACACCCAGGATGAATGTTCACATTTGTGAATGTGTGCCTCGAATTCAGCTTCTCATGGGTAAGATCACAAGCAGATCACAGATTAGATGGAATCGCTGCAAAGTTTATTCAGTTTTATAGCAACCCTCAAGTTCTGTAATGCATTCATTGTAGCTTTTCAGGGACTATCCAAATCCCATTTCCCTCAACACAGAAAACTACCTTTTCTGTGTGTTCCTGGCTGCTCAGAAATTTGCAAGCCTCATTCTCCCTTTTATCCCTAAGGAGCTCTCCAAACCATCTCCATTCCATGTTTGTAATTTCTTGCCTCTCTTTTCTGGTCTTGTCCTCTTAGCATTCACCCAATAAAAATATAATATTTACTTATAATCACGGAACTTCACAGTCCATTAATTTCTTTCTGGCCTCCTTAGAAATCCCTTCAGAAATTCTGGCTGTTGCCACTGACACTAACTGGAGCTGCTTCAAAACTGCTAGCTTGAGATGAGAAAGCCACCCCTTGCTAAGTAAGTTCAAGGATCAGGAAAACAGGACAAGGCTTTTGCTGGAGAGCACTGAATTGTAAATCTGCCATTGCTATTGCTAGAAAAGTGCACATTGATTTCATTGACCACTGAGGATTTCTCGGGCTCATTGCATGTAAGTTTATTTTAAGACACTGGTGAAACAGCAACACATTGCAAAGCTGTATTAAATCACATAGCTTTGCTCAGTAAGGGCTGTTTGGAAATCAAAGGGTGTAATATACATATTTGCTCCTGTTCTGCACAATAAATTATTTACTATGTCTGCATCTCGTGTCAAGATTCCTAGACAGGTAGTTAAAAGTATCTGAAATGATTTATTCAAGGTTTGGAGCACTTGCAGCATCCATAATGTATCTCAAAACAAGCCATGTTACTTCCAGAACATACTTAATTTTCACCAGTAGTTAAGACACCTATAAAGCTTCTGAGCAATTTAATAAATCTTCTCAAAACTAGATGGGTATGGGTGATTTTGTAAGTAGGAGGCACCATTCATTTTTAAGCCCTGAGAGGTACCACATCTATCAGTATTTGTACGGTACTAAAAGCTTTTCAAAGTATACTCATCTAGATAAAGATTTTATACTTTGATTTGCTTTTGTGTAACTACCTTTCCCCCCTCAGCTCACCTACTAAACACGCAAATCTATCCTTGTCAATTCTGTATTTCCCTTCTCGGGAAGGGGCTTCTGGCAGTTCGGTATCTTCACAACTACAGTGTGTTTTTAAGGCCTCTGTATTCCTTGACAATGTTCACAGGCTGTCTCCTGTTTGCACTCCAGAAAAAAGGACCTTTTCTAATGCTATTGCCCAATCTTCCCTGCATTGTTACCGGCCAATTAAAGACAGGACTTTCCCATGTAGTTACTAATTACTGCTTATTAAAGCTAAGTACAACTTTTGACAATGCACAGTAGTACATCATTTACATAAGATAAAAAGAGGGCATTTAGCATACACAAAGGAATGTAGAAGAGATGGCACTACATCTATTATGAATAAGCATATTGTTATTCTAAATTTATTTTCACTCCACTAAATTAATCTTTCCCATTATGAACCTATTTTTAAATTCCTTATCACTAAACAGAGAATCTCTAGTTTCGGATTCTGCTTGAAACAGACTATTTCTTAATACCTGAATATAGATAACATGTATGTAAGACTAATTATGTCACATAAGTAGGTGGTTTTTGGGATTCCAAGGATATTTGATACTTAGTTTCTTTGTGTTACTGGGATGTATTTTATCAGCTTGAGCCCCTCTTAACCTGATTTGTTATTGAGGTTTCTACTGCAACAGCCCCCCAGACTATGAATAAGAGCACCACTGCTGATACCATTTTCCCGGTTTCCTCTGTTAAATAGTAACTACACATTTGTACATTTTTCTAAATTATTAGTTAAATCTTTGAAAAAAAAAATCCCATTTTACAAAGATATATTGATATTGAGATGTAAAGCACACGCATACAGCTCCTCACCAAATGGGGCCCTGTTCTGGCTCTGTGACAACCTGAGTAATCAGGCTTATAGCTGTGCAGTCCTTTGTCAGTTATGTTCAAGGCCAGAAAGATCTGTACAAATAACTACTCCCAACTTCACAGTCTCCGCCCCATGATGTACCTTTCCCATAACACAATTTCAGGAGCTTTTAAACACAGTGGGGACACAGCACCATTAGCAATCAACAGGACCAAAGGCTACAAAGTCACCTGGGTGCTGGAAAGTGCTCTGAAAGCCTTACCCACCAATTAAAAAGAAAAAAAAAAACAACAACCAAACCTATAATCTAAAAATGCATTCAGATGCCAAACCCACATCATATCCCTTTCTGAGTCACGCTGCAACCTACCTTAAAGACTTCCATTTACAAAGCAAGTGTGATTGGAACAGAGTAAGGTCTCATTTTTCACCTTAGCACAACACCGTTTTTCTCTTCCTGAGATGGTATTAAGATTTGAGATAATCAGTTCTTTTAGCTTAGTAAGTTCAGTTATCAGCTTCAATGAAATACACAGCAATTCTGACGCACTTCTGAAATGAAGTCCATTTTCTTGGGATTGGAATACATACATACATTGTCTTCTCTCACTGTTTATATCTGGTTGGTTTTTTTCACTTCAAGCCAATCTTTCCCTATGAACTACAAGATTTAGTGGTAGCTTGCTGAGTTTCCTATGGCAGCTAGCCAGGTTTTAATTCCCCCAATCTGCTGATAACATATTCTTCAAAGATAAATCACTCTATCACAGGAGCATTGTATCCAGCCCCTGGTTTCACAGTGGCTGAGCCAAAGGGAAGACCAACATCTGAACAACTTGTTTCTGTTTTATCCTGTAAAATATTGATTGCCAGTAAGAGGAAATAAGAGACTGTGTATTATAAGGTACATGAAACAATTTTCTGTAAATCTCAAACCTTTAAACAATAATCATTGTGAAGGAAAGGTAATGCCTCTCCCCAAGATTCTGAATGCTGCCTCCTCTGTCACTGGACAAATGTGAATCTGAACGGCTGTTCTCTTAACACCCATAGGATATAAATGGCCCAGCTGAGTTTACAACAGTAATAAAGAACAGACTTTCAAACTGAGTGTGGACTGAAATATACAGAGTGCAAAATAAACATGCTAAAGCTGCTATATAATTCTGTCAAGCATATGGTAAAGTTATGATTTTATTTAGTGAACAGATTGTAAGAGTGAAGTGATGACAGATTAGGGTATATTGGTCAGTCATAAATAAGAGATTATTCTAATAGGAACTGGGATTGTTACTGATCATGCTGCCATGCAGATTTAGTAAGATCTAATCACTTACAAAAATACAGCTTCTTAAATACATATTGCAGCTCATTTGCAACTTTAGGTTGCTCTGCTGGAAAATCTATGAGCAGTACCTTAACTGCACCCAACTTCAAAGAGAATGATGGGGGATTTACATTTATGGAGGCAATTAGACATCCTTGTTCCTTCTAAAAGGGTCGAGTTACTCCCTTCAGAATGGCATTCTCAGCACAGAGTGCTCTACATTGAGATGACTAAACCAGACAAAGGAAACACTGAAGTCAATCTGAAATCGTTTTTCTAACCCTGATTGCTCTACAGCATTTAGGTAGGCATCACTAGCTATGTCAAAACCAAGAGACCAGGGAGCACATTCCAAATACCTGCTTCTGTGTGTTCCATCTGCACTCAAATTTCTTCTGGGACAAGACCTAGGTAGATACTAGCTCGCTCCACTGCTGAAATCCGTGCCAAAACCAGCTTCATCAAGGCATTATTTCTTCTGTTCTGAGTGCATCATCTACACAAAGACCTTCTTAGACTGTAAATACCATGCAAAAAATATCCCATCAGTGCTTGTTCAACAATTCACATCCCTTAGCAATGATCAGAAATACTGCGAGCACAGAACTCAAAACATTTATGGTTTATAATTCCTCCTGCCATTTCATATTTCATAAGTTATTACCAAAAGAATTAAGCTGGATCACCTATTGGTGTTTTTCCCCCCTCAGAATCAAAGTGGTTACTGTTCAGAGCATATGCAAAAGCTGTTAGGTGCCAAAGTAACTTCATATTTTAAACTCTAAGCAACTATGAATCTTCTTGTAGCTATAAAGTTAAGCAGGGGGATTTTGGATTTCTACCTAAATCTCTGAGACCAAGTATTTCTGAGACCCAGACAACTCCTCTGGTAGGCTTGCTTTTACTGTACTTCTTGTAATGCAGCTCATTTCCAAAGAGCAGAGAAAGTCAGATAATGCTAAAGAACTAAAAATAGTCACACATGACTTTATGAGGAGACATAAAATTATGCTATGGGAGTATACAAGCTGTCTACGAAGACATACAGCAATTTGCAAAGGTAACTTTTTAAGAGCAAAAAGACAGTGGTGAAAATGAATCCCCTGCACAACCCTCCTGCACAGCAGAGAAACATCGACATGAAGCCCCAGACAGCTCCTCTGCTGCAGGTATTACACATCCATCAGTGAGTGCCTGCCAAAGCCATTCATTGCCGAGGCTGACACACCTGCTCCTCCCGGATAATGCTCCATGGGACTTCCATTCACTTTCAGGGTTCAAATTGAAGTGATGTCTGTGACTTTGCTTTGTATTTTCAAAGCCAGGAAGGAATTTCACACATCTCAGAATGTCACTCGGCCCCAGGTAGAATACCCAGAAATGTCTGCAAAAGCAAATTCTAACTTCTCTTTTCCTAAACCCCTCATGGATGTAGCTTCAAGGTGAGGAAACCTGACCTAAAAGTCGCAGCATTGCTGTTTCAGCACCCAACTCGCTTGTCATTAAGAGCTTAGGTACCTAAAGATGCAAACAGGTCTCAAGGGGAATTTATTTACAAATACTCTAAAGCAAATTATCCATTAAACTTCTTTGGAATATCATACACAGCACTCATTATGTTCAATTATACAACGAGGCTAGGAGGGGTGGCAAAAGAAAACTGCAGTACACGGCTTGCTTGCGGAATATGCCAAAGCACAACTTGTCCAACTGGAAGAGAAGTTACTGCCCAGTGTTACAAAAATGTGAAGTACCAGAACCATAGCAGCAAAGAATCTCAAATATGAAACTCACTTTGACAGCACTGCAATCAACATCGGTCTATCAGCTGTGATAGTTACTGAAAGCTGGTGCTCAGGTTTCAGCCTAAACTTAGTTGCTCTTGACAGCAAAAGCTCTAACATGTTTCAGTTGAAGGGGGTCTCCCACTCTCCAGCTATGCTATGCAGGAGCTCCATTCTTGTTCCAGCTTACTGTGGGGCCACCCTGGATGCTAACAAATGCACCGTCCCTACTCAGGACAAGGAGAAGAAAGTAAGACTGATAGTTACGAAGTTCTGAGTGGGAATGGACCCAGTGTAAGACCAACTCATGCCTAGCCCCAAACCTGCATTCAGACTCAGGCATCCCCCAGGCACAGGGCTGCTTTTGGAAAAAGTCTTCACTTGGGGAACATCTCTGAGCTCCACCTTCTGCGCTCTTGATGAAAACATGTACTCTGAAACATACCATATACTGTTGTATGATTCCCAGCTCCAAACACTACAGTTAATTGCTCCAAATGGCTTTACCATCAGCACTCTTGCCTAGTGCAGGTAAGGAACCAGATGACTCATCTCTTTGGTGTTTTCTCACTTTTTTGTCTTTTGCTGTTATTAACAAATTTGACACTAATGAACTATTTTTCTTGTTTTACATGACGTTTCTTTTCTGTACAAGCTCATGAGGGTCAGGAACAGATGGCTGCATCCTCTATCAACCAGAACGTGCCCTTTGCTCTTCCAACATTTTTGCTTGTGTGACACATACAGTATTAAAAGCCTGTCATTGCTGCTAGACATCTAGGACCACAGGTGGATCAAATGCCAAATTTTGGTTATTAGCATGGTTATGTATTCAAAGCAGCATATTCCATATGGTATTTACAGGGCACTGAAAATGGCCAAAAGTGTTCCATTTCTTTGCTTCTATGGTAAGAACAAGCTACACAAAGCTGTCACTGGCTCACACTAAGATGTCTCAGCATGGCACATTCCTACTACTGAAAACAATTATATGAGAGAGCAGACAAACAACTGAAAATTAGTAGGCTTTACGTGGCACTTAGGTTAAGTATTCTTGAAAGTATATTCATCTGGCACCGCATTTGCATTCTGATGGCAGATGAGAGAAAAGGGATATTAAATTTATTGGCTCCCTTAGAAGGCAAATAGAGCAAAAGAGTCAATTATATCACAAAAGGAGAAAAAAATTCCTAGCTATTCCCCACATATTGTCTGACCTATCTTCAAAGCCTGCTAGTGTGTTTAATATACCAAACAGAAAGGCTGCAAGGCATCCTGGTACTGTGTAAAAGGAAAATAATCAACTCCCTTGTTGACTTGACACTGGGCAACTCAGCCTCACATTTCTTTCTTCCTCCAGCTCACAGCCTGCAAAATGGAGTCAGAGATTTTTCTAAACAACTATGAAACCTAAAGAAGAGTCTCATAAATGCAAAAGTCCTTTTTATCTATTATTATTCATTTGGTGGGGCTTAGCATTTATGCTAGTCTTAAGCAACACAAGGCATGTGATAATCCCATGCTATTAATTTCTAGTTTTTCCAAAGCTTCCTAATACATTTAGCAGTGTATTCATTAGGGTCCTGCAAAAAGCATTTTTTAGTTTGACTACCCAAGGGCCTAGAAGCTTCTTGCCAGCACCTCTATGAATGTATTATATGCTTCATACACGCACAGGTTGCTTTTTCAAGTGACATCCAGATCTATCAGGAGACACCTGACATGATGACAAAGTTACTGGGGTACCTGACTTTCACATGGTATTGCAGTCATCTATGGAAACAAATACTCTATCAGTAGCAAGCTTGTGATACGAATGAATTGCCAAATCATCTTCCTCTTCATGGAGATGTCAATCACCTGCAGACTCTGACAGTGCCAATGATGCACGAAAGGGCATGCATTACATTTAAGCTGTTTATTTCAAGCTTGAGCAAAATGCCTCACCAGAGCAGATAGCTTTTGTTTTAGCTGAGCTGTCTTTCCAGGCTCCAGAAAATCCACTTCAGCTTCTAGAAAAAGCCACTACAACACAAAGATGAGAAGTTTCCCATAATTTTAAAAGATTTTGCAAGCACTGCCTTAAGAAACAATGCTCAGTCAATCTTACAGTGCCTTACAGAAAGAGGAATATCAAAAAGCATATTGCACCCAACAGGTTTCTGTCTTACAAGACTATTGTAATATATGCCAAGTGGTGTGTTACACAATTTTTTATCAAGACAAGTTTGGGGGGGGAAGAAACCCAAACAAACTAACATCAAGTCTATTCAGGAGCAGCTATTCCAAATAGACTGCTCAATTTGAGTACATAATACTTGGCTGCTCTGAAAACACAGAGAAATACCTGAATTAAACCAGAGGGGGCACAAAATATCAAGAGGGATTATTTCCATTCTTGAATGCACTCATTCAATTTCAAAGGCTAAAGACAGCCTACTAGACAGCCACTTAATAAATTGCTTACATCTTTGAGTAGCCACTGGAAAAATCTTTCACTGCCTTTAGATGTAGTCTTGAAGAAAACTCCAGAGGGATTCTAGACACTTGTTATGGATAAATGGCTGTAGAAAATTCAGTCTGCTCAAAATGGCCAGTAATCCTATGCTCACAACAAGAAGCATGAAACAGCTAACTATATAATTCTACACAGGACAGATTCTCAGGTCACACAGCTGGAACACCTTCAAGGTCACTCATTCTACAGTGCTGGATAGGGACAACCACTGGGTGCCAGTGCTGTAAGCTGCAAGCTCTGGAAATAATGCTCTCTTTATGGGTTCAGGATTTACACCAAAGTTACCCAGCTCTATTGTAACAGCTCCTGACAAAGACAGAGGTTTCTACTGGAGACACCTGTAAGTCTGTATTTCTTTATTGCAATTGCACAATAGGCCAATGCCACAAGTGGAAGAACCTAGCAGAGTTTCATTGACTAAAGAGCAACGGGCACCATACTCGGTCTCAAAACCAACCCCAACTCCTTTGCTTTGTTCCCAACTCTCAGACAGCTTGGCTCAGAGAGCCCAAAGCTCAATTCAGCCTTCCTCTGCTTCCAGTTCTCCATCTGTAACTAAGGACGGTGACATTGACTATTCTGTACAGATGCCCCTGCATCTGTAAATGAAAGTATTATATCAGAGTTTTTTGCTATAGTTGTTGTTGAAGTAGGCTGATTTACAGCAGGTATTACGGGTTTGGGGCTTGGGGTTTTTTTAATCAAATAGATAAATAATAATACACAGTAACAAAAAAAAAAGAACACATTAAGTACACTAAGTGGAATGCAGCGAAGGAGGATGAGATTGGCTTTAAGTCGGCTGCTGTCCTGTGTGAACCTTCCATTTGATTGTTATTTATCAAATCAGCAGCACTCAGTCCCACATTCAAAGATTCAAAGTGCCTGAGAACACTCAGTACAAAAGCTTTGGTAACTCACTCCTCTTGAAATTATTCTGAGCCACTAGAGTCATAATTACAGCGTCATAATGAAGAGGAAAAAAACCCTTCTAACAACTAAATTCTTGTTGTAAATTGCATTATGAAAGTGGTAATTCCCTCTGAAGTAGACATTATCATGTCTTACTGCCCACGCCAGTTCATTATGGTGCCTCCGCTATCCCAGTGGAGCCTTCGCTTAGTAAATGAATGTTTTGGGATGATATTGCCAACTCGGGACTTATTACTTAGTTGAATATGGAAACATTTAGGCCATTAGCATACATTTAGAAGTGTCTTATTTCATAGATGTTAATTTATCTTGGGGGATGCCCTTCTTTCTTCCCTCTTCCTTTCCCTCTTACAATTCTTTCCCTGCAGGCAACTTATGTATTCGGTTAGGTCCTAGTCCATCCATTTGCAAGTTTGTGAACAGCTTCCTACTTTGAAACATCCCTGAACTGACATTTGGAGTCTATTTTCCAAAACATGCGAAGATCCAAGGCACTGCCTATCTTTCCCCACAGCTGAAAAGTATCACCAACTCTGGATGATTAAGAAAGTCTAAACCTGTTCAGCTAAATAATGAGATTTTTCAGGTATTCCAAATTATTTAATTCATCTAATTATTACAAGATTTCAAAGCCAAACATACAGCATTTCTCCACAGAAACCTGGCTTGAGAATTTTTAACTGAAAGCTAATAAATTCCCTCTATCAAAAAGGTCAAGAAGCTAGAATAACACAATGATGGAAATTCCCCCTACTCCCTCATTATTAATATATATTGGAAAATTTAAAGTAAATTAATATAGATTCCTGCAGGTCCTTAAGTAAGCTCCCAGTCATGACAGGTGAGTGAAGTCCTGGGGTTTGGTTTCTTTATCATGTGCCAGCAAAGACTGCACATCTGCATGGTTGCGTATGGATGCCACAAGCTGGTAGGAAGCCCTGCTCTCCAGTTGACGCACCCTGCATGAGCGCTACTGAGGGTCTCCAAAAGCCTGAAAGACCGCATAACATTAGAGCAAGATGTGTTACTTACAATGATTTCCTGGGTGTAATTCTAGCAACACAAGCTACCTCAACTGTGTCATCTGTTTAGAGCTCAGAGAGTACAAAAAATCTCTGACCATTCCTTAGGCAGGAGGTAATAAAATACTGAATGCCTCGGTAAACCACAAATCTGTTTGTGCAGACAGCTCTGTACCAGATCCGTACCAGTATCATCTCTTAAAAAAAAAAAGATGCGAATATTCAAAAGCAAGAGGTAACTGAAATTCTTGCATCCTGACCTATCCCTGTGCCATTCCCAAATCACACAACCTGATTAGTGAGTGTGTACAGGTATTTGCACAGCTCATCTCAATTTGCTTCCATGAATTCGGAAGCGTGCAACAAAATCAGTACACTTATGCTGGCATGTGCTATGACATGCTGCCCCAAACAAAATCAGTCCTCTGAAACTATCTCCTTTCTACTGATTTCAGGTCATTGCTATGCAGTACAGGAAGCTGCTTTGCTGCCCAAATTTGAATTCCACCTTGGACACGGGCCTAGCAAGTTACTGCTGGGTTCCCAAAACACGGTGCTACTGCAAACCTTCCACAGCTCCTGCGAGCAGCACTTTGAGATCAAAATATGTCTCAAAAATGCTGTTAAATCAAATGGTTGCAGCCTTTCCAGACAGACACTGGAAAAAGCCTTCACCTGTAAAGCACACACTGACTCTCTTTGGCCTGGAGGCTGAGCATCCATTCTTGGTTCCTTCCCTCTCCCCTGCTCCAGCTCACCATGGCTCTCAGACTACAGCCCTTGTAGTGCTGAATCTGGCACTT
The DNA here is from genome assembly GCF_034315485.1 of Pezoporus occidentalis. Classification (NCBI taxonomy): domain Eukaryota; kingdom Metazoa; phylum Chordata; class Aves; order Psittaciformes; family Psittacidae; genus Pezoporus; species Pezoporus occidentalis. The sequence goes on along the minus strand of NW_026915691.1, from coordinate 8,342,910 downwards.
GTCTGAACGCTTGGAAGGAAGGGCTGCTTTCCGCTTCTCCAGCATCTGTGCGAGCGATGGAAATGATGCTGGACAAGAGACAGCATTATCACAAGAAGGTGTTTTAGTAAAGGGAGCCAGAATATATGAAAGAGGCAAATACAATGGCTGCTTTTGCTGAAACTCTATTACAAGTTTATATTATTCCTTCCAGCAGCTCTGATGTTTATTCTCATCATTGTAGCTCCTTTCTCTCTTAAGAATGCGCATACCTATAGCTCACCTTCCTCCCCCTTAAATTTAAGCAGTGGAAGCCTTATTTAAACATCTCTCTGAACGACAGTGGTAATGTTAAAAATTGACTTTCCCCTTCTGAGTTTGAATTTGTCCACACACAACTGCTTCAGCTGGTGGCAACTGACATTTTTCTTTCAGGTTTTACAGATTGCTCCAACCCACAGACTGGCAAAGCAATTACTGTCTGCAAAATCTAGATCACAGGCATATTTTTAAAAGGGTATTTTAACACAGAAGTTGTTGGGTTTTTTTAGTTTTACGTTGCTAAATCAGTGCCAATTAGCATTTCTAGATGCAGAGAAGAAAAAAAAGCCTTCATACATGGACTCTAAAAGTTCAGAAACTAGAGGCAAGCAATCCCATCCCTTAAATAAAATAATAAGCAAAGCAAGCAAGCAAGGAAAAACCCACCAGATGATTAAAAGCCATTTTCAGTACCTGTTAGCTTGAGTAATGAATACTTAAAACAGGCAATTCCTCAAAAAGAAGACAATCCTTAAACCCAAACACTTCAGAGCTTCTAGGTGTTGGATCCAAAGATTTGTAAAGAGATATCCTTTTGTTGATAAGCTTTTACAAAACATGTTGCACCAATGTTCACAGGACACATTTGAGAAAGGAATGGGAAGACCACAGTTAAAAAAAAAAGGTAGGAAAATCAAGTTTCACTACAGCTTGCATGGTACCAAAACCACTGCACATCCTTGTTAGAACACAGGGAGAATTGCCCCCCCCTTTTTTTTTTTTTTTTGGGGGGGGGGGGGGGGGATGGGATATGAGAAATGTTTTTACTTACAGAGCATTTAACAAAAAATAACTAATGCAAACAAAATAATAATCAGATTTGGACACAGGGTCCATATATATCAACTTCTATCAAAATACCGAACACAAACTCTATACTAGTGGAATATATGCTGTACTAAGCATTCAAGAACATTATCAATTTGGGCAATGATACCAGATAGCTTGTCTCAGGGTGTGAAGTGTTTAGTATCCTCGAGGCAATACTTCCTGTGTTGACAGCCAGTATTTAGTTTCATCATTTTAAATTAACTTTTACAGATTTAGATCAGATTATAGCCACTATAATACTCCTGATCAATTGTTTTGTGCAACGGAATATCTACTATAGGCTATTACTGTTGACATTCTTTGTGATGGAGTTAAATAAATCATCTTGCATAGACACTGATTTCTCAACAGCAGCTCCACTTTCTCCACTGGGAAAAAATTCTTCTCTGTGAGGGTGCTGAGGCGCTGGCACAGGGTGCCCAGAGAAGCTGTGCCCGCCCCATCCCTGGCAGTGCTCAAGCCAGGTTGGATGGGCCTTGGAGCCACCTGCTCTAGTGGAAGGTGTCCCTGCCAACGGCAAGGGGCTGGGGATGGATGAGCTTTAAGGTCCCTCCCAGCAGAAACCAGTCTGTGATTTCCACACCATGGGAAGCAGGTATTGATATGGCAGCCAGAAAAAAAGATGGGAAAGACATTGCAGAGTAATAGGTTGGGAAAGGCCACCAAAATGTAAACAGCATAGAGAGGTGCAGAACAAGAATACTGCAAGAGATGCTGTTGAGTCTGACTGGGTTCACTGTAGGCTTCAGGGTATGATGCTGTAAAGCAAGATCCTTCTTAGGACTGTAAACGTAACAGCAGGAGGGGCCCCATCCAGGACTAAGAAACTCTTGCCAGCGCATGAACTCACTTAAGGAGAAAGAAGTGGTCAGGCTGACACGACTCTCCTGCACAGAATGGCATTCTGGCTACACCAGTGGCAAAACTGGTACAAGGACCTCAAAGGACACAGTGGAAGTACCCAACAAAAAAATGTCAAGAAGATTAAAGGGTTTTTCCTATGAAAATTTACCTTTTTTTAAGGCTCTGAAGAATGTGGAGGAGTAGAAACAAAAGCTGTTGAATTTCTGTTCTGCTGTTGAATTTTTAATCAGGAAAATAATATTTTTAGGATTAAGATTTCCTAGAAGGTCTAGGAACCAATCACATTCCAGGAATAAAGGACAATAAAACAACTCAATGGATACAAAAAGCAATTGCCTCAGACTTAACGTTTGACAAAGCTGGAAATCGCAAAGGAACAATAGATGGTAGCAACAATAAAACTCTATAAATAAGGTCGGGTAGAAAAATATACAAATCACTGGTTTGAAAGCAGTTAATGCTGAGAACAGATGAAGGTATCATTCTCAGCAGTGGTGGTGGCAGGAATAGGAAGACATCTCAGTGACACCGCTTGCAAGCGGCAAAGCGACATAGCAACAAGAAAAAGAGAGAGAAAACTGATCTGAGAAGTGACTGATGGTGTGAAAACAGCAGGAGGAGAAGGAAGAGAAAGCAGCTCCTCAGGAAGCAGAGCAGGCAGATTGAAATGGAGCAATTCTACTTGAGATGTGATGGCACAAAGACTGTCCCCAGCTCCCTCAGGTCCTGGGGTGACTCAAAGTCAAATGAACACCAGCAAAGCAAACAGTGTCTTTGGGACCTTGCTGCTGTACCAGTTTAAAACCCCCATATTCACCTGGTTGAGGAAGTGCTTGCTGGGAGAGGATCTCCGGGCAGCATTCACGACTTGGAGAGGCCAGCTTCCAACATTCAACATGGAGAACAGGAAAGGGCTGTGAAGCAGATAATCCTGATTTTCAAATTGTACTCACTTTGTTTGATTTTTGCCACTGTTCTGTGTAGAGTGAAGCTGAGGGTTCCCTTCTCAGTGCTGCACTTCAACAGTAAGCAAGAAGAGATGGGTGGATTTTATGATGTTTGCAGACATGAAAGAGCTTTTGTTTGGAAACTGCGTATCTGTGAACAAATGGAATTTGATAAAGTAACAAGACGATCTATTAAAATATACCATGGCTTTACATAGGTATTACAAGGATGTGTCAAATCTGTTCCATCTAGATGGAATTTCACGTTTTACCAGGATATTAGAAGAAAAAGGAAATTCACTGACCCAAAGTTTTACAAGAATGTTCTACATATTTGGCCACCTAGATTAAGACAACAAAGAGAACAAAACATAGATAGCTTTATGTGAAGACAGACATAATTAGGCACTCTGCAAGAATACAGGAAGAGCATACCAATCCCAGTATCCAGCTCCTAAACTTGTCAGTAATAACTAGAGAAGTACAAGAAACTGGAATGGACACTGTCAACACAATGACCTGAGCTGGAAGAGGGTTCTCAACAGACAGCTGAGAGGGTGATAAAATACTTCTATGACTTCCTGCCACTGTGTGACTTCATGTAGTGGCTGGTGCATATCAGAGCTGGAAAGTTTGCACTGGGTTTTCCACAAGCCTTGCTTTAGAAATAGACATACAAACCACACATGAACTCAGCACTGTGACTGCCTCTGGACTTTCTCAAGGGGCCTGTTTCCCTGTCCCACAACAGCAGCATTAAACTGTTTTACTCTCAAGGAAGTGGGAGGTAGGTTGGCAGTGACCTACTCCGAGGGCTGTCCCTGGCCCCAAGCTCAGAGGAGGCATTGGTGCGAGACATATAATCCCCTTGTCCTGACAAAGCAATTAGAAATCCTTGCACATACCAAACAGCATTAGGGGGAGCATGTGAACAGCAAAATACTTTGTGTCTTATCTCAAGACACAATGTTTGATGTTTCTTTATCTGTGCTAACAGACCTTAAAGTCACACTGTTCCCAGTATGATGCCCTTACCCAAACCCTTCTTCCTGTTGGCTTCACCTTACCAGTCATTTGGGGATTTAAGTACATCACAGTGACATCTCCCATTATTAGGTGAAAGTGTGATGGATGACAGGAGCAGCACCTGCAAACAAGGCAGCTCACACCTTGTCAGTGCCAATCACACTTACCATCTGTCTTCCATTTATCTAGCAGGGACCTGACAGCCGCCTTTCATATTGTTTCATTTCTTACCACAAAGGAGACTCTAATGTTTTCTCCATTGAGAACTCAGAAGTTCTATAGGAAGAAAATCATACCCAAAGACATTGATTTCAGAAATTTAACTTGTAGTAATACAAATCTCCCCAGTCCTAAAGAAAAAAGAAAAAACCACAAAATAGCAAACCAAAACAAACCTGTATTTCCCAGACGTTCATGTTCTTCATCTCCCTAAATTAATGAATTATATTGAAAGCATAGTTTTCCCTAACTAAATCCCCCAGTATCTCCATACTGTAGCAGGACAAGCAAAATAAAGCTACACAGTCTATAACTGCATAGTTATAGAAAGACAAGTGACCCTACAGCCCACTGTGACTCCAGGGAGCACATCTGTACACAGCAGCACTCGGACTACCCAGTGTAAGCAGCACAGTTATCCTGGTATTTGTTAGCTCAACATTAATGTTCTGATCACACAGCTTCACATTTATTGATGGTCCAACCAATGGTGCTTACTCATTGCAAAGGCTACTTGAGTACTGTTGTAGCTTTTAGGTACTACTGCAATGAAACAGACCGTAACAACGGTCAGCTCTAAGGACCGGTCACGGAGTAATGGTTGGCTTCAGGTAACTCTCAGTTTTTGACATCTTCTTGGTCAACATGACTTTGATTCTCAATGCAGTGGATCTTAACTGGAATAATTTTAACAGAAAGAACAATCTTCTTAACAATCTGTCAGTGCAACAGCAGGTAACAGAGTGCCCTTGAACTCAACAGTTCTGAAGTACTTGCCTCCATACTGCTACTGACAATCCTGGGGCCATTAGCAAGTCACTTCAAAATGTAGGAAAGCTATTTTCCCCATCTAGAAGACAAGGGAAATTGTATTTGCTTGACTAGCTCATAAACAGGCTATGAAAGCTAATTCATACTTGTACAGTAAGTATGCTGAACACAGCAGAAAAAGTGAGAAGTCTTGAGTGAAGCCTTTGACCAGCCAGGAGCAGAGGTGTGATTTCCCCTTAGCACTACTTTAGAAAGGCCATCACTGTACAAGCTTATATGAGGAAATAACATTTATTACAATGAAATGATAAAGACACAAGACTGCCACCTTCTACGTGCCAGCATAAAACTCCCACTTACTTCAACATGTCACTTACTCAGTTCATGCCACTGAATACAAACTGACCTAAGTGTCAGTCCAGAAGACATCAAGTGTGATTCACCTTGTTAAAGGCCACCTTTACAAAAAGGGCAAACCAAGCTGCAAGGCCTGGGAACCTTGAGGATACTGCGAGCTTGTCGTTTAAAATGACAAGGTGCTGCTAAATAGCATCAGGCATTGTTGGCTCTCCTAAACAGTTACTTTTCCTTTAGTCTGTGTAAAAAAAGGCTCAGACTGCTGTATCTTTTATCCTCTTTTCTCTCTGAAGGATTAGGCAGGTTTTAAGTTTTCAGATTTCCTTAGCACCAGAAGCTGACTTTAGGTCATTCATTTCACCAAAGACATTTACCAAGCTTTGGCAAGGGGGAGAAGCGAGAAGGAGGAAGAACGCTAAGATCTTCTGAAGTTACCTTAAATGCACTTTTTTATGCCTTCTAAAAATCAAACTCATATTCAGCCACTAATGTAAGACACATGAATTCTAGCAGTTGCTATAATCAGAGATAGACTTCCTAATCTGCTAAAGTTGCATTGCCAAGAGAAACTTCCTTTTGCCTACGGTACCATCCCTTAGTAAAGAGATTATAGTAAAAGCTCCAAAAGAGTGACAAGGCAAGTGAAACAACACAAGCTGAGGAGCTAATGCTTGCTGAGGGGCTGTGTATTTCCAGTTAAGTAGTATGTTACTGCTGGACAAGATCAGGACCTGGAGACCATCAGTCAGATAGCCAACTCAGTGATCTGGGGTCTTTTTTAAAACTGAAGAAATAACCCATCAATAGAAACTTTTCCATACCCTAACCTGGTTCTTTGCAAAGACAAAGAACCCAGGAAAACCATTAAATTCATTTTTACATCAAGACTGAGCAGTGGAACAGCTGAAATTTAGAGTTGTTTGAACCAGAATGTGGAAGGGGATGGTTAAGTAATAGAACAAACTGAAGCTACAGAAGAATGAAGCGAAAAAAGGCACATTAAAATTCTTTTTGATCTGCCAGAAGAGGTACAAATTCAGGCTTGGGATACCATGAAATAGCCACATAATCCTAGGCCTAGAGAAAAGCCCACCTCATTACAGAGTTTTATGTGGCTAGTAACCTTTCTGATCACCACTTACTGCCTGATTGTTTCTACCACTAGAATATGGTTTAGTTCAGCACCAAGAACAAAATTTGATATAGCTCAGCACTAGAAGAGCACAAAAGCAACTGGATAAAATACCAGCCTTGTTTGAATTCTTTTGCTGTATAAATTGAGTGCTAATGATCTTGACTCTACTCCCCTCATGTATTTATGCAGCCTTTTCCATGCTTGCTGGATTATCATTTATTGATTGTTACATAAAATGACAAATTAGAGAAGTTCATGTAACCTAAACTCTAAAGGCCTTTTAGGGAAAATTGTCCTGATTATCAATGAGCATTATTTACTCACTACCACAATTTCACACTAGTTACTGTATTTCCACAATTACCATCAGAAAGGTGACATTAAAAATATCACAGACAGACCACAAACGCTCTCATCGGTTTATATAAGTGGTACCTACATACCTCTGACCCCCAAGTTTGGTTCACAAATGCAGACATACCATAGCTACAGTTTATACAAAAATCTCATCTATCTCACAGTATCAGAGTTTTACAAGTTTCCATTACAACCTTCAGTCATTTCCTAAGAATAATGGTATTTTACACTTTTTACCAGTTTCCTACAGAAATCTGGTGATGGAGTTTGACTGTGAAACCCCAAACTATACACATAGGTTAGGATCAACTTAACAGTATAAAATCAGGATGTTTCTTTGAGCTAGTGAAGCTAAACTGGATTTCCTCCAAATGAAAAGATTTTCCAAAAGCTACTCACTCAGTAGCGACAGCTAAAAGTAGCATCGAAGGCCACAATATGAACATGGAATAATAGGCAGGGTTCTTTAACTGGAAAACCAATCTGAATCTCTTCCACTTAAGTGTTTATTCTGCTTGATAATTTTTAATGTTGATTGAGAAAATATATACACCAAAAAGAAGTTCCTATGAAATGTTAAAAAATTCAGTACTATTCCAATTTATTGCTGATAAAATGTTTCTCTCTCACAAACAGAATTCAAACCAATAAGCAAATCAATCCTTATTGAAGAAGTGAGCTAACAGATGACCTGTGGGGTTTGGTGAATTTTAGCTGTCTTTTATATTTACTGCGTATCTCCTAATCAAAGATCTCAGATTAATTAGTTCATTCATCTCACAGAAATAACACATTTTTACCAAGATAGATATTACTAATTTCTTCTTAGCAGGTGAGGAGAGCTAAGACTTCATTTTTCAAACCCTGGGGCTGCATTTATTTTTATTACAAGTTTCTTTTGACTGCAGCCATGATGCCCAAAGGTTCTCTTGTCTTCCAATCCACCATGCCCCAGCAGGCTCTCCACTGGCGCTACCACCTGGCAAGCCATAGGTTGCAGTTCCTCTGAAAGTTCATTTCAGGTATCAGCATACCCATAAAACATGCAGTGATTTCCACATGGGATGCAAAGGAAAGCAGAATTTTGGTTTGATGAATTCCAGTGCCTACCTTCAAAGGATTTAAATTTTAAGATTATCTGTGTAGATCTGTACAGGCAAAGTCAGTAGGAAATATCAGGGAGCCTTGTCTACTTCACGGCTCACATTTTAGTAGATGCCGCTACCGCACTGGCTATTAGGTTGCTTTTATAACCTGTGTGCCTGGGCAAATGGAGAGTCCTGGTGAACTGCTCACTTGAATTCAGATAACTAAATTCTATTTAAGTGTGATTTTGGAACATGGAGTTATTTTTTAGACTGGTCTCGGACTTCCATGTCACAATGAAAAGTCTATGAGAGAGGTAGAAATAGCAAAGCTGGTGTCCCAGCTTCCAATCACTTCTGTCAATCACAAGATTTTCTCTCTTCTCTGGGAGTTTATTTTTCCACTGAAGCAGAATCTCTTGAATGCATTAGGTCACGTATATGAAGGAAAAAGCAGAGTTAAGCAGACAGCTCAACCAACTAATATTCTCCTTTTAGATCTTCATATAAACTTATTGCAATTTCTGGCAATAGAATGCTGGTGAAAAGGTCCTCTCTTCAAAACACATAACGCCCACACCCCTTTGCACTCCTACGTGTCCTCTGCTGCAAATATATGTTTTCACTTCTTACCATCATCTCCCATACTTAGTGAGGTCATCATATATTATAATACAAATTTAGCTGATCTCGGCAGGGCAGAAACCATGTTCCCAGGAAGGAGAAAGGAATGAAAGCCTCAGGTAGGTAGGTGACCAAAAAAGAACTGTTTGCAAGGTACGTATTTTGCATATAAATCTACTTGTCATAGGAGTGCAAAACAGTAGGAGCACCTTCACTCTGCAGGCACTTCCATCAGCCCACTGCAAGCTCACTTCAAGCCTAACCCTGGTGCACCTTGGGCTGCAGCAGCAGTAGGGAAACATTCTTCCCTCAGATACCACCCAACAGAACATACAGCTGCCATGAAGACAAGTCCCTGTGTTGAGCCAATGTGTGAGCAACTCTGGGGGGGTCCCATGAATGTATGAGGCTTATGAAGCCTAAAAACTGTGTCTTATTACATAGCAATATCCAAATTCCTCTTACCAACCAGTTCTTAGCAGCCCTTTCTGGAGAGCTCAGCACTTAGATGCAATGAAGCTATACTACTGGAGGACACCAGTGTAGGAATTACAATAAGGCAGTGCATGCTGCAGGCTCTGCTGCAGGGAGAGGTGAAGCTACTGGATGCTTGGTGAAAAGTCTAACTACTACGATGCTTCTGCTGCAGATACTTCTGGCAAAGCAGGTGAACTGGTGGAAAACAAAACCAAAAGCAAACCCCAAAACAAGCCACAGTGGAGTTGGGCTCCACTAGATAATCAAGGATACATCTCTCCCCTCATATGCTAACCAGTAAAGGACGTGCAAGAACAGCAACATAAACTACATTACAACATAAATAAAACTAGAATACAAATCAGAAATGGGAACAGCATCAGATCCTGCATCCCTCCCTGTGCACCAGGATGCTTCCTGCTGTCCTGACACACCGGCACACTATATCATGCTCTTTCTGATAAAGTCCACATCACAATGTGAAAAGAGACAGATGCAAGAAAAAGGCACACTTCCAAACGCCCTGATAAACTGTTCTAAGTTAGCACACAGGATTTGCTAGGTATAAGTTGAATAGCTTTAAAAAGAAGAAAAAAAGCTACAACTTATATATCTATGCCTGACATTAAGTACCCAAAGTCAATTCCTTCTCTATCATTTCTTTGTTGAATCATCTCCAGAAACAAGAAAACAAATTTAAAAGACTGCAAGCAGAAAGTACCAATACTGCCATCTTCTAAACAAAAAAGAAGGTTGTAGTTAGACTTTATTTTAGCATTAGCAACAACAAACTAATGAAAAATAACTGGCTCTACACCGTAGATTCAGAAAACTCATGTTCCTCAGTTTGTAAAACTATGGCAACCCTACATATATTAATTGTAATCTATGCAACACAGCACAGTGTTAATAACCAGCAGTAATTTGGGTTTGCAGCAAACAGGAATTGCAATTGCATAACACTGGAAGCTTTGAAGCATTAACTACTGAAAGCATTCTATAGGACTGACATGAAATAATACTTACATGCTTTCCCTCCATCAGCAAAACATTTCAGATAAAGATTGCCTTCAACTGCCATTTCCAGTACACATATCTTGAAATTTGGAGAGAAAAAGTAAACCAAAATAGACTAGACTACTTCCCACAAACTTTAGGGATCTTTCAAAACCTTTTGATGGGAAGGATAGAGTCTTTAGCCTTCCCTGGTCAGTCACACGTGCAAAGATGACAGAACAGTGTCTGGTACTGCACACGCTGTGTCCAGGGCTGGTCATTGGTAGGGGACTTTGAGGTTTGCCTTTGATCACAGAGCCCTGCTGTGGGCTCTACAGCAGCTTTCTTTGGGCTAGGATGTACAATTCTATTTGTGCCTTTGCACTCAACCCTCTCATGGGGCCAGTTACAAAGAATACAATGAATAATTAATTTGCACTTAAAATAAGAGAAGATAATAGGATAGAAGCACAGGACATTCAATCACTTACTTTATAAAGGCATTTAATACTGCTTCATTGGGAAGATAGAATTGCTCAATGCTTGTATACTGCATGTCATATTCAAGTAATTGTTGATATTAGCAGTGATAAAATGGCTTCAGAGAGGTTAAGTGACTTGGCCAAGACCAAAGAGGAAGCAAGCGTGTGAATTAAGATCACAAATCAGTCAGTTTCATAAGGCTTAGTGCTCCAAGCTTACAACCTGGCACTTACAGCAGTATTCCATCATTACCCATCATTTAGGTTTTATCTCCTTCCTTCCTTTCCTCTCACACCCATAAAGAGTCAAGATAAATATTTTTAATTTCTCTAGTTCATTAAAAAACAAACCCTAATCCTTGGCCCTTATGGTCCAACTCTTCCACAAAATTAAAACCGTCCATTAGGTTCATGCTCATGACTCTAAATCTTCCCCTGCACCCAACAACGGCATGAGGAAAAATCACAGAGTTACCTTTCCCCATATATTTTAGTATTTAGCCGTTTCTAGAAGGTTCCCCTTGGAGACAATTTCCTGTTAGAAAGGGGATACAGTTTACTCTAAATATAACCATTTTCAAACAAAAAAATATTCAGCTGTGATAAGTGACTTTTGCCTTTCGGTTGTTTTGCATGGCTGTTTCCTCTTTTTTGACCTGTCTATCCTATATTTTCCATCTGTTCAAGCCATGATTTCCAGTCCACTGGAGCAAAAGCAATGGTAAAAGCATTTTGCCAGCAGCCCTTGGCCTCACTTCATGAATACAGTTCCAAGTCTTGCTGCCACTCAAGGTAGAACTTCTAAAAATATGGGACTTTCAAAATAAAAATTAATACCAATTTCTCATAAAAGAGTTACGCTGGGGAGGTTCAGGGGCTTTCCTCTATCAGAGAGGGGCTCAGAGTGAGTGGAGACCAGACAGATGCTGCACAAAGTGGCTGACTGATATTTACAAACCAGGAGCAGAAACCATAAAGACCAACAATACCCATTAGAGTGCACACAGCCACCAGCACAGCACTTTCTGTCCAAAGGAGCTCTTCCTCTGTCTCCCCATTCCTGTCTGAGGTCTGTTATCCTTTCCTACGTATTATAATGAATCACTTTACTGATTATTTACACAAATGGGTCATTTCTGCTCCTTTTTGCTCCATCTTAACTTCCAGGAGAGAGGACCTTTTGTATGTCTGTTCAAGCCTTGTATTTATGTGTTTTAATAGGATGAAGTTTCTTCCCATCTATCTTGATGCAATGCCTGTACCTCTGCAAACCAAGAGAATTTAGAGTTCATGGAGACTTAAAACTCAATCAGGTCACAGAAGAGGTCTCTGATGGCTTTTACAAAATGTCAGCTAGAGACTCTTCCAAAGTCAGAACAGGCAGCATATCTCAAATGCATCTTTTGTATAGCTGACCATATTAAAAGAGAACCTACATAATGTAATCATAGAATGGTTTGGGTTGAAATGGACCTTTAAAGATCATTTAGCTATGAAAAATGGATATACTAGGCTAACATCAGATTGTAAATCCTGAAACAGAGCCATACTTCAGTCAAATGCTATCTCAATTATCCAATCACTTGGACACATGTTTACTATAAAAGAGAAGGCCATGAAAGAGGCATGTTGTTTGACACTGGGGTTATAGGAGAAGCCAGAGTAAAAGGAATTTTTTAAGCCAAAGCATTTAATAGAGATCAGATTTTGCTCTTACCTGATACTTGCTTTTTCCCCCCTCACAGAAGAGGATGTTTATAAATTAGTTAACCACTGAAAGCTGAATTTGCTGTGTACATGTCATGGAGAGATGAATGCAGAACATAGATACTACAATTCTGACCAAGAAAACAGCCAAACAAAAACTCAGACATGCTGTAGCTAGATCAAACACAGGCAGGCAACAGTGCTTTAGAAGCAGAGCAAAACAGGTATTATAATTACTCCGGTATTGCAGCAGATTGCAGTCTGAAAGCCAGTTATTGGTAGAAAAACAGGTCAAGAGAAATCAAAACTCAGAAAAGCAATATAAGTAACAGTAATCTGTTTCAGGAGCTTATATATATATGAAAAGGTAACAGTAAACTGATGTTTTTGAAGGAGAAAATGCCACATTTTCCATTTTGAACCAATTTCTGCTATCTATTTTAACCTTTTTTTTTGTTGTGGTACGATAGCTTAGATCTCAAAATATAAAATGCTAAAATTCAAACACATTGTTTCCTTTTTGTTCCAGAAAATCAGTTTTAGCAGCAATTAAAAGTTTGGGTGTTCAGTTTTCATCCTAATTTAAACAAAGCAAGAGTTCTGAAAATTTTATAAACCTACAAGTAATATCATGGTTATAACTAGCTCTACTTTAACTGGTAACAGCTCACAGAAGTACAGATGCTTTGAAGTCACATTTCTAAGACACAAAAATTTACAGAGTAAAAGCAACGAGCAGTTTTTACCTTAGATCTCTTAGACAGAAAAGGGAGAAAAGGGTTTTAGTGCTTATATTTCAACCAACTTTGATGTATAGCAGAAGTTTCCATGCATGTCTGAAGTAATATACCTCTAAAGTCATTAGTGCAGGGGAAAAAGGAAAAAGGAAAAAGGAAAAAAGGAAAAAAGAAGGAAAAAAGAAAAAAAAGACATCCCTGAATGCCTACTTATGAGGAATCGCATTGTCTGTCTTGAAATTATCAGTTGGGAAACAACTTAAATCTCAGTCAGATTGACTCAGAAAATCAAAACCTGGTATGTTAAGGAGAGCAGATATCCTACTGGTGTTTGTCCTCACCAGAGAAAGAGGAAGTAACAGTCCTCAAGTCAGTACTAAGTGCTGTGGTTATTCAATTTATATCTCACGCACTTGCAAAGGAAAAATGACCCCATTTTATAGCAAACCACTTCCCACAGAAATCCCCCACAAATCTCCCTGGTTGAAAGGGGCGGGGGGGGAAACAAACCATATCTAGGCAACTTCAGCCAGAGATTGTTGGTCTTAGAGAGCTTCCCACTGTAATGTTCCAATGCCTGGAAAGCCATGAAGTAAATGAACACAGCACTTGACATTACATTCAAAAAATACCCACTACCATCATTCAAACACATTCAAATACATTCAAACACAACCACCATCTATTATTTTTTGTTTTCAGAAATGGTTTTGCTATATCAAATATCCTATATTTGGATAAAAGCATCACCAGGCTTATAACAAGTTGGGAAGAGATGTTTAAGCATATAAATCCTACTTAGATGCCTAATTCTTGCTCACTTCCTATAAATACCTTTGTGGATTTGAGATGTACTAATCTTAACATGAGTTCAGCGAGAGATTAGGAGAACTGCAAACTCCAGCTCAGGAGACTTTAAATGTTATCTCCTATTAGCACACAGATAGGTCCCAGCTCTACTATTTCAATTTTTGTAAGTACTCCTCAAAGGACAACTTCAAGAAAAGGCCTTTCTCACTCACAGAGATCACATCTCAGACAATTTATACCATATTAGACTGAACAACAGGAGAAATACTGAGTCAACCAACTGCAATACAATCTCTGTAGAGCAGCAATTGAAGGAGTGTTAGGCAATTTATACGTGTGAAATTGACTTCCCGTACCAAGAGTAGAGAAACAAAAACTAAGGTACCAAAGAAACACAAAACAGCCTTACCTCAGTGTGAACTGATCTTCTGTTGAATTTTTAGCAACAGATACAAGGAAAGTCAAAATGTCACCTTGCTTGACAGTCTTTGGTGCATATTGGATGGCAATATTATTATCCAACCTCATTTCATTTAAAGAAGGGACAGCATGTGTCTGGTAAAGGAAAACACTCCCAATCCTCTGCAAGGGAGGTCCTGACTCATCAATGTCATTGCGCCCCAGTCGGATCCCATTACTTTTCCTTACATCCTCCTTGGTGCATTCCCCTTTCTCATCTCCTGGTTGTATGGCATAGTAAAGCTCCACAGGGCTCCCTTCAGACTGATCCACGGCTTTCTTACGGCCAGCAACAACAGTAGGAGGGTTAAACCAGCTTGGCAGGAGCTCCAGCTCTGCCACACACAGCCCCAGGTCCCCTTTCAGCCTGCAGCTGCCTCTGACTTCCCGCGTCTCTCGGAAGGCGAACACCCGCAGGCAGGGCAGCTGCTCCATGGTGCTATAGTCATCCCAGTCCCTGCCCACGATGTAGAACAGCACCTGCACTTTGGGCTTGCTCGGGTAAATTTTGTCACTCATGATGAAGGCCTTAAGTTTCCAATTAAAGGAGAACTTGTTAGTAGATCCAAATGGATTTGAAGACAACATTAGATCCTGGGGCACTACTTGTTCAACAGAAAAAGGTCCATAGCTGGCATTTAACACAGGTGGCCTCTTGGATTTGTAGATCAGAAAGGATTCCACTCTGGACTGCAAGCTAGAATTCCTCATAATATCCTGGTTGGCTTCCTTAAGAAAGAAGGAAACATCCGCATTGTGGATACGATAGGTCACAGGCAAGTAAGTTGGCAGTAAAGAAAATCTCTGTATGCTCTCCAGGATCCCTCGACTCTCAGTCACTGTTGAAAGGAAAGGAGAGTTTAAACATCAGACCTCCAAGTCATACTGTGATATAACCTCACTGACTTTACTGAGGGGATTGACAGTGCTATGGTTGGGATTAGGGGCAAAAGGAAGCATCATCAATCCATGCAGAAGTCGCCTAGGTAGACGAGGATCTGTCTCATTAGCTTAGAAAACAACAGGTTATGACATGTTCTACATGGCAGCTAGATTAAAAGAAGTAGCTTATATAGGTTTACTCATGCTCAAAGGTCACATCTTCACTTGCAATATGCATTTACTGTTGGAGAGCAAAATTACCCCATAAGCATCTGCAATGTAAGATCACTGCACTGGCACATTTAAAAAGCTGTGACCACTAAGGCAATCTGCACCTGTACAGGAAACCAATGCAATGGTTTTAAATCAAATGCTGCACATGGATCACTTAGAGCTCACTTCAACCTTTTTTTTTAGCACTCTCAAGCAATACATGGACCTTAAGTGGTTTCCTGCACAAAGCTGAATTTCCCTTTAAGAACAGTTAGCACAATAGCCATTTACACAAAAGCTTCTTTATAACACTCTGGTACTAAAGGATTTCAAAAGGAGCTTTATTTGCATCCAATTTATAGTCCCTTCCATTTCACTTCATCTAAAAAAGAAAGTTTTTCTCCTGTAAATATCAGGATTCATGGCACTGTTGTTGCCTAACCCTACACTGTTCCTTAATACAGCTACATTATCTGTAGGCTGTACATCACTGCACACTGAAAGAACATTTTCAATGACTCTCAGCCTCTCTTAGTGCAAGATAGCTATTTTAGCTGTGCCATCGAGCAATTACCTGAGGCAGGCTATCATATTAAAGAATAAGCTCTCCATCCTTTCTAGGAACTGTCAGTCCCAAAGAGCAAAGACATACTCTTAAAAAAATACAGATGCAAATATAGAATGACCTTTTGAACATCTTACCTTCATGTTTATGTCTTCACAACCTAGGAGTGAAATAAATATCTTTTTTTCCGTAGCAAACTCAAATCCTTGCCCTCATTCAGAAGAGTGACAGGGTTATCACAGATGGCATTCAAAGGCAACCCAGTTTCCAAGCTCTAGTCCACAAATGCTTTACTAGTCTGTATTTTTTGTTTGACATCTGACCTAAATATTTATTTGTTCATTAAGTACTGCAGTGGCCTAAACTGATGTCAGTTATTCCCAACCACCAACCTTCAGTTTATGTACTGCAATTCACTGCAAATCCTAGAACAGGATGGAAGAGGCTTGTTATCTTCAAATCCTATGGGAAGGCATTGTTAGTTCCTAAAACCCTCCAACTTCAGATGACAAGTGTTCCCTGAAAATGATCTGGAAAATACCTCTCACAGCAACGACCATCTTACCTCCCTATGGGCTGTATAACTCAAATGGGGAATTTACCTTTGCCACAAAGGAAGCCCCACTGATGCTACCCATAACTGACACGTCAGGCAGGGCACCTCCGTAACAAAGCAGTTAGTGTAGGGAATCTCACTCTGCCACAGACTTTTGGACTTAATGATCTTTTTTTTTGCCAACCTAGTTGATTTTAGGATTCCTGTGCTCCTGTTCTATATCCAGCAAATAAGAGTATTGCTATTTATTTCCCCTCACCCTCTGTGTAAACTGCAACTGCGACAGACTTACCTTACTACTTATGTAAGAGCATCACCTACAACAACAAGGCTGTGATCTCAGCTAAGGTCTCCAGGCACTAACACAATGCAAAAAATAAACTAGAAAACTGGAGCAAAAACTTTCTATATGAAAAAGCAAAAGCAGGCAGCTGTTAAAAACAAAATAAAAACCCACAGAAACAAACCAATACCAAACCCCAGATAAGGGTGGGCATCACTCAGCTGTAAGACAGAAGGAACAAACCTCAGCACAAAAGAGGTCAGGAAGAAATGACTGCAGAAAAGAGTTTCACAGTTACGCAAATCTTTCAATCTTGAAAACCTGAAATGCCTCACCTAATAAGCAATTAAAATGAAAACCTTACTTTTAAAAGTTTAATTAATGTCAACTCTAAGGCCCCACCTGGAATTAGAAATAAAATCCATCTAAAGAATCAGGAAAATGGCCTCAGCACACATCCTCATGTGAGACTGCAAACTGCAACAGCAAAAAAAGGCTAAAGTCCTGGGATCCCTAGAGGTGCAAAATTCAGGATGGATCCTGTCTGAATGTAGAGGAAGTTCCATCCAAGGCTTTTCTGCTTGTTTTTAGTCAAGAGTAAACTGCAGAGATTCTTTGCATACAAGAACACCATTCAGTTTAGTCTTGGCCTTCTCAACATTCAGCTCCCACTCTTTCCCCAGATATTCACTGAGAGCAGATGAAGTTTTTAAAGACCTTTTTCGAGATAATCCCCCAACAAAGATTTCTAACAACTCTAAATGGCTTTGCTAGTAGTTAGAGTTGCAGGGATACATCTCTTATATCCAGCCCTAAGGCAAAATCTGTTCTGTTGTTGTACTCCTCAGATCCCCCAGCCTATAACATCGTTCCTCCATCTAATGTCCCATTTATAAATTCCACACTCATTTTGTACTCCTCCCAACAGCCTGGCAAAGCACCATTAAACATAGTGAGGCATCAAGGAGGCAACTTAGAGAGAGGGGAAAAAAGCTCAGGGTATTCAATTTTTTATTTCCCTTATTTTGATTGAAGCTCCCTCCCTTGCATTCCACAGGGAGAAGTACATTATTTTTATATTAAAGCTAACAGTGTTTCGCCTCATAATTTTTTAATCATTTATTTTAGTGCTTAATTATCTCAGGGAGTAAATATCTTCCTTATGTATTCTCCATCTCCACAAGACAATGTTCCTCAGAGTTTATAAATCAATGACTCTTTGGAACAGGAGAACACCACAAGTGGAAACACACAGGCGAACTGCCTATTACAAAAAGGAAACCATCTCACCAGCCAGAGCAGGGCCCACTGGGTTTTAGATTCTGGGGCAATAGCAAACTGGTCTGCTGGCTCTTGCACTTCCCACTACCATCAAGCTGTGGATGTGCACGGAACATGAACTGGCTTTTGCTGGAAGCAGACAGCAGCTTCCCAAACAGCCAAAGGCCAAAAATTCAACCAATTTTACACTTTTATCTGGGGAGAGTTATAATCAGCACAAACAAAAAAAAAACCCTCAAAACCTACACTGAGCTCTGCAGTACCATCTGGATTTTGACCGTGAAAGTTTATTAAGGATTCTGAAGGATAGGAAATTGAAAACAAAAACAACTATCAGCAGTTTTAATTGCAACCATGACTATTTTGGTAAAAAATATGTTGTTTTTTTTTTTTTTTTAAACAAAGGCAGAATTGTGTAAGATTAGAATTCCTGCGAGTTGTTGGGTAAGACCCAGCACAAAAGTGGAGTTTTAAAGATTTCAGTCATATCATCTACCCTAAATATTGTATCAGATCTGTGCCATCATAATACAGGTATAACCCACCTGAACAAATAAGACAAGAATCACACAATGCCTCAGCTTGAATGTGTCACACAAAATAAAAGATGGGTAATTGAAGTGTTGTTACAGAAAAAAAATTAAGGAAAAAAAACGGAGTTAAATTTGGGAGCCGCAATTTATCTTTACTGTACCACTGCATCTGAAGGTTTGTGTACATGGGGAGCTTGGCAGAGGGATAACCAAGTGCAAGAGTGGTGAACATTAACCCGCCTTACTAGTTCTATGTGTGGATGTATGGCACAGAGCACGCCATACTCTGGGTTGACAGAGAAAAGCATGCTATCAGACTGAAACAAACTTTGAGTTTAATCTGTTCATATAAGGATAGATTCCTAAAATCCACAGAGATTCACTCAACTTTGAATTGATGAGTCATGGCAAGCTGTAACATCAGTTTATCTTAAGCTAAGACATCGCAGAGGAAAAAGCAGCTTCTTGCAGAGGACCACACCAAGCGATACCTTGCAGTACTATGGAACCTCAAAGTGCAGACCCTCTACTGGAATAACCTGCTTCACTGCAAGGTCTAGTGAAGACAATCTAGTGCAACTGCAGGGTGGTGTTATGGCATTCCAGATTCAGGAAATGCGCCCCAACAGCTTGAAACAAACCAGTAAAATCTAATTTTGATGTTGTGCTTATGCCAGGAGCTATTATTTCTCAATCCCTTACAATGGCATCTGTGTTTGACCTCTCCTGCTGTGAACGGTTTGTTGAAGATTTCAATCAGTGGCCACCTGGGAAGAGATGATGTAGTAGGGCAGTTTTCGTTCCTCTCTCCTTAGTAAATCTTCCCCTGACTGACACTGTTTTAAAAATACTTGTCATTGATGGAAGAAGCAAATTCTTTGCAGGTCAGTGAATATGAAAAAAATCCAAGAAAAAGGCAGCATGATCAGTCTCCTCCCTCACAACCAAAGCTGGTGCATATGATACATCCCTCAACACAGCATTGTAAACCTGCTGCATTCGCCTTCCAAAAGGTCATACTGCTTTCTTCATTAGGCTATTAATTTCATACTGCAGTCTGGCTAAAAATCTTCAGTCTTTATTTCTTTAGTATCATGTAACAGCAGCTCTCAGTCAGTGACAAACACACTGTTCATAGCTCAGTTTTATTGCAAAGTTATTGACCATTGCCTCAGAAAATTGAAGAAATCTGCCAGACCACTAACTCCGTTCTATATTGCTACATCCTTGGGACTTCATTGCCCAAACAGTTACTTTATTGTTAAAGCTGTTCAATCCCCAATCATCCAGCATTCATGAGAAATAAAATACTCTTCCAATCAATTACATAATGCTACTAGGAAAAAAAGCCTTTTTCTTGTAGGTTGAAGGGAACAACTTCTTGGGCAAACTGCCGTACCAGCTGCAAGCTCAGATGGGCAATGCAACAGATGAAATTTGTTACTGTACTTTGAGGGTTGAGATAAGTGCTTCTTTTCAGTCTGACCAGAAATTTTATTTAGTTTCAGCTGTTCTTGAATCATCTGAACACTTTTACTCTCCTAAGTTTGTTAGGAATTCTAATTGTTTTTTTTAGCCAAGCTCTAGGAAAAGAACCCCACCGAAATATCAGTCTGGTAGGGTGATCTATTTTCAGAGCTGGAATCCAAAGTCACAAGGATATATTCCAGTAAAACTTTTTGGCCTACAAGGATTCTGAGAAGGGACATTTCATTAGGGACTGTAGTGATAGGACAAGGGTTGATGGGCTTAAACTCAAACAGGGGAAGTTTAGCTTAGATACAAGGAAGAGCTTCTTTACCGTAAGGGTGGTGAGGCACTGGAATGGGTTGCCCAAGGAAGTTGTGAACGCTCCATCCCTGGCAGTGTGCAAGGTCAGGTTGGATGGAGTCTTGGGTGACATGGTTTAATGTGAGGTGTCCCTGACCATGGCAGGAGGGTTGGAACTACATGCTCTTAAGGTCCTTTCCAACCCTAACTATTCTGTGATTCTAAGACATTCTGGTCTTAACCTAGTTAGGTGGCTGAATCCACTAGTGCCCCTGTTTAAAACTGACCATAATACCATAGTGAATACCATCCCCAGGCATATCTCAGTCAGTTCATAACAGAGGGACAATCGCCTCTGCCAGGATGCACCACTTACTATGTCCCCATTCCTTACAAGTAGGTATTTCCTTATGAAGGCATTATGACATTTAAAAATCTTCAGTGAACACATTATTCTCTGTGTAATACAAGACTGAAATAATGACTGATGTGAGGCTATCACTATTCACACTGGAGCACTGATTTCCCATCATTCTTCTCCTGCTTTCTAGGAAGAGGATTATCAGCATCTATCTTCCATACAAGCAGAAATAAAAGACTCCACCCTATCTGCAGCGGGAATTCTAATCTTATGTCCCAGTGTGGTCACACCATTAGAGAACAGTTTCCCAAAAGAAACTCATGTTCTGGTAACAACACCATCATACTAAAGGACAAGTACCAACAGAACAGCAATAAAGCTAAATCAAAGTGTCACAAACAGGAAAACAAAAACAAAACCCTGGAACCCAAGAGTCACACATTTATCTGTAGCCAACTAAAAATGCCTTCAAATCAAAAAGTCACCAATTTCTTTTGAAGTCCTCTCTTTCTCAGCATTTCAGACTGCTCTACCTGCTTCACTTGATAATGCTCTCTGGAACTGTTTCATCCTTGTAGGAAATCATCATTCCTCAAGAACAATGCTGTTCCCAACCTGCCAACATCCCCCCTTCCACCAAGTTATTACAACTCTTGTTCCAGTTCTGTATGCCTGTGTGGAGCTTGTTACAAAGCAAGGGAAAGATTACTTGAACATCAAGGCCATAGACCATGAAGAATAGTGCCTCTGTAAAAAGGTGACTCCTTGTTCCTTGCAACAGAATTTCAAAGAAGTTGCAGTTCTGTTCGAGAGTGCAACATACATTGAGCAACAGTGAAGTAGATGCTGAATAAAACAAATTAAAGTTTGCAGAGATACAGGCAAATCATTTGGATTATTATTTCTAAGAGGAATACACACTTGTATACCATTCTATGAAAACTATCAAGCATTGCTACTACAGTCAGAAACAGGAAGCATTTTTAAGTGTTGGATCCTGCAAAGTAGGAAGTACTCTGACAGAATGGGCTTAAACTCCATGCGAACGTTCACTGCAGAAAGACAAAGTAGTTAATGCTTTACTGAAACAGAGCCTGGAAGCCTTTGCAAGAGGCAATGTTAAAGCCTGTCCATCAAAGCATATCTTAGCCTCTTTTTCTTCCATCATGCTAGACTGCTCCTCTTGAGCAATCTTGTAATCCATCTTGCAATTTCTCCATTAACTCCACAATGAAGTTTCCATGACCCAAGTAGGATAAGAAGAAAATCTAATGAAATGCAGTACAAAATTCATCCCAGAAGGGTCTCCAAATACAATGCTGGTTCAGAAAACAAGAAACACATCTGCAGAACTATCCTCAGTTAAGAAGTATGCTCCATCTTGAGTGGTGAACCACTTGGACCAACTCAAAGAATTGTCACACAAGGGTTTCAAGGACTCACGCTTCTGATTTTACCTACAGTAGGGCAGCAAATCTGGATAAAAGACTTTGTACCCACGAACACGGTATCCCAGAGCAGGTACACACTGATAAGTGTACGATTGGACTATTCGCCTGTTGTGACCAGTACAGGGGTATTTATGTTGTCAATCAGATGTTACTACACCACAATGACTTTATAATATGGGCTCTCCACACAAGATCTTTCACACAGGAAGAAAATGTTTAATTTTACAGACAAATTTAGAAGTTACAAACATTCAGAAGTGGTCTTCTAGAAAGGGAGCTCTTGTTCCACCAAAGCAACTGGCACCACAGAAAGGTGTTCTCGGTCTTAACATGAGCCACTATCAGAATCTTCAAAAGCAGGGTAATAAAGTAAACCCCAAATGAATCCATCCATTCCACAAACCTGCCTGTCAGCAGCGCCTTGTGATCTACCATAAATGGTAAGTCTGAAAGTTGAATCATGACATCAAAGGACTTCCATGTCTGCAGTGAGAGCAGGCATCTGATCTTTGTATGCATAATCTTACAGGCATGACTTCAAGGATCATTGCAGGTCACATATTCATCCAGCACTTTCCATACTTTAACTGTTATTTGACTTGATGGGTTTGTAACTGCTCATCCCTGATACACACTTAGTGGATGCAGATTGTACTCCCAGTTGCTGTATCAATCCAGTTGGTGAATGGGCCTGATTATCAGTCAGATAAGGTCCTTTTCACAACAGCGCTATAGCCTGATGACACAATATTTTCTATTAATATCCCATTTTAATGAAGTTTAAAGAAACTTTTGTAAATTAATCATTGATGCCAGAACAGACTACACCTCATCACTGGAGAGAGATGAACAATCCTGAAGTCATTTTATTATTCCCATTGACAGACAGATAAAGAAATAATTTAAATAAAAGGGCTGCAGAGGAACACACACCCCTTTACAGTACCAAGTGATACAAAAATGATCAGAGAAAGAGCATATAACAAAGGCAAGTTCCTACCTGAAAAGGCAGCAAAGTAATAATTAGAGAAAATTATTAAGATAAAAGGCATTGTTTCACACAAGACCCGATGTCAGCCTGAACATGAAAGAGCAAAGCAGTGATGGGCACCACAAAGTTAAGAAAAACAGGAAAAAAAAAAACAACAACCAACCCACAGTTACATTAACTAGTGGGGAACAGGAAAGAAAATTCTTCTGACACTCCAGATGCAAAGCATCAATAATCACACAGGGGGCTGCCCAAAACTATCAGCTGCATGTGATGCAAGGAGTAAAAAGTACTAGACACCATAAGATGCATCACTCCCTCGCGTGTGCCATTGCTTACAGTAGTGAGCTTTTGTCTCTGACTCACTGGGCCATCTTGACACACTCCATCTCTTTGCCTTTTCTGGAGTTTTGATGCATTTATTTAATGAACCATTAAAAGACAGAATCTCTCTTCAGTGAATATAGTACTAGCCCAGGTGCTGTCCACTATGGCTCAAGGAACCCCTATGGTCAAATGGCTAAGAGCCAAGGGCTTCAGTTTCTAACATACTGAAAGATTTCTCAGACTTTCAATGGCAATAGTTTGTGTCCTCCCTCCCCTCCTATGCCTCTAACTGTGCAGAAAGAAAGGCATTATGATTTCAAGTAGTTAAAGAACAAAACCCACAAAAAAGAAAGCTGAAATTCTTGCCAAGAGTATCTTGACTTAAATACCCTTTCCAGTGTAATTATGCTCAGGAACCAACAAAAGGAAAGTAAGGTGGGGTAGTGGGCAAGTGCAGAGTGTGCCAGCAGCCTGACATCAACTGTCAAATTCTTCATAAGAGGGACAGAAATACACGACTGTGCAGTACAGCATAGCCTTATACTGCTTAAATATACAATCAGAAGTCAACCAGATTCTGCCTCAAATATTCGCCTAACCCCCCCCTTCATTTTCTGGAAGGATACCCAGCCATTATCTATGGGAGGAAAAAAATTCTAAGCATTAAATTAACACCTGACTCAGCAAAAGTAACAGGCCAGTTTCTGTTGCCGGTCTTTCATGAGACAAGCCATGGCTATAGATGCTAATCCAATTCCCGTGGAATGCGAACTGCAGCACAAAAGTGTTTGTGGCTGCTGGCTGATCATTCTCTTCCCCCAGAGTACGTTCCTTTAAAATGAATTTTAAATTTGTAAATCCATATTGTGCCTCTACATCTTGCTACAGTCTCTATCCCCAACACTGAATTTGTACGACCAACAATCACAGTATTGATCGTCTATTGCTACATTCGTTAACAAGAGAAAAAGATTCATTTTTTATAAGTCTTATTTAAATAACACCACAGTGATGGCACATGCAGTAAATTTCTGGAAATGTCAATAAAACTAGTAATATTTCACTAAACATACAAAAATTTTGGATTCTTAAAAGAAAGTGCAACTTCTAAATATTTAAGTGTGTTTTCAGAAAGAAGTGAAGATATTAATCTCTGCCCACGGCAGCGGGGTTGGAACTAGATGACCTTACGGTTCTTTCCAACCTTAACTATTCTATGATTCTATGATCTGTACCTGAAAAGTCTGGAACTGGAGGACGCTATAGAATATATGTAAATTATATACACATATATGCACAAGCACAGATACAAGAATGTATGGCTGCTTCTTGGCTATTTCTACTCTTCACTGTGATCTCTGGTATAGACACACTGTGAACACAGGAATACATGTTGCCCTGAATCTATACATCCTCCTTCTTTAAAGTTCCAGGCAACAAAGGTTTAATTCCTGTCCTATAATGCTGCTCTAAAATAATACATGCAGTCCAAATCTCACCAGCTTTCCCTCCAAACCAACTGTTATTAACAGAGATGAACAAGAACCTTCTTGACATATTCTTATTAGCTTCTGAATCACAAGGTCGTTATCCTTCACATGAAGTTTTCTTTGTACATCCATAACCCTGACACATTCCTGATCCTTTTCATCTTGCCATCTAAACAGGAAGCTAAGGTGTCTCAGAGAAGAATTTGTCTGAAAAAAGGCATGCAAACATCAGTGTAACTAAACAGGCAGGTTTTCAGGAGTCTTATTCCAACCACTGAATGACACCAAACTTCTAAAAGGCCTGTAGCATGCTTAAAGATGCTCAGCTATCTCTAATAGCATCAGGCATGGCATTTTGTCTGCCTCTGTGTATGCCAGAGAGAAAAAATGGATACATAATTTTTCCTAAAGGAAGTTTTGCAGAGCTAACAAAAGCAGCAGTGTGTGCAGCTAGCTATACCTCAGTTGCATCATCATCCCCAGGAGTATCCATGATAATCCACTCCCAGATCATGACTGAGCAGAAGAGATGATCTAAAAACTTGCTGCTAAGCAGCTCCTCTCTTCTCATTCCTCTTTTGTTCCTCTCAGTTGCAAAATCATGCTCTCTCTACTCGCCATTCTCTAGCCACCCACTGAATGGTCATCTTGTCTTTCAGGTGAGATCACTCAGCTCATCTACATTGGCAACAACAATCTGCTTTTTCCTGGCTCATAAAAATCTTTCTAGACTTAAAATACCTTTGAAAGTCTGACTTACTGTTCTAACAGAGCTGTGAAATACTATTATTTCTTTAAAAACAATGCTAGTTTGCAATTTGACAGGTGATTTTGTAATTAAGTATTTTGCCCTTTAGAAATATACATGGCATATTACTTTACCTTTATTTCCAGCACAAGACCACAAAGAATATTAAAGCAATGTGCTATTCTCTCAACTCTCTCTACAGCGTAAGAGACAGAAAAGGTAAGAGCAGTGAAACTATCATTTTATAGCCCCATAACAACTTTCTTCCCTATGCAGACAAACTGCAAAGGGTGGGAACTCCTGAACTTACCCAGTATTCATCCAAATAAATCTAGGGAAAGTTCTTCGGTTATACAGATCTCCAAAGTCTTATTTGGAAACTGATTACACCTTTTCAAATCACTTTCTTTCTCTTCCTTCCCATACCTATTTGAAAGTGGTTTATAGATACGCTGATACTGATAGAGATGCTACAGCATTTGACACTCTGTAAACACCTAAAAATAGAAAGATAAGCAAGACTTTTTTTGTCTTTTTGCACCTGATGGTCTCCAGTGTTTTCTTTGGCACTTCCTGGGAGTTCATTCTGTCAATTTTGAGCCAGTTTCACATCTCCTTGAAGATTCTAAAGGTCATATTAATATCTGCCTCAGCTAAATACCTTGTTTTCTTGAAGCCCGACTAGAAATTGGAATGTTATACTTGGGTGTCACAGTCGGAATCCCCTGAGGAGGATGCCATGACACATGGAGCCAAAAACTCTGGCTATTTAATTGCAGTAAAGTTCCTCCTGGAAAATGTGGAGGATATTTGAAATTCAGCAGCAATAAAGACTGCAGGGGAGCTGTACAAGAAGCACTGAGAGCTCAAGATTATTTTCCCCTACCCTGCAATTATCTTGGATACTTAAAAATCCCTGCTACTTGGACATGAATAGTTTTGCATTCTAGTCCCACTGAGAAGCTTTGAACAAAAGATTTTAGAAGCACTGGTGAAAAACACACAATAGAAACCTCAGAAACAATAATCCTACATTTAAATCAAATTACAGATACACTTCCTGCCAAACAGGTCTTCCACTTACAAAGAGCACAAACTGAAGCCCTTGTCATAGCAACCACTTAGAGGCTGGCTCTCTGATCATACACAACAATTGTCCCCATGAGTGTCACATACTTGCACATGTGAATCCATATGTACATTTGAAATAGTTTATTTTTAGCATCCATGTTTGTGTGTATTTAAGAGCAAATCCTACTGCAAGCAAACCTATTAAGTCTGCACCAAGTGGATTCTACAACTGTATAATTGACAGATGTTTCACATCACTGCTTGTAAATAACAGATTAAAAGAAGAGGTTCTCTAATTGAATGTCTACAGAACAAAGAGCAGTATCTACTAGACAGAGCAAGACAGATGGTAGGATTTCTCTGCAAGCAGAAAACCAGCACAAAGGCATTACCCAATTTAAGTTGCATTTGGAACATCTGCTGGTCACTACATTTTATTCAGTGGGGCTAATTTATAGACTGAATAACTGATTTTTCCGCTGCCCAGCTAAACTAATCAAAACCCAAAACCAATTCTCTCAGGTCAATCTGAAGGGAGATTTAGGTTTTTACATTGCATCACTATAAAAGGAAGAAAACAAACGCAAAAAACCCCAAAACAAACAGAAAACCCACACAAATCCCACACCATAATAAAACCTTCAGAATGGTTTTAAAATTTAAAAAGAAAATTAACACTTCTAATCTTTCTTCTCAAACTCTTACTTTTTGAATATTACTTTCATAGGGAAGCTATTCTGTGTCTCCATTTTAATCCACAGCCTTTCTATTCAATTGGCATGTATAAGAAGTATTGGAATTTTTTTCATCTAGTACATTCATAACAAAGGCAGATCATTTAAAACTTGACATTAGCCATGCTTAGGGAAGCACTCTTAAACATACAAGCTATCTCTCATTAGTGTATTTAGATAATAATCAACTCAGTAGATAAATGGAATAAAGTTGAGCAAATATTTCTATGCCTAGTTACCAAGATCCACAAATCACTACCGGCTGCTGTAAGGATTAAACCTGTATTTGGAAGACAACAAATATACAATTAAAAACAAACAGAAAATTACTGATTACTGAATGTGATTTATGTTACTATTTCTAAGCTTCTTTACATATCTATGTTATGCATTGAATAAATACTTAAGATCCCTTTCCTGGTCCCTGAAAAATGGTTTGAGTTGATCAAACAAATCACAGACTGTATAGACATTTACTGCCTGGCACTTTAGGAAATATCCAGGAATAAATCAACCAAGACAAAACACTGAAAGTGAAGGAAAGCAAAAGCATTAAAGTGACACATTAAAAGTGCTCTCCCAAATTGCACATAGTTCACAGAGGTGCCACATATAAAATTTAAGACTTGAGGGTGTTAAATTGTATAAACAGCAAGTAGTATCATTGGTACCATATCAGAAGAACTTCTAATCTTAAGTAATTTTGATACCTTACTATACTACCTGAAGAAGACAGATCAAATTCACTGGTAATACCTTGGGAGGAGATACCTGTAATAGGTGAAGAATCTCATATCGTGTACAGAAATAGGAGAAATGCTCCCAATAAAAAGTTCATCAGATAAAGTGCATGCAGTACCCTATGGGAATCAGCAGTGCAAGCAGTTTGTATCTAGTCCTTCCAGGTTGTTATGTCTCTGCTGCATGTGCATGCCAGTCCTTCCTCAGCACAGAACAATTAAATTCTGTCTACTTGTTAATGCAACACCAGCTAAAAAATAAAATACCTTGAGCACCTCAGCATTTTTATTGTTTTCTGCCTACTGCTTCCCTATATCACCCAAAATCCACAATTACCTTCTACTGAGACCATATCAGGACCCACAAGCTACTTCTGAACAGCAGAACATGCAAGGAAACACACCACAGTGGCCATCATCAGCACTCTCCTATGAGCATGGAAGAGGTCAGTATTTCACAGACGGTGTGAAACAAAACCCTTCTCTCTCATGTTAGCTGAAGATTTCAGACTGTTTTTTTCTGCACAGTACCTGTGGTTTTGTTTTGGGAGGGGGCTGTTCTCTTTGTGGTTGTTGTTGCTTTTTGTTCGTTATTTTTTTAAAGTAGTGATCCTGTCAGGATGTTCCAAATTATTTACATTTAAGAGAATGCACAACCATCATACGCACTTACTGTCAGCTCTACTTTCTGGAAAGAGGACTCTTCTCATTTTCCCAACAGAGTACAACGTGATCCCTGCTTAGGAACATGCATAATTCCATAGGCTGAATAACTGAAGGCAGCAACAGATCACCTTTCCTCACAAATACAAAAATATCAACTCCCACCCTTGTTCATGCAGAAACATCCCTTAGGGCTTATGCCCTCTGGTTTCTTTCAGTCTCTTTAAAGGTCACAGTCTGACATTTCAACACTGTTAGAAGCCATATAGGAAGTCTTCCTTCTTATATGTGTGTCCCTACTTAAGTATTATTCCCTGGTAGTCACAAGGGCCAAAGCAACAAATTACTTCTTTGTAAAAAGACTTGATCTGGTAACTGCGCTTGGAGATTGATTAAAACTAAGTCAAGGCAGCTCAGCTGAAATATGCTAGATGGAGAGAGATTAGCCATAAAACCAACAATCCGCAGGAAACCTGAAACTAAAATAGAAGATGCACCTTTCTTTCTCCTACTTAAGTCGAAAAACAAAACCACAGACGAAGTCAGTCTCATTCATAGGCCAGAGCAGCTCAGCTCTTTTCTATCACAGCAAGTTGTTTATTACCAGTTACGATTAATACTTCAATTTAAACAGAATTCTCCTCTCTCCACTAAACCATGACCAAAAAATGCACGCCACCACCCCCAGAAAACAACTTACTTTCTTTATAAACCAGGATTTGAAGCTTTTACATCCCACCTTGTCCTTCCAAATCCATTTTAAGTGGTGACTGAGGTCACCAGACAGCATGAACTGCTCTTTAAGTGAAGAGGGAGACTGAGGGGAGAAACTCTGTATTTAATTAGAACCCACACCAGGGGATGGTTTGGCTAATTGCATAACTTAGCAAAACCCCAAGGCTGCTCCAGATTAAATTAGTTTGTGAAAGCTTTCTACAAGCTTTTATGCTCTTACAGTACTCAGAATGTTATGTGCTCCAGTAATGCCTTTCCTGACTGATATTACCACCTGCCCAAAGTTCTGAGTCAGAAAATCTCCTATGAGATAATTTTTCAGAAGGGTCTACCTCCTTACTGGAACATCTAGCACTGAGCAGCCACAGCAACCGGGAAGTCAGGGAGCCACCTTCCCAAATCCTTCTGAAAGCATTTTAACAGGGAACAGCTGCGGTTGTGGGGGGTTTATTGCTTTTTATTTTTTGATTGTAGGAAAAACTGCAGAAAGGTTGTTGGAAAATTTCTGCAGCTGTAATTAGGGAGTCTATCAAATATGTTGCCAATTAGCTTAATTGGTGTACAGGCTGAGTGAGACCTGTGGAGAAAAGGTTTCTCATTACTTAAGGGGGTGGGGGAAGAAAGAAGTAAAGACCAAAAGTTCTCATAAGCTTGCTAAGAGGAAGAGGAGCAGAGGAAGTTTTTGACTGCTTCTCATGATGAAGTAGCAGTTCTCCAAGTATTTAAAGAGAATTCTCTGAAGAATGGTTTCAGCTGCACCTTGCTAAATCCCACACAAAGTGCTGGGATAATGATGATTTCTAGCTGGTTCTACTGGATTCCATCACAAGAGCTAAAGCTCTGATTGGATTGTAAAGATATTCAGCTTTATCAGGACAGATATAAGAGCTGCAATCTTAGGCACTGTGTACCTTCCAGTACCAGGAATACATCACAGGATTTCTAATACTGCCCAGTGCCTATTAGTTCTGGAGTGATGGACAATGAAAAGGCTACAGTGAAATAGTGAAGAAGGATTTATGTTGCTTTTAAAACAAATTTCAAAAGGTTCACCAATAAGGCAAATGTCAAAATATATTGATCTCTTTGGTGAGCACTGTAGATTTGCTGGGTATCACCTCCTGGAGTGTGTACATACATGTTCACACACAAACACTCCCATGGTAAACGTGCTAAGTAATACACAGCATTAAATCACTATCCAAACTATAATTTTGCACAGGAGTAGAAATCCTAACCTGTTCCTATTATTCTGTCTTATCTACATGAACAGCAGATTGTATGTATACACATAAAGTGTATAAAGTATCAAAAGTAAAGCAAAGTACAGCTATATAGCTTTTGAAGCCACATGCCCTGCCTGTGACTTCAGTGACAAGAGACTTCAGTGCCATGCAGCTTGGTTGTGGTTAAATTCATTCCAAGGAAGCCAAGAGTGAACCAAACAGCTCGGCAAGACTTAGTTGGCATAAGATCAAGCTCAGACAAGCAGAACGTTAAAGCTGACAGTGCCCCATGATCATACTCAGAGTCTATTTCGCCACATCTTTAACTATTTTTAATTTATGCCCTGATTTAAGTGCAGCTCCAAGCAATGGAATTTTTCTGGGATTGCCCAGACATTTGATCTTTGCATCTCAAGAGAATACATGAAATTTCATGTCAAACCAAATCTACACTTTTTTATCTTAAACCTACAACTATGTCCAAACACAGTCACGATCCAGAATCAAACAGCTCCTCTTTGCCTCAAACCTTAACTAGGATGGCCTCTCAGCATTAGTATTCTGCATTCATAAGAAGTCAGTGAACTAAAAGAAAACAATGTCTGAAGAAAAAGAATCTAATCAAAGCTACAAACCATAGGGGCTTTGTCTCATGGCTAGTGTCTCCTGACCAAAATACAGCTTAATTCACATCACTGCTTCAAGTACTTAATGATTTTCAGTCTTTTATAGTGCAGATCAATTAGCACATCATGGTATCGTGGTGAGATTAAGTTTAAGTAAAGTTGTTCCCCTGTGTTCATTAGCCTATAGGAAGGTTTAGTCTCTGACGAATTTCCAGTGTGCAGGTTTTAGCAGCATACATTACTGATCAGAGACAGAGGGTAACCTTTAGGAAAAATGTTTCAAGTATCAGATTTTCATGCCAATAATAAAGCCAAGCAATCTTTTTATAAATAAAGTTAAAGGAAAATACAATAAAAATGAAGCTATGTATTCCTGTACCCCAGTGAAAACTTTGTACTAATGGAAAAAATAAATGCACAGCAAGTTTTTATTCACAGCCCTCATATCTAAAGGTCACATATATCCTACTCAAAAACACACTACAGTGCTTACTAAATGCAGACATGGAAATGAGCCTATCAAGAGCAGAACAGCACTTACTAATGCATAGCACACATTTCTGTCTGTAAGTAAAACTGCAATGAAAAGAACTAAAGGTAAAGGTACCACAATTAGGTAAAAGAATAATAAATATCCTCCCTATATTATTTTAATACTCCTTTGAAAATTTTACATCGCTCAATTCTGCAAGAAATTTCAGAGGGGCTGTTGGGATTTTGACCTTTCTTGGCAGTGTTACTTTCCTGATGAAGGTCTGTGCATTAACGGGTAACTACTCCCATTCATACAAATAATGTCCATTTTAAAGTTTCAGCTGCAGCGTAACACCTAATCTGAACTGCTGTCTGTGAAAAGAGTGGATTCAGCACATCTTATTTACGTGCTTATCTAAATAGGAGGAAGCCACACAATATAATTTAATGTACAGAGCAGTTTGCTAATAGGGAAACTATGCTCTGAGCAGCTTTTACTCAGAAGGTTTCTGTAGCTTGAAATCTCAACACTTAATACAGCAGAATTTAATTTTCTGGGGCACAGTTTCTCACTGACACAGGTGCCCTTATAGGAGAATTTACAGTGTCCATTATCTTCTCAAGTAGGAAGCACAAGAAATGACCAAGCAAGAAAAGACATTATAAAAGACTCCACTTAATCTGAGATTTGTGGGAGTAGGGTTCCAGTTAAACATCAAAAGCTAAGTTCAAAGTCCTACTGAAACAAGACCTGCAGTTGATAGTGTGTAACTCCAGGAGCTGCCCTGCCCATTTAGACAAATCATGACTGGAATTTCTACACAGTCATTACACAGCACCATTTATCTTGCTTAGTGTCTCTGAGTAATGGAGAGGACACAGACACTGACAGTCTACAGAAGATTCATTACCTGGGCCACTGAGGAGAGGAGTAAAGAACAAACACAACGCTTTTCATCTCACTTTGACAGAATGGCAGAGGAATAAGTAAAACATGGTCAATACACTCCTGGGAATACCTGACTGTCAGTTTGCTAAGAAGTATGCACACTTTTTGCCTGAGGCTGGAAAAGCAGCTCTTAATTGGAATCAGATTGTGACCACCACACTCACAAAGCTCCTGCTTTGTGAGCAGTTCAACAGATCTCAGCCAGGCCACCTGAGAAGTAAGGTACCAGTCTATTCTGATTTCTTCACAGTTAGGTGGTCTTTTCCTCTCTTTTGGGCACTAACAACCTTTCAACTTTGCACCGGGGGATGAAGTGTGCTGGACTGTTCTCTAGCCTGCCACGGGCAATCAATGTAAAATTCCCCATGTCAAGCTCAGCAACAGGTTTCACTGCAGAATAGAAGCATGAGTCAAAGCTCCACTTCTCAGGAGGCCTTCAGTTACCAATGTCTGCTTCCAAACAGTTCAAGGCTGTAACTTTCAATCCCTTATTTTATGACAGAAAGACCCATCAAGATGCAAACAGTACAGCAAATCAAGACAAAAATCTCTGTGTAATGGAAGTACACAAGTTGTGACTTCATCACACTGAGACACCACATAATCCACAAAGACAGTATAAACATACTTTTTATAGTAGGAATCACTAAAGAGATGCAGGATTATTTCTACTGAAGTTGACATCCTGTTATTTGCCTGCTTGACTTCCTTCCCTGGTCCATGCAGGTCTCCATAACCACAAAGATGTACGACTGCTACTGAAACCAGCTCACTGGGCAGGTTCAGCAGGAGCTCAGCCTGAACTGGCTGACATAACCAGATACCGGGAGGTCCTGCTGAGGTGCAGAAAGGAGTTGGTAACTTAAGGATACTTAAAGGTAGAACTTGGAGGTCCTAACAGAAATGTCCGAAGAAACAACAGAATGAGGAAAAAGCTTAAACTGAGGTTTCTTCTGTCTCTGTTTAAGTTAATAAGAAAGGAACATCACAATGAAATAGGCAATTTAGGATAAGACACAGCGCATATAAACTGCATTAATTTACATGTAATTGCAGTACACAAAACATTTACAAGCACAAATACTCACTGAACTAAGAAAAGAACTCCAGTTCTAGACAGGAATAGGTAAATCCTGCCAACCTAGTTTCCAAACCTCACACATGGAATCTACCCTTACAGAAGTAGATTCAGTGTTGAAAAATAGCAGCAGCAGTTTGCTTTAACGACCCACTAAGTAAAGAAGCTCCTGAATGCTGGTAAATGCCATCCTGGGTGGGGAAACTTACTCTGCTTGAAACAGGACAAATTACTGTTAGCTGTGTAGAGCTCTTAGGAAGTTTGAGTCCCTGTCACAGATTCCGCTGTTGCCAGCACTCTCTTGGAAACCAAGGCTAATTAACAAAGGAAGCAAGAGCAGGATCATATTTAAAGGTGTACAGGTAGATAAATATACTTTCTACATGCTGGAAAAATTCAAAAGCTGAAAAGGATAAAACCTACCACAAGCCAGCATGCAGTGGCAATCTGTCAAAGGTGCTCTGACTTCATTATCACCTCCAAAGTACAGTTCTCCCATTGTGCTTCAGCCATGAATGTAGCACAGGGAGATTTCAAAGCAGGCTACATAAAACATTTTCTTGGCAAAGATCCATGGCTTTATGCTGTGAACCATCTTTTACGTTATGTTTGGTTTCACTGCTCCATTCTGATTTTAACAATACTGTGGATAATAAATGAGTATGTTTCACAACTTGGTAAGATAACCAAAATGCCAACCTCTACCTAATGAGCCTTATAATTGAGTTGTAATGAATTTTATGTAGTGCAGTGTAACTTGAATGGTGCAAGAGGCACTGGAAAGGTATTTAGGAGGGAACAGTTCTAACACCAGAAGAGACAAAAATAATCACTAGTTTACTCACATATTTGTTATTCCTGACAGCGTTCAATTTAAGACCATGAGATTATTCATGTGAGTAAATCTGTTACAGAATTAAGGCTGCAGAAATAAGCCCCAAGAGGTAAAGGTGACAGTATTTAGAAAGCTCTTCTTCGTGCAGTATCTAGCTAGAACCGTGTGACGCACTCCTGTGAAGAAGGGGTTTACTCTAACATGACATGAAAGCCTGGGAGTTCTGAAAAAGCTAACAGCCACTTATAAACATATTTTTTACTGCTCAGGCTTCAGGGATAAAAGTGAGAAATCTCTATTCTTTTTCTTGTTTCTCTCTCTCTTTGATGAGTATTACCTCACTTGGATTTCACCTGGAAAAGCAATTAAAAATGAAATTAGGTCAATGAAATCAAAGAAATAATTTCAGGTCTCCTAAATTGCTGGCAAACTTTTTAACAAGACGAATGGTAAATGACAACTAACAAATAAGAAGCTTTCACACAAAACATTACTTGAAGCAAAACGCGTGAAATTCAAACAAAGAGCACTTGTGTGAGTACCCAGAATATTCTGAAATACATTTAATGACTTAAGAACAAACAGTGGAAGGTTCAGTATTTGCTCATGGAAGAGTAAATAAAAACAAGCAAAGTAACAAAAATCCCCACTTTTCATTATGTTTTGCCCAAGAGGCACCTGTAGCCATTTTCAAAGAGGGATTTTCAGCTTGTAACCACACATAGCTACCGACACATTCTCAGGAAAAAGCAGTCTCTAAAAACATTTCAGAACTTCATGAAAATTCATGACATACGGAAGGTCTGCAACACTGCTGGGTGGATTTCGGATAGGTTAACCCAGCAGGAGCAGGGGTGCTGTGTAACTACACAAATGGGCTCTGCACTCACTGGTGCTAACAGGCAGCTCAAGCTTTTATTCCTTCCTCCATGCTACTGTCACAGGATTAACCCAAGTTGAAATACTTTGTAAAAATAGTACCGACTACTAAAATCTTATCCAGGTAGGTATTTGCTTAGATATTAGAGCATATTACTACATGGATACTTTTCTGTTTTAGGTTTTTATTACATTCATTTTCTTAATTGAGACTGCACACTGCTGGGTTGCCACAGAAGGCCTCCAGTTCAGTGGGATGCAAAAACATGCCACTAAGGAAGATGATTAATGTCATGGTTATCTTGTTGGCACAAGTCAGGATTGGAGGATCCCAAAAAATTTTGTTGCTCCAAGCTTTCTTGTGTTAAAAGTACAGGGTCGTAAGAGCTGAACACAAACCAGTAATTTCACTCCATGGGAATCTGAGTCAGTATCTTGCCGGGGTCTGCAATGCCATGGAAATTTTGTATTATCAAAGGATTTCAAAGAAAAACTGGATGAAATTCAATTTTATGCAACCATGTGTGCTTTTGACACATGTAATAAAAAAATAGTCTGATCCAAATCTCCACACAGCCAATTAAAAAGAGCTCCAAAGGACTTCATCTTCAGATCAGCTTCTCTGTCTAGATTTTGTGCCATGATAGAAGCCAAGACAACAACTGAAGTACTCTATGAATTCACTACTTTACAGAGAGGTTCTGTGGTGCCAAAACGTGGCATCAATAAGCATCATGTAGCTATGCTGATCCAGGAACAAGAGAGGCAAAAGCAGTAATTGTTCTGACAGGCATGTTCTGAGCTCTGTTGGGACTGCATCTGAAATAAAGGCTTTGTGTGCTGTCTAGGGAATGAGCTGTGCCTTACAGCCAGGAGACACATTTTTTGTATCAGCAAAATATTCAAATATTGGGATCAGGTAACAAGTGATTTACATATACCTCAACTTTCCCAGCAGGCACACTAAATTAAAACCAAAATCTTCCCACTGACACTATCTGTTCTGTTATTAGGAAGTTCCATTTCTGAAGTTCATGAATAGAATACAGTTGGCTTTACTCAGATTTCCTATTTTTTACAAGCCTGACGCTTGGACAACCTGGCAGCTTTTTAGCTCAATCATATAAATGTCTTAATACCCTGCACTGATCTGGAATCAACACAGTTGCAGACACACAGATAAAAAGCACCTGGAGAATTTGTTGGTTGTTATTTCAAGCTGTTTATTATTCCTTGAGGACTCATATGAACACTCAGAACTATCATGCCTGCATTAATACTGCTCTCCTACACCTCTGGGTACAGTAACACTGTACATTAAAGATGCTTTAGAAAATTGTTTGCGAGTTGATATTGCACTGGGATTACTTTGTACGGTCTGCAGCTTTGCACTAAATAAATACTGGAAAACTGCACACTGTGAAGTAGGCTGTTTGAACTCCTCAGTCTGGCCTTTGGAACACAGTTAAGAATAAAAAAAAAAGCATTGATATTTACCAAGTTATATTTTAAATCTTGGATTTGGCAGGGCTGTGATTAATAAAGACTCAAGGAACTTTAGTAATGCTGTGCTTACAGGCTAGCACTGGAAAACAATCATTCACAGGCTAGTGAAGGAGCACTTTGTAAGCTGTTCGTGTTGCCTGTATGGAGGCAGAGATCCCCATTTTTATCGCTATGGTGCAGTATGACAACAGATTATGAAAAAGAGGTATCACAAGGAGAGCAGAATGAGATGGAAGCATCAGGAGAAAAGTGGGAGAGAGAGCATTCAAAAACTCCCTGCTGGACTGCCTCTGATCTAGTGGGAGACCATCAGCCCCAATTATACAAATAAGTTCAAGTCATGCACTCATGCAGTAAGAAAAATCCTATTAAGTGGAACAGATTCTATTGCCATGAGGAAAAACAGGAGCACGGAAGCAAGAATGAATCAAAACAACCAAATCCAGACATCCAAATCAGTCCTAATTCCATTACAACCACTGAAAATAATTTCATGCTGAAGTAGGGCTGTAAGGAAAATCTGTGGTATCAGTTTTTCAAGACAGATCTCAAGATATATCAGTACAGTCATAAGCAAGGTACATTCTGTATATAAGTACTGAGTAATACACAAACTTGCATAACCACAACTTTACAGATGTGCTGATGGATATTTTAAGCAAATAAAATTTCCACTAGTGCCCTGACTGAGTGAGCAAAAAATTCAGTTCCCCTTGGTCAAACAAGCAGTCAGTGACACACTGTAAATCCTAGCCGCTTGTCTGAAAAGACTTACACTCATTCTCCTACACCAGGTTTCCTTCAAGCTACAGCTGTGAAATCACCAGCTGGATAAATGAAACTGTGCTTCTAATGAAGAGCTTTGAAAAAACAAGTCATTAAAAACCTCAGTAAAGTTTAGATACAGAAGTAACCACATCAAGCTGAGAGCAGGCAATTCTCTTGGGTCCTGCAGAACTGCTAAAATACAGTTTAAGTAAGCCATTGCTCCAAACCATTTCAGCAGTGCTTCTGGAATTTCAGGACAAGAGAGATTTGTTGCTTATTCAAGCCAGGATCTTCAGGTATCCTAGAACAAGGTTCAAATTCAACTGAAGCAGAAAGAGAATTGAAGTTTCAAGTTTAGGCTTTTATTAGACTCTAATGATAAGAGACCTTTTTATCTCATCATTCTCCAATCAACCACTTGTGTTCTGTAGCACAACCATGACATATAGGGTTATCCCAGTATTCAACTTCTCAATTTGCTTACTTCTGAAAATCAGACACTTTCCACGGTCCAGATGGACACAAGCTCCTATGATAACAAGTCGACGAGACTTAAATGTCATTCCTGAATCTAAACACAGATGAAACACTGAATTAATTATAAGAGTCCTAAGGGAATCCAACTGCAAAATTCCTAAGCCTAAAGGATGAGGCTAAAATAG
The DNA here is from genome assembly GCF_034315485.1 of Pezoporus occidentalis. Classification (NCBI taxonomy): domain Eukaryota; kingdom Metazoa; phylum Chordata; class Aves; order Psittaciformes; family Psittacidae; genus Pezoporus; species Pezoporus occidentalis. The sequence continues at coordinate 8,304,329 of NW_026915691.1, read as the reverse complement.
CTTTTCACAGGCTCTTAGGAATATTAAGTTTTTACCCTTGCAAATGTTAAATTTCATCCAAATGAGGCTTAAAAAAGATAAACAAACAACAAAGCTGTAAATGGTCTAACACATACTGATTTTCTGTGATCCGCAAAAGCATTGTTATTATTGATAATATTTTTTTGAACTATGTGCAGTTGGGAACACATCAAATCGCTCCTGTATTTGCAATGAAACCAATACAGAACTCAAATTAACAGCTATATAATAACTGAAATCTTACTTCTTTATTAACAGTTCTAGCCAGTATCACATTCTACAAAACAATTCTGTAACACATTATGCAAACCACACAACTGAATTCTGTACATCACAATTGTCAAAAGCCAGGAAACACATGCAGTTGGCAGTAACATTATAGAGTTCTGGATTTTCAGCTCTGGTTCATGATGCCAAATAATCTCACTTCATTCATCTCAGAATTGTTTTAAGTCTCATCTGTCCCAGTTCCTTGAGAAAAAGACAACCCAAGATATCTTTTACGATCCTTTTAAAGCAATCTACTCTTTGGCTACTCCTGCTCCTTCTGAATTACTCTTAGAGTCTTAGTACTTCTTAGAGTTTAAAGTAATGAATTTCATAAACTCCCCATTCAGTTAACAAGCAAGTGCCCTATTTATTAAGGCTGCAATTTGCTGACTGCACCTTTGGAAATACCTTAAATAATTCTTGAACTCTTGCAATAACGGTGTCAGCAGCCAAATCAATTAGAAACCTAAAGCCAATCTAAAGAAAGCAGCAGTATGTAGTTTTATAAAGCACCCCGTCCCAAGCGAGAGGCATCCTTACTGCAAACAAAGTGCATGTAGACAATTTGCTGCCTGGACAAGGCAAAACACTTCAGGAAAAGTCAGCAAAAGGTTTAATTCAAAAGAATTTGGCTCTTTTGGCTTGGGCATAGATTTTCAATAGTGAAGCTGCAAACTTCAAAGTTGATTTTACATTCTAAATGCAGAATCTTTCGTTTACAAGTTTTTAAGTACTCAGATTAGTTTCTGACTATAGATTCTGCTGCTGCTTATTATTTTATCTATTCTGTCTCCATATCACATTATATATGCATGAATTCACACAGTAGAGATACTGTATCTACATGTCTATCGAGACTATTATTAATCATCTAAAAGGGGAAATGAAAATAATTTGCCAGATGTTATTAAAGCATCCAAGTCATTTTATCATCTAGCAATGAATAAAGAAGCTTATGTGGTTGTTAATATATAGTAGAAGGAAAATTACTGCTTCAGGTATGGAAACAAGCCTTTGCAAAGTCAGCTAGCAAACAGAACTGTTGGAGAACTTAATATTTAAGGATTACATCCAGCATTTCTTTCATATTTCATCTGAACCAGGATTAACAAGAAGAAAACTCAATGCCTTGAGCAAGCAGATAGAGTGAAGAAAATAAAAGTGACCCAGTACAACAGTGTTACTTTGCACAATTACAACACTTAAGCATTTGAAAGAATTCTGCAGTACCAGTTAACTCCTCGAAACAACACAGTATTAGACCCAGTTTTAAGATCTGGAAGCCAAGTAGGCAATAAGGCATGGAGTGCAGCAGTTCCTGGGGCTTGTGCTAGATCTCCATCAAGTGTTAGGTCAAACCTTACTTGACTCATATGACAAACAGACTGTTTCCAAGTTTTCTGTGACCATCAATCCATTAGCCCAGCATGTAAGCCTAGATTTTTCCACGGAGTTGTCTGGAAAAGTGATTCTATATTAGCTTTCGCTTCCTAGCCACAGATTACATTTTAAAATCTTTAGTATCTCTGTTTCATAACAGATTTCAAATTTCCCATTCATGGCTGGATATTTTACACCTGTAATACATATCACATTCATGTCTTCACATTTCAGAGTACTCTCTGAGAGAGTCTGCAGCAAGACCCAATCAAATTAGCCTCAACGGTCGGCAGGACCTCCTGTAGACAAAGCTGTAAAAAGAATCAGTATTCCAAGTTCAGTAGAGCCGTGACAGTAAATACTACGGCTAGAGGGTGTGCTCCAGAAATCCAGAGCAGAAAGACGTTATCAAAAAATGAATGAAAAAATGTGCACCTAGATGAAAAGAACTTCTCTCTCTCAATAAGGAAAATATTTTTGCCATTATTTACAGCACTTAAAGAGCTAAAGTTGCAATAGGGTTAGTAACACATTCTGGAAACCAAAGGTATGGTCTCCAAAAAGTACAAGCAAAAACATGCTTCAAAATGACTCTTAAGTTGCATGTGTATTCACACAGGTACCACACCAAAAAGTAAATACCTGAAGCGCTCTTCCCTAACCCTCAGCCAGTTATTTGCACAGGCTGAAATTAAACATTAAACAAGAAGTTAATGGAGAACAAATCAGCCTGTCTGTAATACTCAGATGCACCACAGCCCTTTTGCACTCCCACAACTTCATAGTATTTCTTCATAATATTCTTCCATAAATTTCCAGAAATGCTGAGAATGGAAAAGGAGAATTCTGCTCTTTACAACTCTCATGCATAAATCTGGGATAACAGACTGTGAGCTAGAACTCCTACTCTCTTCCAATTCCTCCTCAACATCTCCCATTTCCTTTTGTTAATACTCCTATACCCTTTTGCAGTCTATTGTAATCGTGCACACTTCATTTCAACTGCAACCTCCTAACGTTAGAGGACATGCCTTATCTGTGTTTGCAAAGCACAGCATAAATTAACAGTATTATATACATACTGCTAATAATAATAATAATTAATATTTACTCACATGAGCAGAAGCTCAGATACAACATCCCATTTCAAAGAGACCTTTCTATTTTACTGGAATCCCAGTGGGATGACTCAAGGGCAAACATTAGAAAACTAGTTCAAGATCTGAACATAAGCAAATGCTTTGGTCAAGGAGAAGCCCCAGACTACTCATGACTTTCGGAATGACAGTTATTCCCCACAAAACACAAAAATATGTGCACAGGACTTGGTGGGTTGGTTGTGGCTGTCTAGCAGATGCCCACCCAGCCACCCTCTCAAAAGGCTGGGGTTAAAAATAAGATGAGAAAGCTTGTGGATTGAGATAAAGACAGGGAGGTCACCTACACATTACCATGAGCAGCAAAATAGGCTCAATTTGGGGGAAATAATTTAATTTACTGACAATTAAAATAGATTTGGAAGTGAGAAGCAGAGACAAATTAAAACAACACCTTCCCCATCCTTTTTCCAGGCACAAATTCACACTTCCATTCATGCAAGCAAATTAGTTCAAACAAGCAAGTCTGTGTTTCTACTTTTCCCCTACATAGCTTTTAACATCATACAAGTGGATATTCAACCATGTACTCTTACTGACTAGAGGAAACACTTTAAAACAAAGTTAATACCATGAACTTGCTTCTCCCTTATTTCCTTCCAAAAAGCTTATCCTATTGCTGTTTAGAGCATACGATAATTTCCAACTGTTGAAGCAGTATCCAGCGGTATATATCAAATGGTGCAACTAATATTTGTCTTGGGCTTCTATATACCTCTTCAGTAACTTCATTTTTTTGACTTAGCCTTATAATCTTGTAAAGGAAAATGTAGATTTGTGCTGAGGTTTACTCCATAGTAACTATGTTTTAGAATAACATGCACTGAAGGAGGCTAGGTAAATTGCCTCAACGCTTTAGATTAAATAAAACATTGGCTTATTTAGTAAGTGGCAGATACTGGATTGCATTTCCATCTTAGAGATCTATTCTCCAACCATGCCTCAGTACGGAGAAAGATGACCTTTCAGACAAAGATACTCAAGACCAAAATACATTCACTGCAAAATGCTGTACAGTTCTAATCAGTCACCCACAAGCTTTGGCTCAGCAACTCTTTTCTCAGGACAGAAAAAGTGGAGCTGGAGTTAGAAGAAAACTCCACTTTTATCATTCTTCAATAACCTTGGAAGAAATACACACAAAGAGAATATATCTTTTCCCCATTTTGTCAGAATATGATTTTGCATTGTTAGAATGACTCAGAATTCCTACTGGAATTAAGAAATGAGCCTGAAGTAAAAACTGCAGTGAGTGAAACCAAGCAACTGAAACACTACACCTTGAGGCTGCATGTAAAATGCAACTATACAATAGTACTTCGGTATTTAACTGCTTGGTTTTTAGAGAGAGACTGGCATCTCACTGAAAATTTGTGGCAGAGATACCCATATATATGATGATCTATATGGAAGACGTGATACACAGAGCTTCTTGATTCTCCCATAGCTTACCTGGGGGTTGCGCAGCCTTTTTTCCTGCATATCCGAGACATAAAAATGATCTAAATGCAGCTAAAAATCCTGCACAGAAGCAGCAGTAGGGAAGATATTAGGGTCAAGTCCCCAGTGTAGCTGTTGAGCATTCTATAAAAACTAGGTAACTCTTTTAGTTGAGCCTGAGAAGGAAATACATACTTAGAGTAAATATCTGTACTATCTGTAATGTTTGCAGACATCTTCCACATTTCTTCTTGTCTGCACAGACCAGAAATAAAGTCAGGAACTAAACAGTATAATCTGACTTTGTATTCCTGTAACACCCCTTATCTGAGAGTGCTGGAGGCATAATAAATATTGTTGTTCCAACAAACTTTGCAGAAGTAACAAGAAGTCAAACTGACAACACAGAATTGCACTGCTCTTCTTGAATTTCTCCTTTCCCTCAAAACATCAAGGGGAAAACAAACAATCCCACAAACAAAGCAACTGCAGCTCTGAAGTTTCAGTCTGTACTTACAGGCTCAAGAGTTAATAGGTCTCGTAACTATACTTCCAGTTTGTTTTCTTCCTGTCTCAGAAAGAAGGAATCACAATAACTTGCACAGAAATATTAAGGATTCCTTTTTATTTGTCTTTAGATATAAACTGTAAAGACTGAAATATGTTCAAGGTTTCATCCACAACCACAGAAATGTGAAGGGTTTTTTTTAATAAATGAAAGTTGGATTCATAACTAAATCCATAACTTTTGAAAAGCACAAAATACCATGAAACTGATTATTCTACCCTAAGCAATCCTCCAAATGCACTATATAACCATACTTTAAATCTTACCTATCAGTATTACTGCATAAAATTTGCCAGGCTTTGAGAGCATGGTATTCATGATAGCCTTTGGTAAAATGGGAAGAAATGCTGTGTTCATGCATGAATGATCACTGCTGTTAGAAGGGATTTCAGTTTAAGGGAATATGCATGATACACAGATGGACAGACTGGAGAGAGAGAAGACCTGAATCTGCTCTGTAGAAATTCCACAACCCAAATAACATTGCACAGAAGAGGAAACATACATTCAGATCAACCACCCTGCTTTAAACAGCCTTTAAGGAAGAAAGCTCTGAAGAAAAATCTTTTCAACGTGGAAATACAATGAATGATGGGAGGGAGACATTCTCCACAGTCTCAAAGGGAAACAAAAGACAAATGTGAAAGAGAGATGCGATTTGGAGCTGTGCTGTCTCAACCTGTCAGAAGCAGTAAACTCACGAGCTAACGGATTCATCATATTCTGTAGAAACTTTCCAATGGCTGAAGTCTCATAGATATTGGTACCTACATCAGCTAGATGAAAGCCAATTCAGGTTTATCTACCTATGCTGCAATCACATCTGTATTTGTAGCTTCAGTGTATCACAAACCCAACAAGAAAACCCATACCTTGCAGTTAACAGCAAAGACTGAAATTCCACTTAGATCAGTGAAAGGAGTATCATCTTCTAATACATTGCAAAAACCTTTTTCTTATTTGTTTTGGGGTGGGATGTTTTGCCTCATAATCCTCTTCCTAACAGATCTGGAGCTACCAGAAAAGAATCACTGGCAAGTTTCTCTACATTTAAATACAAGTGTGGAAACAGAGAACACATCTATTAAGGACAACATATGTAGAAGTGCTTGCCACATCCCCTACGTGATTAAAGGGTAATAACGAAGAACTGTGCCACGTATTTGTTTATATTAATGTAATAACTTGCTAACTAATGATAAATGTATGATAATCTATTCTAAGTGAAATGAAGTGTGCCCTTACAGACAGACTATGCAAATGAAAGCTTCTGCTCACACAGGTCTAGAGCATGAACATTAATAACAGTGTATCCTGACTGCTGTGAAAATAATTACATGAGTGATATGTGAAGGCAGAACAGGATGGAAGAAGACAAAGTATTACAGGGTTATCTAAAAAGCTGTGCAAGCCCTAAAGTCTGCCCCACTATCATTTCAGTATCTCAAGGTATACAAATGCAAACCAAGTAATTATTTTTCCATCTCTTAACAAACACACTTTCCAACATATAGTGACATGCTTTTTAAAGGCCTCCTGACTTCAAGGTTTTGTGCAGCGCATAAGGTCAGTCCTCTTTCCTTGCAAATGGTGATGAGGATTCCATGAGAGCAGCCATGACTAGCTGTGTTACTTACCTCACAGAACCACCAACTGAAACATATGCTCTCTCGTCCATCTTTGGTTTCATATCTCTACCGTTGTTATTTGTGTTCTGGAAATATTTGATGCTGCTGAAACAAGGATGTAATTGTGCAAACTCGTAGTCTGCACATCTTACGTGCCACTCCAAGTATAGCTCTACACACTCCTCTTTCTGTCGTGTTTAAAAAAGGGAAGGTGGCTTCCGCCATTATGTTTGGGATGTCTTCCAGATTCATGCAGAAGGGGCAAAAGGTAACTAGAAAATTTCCTTCAAACTCAGTAAAATTCCAGGACACCTTCAGTCACCCGTCAGAATCTTTCCAGTGCAGCAGACTCAGCAGATATGGAAAACTGAACCCATAGCTGTCTTCCAATAAACTCCACAATATTCCTGTCCACAGATAATTATACATGGAAAGATGATGCCATCTCTTCTTATGCTAAGCAGTCCCTGATTACCACTGGCATCATTTAAGAGAACGATGTCAGAATACCTCTTGTCTCTGCAATTCTTCCTACAATAAAGATTTGTGAAACTCTGGAAATCAAAAACAAAACTGAAGTTACTTCCTTTCCCTAAAGAGATATAAATGGGAAAGGCCATGTCAGGGAAATTAAAAGTTTAAATTTGGAATGAAGTGAGGATAGCACAGCTGTCAGGAAGCAAGCTGTATCTATTCAAGTTATTTTCAAAATCAAAAATAACCTTCGCAGCCCAGCCACACTTATCCCCTCTCTCCTTCCCTTTTCCTCCTGTACCTTCACTCCAACATGCTTGCACAGACCAAAATGACAAGGTATGAAATGGCACAAAACACAGAAGCAAAGTTTAAATGCAGAATTTCATTAAACAAAATGTTTAGACTTTATATGGCTCTTTTTCCTCATGTACACTCCTTTCAGTATACGGTGACAGTCCATTTTCCCTTGAGTTTTGTAAGCACAACTTTCTTTGCAGAGCCAGACCCTACCATTAATATTGTATTTCTTTTGGAAAGAACTGGAAACATTAAATTCTGCATACATTATGTGATACTCTGGCCTATACAAAGTGATGACTAAGTTCTGATGAAGGTCAAAAGCCATCAGTAACAGCCAGGTTTCCCTTTCTGCCATAGACAAATCTCTGATGGTCATCCTTGGTATTCTGATAACAAAATCATTTAGGTAGGAAAAGACCCTTAAGAACAAGAGAAAGATCATCATCTACAATTCTTCAAAGAGAAGATCACTGACCCATAAATCTACTCCTGCCACTTGGCCAAGCTTTAGTGAAGTCTCAGCAGGAGGGAGCTCCTTTAAAAACCAAACTTACAAGAATCTTTGCAAAGAATTGTCTCTTTACTTTGTGTAATTAATTCCTTGACTGCTACAGAAGGATAGTCTGAGTGAAAACACGCTCTCAGACTGTAATGATTATGCTAATCTAGTGAAGAGAAAAGATGTGCTGTATATTAATCAAAGTCACGAGTTCTTGGACTAAGCGAACAATATTGTGACACTCACTTGTCACAAGTACAGAAGGACTCTATTACAGGATTCTGCATTTATCTCGTGCTTGTGAATGAAATGCAACTAATGAAGGTTCATCATATAAGAAAGTTAAAAGGAGCGTTTTCAGGAAAAATTGCAGTGTCAGAAGGTATCAAGTCCGCAGTAAAACTGATATTTCACCTCCGCACTCTAGAGTATCATTTAGTCTAAAAAACCAAGGGGATTAATCAAAGGTCTTTGGGGAAGGTTCTTCCTTCATCTTTTAAAGAGCATTTGGACACCGTTTCTATAAGCAAAGATACATATTCCCTTTCTCCTGTCTACCATAACTTGCATTTTCGTAATTCCTGAGTTATTACTCAGGGTGAGGAAGTTGACGAGGCCTTCTACAAGCAGCTGAGAGCGGCCTCACAGTCACAGGCTGTGGTCGTCATGGGGGATTTTAACTTCCCTGATGTTTGCTGGAAGGACCACTCGGCAACCCAGCCACAGTCTAGGAGGTTCCTCCAGTGTATGGATGATAATTTCCTCCTGCAAATGGTGGATGAGCCAACCAGGAGAGGAGCGCTGCTGGATCTCATCCTCACTAACAAGGAGGATCTGGTTGAAGCAGTAAGGGTTGAGGGCTGCCTTGGTTGCAGCGACCACGAGATGGTGGAGTTCAGGATCTTGTGTGGTAGGACTAGTAGAATAGCAAGTAGAATTGCAACCCTGGACTTTAGCAGGGCAAACTTTGGCCTTTTCAAGCAATTGCTAGGGGAAATCCCATGGGCAAGGCTGCTTGAAGGTAAAGGGGCCCAAGATAGTTGGTTGACATTCAAGGATTGCTTTTTCCGTGCTCAAGATCAGAGCATCCCGACACGTAGGAAGTCAAGGAAGAGGGCCAAGAGACCTGCATGGCTAAATAGGGAATTGCTGGGTATGCTCAAGTGGAAGAGGAGAGTTTACAGGTCATGGAAGGAGGGGCTGGCCACTTGGGAGGAATATAAGGCTGCTGCTAGAGGATGTAGGAAGACAGCTAGGAGGACTAAGGCATCCTTAGAATTAAACCTGGCGAGAAGGGTCAAGGACAGCAAAAAGAGCTTTTTCAAATACATGGCAGACAAAACTAACACCAGAGGCAATGTAGGCCCACTGATGAACGGGATGGGTGCCCTGGTGACAGAAGATGCAGAGATGGCAGAGTTACTGAATGCCTTCTTTGTCTCTGTCTACTCTGCTGCAGGCAGTCCTGAAGAGCCCTGTACCCCCGAGACCTTAGATGAAGTCAGGTCAACGGAGCGGTTTGCCTTAGTCGATGAGGAATGGGTTAGAGATCAGTTGAGCAATCTGGACATCCATAAATCCATGGGTCCAGATGGGATGCACCCGCGGGTGCTGAGGGAACTGGCGGAAGTCATTGCTAGACCGCTCTCCATCATCTTTACCAAGTCTTGGGAAACGGGAGAGGTGCCTGAGGACTGGAGGAAAGCAAATGTCACGCCGGTCTTCAAAAAGGGCAAGAAGGAGGACCCGGGTAACTATAGACCGGTCAGCCTCACCTCCATCCCTGGGAAAGTGATGGAACACCTTATCCTTGGTGCCATCTTAAGGCATATCAAGGATAAGAGGGTTATGAGGGGCAATCAACATGGCTTCACCAGGGGGAAATCATGTTTGACCAATCTCTTAGCCTTTTATGAGGAAATAACACGGTGGATGGATGATGGCAGAGCGGTGGATGTGGTCTACCTTGACTTCAGCAAAGCATTTGACACAGTCTCCCACAGCATCCTCACAGCTAAATTGAGGAAGTGTGGACTGGATGATCAGGTAGTGAGGTGGACTGCGAACTGGCTGAAGGAGAGAAGCCAGAGAGTTGTAGTCTATGGGGCTGAGTCTAGTTGGAGGCCTGTAACTAGTGGAGTGCCTCAAGGGTCAGTACTAGGACCAGTATTATTTAATATATTCATCAACGATTTAGATGAGGGAATTGAGTGTACTATCAGCAAGTTTGCTGATGACGCTAAGCTGGGAGGAGTGGCTGACACGCCAGAAGGCTGTGCTGCCATCCAGCGAGACCTGGACAGGCTGGAGAGTTGGGCAGGGAATAACTTGATGAAATATAACAAGGGAAAGTGTAGAGTCCTGCATCTGGGCAGGAACAACCAGTATAGGTTGGGAAACGACCTGTTAGAGAGCAGTGTAGGGGAGAAGGACCTGGGCGTCCTAGTGGACGACAGGATGACCATGAGCCAACACGGTGCCCTTGTGGCTAAGAAGGCCAATGGCATCCTGGGGTGTATTAGAAGGGGGGTGGTTAGTAGGTCGAGAGAGGTCCTCCTTCCCCTCTACTCTGCCCTGGTGAGACCCCATCTGGAATATTGTGTCCAGTTCTGGGCCCCCCAGTTCAAGAAGGACAGGGACCTGCTGGAGAGAGTCCAGCGCAGGGCAACAAAGATGATTAAGGGAGTGGAGCATCTCCCTTATGAGGAAAGACTGAGGGAGCTGGGTCTCTATAGTTTGGAGAAGAGGAGACTGAGGGGTGACCTTATTAGTGTCTATAAATATATAATGGGGGAGTGTCATGAGGATGGAGCCAGGCTCTACTCAGTGGCAAACAATGATAAGACAAGGGGTAATGGGTACAAACTGGAACACAAGAGGTTCCACTTAAACTTGAGAAGAAACTTCTTCTCAGTGAGGGTGACGGAACACTGGAACAGGCTGCCCAGGGAGGTTGTGGAGTCTCCTTCCCTGGAGACATTCAAAATCCGCCTGGACACATTCCTGTGTAACACTATCTAGGTGTTCCTGCTCCGGCAGGGGGATTGGACTAGATGATCTTTCGAGGTCCCTTCCAATCTTTAGCATACTGTGTGATACTGTGTGTGTGTGATTACTGTACTACCTGGTAGGAACACACAGCACAAAGTACAATGCACCCATCAGGCACTAAATACAGTCCTAATCATATAGGTAATGCAATGAGCTCCTGTGTTGTCCTTCTGGGACAGTAAAGCATTACTGCTGTATGCCATCCTCTCTTCTGGCTAGCCTTATGAAGGCAGCCGGCTGCACTAAGTTGTTCAAATCCCAAATGATTAAAAATATGCTGTTAACAAATCCCTGTGACTTATTATGTATATAAACATAAACATATACAAACCGAAACAAAATGAAAAGACAAAGGCTACCTAACAAGAGAGTACTAGTTCTAAAGTATGTCTGATTGTAAGCTTGGAGCATTTTTCTCTTCATAAAATTAATTTCAAACTCCAGAATCCTACCATAATTTTTGAATACCACTTCTTAGATTATTTAAGTTACCCCACAGATTTTTGCTACAGAAGGTTTCACCCAGTACTCAGGTGCCAGAAAAGTCGGTCGCATACTGATTTGAAGCATGTTGTCAAAGGACAGCTAGGCAACCACAGACAAGTGGGACTACGCAATGGTCTCAAGGCTTTGTGTGTGTGTGTAACAGACTGAATTCATAGAAGGTAGAGAAAAATCCCAGAGATCTCTAGATCTAGTTTTACTCTGAATAACACTGAAACTTCTGCTGCTGAAAACTGGTTTCAAGTTCAGGTTCAGACTATCAGCATCTTAGCAAAGCCTTGCCCAGCCCTCTCCAGCACATAAGAAGGGGAAGGGTAGAATCTGCACCACCACCATGGCCCTGCTGTGTCTGTTCGCTCTCTCAGCCATCTTTCAGTCTCTGAAGGATACACAACTACTTTATCTTCATCCTGCTTGTCACACAAATGGATCCCATCAGAACCTAGACACGAAGGATTTACAATGCTCTACAACTTGCTATGTAGGTTAATACCTCATTTTGCCTCCCACTGTACATATGACTCCCATTAGTACTAATAACTCATAAGAAATAGACAAATGCCTTCCAAAAACCTGAATGAGTTATCATCTTCAAAAGCTCCTTTTGTTAGCAGTAAATCTCTATGTATTTCTTCTGAATACAGTGCATAGAGACCAATAATTATTATACTCTTCCCAGCAGGAAGTAAGACTTAAGCAGCCAGTCTTGTAAATATAGCCATTAACAAACCAATTAAAGGAACCATTAATAAATCCATCCAAATTGATTTCAACATTTCTAAAGAATAAGGAAATTTCACAGAAGAAAAACCTGCTTTAAACATTGTAGCAGATTGCAGGGGGGGAGAGGGAACACTGGAAAAAAATCCTTTGTGACTGCTCCTATGCTGGAGCAGAGGAAGAACGTGAGGAGTCCACTCCGAGGAAGAAGGAGCAGCAGAGATAACATGTGATGGACTGACCACAAACCCCATTCCCCTTCCCCCTGCACCACTGGGAGGAGGTAGAGAAAATCAGGAATGAAGCTGAGGCTGGGAAGAGGGAAGGGTGGGGGAAGGTGGTTTAATATTTGGGGTTTATTTTGTCATTACCCTACTCTGATTTTATCGGTAATAAATTAAACTCATTTCCCCAAGTTGAGTCTGCTTTACCTATAGTGTTAATAACTGAATGATCTCCCCATCCTTATCTCAACCACAAGCCTTTTGTTGTATTTTCTCTCCCCTGTCCAGCTGAGGAGGCAAGCAACAGAGCAGCTTTGGTGGGCACCTGGTGCCCAGTCAGGGTCAACCCACCACACCTGAGCAGAAACACTGAAAAAGGCTGGATTTTTTTTGCAGGAAATCTTAAGGAAAAGATCTTAAAAAGGCTTACCACATTGGAAATAAAATCAGGCAAAGCACATGTATCAAATACATGTGTTGTGAAAGCAGAAGTGACTCTAATTAGAAAGCTTCTCCTCCTGTTAAAACAAAGGGGATAAATTCTGTTTCCCATTAAAGAAAAGTGAATCCACAGTAATTCCTCAGGAACTGCTTCGCCTTTACATCAAGGTAACAAGTAGCTGAATTTAGTTGGGGTTCTTGGAAATCAGATGACAATGAAGCTCCAGAAGTGCTACCTACACACCAGAGCATCCCATTTTATAAAAGGTCTGTCATGTTTTAATCAGGAGAGGATGATGACCCAGGCTGACATACAATTCATATACTGAATACAACTTGAGAAGCATCTGGTTCATTAAATGCTCACAGAATGCCCTGGTGCACTCAAGGGGTGAAAGCAGACTGTAACACAGATTGGAACACTAAACCTGGACAGCATTCAATTTTTGGGTTTAGGCAAATCAAAAGCATACACATATTTTTTTAAGGGTTCTTTCCTTTTGTCCCCTCATTCACATTATAGTCTGAAGCAAGAAATGCCACAGAATGTGTCTTTTACCCATATGTAATTAGTATATAACTTCACAGCAAACTTGGAATATTTTATCCTATCTGAGAAACATGAAACATGTTTCATGAAACATGTGTGGAACAGTTTCATGCCACCTGCAAAGGAAAAAGTCAAAATTTACAGTTCAGAGAGGCAAAACACCAAAGGCTTCAGGAAAGGCTCATTTAATACATCTGTCATATACAATTACACAGTGAACTGTAATCTAAAACATCTATATTTTCCTCTTCAAACATAAAAGAGCCAATTGCCCAGGCTCAGAATTAAACATCTGTTTCATGAAACAAAGATATTAACCTCCAAGATTTTTTTTATGAATCAATAAAATTCAATCATTCAGCACTCTTTAGTAGCAGTTGTTTTCTCCATTACACAAATTGCTACAGCCAATTCCTCAGCTTAAACCACTATGGTGACTGAATTAAAGGTAGTGGGTGGGCTGTTATTACCACAGGGATACAGATGCTTCTTTTACTAATACAACATATTTATTAAATACGGTTTTGCTGCTGTTTCTGTTACTGGATACATTGACAACACTATGTAGACATGACAGAATCAAGAAAAGAAACAAACACAACTGGTAGCATTATGCTTTGGAAAACCTGCAAATCATGTTTCCATATTAATCACAAGGTTTTAAAATGTTATCACAACTATTCCATTCTTTTAATTCTTATCCATCGTTAGTACATACAAACCAGTCATGAATAAAACAGGAAGCGGCCCAAACCATAACTTCTGTCCTTCGAAGTTACCCTTCCCAACTTTGAAAACAGAACCTAGAGCATGGAGCTTACACTTTAAAACCTGCTTTCTCTTCCTGATGCTGTTTGCAGAACACATTAACTATTTTAGTCTGGAGGTATGGGAACACTGAGCTTCTCTTCCTTCTAAATATTCCCAGACACCAAACTAATTAAGTGCAATGTGTGCAGTTGTAATGTCTTCTTCACCAACCCCTGGCAAAAACAAAGTTCACCTAACAACAGCAAACACAAGACTAGTAAATAGGCATTAAAACAAGTACAACCATCATAAATCAAATTCTATTTTGAACTTTGTAGTAGGTTGCAGATATGAAATTCTCCTAATTCAAGAATATTAGAAATAAGAGACTGTGAAAAGGGAAACACATTACTCACACTTGTTAAATCTTGTGACGTACTATGCCACAAGGAATTTGCTTGCATAAGCAATGTTCAAATAAAAAAAGCTCTCCCTGGAGGCTTTAACTAAAATGTGCACAGCACCTTAGTTGATATTTCCAGATTGCCAAGCTGTCCAAACAAATAGAGATCTGACAGTAAAGACATATGCAGCTTCTCAGCTTTTCACAAGGAACACGAACATAGATTAACACCAAAATACCAAAGGAGACCAGCACTGGAAATTGTTCTGCAATGTGAGTGGGTCAGCTGCACCACACACCTGGGAACAAGGCTCCTGGCCTAAGCCCGTTTATCATGGAGTTTAGCATGAATTTTGAAGCTTGATAAATTACAGTAAATGAGAAGATGAATAGTCTGGAATGACTCGATTAAACCATCAAAATTAATGTATACCTCTCTCTAAGCAGAAACATCATCTTCTCCAGAGGATCAAGGGTCACTTCAAAGTACACAATTACAATGTGTAATTGCATGTCCTTAGCATATAAAAGCGGTGACTCCTACTGGCTTTGGCTGGCCAGTATTCCAGACTCTTTGTGAGCATCTTCTAACAAGAAATAGAGCAAGTAGCACGAATGAAATCAGTCACGAAAAATTAACAGCTGCATTGCTGCATTTCCCCTGAATATCTTTTCTCATCAAAATAGAAGCAAAGTATTTGACCAAAATATAGACTTAAACCAGGAAAAATTACAAAACAGGCCTCCAGAAAGCCTGTATATTTTAATAAGACCATTAGATGCTTTTCTCCAAATTTTGCTATGCAAAGTTATCGAAAGGTTAGAATTCGAAGCCAAATTCCTTTGGGAAGAAAAATAAATCTAACAAAAATAGTTACAAACACCTCCCACAGATTAAAGGTTATTAAAAAAAAAAAAACAATGGGTCAGAAATACCTCTCTTCTTCCTATCCCTCCACAATACTATCTCATTAGATTGAATGCCTTTTTATTCCATTCAGTGCAGAGAATTTCTGAAATCCCAGTTTAATCAAGCTCGAGTCCTACAGCTCCTCTGAGGCACCATTTTCTTTAAAGCCATAAACTCCAGCCAAGGTTGTGTTAACACTCTTTTTTTCCCCTCCTTGAATTATTAATAATCAAAGCCTAATAGTATTCTGGTGTCTCACCTACTCTTTATGGAAATACTTAATTTCTGATTTCCTTAAGTATTCTCCTTTACGCCAAGATCTATCTCATTCGTGTGTTACTGAAAAAAAAAGATGACATTCAGGATAGATGAGCACTGTGAGGATGTTGAAGGGGGTGTCAGATGCTAGGAATGTAGCTCCATGCTCTAATCTATTGCATCCAACTATAAGCAGGTGTTCCCATAAGTAGTTTAAAGAAGGTTGGGTTTCTTTTTTTGTAAGAACGGAATTCTGGATATTGTGCAGAGTAGCTTCAAATGTAGAACAAATTCATTGATGATTTTTCATCCACCCATCATTTCACATTTTATGTATCCACTGTAAGCTCTTGGGTCTTAACAACTCTGAAGTCAGTAGAGTCCTACCTCCCTGTACTGATCACACTACAAATAGCATGGGGTGAGTCATCCAGAAGGACCTTTGATACATGAAACCTCAAAGAAATTGTGTCTATGGATGCAGATGGCTATCCACAGATGCAGTTCCTCTCTAAAACCAACCGTAAACATCACGGTATCAAAAAAAACCTAAATGGGTCTGATATGGATTCAGAAGGGGATAAACAGTTTCACATGTGATCTCAGACAGGGACAGTACTCAGCTCCAGGGGAAAGACAAACATGTTTCTTAGTGTTTTCATGGGAAATAGTTATACAGAAAGAACCACTGTGGCACTACTTTCCACCATACCGAGTAAAGTGGCTAGACAAGGAGATCCTTTGGTTCTAATGTACTATACAATCACCATATAGTACATTATACCTTGCCCCATTTAAAAGCCTAAGACTTTGTCATGCTTGTTTCTTGAGGTAAAACTAAGTGATTACAGAGCCCAAGAATACAGAGCCCAAGAACCGCTCAAAAGTAGACTTGCTTTGTTCCTTACAATAAAACTGAGGACCAAGTTATAATTTTAATTGTGGCTGTATTCCACAGATGATAATAGGTTGAAATCCACCCTGACAGAATTAATTCTAATTCTAAAAACATTACAGATGTTTACATGATAGCTTCATCTGGCTAACAGGGACTGGTCTGTATGAAGTCCTGTTTGTCACTGCCACAGAAGGACTTGGATATGAACTGATTTTGATGTATTAAAGGGTCTGAATAGTGGGCACTAAAGATATCCTTAATCTAACAGAAAATGACCTTTCTCAAAGCAAAACAGGACCATTTAAACTGGAAACCAGAAAAATTCAAACTGGAAAGCACATGCTTTTAATTTCCAAGGTGATAATCAACAGGAACAAGCTTTAAAGATAACCAAAACAAGAATAGCTGTGATTTTGTATGACCCTTTTTAAATGTACAATACTAGACTCAGTACAAAGGTAAAACAATGAAAAAAGTCTTAATTACATGTTTGATATTATAAACAGAGAGACCCAATGCCTTTCAAGCCCCTCTGCACACAGAATCAGCAGAGCTATAAACAGGGTTACTAGGGTTAAGTCCTGAACTCTGGACAACAATGTCACGTATTTATATGTGGCTAGGGCAGGAAAACAAACCCAGAAACCTAACAAAACCACACACAGCCACATTAATATACTATGAGGAGGCTACTATAGAATTATTATGTTACATTCCAAAAACAGTAGCTAAATTAATCTCTCTCAACACTGTTTTCTTCTCCAGATTTTTCCCTGCTTTATCCCTGCACACACACACCCCCCCCAGCTAAACAAATTAAACAAGGCCTTTGTCATGATTACCTATGGAGTTACTTAGACAAGCAGCCTCCCAAGGAGGATTGCCTCTGAACAAGATGCTCACTAGATATTCCAAGGAAAAGTCACAAGGGAAATAAGAAATGAGTTATTCTGGTGTTTTAAATCATGTCTCAACAGCCAGTGTCTCTGAAATGGTATATAAACAGCTCACCTGCCTACTGCTTGTAAGAACATATAAAAAAACAGCAGCCTGTAAATTTCTTACTAATAGAAAAAGGACTTTTCTAAGAACTGGAAATTTGGTAATCTTGGAAACATCCGATTTAACAGAATGCTCTGAATGTCACTATCAGAAAGCAAAGTGAAGAAAAACAAGTACGTCCCTACTTCTGGGAGCAGCTGCTAGAAGTGGGAATCCAAATAAGAAAGTATGTTATTAACCAGCTCTGAAACAATGTAAGAACAACCTAATTTTAGGGAGCAGATATGGAACGTATTGTGTGCACAACAAGCATGAAAGCTTTATTTGGGAATGATAAAAGCTATCTTACAAGATAGCAGTCATTTGTGTAATCCTGGATAAAGGAGAATTCAGTTCACTTCTGTGATCAATGAAAGTCTTAAAAACAATGCAATCAATGTGATTCTGCTCAGAAAGGACATCAGGGCTGCTGATGTTCAGTCCCTTCAAGGTCTTTCAGAGAAGCTAAGAAAACAGAAGGCAGCCTCCCCCAGCCCTGCACCTCCTCATCCCCCTGGAATTCCTAATCCTCTAATCTAGTTTCATCCTTCAAATACTAAACTCCCACCTAAGGATTTACACCACATTTCCTAAGATTATTTTTTTTTGCAATCTCATTAATATCATTATTAGAAGGTATTTTCTTCCACTTCAGGTTCAGACACTCAGTACAAAACCTGATAATTCTCTTGCTTTAAGAATTTTGCAGGGATGTAAATTTATTCTGGTATTTCATTTCAAGTCTGGTTTTGGGTTGGGTTGGTTTTTTTAAATCATGGAAACTTCGAGTGTTTAACTTAACAGTTTATTGCATTTCTTAAAGATCAGCCTGAAGAATAAAGTTCAGAATAGAGCAGCAAAACAGAGGCTGCACTTCTTCCTTAGCTTTAAGAACGGCTGAAATAGAATAGTCTGTTAAGTGCGAGATCACTTTCTCTAAATTCAGCAAATAAAAGCCAGAATTAAAAAGACATCTTCATCAACTTCTGTTGTAGTATCAATAGCTCTTAATACCACATCAGCATCCTTAAGCTGCAGCCAGGATTCTATCCACTGAGCTGGGAGTTGAACCAAAGTTTTCAAGAGTCAAAGCCTGGATGTTCTAGTCTCTGCTCCCTCAGTTACTATGGGAGGGTTCAGAAGCATTCAGCATTCACCACTTCCCTCTGCAACATTTCTGGGTGGACTTTAAAGAAAGCACGAGTCAATGTTGAGATGGACTGAAAATCTCTCCAGTCATTTTGGTACTGAAATGTAAAACTAAATGCTTGCAAGAACCTAGCCTTCATCTACAGAGTACAGAAGTATAATCTCTAAACAGATGTATTCATGCAATTCTGTTACCTGAAAAGAACGAAAATGAACCAAGATAAGCACAGTTCATGCCTTACATATTCATTAAATATTATATGCTTCCATTTCTTTAATCATGTGGAAATAAACCAGATTTTAATTAAAAAGATGGCGGTTACCATAAACCAGAATTGGAAAGCAAAAAAGCCTCAAGCCAGGAGTGCACAATGTCTGACAATTTCAATCTATTAGCTATCCTTCTGCCCATAGAGATCATGGTTAGCCAGTAAACTTGCCCTTTCAATTCACTCAAAGCTTCCATCTATTCCATCTGTGCTCTCTGAACCTTTCATTTCCAATAGGTTCAGGCTAATTCAGAGCAGCCAGGGAGGCTGATGAACTCTACCTTTCTTTCACATCCTCAGGGCTACATGCTGACATTTTAAAAAGACCTTAGAAATAAATGTAATGCCACTTCTTTCACATAACAAAATCATTTATTTGAATTCCATTAAGGAAGCACACAGGTGTAATTAGGAATTGGTCCACGACCCAAACAGCTATTTGCCCCTATTCTGGTCTAACAATTCCACTGTAATAAAATAAAACACTCCTGGGAGCTTACAGACTTTGAGCTAAAAGCTGGATGCCCTAATAATCAAGATGGACATAATTTAAAAAGAAGAATTTGTAAGAGTCCTTGCATCTTGATACATACAAACCAATCGTGGTACTTGTGACAGATTTACAATTCCCAGATGGCATTTGTCTACTATGTACATTCTGGTGGTGGAAGAGAAAACGGGGGCCGGAAGCAGGAAGCCTACACAAGACATGATGAGCCATTACAACTTCCCAATTTAGTCACAGCACTAGTTCATAAGGAAAGAGAAAACAAGTGACTAAGAACTGGGAGCTGCTGGGTGATAGGCAGATGTGAGAGATTTCATACAACAGTAGTCTGTAATGCTTCATACAGAACTGAAAACCAAACAGAAAATGCCCAGATCCATGACAATCAAAGGGGGATGCCTGGCTTTTTGGAAATGGCTGCAAGAGCAGCCACTGCTGATGGCTGAAAATGACCGCAGCAATGCAACTGGGGCAAGGAAATGAAATCCAAATTTCTCCCTGGAAACTCCTGTGTCTTACATCTTCTTGCAGTCTCTACCATCACTGCTACAGGATTCAGCTACTCAGAATTAGTCTGGCTAGATTAAGAATATGAAGAAGTTTCTAAAATCTTAATTCACTCGTCAAAATAATCTGGTGTTGTCCACTTCAGTTTGGAGTGCTATAGCTGAATCCAAAAGCATAAAGTATAGTAATCATCACATTGTCAACAACAGTGGGAGGCTTTCCTTCCCCGTCAAAAATGTCAACCAAGCCATGAAATGGAGTTTTCTGAGGGAGAACTATGACTGATACTATTTTTTATATAAAATTATCTTTGTCTAGCTTGCATAGTTTACATATTACTATTATACTTAAAAAATGTTGCAGTTTTGTAGGTGGAATGGGATGTTTCTTCAGTAAGGTTTATCAGCTGAAAATAGCAGTTACATTAAGTGACCACTGTCAATTTTTTTCTCATTTTGACTGTTTCCGGGCTACTCCGTAAGGTTGAAAAACATTTAATTTCCATAATCATGATCTTTTTCTACAAGAGAACAAAAAAGCCTGAGAACAAATTACTGGAGGTACAGCTTGATATGACAAAGAAAGCATAATTGCAGGCTACTGAGGCACGCACTCAGCCTTTTTTCATCTCAGATCTGGTGAGCATTTGGCCTTAGGCTGAGATTACTCACAGTGCCATATCTGTGGGAAAGCTGTTCTTTCTGGTGAGTTAGTTTTCCATCAGATTAGGGAGGTGAACCACCTCAATATGCAACTGCAGTAGAGTTGGCGCTGGTGTTTGCAAAAAAACCCTAACCTACATAAATGAGAAAAAAAAGATTAGTTTTCAGCTGGCTCCATCAGCTCTCTGTATGGTTCATTACTCAATTGCATAACTGCCAGTGCCAGACAAGAAAGAGAGGCTGCAGCAGCCCCAACTGAGGCTGACTTCACCTACTGAGAAACCACACCATCATCCATGCTCCTTTGCAGATCAGATTCAACCTAACAAAGACTGATTACAAATTTTCTTCTGACTGCTTCCAGTTTAGATGTAAGTGAACAAAATTCAACACCCAAACCAGAGGAAGGCACCAGTGTTCATACACTGTGCTAGCACTGTGCTTGTAAAATACAGTCTTTTAATTTCCAAGATCTGTCATAACCTCCTCCTACAGCCAAATCATAAAAATTCTGCACATCTCTCGTTTAAATCCAGACCTTGACTTCAAAAGACTTATTGTTCTTTGCTGCTGTCCTGGGTTCAGCAGTAGCAGTCATTTTTCTCCTTCGTGGTAGGAGTTTTCACAGTACTTAGCACAGTTTTCACTGCAATAGAAAATACTATGTCATTTCGTTATTTCTTTCTCTTAAGTTACACGGTATCTGTAGTGCCACATAATGCCTCATTTCTCCATTACCAGCACATTTGGTGACTACTTGTCCAGGGCAGAAGGCAAGCTCTATTGCGAGAGCTGTGCAATCCACTTCAATTGAGAAGGAAACTAAGAAATTTTCAGTATCACCTTTTGCCAGCAGGTAAAGGAAGGACACGAAGGGTCTTTGCAAAGCGTGAGAGCTTCTATGACACAAAGGAAAAAATGCTGAGAGAAAATCTTTACTATTTACTACTGGCAAACAAGGTGAGAATTAAGAAGCTCATGTGAATGAGAAAATATTTTCCTGAAAAAAACTAAAAGGAATTATTTTCAAACACTGAATAAAAAGAAGTGAGCACCAGTTATTTTAGTCTTTCGTTCAAGTGGGTGAAATAAAGTACAAACCATTTCCCACAAAATTATTATGAAAACAAGCAAAAATCTGTCTTGGCTGTTTATGACTTGAATTTATCATAGGTAAAATTAAGACTTACTTATTCCATAAAATAAATATTGAACCACCATATTTTTTTCAAGTCTGAAACTGAGTTAAAATTTCAATTCCCCCCCACCAAGGACGTACCACTGATTTAAAAAATCCAGAGCATTTCACTTGTTTTGCTGAACAGAGCAAAGCTTCTTTGCCAGTTTTTCCATATCAGACTGCATGCTAGATGCCTGATCCTCCATTCCCACCTCAGCTAAGTTCTTTAGGCAGAACATAACCGCAGGAAGCTCAGTGATTTTGGGAACCATCTGAGAAAAACAGCTCTGACCCCTGGCCATTCTGTATAGAAGGGATTGTGTCCTCTGAGCTCAAGCTGCTTTAACTCATGTGAGGGCAATGTTGCTGTTCAGCAGGATACCAGTTTTATAGGATAAGGTCAAATATACGTGTAACTTGCCCATGGACTATGGTACATGCACGTGTGAGGGAGTGTGACGACTCAAGACCTCCTGGGACTGTTCTGGTAATGGTCACAGTCTGTGCGCTTACTGTCTGCCTGAAGCAAGCCAGAGTGTACGGACAGCAGATATTCTGGTTCTCTTTATACACAGTGTTCACAATCCCATTCTTCACTACCAGTTCTTACTCTGCAGAGCAGTAGCAAAGTTTGATCTTTACTTGTTCTTGTCATCTAATTTTCATAAATTTATTCTTGCTTACCCTCAAACTTGATTTTCTGGGCTCCCAGACCAGGTTTCTGATTATTTTCTAACTCCTATGGGTCAGTACTACAAGTTCAGTATCATCTCAAAATCTAACATGATATAGTCTGTTTTCCTTCTGTTCATGTCAGTGATAAAAACAAGACAAACTTGCAACTGGAAGGTAAACAGTAAAGGCACTGACCTATAATTAACGAGGCAAGGAAAAGTGCGAGAAGTATGGACGAATTCACTTACTGAGTGCCTGAGAGAAACATTTTTTCAGTCACTGGAGAAGAAAATGAAAAGGTAGAGGAAAGCAGCACTTGTAAAGGACCAGTCAGATTCAGACAGAGATGAATTCAATAGATGAGCTATTCCTAAGACAGATGTCACAGAAGCATAAAACATAACTGAAACTGCTACAATAATTCCATAGGCTCCAGACGAGATTTTGATAGTGCTTGTCTGTCAGAAGAAGATAAAACAAGCCTGAGAATGTGTAGTTTCTCTGACAAACTGATGAGACTAGCAGCAACAAGTCAAAGTCCATAGACAATAGGCTGAGGGAACAGTGCAGTGTCACCACAGATAGGAATACTAGGATGGCTGCTATTCCCAGGTTGAAAACACAAGTGAGAAAAACACATTGGGAAAAAATGATGAGCTTTAGCACTCCACATTATGAACTGAGACACAACAAAAGTCCTCTTACACCAAATAACATCCTGCAATGCTCTCCCTGCATTCTGCGGGGAATTTTTCTTCATCCCTTGATCTTCACTGTCTCCCAACAACCTCCTAGGTAGAAACTGTAGGCCATAAAGACAAGAAGGTTTGACACAACTGATTAACTGAAAGACTATCTTATGACCCACTGCAACAGCTAAAATCACCCAAGGCCTGTGAATGCTCCCCTGGCACCTAAAGACAGTTATTATCAAGACATCTCTGTGAGGAATCTTTAGTTTTGAATTCACTGTTCCTGATTTGGGCTGCCAAAGCAAAAATTTGTTAGCACTGCAAATATGCTGCCAACTTCATCGTTTTGTCTGAAGCTGCTGAAAAGGAAACAGTTGAAAAGAATCTCTTCATGAACCATCTCTTTTATTGCTATTGATGCAATTTGATTATTTGATGAGAACCTATAATGCATACGAAGACATTCTAAACATCAAGACTATAAATACCATAACAAAGGTCTGCTATGTATAGTATCCTCTACTTAAAAATATTTCTCTTTTATCAGGGTCTGATCCAAACCGCATGCACAATTCTGACAGGAATAGATGAAAGGATGACAGGAACATACGACTGTGTAGAAATAGAAAAGAAACAAACAAATGCTTCAACAGCGATTACTGTACCATTACTCTGACCTACTGCTACTCAGATAAAGAGTCTAAATAAAAAGGCAGAAAAGACACAGTTGATGCTGATATATGTATTTTAAACTACTGCAGCAGAAACAAGAGAGAACATTTACAACAATACCCAAAGTTGTGATAAGGCGAAGGGGGGGGGAAAGGTAACAGCAGCAGCAACCAACTGTGTAAGGATCACAGATCTTAGGTATCTCCCTTAGTCAGCATTTCATCCATTACATAAATGAAGCATTAGCAAAAGCAAAGAGAAAAGAGCACGGATATACCACTTGAAATAGCAGCCTGCTGGATAGCATTTGGGAAATACTTTAATTCTCAAGAGAATGCATAGGGCTACCTGGGTTATACTTTTCTAACCAGTAAATTCAGTCTGAATTCCAGACCTCCAGAAGCTGGGTGGTTTCAAGCAACAGCAAGTCCAAAGAAATCTACAAAGATCCAAACATGAGAAAATAAAGGGACCCTGCACTTGGATGCAGTATTGCTAAGACTGTCCACAGCTTCAAACCACACTGGCCAGAAAATGTAAGAGAACCTGCAAGCAGAAAGGATTCACAAAATTTAAGAGCTTCACATGCACAGTTCTGCTGCTGACCATTTATTAAACAATGACAGAATCTTCTGCTTCTTCAGTGGCAAACAAGTGTCTTGCCAACTTTCTCACAAATGGTACCACCGTGTTCATATTCCACAGGTTAAAAAAACAAAACATCTTCATTGAACAAAAGGTTCCAAAGCTGATGATGGTTGTGAGTGGTTCTTTTATACAAAGGCTTTGCACATTTCAGGATATACTGAAAAGCTGCCTTAGACTTGTGGTCTATTCACTCAAAATGCTCATTTTTTGAGGGGACTTCAGCAACTGTTACTCTTGAGTAAATGGGCAACTAGAAAAAGGTTCAAATATCTTGTAGTGGCTCCCTACACAGATCTACAAACCCGAACTAGCACTATATAGGGCACAGAGAAGACAAAAGAAACTCATGCTTCAGTGGAAGCCTTCATTTCAGCTGGAGGTAAAACCATACATAAATTAGAAAACAAGAAGCTTAAGGATTGTGCCTGATTCTCTCTGCATTCTTATCAAATCAGCTCAGAAGTTCAGAAGAAAGAATCCATTTACATTGTCTGCTTCAATTTTCACGTCCCAGCAATAAAGGAAACCACTAGCCAACAGTTTCTTTCACCAGTTCATCTCATCACCACCACCGCCACCCACTGTTTGCAACATGAAGGAGCTTAAAATAAACACCAAAGACTTGAAGAGGGAGAGAATGAATTAAGTATTTCTATGATCTGTATCATCTGTCAAAAACTACTTTTCACTGTAAGTGGTTTGTTGCATTATTAATATGGATATTCCAAACCTTTTCTAATAATTTAGTAACACAGATTATAACAAAAAATATAAAAACATCTTTATGACATCTTTCTATTTGAAGGTTTTATGTGCCCTTTATCATGCTGCTGTTTGAAAAGGTTTAGACAGTTATTAACTGTAACATCATAGGATGGGATCAACTTATGCTCTTAGAATTTTTTAATCACACAGATGATTTCATTATTTCTTTATTTTTTCCTCTTACACTGCTCTTCTATTCTTACAGGCCTCTGAGTTGTTCATGTTGTCCAGCAATCAGGACAATCAGAATGCCATATTCCTGTTTCTAACTCAGCCACTAGCAATTAATTAATGTGGCAAAAATGTATATTCTCATCTGAGAAGAGGGACAGATGCTCTACAAACGGCAAGTAAAACAGGTCCTTTACCCTGAGCAGGCAAGGCAGTTTAAAAGGAAAAGGGAAAGCAGAAAACTGATTTTCCAAAGGTTACAGAAAGCCACTGGGTACCCTGACTCCTAAATCACCATTGTGAACCACTACATTGCCCAGCTTCCATAAAGATAACTCCAACAAGGTAAAACGACTGCAATTCTCTAAAAGGATAATACCTGACTTAAAAAAAAAAAAAAGGACAAGAAATCATGCTTTATAAAAAAAAAAAAAGGACAAGAAATCATGCTTTATAAGGTCATTTAAAAATATAAACTAGTACTATTAGAAGACCATTCCAAGCCATCAGTCATTTTCCCATTTTAAAGCCTATCAAACAGATACATTTCTGCCTTCACAAAATATCAAACACTATGTAATCCTCAATCTTGTTGGAGAAGTCAACGTTCATGGATAGCTTTTCTGAAGAGATTTTGTTTATTTTTGAAGATACAGAGCATGCTGTCAGGTCTGTAGTATAGGCTGGCTCAGCAGAAACCCATTAAAACCACTTTACTGGGCAGATGGTGTCAAAGAGTCAGAAGTATGTAACAGAACCCTACTGTGCACAAGTGTTCAGTATGCAAGAAATCATCTTGTATCAGACAATTGCTGCAGGGGAAGACAGTCAACCACAAAGGTTAGAGCATAGCACAGATGAAGTCATGATAGCTTTACAACTATTTGCCTAATAATACGGGAAAGGGTAGAGAATAAGAGAACCTTAACTGATAAACCCTGAGTAAACAAGGGAGGATCTATGGAGAGCATCGTATCAAGCTTCAAAAAGCAATACATCGTTTTTTATTGTCCATCACTAAGGGTATAACTACTCTTCGTCTGCAAGAGGGATATCAAAACTCAGAAAGACTAAACCAAGGTTTTAGAAGTGTCTATTTTGGATTCCCATCTTTTCATATTCTGATTTACAGGACTGCTGAGCAGTTGGCATTTCAGCAGGATTTCTAAGAATCAATCCAAAGAATCTCATTAGAGACATCAGGAAGCAGCAGCCTTGCCTCTCCAGTCTTAGAAGATGACAAATTTCAATTAGTCACATATCAGCTATGTACTAGCACACCAGCAGATTATGAGACACTCCTTTTGCATATGCTCCTTTTCCATTCCCTTTTACAGAAGGCAGCCCAAGTTTTTCTAGTATTTTCAATTCTTCAGGTGAGCTCGACACCTAACAAAGCACCTGAGTTAAAAGATCTTGTGATCCAAGTTAAATAGTTCCTAAACATAGCAGATGCAGTGAAAATTAGTGTAAATTGGACATATTAGTGAAGACTGAAAGTATTCATTTAATGCTGCTTACAGTGTAACAAAGCATTATAATAAACTTATAGAATGTGTATGCATCTATTTCCTCTGCTTGAGAAAAATTGCTCAATTTTGCCCCAAGTCACATGCTGTTGACCACATAAAGATATCCTTCTCCATCTCAAGAGCTACTTGACCAAACTACTTCTATTTCTGAAACATGCTGAAGATGACAGGAGGGTAACTGCTGATGCATGGTGGTTTTACATGTTCATTACATGGGGAAGTTCTGCAAGGCTGAATAGTTCCTTCAACAGTAGCTCAAAACACAATCCACTGAAACAACATTGGGACCCACCTTCATAGCAGGGAAACCTGACAATACACCCTGTATTCCTAACAGCAATGTAGGAAATCAAATGTAAGAATTTGCCATACATAGACAAGAAAACTAACTACCCAATGTATATTACCAAAGTAAAATTAACCAAGCAAGACTGATTACATTAAGACAGAGATGCACAACTCTGAAGGATACCGATACTTCATCTTTGGCACTATTTTCTTGAAGACAAATGGAATTAGACACCACAGCTCAGTAGAAAATGGAGGATACAATTATGTGCTAATACAGAATCTTTGATATGTGAGTGGATTAAAAACTAAGAGGTATTGTTTCCTTTCTTATATTATGGATTGGATTAATATTCAGAGACACTATTAGCTACTTGGGCAATTCTGGATTCCTCCTCTTGTACAATGAATTTACAGAGTGCACACTGAAGACATACAGTTTTAAAAACATAAATAAAAAGCAAGCGATGATGGAGACCAACAAAATTTAGGTCCTGAGATCATTTACAATTAGATGAGACTAATCTCTCTGGCTTAAAAATCTGAGGATTTTTTCAGTGGGTAAGGCATTCAGCCTCACCTGTGTTAACATCTGGACACCTGCCTTATTCCTTAGCAAGAAGTCTGCGGACTGACTGCTCAACAGTCTGCCTACCTTGAAAGCAGATATCAAAAGGCATGCTGTAGAGCATCCTGGTTCAGCTAGAGAGGACACTTCTTTTGTTGCTTCTTAGTCTGGCCTTGTAAAGTCATATACATCAAGAATAAAAAGTGTGTTGACACCTTTCTACACTGCTGCTTGATATGCTCAGTATTACCACTGCTACTGTTTTCTCTTTAACTAGCTAACTCATGTATTTTGCTTGTTTTACAGGACCTACGTTATTCAGTATCCTTCCTTGTGTTTTACAGTCTACATGGTCAATTTTACATGCGGTCTTATTTAGCTTGCTCTAGCTGCAGAACTGCAAACTAATGAGGCCAAATGCGTTTCACCAAGAGAAGAGGCGCTATTAAGAGACACCATTAGAAGAAAAGCAAATGAGTATAAAATTGAATAAAGTAAGGCTGGAAAATTGTTACTAACCATTCCCATATCAAAATCCTGGAAAGCCTTATCCAAAGCATCTTACACAGCATTATGACATTAAGTCTTTATTTACAAATAAAACCCCAAATAACAAATCAAATCAATTCACAGGAACTTTAAAAACAGCTCAATGGGCCTTTGAGAAACTGAAGTGACTACAGCAGGAGGGAACAGGCTATTTTGTAAATCTGGGGTAGTGTAGTATCAGCACAGATAATCCACTACCAACCATTTCTATGTGATCTGTACAAGAAATAAAAATGTATGCATTTTGCTGAGCAGCTT
Source organism: Pezoporus occidentalis (assembly GCF_034315485.1). NCBI lineage: Eukaryota > Metazoa > Chordata > Aves > Psittaciformes > Psittacidae > Pezoporus > Pezoporus occidentalis. The sequence continues at coordinate 8,275,746 of NW_026915691.1, read as the reverse complement.
TCAGAGTGACAAACATCTGCAACAGAGAAAACTGGATCCAAAAACCTTTCTGGAAACCTTAATTAAAAATACCCCAACAACTAACTCTGACGGTGTAAGAACAAACAAACATCCTCTGTGAGTACAGCGGAAGCCTTTTAGGAAGTTAATTGACCATTAAGTGACTGGCAGACTACTCCTACATTGCTTCACTGAACCACTACTCAATGTTGATTTAAGTGACCCTATGCTGCAGTGGATTAGAAACACACACCATCAGCTATTGTGTCTGAAGTACTGAGGCAATACCAAACAGCTCAGAGAAACACTTTAAATTACTACAGTTAGTCTCGCTACAGCAGTTTTTCCTCAATCCCTTTAAGGACAAGAGCTATCTAACTTTTTGCAAGAAATCCAGACCATCTTACACATTGTCACAAGGTCTCTGTTTACAACCAAACACAAATTGGGATGCACTCTGAAAGAGGCCTTGTTACTTCTATTTCCTCCCTTGTTTTTTCCTCCTAGCTTGCACGCATAAGGTTTCTGGCACTGGTTTCACAACACGGCTCAGATGTTCTATGAATCACCACTAGTGTGTGGGCCACAGGCGGAAAAATACCACTCCAGAAAACTGTCTACACTCCGAATTAAAGCCTACTAAAGGCAATGAAACTCTATGCAGTGACTGTAACAGGCTCTGGATCACACCCACTGGGGATCAATAGATGGATGCAATATCTTATAGAGCCAGAAGTTAGATCATTCTCTAGGTCAAGTTTATTACTAAACTAGAAAAAACTAGGTCATACCACTAAACCAGAAAGTGGAAGCTTGCATAGATACTACATAGGCTGTACTTCTTTGAAGGATGAAGACTTTCAATCCATTAGCTTTGTGGGGCCATCAGACTAACACCTTACACTGGAATTAAGTCTATTCAATAAAAGATGAAATCAAGAACATGAAGAAGCTAATCCTCATTCTACAGTTAATTTTTCCCCCCATGGAGGAGGGTGAAGTAGCCTAACATCTTCAAATATATACTTTAAATATGCTTGTAATAATTAGTGTTATCTAAATGTCTCTGAACTATTTAAAATCCACTTCATTTTGAATTGCCATTAATAATGCAGCAGGCAATATTACAAAGACTGCTGAAAATAAAGTAATTTAATGTAACACTTTATAAACCAAACCTCCAAACCAGAATCTCAGCTGCCTCTTCAGCTTCTCTGCAATCAATCCGTCTAGAGTCATGTTTATGCATCCTAGGACCTGTGACAGACTGCCACTAGACTTGGCATCCACAACAACCTCAGGAGGCTGATTTAGTGCAAATGCAGCATGAAAAATCAGATTATCTTTTGATTTTTCTCTTTTATTAAATAAAACCGATCTTCATTGAATAAAGCTGCTTTTATTAATATCGAAAACATTGGTTGGTGTCAGAGAGCCTGCCAGTCCTATGGAACTAATAAAAGAAAAGACAGAAGTAAAAAATGAGAACATTACAGGGAAATACTAGAAACAAAATCACATTAAGCCAGAATTGCAGCTGACAAATAAAACATTGGTCTAGCTGTAGATTTTTTGTTGTTTAGTCTGACTTGATTATTTTTACTGAAAGAAAAGAAATAAAAATGGGGCTTCTCCCAGAAGTACACAGTGGCAAGAAACACAGTAAGAGCAAAAAGTGCAAGTTAAATTCTTCCCTTTCCCTTGTATAATGTCTCAAACAACACTAAGTTAAATGTAGCTGGGACAAAAACTTTGGGTTTATGGGAACATCTCAAACCTTAAGGTAAAAAGATTTCCTTTATCCTTTGTGTTTTTAAGAAAACTTTCTGGGTTTCTGCACATGGGCAAAAGCTCACAAGAAAAACTCCTGATCAGACCTGTACTTTATGCTCATATAAGTTCTGGTCATCTGAAATCAGCATGCAATAAATGTTCTGTATGTATCAATTGTACAGACAGAGCAAGAGATGCCTATGATGAGTCTGTTCACAATCAATGTCAGAACTGTTACCTTCAGAAAAAGAATGTGCCCCCTATCACCACAATAAAATCTTTCAACATGAATCAAGACTCAGCCATGAACTCCTACCTAGTCACCACCAAGGAAGGGAAAAAAAAGAATACGTATCTCAGATCCCATATACAGCATTATTTAACATTACCAATGTACTATCAGCGTTCCAGATTAAAGAACCTCAAAGTATGAAGTGCTGAAGCACAGATTTTTGCACTCTTCAGCTTTTCATTTTCCATGTTTCTACTTCTGTTAAACCCACAATGCACTTAAGTGTCAGCAGAAGATCTGCACATACAGATCTTCAGAAATGGCCCACAGCCTTCTGGAAGACAGAACATAACTAATAAGGTCAGCTGTGTAGTTCTATGTACACCACTACCCCCACTGAAGCCAGCAGATGCACAAGTGAGATTAAAGTGAAATAGCTTCCTGTACAACTACAATTCACAGATATAATCCACTAAAATCGTAAGAGAAATGCTATGTGGACAGAATGATACATTCCGATACTAAGCATAATCACAGAATCAGTAAAATTACATACAGTAAGCCAAAGACAGAGTTTGCCCATAAGAAGACAAACAAAATCCATAATGTAACATTCAGTAGAAATCAAGAGGGTTTAAACAATACTGTAACATGGAAAATTCCAAAGGAAACAGAAGCAATTTAAATCCAAACATCTAGATATTTCTCTATTATAATGTAACCAAAACTAAGCATTTGGGGGTTTAGGTTTCTGGGAGATTTCCACACACATACAAGATAACAGAGGGACAGCTTGTAGATAACAAGGAGATTGGCATCACTGTGTATGTACTATCCACATCTCTAGGCTATGAGGAACACTCTTAGGGGTATACAAGAAAATCCTGCCTAATACAGTTGCCAAGCTTCCACTTTCAAAAAACAGAGAGAAAGGAAATCTAAACAGCAGCTGTGTGGCCTGAGATCTCATTAGAAAGCAACTCGCAGGAAGATTGCAGCCCAGGATGACAGAGAAGAACAAGGAACGCTCAGCAGAATGCAGGCAGAAAAAAAATCATTGAAATGTTCATTTATTTTGTTATTGTTGAACTTAGAACTGAAATTTAAAATGTATTCAGGAGTTTAATCTGACAACAAACATTCATAATGTAAAAGGCTCCTCAATCTCATGTCTCACAATATACATCCTGAAATTGTTTAGCATCTCGCAGGAGATGCTCAGTTCATTACAGACTTAAGCCAAGCATGGAACCTGAATTTCAAGTAAAGTATTAAAGTTTTTATTCTGCTCCAATGAGCCTAGTGAGAGGTTTTCCCCTTAAACAAAGGAATGAAATGTCCACTTTACTGTGCCTGCTGTATCACTCCGTGTTTTCATTAATGTCAACTGGACTTCAGTTATTTTTTAATTGAAGATTTCTGAAGACTTTCTTTTTGTAGTTGATACCAAACAGCAAAATACCAAACTGACTGAGAATAAGCACTGGCTCCCTAGAAATGACTGCAGAAAACTCCTAATTGAAGTCAAACTGTGAAATGCAACTGCCCCTATAACTACAGTTACACTGTCTTGTAAACTGTCCATTGTCTATATATATACACATATATGTACACACACACACGTATGTATAATTAGACTGACAATTTATTAAAATACATGGATTACATCAATAACAAATTATTCTGATAAGAACATGAAGCTCTATTGAAAACAAGGTTTCATTTCTCAGGCTGGAGCTGTTTTCTGCATTTACAAGATACAAGCAAAGCAAAACCACAATAGTATTCTCAAGTCTTCAATGTTATTACCTGAAAGATTTGGAAATACAGCAGTAAAAAGGTGTGTTGCTACGGTTCTGAGTAATCAGCAACAGACCTATGCACAATAGACAGCTGATTGCTGTTGCATGTTAGAAGATGTTTTTTACCTCTTTAAGAAAACTTTGTCATCATGTCATAAATGAGATAGGTTTTCTATTAGCCACAGAAAGGCATCAAAGAAACACACTCTATAGTAGTAATCAGACTTGATTACTACTACATCTATCTTCTTATGGAGGGGAGGGGAAAATCAACCTTTTATGCTGTCAAATTTATACTGTAGATTTCCAGAACACTCTGGTCTTCCCAGAGTATGCAAAGGCATCATAGTACAGATGGAGTCTGCTACTGAATATGGAAATACATTATTCCATCAAAGATAGATACTAGACAGCAAAGAGTCACAGCAATCATGCATTAATATACTGGATACCTGAAGTGCAAAATAAATAGCACAGACAGTATCAGTAATTCTAATGGTCTCTCATGTATCTGGTTTCATAGAATCACAGAACTGTGTAGGTTGGAAAAGACCTTTTAAGATCATAGTATCCACCGCTAATATTGCACTGCCAAGTCTACCACTAAACTATTTCCCTAAGTACACCTTTTACATACCACCAGGGCTGGTGACTCCATCACTTCCCTGGGCAGCCTGTTCCAATGCTTGACAACCCTTTTGATGAAGAAAACTTTCCCACTAACCAAACTAAACCTCCCCTGGCACAACTTGTTCCAATACATATCAGGTTTAATGAGACTTCACAATCACAATGCACAGAAAAACCTCACTCGTCAGTTTTTATAGGATTTCTTTTCCACCCAAAAGACCTCCTTTCCAAGTCAAGTTTTCTGCCTATGTTTATCATTCAAAGGAGATGTAAATAACATTTAAGAATAAAGTCATATGAGTGCTGTAATTGCTGAGCTGGCAATAAAACAAACACTGTACTCTGTAGGACTGAAATGCCACTTACACTCCAATCTTGGAATAGCTGAAATCTCAGCCAAACACTGTGTTAATGCCATGTTAAGGCTGCAAACTGAAACACACCAAAAAAAGACAGGAGATGAAAAAGTTTATATTCTTACTGCATTGTCAGCCTACCTAAAGTACTGATATTCCTTATAATGAAATACATAATTTGCAGCCCAGCTGGGAAATCAAAAACTATTGGAGTGCAAAGTGAATGAAGCAATCTTCCGAAAAGACTCAAGACATCCAATCCCCGTTCTTAATGCATTTCCAATTGCAACTTTAAAACCGTACTTATGTAGGCACTGTGTTTAGGTAACATTTGAGCAGACTTATAATTTTGTTGCTTGCTTTCTTAGCCTGTTCTAAGGAAAAATGGAGAAAGGAATGTGATACAGCGAACCACCACAGAAACACAAAGCTGTGTATTTTGCCTTCTGTTCGTAAATTCAGTTCTGGGACCAGTAAAATAAGTAACTAGTAAAAACTCACTTAAGAAAAAAGAAAGGTGCTGGTATCTGGAAGAGTAAAAAGATGTTAAACTCTTTTAAACAGTGATATTTATATACAGAACTCTTTATAAGCATGTTTGCAAAATCATAGATGAAATACATATGCTATTATTCTCTTAAGATTAACCAAGAGTAAACTTTAATTTCATTTCCCTCCTAAAACATAACTGTATAGCTGTTGATGAACAATCTCTGCTCAGTTAAAATGTGCATTTATCCTAGTTTATATTCCATAGGAATGCTCAGAATCATCTAAATTAAGTATTGCAAAAATGCATTCACCTTTTGGAGAGGCTATCACTGAAAACTAAGTGAGGAGGAGGACTTGAATGCACACAAACACATGTGCATTGCCTATATGCTGTTTTTTTGATTCTTACTATAAACACACTCCAGGGCAAGAAGAAGGTGTCACTGAGTCATCTGAAGTCATGCTGTCAGAACATTCTAACTCTATTCAGCATGAAGAATACCAGACACCTGGTTCAGGCTCTCATCAAAGCTTCTGAACATTTCAGTAAGCACGTATACCTCTGGTTCAGTAAAACCTTGCCAACCAGTCTGAGATACAGGATTTTTTATTACAACATAACAGAGAAGCAGCTAACTCCAACAGCTTGCACCTCTCAAGATTTCACATTTGCAGATAACAAACCTTTTGTCATCCAAAACCAACAAACCTCATCAACAGCAACTACTACATGATCGAAAGTGCAATAGCCAGGTAATAAATACCTCAGTAAATGGGCAGATTTTTGTCATAGTCAACCAACAAAACCCCAGCCACTCGGGATTTCCCATCAAGATATCTCTGCTCCTGACTAGCATAGGACTCTCCCCGAGTCCTTCAGTCATGAACTGTGGGTATTGACAGTCAAGGCATTGCCAAGAGAGGGGGCAGAGGCTGTGAATGCAAAATACACAAGAAATAAGATGCAGTGAAGAGACTGAGACTTACCTTTGGAAAAAACTGCTGCCAGGCTCAAAAGGAGAGGTGACAACAGATGCCCCATATTGCTAATCCCAGAAGTGCACATCCTAGGGTGTGTTAAGTTATGACTCAGTTTTGCACACTTTGTAGTCAAAATAAAACTCGGTCAGCTGGAGAGGCTACATTATCAGAACAGGTCATCCGGAGAGAGTAAAGAGATTTCCTTCGGAGAGAAGGCTTACTTCTTTAGGTTTAACCCTCCCCTTTTCTCCCTTCTTTCTTCAAAACAGATGATACTGTGAAATAAAACCCCTCTCCTCTCAGTAAATAAATAGGAAACAGTTCAGGCTGAAATCTCGGTCTGGGGCTTCAGTAGCCTGAGGCAGGGAAGCACCCCCCGACCCCACAACACCCCGAGCGATGGGGGCAAGGCGCTGGGCAGGGGCGGCGGGGCTTCGGCTCCTTGGGCAGAGACGCTCCTGCTGCTCGCGCCTCACGAAGCCAGCGCTCGCATCCCGCTGGAAAAGCACGGCGGATCCCCGGGCGTCACCAAAGTTTTCCTTTGGGTGATGCTGATCAGCCCTGAAATCATCCAGACACGGAGGCTGGGGTTTGTTGTTGCGCGCCCTCTCAAAAGTTCTCGATTTCCTTATTGACTTGTCTGACTTTCCGCAAGAGCGGGAGGGGGTGAGCGCGGCTCTCCCCAGAAGGTCATTGCCACAGACGTGCCTATTGCTCCCGGGGCCGGCGGGCGCAGCGGCCGGCGGGTACCTCCCGCTCCAGCCGATGCTGCTCGGCTTGAGCCCGCAGCGGGGCGCCGGCCCCGGCTCGCCCGGCAGCCCGCCTCCTTCGGCCCCGGCCCATCCTACGCGTGCCGCGGTTGCTGTTTACACAGAGACTGAGATTTCAGCCGGGAGATGTAGCGGAAAGCACAAAAAGAGGAGGGAAACAAATAAATAAATAAGCTGCCGAGCCAAGCCCCGCCTCGCACCAGGCAGCGCGGCAGCCCCAATCCCCGGGCAGCGGGGCGGAGCGGGGATGCCTGGCCCGGCCCCGGAGACGGTGCTGGGGGAAGGCGAGCACCGCCGCTCCGGGGGGCTGGAGCCCGGTGGTGGGTCAGCCTCGGAGGGGGTCGGGGGGGTGGGGGGGGGATGGCCATGAGGGCGTGTTACGGCGCTGCACAGGCTCCCGGAGCGCAGCGGCTGAGGTGGCACGGGATGAGGCGCCGCCGGCGAGACCGGCCTCCCGCTGCCGGCAGCGCACGGGGGCCAGCACAAGCCTAGCTGCCCTCTGCACCCGAACAGCTAGCATCGCTGCGGCTGGCGGCAGCAGCAGAGCCCGCCGCCGGGCATGTGTGCTCTCCTGCGAGTGGTTTGTCGAAGGCTCCTTCTCGCATCCAAACGCATCATGCACTGAGCATCCCTAAGGCACTCTTGAGCGAGCCGAACTATGCCGGTACGGCCGGCATTAGGAAACAACGTGAGGACCGTGTAGTACAATACTGCATCTGTATTGTACGAACAGGGGGAACACCTACATTTGGTCTAAATGGCAGTGCTGGGGAAAAACAACTGACTTCAGGTTTTTGATTACGGAAGGTATCAATGCAAGAACCATTCAACCCTTTGGCCAAGCCTAATAAAAAAGACTGGTGTATCTTTGGCAGACAGAATGGCAGCAGTATGCAATTTACCACAGCCCAAACTTAAAAAAGTAGCTACAAGAACTTACCATCAGTATGTTCCTTCACAGAGAACATGTTTGGGAGCAATAAAACCACTAATTTAATCTTAACATCCACAATGCTGAAACTTTAAAGCAAGTCCATCAAAATAAACTTTGAAAATGCACACTTCTGTTTGCCAACACCAAGAAGTACATCTTAACCACACAATGAGAAAAGGCTGTGGTTTGCATGATGCTATGAATTCATTTTAGAAGATGACATCAGTTCTAACAATCCCAGAGAGGTTCTCCAGACCTGAAATGAAGCATGCAACTGGCACTGTATCTGAAACAGAAGTGTATCATCTTAGAGCATCCACTGGCTGAAAGATAAATAATTGTTATTGACATGATATATAGCATGTTGTGGCCAAAACCTCTGTTGTCCAATGTAAGAGAAATATTATAAAATAATACTCTCTATCCAAGATAAATCAATCATCTGGAAAAGGAAGTCAATGCCCAGCTCCATTCAGCAGCAGGATGAAATATGCAAATACGCAAGCATAACACACTAGTTAGTCTGTGTTCTGACAGACACAGAGAAGCTTCCTACAGTCTACAGAAAGTATGAAAAAGTGCAAAAAAGGAAGAGCTTTCTCTCCAGATACAGGTGTAAGCGGGGCTGCTACCAACTTTCCAACTTTTAAGAAAAAATCCCATACTAAAAAGAGAAAACCGAAACACAGTAAACAACCAAACCACCAAGATTCTCTTCTCTCCACTTCTACAGTTTGACTCCGTGGCCAGTACCTGGCTTTTGTTATTTGCACAACATATGGAGATGTTTCATACACACAGTGCTACCGTCTTCCAGGCATTCAGGGGTCACCTCCTCTTCCACTGTCCTGTTATCCCAACAAACCACATTTGGGTCTCAAGCCTTCTCAAAGTCAACTGATTCAGGAATAAACCATTGCCTCCAGTCCCTTTGGAAATGAGTAAGTGTAGTCATTTCTTGCATATGCCATGCACAGAAATCACATTCCCTTTGCTTTGGTGGGTGTTGTAGTAAAGTGACAGCTGAAGGTTAGGCCACTTGCAGGTGTCTCAATGCAAGTTTCTTCTTACAAGTACAGCTGAGGACACTTGTACTGTACAGTCTCTGGCTGGGCTAACACCTTTGTGATGAAAACACTGCCCATGGAAAATACCATCAATTCATACTACTCCGTAATGAGAGAACATCTTCCTGTTTTATTAGCAATACACTATTTTGGCAAGTATGTCTGATCTTTTCTGGGTAATTAACACAAGTAATTGTGAATGAAGAATTGGCTTTAGGAAAACACAAGAAAGAATGAAAAGACCTTCGTCCCCACAACTTGTGGCTACCTGTAAAGGTGGTAAACCCATTAATCCGCATCCAAGAAGTTAATGAGAAAAATCCATCACTACCGTGAGACTTCTTGCTTCATTTCCAATGTGATATATCAACTGATATATATAGTCCGCTTTATGTAATTAAAATTGCTAATTGTTCTAATCAGTTTATCAATTCACATTTTTGTTTGAGGGCTGGGGATTGTTTTTTTTGAGACAGTAATGTTCCCTCATTGACAATATAGAAGTGCAACTCTGGGAGAAGCCCTGGTAACACAGCAACAAACAGCAGACTGTAGAAAAGACTGTAACCAGGTGGATTACAAGTTTTTCACTAAAACTATTTTTCACTCTCAGTTAAACACAGAGAAGAAACCTGGTGCTGCTGAAGTCAGTGCATACTTTACCACTGATTTTTAGAAAGGCAGATTTTTACTCCTATTTTGAAGATTACACAGAGGGCATTGAAATGATTATCTGGGTTTGCTACTGCACAATATCCAAAGTAAGGAACAATTCCAACTGTAGATTCAGAGGACAAAAAGGAAACTCCCAATCAGTTTGGCCTCCCTGCAACTTTATATGATTTAATGCATTGCCTTCAAACTATTTAGTAGCCATGAAGTTGCGACCATCATTCATAAGGCAAAGCATGACCTGTTCCACTCTTATCTTTGTGTCACTCATTTCTTCATCACACATACCTGCAGACTTTTCTCTTTGTTCAGGTAATGCAGAATCTTTAGTGATAGGACTTCTTTGCCACATGTGTACACTACATCCTGGCCAGCAGTGGCACAGTCACCAGCTGAAGTTTTTTGTGATGCTCCCACAAAAATAATATGAAAATCTGAACAAGATAATGGGAGTTGCCACAAAGACCAAACTGAGTTACACTCTTAAATTTCACCTTAATTTCTGGATCTTACTCTCTTTTGACATTCACCAGCACTTTGATTTTTGTTTCAGTGACAACAGAATGACACATTCAACTCTGTAAATTTGTTTAGAACTAATTCACATCTGTTCTCTCATACCAGATAGGAAAATAAAAAATAAAAGCACTTGATTTCTTATAATGCTTCTCTTGCATGAGAAAAGCAGATTCAGTTCAGAATCTTTACAAGGCCAAAATAATAAAACCTTTTTGACAGCTTGCAGTTGTGCTGTCAGTGTAAATACCCCTCAGAGCACCTATCTCTTTAATGATCAAACACTAACCTTAATAGTGAATAGTATTCCTATCAGGCTACTTTATGTTGCAGGGCTTGCTGTCAGTTCACAATAGCTGAAGAAGCAGGTGATGTCAGTCAGAGTTTTCACTCTCCTTGTTTCCAATGAAGACTCCGAAATAGCTTAGTTACAAGTGAGTTCTAAAAATGACAAAGAACCTTATCGCACTACAGTTAGGCTGTTACCAGCCAGAGCAGCAGCACTCTAATAGACAAAAAGTGTATCTAAGAAGGCTTTTTTATTTGAATTCATGAGCTAATATTTTAACTTGCTTCCATCTGATGGTAGAATTTTAAAAGCTGCTTTGGCCGCAAGTTACATACTCATAGTACAATAAAGTGCAGTGATTTATAAGGACCAAGTTTTGTAAGATACAGAGGCCAGCTTGAATAAGAGCTCAGTAAATAAACTAACCAGTATGTGTGTATCAGGAAAAAAAAAAAAATCACGATAGGAAGAAATACATATGTCGTGACAAAATTAAAAGACACAAACAAAATTGCCTCTTCCTGGTTGAATTTAAGCCTCCACAACAGTGAAATGTGATGTATTAGTACCAGTACTTGCCAAGTTACAACAGGGGAGTGATCTAAATGGCTGGAATGTAAGTGTTAAGATACAACAGTGTCCAATCTGAAATCTGGTACCATTTTCAGTGGCTTGTAGGAGCAGATAACATGAAATAACAGAACCGAGAATGTTACGATGACTGTTCTAAAACTTAACTAAAGACAAGTTGATGCGATGCCTTAGAAGTAGAGAGGGCAAAGCCATTTAAAATTACTATGGAAACAATGCAGACATTTGCCTGCATGCACTGCCAGCTTTTTTTCCTTTTTATTAATAATATTTTTGTTTATATCAAATGAAAATGAACAGAGGAATAGGACGCTTAGCATGCTGTGCTGTCTTCCACAGTGGCTAAAGCAGATGCATAGGGAAGAATATAAAAATAAGGCCAGAATACACAATAATTCCCTTGAACACTCTCTCAGCCTTCAACACCTGAACCAGCGGTGGTATCTCTGTTCTCAGAAACCCTCAACAACTTCCCCTTTTATAGGTCTCCTCTTGAACCCACATTAACTTTGGGCATCAACATCTTGGTTCACAAGGAAAGGATCGCCACAGCCTGACCACAGCTCACATTCAGAACCCTCAATACCTACTCTGCACCCAAGAACTTCTGACCTTTACTATATGCTGGTGTTGTTTTGTTTTGAGAAAGAACAGGACTCAGCTGTCATCCCTGAAAAACCTACAGCATTTTCCATATGAACCAGAAATAAAACCTTTGATTTATAAAAGTGTCTTTGCTGTTACACAGACTGAATAAGAAAAACTTCATAGTGTATATTATTTTCCATTTTTTTCTGATAAATTCCATCCCAATACTTTTTCCATATTTAATAATCTACTACAGATAGTGAGTTTTTATCTACAGAGGATTTCTAATTCCTCATTCAGACTTTCAATTTAATATAAACCCCTGAAAATGCAATAATTTTATTAAACAGGATTAAAATGCAACTCTTATGCTTCATCAACTGACTTTTTTAGTCTATGGCTCATTAAATACACTAATTATATTTTTGTAACACCATACTGTGAGCAGGGGCTAGACCTTCTATGATTAGAAATATTTTTGAGAACCAATTCACCTTCTGTGCCAAACATCTCTTAGAATCAGAAAGAACCCAGTCCTGCCAAAACTCTCAGGTACAGCATTTATTAATGCCACATACTGATTACTGTGACTTAGATTTAAGAGGTACATAGTTTCTCAAGACTAAGTGAAACATGGGTCCAAATGCACAAACACAATATAGTCCAATAATTTGGAAGGAATGAGAAATTCAAACACGCAAAGAATAGTAGCTTTGAAGAGATTGCAATCTTTCATAAACATATCTTTGTAAACACATATGGTGTCTACTTGTGTGTATACATTAGACCTTAAAACAGTTGCCTATTTGGCAGTATAGATATTACTCAGCTTCATAGCAAAACAGGCTTGCTGCTACAAGCACCAACCCCGTTTTTCACCAGCTGCTTGTCAACGATGGAGTTCTAGTGACCCCTAGTGCTAAATTTATGCGGTGCGGCTCCATATAACATTGAAGACTCAAGAGGAGGTGCATTTTAGACGTTCTCTGAAATTAAAGAACTGCATCTAAGTAAGTGATAGAAGTGCGAAGATGAGGGAACTAAAAGACATTGGAAGAAAAAGTAGGACTTCCAATTTGTGAAGTTTGCTATTATCTATAAATATATCAAACATTACAGTTAGAATAGTCCCTTAAAGCATGCTGACTAAAACATGCTTAGCAAAGTTTCAAAAAGCACGGGATTACTTAAATTAGCTAAGCAAATGGCGGTTTGAAGGACAAAATATTATTCTGACTCCCTCCCTGAATCTCTACCAGTTACTGAAAAAATGGTGTTGTCCAAAATACTGACTTCTGAAATATTTTTGTCTGCCTACTGAATGCTACGTATTTTAGATCTCACTGTACAGTAACGGTTGATCTATAAAGTCTAAGTCAAATAGATTTTTAATGAAGGATAACCATTCTGCATGATGGGTTCTTGTTACTTGATTATAGGTACCCAACACTGAAGTGCTTCTTAAAATTTTTAGTACTGTATTGTAGTGCTATTATTTTAATAATTTATTGGCTTGTTATAAACTATGAATGAAAGATTAATTATACCAAAATGAGTAGCTATACAGAGCCAAATTCAAACCTAATATATAAGAAACTATGCTTTTTAACACCAAACATAGTTTTGTTCATTTCATCCTTTCAGTATGATAAGAGCTAGGAATAACAAACACATCAAGAGGGAAAATATTTGTGATACAGAAACTTAAAAAGAGTTTTTAAGGTAATTTCCATAAAGATATTTAAAATTAAACAGTTCCTCTTCTTCCCTTCTTCTGTGGGCGTTTTGTTTGGGGGGTAAGTTTAAGATACAGACCTACATACGCTTCCTGCTCTTGCCTCACTTAGATAAGAAACATCAGATGTAACCAGGGCAGGAGGGTTTGCAGAAAGCCTTAAAGAAGTTATGTTAAGCATCTGTACAAGCACTATTATATCATTGTGGTTAATCTTTAGCAAAGGTATATACCCTCTCCAAAGTGGAGTCAGTAAGGTCTAAAAGCCACTTCAATCAACTTGAAGTGACTGCAAACTGTTTACTGAATTACAGCTCTTGAGATGTGTTCACTTCCACTAATTCTCCAGGCCCCATAGCCACCATATTTTTGCACAGAAAATGCTTGATCAGCAATGTGTAATAAACAGAAGGTAGAAAAATTCATGACATGTCTAAATACACATATTTACTTTTCAAAGCTTCCCTAAAGCAGGCAGCTATTGCACACAGTTCAATTCCAATCACACAATGAAATTTTTGCCTTTTTTTCCAAACCCCTCATTCTTATCACAGATGGGAGAGCATATGGTAGAAAGCCCTTATAGTATATTGGAAACAGCTTCCACATTATAGTACATTTCATATTGAAACTACAGAGTCGGTAACTGGGAGGAATCAACCAAAGATCTACAATATTTTAACCTTCTCACTATAAACAATTGCTGCCCTCTCAGTTGGAAATGTGGGAGAAGGAAAGACAGGAGGGGGAAATTACACTAGCTCCATGAATGCATGGCAAAAAACCTCACTCCACCCTTGAAAACAAGATTCTGTTAAAAAAAGATACAAAATTACATGGAAAATTGGAAAACAAGAGGTATTAGAACCCACCAGGAACTTAGAGTAGCAAAACTGAAAGAAAAAGTAAAGGGAGAGAATAAGATAGTTTAGGAGATGCACACAAAGTTTAACTTTTCTTATGGCTTGCTACTAAACCAGGTTTTTAGGGACTACCTTACGATGCTTAAAATTCCACCTGAAGGGAGCTGCTGGCATTCAGTCTGACAACACTGCTGTTCTAATTAGTCTCCAACCCACAGAATGCACAAGTTTGTTGGCTGTTACATTTGTTGTGTGAGTAAGAGCTGAACAGTGACTCCAAGAGTCTACTAAAACCCATATGGCAAAATTAAAAGTTTTGTTTTCTTTTTCAGTTTCTAGTGGGAAAATGGAATGTAAACTTTTAAATACACAGAACTGAGTTGATACTGCACTCCGGTGTATCATAGGAGAAACAGTCCTGCCAATGGAGGCTGGTTGGCAGAGAACAGGTAAAGGAAGTAGCCAGTCTTTTTCCTGCACCAATAATAGATTAACATCAAGCCAACTTAAAGCACAAACCAGATGACTGATGCATCAGTTTGACCCTCTGTCCTCCACAATAGTTTGGTTATGTTATTCCCCAGGGCAAAAATCACATAGGACCAAAGTCTTTCCCAAAGAAAATCTTCCATATATAAACAAAAAATTCCCAAATAATCAACTAAACATCAGTCAGCACGTCTTACTGGAAACAGGTGATTGTTCTGTAGTTAGAAGTGTTCCCACAGGTGCCATCCAGCTAAAATGCCTTAGAAATAAGTATTATTGCATTGTGCTGAACAATGTTAATTCTACTGTATATTTGCATCTGTGAATTCCCTTCCTCCACAGAGCTTGTTTTCATGATTTCGGCTGTCATCCAGAGTGTTGTTCGCACACTCACACACACAGAGGCTTGAAAAACACACCACTTTCTGTAGTGTTAACCATAAAAAACAACCAACCAACCAATACTTATATTCTCATAATGCTGAAAGATACATATGACTACTTTAGCCATCAAACCTGAAGGAAGTATTTGATTTTGGAATATAAAGCTGCAGCTATCAAGGATGCTGGTCTATGCATTACCTATCCTGTTTCAACCTGTACAAGACCAGTGAGGGATGCCTAGGCTCGAGGTCACCACAGTGATCTCGATAAAGCTTTCTGTTAAGTGCCATCATTCTTAATATTAAGCTCGCTATATTTTTGGGGAGTACTAAACTGAATGCTGTCACCTTTCAAATCACTTTTGTTCCATCTAGATCAGCCATCCATCTAGATGCTGCTTGAAGTTTGATCTTTACTTTCTAATGTGCACAGGCCCTGGTCTTGGACATAACAGCCACAACTTTGCTGCTACAGAACAGCTCTTCTCCAGAGGTCCTCCATTGCAAGGGTTCTTAGGGCCTCACTGGTAGTCCCATAGGCAGAAAATCGTCTAGTTTTAATTGAATCTAGATTACTTTCTCTGAAACCTTGATTCAGCCTAACATGTGAGGGTATTAACTCTATGCAAATGCCCAATAATGCTATAATATTGGCACAAAAATAAAATCCTCTGAAAGCACAACAGACTGAGTCACCAGCTACCACCTCAGTCTACTTAGGACAAACACGCAGCTCAGAGAGCACCTTAGTGCCTAAGGTTATTAACAACTAGTTTTTCCTGAGGTTAATGAACAGAAGCAAACATCTTCTGTGGAGTTAATGCTCCCAGGAAATGCCCTGAATCATGATCACTACTGTGATTTACATTCAGTGTAAATGCTTTGTATTCAATTTATAGCATTTTCTACCTCGGCATCTCAGAATAGCTTATAAATGTAACAGCATTCTTCTTAGGCATCTTAAGATGGAAATTTTAAACAGAATGGGAAATGAAGTAACAGCTAGATCACAAAGTGCTGTGTATTACAGTTAGGAGCAAAACCTGGATTTTCTTTATATCTAATCTTGAGAGGTTTTTTAGAAAGTCTGTTGTGCCACGTTCTCACCTCTACAATTACCTTTATGAGTGCACAAACACTATGCAGAATACTAGCTCAATTTCATGAAGGATTTTACAGTTGATTCACTCTGTAAAAAATATTTTCCTTCTATATCAACTTCTATAGCAAATACAGAGATGAAATATAAAAATTAAGCCATTACGAACTGAAAGACAAAAAACATTTCACCACTGCAGGTTCAACTTCTTACTAGTATTCTTCCAAAACAAGATTCCAGCTGAACTGACCAAATCTCAGACTCAAATTTTTATATCAGCGTAGCTGAATACAGTTTCATCTCTGTTTCCCTGCCCAGTGTGATTAGTAGCATAATGCCTGCAAGCAGATAAAGTGCAAAGGGATGAATATGGGGAAAAACATACTGCAAGACTGACACTAGCTCTTAATACTTGAAAGACAAGATACTAAAAGTCATTATTTGTCACTAAGTTATTATGTTATTTAGTTGGGTTTTTTTAAACATCAGCTCAGTGCTCAGTAGTAGTCCAAAAGTCTAATAGGAATTCAGGAATGCTTATGAGTAAAAGATGCTGTAATCACAACAGCATAAAGACATGAGGAAGACAAGACACAGGTAGAAGTAACATTTGTCTAAATTTGAAAAATAGGCGAAATTTCAGGTAATTATCTTTCTTTTCAGACTCGAAGCATAGATTTTTAAGTTAAATGGAAGTTAATATCAGTATCTCTGGATGTTACTAGACACATCACATATCTGAAAATAGATAAATACTATATGTGGAATTAGAAAAATATTAATACAAAGGAGATGACAGTTATTCCCATAGAAAATGTAGGGAATTCGTTAAAAAATACGAAAGTAGAGGATAAAGTTAAAGCTGTCGTATAAATGCACAACATAGCTCTTAAATACTACACTCAGGTCTTGTCATTGCCTCAATAACACATAGGAAAGACAGAAGAAAGTGTGAAAGGAAAGCGAGATCATGTGAGGTATGAAACAGCTTCGCAACAAAAATAAATCGACTGACTCAATCTTATAAACAAAAGTACTGAAGAGAGGCTAACATTGCAAATAGTACTCACTTACACTTTTACTAGGATTTAGAGTCCATTCACAGGGATTACTTCTGAGCCTCATGGCGGGGGGGGTGGAACTCGACCTTTAAGGTCCCTTCCAACCCTAACCAACCTACAATTCTATGATTTACCAGAATGTAATACATTAATATAGTGTTATCAGTCTCACTAACCTCATAGTTTCACTGTCATAATAATAATAATCTCATACATAGTTTTGTGAAAGTTACACTTGTATGGAAGCACTTAAAAGACCCTGATTGACAGACTGAAGTGTTTATTGGGGTAAACCTAACATCTGTACAGTAGCTCTTATAGATATTGTTGCTTATTGAATCTTTCTTAGCATAGACAAGGTATCTTTGCCTCTCTTCAAATAAATCTTCAAAACTTAACATTATCTTCTTCCTATTTTTCCCAAACTGGGCAGAATTGCTTCACTGCAGTTAGGACAAGGAATTACAACATGCAAAGAGTACAGGATGAAACCCATAGATTTTACTTTGCAGGCATATAGGAGCTGGTCATGATAGATGCTCTTGTAACACCTGTTTCTTTGAAGACCCCACTGACTTCAAAATTGAATACGTGTTTCCCCAGGGCCAGAGATAAAGGCTGTATTTCTATTAGCATCTCCGTTTTCTGACAGTAGAATTCCTATGAAAATCTCATAATTGGACTTATTGCAGATACTTTAGGGAAAGAGTAGCCTTTATGACAAATTAATTGAAAGGACATATCATTGCACTGACCATCAGGAATGGGCCAGACTGTGACTGCACTTTGTCAGGTCAGCATAACTCAATTTACCAAGAGCCTTCAGCCATTTAAGAGAGATTAAGACAAGTTATGATTTACTTCTGGTGTTTTCAGAAACCTGCCCAAAAGGCTTTAATGATGTAGCCAGTGATCTGATAGCTCTTGTAAAAGCTCGATGAAGATCTGTAAATGGTAATGTATAGAAGGGTATTTCTTTTCTGTTAGGAAGATCAACAAGAACACTCAGCTCCTTCAGGTCACAAGAGAAGCAGCACTATTAAGTCTATAGCACATTCATGATCTTTCTTTGGAATCAGTCTTTGAGCATCAGTGAAATATACTCAATACATTCTCACTTTGAACACTCAGGCACATTAACTGTAGGGCAAGACTGTCAGAAGTACCAGAATTCAATTAGTTCTCTGTAGTTCTAATTGTGTGATACCTTTGAAGGTCCTGTGTTTTTTTAATAAGCCAGCTGAGGTAAATTCCCGATACACATAGTTTGCCAATACCATTGCTGATATTTTACCATAAGCATACTACAAGCATTGCAGTACAAGCACAACAACCTACTGCATCGCAGTCAAAGTCTCACTTGCATATGACCATTTTTACTTTCTTGCCTGCGTTCTACTGGTTCTCAAATAGAAAGAATTTTCTAAACCAATCTACTTTTTCTACTACAATTGTTACATGAAGTTAATCACCCTTCTTATAAGTAATTAAGCCTCTGCTACGATACCTGATTGCCCATGAGGAATCCTGCCATTCCATGAGGAATCATGTCCAACTGCCTGCTCTTCCTGAGATTTTAAAGGCTGCCAACCACCACCAAGCAACAGCTCTAAATCACTTACTTCCAATTTCTGAGACACTCCATTTCTGTCATGCAGCTGGTCACATTGCTTATGGATATCAGCTTAACTTTCTTTCCTAGAAGAAGTATAAGCTTTGGTCAAGCTCTTAGCATTTGTTTAATTCTTTAATGGGTATTCTGCAGCATTCTAACTCTCATTCAAAGGTCAAGAATTTGAACTCACTACTTTTATAATAAATATCAGCTCATACAGGCGGTTACATGCAGGTCAGAAAGACTTTTGATGTGCATAGCTGTTTATCAATGGGAGTGAGGACATTCCTAATCTGGCACTCATCAATTTTCTCATCTGCGATTTAGAAAGAAAACTGCATCTTATGTCCAGCATCATTACAAGTCGTTTTATACTCAGAAGCTTAAACTGACAATAGTCAGGCTAGTGCCACCATTACACAGTAATCATCTCAGAAATGCACATTTAGGTGCATTTAATCAAACAATATCAATTAGAACATGTAATTGATGCAATTCATATTATTTTAACTGAAGTGATGCTGTACAGGAATGTAATGAACACAATTTTTCTCTGCTTTCTGTACTGCTGAGAATCTCACAGTCATATAGTCCAAGGCAAGTGCAATGTTGCTTATTGGACTATTTATATAAAGTAACAGCTTTTCTGTCACTACCTCATTTTTTTAAGTTCTCATAGTTTAACAATCCTTTCCCAGTGCCCATTTCATGTGCAGAAATAAAGCTCTCTTCCTGCAGCATTATTGCCAGCTTTTAATAGCTGCATTTAATCTTTGTTTAACAAGTAGTATTCCAGAAAAATTTACAAGTACTTGTCAGAAAACATTGCAGGATCTTGTTACATTATTACAGTTTTATATTGATTAAACACATGGTCAGTAAAATGCGTAATATAATTATAAAACAGAGCTCACAAGCTATGCTACATCCTTTTGCAATTCTTATTTAAAAGCAGCTGATTTCACTTTCATTTATTTGTTCTACTCCTTCTATGTGAGCTTAGTACATTTTAACTGAAGAATGTGTCATAGTGTTGTAACGACTCTTAAATTGCAGGACACTAAGAGGCATTGTGCTTAGCAAAAATTACAACATTTGAAACAAGTACTGGCCATTCATGAAGTCTGCTATAAACATCACTGGATTAAATATTAAACCATAGCAGTCTAGATTATGCTAAACTTTGTAAATGGTCTGATCAGGAAAATGGACTATTTAAGTCACACAAACAATGATACGATTTGTTTTGTTTCTAAAGTAGTTCAAGATAGAAATTAAAGCTGTGCACTTCTCAAAGTGAGTTATTAGCCTATCAAAAGCATTAAGTAAACCAAACAGCATAAACAGTTAACACACAAAACCATTCCATCTAGTTAAAAAGATGAAAATAAATAAACTATTTGTCATTAAGGGCACATGTACGCTATGTACATTAAGCAGCCAAGCTATTCAATTAACTGTGCCATTAATAAATAATTTAAATTATTTTGTCTATCTTAGATAAACAGTACTTGCATTACAGGAATTAAGAACCTTTGTATTAGTAAAATAAAAAAATTGGTTTTAGCCCCAGACTATGCAAGAAAGTTGCGTCTTTTAGCCTCAAAGACAACAGTTTGAGATATGCCTGTCCACCCATTTGACCTGGCCAGAGACAATAAAATGCAAACCAGTTGGCACGCCATCCACCAAGCAAAGTGTGGTGGGACAAGAAACTACGTTGTCCTGCATGGCAGTGTAGGGAGCAGACTTTATCAGGTGCAAGTCTGCATCACCACATTCATACTTCTGGGCCAAAGCTGGCCATCCCAGGGATGGTACCAGCATACCAGCTCACAGTCGCTGCTGTAGGGATCTGCCTGCTCTCCTCCAGAAAGCAGAATACCGATGGCTTCCTGAAGTTCACCAGCCCTAGCACCTCATTACTGGGATCACATTTAGTGTAACTTCATAACTGGGGAAAGATTTAGTATGTTTTTCACCTAATTAAACTTTATCAGGTCTAACTGGCAGCCCAACTAATAGATTCCACAGTTTCTTCTTAAAATGCCTCTTCTAAAGCCCCATCTTAGAACTCAATTTTCTTTGCATAAAGAGCCATATAGTAAAACACATACAGACTGTGGAAGCTCAGCAAAAGTTTACAGAATTTTTAAATCTGAGTTCAACTACAATGAAAAAGAGGCTATAGCTTGGTTTTTAATTTTACTGGTGCAGCCAAATTTTCCAAAGCATTCATTTCTTTCCTTTAACAGTGTCAATGCCCTTGTCAAATCAGTTGTGGAAGCAAAACTGGACTGGTTTTCAATGTAGTTTGTCTTCTATATTTAGGAAATACCCCAAGCTTCTAGAATCGCCAGCACAGAAAACAAAAAAAAAAAAAAACAAAGAATGAGAGGATTCTTGCCATGGAATATGCTTGCATGCTATCTGCCTTCCATGAAAAATAAAGCAAAACAAAACCAAAATTTTATTTATCCAGTGTTCCATTTTCCTTTTTAAACTGTAACTATATATACTTGCTTTATGCAAACTA
Organism: Pezoporus occidentalis; assembly: GCF_034315485.1. Taxonomy (NCBI): domain Eukaryota; kingdom Metazoa; phylum Chordata; class Aves; order Psittaciformes; family Psittacidae; genus Pezoporus; species Pezoporus occidentalis. Next base: position 8,254,272 of record NW_026915691.1, on the reverse strand, counting down.
TCATAGTGTGCATACACATCACCTTCTGTAAGATGGGCTATTCTGCTTGTCTTTTTATAAAAGTTTCATTGACAATAAACAGGAGTTAAGTAAGTGTAGAGCAGAACTGCTCAGGACCATACTTCTTCATCTACACTTTGGAGATCTAAGTGTGGGGTTTTTTTTTAAACAGTAGAGACTGCAATAGTTTCTTGTCATTATTTTAGCAAGCCCAAAAGAATTATGATTTTAAAATTTGTATCTTTTCATTCCAGTTAACATTTGATGCTGCTTTTTCATCTAAGCTAAGACTGCATGTCAGTAAACGGTGGGGGCAGACTTGATACATGTTTTTCTTCCCCTTCATCTGCTCCTAATAGAGCTATCCCCCTTCAACCATTAGACACTCAGAAAAGATCATTGCCTTGTTACACCTTTTGTTTCTCCATTAACTCCATCTAAGTGACCCCTTGAGTGTTGTAAAAGCTTATCACCTATTTCCTAACTGAATTAAAGTGAAACCAGACAGCAGACTGTGTACAAAACCTCAGTCAGATCTTTGATCCTTTGAAAACAAAGCAAATTTGAGCACTACAGGATTTAGCTGTATGTGAAGACTAAAGTACAAATCTGATTATCCACTGCAGGGTTGATGGGAGCAAGCAGTTCCAAATCAATGCTACTGGAAAAGACTACAACAAAATCTAATATTCCCTCCCAAGACTTTTCCCTCTTGTACAGTATCTACAAGAATCCTCATATATTTTGTTCTAAAGTTTTGGTTTATTTGGGTGGTTTTCTTTTGGTTTTTTTTTGGATTTTTTTAAGAAAAAAAGCCTAAAATGTCACCCCCCCCCCCCCCCCCGATTAGAAAATTAGTTTAAATATAATGATTTCATGCATCTGTGAAGATCTACACTAAACCAAATCTTGTATTAATTTGGTGATTTGAGGGACACCTACTACCAAAAGGACCAGTTTCAAAGAAATTTAAATATACATAAGATAACACACACAAATAAAGCACACTAGCAACTGCTTACAATCAACCATGCTTATGAGCTATGGTTCTTTCAGCATCACACAAAAATGGTTAGGGATGAAATCTGGTTGCAGAAAATATCCTGTTCAATTTCTTCTAAGATAGCAATCTTACAAAGATATAAATGAAAGCAGATTTTGGCCTGTAGCACATACTTGCATGCAGACATAACTTCACAGGATAAGCTGTTAGACTAGAGGATGAAAAAATCTTTTTGCTTAACTGAACTGGAAATGATACAGTGTGCATAAAGTAGCTATTTATAGATTATATTTCCTTTGCAAGTAGCTTGGTGGCATTTTTAATTTATAAAAGCTATAGCATTAACTGTAAATATAAATAACAGCAATGTTGCTATCATACAAGGACTCTTGGCCTCTAACTCACTTATACATTCTCTTATGCCTCTGCTGAGAATTAAGCACTTTTTCAGGTATTTAGATTTCTTAATCCTCTGCATGCTTGGCAGAAAAACAGAGAAAAGAACAGAAGGGGCATGGAAGGTTGCAGTTAATCCAAGTATGAGGAGGATTGGTTTGGTTATTTAATGTTCACTACATTAACAAGACTTTGTAAAGCTAGGGCTGCTGTGCATTTTTTGCCTTCTAAATATTATAGGAGAAAAAACAAAAAATCATTAATATGCAATAGATTATAGACATTTTCTTTGAGTGAAAAACCTATGGATTTACAGGTTTATCTAAAGACAGCACTGGTGAATTCATACATGAATTTATCATATGAAATATTGGGATATTGATGGGATTTACTTCTGATTTCAAAGAACCATTATTTTTAACTTAAATGGACTTAAATCATCTGCATATCTTACAATAGATAATTCTGGCATTATGTTTCACTTTGCATCTATGTTTGTCATAAATAAACAAGGCAGTACATTTACAGTATCTCTAAGTGGACTAAAAACTCATTTTCTGCACAGTTTAGAGAGGAATCTAGTAGTCTAACAAAGCAAGTAAAGAAACCTTTGCATGACTCATCTCCATAATGACCCATTTAGCTTTAAGTATTAAGAATTAACGTGATAACAGAGATCCTAGGTTTTGGCTAAATACTGTAACTCTTATTACACCTACCATTCCTTTTACATAACACATAAATCAAAGAAAAAAATGAAGATAACTTTTGCAGCCGTTTATTTACACTTTCCTGAATTATAATTAATTTCTACCTTGAGGCACTCAATGATAGAATAAAATGGTTCTCACAGTAGAACCTTATTTTATATAAGGAAACCACGATTTGCAGACTTTGTACAGTACCTCTGACATAAAGATAGTTGCAGTAGTTGTTTTTAATCTGTTTTCATGTACTGTGGAAAATAAGTACATGAAACATCAAAAGAAAGCCTAAAAAAGCCCCTTCTGAGTTGACGTTCTGCAAATTGGGGATTTAAATGTGCATTTCTACCACGCAGACTGGACATCACTGAAGTAAAAACTGGTACAGACAGATAATGCAGAAAACAGTCAAACAGAAAAATTAACTGTTACTACAATCCCTTCCTTCATCTTTGCGACCCAGATAGCATTAGTTTATATATCGTTTCAACTGTAGCGGTGCATAAAGCCTTAGCCATAACTAGGACTCCATTGTGCAGACCAAGGCATAAATGCAGAACAGATGAATCCTATTTTAAATACCAAACACTTGCAATGAGTTGTTCCAGGATGGAGTCAAGGCATAAATGTATCGCCTGATGCATTTGGTGAGGTTTCTTTACAAACCAGCAGAACCTTCAAAGTAATCAGATAAGAGATCAGTGTATGAATACTTGGATGGGCTGGAGTGCTGCCAATTCCCATGGATGTCAAGTCATATCCTTTGCTGCATACTACAAGCATAGGTGGTGAACACTGGGCATAGCAGCGGCTGTTACACTGAGGAGACAGGAATATTGGAATTATTGTAGATAGAGAATCTTCAACAAATAATAACGCCTAACTCTGCATGAAGACCTTACACAACTACAGGATGTCTTTGTAGATGCTGCTTTAAATCTGAGGCTATTTGTCTGTTCTGTAAAAGAAGGTAACCACTGCCATTTGGGTACCAAAGCCTACATGTTGTACAATTGCTGAGGCATTACTCCTTTGACCTTAGTACTTGAAGTTGCAGAGGCTGTTTCAGTCTTGAACCTGTTACACCTGCAAAATCAGTTTACAGCTGATTTGCAGGCCAAAGGTGGATATACATATGCTGATATTAAATGCTGGCCTGCCTCTGGAAAATGATGACCTTGGGTTGCTACTGCCCAATTCAGAAAAAGGAACTGAATTTGTTCATAACACCAACAAGCCAAAAACTCTGGTGATAACAAAAGCTTGGTTAAGACAGGTCTGAAGAGTAAACAGGACCTGTACAGCTCTTGAACTGCACGTAGCTGTCTGCTACCAGGAGAAAGATAATTCATCATGATAAAAACAAACATCCATTTTAAACTTGCTCAGCAATGAGGATGGTCTTATTTGCATAATGATGGTTATTTGAATATGATGAGAATTTCCCTGAGCAAGACTCAAGCTCAAACACATTTAGATGTGATACAGTCTGTACAATTTTCTCAAGGATTGCAATTTAATACTATTTATCTAATGAAAGAAAAATAAATATTGGCTGTAACATCCCATTATGCTTGAGAGCTGGTTTTAAATTACACTTGAATAAAGTAACTGAGTGTGGGATGTTTGCATTTCCTCAAGGAACGGTAACACTTCTCAAAATAGTGAAAAATATCATCTTTCTCTGAGTAGCCTCCATCTCAATAATGGAACTGCAGAGATAACACTAACGAAGTGGGGCCTATTGCATTTTCAACACTGAATATCAGCCATAGCAGCAATGAACCAAACAGCATTTCATCAATATAAAACAGTATCAAGGAGTCCTAAAGCCAAGTTTCTGGGAAAAAAAAACGATATTTAGAGACTGGTGAATAACCATTGACTATATTTATACTGGAAACCTCACACGAGTTTTAACAAAGAGGAGCACTGGTCACTAGAACCATTTAGTAAGGAAAGGTATGGATTGGACATTATTTAGTATGTTCAGAGTGTTGCCATTAGCTCTAATAAAGGCATTTCTTGGTTGGAAACTGCTGTTACACACACGACCAGAAGACAAAAGCTCCTGTTAGGTTTATGTATGTTCAAATGTAATTGTGAAAAAGAGAAGGGAAGTATCCCGAGTTATCTTTAAATTTTGTACTTTCATCTGATCCAGACATTGTGACAGCCTCTAATGAACAGGACAAACTCCAGTTTCATTTCTGAACACTCCTAAACCCTTGGTGAGATACAGTTCTAAATCAGAAGTTTGCCAAGTCTATATCAAGTACAAGAATTTTTTGATGTTTCATTGTAGGAAAGCCTCTGCATTTTTCAGGATCTCAGATCCCACCTCTACTGAGAACTGATAGAATTTCAAGATTTTCAAAAGCATATCTCAGTGGGAAGCACAGGCATGGATAAACTGGTGTTGAATATGTACTCACTGCAACAGATATACCTACATATAAGCGCACCAAATTAAGCCAGCATTTGGCTCTTGGTAATTTCAGATGTCAAAAGTGTTTTTAGCAAGGATGCAACTGAATGATTGCAGAGCCATGTAACTGTCTTGCCAAACCTCAGATAGCGTAAGACTGAATTCTGTGCTGCAGATAATGTGGGTAATTAACTAGCAAATCCATCCATGTGACAGGTTATTTTATTTGTGTCTTCAAAGGAATAAGAAAAATTATGCCTAAGCTTAGCTCAAAGCTCATCCTGCTCCTATTAAAGTCCATGCAGGGTTTTTCTGCTGCTGAAGTTAACCTAAAATGACTTAATTGTTCTAATTAAGAACAAGACCATCAAGAAAGCTTTGTTCTTGTAAAACAAAGTGCCCTTGAGAAACAATTGAACTACCTGAAACTATCATCTTGAAAAGCTAATAAAGCACCTCTAAAAGTGAAAAGGACACAAACTAGTATTTTTAGTGCAATTCTAATAAAGAGTCATTTGTAAAGTTAAACAAATTTAGGTAATTTTTTTTAATGATGGCTTGCTCTTCTCCTTGTGAACTTCCACTGTAATCTTCCAGTGTGAATCGACCGCATCACAGAAGCATCTACCATTGACTAAAATTCCCAAAATCTTAATGGAAAGTTGCCACCCATTTCAATGAGAACTGAGGCTGCCACCCTGCCACATGTAAATGCCTCTATATGAAACCATCTCAAAAGAGGTTACCACTTCAGACTTGTTGCCGGAAGTTCTGGCTTCTTCCTTTAAAACTAGGGTTCTATTCCTTTGACGTTAATCTAGTTCATCAAGATCAGCAAGCAGATAAAGACAACTACAAACCCAGTTCACATTTCAGAGACTTAATTTGCAAAATGTGGCATTATCATCTAACATACAGAATAATTTGGCATTCTATATGTCCACTTAGTCAATTCAAGCACATTTAAAAAAAACGAAAACAGATTTCTTGACATTTAGTGCCTCAAGACACTGATCTTTTTGCCGAAGCTGAGCCCATTGGGTTTCTCCACCATGGTGTGCAGAGTTCATGGCTTTGTTGGCAATTAAATTTCAAGACATTTTGCTCAGTTTTTACAGTTCAGTAGTACCGTTATTAGAGTCATTATCCTTGCCATTACTTCTAGAAGAGTAAAAGGAAATGGAATTTCACTCACACAACTTGATAAATCATTTCATTAAAAGAAGGAGAAAAACAAAGAATTGTTCCTCTCAGTGGCACACCAACCAAATGCCCTGCTCAAAAGAGAAATCTGAAGAGTGCTGGGAACATTAAAACTACAGTTTTAGTTAATGTGATGAAATAGAAGTGACTGTAACCATAAAGTGCATTAGCACAGTTGAAATAATAATTTAATAGCACAACGTTACCTGTCTGGAAAGCAGCTTGTCCCTTCATCTGTTTATCTATTTAGTCACACATGAATGGCCAGTCTGTACTTACAGGAATATCAGTTCCCTTTTGCACTGTGACCCATTTTTAACACTTTAATGTTTCCCACAGTATTTTTGGTGAAGAGTGTATGTTACCTGTCTCTTGCTAACTCCTAATATCCCATATTGCAACTCTGCCAGCATACCCTAGATTTACTATGAAAAATTTTAGAAGTATTTAATATAAACCTACAAACTACATGGAACCTGCTAAAATCCAAGTATAAAAAGTACTCAATGTGCTAAGTTGCTCAGTACCTCAAATATACTTTACCAACTCCTAAACAGTTTTCTTGTATGCTCATGTAAGACAAAAGTAGTAAGTCCTTTTTACTGCCCTTCTCTTTGAAAATATCAACTCTAAAATAAATTTCAGAGAGCATTACAAGCACGTGAATGCTAGAGAGCTACCTTGGGAACAGTAAGTGACACAGAGAACTTCAAAGGGAACAAGAAGCCATTGTTAAATGAAGCACCATTATTATTAAGCGGACAAAATTCAAGCAGTGGCACTACCTGGATCTGCAGCTCTTTGTGTATTTAGTAGTCTGCTGGATTTGAGAGGCTTCCAGCACTGAATCTCAAAGTAGCTTGTCAATGCCTCTAATGGAGCAGGCCTAGATCCTAGCTCATCTGAATCAATCCAGCTACAGAGGCCTCAGTGGAGCTCTACTTGCATATATACATCTATAAGTATATATATACACATCTATAAGCTATATTTATATATTTACACATGGCTAAGCATCTGGCTATGTGTCTCATTGAGGATGCAGCTCTCAGCAGCACAGGTAGCCAGCCACATGCCGACCTGAGTAGGTTATTTCCTCTACACATTCTTCATTTTTATTTTCATATATACTTAAACATTCCTTCCAACTGAACTCTAGTTTTGCTTCTTCTGTGTTTTCATGGGGCAGCTTTTTTTGTATTTAAGATTCTAGTACCTTTACCACAGATTTACATCTCATTTGGTAATCAGGCCCCTAACCTAGATAACTAAGTTTGAGTTCAAGTCTTCCAGCTTAGGCTTCCTGCTAAATTCTCAGGGTATAAACATATAAATAAATACCTTAAACCTACTAGATGGTAAAGGGGCAACACACATTCTATTTGTCTTTTTTTTTTTTTCTTTTTTAAGAATATATAGTAAATAGAAATTATGGTCACACCTAACATGCCTAGATAATGTCATAAAAAAGAATTGAATTACCTGCATGTAATCTGTCAGTATCAAAGTCATTATGACTGTTAACTTTTCATAGCAATGCAATCATTGAACCATGCAAATTTACTGTTCCACTAAAATTAGGAGCAGGTAAGAAATGAATCTGAATGGCATTTATGTCTTCAGAGAGCTCCACTAGTAAACAAAACAAGGATAGGTTCATGCTGTGTAGGGAGAAGTCAACCTGCATTCTCCCTTCCTCCACAGCCATTGTTCAGCATGTGACAGTTGCACAGAAACAGGAAAGAAAAAGCTCCTTATGGAGACCTAGAAGATAAAAGGTCCAATTCCCACTTTTTTGATAAGACATTTCAACTGTCTCATGTTCAACTTTCCCATCAAGTTAAATGGGGGACAGTGCATCCGTATTTCAGAATCACATTCCAAAGACAAAATCAGGAAGGGGTAGTGTTTATAAGTTCTTGATGTGGCTTGGCTGTATTTTTCTATGGATTTCTTGGGTGAAAAACAAAAACTGTGGAGTGCAGGGTTTGGTAAGCAATGCGGTGACCATAGCTCAGGCACAACTGACTCTAGAAAGCAGAATTTAATGTGTCCAAAGTCATTTGCACAAGCACTATAGTCTCCATGAATCCCACTGATGCTGAAGCTATCATGCATCTAAAATAGAAATATTTTTCTGTATATTTTGTATAAACACTTTTTTTACACAGTCATATTTATGCTATTTTCTAGTATCTGCCTATGCTCTAATAAATGCATTAAAACTATTTCACATACACTGACATTTTTCATCTGACATACAAGTTAAAAACATTTTAAATTAGACTAAAGGTCAATTTTTGTGACATACATACCTCCAGTGTCCTAGTCATTTATGCTCTACCATTTCTCGTCGTTTACAATCAGGTTGTTTCAGTCTTCTAAGCAACCTACTCCCCTGACATCTGTATCAAGCTTTAAAGAGGGTTTCAACAGACTATTTTCCCATGAGATTTTTTAAAGAGCAAATTCTTCATTTAACTGGGCATGCCTCTCTTTTTCCATCTTAATTCACTTCCATTTTCCTCACAGACTTGTAACAAGATGACTATGATGGATCATGCTGATTTTATATGATTCTTTACAATGGAAGAAAAGATAAGACAAGTAAGGCTTTTTGTATTTCCCTAAACATAATACTGCTTAAAGCAGAGAGTACTGTTTGCCAGAAGGCTTCAGAGAATGAAATCAAATGCTTTAGGTTATTATCTTCAGTAACAGTCAATGTTTGTCCAACTTTTCTCTCAATTTCACAGGTACAGTGAAAGTTATGCTGACACATCAAGAGACCTTTGGAGGAAGGCACCACATCAGAGCAGCGCTTTAGATCAAGCCTGCTAATTAATTCAGTTATCAGAGAAACTGTCACAGCATCAAGGACTCACTGAACTCCGACATGTGGAGATAGCAAGACTGTTAACAAGACACCTTGTGCTTCCCCAGATGTTCATGTTACAGAGTTCCATCATTAGGCAGAACAAGTTCTGTGCTTATTAGCACAAAAGACAGTAATCAGCTGAAACAGTCTGGAGAGGAGCTGATGTCTCCAAGCCAAATGGGAACAGTTTAGACCAAACAGATCTGAGCTTGCACAGGCTGGTAAATAATGGGCTCAGAGCACACTGGATTTTGGGTCTTGTCCGATTATTTGAAACTTTTTCTACAAGGGGTTAGTGTTCATCATTTAGATGCATCTAAATATGTCTAACTAGAAGAAGAAAACTACATGTCCACTGCAACAGAACTACACCAGTAATTAAGATACACAACTATTCCAGTTTTTCCCCAGATAATTTTTCAGTTTTAACCAAACAGCAATTTCCTACTTCTCTAGCAATTTAAATTCTCAAATCAGTTCAGGAACACTGTGTAAAGAAGGAACATTTTATTCTTTGTTTTTTTTCAGATTTCTGTTTATGTGGCTGTATAAAAGTATTAATCACATAAAACGATTTGGCCTGCATGTAAGGCTTGAGATTAAAGCCTTATAAAGACACTATAGCTGCTACATTTGAGTAGAATATGATCCAAAGAGTACCACTCTTTGAAGAAATAACATTTAACATGGCGCTGCCCAAGCTTAATGGGTTGGTTGTTTTTTCTGCCAGGAATTAGTGATAGTTTCAAAGTTGATTTGTAGGCTGGAAAAATAAGGTTTTAATACTGCTGCAGAGAGATACAATCTTTTCTTCATGGGAGTTTGCTCAATACTTATTACTGGTCTTGCTTAAAGCAATAGAGTGGGTAAGTCTTATTTAATAGAAAACTGAAAATACAGATGAGCCTTCTCTGAGAGTAATACAAATTCCATAGCATCATTCAGGGTCAGAAGAGGTTTATGCAGCCAAAGACCAGGTGTAAGACAAGAAGACGAAGGGTTTTACCTGCTTTTCACAAAGCAATGATAACACATACCTATTCCCAAATGGACTACTGTATTCATACATGCCAGCAATACAGATAAACTTACATGTTTATTACACTTCTGATCCCAACAAAAACTTTGTTGCCATTTGAAAGAAAGCAGTAGATTATTATTTGTGATCATACATTGTGATACTGATAGCCTACAACTGAAAGCACAGTCCAGATGAATCAAAGCTGCATGGAGATAAAAGTTACAATTACTTTAAACTACTGTCTTAAATAGAAGGTTTTGTTGTCTTCTAGAAAGTAACCCTACCAACAGATCTTCCAGGATGTCAGCAGTATTATTATACATCAAGATCGTACACCCTAGCACAGTCAAGAAGTAAAACACTAGGAAACAGGAAAAAAGTAAGGTTTAGTTGGTGTGGGAACATAGTAATACAGCAGCACATAAGCTTCCATCAATTTACCATTTATACATACTTCAGTCAAGTATCTGCTCCTAGTACAAATAGGTGTCCCTGGAGGGTTTACATGAAGATCTAAACTGGAACAGTCTTCAGAAGCTTAAGAACCTTTTAGAGCTGGCTAAAAACTTTACAGCATTTTAAATTTTATATTTATTTCCTTAAATTCAATAGCTTTTATATTAAGAATGGTTTCATTGAGTTTTTTCCTGAACATTTAATAATTTAGCAGGAGATGTCACACATCAGTGTTTATAATCATGGTCAGAGTCATCCTAAAGCAGAATGACTGCTTTAGGGTTAGCTTTACTACACAGTCTGGAGCTTGAAGGATACTGTAAAGAAGTAAAATTTGAAACTCAGGTTGTTGTTATTTTAAATATTTTACAAAAATATTTGCTTTCCGAACAGGAAGTAATGAATCTGTTTCAGAAAATATTTTGATAATTCAAAATGTGAAGCATTGATAGTGGTAAGGAAATGATTCCAGCAGCATTTCTGCATAATGAAGCAAAGTGTAACAGTTTCAATCTGTAGGGTTATAATTCACTGAAACAACTATAGATATAAAAATACTAGACATTTTATGGTAGCTTTTCCTTTCCTCACACTGGTTTATTTTTGCTCTGGAAATGCAGCATTTTCATTAGCCTAAAAATTGCCACCAATTAAGTGGTATATAAATTGTTTAACAGCATGTTAATGAGGAATGAGGGGCTGTTAGTTATGGTGCCTTTACGCAGTGAAGAAAGAAGCATTTTTCTCAACTGTTGATATCTAGTCCTTGGACTGTTCTCCAAAGCAAAGCAAGACAGGTCTAGACTTAAACAGACTTCTTGTTGATCAAGACCTCACCAGAAATGCTTACTGAAAAAAACATCTTTGAAGCTGCTCATAATTTGCTGCTTTTTTTATTCAGTTATATCCGTGCTTGCTGGACAGTTAAACAGAAAAAAACTGCTGTGTAATCTTGGTCTCAAAATACTAATAGACTAATCAGAAATATTGCTCAGTCAATGCCCCCGATTAGTGTTTGCATTAATATATCATCTAGAGTTAATATATCAAGAGCCTGTTGTATTGGGTGTTATACACAGAAGAAATTGTTATGCCTGAAAAAACAGCTTATGAATGCAATGTATCTTGTGTCCTTGTTCCTTACAGCACTGGAAGGATCTGTTAAAGCAGCTACCACCTACCCTGCAATCTGTTTAAAAATTTAATCCCCAAGGGCAAGTCTTTGTCACACAAGTCATGGTCCATGGACAACTGAACAAGCAGCATCCAACACATTACCAGAATGGAAAATGGTAAGAGCTGTAGCAGTTCAGTCACAGCACCCTGCTAAGATAACAGTACTGCTTCCAGACCCAAGCTTACATGCCTTCCAGGCACGCCATAATGGAAGTAGAAGAGCTCAAGCCTGCAGAGGTTGGCACTACCTAAGGAGATTCCACAGATTATTCTCTTTCATAATGCAAACTCATCTTGTGTCCCTCCTATGCTTCAAGTTACTTTAGCAAAAATAGTGAATTTTCTGCCATCCCTTGGAAACAAAAGCAGATCTCTTTCCCTTCAAAAGAATATCAAGGTTATTTCCCTTGCATCAGTTAGCATTCCTCAAGTAAAAGCCCTCTGTGCTACAAAATACAGCTGCATGGGACTGGCAGCATGCTGAATTTCAGGGGTTGAAGAAGCTCAAGGATTTGATAGCATCATCTCAACTTATTATACAGCAAGTATAGTTTAGACAGTATACTATATATAGTATATAAAGTATAACCTTTTTATGTTTTTACCTATTTCCTCTGTGCACGGGCCAGTCTCTCAGCTGGTGCTAATCAGTTCCACTGCAAATACTGCTACATAACTTGATGTCCCTTTCTTTTACTTTACACCATACATTAGGTACTTGAGCTAGGATTTCACACACCCTGAAGAAAAGGATTTTAGGACTGAATTTGAGAACAGCCAAAATTATGCATTTGTACAGGCATAAGCTTGGAGTGTACTACCACAATGACTATTTCTGCATGTGCTGGGGTGCCCTTTTTTGGGGCAACTGAAATCCCCAAGCCTTATGATTTTATTATTATAGTTGCATTCAGCAGAACTGATTCAGTCATGTCTCATACACACAGGCATGATGACAACTTGAGCATTTTGCTGTTGAGCTAGAGGGTTTTATTCATATGGCACTATTTTAAGATAGCTCATCCATTATACAAGGAAAATAAATATTTTATTCATATTAAGTAATTTTTAGAGCCTGATTGAGGTTCTGGTATCACAGGATAGACTAAGGTAACGTAACCAGATGGTATTACTTGTACTCCTACTGCCAAATAAAATCTGAGCATCCTCTCTCAAATGCTTAATTTAGAGAACTTAATTTGGGTGCCTTTGTTGTCAATCACTCTACTTAAACTCATTTACCAAAAAAAATCCAGCAGACACTAGCACGCACAATAAATCTCTGCTAACCTACCAGCTAAACCTGCTTTTCTCTAAAATCGAAGTAAAGCCACTATAGTAAACGTGGCTTCAGATTATTTGCCTTGGGGATTTTGTGAGCACTTGGCTTCAGACACGTACTGTACAAACGAAAATGGAAGGCATTAGCATTTTGAGCATACTGAATTTTTAAGGAAGCTTATGGGGAAACCACTTTATTTGGAAAAGAAATTATGATCCTTTGCTTAAAAAAGTTTTCTGTTAGTTTGGAGAGATGGTGGCTGACTAGGAAATAAAAAAACAAAACCCAAACAAAAACCCAGAACATTTTTCCTCCTGAAATTTTTCCAATTAACGCATGCATTGGATAAAGACTTTCCTGATATCTTTTCTCAGTTGGAGTATTTTTCTGTATAATAAAATTATAAGATAAAATGGTTGTTAATCCATCTGCCTTTTCCAAAGTAAGACATATAGGTCATTCACGACAGACAGTTGTCTAGCCTCTTCTTTTGGTCCTCCCAGTGACGAACACTACATATACAACCATATGCCCTCCCAGGACAGGGCACTATCTCTGCTGTCATTTAAGTCTCTTAGCTGCAATTTGCTTCCAGTTTTTTCTCTTTCTGTTCACCCTAATGAAAACATTACCTCCTTTGTCTCTACAGCAGAAAGCAAGCATGACCTAGTGTGTTCACCTGTTTTTAAGGACTGGACTTGATCTCAGGCTGTCACTGAACATTTTTTCATTACTTTTCATTGTTATATGTCACTTCAATATATATCTGTCTTCTCTCTTATCAACTGCCTTGCCCAAGACTTGGCTAATCTTTCGATCATGACATGCACATTTACTTCCTGTCTCACACTGGTTCACAGCTAAGTCTCACCTTCATGCACTAACTACAATAGTATACTGACCTCTTCTTCACACCACCAGGTGCCAGAGAACTCTGTAGCTCTAATTTTGATACAATTCCTATTGTTACATTAACAAATGGCAATATTAAACCCCAAGACATGCAGAAAATGTGAGATTTCCTAATTAAAGATTATAGTAATAGAATCCTGTCAACTTCTACTGATTAGGCAACAACCTAAAAAAAAAAAAAAAACAACCAAACAAAAAACCCCAGGAACCTGATTTATAATTGAATTGAACATGTCCTTCAAAAAGGCCATGACAAGTTTAGTGACCTGTTAACTGAAATTAAATCTTTACAGGAAAAAAATACAACAAAAAAGGGAATGTGATGATTAACATAGCTTGAAAAAGGTATGTTTCTTGACTGAAAGTTCAGCTGCCAGAAATCTGAGGGCTGAATATTAACTGTCTTGGTTAGATCATCATTTAACAGAAAGGTGAAATGATCTTCCAAAGCATGCTTTTGTTTGTAGCAAAATAACAGTCTGAATTCCAAGTACTGGATTCATATTACTCATGAGTCAGTTTTTAAAAAAGAAGAAAAAATTAATACCAAGCTAGCTGGAAATACTTTTGATTCTAAAATCCTAGGTACATATTTCAAATTTCTCCTGATGTGAACAACAACTTTGAGTGAAGTAATAAATGGAGAGGGGGCTGTAGAGTTTTTTGCAATGTTTTTGCACCCTGGTTTCTGTTACAATCAGATGCAGTTAGAATCATGTAACACATCTGTCAAGTATAATCATTATTTTCTCTAAAGACTGAGTCAGTTGGAAGTCGTTTCATTTATGCTATGCATTAAGAGAAAATACAAATATCACAGAAAATAATTACAAGTCATCTGTGAGATAACCATCAACGATAGCTGACATTGTATCTGTCATTTTGTAATGACATAACTGCGACTTATTTTTTCCCCAGAGAAACATCCATAGAAAAAAGCAGTGAACACGTAACAACTACAAGATCCGTATATGATATATAAAATAAAGAAAATTTTATCAAACTAGCATTTCAAACTGTTTGCTATTTCTTCCTCTTTACAGTTCTATTTATTTTTATTTTCCCCTTGCAGACTTAATGGGCAGTTAGGACCAAAGTTTTCCCCCCGTCTTCAAATGAAGATAACAAAAACTTTCATGTCCTAGGAGACTGCACATAAAGTTTAGGAGGATAACCGATTTCAACCCTCATGTGCAGCCTAATACAAATGTATTAAATATTTGCTAGTCTCAGAACCAATGTGGGAAAGTACTAACTGTGTTTAGATTATTCATTCTTTTAATCCCATAGGACAGGATTACCCCCTGCTTCAACCTAAGCACATTCTTAGCAGCTTTGCATAACTTTACAGTTGATGAAATATATCCTATATGGCCTTTATACTTGTTCTAGCTTTTGAAATCTCTATAAGGCAGTGTATCTGAGGACTGGAAAAATTAGTGGATACTATGGGCACACAAGCATCTTCTTCCCTGAAGACAGGTTTCCCTAAAGCAGGATTTGGCTATCCAAAGCACATTTTCTGCCTTTTGCCAGTATATCTGGATTGAACATCTTCCTTGAACTCAGTTGTGAATCTACCTCTTTGCTCAGGAAATGGTGCATAAAGGCTTCTTAGTCAGTGCTACACCAAATCAGAAAAAGACAACCATTTTACCCAATACAGATTCAAACACTTTCCATGCCTTTAAATATAATCCCTCATCATGCTGGTTCACTCTGACATCAATTTCATTAGATGACCTAACATTTCCTTTGCTTTAATTAATATCCATTTTTCCACTGAACACTTATTACCAATATTTAAAATGAGAATATATTGTGAAACACTACTGGAAATTTGTTGGCTAATAATTATCATCTTTTTACAAGAGAGATCTCACTTCACTTCAGTTTTCCATAATTTAAGAGTATTTCAGCAAGGCTGAATAACTGACAGGAACCCTAGCAAGTGTTTTGTTCCCTGTATATATTCTCTGGAGAAAGATCTAAGAATTTTATCTGCAACTGACATTATTAAAGTCTTTTCTGATACATAACATACAAAAATGTCAGATACTGTAGTTATTCCCTCTTCTAAGTGCAGATTTACTACCATAATCCAAATACCTTGTTTTCATTTCAGGTACATATTACATTCAGTATGCGTTAAGCACAACTTTATTATTTGTAACTCACAGTTTACAAGAAGATTCATATCTCTTTCCAGCCTTCTGCTATTCTGATTTCTGCATTACAGCAGGTGACAGGCATCTCTGGAAATCTGAAGCAAGCTGAGAGAATTACATGTAAAAATCAGTATTCTTCAACTGGAAATGGAAAGGTCTGCTCCTAAAATCCAAGCTCTAGCATTGCATCTAGTTAACAGATGCATGTAGGATGTGGATAATCGGAAAATAACAACTAGGGTGCCAGACTGTGGTACATCATATATCCGAAAGAGCAGCAGTTTGAAGAACTGTACAGGCAAAAGTTATGGCCCTGGTGAAGACTACTTTTTTTCCTTAAAAAGTGAGCAACAGGTCTTTTTCTCCAGGTGCCAGGTCAGAGACTATGCCTAGGGTGGCTCATGAAAATAAAACAGCACACTGTGCCTAGAGTTCCTAGAGTGCCTAGAGTTAGTGCTATTTAAATATTTTAATTCATGCTTGCTGAAAGTATGCAAAATTTAGGTAAGAAATGAAGCAGTATTTTAATCTCTTTTTATTGTTTAGATAAATCAATCAATCTCTAAGGAGTTCATAGCTGCGTTATAAGCAGGACCCTCATATTTGTAAATCAATATGTGAATTGTATGAAACAATTAAAATCAGTACAGCAGAAAAGCTTGTGAAAACTTAAGACTTAGTATCTAAAAAACATTTTCTAGAAAAAGGTCTTTTCAAAGTCAATTTTTCTAGCTATCTTTCTGTATGATCTTCTTCATCTTGCTTGTATAAGGAGTGACCTAGCTCAGACTTGAATAGCTAGTAAGCATGGCTATGAAATTTCCAGGATTAGCTCACCTCTGGAAGCAACAGACATGTCAACACAGAGCTAGCTGCTGAGGAAATAATGCAGAAAGCTCTAATTTTTGCACAGAGGACTGTGTAACAGCCAAACTACAGCTCAAACACTTCTAATGCAGTTTATTGCAACTGGGTCCTACAAATCAACTCAGGCCAAAATCACTAGTAGAAAGTGGTATTTTTAAGCTACTGTATCAATCAAGATCTTGTGATACAGCTTTCTTTCACAATCACCTTCCTAGTTAACTGTGCCTACACATTTGTTTCAGTTGTATTATTTGAAATGAAAATACAGCAAATGGAAGAACTGGGAATACTTCCGTTTCACTGAACTATAAAAGTGAATCACAATTCACATTTATGATTAGGTCTGTTCTGTCCAGTTGCTTGGCCTGTTGTTGCTTCGCATCTCAATTAAACCCAAAGAAGGTAGCATAGAATTTTGCCAAAAACACAAGGGACATAATAGAATCCGTTTAGAGAAGTCTAAAGTGAAGTCAAGTAGAAGCAGAGCACAGTTAATTGAAAGTAGTCCCAAATGCTGGGGGAAAATCACTCCTGTAGGCCTTAGGGGAGTTCCCTAGGAGCAATCAGAGTGAGAAATGGGTATCACAACCATTTGTTCAAAGTAAAGACTCCAAGAAATGACCTTGCCAAGGAATAAATACATCCTGGTTTTGCAAAATTTATTTAGCTCACTTTTATTATTTTGCCTTTGAAACATGAGCTCTTGGCTGCAAAATTACTAGGTAGCTCCTCTCAACTTGAACTGAGCATATTAAATTCCTAGAAAACCAATAAAGCCATGTTTTGTAAAGAACTAAAATTAAATAGAAAGTAACCCAATTCACCTTCAAAACAAGCTCCATCTTCTCACAAAAGTAGTATTTGAAATACAGGTTTTGGGGAAAGCAAAAGTTTTAATAGCAGCCATCATGAGCCACTAATCTAAATCAAACACTATGCAGCTGTCAAGCTGATAATGGGGGGGAAGTCTTATGGGATATTTCAGTGATTTTTTCTTTTTTTTTTTTTTTGTTATGCAAATCCTTCAGGTAACAAAACAGCAACAACAGTTCAGTACTGAATACTTTTCATTTGATTTAACATGAAAAAGGCACTTCCGCTAAAAAGCTGCAGAAAGTATATGGCGCTCCTTTCATGATGGGAAAGTAACAAAAGCCTAGGAAGGACCCATTACTGCAAGGTAAAAAGGCACACTGATGCTACTTTAACTGTAGTAAGAATAAATTCCATGCAATTTCACATCTGCATCACTTGAACAAATTATGGCATAATCTACATCAACAGTGTTAAAAAAATAAGCTTGAAGTCTACAGACTTTAGCACCAATGCTTTCAAACATATATCCCTGCAGGTATGTAAAGAATAACATCTCAGTTAAACTTCATGTGGATATAAACATGAACCAGGCTGAAGGTGTACATTTGTCATAAAATAATGCTGTTTCTTTGCCCAATGTAAATGCAGAACTGTACAGAAATTTAGAGGCTGAACTTTGGTCTTACAGAAAACCATGGTTACCAACATAAAGAAAATGTTGATGTTATTTATTTTTATATCACACATTATCAACTTATAAATTAAGTCTTGACAGATTCCCTTTAACAAATCTCAGCATTTTACCCATCTTTTTGAAATAAAAGAATGAAAAAGCAGTGATCTCCTATTAAATTTCACAGGAAAAAGTAATATATTAGGCTTCAAATTTCACTTCTTCTCTGGGACAACAGTAACTGTGAAAATATTTACTCATATGAATATTGTTGCTAAATTTAAAGAGTAAAATTAACCCAAAAGCTTTCAACATGAGGATTTTCACTGGGACCTAAATGTATCCAAGTAAACCTAAGGTGCACTTTGTTCATGTCTTGAGCATTAACTGGAAAATAAAGGGATGAGGGAAACTATGCACCTAATGTAATGATGAACACAGGAGATTTTAAAAAGCCAATGAACTGAAATACTTTCAGACTAAGTAAATCTTAACTGCATATTCAATTACAGATAACTAAGAGCATGTAACAAACACTCAGGAGTTTCAGCAGATTTGAAGCTATTACCTTTATGTCTCAGAAGTCTACTCCAGCACAGTGACTTTCTAAAATAAAAAAAAAAAAACACATTTCAAATCTAACCCACAAACCAGGACCAACAATACAGATAAAGAATTTGTTCCTTTACAAATGCTTGTGTTTGGATTTTTTTCCAAGAAAAATTATCAGCAAAATAAATCATTTTAAGTTAAATAGGTCAGTTTAAGGATATGTGAAAAGTTTGCTACTCTTAAAGAATTTACGTTCTGGTCTTTTTCTATATGATGAAAGGTTTACCTCAGTCATCAATTACACTGCTAAATATAGCATGCTGATTGAAAAACAGGTTTGCGTAAGTTCTTACTGTCAAAGGATATATCATGCATTTCTAGGGATTAGCATAACTGTGGCTGAACAGAAAAGGTAAGCAGTCTTTTAGAAAATGAGGCCAGGGATAGGATGAGGGGTAATGGTTTTAAACTGTACGAAGGTAGATTTAGATATTAGCCATACTGAGAGAGTGGTGAGGGCCTAACACAGGTTGCCCAGAGAAACTGGGGCTGTCCCACACCTGGCAGCGTTCAAGGCCAGGCTGGATGAGGCTTAGAGCAACCTGCTCTAGTGGAAGGTGTCCCTGTACCAAACAAAACCCATTGCTAGTTCCAACCCCAAGATAAACAAAGCTTAACACAGGCAGAAGGAGCGCAGCTGCCATCTTGTTTCTGCAGACTGGTCTATTTTTCCTTCTCTGTAATGCTTACTCTCATTTTAATTCTAGCATCCCCCTTTAGGTCCCGAATTTACCTCACAGCACAGCCCCCCTCAACTTCTCTCCCTCTCCTCAGAACCGTACCACAGCACAGATACCCAAACTACCCACGAAGAGAGACCGCAACAGAGAAATTCACCTGATTTCCTGCAGCAGTTCCTCACCCTCCAGCCGCCCCCTGAGGCCCACAGCACCGCCCTCGCCCACCTCTCCCACCGAGACAAACCTCTGAGGGCCACCAACGGAAACTCCCAACGGCCGCTGTCGCCCCGGGCTAAAGGGCGGGTGTGGGGGGGCAGGCGGCAGCCAGTCAGCGCTCGGCAGACGGGATAGGGCTGCGCGCGAGGAGCCGAGTTCTGGTGCTGGGCGGGAAGAAGCAGGGGCGCGAGGCGAAGGCGGGAAGGCGCTGTCCGGTCGCTGTGGTGATAATGGCGGCTCGTTTGAGGTGAGAAGTTGAGTTCGCTATCTGCTGTGAGCAGCTTGCTGCAGCCGGGTAGTGTGCTGCTCCTTCTGCAGGAGGGAGGTCCTTCTAGCTGTCTGGGCACTTTGTGGTGTTCCTCCAGGTCGTGGCTTCAAGCACTTGTATCCTTCCTGTTTTAATAAATAAGAATTCTCTTTGTGGAAACAGAGAGGGTGTAGTGCTTGGGGTAAGTCAGGCCAGCAGGCTTTGACTGATTTTCCTTCCTCGGGTAACAGTCATCTCTACCCCTGCTGAGTACACAGGAGAAGGGATATTTCTATGTGACCAGGAGAAACAGAGCTATCTTCATTCCTGGTGCATGATGAAGCTAGTCCAGCAGGGCCAACATAGTTCCTGTTGGTCTAAAATGACCTGTCTTATACTGCAACAGGGAACACTGCAATTAAATTGTGTTCCCGTCACGTTTAAGCTGATTTGTCTTTTTAAAACAGTATTCTGGCCTGTTGGTCATCACAATTTATGGCACTTTAGTTAAATTTGGTTTTTTTTCCAAAAGAGTTTTCAAATGAAATGGGAAAGGAAACTATGTTTTTTGTGTTCTTCCTTTAACTTTGACATTCCAATAGAATTTTCATTGTTGCTTGGAGTTTTTTTTGGTATCCCAAGGCTTTTTTCCTGAATCTAGATTGGTAAGTGATAATGCTTTCAGATTTATTTTTCCTAAGATGTGACGTAAATATCACAGAAAAGAAGGATGTACTGGAGTGGGTGATGTCAAAAGAGCCTGAAACTTTAAAGTTGCTTCTTTTTCGTCAAAAGTGCATAGCTACTACTCTGAGAAATCTCTCAACAGATAATACTTAAGATTAGAGCTTACTACAACATGTTCAAGTACAGTAGAAATAAGAAACCTCAACAAACCTATGTGTTTGGGTTCAGACTGCTGGCATGGCACACCATTGCTATGTATTATGTGACTGAAAGGTCTGAACTCAAAACTTAAGGTCTTCTAATACATAAATAATTTCAACCTGACTTGCAATCATGTTATTTAGTCATATAGTGTATGTAAGTGATAAAAGATTCCCCATTGAGTTAACTTCCTGAGGGCATTTTATTACAGTAACAATCTGCAGGTCAAAAAAAAGTCATGAAGAAACCTTAGGAAGTTGACCTTCTGATTCTAGAGTTGCAACCCTAATTAATTCTTATTTCTCTCTAATAAGGTTTTTACACCTGATAACTATATCTAGTTATTGTACTGTTTGTCAGTACTGCAAATGAGCAAATTTAGCATAATGCTGCTTTCTAAGTAATTGCTGTTTAATCCTGACTTTTTTTTTTTTAAAAAAAAAAAGCAGTACCAGTGGTGATTGGAAAGGACTTTTAATTTTGTTAAGGCTAAGTTCTCTTTGGGGGAATAAATCATACAGTACATTAGTTGTACTTTATAAAGTTTGATGTTTCCATATGGTAGTAGTTAAATGACTAGTATGTTAACAAAAATAAAATCCACCCATATTGAAATTGAAATAAAACTTGCTGTTGGTCTTGTTGGGCTCAAGATATCACAGGGAGAGTTTTTGGCAGTGGGGCACCATTGCTAAAGCAGCTGAGATGTTTTGTCTGGTAAAATGTGTATTTACATTAAATGAAATGCAGAAAATACCAAAGCTTGGAAGTGCTCTCCTTATGTCACTGCTGAAGTTGGGTAATCCAACATCCATAAAGTATCTAATAAAATCTTAAATGTTTTCTTATTTCTTCATTTTTTTGGAACAACTTTGCTAGTATCAGTATGCATTTCTCTCTCAGCTTCTAATATATGGGAATGTCAATAATGCCTTGTTCTCTAAAATGCATCAAGTACTTTCATATTGCTTTCAGGTACATAAAAGTGTTCTTGAGCTGACAAACAGCAGCTGTAAAACAGGTTGTGTTGAACCAGGAAGAAAAGTGATTTTTACTTATTGATCCAAAGGTTTTAAGAAATAGGCCTAGCTTCTTAGACTTGAATTTCTGTCAGTGAAGTTTTGAAAACTGATTATCATTGTACATCTTAATTTTAAAGCTTGTTTAGGAAAAAAATAGATCTGATCCCAACCAATAGAGGACCTGATGTTTAACTGACCTCTTTGTTTTGAAGTCTTTTGCTATTTTAGTGTAGGATGAATGAAGGCAACATCTCTACTTGTTATTTCTATATGCTTAGTACTGTAAGATGTGCATAGAATAGAATTAGCATTATTTTTAAAAGCAAAATCAACTATTCTTATATTGTCTTATCTACACCTAAAAGACAGTGGTAAGAGGCTATAGGTGAGTTCAGAGTTCTAATTTCTGCCAAATAAATAACGAGATCAGACCTTTTAAGCTTACTTTGCAATTTGGGGTTTAACTTCAAGTCTGAGAACATGTATTTTTCTTTTCCTTGGTATGTCTTCCAAGAACAATCTTTCCTTTGTTTGAGGAAATAATTTTTGACATACAAAGGACTCTGGAAAAAAATACATGAACACTAAATATTTTGTGCTTCATGTCCTAAAATAGCTTTGCAGTTTCTTTCAGATACTTGCCACAAGTTAGTAAGTCTTAACTATCATAACAGTATATTTCAAAGTGAATAAATAATTATAGTCATCAGCACATGAGCTATGCATGGATTTGGTGTTGGAAGGGGATTTTTCCTTTCCAGCATTTTTTTTTGAGCTTTTTCAGAAATACCCTCAGACTGTCATGCATGGTTGCTCTTGTAGATGCAGGAGGTACCAAATCTTTATTAGAAATTCACTTAAGTTTCCAGGAGCAGGCTGGAAATATTCGTTAATCCTCACTGTGGGGTTGCAGGAAGGGCACTCAAAAGTAAAATGGCTTGCCCTGTGCTATGCAGTAAAGAAGTTGCAGCATGCTGACTTGAATAACTGGTAGTACTGTCACCAGTAGAAGAGGAATGCTTAAAAGTGATAACTAGAATTTTAATGTGCTATATGTGGGCATAAGTGGAAAAGTGCTGAAGCTGCTCTGTGATACAGACCAGCGCAAGGCACAGAAGGCTTCCTGCTAGAGTTGGCATAGAGATACAAGGCTCGTCATTTCAGCTATGAAACATGAGCGGTGGTACCTCCTTGCATAACACACAAGATGAATCATGAATCGTTTTTTAGCATCATTGAGGGAATTTTTTAAAAGAAATTTAAGTTGGTTGTCAGAAATAGGATTTTTTTTTTATGGCCCAATTTGCAAATAGGCACTTCCAGATGAAGACAAGTAGTTGGCTTATCTATGATATCTATATGTAACTTTTTGTTATCAGTAAATAATGAAATTTTTGCTATTGACTATATCCTGCAGAGTAGGATCTATAAAACTTACGATTCATCATTCTGCTTTGTGTGTACTTGTATCTTTTAATATCTAATAAACTGCTTTTAAGTGAAAAGGTAAGTCTTCTCACAGTAGTACTAAAGGCTTTGTAGACATCTATACTGTACAATTTGGAGGCAAATGCTACCATTATATTGGATTTCTGTAGGTATAACTTGTGGTTACACAAGTTCAAAACACTGTTGAACCAAAAGCTTATTTCCTTAGTATTTAACGAACTTACAGAAAGTCATTGGCTGTATTTCGCTTTGAAGAGCATCTGTCAAATTTCTGCTTGCTGGCTTCTTCTGCAAGGATCCAGTGTTTGAGATGTCAGAGCCAGATAGGTTTTTAAGGTCATATCTAAGGATCGTCCAAATATGAGGGTCTTTGGGGATGCCGCCTGTGATGAGCAGATGAAACAGTGTAGCAAAGGTGTTCAGTTGTAGCCTTGCTCTTCTTTATGCTTCCTATTTCTAATGCACAAATGTCAGAAGTATGAAGAGTAGTAACTGGAGTTTCCCATGCTGTCAGTCCTGTGCCTGTAATGGCTCTTTATGCATCCTTCCCAACAGGTGTAATTTAAAGTAACTGAATTGGCATAGACCTTGGTGTGCTACAGATAGCCTTTAAAAACTGCTCTGATGCTTTCCTCCAGTTTATTGGGGTGGTCCTGGCTGTAGATCAGAAATTAAATTGTCATGTTGCTATTTATTTCTGCTTATATCTCATAA
This sequence comes from Pezoporus occidentalis, assembly GCF_034315485.1. Classification (NCBI taxonomy): domain Eukaryota; kingdom Metazoa; phylum Chordata; class Aves; order Psittaciformes; family Psittacidae; genus Pezoporus; species Pezoporus occidentalis. The sequence continues at coordinate 8,230,461 of NW_026915691.1, read as the reverse complement.
GTAGTTAATGCTTATCTGCTTTTAAGTATGCAGAGTATGTTCTCATGGACTTATTGGAAAACTCTATTTGGTATTAACGTGCAAGTTCAATTATAAATGGATGCAAAACTAATTAATTTTTAAAACTTAAAATAATTACCTGAGTCACTTTTGTTTAATTCCTGCATTTGATTTTCTGATTAAAATGTTATAGGAACTTTAATGTCTTACTGCCTTTAGACTGAGCACATGTTGTTTTATCTGGTAGTATTTTCAATTATATAGATGTGGTGTTGTATTAATTTGGATCTCTTTAGTAAGAGAGCTTCTTTCCTGCCTTTAAGAACTCTTCTGTGTCTGCCTTTATTTCTCATGCAGTTATTCTGGCTTTTGACACGCACAAATCTTATTTTCCATTCTAGCCAATACAGCATTGCCTATGTGAATTCAAAGCCTGATTCTCTATTCAGAGCTTAAAAAATAACTTCATGTGAGAGCTGCCTAAAGTGCTGCTTTGTCATTTGAACAGGGAAAGATCTGCATGCATTATCACATATACCTCAAGAAGGTCTCATGTGGCTTGCACAGATTTATTTTGCTGTATCTACAGTTGTATATTCATGAATTGGAACAGCATTAAAATGAGGCTGAGAAGAAGCTGGAATGCAGGATACTTTCACAAGCACATTGCCATACTTATTGGTGGGAAATGGCAACTGTAAATATCATTGACAGTGAGGCTTTTTATGCTTATGGCAGTCCTTTAGCCCTGATTTAAGGTGCCTCTGCCACTTAATCCCAAGTGTTTTGTGCAATTCTACAAGGAACATTAGCAACTTGTAGCTATCTACTAAATAAAATATTTGTCAGCTTGGTATCCAAAAGTAGCTGAGTAAATAGCATTTGTGTGAGTTTTTCTCAAGGGAAAAATTATAATCTAGTGAAAGGGTCACAAATAGAGAAATCAGAAATCCAGATTCCTAGTTGTGGCTGATACTGATCTACTGTGCAGCCTTGAACAGAATACATGAGGGACAGTGCTTACAAATCCTGAATTTACACCAATCGTTAAAATCACAAAAGTGCCTGTCACCTTTTCAAGAAAAATATTTTCTAGAAAATAGATGTAATGGTACTGGTGTGCCTTAGAAGAGTTCTTAAGGCTCTGAAAGGTTCTTTTACGTCAGCTGGGATACTTCCTTGGCTTTTCTTCTGAAACAAAAGAATCTTCCCCCAAAAAGTGGAAAATGAATGATTTCTATTCTCTGATCTGACAACTAAGTTTGCTGGTTTATCGCTTTAGAAACAAAAGGATATTAACTTGTAACTTTTTCTCATAGAACCACTCCTAGAAGAACAAGAGAAGTGAAAGGTTTTCATGCTTCTATGGGAAGGTAAGAGTTTTCTGACCAAACTGCTCTTTATGTACTTTGCAGCTTTTGGAGATCTGTCCCTTTCCCCTGCTTAAATATCACATGCAAGAAACCAGAATTTGCATTAGCCATCAACACCTGTATGAACTTTCTGCCTAAAACCAGTGTAGAATACCTGATCTCTAATCTTCAGCATGAGACGATTTTGGGAAAGATAAGAAAAATTCTGGCTTCTATCATGTTGCCTATCACTTTTTCTCCTTATAAAATACCTTCAAGAGTGTTTTCAGAAATAACTTCCTAATATTGAACAATAATTGAGAATTTCATGAAATAGCTACTTTTCTAACAAACCAGCTGGATGGTTGAGTAAACAAATGTAATTCTCTTTAAAGGGTTCTAGTTTTCTAATATGTGATTTCTATTAATGATAAAAGCTCCTATCATTAGGAAAGAACTATGCATACATTTGTTGTTCTGAATCGGAAAGTATGGAGCTTTAGCAGCACCCTAAATAACTTTTAAAAATGAGATAACTTTGCACTTTGTTGGCTTATATAGTGATAGATGCTAGCAAATGCCTGCTGTCACTGAAATTTGCAGTGTCAAAGTCCATCAGGGTAGGAGACAAAGCCCTTGGCCCCAGACGTATTATTTTAGTTTGTTCCCCAAAGAGAGACTGAAGTAGGTATTTGCTTTCCCCTGTCTCTACAGCTCAAGTCCCGAAAAAATCTAGAGCAGGATGATTTTGTCAAATATTTGCAAAAGATAAAGTTAGTACAGAAGGGCTTTGAGTATCACACTACTTAGTGCACAAATTCCTGGAATAAAAGTAAAAAGGGCAAGTGAGAAGATTGAGAGCATTGTCTGGTGACTCTTCAGACTAATAGCAGCATACCGTCCTAATCTACTCCTAATGTTGATGTTCATGTCATTATGTAGCCTCAAGAGCTTTCTAGATAGGTGCACAAAGCATTATCAGCAAAAAGATCTTGTGCACCAAATGACTGGATTGTACATATTAAGAGTGATTTTACAGTTTTGTTCTGTATGAGTTGTCTTTCTCCTTCACTGCTCCACAGAGGAAATGAATCTGCTTTTGGTATTAAAAGGAAAAGTGGCTGCTTCAGCACAGGGATGGGCCAAGATACCAGCTGTTACACAGGTGTATTGCTTACAGCTACATCTGAAATATCAGTGTTTGCTAGTTACCACTGACCCTCCCTTTTTGTGGAATTTCTCTAGGACCTATAGTTGCATTTTTTTCCTCTGAAGTTGAAACGGGCTTTTGTCTGATCACTCCATATGTTGTGTATTCTGGACCATTCCCACCACAGATGTTCCTCTTCATGCATTAAAGCTGGATTTCATCTCATTCGGCTTAAGCACTTGACTTTAAAAGGCAAACAAATCAAATCCCTTTCTTGAGGGTATAATGTATCATTTTCCCCTCTTTGACTGTGTATTATCATCCTTTACATCTGATTGCATCATCAAAATCTAACTTCCTGCATCTGTGTTGGCTAATTAGTGCTTTGGCTTTAAACCTCCTTTCAAAAATATACATTTTCTGAACTAGTCAGTATTTTTATTTATTTTATACCAAGTGTTCTGAGCATGTTTAATGAAAAGAGGAAGAGTGATGATTTCTCTAAATTGGATGCACCAGAGTGAAAAGACAGGGATGCAAAACCAAACAAATCAGTAATGGGGGGGTGGGAAGGCAGATCTTAGGAGTGAGCAAGTAAGGCTAGTGATGCTTCAGTGGCAGCAATCAATCAGGTGGACTAAGTTTAATGAGAGATTTAAAAGAAAAAAGAGAAAAAAAACAAAACTTTTGCTCAAAGCATGTGAACTGTTAATGATTTGACTGTAAACCTTTTTGAAAATCCTGTTTCCCAGAGGCGGAGACCAATTGAAACAAAAAAGGGAATGAAACTGTTCTGTAGACAGAAAACTGATGTGTATTTGGTGTACTTGGCTAAAACTCCACTAATCTAAACATTGTATATGAGAGAGGCCACTCTTACTTTCTTCAGTTTAAAATCATTTGGTAAATTAGAATACTACTTTTTATTGGCATTATATGTTGGCTTTATTTTTGAGCAGGTTTTTGTGTTGCTGTCAGATGTATCTAATGAGTTGCAGTGTATTCATTCAGTTTAATAAAAACTAAATGATTTATGACTGGAAGCAATTTAGTGTTAAGTATATGCTGTCATCTACTGGTCATCCCATGTAATCTTGTTTCCTACATACAGCTTTTATGTCACCCTTACTGGAGAAATAGGGAGTCAGCTGTAAGGTTGCTTCCTTGCAACTGTCTTGATTGCTGTATCTCTTCTAGGTGATGCAAAAGGTAAAAAATAACTGACCAGTTATATGAACAGATCATTTTGGGGGGCTTTAAAGAAGAACTAAGTTGAGTCGGAAGGAAATGAAGGGCTGCTGTGATAATTGTACCTTCAGAAATAATGTTTAGTCCCATCTTCTGGTTTTCAGTTAATCAGGAGGTGAAAGCAAGCGATAATGTGAGATACTATGTATTCTGTGTATACAGAGGTGACTTGATTTTTGCACAGAGAATTACTTTCCAGTGAAGCTGATTATTTTCAGCCCATGTTCAAATGTTATTTGCTTGCATTTCTTGTTTGGTCATGAAGCTCAATGCCCAAAGTCATGCCTGCAAGAGCTCACACTCCTTTGGCATACTAAGCAATGTGGTTACATCTGGTTTTAATTGTACTATTTCTGATACGCTAAATAAAAAATTACAAGTAATACAAAAATAAATGTTTCTGCTACAGAAGAGTGTTAGCAGGTGATCAGCTGATGTGTTCTTGGGAAATGAGGCTGTCCACAGAGAATATAGCTTCATCTGTCTCCATTGGAAACAACAGAGCATGGAGTCCTTGGGCAGAACCTATTACTGAGCCTTTATTGGAAGATGGGCAAAAGAAATGTTAATCAACTCTTGATTAAAATGTGCAGCTCAATCTCATCAACTGGAGGAAACTAAATGCTAACAAATGAGGAATCCCTGAATGAACTGCTCAAAAAGATCATCATAAATTACTGGACTTGTTTTATGGACATGAGTTATATGAATGTTTGAGAAACACCTTTCCTCCTATGCTCTAATTCCATAACAGCAGTTGGAAAGGCAGTTTGGACATGGTAGTGTGGAGGAAAAGATTTCTTCATACCCCTGTTTTTCCTTACTTTATGCACATGCAGACTTTTATATCTCTGCCTTCTTTGAGGGTTGAAGACTACTGCTAAAAGTTTGAGTCCTGGTGATATTGCTATTATGCTTTCTCTTACAGTTAACCTTATGCAGAGTTCTTTGAAGACCTACTTGCTTCTTTTTGTTCCTTATCCACATTAACAGGGATCCATTTCAGCTGTAAGAGCAGAAACAAAAGTGTGTGGAGAATAAAATGGTAATTACAGCTGGGGAAGAAAGGTTTGATGTATGGAATGGTGGTTCTTGATGATGCCAAGATATGCTTGTGTATGTTTACATTTCATGGTGTGTATCATAGTTTGTTACTAGCAGAATACTGGAAATAGGCACTGTTAATGACAATCAGACCTCAGTGCATTTTCTAATGATACCATATTATTAGCAGCAGTTGCTTTTACAATACCTAGAAACCAGGTACAAATAAAATGACAGTGCTTTTAGACTGAGAATTTAGTACACTTAACAGCCTTCTGATTGTTTAGCCTACATAACTTGTATACTTTATTTTAGTACCTTCAATAGCAATTATTCTATCTGCTGAGCAAATGTAGAGGGACAACTTTACTTAGACTTTCATATCTGAAAATCAGCATGAGTAACATTCTAATTTGGGGCATGTGTGCTCTAAAATAATATCAAAATACTGAGTCTTAATAAAAATCAAGGTAGTAGCTCTTTTTGATAATGTCTCTCAAGGAAGTATCTTTGCTTGGTTTTTTGAACAGAACACTTCTTTGTATGTAATTATCACAATAGGATTAACTTTTTCAAAATACCTGCCTATAAAGCAGTATGGACAGAATTACTTTTCGAGAGTGGGAAAGACCAAGCGGAACTTAGTTTTTATTTTCTGCTTTTCTGTTAGAGCAAATCATACTTGTTGCTCAGCAGTGAGGTTTTTTAATTTCTAGTTTCATTTTAGCCAGGACTCCTAGATGAAAGTATAGATCCTAATACTTTGATGTCCAGACATCAGAAAGTTCTTACTGTACTCAAGCCAGCCAACTTCTATATTAAATTTCCAAATTTACTTCTGGATTTGTTACATTTCCAGTAAAGATGGTCCTGATGCAAGTACTACAGGCGTTTTAACCATGATTCTTCTAGATGTGGTCCTGAACTCACAATTAATGGCAGAAGAAAAAAGATTTAAAGAGGTCAAGAAACAACAAGTGTTAGGATTTGGATTTTCAAAGCCACTTACTAGAGTCAGGCCTTCTGGAAGTTAATGGGACTTGGCACATGGCCCAAATTCAAAAACTTTTATCTGAAGTGCCAGTGGCCTGTGTAATGCAAGACTGCCACTAGCTGAGCTGCTGCAGCTATGTTATAGCTGTGGAGAGCAGTATAAAAAAAGGAATCCAGTGTAAACAAGGCCTTTGGGAGAAAGATCTGTAACTCCTCCCAGGCCCCTTCTGTGACCTTGGGCACAATGGGTGGGTGCTTTGAACAGGCACAGTGTTAACTCACAGCAGGGCTTGAACTGAGCCTGTTTATGAGTTTCTGCAATAAAGATTGTGGTACACAAATGCCCATACTTACTTGACTAAGGAAAAGAGATGAGATACAGACATTGTTTATTGAAATGAATGGAATTGGCAAGTGTTTAATGGCAAATTTGTCTTTACCAGTGAAGTAACTTAATGTAGTCCAAGTACATAAAATGATCAGTGACTTATTCCAACCGCAGCGTCTTTTGCAAAATATTTGTGTGGCTTAGGAAAAAAGTAAATGAAAAGTAACTCATATGTTGAAAATAATATTTCTACACAAAATATCAAATGGCCTTCAGTGAGCATCAAGCTAAATATGTGTGAATGTTGGCATTATGGAGTACATTGTGCTGCTGCTTTTAATCTCCTAGTATACCACCTAGTAGATAGAAATATACTTCAGATTAAGTCAAAGCCCTTAAATTAGGACCTAATCTGCTAATATTCAATAAAGATAATACAGATTGACTTCCTGGCATTTTAAAGAAATGAATGAGTTTTAACAGACCTAAATTGGGTCAAGATTTCAGCTTAGGATAAGTCATGTTGCTTTTATTGTTTCATCTTGTGTATTTAGTCAGTTATTCTTAAGCTTGTTTTAGTATCCTTGTGCTGACTGAGATTTTGATCAACATGGTTGATCGTACTGTCATTGTTCAGTAAAATGTACATCTCACATTTAAGGAGAGAACATGTTTTCATTCCTTTCTAGAATCAACTCTTTATATTTTTAAAATGCAGAGTTGAATGATTTGCCTTGTTCAAAAGGCACAGATAGAATTACAACCCAAATACATTAACTTTGGTTAGGGGTGAGACTGGCACCTTGCTTGTACCTACAATCAGTACACAAATTAGTGTCATTTCTCACCAGAAAGATTATCTTGGATTCAGTTTGGGAAGTGCTCTGTAACTTAGGCATGCCTCACCAGCCTACCAAGATGCCATTTGTCAAATTTCTTTCCGTAAATGTAACCTTTCTTAAGTAACGTACCTGAAAGAGAAATGAATGTCAGGTAATTCAGTGAGATTGAATGGCAGGACTTTGGACACTTATAGCTTCTGCAATGCTTCATATCTGAGCAAGGAAGAATTGCTAAGTTCAGAAATGCCAGGATCATTCATCAGCCCTTTGTTGAGGTGATGTGATAAAATGTTCATAGCTTGTAGAATATAGAATTTTGTTTTGCCCGCATCTGCCAATGTATTTTATGTTCGGTTCAGCCTCATTGTAAAATTTGGGGGAATTAAAGTAACTGAGTTCATTGATCCATGAATGATTTCTAAAATGGCACATAAAATGTAACAGGGAAGGATATATCAGCTTGGAGTACTTTTTATGCAAATTACATAAGTAATTTATCCTTTGGCATTAGCTGAGCTGTGTGTATCTGCTACAGCAGTCTGAAGGTGCTGTAAGTCATGGGGCCTAACCTGCTGCCTGTTGAAAACAAATTAGAGGGCTGCCAATTGACTTTGTGGAAGCCAAGAACTGTTTGAAAATCTTCTAAATGGAGAACTATACCAGTTGCTCATACTGGCTAGGAATTGTATTCCATGTTATAAAAATAACAAAAGCTTCACTCCTGTGATGTTATAGACCTGATTTCGTTTGAGTCAGACTCATGGAAGAATAAGACTGGTAAGAATAAGATGAATTAAGGCAAGTTCATCTGTGTTATGTAATTCCAGTAAATGTTTGCTTGAGTATCTGCTCTGAAGCAAAAATAGCTGACTACTGTTAAGCTAGTCGTGTGTTACTGCCCCATAGAACTGCTACAGTAGTCCATTGTTCTCCATCCTGTATACCCAGTACACCTTAATGTACCCCAAATAGTCAAAACTTTAACAAAATTGCAAAAATCCCCAAGTCTTGCACATGCATGCATGCATGATGTCAGTGTAGAATTTGAAATACAGATGGCTTTTTCCTTTTTCAAATGTTCTTGGAAGGTAGGAGATTATATATAAATATTTTTTGTATGTACATGTAGTTGCTTCTGAGCCAAAATCTCACAGAGATCAGTGCTGGGTAATAGTTATACCTACACAAAGGTATAAAATTTATATCTGAAGATCTGAAATGTCTTCAGAAGATCAGATGAACAGTAATGGGGAGATACCAGGGTTTTACGCAAAGCCGAATTCCTTGTGCATGCCATCCTCAGCCTTTCACTTGTCAGGGAAAGCTGTATTGAAATGATGGCGGTAGTGGATGCTGACATCTAGTGGTTATAGGGCACAGAGGAGAATTCAACTTGGTATTTTGTTAAAGGGTTGAACCGTGCGTATCAGCGCTGCAGCTGGGTAGTAAGCTTTGTTTTTTAAATGAAGTTTCTTTCAGTCTGCATTTTTTACTTTTAAAGGCTTTGTCGTGCATGGTTTTAATAATTCGCAACTGCATGTTTCTCTAGCTTCTCAACATCATCTAAATACTCTGTAAAAGAAAATACTTTGATTTTCACGTGAGTTCAACATATGAATGTATCTGGTTATCTAATTGGAATGCAATAGAAGAGCCTTTAAATGGTTCTTAGATTTTCATGTAGGAATAGAATGGTATTATAGAGAAGGCATTAAGAGCTTGCAGCCCTGACCAATGGCTGTTCCAAGATACAGAGACAAAATCCTGACATCCTGTTCAGAGAAGTATGTTAAGAATTTGCTTTCCGAAAGCAATACTGACAATATATGAATTTGGTATTTGTCAGTCGTTAGCGATTTCATGCAAGAAACATTTACCAAGAACTGTTAAATTCAAGCACATTTACTGTTTTGGAAGCTTGTATAGTCACAATTTTTTAGATACTGGAGAAGTTCTCAGAAGTATCACTCTTTCTGTGCCTTATTCTTATGCCTTTGCTGGTGCTGTGGCCAGAGATGGGGTACTAGGCTACTGTATCTTTGGTATGACCTAATAAGTCATTCCTTGTCATTAAAGGAATAATATTCCATTTTCTAAGTTGTAACGTCCTTAACTAAGTGTCACAACCATTCTTTTTCCATTTTGTTGCTTTGAGTGAGAGAATTTGTTTTGTCTCACATTTTGGAGATGTACTCTGCAGTTCTGTCTCATGAACAAAAATCTAGAAAAAGTTCTAATATAGCAAAATGCAAAAGATTGTGTTACATTCTAAAGACCACATAAATCTGTGTTCCCTGGCATGTATGGGCTGCTGAATTCAAAATTGCCTGATGCGATTAACCATTTTCTTCATCTGTATTCTAACACTTATGTCAGTTTAATTTCCCTCATTGGAAAAAGATCAACGGTAAAAGGAAGTACAGAGAATGTTAAGATGCACCATTTAGCATTTAATTGTATTGTGTGCAGAATCTCAGCTAGATAAAACTGAAAAAACATTTGCTGTTTTGCAAAATTCAGAACTGCAACATTTTAGGCCTGAATGGTGCCCAAATCAGGCATCTCAGCCTCTACCATGGTTTTCATCATGTAATTTTGAATCTGTTGCTGCACTGTCAGAAGGGCTTTCATCCACCTATATTCCTTGATGTTTAAAGGCCTTAATCCACTCTGTTATGCACTGTTCTGGAGCAGTGACACATAATCTTGCAGCAGTTCTGTGTTTGCCAGCTTTTGGGAGTATTTGCTGTGTTATCTTAAAACAAAATGAGTCATAATTTCTGTTGGTAAAGTTATATATTACATATATATCATACTTGGATCATAGCTGCAACTAAGCTTCATTTTATTTGAACTTGTGTTTAGGGAATAATCTAGATCTGGAAATACCAGAACACTTTGCAGTTGTATTGTTAGGGGTGGTCTTAAATTCATGGTTCAAGATTCTTAATGTACAAATAACATTTTGTTTTTAAATGATCTCTATTTTACTTCTGTTGCTTGATGCTGAAATTAAAAAGTGGGTTTTGACAATGAAAGTGAAATGAAGTAAGGTAAGCATGTGTTTGTTGCAAGGTGGTTCTTTGGCTAATGCTGATGCAGTACATATGTTAGACCACCAGGTAGAGCTACATCCAATGATAAGAATCGGGTTTGTGCTGTCTAAATTTTCAGGGGTTTTGGTCACTCTGACAAGTACGTTTGAGAATGGCTTTTCACTGAAGTAATGTGAAATAATGGCTGTATACTTGTTAGTGGTGAGATTTTGCTTCTCAGTAGACAAAGTGAAAAGATGGAAAAGGACATGCATGAAGACCATTTGGTCACCAAAGCTGAATAGACTGCCGTTTAAAAAAACATTTGGGGTGGGGGTGATGCTACTACAAAGAGAGATCTACTTGTGACCGTTCAGAGGCTTTAATTAGGAATAGCATTTAAGATGATTCAGGTTCCAGTTTCTACACTGAGTATTTTACATTTAGGATAGGTTGTTCTAACTATGAAGCAGCTGAAGTGTAGGTTACTGCTTGATTCTGACTTCAAAAACTCCTGAAATACGTTTGCACGCAAGAAAAGAATGACTAGTTGATTAAGGTCATATTTTTTAGACACAATATATCTAATGATATATTAATGATAAACTAATAGTATGCTAAGAAAACAGGTTGTCCTCTCAGGAGTGCAAGAGTTTCTTCAGTGCTGTTTCACAGCTGTGGACTTGTAGGTGAGAGAGCTTGCATGCTTTGCCTCAGTGTGCTTGTATCATTAGGACATTATACTATTTCTTAATACATATTTTGAAAAAGATTTGTTGCATAACATTAAATATTTCACCAAAAGCCTAGAATGATTAATGTTGCCCCCGTTGCACCTTCTTTTACATTTCTCTTCTCATGTAATCTCAATCTATAAAGTCAATATGTCTCTTCTTTCCCAGAAGGCAGCTGTTTGACAGAAAGGTAAAAAACTTTATTTTCCTTATACCTTCATACCTTGAAGTTATATAGTATATATTGAGTTTGATCTTGAACTGTGTGATGTGTGACAGTATATGCAGTGTTTGTCTGGCAAGGCAGCTCTGAATTTGTCATGTAAAAATGTTCTTTTCCCTTCAGTCAGCTTAATACCTATGTGCCATTCCAGAGCATGATATCTATATATTCTGACAGTCTCTTACAGAGAAGTAGTGCCCTGAGAACATTCTTACGCAGAAGGTAGATAGCCTGACTTTTCTTGGAGGCCATGCACCTGTAACTTGCGGTTGGAACCACAATGTGATAAGCAGAGTTTGCTGCTGAGGCGTTTATAGTCATAGGTGTGAAATCTTTGTTTCTCTGAAAATGATGGCATGGGTAATGACAACAAATATGTGGTTGAATGACCTGAAGTAGTTAAGATGTAATAGAGCTCCATTTATTTCTTATTTCAGTAGGGGAATAACAGCTAACAAGAGCTCTGTTCTGGGACTGTATGCACTTTCTCCAGATTAAGTCAAATTTGTTAGATATAAAGGAATATATTTTTTTTCATGTGCCTACATCTAGTTTAGGTTCGTGTATACATATTTCTTCACGATTTTCAAGTTAAAGAAGCCAATAAATATATTGCATGTACTATAAGCATAAGCTTCTGATGCTGGATTTTGATACATTAAGCTGTCCAGCATCTTGCAGACTGTAAGTGCAGTCCACAGGTTTGGCAGTTGTAGCCATTCTAGAGCACTGAAAGAGTCTGCAGTGACATACTGCAGGGAATACAGGGGAAAAAATAATTTACAGTGCTTAATTCCAGTATGAAGCAAATTGTGGAGAGTTTTGCAAATTTCACTGCAACATGCCGCAGTTTCTTGTGGAGCAGTTTTTGATGTGGAAGGAAAGCTTCTGTTATATAGGAATGGTTGTGGAAATAAAGTATAATCATCTTGAAGTGCCCCTAACTTTTAAAATGCAAATAATGCAGGGATTCTCTGATTGGAGAACTGGTGCAGTTTTGCTTATGCAATCAGTGGTGTATGAGGAGCACAGTATTGTGAGACTAATGTAGTTCAGAGACCAAAGCATCTTAATATACATAAGATTGGCAAAGAGAAAAGGATTAGGCTCTTCTTTTATCCCCTGCAGACAAGGTGAGCAGTACCAGTCATGCATTTCAACACAAAGTATCCAAATCAGACATTAAACACTTGCTGATAAACAGAAACAAGTATTGGAATAGTTTTTTTCTGTGGCAAGACTGCAGTGCCTCCAGTGTTAAAGGTCTTTAAGTACAGATAGGCAAGCATTTGTCTGGACTGTATTAAGTGGAGCTGATCTTGCAGTAGAGCAAAGGGTCTAGATGACCCCTGTGGTTTCTTACAGACATAATATTTTATGGAGGTTTTTGTGTGTGGATTCCATCTGGGCTTCACCTGATGAAGTGGAAATGACCCTTCCTTGCAACTTTGTTCAGTTCTTTGAGTTAGTGTAGTCACTCATGTATGCAAAGCAAGAAGTTCAAGGGCTTTTGTGGTTTCTCATCCCTCTTGCGTTCCAAGCATTTGCTTGCCTTAAATGTGATGGACTTTGTCCACATCCTTTCCCTGCTTTCCACTTCCCAGCTCCTGTTAGTCTTAATGCTTTTCATTTGCTGTATCTGGCACACACTAGTTTCTTTTATCAAAGGACTTTCACACCTGAGGCCTCCAGTCACATACTTGCAGTAAAGTAACAGCTTAAAAGCAAATCCTTTTAAATCCCGAGGCCAAAGACCGTAACAAACATATCTCCTCTAGGGATCAGTTTCCAAATGTGCTTTTGAACCTAAGTCCCAGCAGGCATTTGGCTTTAAGTGTGTGATAGGGCTTTATTTATTTATTTATTGTAGAGCCATCCTCCCCTTCATTGTTCACATCTCAAGACGTGCTATTTAAACCTATACCTCTGGTGAATTCTGCCATTGAAGTGTAGATTAGCAGAGTGCTGCTGGGTGGTGAAACATTGCAGGACAAAAAGATTTATCAAAATAAAATCTTATGAGTATCAGTTACAGGGAGAATGCTTATCTCTTGTTTCAGGAGGGAGGGAGAAGGTAAATCTTGGTTGTGAATCAACACTTTGAAAGTGTGCTGTGTACGGGGCAAGGCACTCGGGCTGTGGCAGTGTGAAGGAGACTTTTAAAATATGAGTGATCTTTTGAAATACTGTGCAAAATGTGCTGTAAACTAAGGTGCAGAATGGGCCTCATAATGAGGTTACACATGAGATACTTTTCAGTAGTAGTTTCTGCATTCTGCAGGCCAGTATGCAAACTGGGACCTGCAAAATAAACTACATACCTTAGGAGACAGCATACTTTATTGTGTGAAAAATCATGTGAACTTGTAGCTTAATATTGGCACTTCCAAGGGCCTGTTCAGACATGCAGCTTTGCAGTTTGCAATTAGATGATGAATTCTATATTTTTTGTGGTTATTATTTCTTGGGACATTTAGCCTTGTGTGAGCTCAATGGTAGGTTGCTTTGTATAATATCAATTGTTTCTGTCCATGCTGAGTATTGCCAAACTGTAAAACAAGATCCACCCCACATACTGGAGCACAGTTCCCTGAGGACAGGGCTATGTACTAGGTAAGGATTGATCTTTATCTTGCTTTTGTCAGCTGTATCTGCTGACAGTTCATTTTCAGGTGACTCTGTACTATAATACCACCACTCACATTCTTTTCTTTACAGTCACATTAGGTTGTTATTCTTGTTTGAGGAAAGATACCAAGTAATCACAATGTGAAGTTTAAAATTAAAAAATGGTTGCACAGTTTCTTCTTTTTTGGTTCATTCTGTCTTGCAAATCAGAGCAATTCCAGAGCTCACGTTCTCTCAGTCTAGTAAATCTTTGTTCCTTCTCCCCCTCTCACTGTTAAAAGAAGGTTTGTTTTTTCATGCTGTGGGACTTAAGGTACTAAGGAATCTCAATTCTCCCCCCTTTCTTGAACATTCCTTTAGTATTATTTTACTATGGGAGTAAAAAAGGGTTGTTAGAGACAAAAGTTAGAAAGTCCAGTTCTTTAATTCTATATAAATCTGTCTGGTCTGTCCAAATACTACTCTTCCATTTGCCTTAGATACCCTTTGACACTTTGCAGACCTCTGGCATAATTTTGTTACTGTGTGTGCTGTTCCCCAGCTTGGTGAGTGATGGAAATCTGGGATTTACTTGCAGTATATTGTAACACCAAAATAGTCCTTAAGATTTGTTTCTAATTCAACTTATTCACCCGTGCAAATATGTAGCTCAGTTGATCTGATGCTTTAAATTCAAGCTAGTTAGTTTGGTGAAGAGTTGAAGCTTTGATTGCAGCTGATGCTTGATGTACTTGGCTCTCAGCAGTTCAAGTTACCCAGTTTATAAAATGTTAATTTAGCTTCTCTTTGCAGATCAACTCTTTTCAGTTTGGTTATTCTTACGTAAGACATAATAGTTTGAAGTACAGTATTTCAAGAAAGTAACTTGTGTTAGGTGTTACAGTGAATTAAAGTGCAGTAATTGATCCAAGACATTGAAGTGAAGAAAAGCAGGCAATTCTAAAGTTAAATGACTCTTAACGCAATGACTTTAAAGTATTAAGCCCTATAAAAATATAATGAACTTTTTAACAAAAGAGGGAAAACAAAAAAATGCTTAAAGCTAAATATGCTACAAACACTATGATGAGTCAGAACCCTGTCTAGATTCTTTCCATGTTGAAAGTTACCTAAAGTGAGGCATGTAAATAGAAAAGTGGAAAAGAGTGATTATTTGTTCCAACTCCTTTGCACCAGAAGAAGTTGACTATTTCAATCCTTTTAAAGAATCGGAAGCCCAAAGGCAGTCTTATGTAGCCTAAAGCAAGAGATTCATAATAATATTAATAGCCATATGCTCCATTTCAGCTAAGTACCCCAAGGCAATGTGGTAATCCTCCCTGATTCTGGAAGTTGCATATAAGTCTAGCTACAAAAACTAATATAAATTGAATCTATAACAGAATAGAACAGATTGTAACCAGGTTGAAAGCATGTCCTTTGGGCACAGTCAGCAGAGGGGATATATTGAAATGTAAATTAGTTGGAACATAGACTATTGTTATCAATTTGTTTGATAGAGTTTAGATGTATATGTTAGTATACTACCATTTCCCCCTGTGCCATCCCCTTAATCTAGTCTGCATTTTGTAAAAATGATAATGATTGCAGTTTTAGGTAGCCTCACATCGATTACAATACCCAGTAAATAGTTTTCCCATGGGAGCTCAGGTCTAGGCATAAGGCTTTTGACCTCTTTCAACGCTGTAATTCAGATCACAGTTCCAGTGCAGGTTGTGTCCAGATCTTGATACAAAATAGCTTGTACTATCCTAATAAATACAACCAAGCTGTGTCATGGGAAATGTGCTATGTTGCTGTCTTGTGTTAAAGATGTCATAAACACATGAGATTTCTACTCTTTTGGTCTGTTCGTTTTTATTCTTTTGGTCTCGTCGAGCAGTATGAGCATGTCCCCAGAGAAGCTATCTTCCCGGTGTCTCTTTCAAGTAGAACAGTTCCATTATTCCCCTTGTGCAGATTAAGATTTGTTTGAAGCTGCAACTAAGAAGGGTAAATTTTGAAACAAGTTAAATGCCAAACTTTGCTGAAATCAGTGGAAAAATAAAGCCTTCTATCTGCTACTTTCTCAAAAAAGAAAAAAAAAGTTAATCCTACCAAAAGACTATGAAAATGCAGGGGAAAAAAAAAAACAACAAACCCACTGTAAACTGTACAATCAGCTAGAAGGGGTTACATATTCAAAGCTTTATTTCCAAACTCTCCAAAACTTGTGGAGGAAAACCATCTGGAAAGTATGCTTTCCAGGTCTTTATTCCTGATATTGTCAAACTTGCTATATGCTTGCAGGTCAATTCTACAACATACAGATATTTCTGTACTCATTCTGGTAGTCACTTGTTTGTGAACTCCAGATGTGTGACAAGCTGATGTTGCCAGTAAAAGTAGTGTTATGGTAGATTATCAGCAAACTTGTGATGGGATTGACATGCATAAGCACAAGTATTTGAACATGCTTTTTTTGTTTTAATTTCCTTTATTCACATTGTTCCAGAAGTCTGCACATGGAAGCTGTAAAAGTAAGAATTTGCTCTCATAAACTCGTCCCATGACTATTTTGTGTATTCATTCAGTGCTTCAACAGATAAGTAAGGTTTTTTACGGTGGCAGAGATGTTTTTGGAAGAGACACAGGAATGAATTTGTGTTCATGTTGGTCTTAGCTTCCAGTGAGCATCTGCTGTAACTCACCTAAGATGGGTTTCACTAAATGTTACCTTCACTAAATGAAGAGAGCTAAGAAAATCATGTAAAATACATACTGCTTTTTATCTTCATGTATTTGCAGCCACACAGGGGCAGAGTTACCAGTCTAACATTGCCTAAAGCTGAAACATACATCCCAGGTGGATACTGACACATGAATGGTTTTTAAGAGTTTAATTTAAAAATGAGAATAAAAAGGTGTCTAATATTTTTCCTTTCTTAAATTTCTTACTATATATAAGAGATAAATATACCTTGGAGAACTCCATCTAACAACACTGAAGCATACAAATGCCAGACAGACCTCCATTCAGTAAAACACAGTATAAAATAAAAAAAAAAGAAAGATTGATTTCTTATCAGTGAATCTGCAAATATTGTACTTTACTGTGGGGTGTCAGTGACATGATTTCAGATAAAGTTAATATAGATTAGATATGTAATAATCTGGCCAAACATGCCCTTAATCTATATTTTGTTAGGTTAGTTCTCAGATTCCTTAGATTAGGAGCTCACCATATTTTTTTAGAAATTAATAGCATGGTCCTTTTAAGAAGATAAATTTTTATCTCACTCAGATGATGTTCTCAGACTGTCTTGCCCCTTCTGCCCTAAACTACTGAGTTTAATGTCATTGTATTTATAGTGATGCTCCCTGCCTTTATCCCACATTCCTTTTCCTGCTGTCCTTTCTTTGATGTAGCTCATTTTGTTGTTATACACACTATACGCCACACGTCCGTTCAGTGACTGTTTTATATCGAGGGTGCTTTCCCATTGGCCTTGTTTAAAAAAGGTACTAGGGGAATACTTGTTGGTGGTTCCACCACGTATGTAGCTGTGAAGAAGCAGGAGTAGGATTCTGCAAATCATAGTGCCTTTTTTTGTTGTTCACCTGCTCTTATCAGTTAGTTTAAAGACAAATGCAGAAAGACAAATAGAGAGATTTAGGGGGTTGTTGAGGTTTTTAATCTTTAATGAAGCTGTGGTATAACAAAATGAACTAATTAGTAAGTGCAGATGTTGACAGGCATTCACAGGAACCCAGGAACTTCATATGCTTTGACTTTCAGAGTTTTAAAGTTTGTTTCAGGAACTTTCACCTCTTTGCTAGCATTTTCTTTGTTCCACACTAACTTTTTTGTCTAGCTGATTAGCATAATTAGGTTAAACCTGTTTTAGCTGTTTGTTGTCAAAGCTGATGGAAGGACCACGGGCCCATATGTATTTTCTAGTCAGCAGATGCAACAGAAGATACTATTCCCTGTAAGCCTTGTGTTTAGTGCTGGTTTGTGGTGATTAAAGTTTGGGCAGAATTGTAAACAAGTCAAAAAAACTGTACAAAAGCAATGTTACATGACTGCATATTTAAAGTATCCATTTCTGGGGTTTTTAGTATTATGTATTTTGATGTTTGTTTATAAGTTAATATTGCCAATAATACCAACAGTTCTCATTTGCCCTTCCTTTCAACCAGGAAGCCTTCTCTTGTAGGCTAACCAGTCAGCACACCCACAATTTGGAACCTGTGCTGCCTCTAACCCTCTAATGAAACGGGCATGTATGGAGCTCAAAGAAATAGATCCTGTGCTGATGTTGTGATGAAAAGAAAGGTAAAGAATGTAGAACATGAGCTGGAGTTTTGGTGGGTGCATATGAAACCATTTTTAATAAGAATATTGACATTCATTCAGCAGCTGTGCTTTACTCACTGCTAATGTGCAATAATAGTTTCAGCCAGGCACAAAAAAATATTTTATCCTTATAAAATAGAAGTAATGTACTTCCTGTGTGTAAAAATTATATCCTATTATATCAAGCACGGAGCAGTCACTCTGCTCACCTGTAGAAAGAAAAGCTTCCATTTAAATTATAACACTTTAGACACCTAGGAACCAAAACAGGAAATGAGGATGGAAATAATTCTAGATTTAGTAGTACAATGCATCAGAACCTCAATTATGGTTCTGATTAGTAAAGCTGTATTGAAGTCATTGAACTGTATCTAGTTACCACTGTAACTAGACTGTAGCTCAAAATGTGTATGGATTAAATCCATCCTCTGTGGCACCAGTTCAATGATTACTGTCAATTTACAGTAGTGATATTAATATTAGCAGCTCCAAGGGTCCTCAGGGATCAGGAGACTGCCAATTAGACACCTTGGGGTATGTTTTTTTAAGTACAGTTTCCAAATCTAATTTGATATAAGATCAACCAAAAGAGAAATCAAACTTTTGTATAGAAAATACACTGCAATAGTATGTGAGAGACAGAGAAGAAACTACAGACCTACAGTGCATACTGGGCCTGCAGGAAAAGATCACTTGCCTCTCTGGTGAGTGGCATTAAGGTATGTCAGTGCCTGTGGTAAGCTGCACAGAACCAGGGAAAGGAGCAAGAGTCTTTTTGACACCTTTTGATTTCTCCATTTTTTATATACCATCCATTTATGTTAGTCCCAGGTTACTTTGATTGGAATCAGAAGCTGCCTTGTGAATAGTGTAGGTGCATGTTTAGCTTTTCACACATAGAGCAGTATCTACATTCCTCAAGAAATCCTCTAATTCAGAGAAATCTTACAGTGACATCTAGACTTACTAGAAAGCACTTCACATCCTTAAATTTTTTTATACCTTCTGTATATAAAATAAATCTAATTTTAAAAACCTGCATTTCTTTTCAGACACAGTTCCTTTGTACAAAATCTCTATGTGGAAAGCAAGGGTTAGGCTTCCTGCACCCACTTCACACCTGTTTGATTTACTGAGCATTCCTTAGCTATACCTTACAGAGCCAAATAAAGGGCTGTTGTTGCAGCTCTGTTGTGGAAGGACAAGAGAAAAAAAAATAAGTGAAGAGAATCAGGACAGCTCTATTCTTGACCTCAATTTCATTGCTTTCTTGATTTTCTTATTGTTTAAATACATCATCATGCTTGTACTTATCATTCTCTCTAATGTGACATGCCATAGGGATGTGTGCAGTGTAAGTAGTCCTTTTAAATTTTCTAGAACAAAACCATAGCAGCAGAAAGAGTAAAGTTGCTTGATTGGCTGCATTTTAAGCCCACTTTATATTGGATTGTAGAATAAATGAAAGGTGAGAATACACTATGAGAGAAAGATATTGTCTTGTCATGGAGAGGGTATTTATGGATTGGTACAGGAAGCTGATATTGCTGTCATTCTGTGGTAAAATGTAGGATTTCTGTTTCTCTTCCTTGTCCTATTATTTACATGATTTTTTTCACCTGATGTCTGTCTCTTTCAAAGACAGTTTAAGATGCTATGATATCCTTCATGGGAAAGCTATACAACCACACAGAGCACACTAGGAAATACTCGCATCATCTTGACTTCAGCTGGGATACAGCCATTTTGCAGGAAAAACTCTGCTGAAATGTTCCTGGCACAGAAGTGTGTGTATTTCTAACCTTCCTACAAACTATTGAGCTGTTGCTAAAACATGTATCAAAGTAGCTTCTCTTAATGTCTGTCTTAAACCTTTGGAGAGCTGAGCACACCCTTAAGTGCTTTAGCGCTCTTACCTGGATTTGGTTTCAGTCATTCCAACTGCAAATCACACCTGATAAGTAGCTGATAATTATCCCAATTTTATAGCTGAGGAAATACAGCAAGGATAGAGTTGTTTAATTTTCACGTTTCTGTGTGTCTGGTTTGTATTAGCATGACAGCTGAGTGTCCAGCCCTGAAATTCTGACTGATTCTATGCTATTGCCATACTTCTGAGAGGAAGCAGCGCTCTTCTGTAACAGGACGTAGCGCACAATGTAAAGCAAGCAAAAGCATTTACTCAAACAACGGCTCATATTGGGCTGCAAGTAGACTGCAGAAACTTGTCCATAAAGTTATAGATCAAAAAAATGTTTCAGTGGACATGATAACATGTCACAGGCAAATATAGTGTTACAGGCTTTCATTACAGGCTTATTGATACATTAGACTTTGCACTGCTCTGTAAAGCAACTTCAACTTCAGATAAGGAGCTGAAAGCATAGTGCTTAACCACTAACCATTCACAATTCTGTTTCCTTTGGCAGTTTATGTAAAGACAGTTTTACTTCTTGCATTGGTTCCTAAGCATCTTTAGTAGTATGTTGGATAAAGCACTGATAACACAAAGAGCTAATTTGTTTCAGTTGCTTCTGTGTATATTTTGATTATGAAGACTTTTGCATTAACTTAAAGACACAAAATGTTATAAAAAAAGAATACAAACCCAGTTGCTTCAGTCTTTGTCAGAAGGGTGTATCACAGAGAATGGAAGAAATTAGCAAAAAGTGAGCATGACTGTTCTGCTGTAAACCACTACTGGAGGTATTTTGTGTTCCTTTTTCCAGGGAAGGCTAAATCTTTGAGTATGTGAGATGTACTCCAAATTTTGAAGGAAGGACAAAGGATTAAGAGCAGGAAAAAAAGATGGAAACTTGCTGAAATGTTTACTTGTAAATTTAATGTGTAAATTTAACTATGTTGGTGTATTCAGCACAATTCAGATGTATGTGTAATGTAAAGTAATTCTGATAGTCTAGGAGAGGCATTTTGCTTCTGTTGCTCATGTAGAAGCAAGGACACTGTGTACTGTTAAATAATGAGAAAGCCTTCTACGGGTTCCAGCCTTGCAGCGTGTTCAACAACTCTGAGACACTGTCCCTGGGACAAAAACACACAAAATGGTTATTTACTGCCTCTTCTTGCTTCAGTGTTATATGCGGGCTGCAAATCTCTCAGAAGTATAGCCAAAGCCTACAGGAGGTTACAAACCATGGCTGGATGGAAGTAGCTGCTAGGATGTTTGCTGAGCTGGCAGCTTTAATTTTGCACCTGAGCTGCAGCTGAATTGAAACCCAGTTCAACTTCTGTTTCCCAAGCTCAGCTTTGAGTCCAAAATGGATTTATTCCAAATCATAACTAGAGGCCCTTACAATTCATGTTTTCCTGACAAGCCTGAAAACTATCACTTCTGCTCTTCTTTTTTATCACACCCCAAAATGTAAACCAGTGGAAAAAGGCTGGTTTTCCCTTCATTATTTTTCTGAGTTTCAGATTAATTTTGAGAATTAGATAAATTTGATAAGACATGCTTTTTGGAGGAGGCATTGGCAGCTGTAGAAGTTCTGAATCAGCTTTCCTCTCCTTTTGGAGTATACATTCTTTTATTTATACCAACTGAATTTGCAGCCAGCTGCCTGATGACAAGAGATAAAGGAGACTCATGCCTTAGTGTATCTGAATTCTGGTGAATTACGAGGCATAGTATAAATTATGTTATTGAAGTCTTCAATGTGCCATACTCAGTCTTGGTTTCAAAATAGTTTTACTCTAAATCGTCAGTTAACCTATTGCTTGGGGAGATCTGCTATTATGTACTAGATTCTATAGCGTACATATACAAAGGAAAATTTGATGTTCCTACCCTAGAAACATAAGGCTTCTATAATGTTTCATGTTTATTAATATATGTGGGGGAAAAATCAAGGCTGAGGTTCAAAGTGTGTTAAAAGAGGCTGAGCACCTAAATCTCCTGGTCTGCTCTGAAATATATCTTCAATATTGGTACACTCCCTATCAAATAATGATTTTGTTATTTCTTGAAGCAATTTATTACAAAAGCAGCCTCAGATTAGGTAAGGATATAATTCTTTATGCTATATAAATTGCATAACATGTAATAAACATTTGCTGTCTTGAGCTCTCATGAGATGTTCGTTTGTGATATTTGCTAAAGCCCATATATTGCTATTCCGTTCCATTGTGATCTGAAAGACTAGACAGTGCTCAAAGCAGAGTCCTGAACAAGAATTGCATGAACTGCATCACTCTCCTTCAGGAGGCACCATGATTCAAACACATCCCTCTGAGTCAGAATTCCCTCCTTGCTTTGCTGCTGCTCTTAGAACATAGCAGTTTTGCTGCTGGTCTGTGCTAGTGACAGATTACAACACCTAACATGCAAATGCTAGCTGACCTGTACTGGCCACTGAGAAAGAACCAAATGACAGTGAATTAAAAGAACTAGGGTCCTGTATGAAGGTATATAGGCCCAACCTTCTTGTCTTGAGGTAGTCTGATGTTCTGGGGGTATTTATGCTTGTAAGAAATTCACTTCACTCCTCTTCAGTGTCATTTTCCAGACATGAATCTCCAACTAGAAACAGTTCTCCTTGGATGACTCCTATTGATTGATAGGAGCTTGACTAGAGGAATACATGAAGTGAGCTTTTTCTGCTTATCTGCATATAATAGGTGCAGGTCTGTTGTCATGAGCACATATTACCTGAAACCTAAACCTGGATCAGCTGTTGCAGGTGTAGAATATAACTTATGCTTTAACTGACTTAGAACTATACCAATGTGCAATCCTCAAGGATTATTGCAAGTTTGCATCCACTTTAAGAACAATATCTACAAAAAAATCAAAACAAGACTCAAATTTGGTACAATTTCAGGTCATAAGTAGATCCTCAGTGCAGTACAGTCCTGGGTTGTATTGACTAATGACTATATTAGTCATAATGACTAATGACTTCATCATGACTAATCAAAGCAAGTTAAGATAAAGATGCTTCCTATTTTACTTCCTAGTTCCTGTAACAAAAAAGTTCTGGAAAATTGTTCAAGGCTAAAGTCCCAATTATAAAAGTGCTAAATTCTCAAAGCAGTAGCTTGTTATTCTTGCTCCCCTTCCTGCATCCCTCTTCCTCCAGGAGCAGCAGTCTTCCAGCTGCCTGATGCTGTGTAAAAAAAGCCAGGGTCATGTAGATGTCACTACTTTGCTCTGTTACTTAGCTCTTTGCATGCTCCTTGAGGTTGCTAGAGTTCGGTGTTTGACTTTTGCCAATGTGCTAATTACAGAGGAATTTGAGTATCTTCAGCAGTCAGCTTTCTGACAGCTTTCATTATTGCAGCCGTGATATGTAATTGTAAGATTTACCTTAGTAAATCCATAGACAGTCCATCCCATTATCAGTCTGTATGCTAGATGGAATAACCTGATATGTGCCCTTTTAAAGAAAAGTACTAATGGACAGTGTAAAACTCCCCACTAGGAAATGATGAAATCGTGAAAGTTAGGCTTTCACATGAAATACATTGGTAGAGTATGAAATACTGTAAAGATTCTAACAGGTGAGATGAAAATGCAGTCCCATGCCTATCTTTCAAAGTTTTAGGAAATAGTTATTTTCTTAGCTTTGTTTTAATTTTCTCATTTATCATTTTTGGTTTTGTTTTTTTTTGAGATCTTTGTGTATTTATGGGTTATGCCGGAAACTGCATCTGTTCAACTGAGAGCTTAATCAAACATGCTGTTTACTAGTGCAGTTTATAGGATTACTTCTTTTTTGGATTCCCCATCTTCTCTGTGTTCTTGTGAAACGAGCTATATTGGTTAATTTTTCAGATCTTACATGCACCTGAAAGCAGTACCGCACAGCGTCTCCTCCTTTGGAACCTGGCTACAATGATCTCAACAGCATGTATGTGCACTTGGTAGCCTGTAATTCTCCATCCTTTCCACATTGGGAAGATGCAATAAACTTTACAAAAAGTAGGGCTTACTGGTTCATAAAGAATTTGAACCATGAACTGTTTGTTTCTAACTTCTGTACAGTGGGCAGCACAAACTACTTCCCAGTTCACAGCCCCTGTGGGGTTTTCAGAGTGTGCACTTCACACAGCACTGCCTGTAATATTTTAAGAGATTACATATCAAAACTTCTGTTGTGATCACTGCAAACAGCATGTCTGCACCATTACCTGGTAGTACGCTTTTTGCTCAGCAGTCAATTTTTACATTTTTTTACTTTATTTTTAAAGAGAAAGTACAAGAAGGTTTATATACAGCTCATGAGTTTTCTGTAGAAGTCTGTTTCATTAGTAGGCTTCAGATCTATAAAGCCTTGTACATATGCTTCATTTTACTTGCAAGTGTCATCTCCTGATTTTTGAGGTGATTATTCCATCACTGAAGTTCAGTGTTTGCCAGGTGCACAAATCTGAAATGGTTTTCTTAACTTTTTCATTGAATATATGAGATTGGAGCTTTTGCAATAAAGATTTTTAAGAAAACATCCACAAACCAGGCTGCAATCTTTGCAGAAAGTGTTAAATTCAAAATAATCTCTTCACCACCATATTTAAATACCAGATGCAGTAGCTTCAGGATCAGACTCTTGTCAGCAGGAAGCATTGCTGTCCATAGACACTATTAGCAGTAGACTGTTCATGAATGTACATGTTAGAAGATTAAATTTTCTTGGCAAGCAAGGTAGCCCAGGGGTTAAAAGCATGTCTCTTGGAACATCTGCATGCTGGTGTCCTTCAAGTTTTAGCATGCTAACTTCAGGATTATGCCACAGATTAAAGAGTTTTATTTTACCATCAAAGTTCTATAACTAGAATCTCTTGGAATAGGAAACATGATCTGTTTTGCTGACTGCTCTGGGGGATTTCTTCTTTTCACAGGTTTGAAAATTAATATTCTTTGACATTCACTTTAAATTGAGACCTGATATCCAGTAAATCAAAATAGAGATATAAATTTGATGTGCGGAAATCAAGATTAGTCTAATGTTTACTATCTTCATGCAAATTGGATTTCTCTTCCTGTCTACAGAGTGACAATTTCAGAGGTACTCCTAATGTGCATGTTGACATCCTACAAACTAGATCAAGATTTTGACTAATGAGTGTTTGTTTAATGCCTGTCAGTTCATACATATATGAATCTTTTATGCATTGTTAGTTTAATTTGCTTTCTGTTTCACTATGTGAAACTATAATATTTCTATTTTTATGTCAAAGCTTTTCCCTGTAGTGAGAAAAAATACAATGTATGTTGATGTATCTGATATGTATTTATTTAATTACTTCATAGCTTCTTTTCATTGTAAGCAAAATGTTAAGACTGAGATTATAATTTCTGGTTTGTTTTTTTTTTTAAAAAGAAAGGCTAGTCATAAGCATAACTATCTAGACTGTGAATTGAAAAAGTCGCAGAAATTTCCACAAGCAAGCTGTGGAGTTCTTAGCAAACTCTTCTACCTCTTCTCTGTATCTTCATAGGCCATTCTTCCATACTGTCTACCTTCAGTTCTACATCTGCAGCCTTACTGTCCTGCTTGCAGGTAAGCGGAATCACAGGTACCAAGCCGCTCAAAGCAGCTCTCAACACATTCTGCCCTAGAAAGGCTTGTTAGACACACAGACTGCAAGTGATATGCAGATGACTGATTCTGCTGTCAGTTCGGATCTCCATTCAGCTAAGGCTGGGCCCAAGGTAATAAACCTACTCAGATATTAAGACAGTTTAGGTGTTCCTGTGCCATGTATCTGGAATCAGAAGCTTTGGGAAGCTTGTTGTAGATACACCTGAGCTGGCTTTGTGCATGTGTATGGCTGTGTGCCCAAGCTTGTAAACTTTCCAGTAAACAGCCATACTGGGGGCTGTGTGCAACACGCAGACTGGCCTTTTGAGAGTTACTGAGGTTTGGAAGCAGTACCGTACTGAGATTTCTGTTACCTCTGGAGTGAGATTTGCTGTACATTCTGACAGTGCATAATAATAATATAGTAATACAACAAGTCCTGAATATGCAGTGGACACTGTGCTATTGTAAATGCAGCTAGTATTTTAGAAAGACGTTTTTCATACATTTGCACTACAATTAAAATTATGAAAATAATTGTAATAGAGTTCCTTGAGGGTAAACGGGTAAAACAGGATTTGCCTTGTTAATAAGGAGTAAAAAACCCAAACAAACCCAAACTAAAACCAATCACCAACAAAAAAACACGGACATCCAAAAGCAAGAAAAGAAAGAGCAAGCTACCACACACCATTTTCTTCTATGAAAAAGTGGGGTTGGAAATGTATTTGTTTGAAACCAAGCATATATATGTCAGATTTGTGATATGCAGAGATAGGAGTTTGCACAGGGTGTTTTCACATATTAATATTTTCTGTGCTGGCACAGAAAAGACCATTTACTGATCCAGATCTCAGACTATTTTAGAAAATGTGCAATTAAAAAGGGTGTGTGATGGGGGGAGGAGGTAGAATTGCTGGAGTGGAATCACTCTTACTCAGATTGCTAACCTACTTTTGAAAGGTGGAGTAATTTACTGCTGTACCATGGCCATCAGCTCATTAATGAAGCTAGGAGAAAGAACCATAAACACTTCAAAAAGAGATAACTTGGTGGAGTTCCTTCCCTGTTACCATGAGCTGAGAAGGCACAACTCCTTATAGTGAAGGGAGAGTAAATGTGCAGCCTTGTGAGCCCTGTGATGGAGCAGTATACGAGACACAACAGTACCGTGTCATCAGTGAAGGCTTCTGAGAACGTACGGGATTGGCATTATCTGGTTTAGACTTTACTCACTATGCTGTTTAGCTATTGCTGTTAAGCTGTGCGCCGGTACATAGACTGTGGTCGTGCTTAGGTATCACTGTCCTTTCCTGAGAATTGCCTATACTATTATAAAGCATAATAAGAGGTTTGATATGATGAAATAATTTTGTCTTGGATACTGCATGCATTCTGTTGTGCAGCAGTTGCTGTGAATTAAGTGGAAGTTCTTTCTAGTATTTGAGCTGGATCTTCAATGAGGGTAGGCAGCTGCTGCTGTGAAGTCAGCGGAGCTAAGCCAGTTTGAACAAGGTAAGGATTTGGTTCCGTACACTAGTAGTAGACACAAGTGATTGCTGATGTATTTGAACTATGAGAGTACTACCTGCTTACTGAAGGGGCCTGTAGAAATAAGTTTTGTTGTACAAACCAGAGAGGAGAGACTCTAATTTTAGATACAAATAGCAAAAAATTAAAAAAAAAATCTAATATTGACAGCAGGAAATCTTTTGTTCTACAGAAATGTGGTGAAAAGCCAAACACATCACTCAGTGGCTGATATGGACAAACTACTGGCTAAGTGAAAAATTGTGAGCCAGTCTGTTAATCAAAATGGTACATTAAGTGTCACTTAGGAAAATTGAAAAGTAAATACCTAGACACTCCTAGTAATTTAATGGTTCTTTTAGTGTAGGTGAATAGCCCCACCTAAAACCAGGCCCTATCACTCCATATTTCATTCACTGGATACAAGTTCTCTTGATAAAATTCTATATGGAGCAATCTTACGGCATAAAGACATAGAAAATGATGTAAGAGATCTTTCCTTGATTTATTTTTAAGTTAAGCAGAAACACAGGCTTGATTGAGTGTTGATATCAAGTGGGTGTGCATCATCTTCAGGCAGGTCGAATGATATTTGTAAAGGGTGCAAGTACAAACTGGATGTCTCAATACAGCAAAGCCATGGATGCAATAGCTAGGCGTGTGATGGCATGCGTGATACTCTACCTGATGATCAAAAGGGGAGAGTGCTTCTTGAAGCCAAACCAACAGGTATATCAGTATTGTGAGGACAGCTGGGAGGGTGTGAAACACTAAAAGGACGGGCACACACAGGTGGTTGTGGATGTACCCTATTGAGTCCCCAGACTTTAGAATATGAACATAAAATGTGTCCAAGAAAGTGCTGCCTTTCCTTTATCTCTCAAGGGGAGCTGATGTGCCCATACAGTGGCTGGATACTTTAACCTGATCAATAGAGCTAGGCTAATTTGGGAAAGTTTTGGTCTTGCTGCAAACTCAGAAATGGCAATTCCTTTTCTGTGAAGCTCTTTCAAGGCCACAAATACTAGATCCTAACACTGTTAGTATCAAGTTTTTTTCTATGTATAAGAGAGGAAGCATGGTCTTGTTAAGAATGTGGTTTATCTGTGGGTTTTCTGAGAGTGCCTTTTGCTGCTGAAATTGAGATAACTGTTAGGACAGCATTTCTATTTCTAATACCTTGGGAAAGAAGGACCATAGGAGTCAACACAGACACCAGGATTAGAAAAATGAAGTTAAATACAGTACTTGAATTTCTGTAGCTCAGCAATTGACTATTGAGGGGACTAGTTTTGGACAAGGTTGACACTTGAGCTAAAAGGCATGGCACTGTGTGAGTGTATCAGTGCAGTGCAGTTTGTGAGGGTGGTAATGGGACAGCTTCAACAGCAGCTTGTATCAGACGGCATTAATGGACAGATTCTGATGTGTAGCAGCTACTGTTAATTTTCTATTACAGATTTTCAGTACCTTTTAACTTGTTACACTTACTTTTGGCTATAATCTAAGGACTATTAATCACAGTAGCTAGTTACAAATTTTTTTTGTGTTTGCAGGAAAACAAAATAAAGATATGCTAACATGTATGTTCCAATGGGCTTTTTTTTCTAAACTACAGCTTTCTAGGCATTTTCTTTAAACTCTCTCTTGTGAATGGACAATTTCACCTTTCATTTTCTTCCTAGCCTCTAAATGGCATTTTCTTTGCTGTGGGCAGTGCAGCAGCTATGCTCTGCTCTACTTGTCATCTCCCATTTGCTGCCACCCCGATCAAAAGCAAGTGATTTGGCACACCTCTGAGACAGCTTTTTTAAAAAACAATGTTCCAAGGACATAACTAGACACTGCCATTCCTGGGAACCAGCCTGCCTTTCAAAGCCCATTTGCTTTATTTTATGTGCTGCTTCCTGTTCTTTTCACATTCTCCTCTCTTTTGTCTTTTAAGCTTGAACTGTAGAGATTCTCAGGGACAGATTATAACTTTCCTCCCAGGTGAGATCAAAGAGGGTCTGTTAGAGGCCTGGTTGTCTCTTTTTCACTTAAAAAAAAAATAAAAAGCAAACTTTCCACCATCTGCTAGAGCCAGCAGATGTAAATACATTGTAGTGTATGGTAGAGGATCTAAGGTAACTTTCTGAAGCTGTTTTCAACACCTTCCTCTGCCCTTGATAGTTTATTTTAAAGGATCTAAATGCAGAATCTGAGTTTGTGGATTATGGCAAAGGAATCTGTGGGGCGGGCTCTTGAATTCCTCATTTCCAGCTGCTGTATTCCTGTTGAGATACCAAAGCACATAAACAAACTGAGATCTGATTCATTAAAAAACAGGCAATGCAATGTAACTTCTAAAAGGTGTTCACTGATTTTGAAAATTCCACTGTTAAATTCAGAGTAATAGGTCAGTATCTCATACATGCAAGTGTTACCTAGGAAAAGTTTTATAACTGCGTTCCTGGAAATGTTGCCCCATTTTATCTCAAAATCTAAAAATTTGCAGTGTCAAGGTCAGCTTTTACAGTCAGGAGAAGGTAATGGATACAGGGTCTACTCATTATCAGAACCTCCATACAAAATTGATCCCCTTCTCCTACTTATCATTTTTCAGCTTTCCCACTGCCTTTTTACTTTCCTTTCATCTCAGCATTCTGAATTTGTATGATGTGTTTTGGTTCCATGTGTAATAATTGTTGTCACACACCAATACAGCTGAATTAACTGGTTTCTAGTCCCAAATGGAGCAATCAGAAGCATGCAGTTAGTTGCTTTTGCTGAAATAGTCTTGTGTTACTAAACCCATAGTTGACAGCTATGGCAATAGTTAAAAGAAGGGAAAAATATGGTCACTGGATATGGAAGTCACTGTAGAGTCTGTATGTTGGTTCTGTACAGGAAAAAGGAACAGGAGATGGCAAAGCTCCCCTATTGTCAGCATAAGAATTTAGCATGGTAGCATGGAGACTTGAGCTGGGGGTATGTGAACCTTCAGGAGAGAGACTGAGGAGGGGAAGAAAATCTGCAGTAAGACATGGAATTTTGCCTTCAGCTGCAGAGACTTGAACAAGTATTTGAATTTAATGTACAAAAAAAAAAATGCAGTTGAATAAAAGAATTGGAGAAGGTGGGAAAAGACAAAACAGCAGGAGCTTAAGATAGCAACAGATTCTCAAGATGGCTTCAGTTGGGGGGGGGGGGCTGCATTACTACATTTATTCCTTCCCTGTCATTAGAGGTCGTGCGTGTGTATGAAACATCATTTCTCTTAGAGCCATCCTTAGCTAGCAGCATTTGTATGACTTCCACAAAAGATCAAAACCAAGTTCCTGTGGACTTCATAAAATCCCAGGAATGTCTCCTTTGGAAGGGTCAAACTCTACTGGGGAATACTGGGGAAAGACAAGATAGGAGCTGGGTTTAGATTTTTTGTTCAGCTGTTAGTCTGTAGGAGTGCAGCAACCTAAAGGCTGTTAGTTTGGTGACTGAAATCTTGGGCATGAAGGGTTCTTCCTCCAACATATGCCACTTCATCTAATAAATTTGTAATTATTCTTAGCATCTTGCTTGGTTGTCCACTTCCAGAAGGGCAAAGCACAGAGAGGGCCAGAAGAACTTACAGAAATTCTAAGGAAAGTCTTCTAATTCTGGAGAAAATTATTATAGCAGCTGAGAAATACCACTGGGGTGGTGGTAACTGTGTGGGGTATTGTTACCTAAGAATATTGCATGGAGATCTTTGTTATGTTGGAGGCTTCATCTAGGGTAACAGGCTTCATAGCTGAGGTTCAGTTAATACAGCAAATGATGGTAGCTGTGATATAGACTAGATACTGGTATTTTTCCACGTTACCAAAAATGTTTATGACCGAACTGCGCATTATAGCTTCAAGGCTTGCAAACGTACATGATGCTTTGAAGAGAAATGTAGTGTGTGAATTCCTTCAATGTATATACTGCCCGATTTCCCCCTCAGGTATAGACTCCTGCATTTCTTCATTTGAGACTTCTTTATCACGTCGTACGCCAGACTGCATCAGACAGTTACTTCAAAGTTTTCTTTCTTGCACTGCACTATATTTGTTTGTTTGTTCTGCAGCCAAATGCAAAGCCTTCTCCAGCTGAGGAGAGTTTAACTGAGGATCATCCTTCTGAACCTTCCACAGAGATTCTGAAATGATGCACTGCCATACATGTGGAATAAGAGGTGAGAGAGCACAAAAGATTGTTATATGCTGGTTTTGTTTGGCATCTGGTGAAAAGTGGATATTATTTTATTCAGCATTGGGTTACTTAATTGGTGTATCCTGTCAGTCTCAAAAATAGCAAAGGATCATACTGTGTATGGCATGACTATCCATGGTTTATAGCATCAACCTTGATGTGCCTCAAAGCTTCCCTGGAGAATACTTATAGTAACTAGTTAAATACACTTCTGGGTAATCTGTTACTGAGTTGGGCAAGGATCACCATTGTATAAATTCTGGGACAGAATGTAGAGAAGCCAGTTTTACTTATCTTCTGGGTGAAGCTGGTAGAATATAGATGTGTTTTGCTCTGTTTCTGGATTTCTCTGAATTCTTAACTGTATAAAGGTAGTAGGATTACCCTGTGTATACCTGAGAACAGAATTTGGATTCCATAACTTTTTAGACATACCTCTAGATTGATCCTCTTGATATTAGTTTGTGGGATTGCTTTTATCTTATGCAGTACTCTTCACATTAGGCCTCCATGTGGCTGGTTATTAGTGAGACAATGGTTCATGGAGCATATGTCCTAAGGGGAGCCTGGGATTTCTAAGTGGGTAGTCTCACAATAGCCAAAAGAAACCAACTATTGCCTTTGTGTCCCGCTGTTCACTTAGCTGAATATAATTGCTCAAGCACAGAAAGGCTTTTCAGCACAGTTTCCCTGGGTTTGGGGTGCTGCACTGTGACTAGTCTTGTGACTACATCAGCTTCTGTAGCCAGTAGCAAACATGAGAATGGTGCACCCACTATTGCTATATCCCTTTGGTCTCAGACCATGAGACCAGGTACTCAGCTACAGCTGGACTGACTGGAAAGTAGGGTTTGGCACAAGTCCAGGCTGAAATGGGTTGTTCATGCTGTCCTGCAAAAAACGTGTCATTGCAGCATCTATTTCTGATAACATAAAAATTTATATTTATGCAAAATGTTGGCTGTTCTAGTTTGAATAAATCTGTATGAGAATGTGAGTAAAGGAAAGGCACTTATCAAAAGAAGCTCACTATGAAAGGAAGTGTAATTTTAGTTGCCATTGATACTCATTACTAAACTAGTGATAAACTCATCTGCTTAGGAAATAAATGTCAATGTACTTTTGTAATTTAAATGAGAACTTGTAATATGGAAAATATGCTTCCTGTTCAGATCCTTGAAGGTTTGCTTTGAAATAGGAGTCCCCTGTGATGTCTATTTCATTTTCTTTCATTGTTAAAGTGTTGTGTCACTGATGACATCTCTGCTGAATGCCGCCCAATTATAACATTGAACATCTGCACAGGGACATTATACCTTCCCAGGGGAATTATGGGAAACAAGCACATTGGTAAACAAAAGAGTAACTAAAATTATTTGTTGGAAATTTAGTCGCTTTGTTGGCTGCCAAAGGTTATGGCTTACTAACAAAACATTTTTGTCTTTTACAGCTAGATCAAACATTAAGGGAAAGAAAGCTTTTATAATAAATGCAAGGGAAAAGTTATGGTTTGCACTGTACTTATAAAAACAATTTCCATGGGTAAGTGGGTGTTTGGTGGCAAATTGCTGTAAAATATGTTTGTAATATCCTTACTACCACCATATAGAGCAACTTTTAATTTATTCTTTCTGTGCA
Organism: Pezoporus occidentalis; assembly: GCF_034315485.1. Classification (NCBI taxonomy): domain Eukaryota; kingdom Metazoa; phylum Chordata; class Aves; order Psittaciformes; family Psittacidae; genus Pezoporus; species Pezoporus occidentalis. Next base: position 8,197,624 of record NW_026915691.1, on the reverse strand, counting down.
GAAAATTGAAATCTGCTAAAATGCCCAGGATTCCATAAGATAATATATAGATGTAAATGTCATGTATTCAGTCTGAAGCTAAAGCATATTATCTTGGTGCCAATGTTCTGGGTATTTAACAATTCACTTGATGTTTTAATTCCAATTATGGCTTTTGTGGTCAGACACTGAAATGATTAGGCACAGAATTCCCATGCAAGTCGGTGGGAATCTCATGTGTGCAAGTTTTGCAGGCTTGGGGCCATAACCACATGCAGGCTATTTCCAGTGCAGCTTTCGCCAGAATCCTTTGTATTCAGACCTTTGCAAGGAGGAGACTGAGGACACAAGTGGTACCTCTTTGTTTCCCAGTGCTCTTTGGCGTTGGGGCAAAAGTGTGGAGGGAAGACAAGTGTATAGTCCAGTCAGTCCATGCTCCAGGGACCTTTGAATGTTCCGAAAGACCTGCAGTCATGGCAGGATTTTGTCTGTCTGGCAGTGTCTGTCCTCAGCCCACCCCTTCTTCACTGTTTTGTCACTTGGGTTTCAGACACTTCTCCCAGTCTTCCTTCTGCTCTATCACTTTCTTCTGGTTTTCTTTGTCTTTCCTTCTAGTTTATTCCCTATAAATTAGCAGCATTAGAAAACCTTGATCATCTGACTTGCTGCATGCTGCATCACACAGTGATACAGACTTAAGTTATGTATGTTTTCATAAACTGTTATGTCTGTTTGGACTTAAGACTGGAAGAACAGGAACTGGTGACCACTGCCTAAGGCAGTGGGATCAGTTCTTGCTTGATCATTAGGGGCTGCCTTATTAAACCTGACTTATACGTATCTGCAGTGGAAGCTCGATACTTTCAAGAACTGGTCTCCATTCACATTTTTTTCTTCATCTTTCTTTGTTGGATTAATCAATAGCTTGCTCCCACCCTGGCAGTATTTCAATTGTTGAATTAGTTTGATTATTTTCTTTCAGTGAATACTGAAATGATCTGCAAGTATTATCCAAAATACTGCAATTTAAAGTCTTACTGTAATGTTGAGGACTGCAGCTGAGAAGCATTGTTCTTTAATTCTTGCCGCTTAATTTTTGAGGGATAGAGCTGTTAAAATGGGGGGGAGGCATTCTGTCACACAGGAACTGTTCATTTTTTCAAAATGGATAAATATTGAATATCTTTTGTTTTATCTCAATCTATCTGTCTGCAGCTCCTGCTCCCTTCCTGCCCCAAAATAAATAGACCTGTTGTTGAAATAAGAGAAAGTATGTTTCTATGTCTTCAAAATAGAACTAAAAATACCTGCTTGACCTGTGGGTTTTAAGGCAGCTCACAGTTGTGGTTAACACTAGCCCCCCTGCTGAGATCAAAGTCTGGCCCCATCCAGCTTGAAACACTGCTGTCAGTACCTTGTTGTTAGGCAGAAAGTAAGAGAGTGTTCCCCTCTGCTGTGGAAAAGCAATGTTTATTTGATCTTGGGCCTCTTCTGAATAATTTTGCTAAATCTAATTGCTCTTGATGTTTAGCCCAGTACATCATGGGCTTTTTCAGAAGTAGCTCTTTATGCAATGGGTGAAGCATCAGAATACAGTAAGGACCACTTCAAATATCTCTCATCAAGGCAAAGAACTCTAGATAGATTACTGCAGATCAATCTGTACAAACCCTGCATAAACACTGAAGCTCTTTTAAGTTAAAATGTGCTTAAAAAACCCTTATGTTATGAAAGGTGAATAACTAGTAAGAGAGTTATGTAAAAAAAGATAGAGAGGTCTGGTTAATTCACTCGTTCCTGTCAGCTTATGATGAAACAAAACATATGATTAAAAATTGTATTTATTAGCATACATTAAAATTTTATGTTCCCAAAATGTAAGCTTCCTGCATGTCAAATGCCAACCCTCTTCCTAAAAGTTAGGCATGGTTCTGACATGAATGATGCTATTGCTGCTGCATATTGCTTGTTTGAAACCAAAACACTTTTACTGATAATTATTGTGAAGGACTTTGCAATGGGCTGTGACATTTGGTTGCTGTTCATGCTTCTGGCATGCAAATGATTTGCAAATTTTCTGCTCATACGTAAGAACTTTCAGGGTGAAACCATAAATGAGAACAACAACAAAGTAGAAATTTCCTTTGAAAGCAGAAAAAGTAAGTGAGCTTTGCTGATGTAATACCATACTGAATGATAGTACACTGGGTGTTAAGCAAGGATGATTTGTACCGCCTCCCTTAACTGTGAGACTGGGAAATGAGGGTCCTCTTGCAAAGTTCATTGCTAGTTTGATAGATGACATAATCTCTGTATTAAAAATCTCTCTTCTTGACACTTCAGATACCTCTGCTTGACCTGTATATGTGTGTGCATGCTTGCAGCAAGGATGATGTTCCCATGAGTCAGTCTGAATGCAGGAGGGTGCTTTAGGCGTATGCAGAGCACAGACTGGTGGGAACCAGATTGTCTCCCTTGGGCAAGAGGAGACCAGCTGCTCAAGCACCATTTGTTTCCTCCTTTCTATTACTTTTGCTGTAGCCAAGGAAGCTGTTAAGTTAGGTGTATAGAGTTGACAATGTCTGGGGAAGAGAGTGATCGGGAGATGATCTGCAGCTGTCAGACCCATTTTTTAATAACTGTAGAAGTAAAAACACCATTAGTAAGGGCTTTTGGTTCCACCTCACACCTTCTCCCTTGCTGAGACAGAAGCAGGCTCATCCCCTTCCTGTCTTTTTTAATTTCCAATAAAGTGTTGGATGGCAACAGCCAAGAGTACAGAAGAAAGAGTGGGGCTGCTTTGAGGTCAACTTCAGTTTTCTCTCCATTCACCTACACAAAGCCATTTAAACACACTTGGGCCTTGAGCCTTCTTGCTGAACTTTTCCAAAACTCTACTTCTCACCCCTGGCTTTCATTTTCTCCATGTTCTTTCATTTTACTTCACAGAGCAGCCTCTTATTACCCCTTTCTCCAGCCCCCAGCTGGTTAGGTTGCTGGCTAGCCTTCCCATTTTTCCTACTTTCCTAAAGACATTCTTACAGTAACTATGTGTTGCTTCATTTAATAATGTGGTGTTCTTTACCTCTGGACCACAGATTTCTGTTTTGTTTGCTTAATCTGATCTGTTTTGCTTTGCAGATCAGTCTTGGTCTGTATATGGTTGGCTGTGCCTAGGGACAGTCAGTTACATGGAGCTGAATGGGATGCTGGGCTGCATGGACCTTAATCTGAGCCAATATAGCTGCTTGGGTTTTGTGTGGTGTTGAGAGGCTGCAGCAGAAGTAGATCTATTGCTGCTTTGTGACCTAAGGGAAAAGAAAACTCTTTACTGCACTAAGCCTGTCTACTTAATGAGTAAAGGAATTCAGATCAATAAAAGAAAATAGCAGCAGATCTAGAGGAATTCCCTAGGGCCAGATGCATTATCTCACAGTCTTTGTACAGTATTTTGCTTCTGTGCAGTTCAGGAAGAGCTTTTCCACCGGTGCTAGACATTGGACCAGTTTAAGTTTTGGGGTTTTTTTTCAAAGGCTAATTTTAGCTGGGAGATTGGAATTCTTCCACTCCTTCCACAGTCACTGGTGAAAAACAGGCTGCTCTCAACCATGGATCAGAGCAGGAGCTTCTCAGGCTGAAGTTTGCTATTCTTCCCCTCTGCTCAGTGCATAAGCTCCAGACTTACCCTCTGTACAGGACTGAGTTTTGTTCTGAGAGGATGAAGTGATCCCTCCTGGTACACACTTGTGAATTTCACCTTCCTTTTTCATTTGATGGGAGATTTATAAAGACAGAACTCCTCTAGTCATTATCCTTGGCATTTATTTCAACATTAGATAGAATTTGTGATTAAAATCATGGCTCTGATATATTAAACCAAAGTTCGGGGCGGGGGGAGATTTTCTCTTAAGTGTTATGATGAGTTGCTTTATTTCTAGGTTTTTCAAAGCTCCTCCCAAAAAAACCTTTTAGTTTAAAGACTTTAAATTCAAAACATTTATTAATAATGTAAAGGGCTGCCTGTCACTCAAAAGCTATAAAGAAACTCTGAAATCAAAGTGAAGTGGTTTTTCATCAAACATAAAAACCCTGTAACTTTGGTACCAGCTTTGGTGGTGCTTTGCTTTGTTGGTAAACCCACTTAAAAAAAACCACCATATCATAGTCCTCAACACACAATCACAATCTATCTCAGCTGGTCACTACTAATCTGGATGGTACAAAGTACTGAATTGTAAAATCTCTGGATTCTATTTCTTGTTATTGATTTTTGATTTTCAGGTAGCAATTATGTCCAGATTTTTGAAAAGTTCTCAATTTTTAGTGCTTTAAAATTTGAGGTATCTGGGGAGAAACATCTTCAGTCACTGCAATCCTGAGTTTCCACAGAGTTTTTAAAGCCTAAACATTCTGCTGGTTTTGAAACTGATGCTTTTGAAAAATACCACATCTGATCCATATGTAAAATGGGTGTTGTGGCCAAAGAGCAGTAAAAATATCTAGCGCTATGTTTACTAAGTTGTTTGAGCGTCTTTGAGCAAGGGGAGTGCTGAAGTGTCCAGCATAATTCAGCCTTGTTAGTACACTTACTGGTCAACTGCCTTCCCCTGAGAGCCATTAAGATCCTTACTGAGGGTAGCTGTTAGTATCACATTACAAGAAAACAATGTTAAGGCAACCTCAAAAACAAAGGTGACTGGCAAAATGTTTTCTCTTGGTGGAAATGAGCATCACATTACATTTCACTACTATTTGTTTGCTTTGGAAAGGGGGGGGCTAGGGATTTTCACCTTGTCCTTAGGGCAGCAATTTGCTCCCCTTACACTTTCTAGTACTGAAAACATTTGTTCAGATTACTGTGTTTTCATCTGATCTGTTCTGTTGTTTATATAGAGGTTGCTTTTCAGTAAAATCCAGTATAATTATTGACACAACTTGCTCTGCTCTCTAGATTATATCAAACTCGCTGGAACACACAGTAGAAAATGGGTTCTCTTTGTTGCTTTAGGTCACTAAAACTCCTATTGAAGTCAGTTAAGCCAATAGATGTTCCTAAGGGATGTCTTGCTGTACTTCCAGAACCTCCACACACAGTATTTGGAAACAGATCTAAATGTACCTGACTGACTTTAGGCTTCTCAGCAAAATAAATGTTTTGTGGCAGTGGCAAATTATGTTGTAGGGGCAGAGAGAAAGGGAGGTGTGGGAGCAGTCAGACAGTGAAGCTGGAAAATGTGGGTAGAGGTCTGAGGGAGCTGGAGTGTGCAGGTGATCCCCAAGAATAAGTTAAGAGATCAAGAAACCAGGGTATACTTTAGAGTGTGTTTTGTATGGACAAAGAAGCCATGATCAATCCACATGCTTTGGTTCTGGACTGGATTTGAAACTACTTTCCCATCCAATAAAACTTTCATCTTTTTCTCAACACATATCATGTAAGCCCCAGTTACCTCCATTTCTCTTCACATTTTAAAACTCTGATTGACTCAGTGGCCAAATTTCTGGCCAATCCCTAGAGTAGACTAAGTTTCTAGTTTCTAGATGTACAAGAATGGATCATGACTACCTTGATTTGGAGAGGACCATTTCTGATCTCTAAAGTTTATTTTGACTTACATAATGCTCTTGTTCATATTTAATAGAGATTATCTTTTTAATAATAAAAATGCATCACAACTATATACATTGTCAGAGATCACTGGGAGTTTAACTAAATTAAAATACTTCACATATAGTTCTATTGAAGGTAATGACATAAAACCTCTGTAAGAACTGCTGAAATGTCCATTCTTTTGGTCCAGCAACAGTGAAAACTCCTGACTGGCACGTTTAATTTGTGCCTGTGACCTGGATCATTGAAACTTTATCTGCAAGAAGAGTGGAAATCTTCAAAATGAGTTTCCAGCACCAGCTTCCTGTTTACATTGTTCAGGGGTAGTTACAGATTGTTAACATGCAGTTGCTGTTTATGGTTAATGATACAATTGAGGCATCTCTGTGCAGTTCTCAGCCATTTAAAACTGTCGTAAAATAACCCAAATAACAGGATGATCAAAGCAATATCGTTGGCTCTGCATGATAGTGTGACTGCAGCATTTGCAACCATTACTGTAGAGCACTATAAATATATTTGGAATAGCACAAAAGAGATGTTCAGGTTACAAAAACTATAGTTCAGACCAGGATAGAATCATAAAATAAATATCCAGCTCCATTTGCTCTCCTTGAATATTGCCAAAAACTGTCTTTTGATGCCTTGTATAATATTCCTAATTTGCAGTAAACAGGTTCCCAGCATTTATTTGGGAATCAGGATTCATTGAAGCAGCACAAATCAAGCATACAAACATGGAGATTCCAGAATAATTAGAAAGCCTTTGTTGTTTTGATGTTTTTTTTCTCCTTCCAGTTGGGTACTTAAGGCAGGTGACTTCTGATTTCTTTGTGAGGGCTGTGATACATATGCTTTGCTGGGTCTGGGTGATTTCAGAAAGTAGTGTTTTATTTTTCATGAAAAGCTTTTAGTTGTCATTGCAGAGAGTGTTGCATAAGTCAATGATAAATCAAACTAATAGATTTTAAAAATGAAGCGTTAGAAGGTTTTGTAGTTTAAAAGAAATCACAACAAAGCATGAGTGCTGACTTTTTATCACCTCTCCTTTGAGACCCAGTTTATTTCATCATTGATGTGAAGCATGTAGAACAAAACAAGATGACCTGTTTTCATCCTTGGTATAATTCCACTAAAGTAAAAAGCCTTATGCCAGGAATGCATTGGTCCCTATGTAAAAAAGGTCCTCACTCTTCCCAAGAGAAGACTGAAACTGGGTTCTGTCTGTTTTCATCAACACCCTTTATCTCACATCAAGGGTAGCTGATTGAACACAAGGAATTCCTAATATGAGTCACTTGTCATTCAAGCTCTTCTGGCTGGGGATACAGTGTTTCTGGCTTTCTTTGGCAAAGTGAAAATTACCTTGTTTAGCAGGGCCAGGGACTGAATGTGAAGCTGGCAAGTAACTTGCATGTGTTCAGTTTCTGTAGGTGGCGAATAATACTGGAGTGATTTTGAGGTTTGAGTATAAATAAATCATAATTATGGTGTTTTCTTCTAAATATATTTGCAGTACTGGGATGAATTTTCCATGCTTCATTCAGGGAACCCTCCAAACTTGACTGCAATAGCATACCAGAAATAACAGAAAGGATAAAACAGCTTTTAGATATTAGCGATCATTTAACTGTGGGATTTTTGGTTAACATCTACAACAGCATTCACCACATATATCTCTCAATAGGTAAATTGTTATTTTCTAGCATGTGCTAGACAGTAAAGTGATGGTTATTAAAATGCTTCCTTGCTAGCTTCCATATATATAAGTATTTTATAGCTATTTCACATTACAACAGAGTTTACTCCTCAAAGTAGGTGCACTTCTTGTAGTTTTCTGTGGATCTTATAACAAAAATTCTTTGAATGTAACTTTATAGGTAGACTTTAATTTCTAGGATTGGCAGTGGAAATGACAATACACAAGAAGCAAGAGGCAGGAAATGCCTAACATGTTTACAGTCATTTGCCTTGCCATTTTTCCGTCATTTTCATTTCTTGGTACAGTGAGAACCCTTCTAAAACCCTCTGAAACTATCTGCCACTGCTGCTTGCTTGACACTGCCAGAGTCTGAAAGGGACATTGGTTAAAGTTAGTGGGTAAGGAAAACTTTCAAGATGTTCACTATTATAATTTATTTTGAGTTCAGCAATTTAGGGGGCAAATAAGTTGTCTAAATCCACTTGGGGTGATAAGTCCTCTAAATTTGTAATAGATCTGAATAATTCTATGTTTTCCTTGAGAACAGCATTTGAAAGTGCAGATGTGAGGATCGTTATCTTAATGACACAACAAAAGTCTGGGCAGTCACAAAGACTTTCTCACATAGTCAGACTGTCCTGGGAGAATCTAATTTGCTGTTGAGGTATAATACCAAACAAATGCTTTTCATTAAGGAGCTGCATGAAACAGTATCAGTCTAACAAGAGGACTAGGCCTTTGAAATGTAAACAAAGTAGCTCTCAAGGTAACATCCATTGCCTTTAATTGAATCTGCCTTGAAAGCAGCAGTTTCCTTGGCAGAAGAAAACAAACTTCTACTGGCACACTGCTTCACCCCTCCAGCTTTTGCCTTACCACATTTGGTATCAGGGGAGGTTGTAAGAAAATGAATACTTTTTCTGAAGTGCTACAAAACCTCATGCTGCTATCACAATGTTTGAATTTAGCTCAGTGGTGACAAGATGTTAATATGAGGGTCTGAATTGCAGCAGTGTTCTGTTTGAATGTGGACCATGGGTCTTTGCTCTGTCACCTACTCAGTGGAAGCTGAACACATCTTGGCCTTGCACAGCATTAGCTGGGAACAAAGTCCAGACTTTTGGCATGCTGCTTTACTTTGAAAAATCATGATTTTATATCCCATCCATGTACCTCCAGTAAAGTCTTGAGTTTATTCAAGTGAGGAAGAGTTTGCAGGACTGGTGTGTTTTTTCCTGCTTTGTGACAGTCTGAGGCTTGACTATCAGCAGGTATTCAATCCCTGATAGAGGGCCCTATATTTATGAGGATTTTTCTGTACAATCATAGCTATATAGGTATAAAAAGAACCAAGCACATGTACAAATTTATAAGAAAATCTGTGCATTATGACACAGAAGTACAGACACTAAAAACAAGGAATGAATTCGGGAGCATCCCGAAGTCATAGTTCCCCCACTGTAATGTATATTTTGTGTTCCTTTCTTCCCTGTATTGGTGCCAAAGCATACAATGGATGATCTGTTAGAGTAGGCAGAATTAAGAGCAAACACTCAAGCTCAACCAACTGAACAAATGAAAAGAGGTCCTTGGGCTATCATATATATATAGACCAGAAGAATAAGGTATCCAACATTAAACAAAGCATACGCAAACTTCAAATAACATAAATGCAAAAAGATATGATTCAAGCATTGTGTGTATATATTTATTTTTGTATATGCGCAACTAATCGTGCAAATGTAATTGTGTTGGTATTTGCATACAGTAGAACCATGAATTGAAAATGCATCTATTGAAATGAAAATGAAATTAAATGACTTAGCTATAGGAAATGAAAAAACATCTTTGTGGACCTGGAGATATGGTTGATGGTTTTTGAAATATTGTCTGTGTTGACATTGTTGCATGTATGGAAAGAGAATTTTATCAAGTCTGGTTCTCCTAACGATAGTTCAAGTCGTAAGACTTAATTCTCACTGCGAGTCGTCAAGATAGTCCACTGCACAGTGCTACTGTTTCAGAGCTTGGAAACTGCAGCAAGGAACAGCAAATACTTTTGCTATAGACATTAATAACCTGCAGTTATAAACCACCAGTCTCTTAAATTCTGTAATCAGCAACTGTCATGCATTAGCACATTGTTCATTAGCTGCTTGTAATTTAAAGTGGAATGTAAGAGAATGTGTACATTTCCACAGTGCAGTTTGCATGCACACTGTCCCATTTTGGGTGGGATGTATTATGGAAAATGTGAAGACAACTCATCACTGGAAAGTGTGTGTTTCCAGTCATCAGGAAGAAATGTTCAGCTAAGTGGAAGTGACCTAGTATTAGTATAGACTTTCACTACATAGTCTTGTAAACTTTTTTGTCAGTCCTGCACTTTTAATGAGGAGCAACACCCTAAGAACTCCTGGGGTTGGGGTTTTCTTTTGGTTGTGGATAGTGTTATTTTCTGGTTTGCGAGGGTAAAACTTGGTTTAATGTTTTGAGAATAATCACTAAAGTCAGTGAAGAGCCTCTGGAGGTGCATTAAATCAAATTTAAACCTGCAGTGAGGATATTCTAAGACTGTAACTTCCAAGTTTAGTCTCAGCAACTGAAACCTTTTTGTTGGGATTTTTATTCGGTGTGTAGTAAATGCAGCTTCAGCCTCGTGAAGAATGTGTTTCAACTAATTTTTGTTTTATGGGTGTCAGTTAAGAATACCATGTGTTTTGATGTCAGAAGCTGCTGCTTTTTACTTTTTGGCCTTGTGGTTAGCAGCTTGTCAAACTGGGGGGTGGTTTTCTCTGTTTGAGCTATGTCTAATGTTTATGGGAGGTTTTACACCTGGACCATGAAAGCTCCCAAGAAATGTGGGTCTGATTTCAAATGCAACATCCTCAGGATTTCTGTTTGATTCTTAGGCTCCTGTGTAAGGAATAGAAGGGCACATGCCAAAGCTGATGATGAATTCAAAATACAAACTACCTAGAACTAAACCCAAATCTTCATACGTGTAATAGGAAAGGATTTTCCTAGCATTTTGTTTCTGCTCACTGATATGGCTTACACCCTATATGGGTATGAATGTGCTTTTGCATTCCTTTAAGTGTGCAAAATCTTGGTACCAATTTGCTTCTTTCCTGTAGCCTTATACTAAAACCAAGACCTATCCTGAACAGAATGGAAAAAAAAGGTTTATGAAATTTCATTTAAAGCTGAAACTTAAATTCAAAGCGAAGGAAAATGCTTGCTGTGTCTGGCTCATATTTGTATGCAAAGAGACTTCATTGGACTGTTGCCTATGTTCTCATGGGCTTCTTTCTTTATCTGGTAATTTAAACAGTGAAAGTCCACAGAAAATAGCAGGTTCTTAGAGGAAGTTAAAATTACAGAACATCCACAGCACTATGGAAAACACAGCACAGGCACATCTGCCTACCTGGGAGAGCAAAAGCAGATAGAACCTGGACTCTGCTGAGAGCTGGTGTATCTTTGAGGGTAAATTGAACTGCTGCTGGTCAAATCTTCTCTATATGACCACTTTAGATTGAGTACTGATGAAGACTGATTTGCCTAATTTGTAAGATATTTACATAATGCATATTTCCTTCTCATGCTTGAACTGCATGTTGACTACCTGCTTACTGGGCAGGGAGGCAACACAGGATAACTTACACTGCATGTGTGTATGCTCAGCTATTTGCAGGCCATTATATGGGGTACTAGTATTGCCACAGTCAAAAAGATAATCCTTCAGTAAAGCCTCATAATGTAGCAACCCTATGTACCTTCAAATGTTGGGTAAATTTTGGTGTAGTATTCCTGGAACTAATGTGTGGAACTCCAGTTATGAACCAGAATACCTCTATGGTATGCTCTGCATAAGTGCTGGGGGAAGGAGAAGATGATCAAAGGAGATGATGATCAAGGATCTTATTTCTTTGCCTTATTTAGTTCTTGTTGCTACATAAATAATGCAAATACAAGTGCAGTCACAGGGATCCCAGTCTTCCCTCAGCTATGAATATATTCCAATAGATTTAGCCAATTATAACAAAGAGACAAAAATGACAGAAGTCTCTATTTATTGTAGTAGAGCTTCTACAACACTTAAACAGCACCAATAAACCTTAATTCTTCTTTGAAAGGTTTATTGTATGAATACCAGGCTTTGGACCATTCTGGAACCTGAATTAAAACCATCCGTTGGGCAGTAGCATTGCTGGGTAGGAATGGGAAGGTGGGCAGCTTGAAAAGAAAGAACAAAGTCATCATTCCAGTGGCTTTAATTTGTTAAAGATCTTGTTAGGGCTATAAAACTTTACCAGGTACTGCAGTCTCTTAGTTTAAGGAGGGAGGTCTGGTCTGGTCATTTCATACCAAGCCGTTGTTCAACTTCCCAACCTTGAGGTTTATAGGCTGTCACGTATTGAGCTGTTCCTGAACCATGACTTTATTGAATACTTTGAGAGGTTCAGATTGTCTTTCCTCTCCTTCCTGCCTTAGATTATTAGTACCTACTTGAACCTGAAGAGATTCCATCAAATACGTAGCAGGATTTTGTATATTCTTTTGGAAGAGAGAAAGGGTTTTGTTTTCTCTCTCTTCCATGCAATAGCTCAAAAGAACAAAGCAGTCAGGTAGCATACCATTTTTTGCTGCTTCTAAACACCATCTCCTTCTAATAATATGGTTAATATCTCTAGCATTCATCAAAGGATTATTTAAGAGAAACAGAGCCTGTAGGTGTGATACTAATTACATACGTGAAGATGGATGTTGTGCCAGGGCTAAGTGTCTGGCTTACTGGTGATGAATGTAAGAGGGTAAGGCAAAGGCAAGGACACACCAGGAAAACTTCTGGTTTGCATCTCAAATTGCTTTGGCAATTACACTCCCGAAGTCCACAAACAGACATTTATCATATCCTTATCCTGACATGTAGGGCCTGAATTATAGGTAGTTCCAGTAAATGAAGAGCCTATCATTTCGGCAAGCTTTGGATAATGCCTAAAAGCACAATTCACAGCAGGGACAGGTACAACTCTGAGTCAAATGTGATCTAATTCATAAAAATACATACATTTGCACAATGCAGAGAAACAGGGTGACAGGGCTTGCTCCCTAGCAATTTACTTTTCCTTCATAAACTTTCCAATTAGATGTCTTGGAAAGAGCATTCTCCCAGGAGCAACATCCACAGCTGTTCATGGCCTGATGTAACCCTGCCCTGCAGAGCAGGTCTGGGGTTTGACTCCTTTTGGTGAACGGGGTAAGGAGACCTGCAGTAGGTATGAAAATCCATCAAGTGTCTCTCAGTCGTAATGAGTATCCTTCAGCCTTGCTAATGGAAGAGCTTGAAAGATGCTTCTTACTCCTGACAAAAAAAAAAAGCTTTTTGAATTTCTAGGAACTCTTTCAAGTTTCCTGAATTCGGTTCGCAACCAGTTAGAGCAAATAGAAAGATAAATCTCAGGAAATTTATAGGGAAAAAAAAAAAAGGCAACTTCAGAGAAGTTCACATCAGGCCTTTGGAGGGCAGTGAATGGATGAGTGTTCCTGAATTCATGCTTTCTGTGACTGTTAGCTTCAGAGAATTTGCAGAACAGGTGAGTTTGACCCATTGTTTAGTAAATCTTGCACTGAGATTGAAATTAGATAACTTAAGCTGCTATTCTGGTTCCCTTATCACCTGTGTGTAAAGAATTTGACAGTCTGTATTTTAAAGTATTATTAATAGGATTTTTAAATTACACTTGTGCTTGAATGAACTAAATGCTTCCACATGACAAATTGATACGAATGGTTTTAATAAACAGAAAATGAGAAGTAGGTTCATCTGTCCCTGAGGGCTTAGCTGGTTCCATTCATTCTTCTTATTAAATCTTGTCTGTATGGCACTGTTGTTCACCTTGATTGATTACCTGCCTTAGCCGTAAGCTTGGGTGGGTTTCTCCTGTGCTATCATTTCATAAGGCAGTGAGATCCCAGGCTTGAAGAAGTATCTCCACTAATAAGGAAGATTAATAGATACTCTGTGGACCAAAACTTGCCTTGGCTACAATAAACGTTCTCAAAGGAGACTGAACAGCAACAGATGAGTCAGACCTGCTGCATCTTAGTCTGTATTTTGTCAGTATAAATGCTTCTAGCTAACTCATTTGGCAAGAGATTAGAAGCTGAGCAAGATGAACTTCACTCTTTCCCTCTTTAAAAAAAAAAACAAACCCCAAACACTATAATAACAGCTAAATAGTAATAAAGTCAAACTGACCTATAGAAACAAGAGCAAGCATTCCTCTTTCCTTTCCTGTGAAAGATAACCCCCACTACATAGTAGCAGGCTTTCGTCTGGAATAAACGCTATAAAGTTTATGACTCTCACGATGAATGCTTGCTGAGAGTCAAGAAGGGATGTGTCTGTTTTCTGCTTTACCTTTGACAGAGTGTCTTTGTGAGCACTTGGTCTACAATTGGAAAACTATGCAGGAATACCTGGGACCAGTAGAAATAGGGAGATTATGGTAATTTATTTCGCTGTTTGACATGGAGAAGCAAAATGAGAAGTAACCAAACTGATGATAAAATTATATTTATTCTAATACCATAAAGTATCATCTAATTGAATTTAAAGTTGAATTTTTAATAAAGCTAAAGCCAAGGACAGTGGAAACATCAAAAACATTAGACTAGATTCTAGGAACTGTAACTGCGCAAAATTAGGGATGCTGGAGCAACTTCCCAGTTGTGTCATGGATTTTGAATCGCTTCTGACTTTAAAATATTCTGTTTTAGAGACAGGATATAAGAGGAGCCCTGTTTCTCATGGTGGAATTCTCTACTGTGCATCACTTACGCATTACTTAAAGAGCTCAAGTGATGCATAGACCTTGCTCAGGCCCTTACAGAAAGATGATCTTAATTTACAGTACATGTTACCATTTTAGATGATAAATTGCAAGATTTGGATTCTCCTGTCACATCAGGGTAGATGTGTATCTGTGTCATTACAATATGTGAAGTGTCCCACCCTATTGAAGAAGCCAGTGCTGATTACAAAGGGGGAAGATACACTGTGATGACCTCAGATTGTTTAAATATTGATGGGATTATAGTGTTGTGACTGATGGTAAATACAGGTAACTTAAGGTCCTTTCCAATCCTAACTATTCTATGAAACTGTTTAGATCATTTAAATCTTGCCATAGCTTAAGATAGTCACCAATCTTCCTACAGGTCATCAAGGGTAACTACATCTTAAAGTAGGCATAATAGATACAAATTCTTGTTTATATATACTGGCACTCATCTGTAGCCTGAAAGGGTATCTTGAATGGTCTGCCCTTTTGGATCTGTCACTCACCCTTGAGGTGTGGTCTCACAGTAGGCTCCAGAGTTGCATTTGAACATGACCTCTCCCTCTCCAGCTACAAAGTCCTGATTCTGCATCAGTCAGCAGGAGTTTTAATGTTGATCTCCTTGAAGGCAGATTTGGTCTTTTTTTGTCTGCAGGACCAGCAGCCCCATTTCTCAGAAGGCTCCTGCCTGTGGAGGTTTACAATACAAAGCTCAACACTTCCCTTGCATTTGCTCCCTCATTGGGCTTGGACAAAGCAAACATCAAATGCTATGAAATCAGGATTTTAGTATTTTACCCTTGCAACATACCCATTATATGGAGATATTTAATGAAGCGAGAGGCCAAAACTGAGTTATCAGGCAGACTGAAAATAACTAGCTTGAAATCATAATCATTGTGAGTGTGTACTTTGGTATTTGAGTGGTAGTTTGCCAGCCACTGTAGTGGAATGGCATAATGGAAAAGATGACAACATCAAGATTGTTGTGACAATGTCTGATTGTTATTTGTATGTAATTTAAGGAGTAAGCTAATCTTCTGTGCTAGCACACATCAAAGAAACAAATCAGTATTAAAAGAGAGGGCAGTTTTATAATTTCAAGACTGTCATTCTTATAATACTATTCTTGTACAAACTATCATTAATTTTGTGCCTAAAGTACATTTTCAGCGTAGCTCATTTGCCTTCTCCAAAACTTTTCCACTAACCTTCCTTATAGCCCTTAGTTTCAAGTTCTCTAGCTATGTATAACCTATAGTTGAAGGACATCATGTAACAAGAATTGCATTAAACCTGTATAAAGAAATGTAATTCAGTTAATATGTGATAAGATTGTACTTTCATAGTTATGTCTGTGCAAGATAAGGCAGTGACCAAGTATTTTCAAAACATTGTCCCGCCCTTTTTAAATTATATTTACCAGTTTAAAGCTGCAAACCACTTTAATAGCAGGACATAATCAATCCCAGACTAGCAAGAACTTACAAGTATCTACAAGTAGTTCACGCATACCAAAAGACCCTGTAGGCATTTCAGTGCCTGATACATGTGCACATAGGTATTTATTTATAAAACACACATGGTTGTACCTATGTTATGCATGTAGTATATGCATTGTAGTATTTAGGTAAGCAGTTAATTCAGTTTGCCTATTTACTGTTGATGTTTATAAATAAATCTGTGTCCAAGAACAGGCTTTCCATGGGTAAAGGCTATGCAATTTACTTAGAGTTATTAAAGAACTTACCAAACTAAGGAGGACTGCCTTGGTTTTAAAAGGAGGTATTGTAGGAGGTCTGAAGTGACATATATGTACGTAGACACCAAAAAAAAATTTGTCTTACATACAAATAAAAGTACATAGGTATACAAATGCATATACATATTGCTTTATATATCCACACTCACAGGCTGCCATTTGAGAACGTGATGATTCCAGAATAAATACTAGCTTAATGTTATGCCTTGTTTTGGTGTTAAAAACATATAAATATTGTTAGGGCTGATTTTTAAGATGACTCAATTTCCCGATCCTGCTCCCAGCACGACCCCACAAACAGCTGAGTTAGCAAAACTGGTGGAATGTGAGCTAGCCTGGGAGCAGCAGCATGCAGCAGAGGCTCCTCTGGAGAGAGGGTAGGTACGTGTTAGGTCAGTATTGCTGCTGGAGATGGCATGTCCTCAAACCACAGCCTTGGAGATCCGTACATACGCTTTAAAGTACAACCTTCCTTTTGCATATAATAAGGGAATTCTGACAGCATATTGGCACACCCACCAGGAACAAAGCTTCAACAGGCACTGTCAGCTGCCCCAGGGCATTACCTAAGAATAAAAGATTGAAAGGTGTGCTGTGGGGATGATTCATATACCTGAGGCTCTGACCAGGTGCTCTGCAATTAACTGCATTAACCTGCAGCTGGAGTGAGTTCAGAGCGGAGGTTAGCTATGCTCAGTTCAGTTGGTTTAAAATCTGTGCTGGGGATTATATTCAGTTATTTATACGGCTGGGGTTGGGTTTTTTTGTTGTTGTTTTGGGGGGCTTCTTTTTGTGTGTGTGGCTCTGCTGAAATGTTAAAAAAAAAAAGAAGAATGCTATCTGAATGCTGAGGTCTAATAATATTTAATGCAGGGTGTACAGGAATTCTCCTTCTAAAGTTAGAGGGAGGCACCATGAAATGACATTTAGAGTTAGGATGACATTTATTTGGAATATCCACTAATTTGGGGTAGGTGGAGATAGCTTTGAAAAGCAGGCTGCTCACAGGGATAACCCTTTTTCAGTTTTACAGAACATGGCAGGGCTTAAAAAATGTGCCTGCCTTAGCACACGGACAGACTACATGATCTCTTTTGAAATCTGTGCAGGATCTTTTTACCCGCTGGGTTTAATTTCAGAATCCAGTGCAGTCATTAAAGAAAATAAAATTATGTTTGTTCTTTCATCTGGAGCACAGAGCAGTATCAATTTTTCATTCCCTCCTCCTTTGCATTCCCCCTTCCAAAAAAAAAAAAAAAAAGATGTATAGATGGAGGAATTCACCCTATAGCTCCCCTAAAATGTCTGAACTTCAACAGCTGCTTTGAATTGATTCTGTATACTTGGTTGCCTAATGTGTGCAACATGTAACACTGGTTCTGTGCTCTTGAACGGGAGATTAACAAAACTGGACTATTTTGTGTACTGAACTTGCAATCAGTCTGGAGAGGTCTATTGTCCCAAATGCCTGAATTTTCTAATTACTTTCTCATGGAGTAACAGTATATTCCAACACTGCAATGTCTGAGCACTTCCCACTCACTAACATAAAGCAGAATGTTCTTCATTTAAAGACAGGGAAACACAAAGTTAGACAATGGGCTTGTGTACACAGAGGCATTTTCCAGTAATACTATATCATTATAGTTAACCCATGCTGTTGTCTGTGCACTTCCGTATGCAAAAACAAGTATTTCATACTAAGTGGGTCTTTTCCCCCACCTTGTTTCAATAATTTCCAAATAATAAAACTAAATATGAAAAAAAACAACACTCTGGACATCTGAAAGTGATCTAAATGTAACACTTCCTCACCATATTTCATGCTGATATAACTTCACTGTATAGGACAGCTTTGTGTGTCTTACTCTGTACCATGCTGGCAGTTTGTGTATTTAAGCCAGATTGACTCAGTCTTGTGCTTTGGCATGGGAAATACAGCCCAATACAGATACTGGATTTGTGACATGAGGATGGACTGTGGTTTAGGCTGTGAGTGAATGTGGGGCTCAAACAGCTGACAGATACTCTGACCTAAAAGACAGGCTGGTCAGGTCTCTCTTGTTCTGCAGCCTGACATCCTAGAGTAAAGATTCTGCCAGCCAGCTACAATAGTTTTTAGTGTCATCAGATGAATGACAGGCTGCACTACAAATACATCAGCTGTGGCTTTTGGACAGAACCAACTTCTGTATGTGACCTTTATTTTGTGAAACTTTACATGCCTGCCTAAGCTTCTGGATCAGTCTCTCTAGTGCCTCTTACTTGCGAGATACACTAAGTATCTCTTTTTTGTGATCTGGAAATAATAAATAACATTCCAAACAATGGTATTTAAATTTCTCACTTTTCATGCTTACTTCAGAGAATGTGTGATTGTCATCACGCCCTTAAAATGCCAGATGGAGAATGTCCAAGAGCAACACACAGCAGTGATTAAACCCATATCACCCGTTTGTGGTACCAAAGAACATAGGAATGTGGTTTGGATATGTAGGTCAGGGCAAAAGTCTATCTAGCATGATACCCTGTCTCTGACTGTGCCCTCTAGCAAATGCCCAGGGTAAGGTCTGAGAATGGGTAAAACACAAAGCTATTGTGGATTTGGTACTTTCTCAATATATCATACTGTATATTGAGGAATATCATATACCTACCGTATACAGATGGGAAACTTTGAATTACTAGATTTTAGTTCAAATCCACCACAGGAGCTGCATCATGGAAGTCAGATTTCTTTTCACCCAAACTGCTGGATACTACTGAAATTCAAGTAGATATTGGTTTATTCTAGAATAGGTGAGGGTAGAATTTAATGTGAAGCTACCAGGTCATGCTCTCCATTTTGGCGTCATCAACAAAGAATCCAATGCTGTAAGGAGACAAGATAGCCAGTTCTGTAAGTCCACAGGCACCATATGTGCCTTTCAGATCTGGCTTTGGAGGGTTGTCCAGTGACTAGCAGGTGTTGCTAAATATCTGAGAAAGAAAAAAAACATTCAGGAGAAGGAGCAAGGTTTGAATTAGAATGGCGGTATTTTATTTCTCACTGTGTTCTTCTTTCTGTTTCTTACACAGGGTACATACTCTGTATCACATTTTAGCCTCTTTATATTGATTATAAAAGGACTTACCTGCAATACTGAACAAGGAGTTTATTAATCCATACCTGAAAAACACTGAGAGATGTGGGTCTCTATTATAGTCTCTTTTAAAAGGCTCTTATGAAGAGAATAGAACTTGCGACAGGAGGGTAACTTATGCTAGGATTGGTTTCTACATGCTAAGGCAGCTGATGTATCAGGCTGTTTTTATTATAGTGGTCTACATGGAGCATGAGAGAAGGTACCTTGCAGGTTTCCAAACTGATTATTTCAGATTTTTTTTTTTTTTAATAATGTTAAGAGTAAAAACTTTCCAAAGAGATAATGTGATAAATCAAAGAAAACCAGTCTAGTATTAGGAAAGTAAATGTCTCTTACCCGTCTTCTGAAAAATTATTTGAAAACCTTTATTCAGAACTTCAGAAAAGGGTGCTACTGTGGCTGCCACCACCTTTACTGTGAAGTGCCATACAATGTAACATGTAGTGTTATAAAGGAACTCTGTTAGATAAAAGGACCTGAGAGATCTTTACCATTTACTTCATGAACATGTGAGAATCCTGTATCTCTGCAGCAGGCAAACGAGCTGGCCTAGGCCTCTCTGGCTCACACAGTGGAGCGTCAGGGACAAAGGGAGGATATGTCAGCAAGCTGCTGCATTTCAGCTCTTGTAGTGCTCTCAGGGGCTGAAGTTGGGCCAGAATGGCCCTTGCATTAGGTTGCAAATCACTTTCTGACTCTTCCAATATGCTTTTGTCCCTCCTGCAAGGATTACTACTATTAATTTGACATTTAAGTAGGTGGATAAATCTGGCTCATGGACTGTTAAAGGTTGAAATTAATACTATTATTAAATCATGCAAATGCAAATTACCTTAAGACAGAAACTTAAGTTAAAGATGGTTAAAAGGCATGAGGGTTTGCATAAGGAGGTCTGGAATTTTAGCCTGCCTCCCAAAATAGAAAATCACCTTCAATTCATTAAATAGATTGCTAACCCGAGTTCACTGCATGACACTGTAGAGACTACTGATAAAATTCTAGAACTGTTCTCTTCTTCTTGTATGGCATTAAGAAGTGAGGCATTAAGAAGTGAGGCACTGTAAAAGTCTATACCAGTCTTCTGAAGATACAAAGACCATAGAAATAATACCAGAATAATCAGTGGTTTGGGAAGACACAGGATAAAGAGAACTGCCTTGTCTATTGCATCCCAACTCTCTGCTGCTGAACAACTGATGAAAGACAATGCCATCTTCTTATGAAATAGGGCTATTGCAAAAAGCATGTAAGAGAACTAAAGAGTGTAGTTGTCAGTGGTTTTAAGTGAGGGAGATTTTTCAAGTTTTGTAGGTCAAAGCTTCTGAGTCATTGGGTTTTTTCTTTCTTTTTAGTAATATACCAAGAAGTGTATAAAAAGTGAAAATACACTGATTTTCAGATTTTTTTTTTCTTTGTTTCTGGTTAAATGCATCATCTTCATGTTTTCTTAAATCTGGATAGTTACAGAAGTACCAAAAGAACATACAATCTTATCTATTGCCTTCTAGGTCACAAGTTGGGTGATCTTTATAAAGCTTTAAATGACTTTCTGCTTTGATGTAAAAAATATAAAAGTATTAAAATTGAAGACTTAAGATACTGAAAACAGATTACTTTGTTAAGAAACAGGTTGTGAGTGGTGGACACAGAATACTTGGTGGCATCTTTGACACTTAAATCCTAGGGTTGAGGATGAAAACACTTCATGTCAAAGTACCAGTTCTGTTCAAGCTAGATGATGCAAATAGCTGCACTGGAATTTTATTAGAAAGATACTTTAGTGATGCTTTACAAAACAACATAGAATCATAGAGTTATTTAGGCTGGAAAATACCTTTAAGATTATCAAGTCCAGCTGTTAACCCAGCACTGCCAAGTCCACCCCTAAACCATGTCCCCAAGTGCCACATCTTTTAAATACCTCCAGCGATGGTGACTTCTCTGTTCCAACACTTAACAACTCTTTCAGTGAAGAAATTTATCCTAATATCCAATCTAAACCTCCCCTGATACAACTTGAGGTCATTTTCTCTTGTCCTATCGCTTGTTACTTAGAGAAGAGACTGACCCCACCTCACTACAACCTTCTTTCAGGTAGTTGTAGAGAGCAGTAAGGTCTCCTCTCAGCCTCCTTTTCTGAGGCTAAAGAACCCCAGTTCCCTCAGGCCTTCATGAGACTTGTGCTCCAGACCCTTCACCAGCTTCGCTTTTTCTTTGGACCTGCTTCAGCACCGAAATGTCCTTCCTGTAGTGAGGGGCCCAGAACTGAACACAGGATTCGAGATGCAGCCTCACCAGTGCCTGGTACAGGGGGATGATCACTGCCCTGGCCCTGCTGGCTGTGCTGTTGCTGATACAGGCCAGGATGCTGTTGGCCTTCTTGGCTACCTGGGCACATGAGAGCATGAGGAATCAAGATTCTTCTGTAGCAGGGTGGTTCATTTATTTCTTAAATCAGAGAAGATTAAGGCCTGGAGATTAGCATTTTCTTTCTCTTGCATCATCCAGGTTGTACACAAGTAACATTAAGCTATACAAAATAGTGCCCAGAAGTGGGAGTTCCATGGACCTGGTTCATGTGCCTGCAGTGCCTAATGCAAGTGCAGTAGTAGCCATGTAGACCCTTCATACCCAAGAGACTGTTTGCTTGAGATTTTAATACTCCCATCTATTGTTAGCTGCTTGCATTTTTATTTGTGAAGAGTTACAGACTCGTGTCTGAATGAGAGTTTTAAAAATACTGGGTTTATCTTGAAAAGTAAGATTGGGAAATTTCCATAGGAAAATAAGGGAGAAAGTGACTGGAAGAGAACTAACTAATCCTCACTACCATATGCGGGTTTCTGTACATTTATGCCGTGCTGAGCCTAGATTTGGCTGCAAGACATGCTAACATTGCATGCAAAAAGAACGATGAATGAAGTCTATTGAATGGTGTATATAGGAAATGAAAATCTGTGCGTTTTTTTTTTACTAGGCCTGTCCTTGGTTTTAGTCCCTATAGAACTTTCTGCTGTGGCCTGTGCTTTAAAATGATAATATCCCTGTAATATTAGATTGCAAGTGAAAGGATATTCTCCTATCTTTGTGTCATTTTAGAATTACTGGATTTATTTCTGACCAAGGATCTTTTTTATTCTACTTTGGCTTTAGTTTTGTTTGTTGTTTTTGTTCCTAAGAGGAGAAAAATACTGTATCTTTAAATTAGGAGTAGCTGAATAATGGATCTTGGGCAGTGAAAAGGCTAATGTGCTGTGGAAGAGAAGGAGTTTAATCTAATTTAGTTGGAGGGTGTCTGTCTGTGGTGTTGTTTTCTGGACTGTGGGAATAGAGGAGGGAAGCTGCCCCAGTGAATGGTTCCTCCTGAGCCAGAATCAGTGGGGAGTCCCTTAGATGCCACTGATCCGAAGCCAGGCCATGAAAAGGGGATTAAAGAAATGTTCTGATTTGCAATTCACACTAATGCACCCCGTGGAACCTTTGGTAATATTTCAAACCACATTTCAAGGGAAGTGCCCTTAAAATAGCCAGCTAAATTGTATTAGAGTAATACTATACAACCCACTCATCCATTTATGATTTGGTTTTGGTTTTAATTCTTTTAACTGGTGGTGGTGGTGGGTTTCTAAGGCAATCAAAACTTTTGTGCGTTGTGAATATTTGCGCTTGCATGGGAATATTTCTCAGTATGCCTGTCCTATTAGGCCGACATGTTTATTTAAATATTGGAGAAAAACTGCTACAAGGACTTTGGGGCTATGAAAGAATAAGCCCATTTGGTTTAAAAATAAACATTTTTGCTGCGTGCCATTTCATTTTGTCAATGGCCAGTGGAAATGAAGTAAGAAAGGCAGGCTTCTAAAATTGCTAAAACAGTTCCCAGCTTGCTTTTTCTTGTGGGTGATATTTTTCTTTTACAGTTGCTATGTTCTAAATGGATAAATTTTTATATATACACATATATGTGTGTATACATGTATTTTAGAATTTGTTACCAGAATGAACGCTGTGGCAGTTCAAAAGTGCCTGAATGAATGAATACAATTATAGAGGAGGACAGGATTATTGAATGGGACTAACATTAAACTGACCTCTGTATTTTGCGTAATAAACAGCTCGCTAAAAATATGAAACCTGAAAACAAGGTATAGGTACAGGCTTCAGTATAAGATTGCCAATATCAGTTCATGGTCTGCCACAACACTATTGTTATTCATAAGCAATTTAGACTGTTTTACTGAAAATCTTTAATGTATTAATTAACTCTTCAACTCCCTGAGCTTATCATTTCATTCCTCTTTGCTACTGAAGTGTCAGAGCATTTTATCTCAAATGGATTATTTGGGTTTTCTTTAATCCCATTTCAGAAAAACATGCCCCACACTGTAATTTCCATTGACTCCAACATGTACAGAATAGATGAAACTTTGATTTCTACTGTCCCCCATATCAAAGTATTTTATTAAACTGTCACTGCAATAGATTACACAGCTTAAACTTTGGCATTACAGGGAAGAGTGGTGTGGTTTTTTTCTTGTCTTGTTTATGGTTTGCTTTACCTACAAAATATTTAGTTGTGGTTTGAGTTATCACAGGCCTTATTAAATATTCAGGGGGTTATAATCTTTTGCTTATGGGACAACAGAGCTGGACTTAAAAATAGATGATTCCTCTGCACATTTTGGAGAGGTGGGGAGATAGCTAGCTAGAGGGAGAAATGCATCTTTCCTGTGAGTTGGCACATTATTTGAAATCATGTTTAATTATAAAGTTTCATTAAAAATCTTTTGCTTAAAATTTTAGAAGCCTAATAAGATTTCCATTAATTTAAACATATCACTATTCCCACAACGGCCCAAATGCTTTCTTTTTCCTCTTTCATCCATGGTTAAATATGTAAATAAAATGTCTAAAGTCATTCTTCAAAGAAGACAAAAGAAAAAAGAGCTGAGGGAAAAGACAGCCATAAAATTCCTCCCAATTCTCCATAACATTTGCCAGAGGGGGGCCAACTCCTAGCCAGGGCCTAGCAGCAGGGGTGCCTGGCTGCTCCATAGAATCACACATCTCAAATCCCACACACAGGAGAAAAAAAAATAAAATAAAATATCTTTTCAGCTGGAGCCATCAAAAGGCTCTTTTCATTTATTAGTTACAGAGGTATCTTCCAGTTGCTGATTTCTCAGCGCTCTCATTTTTTCTATATAACGTTCTATTTGTTGGTTTCACTGACTCCAGCTCCTTGAATGGGAGAGAACCCCAGACAGCTCTTTAAAAATATAGAAAGTAAAAGGAATGATCTAAAGCAGGATGCTAAAGTAATGGCTGGAAAAAACAAGGCTGGTTTAAATTGCCACATAAAAGATCAATTAAGAGAGACACAACTACAAAGGTTGAGGGTTCCCTCCTGCCCCCTTTTTTCTCACTTTCTTTTGTATTTCTTTTTGCCCCTTAGGAAAAAGGGTTGCTATCAGTGCTATAGAGGAAAACAGGCCATGGTTTAGTTCGTGTATTTAGATTAATATGAATGGTGATATAATGTGCTTTATAAAAAGACTTGTTGAAAAAAACCGTATGTTTACTAAAAAATAAAACCAAGCTTCCAAACAAATTGAACGAACCAAATATTGCATATGTCCATCTTGCACGTTATTTCAATTCTACTTTTCATTATTATTTAAAGCCTACTTTTTAAAAGTAGAATTTACTTGTCCCATGTAAAAGCTTTCCCCACGCTTCCCTCCTACCCCCAGCTGAGCTCTCCAGAAAAGGAATCAGGATGCATACAAATACTAAGAAAACAGGCTTAGATTAATGAAGAATGGAGATGCCCCAACACACACTCTCTCACACACATACATACACAGAGACACACTAAACTAAATAAAGGGGGTTTGCCCATAACCCTGCCTGCTTTTGTAACATTCCCTAAGGAATTTCAAAGTGCTCAAGGAAAGGTCAGCCCCTAAGACCAACACTCTATAAGTATAATCTCCTCCATCCACTGAAAAGCCACAAGGAGGACTACTCATTTAAAACATTTTTATGAGGGCTTTTACTTTTAGGCAGAAACTAGCCACATCTTCAGGGGCTTAAAGACAACCATTAGCCCTGGTCTGTTGTCCTTGCTTGGCTCCATGTCACCCTTATCACAGTTGAGGAAGCCAAGAGTTTCCTTTCTAGAGCCTAGCGGGGTATTAACTCCGACCCTGCGGGATTTGGTAATTTCCAGGAGAATCCGTGTTCGCTTCGATAAGAAACAGGCACTAATGGAGAGGAGCCCGGGTTGTGTGGGCGAGCACGAATGCAGAGAAGGGAGATTTTCCTTCCTCATTAATATGTTCGCTAAAACTAAGCTCAAAGGAAAAAAAAAAAAAGTAGAACTAATCTTTTGACTTCTGATCACAGTGCTCCTTTTTGGTCTGCAAAACTGGGAATTCTAGTTTGGCGTGGGATTTAACTTCCTTCTAGCTCTGATAGACCAGTAAGCAGGATAAATCTCAAAGCTTAACTTAAAAAGTAAACACAACTCACTTCAGAACGATCCCTGTCTGCAAAACCTGTTAAGTACCTTTTCTACAGTGGATGAAGTAACTTTCCCAAGGGGATGTCTCTAGTTCTCTTAGGGTTCCTTATTTAACGAAGAGGAAAAAAGAAAGGGAGGAAAAAAAAAAAAAGGCAAGCAACTTTTGAGTGATGCCATCCTGTGATTAAAACCATAGCCAGGTACTTGCAAAAGCCTGCCTGTCCTGCTCATGCAGGGAATCGAGACAAAGCACGACATTTGAAAACAGCTGAAAGCAACCCTGGTTTATGGCCCTGACAGCGAGGACTTTACAGCACTCACCATAAAACACATCCTCCGCCCCACATCCTCCTCTCTGCTACAGCATCACCCCCCCTGCCCCGGGGGGGCAGCCCGGGAGGCACCACCCCCCCGGCCGCGGCTCCTCCTCTCCGCTGCCTACCTGAGCA
Organism: Pezoporus occidentalis; assembly: GCF_034315485.1. NCBI lineage: Eukaryota > Metazoa > Chordata > Aves > Psittaciformes > Psittacidae > Pezoporus > Pezoporus occidentalis. Next base: position 8,171,601 of record NW_026915691.1, on the reverse strand, counting down.
GGGGCTCGGCCGGCGCCTTCTGCGGACCGGAGCTCGCTAAACTTTCGGGAGAGGGCAAGGAGAAGGGACGGGAGGACAAACAGGAGGGGAGAGAAACAAATGGGGCTTTTTCTAATCTGTGCTGATCAAGGAAAACCTGTAGGGGTCCTTAAGGAGGTTTCAAGGCGTTCCGAGTGATTGGAAAGTAATCACCGTGTCAGCTTCACCTTTCTCATGCAAAGTGGATGTCGTATGCGAGGCGGATCCTGCACAGGGTTGTTTTTTATGGTGTTTTTTTTTTTTCTTTCCTATTTTATTTCATCCTCGGACTCAGCCGCCCCTAAGCCCCAGCTGCCCGGGCCGCGGGAGCTCCTGATAAGGCGGGGACCGGAGCGGGCAGCGCTCACCCACACGGGCCGGCCTATTGCAAACCCAGAGGAGAGGGCGGCGAGAACGGGGTGGGGGGGATTTAGGCCCCCCTCTGCAGTGGCTTAGATATTTCCTCCTCCTCCTCCTTTATTCTGCGCTCGGATAAACCAATCCCCACCTCTCGGCAAGAAAGTCCAGAGCCGTGACCCGCTCTAGGGAGAGGAAAATCCCCGGAGGAAACCCGCTGGACCGAAACGCCGCCCGGGACGTGTGCAATTTGAAGCAGTGGTCGCTCGGATCTACCCAGACCCGAACGGCTCCGGCATCGCTCTGCCCCTGCTCCGAGGATGCAGCGGCGGGAGGAGGAAGGGTGGTGGAAAGACGGATCGTAAAAGTGAAAGCCCAGGGAAAAGAAAGTTGCCGGGCTCCCCGCAGTAAGTGCTGCGCATCTGTGGACTGCGGGTACTTTCCCTTTCCGCGGCTCTTTGGGAAGTTGCCCGCCCGCCTCCCTCGCTGCCTGGCCCGGGCTATGGTGACCTGCGCGCCGCCGCCGCCCGCCGCCGACCCCCCCAGGGCGGGCCGGGCCCGGTACTGGTGTCGTCCCGGGCAACAGCCGCTCAAGTGACTCCGCCGGCGGGAGCCGAGCTCCGGCCGTACACTTGAGGCCCGCGCCGCTGCGGCCGCCGCAATGGGGCTGGCGGCGAGGAGCGTCCTGCAGCCCTTGCTGGTGCTCTGCGGGCTGAGCGGCCTCTGCGCGGGGATAAGCTCCATAGACATTGACCGCCCTGGTGACGGAAGGTGCCAGCCGATAGAAATCCCCATGTGCAAGGATATAGGGTACAACATGACAAGGATGCCTAACCTGATGGGACATGAAAACCAAAGGGAAGCTGCTATTCAGCTGCACGAGTTTGCCCCCTTGGTGGAGTACGGTTGCCACAGCCATCTGAAATTTTTCCTGTGCTCCCTCTATGCTCCTATGTGCACAGAGCAGGTTTCTACGCCGATCCCAGCCTGCCGGGTTATGTGCGAGCAGGCCAGGCTGAAATGCTCTCCTATTATGGAGCAGTTCAATTTCAAATGGCCAGACTCCTTAGACTGCAGCAAACTGCCCAACAAGAATGACCCCAATTACCTTTGCATGGAAGCCCCCAACAACGGGTCAGATGAGACACCGAGAGGATCTAGCATGCTGCCACCCATGTTTCGGCCACAGCGGCCCAGCAGTGGCCACGATCTGCAGCAGCATAAGGACAGTCTGAGCAGGACCTCCTGTGAAAATCCTGGCAAGTTCCACCATGTGGAGAAGAGTGCTTCCTGCGCGCCTCTCTGCACACCAGGGGTTGATGTTTACTGGAGTAGGGATGACAAAAAATTTGCTGTCATTTGGATTGCCATCTGGTCCATTCTGTGCTTCTTCTCCAGTGCTTTTACTGTACTCACTTTTCTGATAGATCCTCAACGTTTCAAGTACCCCGAGAGGCCCATCATCTTTCTCTCCATGTGCTACTGCGTCTATTCAGTGGGGTACATTATTCGCCTCTTTTCAGGTGCTGAAAATATCGCCTGTGATAGGGACAGTGGCCAACTCTATGTCATCCAGGAAGGACTGGAGAGCACTGGCTGCACCATTGTGTTCCTGGTTCTGTATTATTTTGGTATGGCAAGTTCCTTATGGTGGGTAATCTTGACTTTAACTTGGTTTCTTGCAGCTGGGAAAAAATGGGGGCACGAAGCGATTGAAGCAAACAGTAGCTACTTCCATTTAGCAGCATGGGCCATTCCGGCTGTGAAGACTATCATGATCCTAGTTATGAGAAGGGTGGCTGGAGATGAGCTGACAGGGTTGTGCTATGTTGGAAGCATGGACGTGAATGCCTTGACGGGGTTTGTACTCATTCCTTTGGCTTGTTATCTAATCATTGGCACTTCTTTTATTCTGTCTGGTTTTGTGGCCCTTTTTCATATCAGGAGGGTGATGAAAACAGGTGGAGAAAATACTGACAAGTTGGAGAAACTTATGGTCAGGATTGGTGTCTTCTCAGTCTTGTATACAGTGCCTGCAACTTGTGTGATAGCTTGCTACTTTTATGAAAGACTTAATATGGATTATTGGAAAATTGTGGCAACTCAGCAGAAATGCAAGATGAACAACCAGACAAAAAATTTAGACTGCATGATGAATAACTCTATTCCAGCAGTAGAAATCTTTATGGTCAAGATTTTTATGTTGTTAGTGGTGGGCATTACTAGCGGGATGTGGATCTGGACTTCCAAGACCCTTCAGTCCTGGCAAAATGTTTGTAGTCGAAGATTGAAGAAGAGGAGCAGGAGAAAACCTGCGAGTGTTATCACAAGTAGCGGCATCTACAAAAAACCTCAACATCCACAGAAAACTCACCTTGCAAAATACGAATCAACATTACAACCACCCACTTGTGTGTGACCAGGTTTTAGAAAAGACTTTATCTCACCTGGCAGACTTACAAATGCCCACAGTAGCAGTCAGAAATTAAACAAGTAACTGGTGCTTTTTTTTTTTTTTTCTCTCTCTCTCAGAACGGTTTAATATCTCAAGGCAAAAAATGTATCACGCTGAATTCAGGACCTGGTGAGAAGCTGAAGGTAAATGTACTCATGGAAAGGTTTTCAATGAAAGGAATATTGTGTATTAAACCAGTCTCTTCTGTTACTAATCTGTAGTTATGTACTTCATCCAGCCCTCAGATTTATTTAAAAGAGATAAAAACACCCTATTTAACTTTTTCGTGTAGCTGAGCTGGATTTCCTGCAGGTTTCTGAGTAACAAGCTATAGTCGAGTTTTCTGGAGCAATGATTTGATTTTGAAAGTGCCCAGTGAGCATTGTCTCTGCAGGGAAACTAAGGTCCCGAAGAGGCCTGTCCTCAGTGAGTGCGCTATCTGGGAGAGCAACTCTGTACTAACTTAAAAAGAGAAAGAGAGAAATCCTTTACAGCTCATCTCAGCCTAGTGGGTTTGGAGTGCCTAAAAATAGGTTCAATCTATAATGCTCACCAATATTCTTTCACTAAAAGAGAAACTTCCTGCACCAGACACAAACTTTGTGAATAAGAATAATGTGCAATACATTTTTTTTCTTACCATGACATGAAAAGAGAAACAAGTATTTTGCTGTACATAAAGACAACAAAAGAAGTCTCTTAACAAAAGAACTAAGAGGTCTAGTCCTCAGAAACCCTTTAGTGTTACATTTTGTGGCTTTTTAATGGAAATCAAGCCAATGTTATACACGTTGGGACTGATTTGTGCAAAAAAAAATGGGGGGATCAATTCAAAGAGACCCAAAGGGCTTATTGACTCTTTCTATTGTTAAACAAATTCTCACTATGAATAGATCAAGAAGCACTAGATTCTGCAAAGGGAAGCTTTGTATAGAGTGATGCTCTTTACTGTGCTGGGATGCACAGTGTGTGCTGTATATATTTGTAATATACAATTATTTTTCATGCTCCACTATTTTATTAAAAATAAAATATGTTCTTTAGTTTGATAATTTTGTGTGTTCTAAACTTTGTCTGATGTGCTGTGTGGTTAATAAACTTGTTTTCTCAATAACTTGCTAAAAGCACACACTGAATATACTTGCCTGCAAGTATAAACAGATAGAACAAGAATTTCCTCCAAAGATATTGCAAGTTGGAATTAAACAAATGGAATTTTGAAGTTGCATCTTTCTGTGAGCCCCTGCAACTGAGAAAACTGAATGGGAAGAAGCTTTAGTGATGTAAAAAAGCTGCATAGATGGAGAGTAGTACCGTGTTTACAGAACGCCGAGATTACAGCAGTGACCCTCGGTTAACACCCCTTTCAGATTTGCATGGGGTATGTTCAGCATGTTAAAGATAGCCGGCTCACTTCAGCGCAGTGTGAATGCGACTCAGCCTCGACTCTTCAGGGATTTTATTTCTACCACTACTGAAAGTATCAGTGTTATTTGGGAAAAGACTTAGGAAAGATCGGGAGAAGTAAGAGGGGAAATAAAACCATGCTATTTGAATACTGCTTTTGGAAATCTAGCTGTTAAAACTATATATGCATTTTCAAAAAGTTTAGAGTGGAGCATGATTTTGAATGAACCTGCAGTTTTCCATGCAGTTGACCGATGGGCAGTGTGATCACCTGGGGAGATAGTAACATAACCTCACTTTCTCACACGGGCTGTTCTAGAAAACCCTTTATCAGGTGTCTCATCACAGAAAGAAGAGAGGTCTTAATGGGCTTTGGTGGAGTGAGGATCCCTGTGACAGTCATCTTGTGTCTAGGAACTCTGTAACAAAAGGATCCTTTTCAGTGGTCTGGTTTTTCAGTTTATCTGTGCAAGTGTGACAAATAAATGTGTGTCTTCTTGTAGGCTTTTTAAATGTTTCTAGCAACAACTAGTAACTTGAATGACAAAAATTAGGTTGCAGGTATTATTAATAATCTTTGTCTAAATTGCGTATGTGCAAAGCAGCTTTCAATGTAAAATTTATCTTCTGGGGGAGGAGGAAATCTATTTTTCCTCCTTTATGCCTGTGTGCACTGTTTGGTACACAGCTTTTAGATGCCCTGGAAGATAATCCTGTCAGAGGACACCCTGCTGGAGCCAAAGTAGGACATTCCATGAACCAAAAACACTCCTGAAACTACTGAATTAATGCCTCTCCATCTGTGTATGTTCTAGTTGAGATGGATTATATTAGATCTGAGAAATACAGTTTTAAAATCACCTGTGTATTGCAAATTGCTACAGGAATCTTTCAAGTATGTGTTTGTTATGGTGCGTGGCACATTATCAGTAATCTACCTGACTCACACCAATTTCATCTCTGATATAAATGTTAGTGCTGGTTTTACCAGTGACAAGATTTGTTTAGAGAATGGTTTCAGGCTTCACTCCAGAATACATTAGCCACTGAAATAAACAGTTCACTATTTTTGTAGACTATAGAAAATTATTTGCTTTCATTGTTGATCATGTATTTTTACAGTCTGCTACTAGGAGTCTGGAAGAGGCAAAAAATGAAGAAAGATGTTCAGCAGTGCCTGAATTCCTGCTGCCTTTCTGAATTTAATCAGTTGTCAGCTTAGGCCCTTCGCTGTCACCAGAGCAGAACTGCAAGTTCTTCTATGAAAATACCAAATATGAATGCTTGGCTAGATGTATCACGTTACAAATAGATTCTCGCTGAACTATAAACTAAATATTTAGATTTTATTTCAGCTTTGCAGTTATTCAATTATTTTGTTTTATTTTACTGGTAAGCGAGCTAGATTCTTCAAGTATATAATGATGCTGATTTCATTACATCAGATCTAATGTACTGTAGATACAGCCAAGTATAATGATTGTCTTCAAGGACATCTTAAGAGTGAGTTACTTCAGAAATCGTACTTCTTGCTGTCCCATAAGTCCGAACAGCCTTAACAGTTTCATACTGAAGTTGCTACTTAAGGAATTGGAAGCTTACAACTGTTAATGGAAAGTGATATACTTATTTTCACAACATTTCAGTGACTGAATATAACATTATTAATAATTTAACAGAGAATCTTGTCTTAGAAGGCTGCATATTAGTAAAATGATAATGATAAAACAAAAGTCTAAGAAAATATCACAAAAAAATATTCTGTATTAAACTTATTTACTTGTCGCAGTAATTTTATATTTTAGTAAAATCATGTTCATATTTGTTGAATTTTATTGGATTTTTCTCTTAGTACTATCAAGGCCTGTTGGGTATTTGCTTATCAGCAGACTTTTCTTAAAAGTATCTCCATGTAGATGTATTAACAATGCAGTCACTCCATCGCAAACTTGTTGAGGAAGGAATATGAGTCCAAATGTCCTTCTGGAAAGGAAGTTTCATCACAGTCCAGTGGCATTTATCAGATTAAAATAGCTCAAAAAAATTTCATTCTGTTAGTGTATAGATAGACTGTAAATCAAGAATCAGACTTTTGCCACAGGCCTGTGTACAAGTGCTCTGTTCTCTTTGTAGATGACCCATGAGGGTAGAAATTGTCTCAAAGTAGGTAGATTCTGAGGATGCAGACTGTGTCTCTGCATTAAGTACAGTGCAAGCACCATGGTTGAAGGGAAGTGAAGAGCTCTATCAAGGAATGTTCAGATCTGTTATCAGATTTTCCCCAAAGTTGCATTTTATATGTATGTTATTAAAAAGCTATTTTTCACATATGGCTGTCATCCCATGACTTCAAACTCTATGAAAAGCCCAGTAACAACAGCATCTGTAACATAAACTTCTCTTATTCTAACGCTTAAAATCCATGGCTTCAAGGGGATAGTTCTGTAATGATGGGATATTATGTGCTCAGGTGGTCTTTTGATGACAGGTGGTCTCCAAAAACAGATGGCCTCAAAAGAGGAACTTTAGTGCGTTTTGGTTTAAAACATTTGCACATTTCTTTTAAAAAAAATTTGAAATGTTATCCTTGTGTAATGTTCTGAAGTATTTTAGAGTAGCTGAGTTATTAACACTGACAGATGATAAATCAGGGCATCCTTTAAAAGGTGGGTGATGGTGATTATGTGGTCTTGCAGCTTGCTTTGATCAGAAGTGACAGGCCTGTAAGGTCTATGCCACTCAATCCCCCCTGAAGGGAGATCAGCACCTGTTTGCACTTTGAGGTTCCTCTACCTCCCACTGCCTTCCAGCACTATTTCATCTTTTCTAACACACTTGATGTTGATTAGCTATAAGCAAAGTCATTATTCATTTACAAAACACTCCTTGATGGAGCTTACTCAAAACTGTATTTCAGTAGCAGTGTTTGTGCTGTTACAGTTAAGGTTGTATCAACGTTCCCATAACAAAAGCTTTATTTTCAGTGAGCTGCAAGTTAAATTAGCCTGGGTGCTCATATGAACCTATTTGGGTATTTTTGTCCAAACAATAGTATATATTGCCCATGAATCTGTTCTGCTTGAGCTTTCTGTATCTTTATATGTGTATCTAGAAGAGACGGATGATCAGGTTTGAGAAACAAAACAGGTCCTAGTTTGTAAGGTCAGATTTTAGCTTTAATAAGTACTGTTCCAAATAACTTTTTCTTACTTGTGAAATGCAATGGATATTTCTACAAAATAGCACAAAGCAAGTCCTTGACTTCACCATGGGCCATATGGCAGATCACATAAGCAAATCTCTGCAGATTGTTTAATGTTGTCTATGGAGGACTTTGGTATGGACTTGCCAATCTAGATGCAAATACATGCTGCAGTCAGCAGTGTCTCATTAGTTAATTCTGGTGTGTCTGAGAACAGATGTGATTCGTGCCTGTCTGGTTTGGGAGCCCAATTCTGCTTTTCCTGTAGTAACAAAGTTAAAGCTTTGGGAGCTGGACATCAAAGGCTGGACCGAGTGATCATTGTATATATTTGTAAGGCATTGTTTAAAAAGGAATTCCTTTTATTTGTTGTCACTAGTTTCTTCCTTCTATTCTTCAAGATCTCCTCACAGATCTGCTCCACTGAAATCAATGGGTGTCCAGCTAATTTCAGCATATGCTTTGAATTGGACTTCCTATCCCAGGGAAAGCATGTGCTACAGGAAAAGTCATTATTTTGATAATTTTTTTCCCCACATCAGAGCATTATTTTGCAAGTCCTGATAGGACATAAATTCATTATATAGAAAAAAAAATAAAACAGTGAGGGAAATTATTTCAGTTATATTTTCAAAATGTGAGACTGTGTTAGAATGCACAAAGAATAGTGTGTTGCAAAACCAAGTGTCATTTCAAAAGGGATGTTGATCATGTTGGGATGGAGTGGAAGTTTTGTATTTATTTATTTAACATAGGCTTTTTGAGAACACTGCACATCTGTTTATTGCAGAATGCTCAGTATTAATAAATCTGTATTTCCTGCTGGCAGGGTACCCTATCAAGCATTCTTCACTCACTTTATATCTCTGCTCATGAGCCTGCCTTTTACCAGGGGGCTTAGACCTATATTATCCATGGGAGCTATCGATGAGCAGCAACATTTTGAGTTGAGCCCACAATGTGCTCCTTGTTTCCTGCTTTCTTCACTGATCAGCACTTATGTTCCCCTTCCCCTCTCTTCGACTGCTGATCAGTCTTTCATCATCTGCATGTGACTTGCTTCTGTTACCCTCCTCTCAAGTGATCCCAGCCTTTTAGTCTCTAATCTGCCCACACACAGCTTTCTGTGGTACTGGCCAGTAGCTATGACTGCTTTGAGGTTTTTCTGTTTGACATAAACGAAAAGATATTTCAAAACTTGTGTTTTATCTTTCTTTTTGGGTAAGGAGTGTGGCAAGAAATAGAGGTTCAAAGTTCTGAGCTACCAAAGGTGCAGATGAACACAGGCGACTGTTGAGAAGAGACTGCCAGCTCTGAGCAGGTGCCTCAGACTTCAAAATACACTTTGTGGAACACAAGCATTGTTTGGTTCTGTCTTGTATATTTGCTATTTTCTATTTTCTTTATCTGAGACTAATATCTTTGTGAAATAATAAACGGCAAAGGGAGAAAGAACATTTGATCAATTGATAAAATGGGAAAAAAACCTCACCTTGCACTCAAAAGCTTTTAGCCTGAGGAGAGGTTTGTATGCCTCAAAGCTTGCAGGTTTTTCCCAGTTATACCCAGCTGATCTAATAGAAACATTCTGTCTGCCTTCAGCCCATCTTTCTCATATCCTTAGTTCCTCACAGCTATAGCAATGCTACCCTTACAACTGCATTACGAATAGCATCCATGAGACTGATTTTGACCTTCGTGGCTCTTTAAACAGATTTAAAAACTGGACTATGATCCCTACAGTAATTTGATAACATTAGAAGTCATGGTACTGAAATCTGAGCCCTTGATATTCTTTCAGTTGATCCATTTCTCTTCTGTTTAAGATTTTAGTGAATCTGGTAAAAAATATTTCAATTTCATATTGTCATTATTTTGTCCTGTAAATGGATTTTTCAAGAAAGGACAGATTTCTATTGAGGTTTTAGGCTTTTTAATTACTGTAGGTGTTGGGTTGTTTTTTTTTGTTTGTTTTTTTTTTTGATCCTGTCATCTTATTTTTCTTTTTAAAATTAGATAAAAGAACCTTTTTGTTCTTTGGGATACTGATTTTAGTAATGAGATATGACAGTTTCCCTAGACTTCTCATCCTTTTGCTACACTCTCAATGCAGCCTTTTAGTTTCTTCAATAAGCCTTTCTTGTTTGACATAAGACGTGTTGGTAACATTTTCGTAAGTTATTCATAGACACTTAGTAGAGAATAAAACCCAAGTTACATGTCTACATGTGATTTTTATGCTAACTTAACTTGATCAATTTAAAACCAGATTAAAAAAAGTATTTCATTAGGTTGATGCAATTCCCAGTGTAGGCATGGTGATAACCGTAAAGGTAGTTTTAAGGACAGAGCACCATACCAGGTACCATGTAGAGTAAATTTGAACTGTAGGGTTAGGAAGATCAAGTCTCACTTTAGATGTCTTGCAGATATCTTTTTTTGGGGGGAGGGGGGTTTAGTGATTTCCCTCTTAGAAATATTGTCTGTTGAAGCGTAATGTGAGGACCATACGCTCTCAGTGCAATAGTACCATTCTGCTAACTAACGAATGTACGCTTTTGAAACAAATTCCACTGCAGTGGCAGGGGAAGGTTTGAAGAATAATCCAATTCAGAACTCCAGCCATTACTGGTTTTGTTAATTAACTTATCTGGGGCAACAGGTTCTCCTGCATGGTGCTTTCGAATTTCTACCCTTAGAGCCCACATAGTTTGGTCTGTGAGGGGCTGTATTATGCAGCTCTTTGATCAGTTTTGAAAACTACTCAGAGCCCTTCATTTGCAGGATATAATAAAACCAACATTTTAAAGGCAGAAAAAGGTATGTTCTCTACTCCTTTTTTTTTTACATCCACATTTGGCTTCAGATGAACTGTTGATGATTAGTGACCTCTGATAAAGGTACTTAATAAACCAGCTTCTGCTTTTATTAGGTAGCACAGGAAGCACCAGTGAGACTGGGGTATTGCTGCATTTAGAGTGAAGTGGAGATCAGCATAAGAATGACTGGACAGGGTCCAACTGTTTGTGTATTTCAGCCCTAGGTAATCAGAAGCCACCCTCTTCTGTGTGTATTGGAAATATTATGAAATGGAACAGCTGTGAGTTTGCCTTACGCTCTTCCAACTGCCATCATCCACAGGGTTGCAAAGCATGACACAACACCAAAGCAGAATCACAGCCAGAGTAAGTGCTCAGTGGATCATACACTCTCTGATAAAAAAGCAGATTCCATTTATCTATAAATATTATGTGTTTCCTAGAAAAGCAAAATTCTGAAAGCAGCAATTCAGAAGTTATTTTGAGAACTCCAGCTTCTGTTTCCGTTGTACAAAATCTGCACTCAAATCTCTGCCTGCTGAAACTCCCATGTATCTCTGAAGACCAGAAAGCGAACTAGTGGCTTTCTTTTTAACTTGGGAACCATAAGGCTCAAAAGGGCTGAAAGTGTCAGTGACCTTTCTGTGAAACTTGCTGAAGTGTTGGGACACAGTTTGCAGCTTTCATCTCTGCACTGCAGCTGTGCAGATTGGAGATCTCCATTGTGCAATGTGGACATGCCCAGACTCACTGTAATGCCAGTCAGGAGCATAGCTCAGGTCCTGTCATTTCCCATCCTGTGGTGAATCCTATGGTACCCTAAGCCACAGTCCATGTCCATGGAAGAGTTCCTGTTTCCAGATTGAAGAGGACGAGGACTTCTTTTTTTTTTCCCCTTTTTCTCTTACAGTAGCAGTGGATGTTTAAAATATCAACAATGGCAATGACAGATTTTGGTTTTGTGTATGCTTTTGTGCTAGTTCGAAGTAATTTTGAGGTATAAGCTGTTTCAGTTTGGCAACCCTTGTGGATGTCCCTTTCCTGCAAGTAATCTCCATTTGACTGCATGTTCCCACCTTCTTGTGTTAATGATCACTGTTCAGTTGGGTATTTACAGCATCAAAGAGCTGCTGTTTGAAATGCAAGCTTAAGCAAACTATCCTTGTCTACAGCAGAACTCAAAATGCAGGAGACTGATGTTCTGGTTCCTTGTTTGATGAGTTTAACACAACAGACATATCTACAACTTGGCATTTAAAAACATCAACAAAAACAAACAAGTTGGTTTCATCTGCATAACAAAATGTTTCTTGGACTTGCAGGGAGGTTCCTTTGAAATGCACAATTGTTTCTGTCACTGATGGGAGAGGGATCTGGCCAGTCAGGGGCACAACCATTTCAGTGAGTCAAATCTATACCTGCCTCATGTGAGGGCATTTAAAACCAAACCAAACAAAAAAGTGCAGGGGCTCTACCATGATATATTTTTCTTGAAGTTATCTTTTTAAAGCACTGATCCAGGGCAAGCTTTGCAACTGATTTTAACAAGTATAGAATCAGTTTGTGACTGATTAGAATGCTACAATTCGTAACACGGTTCCAGTAACAACCTCAGGTCACTCCAGTGAGTGATTCCTGACTTGGTTTTACATGATATCTGTTCAAAACCATACAGGACTCAAATAGCTGTAGTCTGTGAGTAGTTTAGTAAATGTATGCGACAGAGTATCCTTTTCTATCATCACAATCTGACCATACATAAAACTCTCACTATAAGAATATTGAGTATGTTGATATTTCATATCAGTGAATCTTATTTCAAGGCAGGTTTATCTTTTGGATTTGTACTTTAAATGTACAAGCAGCACTTCGGGAAACTGTGGTGAGTTTTTTCTTTTTTATTTTCACAAAGGCCTCCCTAAATTATCTCCTCTTTATTCTGGTTATTTGCAGAAGTAGTTTCTGAAAACAGGAAAACTAATTAGCAAAGCAAATTCCCAAGTTACTGAGACCTATTCATGTTAGGAAAGGAATGACTGGTTTCCATTTCTTTTCTGTGTTTCGCATGGGATGAGTGGCACATGACTAATGTGTTACTGGTATATCTTAGACCTCTGATGAAAAATAAATGCTAGTACACTAAAACTGACAGTAAAGTAATCCCTTTAAGTATACTGTGGCACTCTGTGGTGCTGTTGAGTGGGGCCCAGAACCATGTGACAGTCACCACAATAATTGCTCAGAATTTCATAAATTTGCATGTGCTATCTTAGATCTTTATATGGCTTCAGTTAATGTAATATCTGCTTACTTCAAACTAGCATTTGTTCATCTAAATATTAACACCAAAGCTACATCATCCTATTACAGATAGCGAACTGAAAAGCAACCAAGTGTGGACAAATCGTTCCCAGGTAGTAAGGCAGGAACAGGTTAGAAGACAGGCACAGCTGAATGGCTGCAGGCACTGTGGGGCAGCTGACTCACACAGGGATGGAGGGAGAAATCACCCCCAGTCAGCTGAGCTGGGAGCCCCAGTTTTTAGATACAGCATCAACAATATCTTACATCTACATGGAGCAGTGGTTCCCACAGGTGCTGTGGAAGATGTGCTTTGGGATCACAGCAGGAGCAGAGTGTCACTGTCTTTCAGGAACTAGTTAGAGCTGACTGATGATATCTAGCCAGTGTGCTCCCAGTTCCAGAGAATTCATAACGCAAGCCACTAGACTTGTTGTCTCTCATGGGGCAGGCTAATATCTTGGCAGGGCTCCCATATCCTCCTGGATTCCTGTGGGTAATTGGGAACCAGCTTTTTTGTATAAGGGCAAGACTGATATCTTGCCTCGATGCTGGCTCTTTCATCTTCATAAACTCAGTGAGAACAAAACCTTGAATTACCAGTTTTAAAAGTAGGAGTGAAGCTAAGGCAGAGCAAGAGGAGGTGTATGGCTTTTGAAGGGGAGTTTGAATGGTAGAAGGTTGGGAAAGAGTGGAGCTCAGTCTATGTAAGATATGTGAAAGTCTATGTAAGATATGTGAACGCTTGGTGACTTACTGAATTCTCATTCTTTTATAAAATCAAAAACCTTATTGGGTGTCTAAAATTCTATTTTCTTATTTTATAAATGTTCAGAAAATAATATCTATGATGAATAATCAGAACTTCCTAACATGGGCAGTAAAGATAGCAGATAGCTTTTCCTGTGACAATATGATTGTGACATATTACGCTAGCATCTCCAGTCTGGCACTTCATGAAGTAGCTGCACCTCAGCTTTGGATGTTCCAATATAACTATCGATTATTGATGATTTATTCTGCTAGTGTATAGTTACTGTATAGTCAAGAGATTCTTCATTGCAGTCACTCCTTTTTGCTGGAGAAGTTTCATTCATCTGCCAAAATCTAGCATTTGCACAGGTTATCTAAGAAGATAATCCCCATCAGGAATTTAAGACTTAGTTTTCATTAGTTCATTTTGTATATATACGCATGATGGTACCTCTAGAACTCAGTTCAGAACTGCAAAAAGACAGGCAAAGTATCTCTCTTTCCCTTTCAAAAACTGAAGCTTGTCGAACATTTCTGAGAAAGGGTGTGAATTACAAGGTGTAGGATTATTTGCAAGCATTCTCTGGAATTTTCACAAAAGAAGTGGTGAAAACGAGAGATGATCTTCACTGCATGAAGAGGACATCTTGTTTTCAGAGCCATTTCACAGGCAGTGAAGATAGCAGCTGAGATCTGCTGCCATAGAGTCCATGCTCTGTCCAGCCTCTAAAAGTTAGGTAACTGTAAGAGAGATTCGAGGCAGCTGATCCCATGAGCACTGTGAATCATTCTTGTCAAGAGAAGAAGAAATTATAAGGCAAGTTTACAAAATCCTATTCTAGCTCTTATTCCCCAAATAGGAATCTTCATGTTGGAAATGATGTGACCACATTGTATTTTACTGCAGTGCCTGTAAAACTGCTGTAGGTTGAGGGGGTTTTTGAACTGAGTTCTCTGTTCATGCTCCCAGCACAGGCTGGGGTTGGTGGCTGTGCTTTGGAAGTGCCTGTGCCAATCAGGAACAGTGCTGATGCAATTACTGGAAAAGCATCTTTTCCTGTCAGTTAAGAATTTTGTCAGTGAGGAAAAGGAAAAAATGGCCTATGTTTCTATTTTTTCCTTTAAGCTGCTCCACCTGTTAATTAGGCCACACACCCTCAGTAAGCACAGTATGGACAAGAAAGACTGGCCTCAGTAATCTTAATAACTGCAAAAACCAGTATGTCTGTTGCACTTGGGTTTCAGCAGATAAATAACATTCAGGGACACAGGAAATGCAGAACACATAGAGAAAGCTCAACTCATATATAGGAGGAATGAATAAATAAGAGGGCTTTATCTCCAGTGATTTACCAGTTATCATTGTGATTTGAATTGCATAAGGGTAGGAGGGGAGTGATGCCCCTTTCCACCCATCAGTCTCCACTCATGGCAGCATGGTGCTCATGGAATGTTAGGCATGGGAGATAATTAAAAGCATTGTAATAACTGTATAGAATGTGTCACCGTTGCCTGAAGCTTCACCATCATCTCAATTCACACCCTACCCCTTTCTTTTTTTTGCTCCACCCAAGCTTTGGTTTCTTTCACCCACTCATGACTTTTGCACTATCTTCCCATGCTGCTGCAACAGCCTCCCACTTTCTGTTGCCTTTCCTCCAGAATAACAACTGGTCTGTTCATCGTTGTGCCGCTGTACACATAACGACTGAATTCATGGAGTTATCAGACAAATCAGTATCAGCCACAATCAATATTCTTATCTATTAACAACTCACCATATTATACATGCAGGTAGGATAAAAGCGGGGCTGAAAGTACATCATACAAGTTGAGCAAAATCAAAGAAATAGACATGTTATTAGTGAGGAAACATGAACCTCAGCTAGTCTATCCCCTGTGCTGAGTTGACATTCATGCCAACCCTTTTACAGAGGCCAGGGTAGATGTGACTGGTTTATGACATGGATATCCACATCATGCCCAGAATAATATGTGACTTGAAGCCATTGAAATAGATTCTTGTGGCAGCAGCATTTGTTCAGTAGTGCTTCACTGATCTGCCTTTTCTTTTCCCAGTATATTATGCCTTACAAACAAACAGGTTAAAAAAAAAACCTGAGAATACCACATAAGACACAAAGGTTCAATTCCTAGCTCAGCTAGGACCCCAACTGCTAAAGGGTTCCTCTGGTGAGCTACAGGCTTTAAGACAGCAACCCCAGTTTTAGGTGGGCCATATTATTTCTCAGAAGTGAGTGCAGATTTCTACTTCGATTATGCAGTTTTTGAGATGAAATGCATCATCTTGAGTAGAAAGGCAAATCAGATCTTGGCAAAGCTTTTATCAGTAATGGACCGTACAGAATGATCATATATTTTCCAGCTGACAGGACCGATTCTGTTCTTTCTGATAGCAGTATCATTGAGAAGTTATCCCATCAGCTTCAACAAGGTACACAGATGCATTCTATGATAGCTGAGAAAGTACTCTTATAAACTACGTATGTGCCTTTTCTCTTAGATTCTTTTCCTAGTTAGATTCAGTTGGAAAGCAGGCATTGTTTTCCATTGGCGAGCTCTGAAACTAAAATGAAATGAGATAAGTGTATGGAAGGTATCATAGCTTAGGAGGGAATCTGGAGGTAGGTATTTCACTAGCTAACTGTAAGAGACAGAAGGGATATTTTCCATTTTTATGTATAAGTTGACTACTTTTTGTCCTCAGGGGTAATCAAAACTCACTGAAAACCCCCCACATTATTGGATTATTATTATTTTTTAATATGGGCTGTTCTGACTCTTTTAAACCCTTGAGTATTAAATGTTGTTTTGCTACTGTGGGGAAGGGATAGCTCTTACAAAAGAAATTCCCCTTCTGTCCAAGCTACGATCTCATCACATCTTTCTGACAACAGTTAAAGCTCTGGTTCTTTTTTTTCTCTAAAAAAGGAATGGAGAGGAAATACTGTCATCCTCAGAGTGTACAAAGTGAATTCTATTTTTTACCTTTTTTTCCCCCCCTTCTTTCTAGTCCATGACAATTAAGCTCTATGGAAAGTCCCAAATTTCTTTTTGCATGGTGATTCTAAACCCCCTTTTCTATCTTTCTCTGAAGCACTGGAGGTTGGCCACGGTTTGAGGGTGGATTTGGCAAGTGGTATTAAACTCTTACAAATTCCTGGCTGATGAGTCTTGCTCACACACCCAGAGTTAGGCTGATTGCCTGATTTGGGGTCAGAAAAGAAGGAATTTTCTCTCAGGTCAGACTGGCACAGAACATTGACTTCTTTAGACTGCTTTTTGTTTGTTGTTTTGGGTTTTTTTCTTCTGCAATGTGCAATACACACTTGTAGAGTAATTGAACAAATACAGTGCTTAGCAGAAGCATAAATCACTGGTAATGGACTTCATTTTTTCTGCCCCATTCCTCATAGTAATTATTACTGTGTCCTTCAGCCTTTTACTTCAGGTCTAAACTTCTCTGTGATGGTGGGAAGTGTCTGTGAAAAGTTGGGAGCAGCAATTTTGTGGACCCTTCTGGATGAGCATCTACTGCACAATTATCTCTAACTGAAGGGTCCTGGGTTTGATGATTCAGATGCTGTTTTCCAACAAAAAGCTCCTATGAGAAAGAAAAAACCTGTTTGAGCCAAACAATGATATTTTTACTGCTATGAAACTAAACAATTGATCTGTTTATCTTTGGATATTGTATCTGCAAAATACCAAAATAGTGGTATTTTGCAGATATAATATTTTGGTTTTAAACTCAGATGATGCAGAATTTTGTAGAGGGCAGGGAGATTCTGGGTCAGTACTAAGTTTTGTCCTACAGTAGAAATCTTCAGAATTGCATCCTTTCTGATATCTGTAAACATGGCAATATCTGTTTCTGCAGATGACTAGTTCCCAGTGAGAATGACTAATTCCATGTCACTCCTACTCGGGTTCCTGTGTGACACAACAGAATCAACAGGTGACTCAGCCTGGATAAGGATCTAGAAACCTCTAAGCTCTCTGTCCTTTGATTTAGTTACTAGACCTCAGTGAAAGTACAGGACATGAATATGAAGGCTGTTGTCAGTACCACAAAAATGCAAATTGAATATGCAGATCACCTAGTTACAGATGCAGGCAGGTCACTGACTTGGTAATTGCCTCAGTTACAAACTCAAATGCAAGCATGTGAAAATGCAAGAAGGATGTTTATTTCTTTTCTTTGAGCAATTTGAACTCTGGGTACAACCCTACAGATACCCAAAGTCCTGATGAAGCCTTTGGCACATCTTCTGGCCTCCATGAAGTTTCTTTTCTGCTTCTGCAGTTCTATAGATCATTTCACACACAGAATGTATGTGCTGAAAAGTGCATTTTCTGGATCTCCAAGAATGGACATTGACCTCATTCTGTATGTCATGTACTTCCTTCTATTCACTTTCTGTACCAAAAATTCCTTTTTTGGCTTTGGTGGATTAAAAGAGCAGTATCTCTTTGTCATTCTTAATAAGGAATAATAAAAATGCTCAACTTCATCTATGTTCCATTCTAAGAAGCTGAGTACTTCACATAAGTATTTGTTCAACAAGATTTTGCTAGCAGTTGACTTTTTGTTGGGTTTATCCACATTAAAATATTATCTGCCAGGTGATTTCTCAATTCTTGTAGTGTTACGTAGTCCACATAAATAATATTAGCTTTCAACCATATTAAAAAAAAAAAGAAGATAAAGTGGTAAACAAGGCACATCCAGCTCCTTCAAAGCTTTATTGATTTTGTAGGAGATTCCCCAGTTTTCATCACCTGAACATTTCACTCCACAATATTTAAATGAATATTTCATGTGGTTTATATTAAAAGTAGACACTTACAAACTGCACAGAATCTTCTGCTTTTTTTCTGGCTCATCGATTTCCATGGTAAATGTACCAGTTGCCACGGTTAAATAACGCTTTTTTGACTGCCAGTCCTCCACATTCATTTTGGACTGGGAGAGTGGGATTCTCTCCAGTCAGTACTTCATAACTGTAATTAAAGTCTCATATGCAAGAATATACCTTTAGTAATACTCCTCCATTACACTGATTTCATCAATACTTGAAAGGTTCTTTTGCAATTGATGATTTTTCACAAGCATAAACAATTGTCCTGTGATGGACAGAAAGATGACAACTGACATTACTAAGGGTGGCCAAACCAGAAATGATGGCCTAACTGATTTCATTTAAGTGGAATATTGATTTCATTCTGTTGTCTTTTTATTTATTTTATTTTTT